>NC_051057.1:6020229-7410229 GCF_904848185.1 Acanthopagrus latus | reverse complement strand
TTCAACATGGACGGTTTCCCTTTCCTGACTCAACCAGAGCCATGATTGGTGAACACTAATTGGACTACAAATGGAAACCAGAACAGTTTTTCTACTGAAAACTTGTCTCTTGCTTACAAATGCCAGTATCTGTTCACAGAGGTGACTTCCAGTTAGACTAAAATGCTCATTATGTTTTTGTCAACTTCAAAACCAAGACTAAAGGTGCATTGTCTTCTTTGACTAAAATGAGATTAAAATGTTTGAGTTGTAGTCAACCAGAAATAGGACGGATGGAGTTGACCTAAAATATAACTATACAGATTTTTGATGTCAGGATTTAAGATTAACACTGACATCTAAAATGTCTTACAGAATTATAACAAGCGGTACGAGACGGCGTCGCTGCGGCAGCAACATCCTCGAAAGGCGCCTCGCAGAACATCTTTCTTTCCTGCTGCTGTGTACTATTTCTTAGAGCGCTTCTTGTTTTATCCTTCAACTTGTGTTGGCTTCACCTCCCACACAACCTGCTCAACCAGCCTGTTTGTGTCTGCCATGTTTTTTTAGTTTTTTTTTTTTTGATGTTTCCACTCTCTTCCACACAGTCTCCACCAAGGAATACTGTAATTTTTAACTGCGCGGCGGAATGGACAGCGGTGATACAGCACCCACATACATGCCCGAGTCTGGAGTTTGAAGGTCGTCGGAGGGAGCGTCATGAGCCGAAATGAGGGATCGGGTTGCGGAGACGAACATGTAGCACGAGAAAGACAAGAGGAAAAACTGCAGTGTCCTACTGCAGATTTCCATCGCTTCATACATGCATAATTCAATTTAATATTTTCACATTTTATGGCCCTAAATATTCATGAATGATAAGAGCTCAGGGCGAACTTGTTCCAAACTTGGCGGATCTCCGAAAAACTTGCTCCCCGCGACGTGCGCTTCGGCCGGAGTTGTTGCTTTTTTTCTTCTTCTCCGGTGCCCCTTTTGCCTCAGCAAGATCAATATCGCCACATCGCTGCACCCTCGCGTATTGTGTTGTGTTACACCATCACCGGCAAATGAAATAATGAATTCACGGCTTGACACAAAGGCAGATGAAGGCATATTTGAACATTCAAAGGGAGAGCGAGGGGAAGAGAAGAGGGAGAGAACATTCCCAAAATTAATTTTCATCTCCAGGGTTCATGCATATTTAATAGAGAGCGCTTGAATATCATAGGGTAATACTAGCCCGGCGTGCATACAGAGGCCGGGCTGCCGAGAGAAAATAAACGACCGTGATCGTTGTCATGAGCAATAACTCTCTGTAGAGCTGGGAAACAAAATAGCCAGAAATGCTTTGATGAAGGAGGGTAGGAGAGGAGGGAGGGAGAGAGAGAGAGAGAGAGAGAGATACATAGCACGGCGGAGGAAAGCGAGTGAGACAGAAAGAAGCTGTAGCAGAGGTTAAATACTGGCGGAGCGATGGTCCCCTCGGATGCTGCTGCTGTGGCTGCCGCTGTCTTTGTTTTGCAGTGGCAGCGGTGGTGGTGGTGGTGGGGGATCGGAGCAGGGGAGTATGGGATATGGGGATGGTGGGGGCTGGTGGGTGATGTCTGAGTGACAGTAGTTGACAAGCCCCGTGGACGGCATCCCAGGAGGCCCCGTGTTGCCCTCGCCACCCCTCCTCCTCCTCTCGATGAGTAAACACATCACAGAATCAGCACATGCAAGCATGCGGTGCAAGTGTGTGGTATACACACACACACACACACAAATCCTTGAAAACATGTTCTCACACACAAGTTTCCAGTCAGTCACAAAGCCGCTTTTTTTTTTTTTTTTTAAGCACACATTAGACATTAAAGCCTCTGCCATTACCAAATAACACCGGTTGATGAGCTTGCAGGGGTTCGCGTCTGTTTTTTTTTTTCCCCCACCTGCGTGCCAGCGGTGTGTACTCCGAGTACACACACACGCCGTTGACTTACCTACTGAAGCCTACTCCTGCCCTTATCCTGCATTCATCCCACGTGTGACCAAAAAAATGAGGCGTGAAACAGCGTTGTCATGCTGAACAGAATTTTAATTACCGACCCTCTCCTCCCTTTCCACGCGTGTGCGCTCCCAATTGGTCTGAAATAACGGCGAAGGGGGGGGGCGAAAAAAGAAAAAGAGAGAGAGAGAGGCGAATGGTAGAAGAGGAGGCCTCTGAGGGGGTAGACGGTGCCGTTAACGCGGCGCTACCGGAGCGTGCTGGAAAAAGCCAATATCAGAGCGTGGCGCTAACGCCATGTGGAGCAATTCAGCCACCTGAATGCAATGAGAAAAGGGGGGGGATACATCAATCATTTCCCCCAGAGGACTGAAGCCTGTCTTGTTCTAGTGGAAAAACGTACAGAATTTAGACGGGGAAAGGATATAGCGCAGGTTGAGTGTACATGCAAGAGCCTGCGCCAAACAACGCTGAAAACAAAGTGAGGCCTGTCTGTTTATGCGAGGAGTCCCCCGGTCTCCTCAGCTAACCGCTCGCGCTTCAAGTTGCCGAGGTTGTGGAGCGAAGTTAAAGCCTGACGTTGATCTGAATAAACTTGCTTGATTAGGGCGTCTCTAACCTCCCCCTCCCTCCATCACCACTCCCCGTTCTCCCTCTGATCCCCAACCCCCAGTGCTGCCGTGGCGAGCTCTCTGACAGCTCAGGGAGCCCCACTAACTCATCTCAGCCCCCGGAGCTCCGACACCCTGCTTGTTTTATTTCCCATCCGCTAAATTGAGTCGTAAAGACTTGTAAAAATAACGACGGGCGAGGACGGGGCCCGTGTTCTGTTTTTTTTTTTTTTCCCTCTCTTCTCTCTTTCTTTCGCTCCCCTCCCTCCCACCCACTCCCTTTTCTCTTTCCCAGGAGTCCCAGGTGGGCTGTTTGTCGATCCATTTAAAAAGCCGTGACACGTTAACAAGAGTGGGAGAGGATATTTACGGAATGCTGACCTCCGGCGCCACTGGATTTCGACGGTTTGATACAGGTGTGTGCTAAACTTAAATTTATCCCCCCCACCACCCACCCGATCAGGCACGGGGGGTGGGGGGAAGGAGGTCGAGGCAGATCTGAGACGAGCAGACAGATGTGTGGGATCTGTTTATACGCCATCCTCCTGGGCTCCAGACTGAACATATGGATACAGTAACGTGAACCTAGACCTCCGCAAAAACACAGCGGCACGGAGCGCCGGGGTTAATGTTTGGGCCCCAGCGTGAGAACACACACTATAAATCCCACTTAGGGGCAAGAGGCAAATCAATCTTTCATATTCTCCATCTCACACCATTTGCTCATTAACCGTTTCGGCATTGATCGTTAACCCGTGTTCAACAAAGGCGCTAAAATGGGGGGGGGGGGGGGCGGCCTGTTAAATTCAGTCAGTAGCAATACAATTCATTAGGCACAATTTGGTGAGTGTGTACCTCATAAATCATACTCCGGTGGGTGGTAGCAACCGCACTACGGGGTGGCACGGGCAGAATAATGTAACCCGATCTGCGGGGGGGAAAAAAAAAAAAAGACTTCCTTTTCTCCTTGATGCTGTAGCTATAGCTCTCAGCACAATGGAGCCACAAAGGAGGAGGAGGATGGAAGTTATACAGCCCTGTTAACATGCATAAAAAATGTATGCATTAAAAAATGGATTAAGTCCTGCAGCATTTAATCGCAGCCTTATTGAAGATTTTTTTATTTATTTTTTTACCACACAGCTATGATTTGCTTCACTTGGAGGGAGGGGGGATACAGTGAACATCCATTAAACTTATTGTTCAGGGGTTGGTGGTGGGGGGGGGAGGAATTCCACCAGAGCAGGACTGACAAGTTTGACGGTGAGTGAGGCAGACTGCCTCTACTCAAATGGTCTCCCCGTGGACTGATGGAGCGTGCTTTCTGCTGTAAAGTCTGATGTCCAGACTCCTGACTTCTCCCCTGGGATTAAGCCACCGCATGCTTATGTGTGTGTGTGTGTGTGTGTGTGTGTGTGTATGTGTGTGTTTGGCCGCACACGCGTGCCCTTGTACATGCGTACATGTCTGCCCCCGGTCAGGTATAACTCCCGTCTCCTTCAGGACCCGGCCATGTGTGAAGGAGGGACACGCTCGCTCCGCTGCTGGTAAAAGCTTTACGTGCCCACCGGTGTCACTATGGATCTCATGTCACTCATCTGCACCGAGCCAAATGGACAACTGGCGGACGCTTCCTGTCGGGGAGGGGGGGGGCGTTCGAGGTGACGTTCTAAAGCACTCTCCTGCGACCATATTGGAGGTCAGCTCCTGGTGCAGCAGCCGGTTGCGTGTCTGAGCCTGCTACCTCTGTCTCTGCGGCCTCCACCAAGGAATACACAGAACTCATTTTAGTGCCATTTCTGACTGTTAAAGTTCAACATTTGCTTTCACTCGTGCTCTTATTTGGAAATGACTGCACTGATCAAAAAGAAAAAATTAAATAGTCTCTGCTAATAATAGTAATAGCTGCCACACATTGGTGTAAATGGGGTGAGAGGAAGTCGACGGTCAGAGGCTGCGCAGGAGTCTCTAGGTCATCAGAGTCACGGATTCTTGCTGTGTCTTGGCCAAAGAGACGCGACAGTCCAGACGCCGACCAACCAATCATCGCTCACCTACCCTTT
Source organism: Acanthopagrus latus (assembly GCF_904848185.1). Taxonomy (NCBI): domain Eukaryota; kingdom Metazoa; phylum Chordata; class Actinopteri; order Spariformes; family Sparidae; genus Acanthopagrus; species Acanthopagrus latus. The sequence goes on along the minus strand of NC_051057.1, from coordinate 7,405,592 downwards.
CCTTTCTACATCCCGGGTTGACGTCGCCAGGAAAGAGGTGCTTCAGGCCACCAACTTCACAGAACAACAGCATAAACAAAGAATGGCGACGTGCGCGATGCTGTTTGTCTCATGACCTCTGTTTTCACAGTTCTCTCCCTTGCAGCATCTAAAGCGCCATATCTCCTCCTTCCAGCTCGCCGTGTTCAGCCGCACACAGAGGAGCACTCTGCGTTTCTATTGGTCGGCATGTGGCATAAGCTGTTGAGTTTGTTGAGGAAGTCAAGTCAGTCTCTGACTGAACAAACAAAGTGACTTTAAAGGACAACACAGCTTCTGTTCCACTTTGTTTACATGTGGCGGACCCTGCCACCGTTCGAGCTTCAAACAGTGTCCACTTAGAACAGCTTGTGTTTTCACTTAAGGAAAAAATCAGTTTGTACTTTTACATCATTAATATTATAAATATTTACAGTCTGGCTTTAAATTCCTTCTCCAAAACGACATAGTGCCCCTTTAATTATGTCGTACTGACACAATGTGATGAGCCACGAGACTGTTGCTATTGTTAATTAATTCATATTGTTAATCATGGGGACTATTCAGGCTTTTTTTAATATGATCAGTTGGGCTGAATAGCTACAGTATGATTACAGTTTAGATGTCTTTGCGCATTAAGTGTGGGAATCCAAATTTCTGTTCTACTGAACAGTTGCGCTGCTTTGTGATGTCATCGACACATCTTCGCACGCAGCGATCATCTCGGTCCCCGGTGTCGGTGGCAGGAGCCGGTGGAAGGAGTCATTTCTGCTTTCGCTCCTGGTTAGTGAGCGCGGCAGCAGAGCATGAAGCCACTGTTGACTTAAGCAAAGTGAGCTTCCAGCTACACATTGTCGTGCGCTCAAGTGGTAATCAGGATCAAAGAGACGGGCGGCTTAAGACAACACAGTTTACAGTAACCCACGGCGTGTTTGAAGCCGGGCGACCTTATCAGACTGTTGACTGTAGTATCCTACAGAGACATCACAAGGATCCCTCACCGTTTTCTCTTTTTTCTTTTTTTTGTCTCTTTGTCAAGCCTGGATATTCAATTACGCGCCAGAATTCTCCCCTAGACCTTCCACGATGGCGCCCTGACAGGTCGGTTAAGCAGATTTGTGGGACGCCTACAAAGCCTTGAAAAAAATAAAGAAAAGGGAAAAAAAAAAACAAAACAAAAAAGAAAAAACAGGAAGAAAGAAAAACTGTCAACTCACGAGCTATTCACGGGCCCCGCAGAGACAGACAGGTCTTATAGTTTGCGTCAGTGAGTGAATAGGCAGCGCTGCTCTGTCTTCTTTTTCCTTCGCTGTGAAGGGGAAAAAAAAAAAAAAGGGGACACACACACACACACACACACACACACACACACACACACACAGACGCGTTATCTGGAAGGGAGAAAATAGAGTATCATCCTGAACTCGAGGAACACGATTCAAAAAGAGCTTGTAATATTTTCGGCACTTCAGAATCTTTGATTTAATCTAGAAGTAACTCTTTTCATCCTGTGTTTCCATGGAAACGAGTGAAGTTGGGGCAGGGAAGAGTAGGCAGGGGGCCTGATAAGGGGAGGAAGAGAGAGGAGTGGGAAGTGGGGAGGGGGAGGACTGATGAGGGAGGAGTACTTTCATTTAGGAATTGAGGAGAGGGGGATGAAGGGATGAGGATTAGCTGTCACGATGAAGAAAAGGTGCCTGTTCTGTAAGCGCTCTCTCCCTTTTTCTTCTTCTTCTCCCCTCTCTCTCTCTCTCTCTCTCTCTCTTTCTCTCTCTCTCTCTCTCTCTCTCTCTCTCTCGCTCGCTCGCTGCCGGCTCTCAGGCTCCCCTCCCATCACCTCCATGTCCTTGACAAGTCTGCTCACAAAGGTATTTATCGGGCCTCCATTCCATTAATTACCATCCAATTAGCAACTCCCACAGTGGAACCGCTGCAAATGCTGCACGGTGTCAAGTCAGTTCACTTAGCGCGGCCTGACACCTTCATGTCCGCCGCTCGCCTCCAACTCACAGTGACGGAGCGGAGGGGGGGGAAAAAAAAAGTTTGCACAAAGAATCCCTCGGCGTGTTAATGCGTCCATTAAAAGTGCATTCATCTCCCCGCTTGTACATTAGACGTGGGGGCTTCATTCGCGGGGTTAGAAGATTTGTCACTAAATAGCTATTTTAGCTAATTGGCAAGGCAGCTTAGCCCTGTGTATTTGATGTTTCTAGCCAGGCGTCTTTCATGTCAGCGATACAGGGCTTATTAATGCGCGGCCCCCTTTACACTCCCTCGTGGACCTCCTTCATTCAAAAGCCTCCGAGGGGAGAGAAGGGGGAAAAAAAAAAAAAAAAAAAAAAGTTTAGAGTGACTTTTCAGGGGAAGGGGGTGGTGGTGGTGGTGGGGGGAGGTAGGTTGACAGACCCGGAGTGAGCCTGGCTAATTGGTCTGCTTTGAGACTGGCCCACTGTGGGCTGTGGGCAAGGACAAGCATGTGGCATGGGCCGACTTGTTAGCACGGAATTAGTCTCTGCGAGTGAATTAGACCGAGCGCCTCCGGCCACTAGCCGCCGCATGATTGTGTCACGCTTTCGAGAGCAAAAAAAACCCCAAACATACATGGATCCCGACGTGCGCGCACGTCAACGCAGCACACACAGCTCGCACTGACTCAACTCAATAAGCCTATAGCCGGAGACTAAATACCCCAGGAGCTGTTTAGCCGTGTGGCTTTTGCATCCATAATCCATAACAAATCAAATTCTGGTTTTTCTCATAACGAGCTCCCGTACTCCCGAATCTTAACACCCCCCCCCACACACACACCCCCTGTTGAAAAGTACCCGTCCTCGTGGGTAACAAGCATATTTGCTGGATGAATGCAGACAGTAAGCATGTTAATGTGTGTACAGTTGTGTGTGTGTGTGGTGTGTGTAGGGGATGGGGAGTGTGTATGCTGGGCTGAGAGGCTGAGTCTGCAGCACATCATCCCACACACCGAGCACAGCGCCTGGGGTTGTTGATGAGTTCTTTAGCCATGCTGTGTGGACCCCCCCCCAACCACCACCACCACCACCCTCCCCGGACTGAGAGTATGCTGACAGAGCAGCTGCTGAGATGGACTCGCACACACAGACACACACACAGACACACACACAGACACACACGCAGTGAAGTCTGCTGTTTTCCTCTTTGATCAGGCAGGCGTATGGTATGTGAGCTCAGGGAAGATAAGGCGGTGATGTTTAAGGTGATTACGAGTGTGTGTGCCCGCGTGGGCGTGCGAGCGGGGAGCAGTCTGTCGGCTTTCATTCAGATATGGGTCAAAGCTGGTGAGTGTGTCAGTTGTATTACACTTCAAATAAGTGCGTTAGCCTCAGCCCTGTGACATAATGAAAACAACTTTTCTTAAGGTCCTGTCATCATTAGCCGCTGCGCAAAATAGTCCTGGAGTCCAAAAGACGGCGTTATTAATAGCTAATTAGAACCGCATTTAGCAGTCCATTTACTGAAGCTTGTAAAAACTCATAAGGTAATCGCTCATTATCTAATTGATTACAAGTTTGAATCCCAGAACTGACTTGGGAACACGGATGTGGGAGGCGTTCAGAGGATTCGCTGGATTCTCAGCTGCTCGCAAACAGGAGCGAGAGACAAAACAGGAGCTTGACGATGTTGCTCTCAGCTGTGTTGGTTTTCAAACGCCTCGAAGGCAGAACACACACGTGCAAACGTGACGCGTTTTGATTTCCCTTCGGCGTTCAACACAAATCAGATCAACACAGGGCTCAAGTTACAACACAATTGTAACTTGAGCCCTAGTAATGTCAGATGGATTTCAGAATTTCTCTTGGACAGATACCATTGTGTAAAGGGCACAATGTCTGACGTGTTTTGCTCCTTCACTGGTTTGCTGCAGGGCTGCACTCATTTCAAACCTTCTGTACACTGACAACCGAAGAAGTCCCATCCTGGCAGACACGTTCTAAAGGACTGGGCCCGAGGATGGACTCAGTCATGGTGAGCCTGTGACTGGAGTGATAATGCTCATGGCCTGGTGGTTCCTGTCTGATGACAAGATGCTTCGAGGTGATTTAGAATTATTAAATTCCTGGTCAGGTTTACTGTTCAAAGCACTGACGGCATTTTGGACAAGTTTAACATCTAAAAGTAACAGGCTGATATTGCATGTACTGTAAGTCTGTCCACCTAGGCTACATCTCTGTAAAGTTGAAGCTGAGTCCCATAAAAAAAGCCCTGCAACTGCATTATCAGTATGCTAACGACAAGCTAACGTTAGTGTGGCAATATGTTTACATGGACAACTAACCTGCTGATATATTTCCCAGGTTTGATGTATCCTAGTTTAGCTAGTAAGATAACTACCAAACTAGTTATTGGTTCTGCAGACATTTGAACATAAAACACATTTGTTACAGATATGACTGGCTGTTTATCTAAGAGATATTCCACTCAAAAACACAAATGCCAAAGATCGAGCTGTTACTAGAGTCATTAGGATACATCATCAGTGAACCATGCACATCTGTACACAATTTTGTGCCAGTCTGTCTGATAGCTGTTGAGATATTTTACAGGATGTGTAAGATATTTGACCTGCTGGCAGCACTAGACAAGTAGTTAGGATGCATCCTCTGGGCACCATGAATATCTGTAACTATTAGCTTTCTAAGTTAACATAAATTAGTCTGGACTAATGTTCTCATGTTGTTCATTATGCAGCTGCCACTCATGACCAGAGCTAAACTCCTGTAATCCCACTCTGCCAATTCCATCTTTAACTCCTCCCTCCCTGTGTTCTGTTACAGTTTCTACACTCATTAGTCTGTTTACCTGTGTCCTTTCAAAACAAAATCACACATTATCAAAGTAAGTAACAGAACAGGAACAAAAAACAACAACACTGGTAACGCATACTTCTGCGTTGGGGTCATTTACAGTACCGAAGTTACAAGGCAAATTCCATGCAGTAGCTCATGTCAAGACATCCCACTAAAAACAGAAAATGTCAAACTCATTATGGCACTACAGGAAAAAGTCAGGTGTCTCTGAAGTTATTAGGATTAATGTCTAGGGACCGTGAATAAAATGTTAAAGGCATAGCTGTAAAGATACTTCAGTCCGGACTAAAGTCATGTACTGACATTGCTGTTCGTGCCACGAGCGCGGCTATAAATGTCAAGCAAGGCCACGGATTTTTGGGGAAAAACTAGCTCCACTCAAAGTCAACACGACACTTGCAGATTCTCAGTGTTGATGCAGCAGTTTCTGACGTACCGCAACCAAAATACACCTGGAACAGGCAAATCAGGTTGTGCGGCGCTTCCTTCGACTGTCGCACGTAGATGTGAAGTGCATGCCCGGGATGTGATAACTAATAGCTCGAAAGCAAACTGACCACACCTGAGACAGCGGTGTGGGTTTGTTTCAGCCCGCTCGAGCTACAGCGCAACTCAGCAGATACCGTGCACGAGACAACGCACCCGCCACATTAGCACATTAGCATGTGCACCTCATATGTACCGCGGCCCGGAGTGCTGACACAGGCTTGAATGTTGCGCATAATTTGCAGCAGGCTTCAGCCGGTCTGCGATCCATTTGCAAGACTGAGGGAACTCGTTTCTTTTAATTCTCTCTCACGAAACTACTCGTCGCTCGGGGAAAAAAAAAAAAAAAAAAGCCTTGCAGCCCGACACGTTAGTTGCTGTGGAAACCTTGTTAGTTCAAAAGTTCAGGGGGCCCGAGTCGTCTCGGTCACAAAATGGGAAGGAAGGGTCATTAACCACCTTTAGATGTAACATCAGGCACAGCGGAAAAGGTGTAAAGAGAGAAAGAGAGAAAAAAAAAAACATGTTCTCAAAGGGACTGATTACAGCCTTGACCTTTTATCTGATGGCTCACTAATTGAATCATGTAGTAAATAGATGATGATGGTGGAGGTGGCGATGACGATGATAATGAAGAAAATGGCTTTTTTTTTCCCTTTTCCCTCCCCTTTTTTTCTTTACCCGAGGAGTGTAGAGGTGGTAATAGTAGTAATTGTGGTTTAAATGGAGGGTGCTGTAGGAAAAGTCAAAGACACGAGGATGACATGAATAATACAAGAAGTAGCAAGATAAAACCAGAAGCCCTGAGCTTGCACTAAAATAGAACTAACCTCGCAATTATTACTGACAGAGAGCGAAAATGATCATTATGGGGACCATATACAGGCCGTTAGTAATTTAGAATGAGCTACTGAGCTCAAAGGTAATAGCACTGGAGGGGAGCGGGGCATGAATTTTTAAAAAGTTTTTCTACTGTAAAAAAGAGAGAATGTACCTCAAACAGCCATCCGACACATGAGGGGGGGAAAAAAAAAAATAGCGAGCGGCTCGGGCTGCCGCCATTTGATGCAACGCGGAGCAGAGAGCGGAGTGATTGACATAATCAGAATCATAATAATTGCCACGGAAATAACACTGCCAATCAGGCAATCATGTTGGCGTGCGGGCTATGGTAATTGGAAAACATGGTGACTGACAGTATCAGTGTGAGGCGTCCCCACCAACACCTGCTAAATTGCAATTGGCACAACACAAGACGCGGCACGAGTCGAACTCACGCAAGACGAGACGGACCGGGCTCTTTTTGATCGTCGCGCCCAAAAATGGTACCGCTTGTTTGTCGGCCGTGTGCCGAGCGTGTACAGACGTGCTGATTGTCTTCCTTCCTTCATGAATTGACCTTTTCTCTTCCCCCGCACGTCTATATGAATGGCTCCGACCGGCGCAGGTGCAGATAGCCGCGGAGTTATCGGAGCACTTGCGAGCACCCACTGGGGGAAATTACGCAGAGGGTGGGGGGCAGAACGGGACACAGCAGAAGATGAACTGCGAGCCACTCTGAGGTTTGACACAGTTGTATAAAGCGTGTCATTTTGCAACACCTTGTAAACCTCCGCTGTCTGATCAGATTGGCCGTAACAAGCGCACAGTCATTTTTCCAGCCAAGGCCGTTTGTAGCCACTATAACAAAAGATACAGTAACAACTCCCAAAACATTTTCAGTGCATGGTGGAGTATTGCCAGTCCCCCCACCCCCCCGCCCCCACTCAATTGTGTTGCACCCCATTTTGCTTTGTCTCTGTCACCCAGGAAGCCTAAGTTTATGAGTCTATGGGGAATAATGGATTCGATGCCTGTCCACATCATAAACACACAGGAAATAAGAGGTAATAGCACACTCACAACCCCTTATGTTTCATATTATATATCCAGTGAATTGAAACAGCAGCACATAACAACTGATAAACTGTACAGTTAAAGGACCAGTGACCGAAATTTAGTGGCAACCTGCACTGCAGTTTCAGATTGTAACCAGCAGAGCACCCCTCGTCTCACACTCCCCTACAGCACCCACATGAAAGGCCCAACATGGCAGACGGTGTCTCCCTCTGTAGATAAACTCTAAGTTTAGGAAAACACAATGAATCTTATTTTAAGGTGATTGTGCACTAATGAAAACACAATTATGTGTATTGTATTCAACTGCTGTTACTAAATCGCCCTAAAACCTTCACATTCGACCTCCATCGCAAGTAGTGAACACAGTTACTGTAGAAGGTTTGTGTAAAACAAGTGACATGAATATGTTTAGGGTGTTTTTAGGCTCTTTTCATACTATTTTCTGTTTGTGTCACGTCTTATTAGGTAAGTCACGCGCCACCTCAAGTGGTCGCCAGTTGTCGTAGCTGACGTTGCTAAGCTAGCTGGCAAAAATCAGGGCAGCAGAGTATGCTGGGCGCATAATGTCGATGTAATCATGTTTTATTTGTTTTTTTTTTTGTTTGTTTGAATTCATACACAGAGATAAACAAAACACTCATTTTGGACCCAATAAACACTGTAAAAATTTGAATTCACAATCATAATCATGTTTTTCAGGAAAATAGAAACGTTGGTTCTGCACCTTTGCACAAACTGTGTAGACGTATTATTTTCTGTTAAAAATAATTTGTCTACATGAAAATATTATTAATATGACCTTTGAATAAACCTGAAAAAGAATAATTGTGTTTATTTCTCTTCACAGATATAACAGAACTTCTTGGATGGGCCTTCTGTATATTCTAAAAGTTTTATTAGAACTTTGCTGATGTTATGTCATAAGTGTCTATGAAATGTGTTGCAGAAGCATCTATTGTAGTTAGCATGCAAACTAGTAAGCCCCTTGGAGACTTTGTACCTTAAGAGGCAACAGTCTGATAGCAAACAACACATCTATCTATCTATCTATCTATCTATCTATCTATCTATCTATCTATCTATCTATCTATCTGAATGTACTAGCTACTGGCAGCTACAGTCAGCAGCAGCTTGCGGTAACACGCTGCCTATCTGTGCGCAGTGTGAATTCGACATGTGGTCGATTCTTACACATTGCACCATTAAAATCAAGAGGGCCTTGCAATCCCAGACAGTTTAGCAACCAAATCATGTAGAGTCTGAGGTTTCACATAAACACATAAGAAGAACACTCCCCGCACACAGCTTCGTTACTAACTAGCCGCCACTAACTTCTGCACACACACACAGTACAAACAAGGTGCGAACTGACTAGGTATTCAGTTATTGTCCTTACTTGTATATCAAAGTGACAATATTATTCTGGTAATATATAAAAAAAAAGTGCTTACTGATGGTATTCTTAACATGTATGTATTGCGTGACACAGAAAACACATTTCATTGTGCTGCCCTCTGGGTCAATTATATGACTTTAAAAAAAGTCTTCTGAATTAAATTACATAAATTGTCTCTCTACCTCTCTCCACCCTAACCCCCCCTCCCATGCTAAAAGCCTGGCTGGAAAATTGTCTCTCCACAACAGCCCATTGTGGCCTCAGGTTGACTCAACCTTAAGTTCACCCCTCTTACACACCCCGATTTCCTCGCCACGCTAATCTCCCGGGTGCATTTTACTGCACACGGCTCGCTGTTTGTCTCAGGCTTCAACTTCCAACCCCGGGGCAGGTAGCAGTAATGGGCTATACAGGAAACAACATTGAAGGCAGGGCCCCGTAGTGTAGATCCTAATGAGAACAGGAACGAACAGACACACGCGTGCGCACACACACACACACACACACACACACACGGGCAGACATGTTTCTTACTGGAGCCACAGGGGAATTTGATTATTAAAAATGGTTCTTGTGCAGCAACATGCCAGTCACTGGATTCTCAGGGCTTTTATGTAAAGTGGTACTCTTGGCCCACCCATCACAGAGGAATACGCAGTCGACAGCCCGAGGTGTCTAAATATAAACACAAGACTGTACTTTTTTTTTTTTTTCCTTTACTTTTTTGTCTCAATTAAAGAGGCTACAAAAGATGCTAATAAATATGCCTCAATAGATGAGAGTTTTGGAATAATTAACGACTGCACGGGAACATGTTTGTGTAGTGTTTTTTTTTAGGATACTTGCAGCTTTTGTGTAAAGCATCGCCTCATTTGTTATAATAACAGTAATATAATCTGAGAGTACAAAAACACCTACATTGGGTACAAGATCGTATCACACATTTCAAACAGTTCTCATATTCCAGGCAGGTACTTGTAACAAAATTTAAGTGGCTCCATCTGCTGTGACAGCCTTCATTGAGTGTGCATTTGTGAATGTGAATGTGCTTCAGCCTGTGTGTGTGTGTGTGTGTGTGTGTGTGTGTGTGTGTGTGTGAGTGTGTGTGGGCATGTGTGCCCACATGAGTGATTGAGTGTGTTCACCAGACTCTGTCATCACATGCTTTCATGGCTTTGTGAGCTCTTGAAGAAACCCACATTTTTCCAGTCAGCAGTTTCGAGCACACACACACACACACACACACACGCACGCAAAAAGCATACGTGCACGCCGACACTCGCGCTCACACTTTGTTTCGGTTTTGTCTCCCCCACCGGTGGCTGGCAGGCTGCTCCGCTACCTCACCAAGTCCCCAAAAAGATCTGGCACATTCTTTTTTTTTTTTTTTGTTCAAACGTGTTGCCTTTTTTTTTTCTTTTTCCCATGTTGCCATGACGATCTGACACACTGCATGAAAATGCACCCTCTCCTGTTTTCCAAATGAGCATAAATGACTTGAAAGAGATGTGTAGGTCTCTGTTTGCTGTTGTAAAAGCAGTCATTATTCTTTGTTCCCCTTGTTACTGGCACCATCTTCACCATCCACACGACATACAGTATGCCGGTTGTTGAATTATGAAACCATTAACGCGGCTTACGCCACCATTTTCACATCGCATGACAAATAATAAAAAATAACGGGAATAACATTCGCTATTTAAGCTGTCAAGTCACTAACAAGGCTTTAGCAGTGTGCTGACACTTGCTCATAATTGCCCGAGCACCGCTTTTTCCACGGCTCTGGCACATAATGTTGTATTACAGTCAATACACAAGAACAAGAAAGTTTGAGAGGCGCTTTGTAAACTCTTTAACTGATGGAAACTGTGGGAATAGAATATCAATGCTAGCTTTGTTTTGGGGGATGTTTCTAAACGGGACAGCCGATTTAGAAAGCAGGAAAAAACACAGCAGACACTTCCTCATGTTTGTTTCCTCGGCGATCGGTAGCCTTAATGTAATTTATGGGAATAATTACAGATAATCATATTCAATTATGCACTTAATGCTAATACGACTAATAATACAATTTAATGAAGACAGCCTTGACAATTTATAATTTACCAAAGTAGACCGCTTTGCTTCGTAAGTGAAAATCTGTTTCTGCAGTTGACGTGTGTGAAAACTGTTGGTTTAATGGCTAATGCCTTTTTTCTCCTCCATTCAGCGGTTGTTGACAGCACACTGAAAGCACAGGTGGAGTGTTTCGGATGGAGAGGGTAATAACACACTTAGATGTTATTATCATAAATATTGATGTTGTAATATAACCTTGATCTGGGGGCTCGCGCATTTCAGGGTCCATAAAGGTCATGTCATGCCACGACATTAAATTCACCACAGAACTGATTATCGCCGTCACCTCATCACACATCCAAACACATTATCTGCGGAATGGCCCCCCGAATACGACACACTGTATGTTGATTCTCCGCGGTTTGCTTCGCTCAGTCACCGCTGGGCAGACAGTCGATGCGGTGAGCGGCGATTGGTTAAAATGCAGAGTGTGACCTTTGCTAAGGAGTGCCTCCGCCGTTAGCTAAAGGTCAAACCAGACGACACGTTTCCACATTAGCCAGAGCTCGGCCGGCAGTGACATGTAACCACACAGGACCATGAAAACCCCACCGCCAGTCACGGTTCAGGCAGATTGATCTGCTGGTGTGGCCTATGTGGTTCACTTCAATAAAGGACTGACAATGATGGACTGTTTCCCCCCAATCTGCTTCTTAGATGAGAGGCATACATACATGGAACCACATGAATAGGAATCTGTCATGAAAGACTGTTGTGGCTGCTGAACAAATGACTCCGCTCCCTTGTGGTAGCATCATGCAGACGGTTATCACGGGCAACTGAGTGGGAAAGACATGTTAACTTAGTCGTACTTCTGTTATGGAGATGGATGGGTAACAGCTGTGACCTCTCCTACTAAGTGTAAAGAGCAAGATGCTACAAAACGGGCCTCACTGGGATTTACTTCTCAATTTAGTCCAGTATTGCATTAATATTTAAAAAACCACTAACTATGTTAATTTATAAAGGAAGTCAGTAGTATGTAGTACAGCAGCATGTTTCTGTCTGGTGTCACATAACAAAACCCACTGCAAATATGTAACACGTATGTTAACATTGTGAAATGGTTGTCTGTTTCAGTTTAGGCACCAGAACTACTTGGTTAGATTCAGGAAAAGATCACAGTAAGTGTTAAAATAAGTATGTAATGCTACATTATGTATATGAGAAAATTAAAATAAGTCAAAGTTGACACTCTTTTGACAAAACAACCTGTCCACATTCAAGTCCTATGTTTAAATCATCCGTCCAACCACACCTGCTCCCTATTCTCACTCTCTATATTACGTCACCTGACTTCCTCATTTGCTCCCATCATGGCTACTACAGCCACAAGAGGGTGCTGCCTCTGTATGATTCAGCCTTTTCACCCCCCCGCCCCCTCCACAATGTAAGTCATTCAAACACGGCATCATTTTACATTTCCATTGTTGTGTGTCGTGGTTCCAAAGTGGCTGGCATAAGAACAGGGTCAATGAAATGCCAATTCTGACCACTTATAACACAGAACGACCCCACTCTGAAATGAAAAGTTTTACAGCCATCATTAATTAGACACATATAGAAATCTGACTGTTACGGTTCCCGACAGTAAAAGGAGTCCTCTGGAGTGTGCATAGTGTTCATCTGTGTCTGGCTGGTATTTGACCTGCAAGGCCCTGTTAACACTCGTGACATTGGCATGCTCAGACTGGTGTGGATAATGGAGCAAAAGGACGACCTTTATGATGAATTAATAATTGATAGAGTAATTGGGTTGGCCTCTTCCCGGGCCGAAGGAGCCCAAGGTTTTGCCTCGCGCCGCTCAAAGAGAGCCATTATTCTGCACTGTGTGGCCGGCAAAGGGCAAACAGCAGATCAAATATTCACCATGGAGAACACACACACAATTATCCCTGACTTAATGGGGCTGACTTCACAAAAAAAAAAAAAAAAAAAGTCTTTGCTAAATGCGGCAGACTGGAGCTGACCACGGTTATTGGCGGTCACCTTGGAGGGGTTGGTCAACACTGCCGCTAATGTGGCCGGCAGAGACAGCCGCGGTGGAAATAACGTTCATCTGGCTTTGTCAACAGAATAGCAAGGGTATGATTAAATATAAAAGGGTTTCGGGCGGGGGGGGGCATTTTCACTGCAATTAGGCGAGATAGCACTTGCCGCTGAATAGCCTGATGGGGAGATGATCTTAGCGAGGGTGGTGCTATCCGCAATCCAAGCGTGTCACTCCTCCATCTGTCCTCTCTCTCGCTCGGCCTCGCTTTGACGTGGAGATAAATGCGCTCCGCCGTCTCCTCCTTTAAACGCCGCCGAGGCCTGCATATCAATTTTTTTTTTTTGACAACGTGGCTTCGCCGTCCATTAAGGCGTAATTATGTTAAAGATCCTCTATCTATTATTTGGTGCTTAGCTGTGCGCGCAAATCGCGGTGAGGTCAAGCTTTAATCGAAGCCTGGCGTTTAGTGACTCTGAGTGCCTTGTAGGTTTTTTTTTTTTTTTTTGTAATTGGCCTTTTGAACACTAATGGTATGTCATGACTGATGAGCTCTCCGGTTTGAGGCCCCAACGTATGCTTTTTGCCCATCAAGGCCAGACATTAAAGGACGGCGGACAAGGAAAGAGCATATTTTTTTTCCCTAACTTCCCGGCTGTGAGCACGTGCCTCGTCGCAAAATGAAACGTATTATGGTTAATGACACATTATTTCTTTACGCGTGTTCCGTTGTGAGAGCGGGATGTATGGGGGGGGTTGGAAGAAAGACGGGAGAGGGAAAGCTAAAGAGAGAGGCGGGTTCAGCAGGTTCTCCCGAGCACAGAAGGTGAGGTGCTCTGCCCGACTTATGGAAAACACTGCATATTAACCGGCCTGAGCCCACTCGCTCACACATTCCCGGTGAACAGAGCACGTATAATGAATAATTCCTATTTGTGTAGGCTGTGGTGTGCTCCCCCTCTGCTGGCCCCTCATCCATTATTTGTTGTGGTATTGTTTTCCAGCTGTGAGAGCGCTCAACACTTCGCCTCTCCGCTCACATCAGGAAAGAGAGGAATATTTTTTTTTGTGGGGGGGGGGGGGGGGGTGGCTGTTCGCAGCTTCGTAAGAGGCGACTTAGCTTTTGTTTTCTTTATTTATATATTTCCGTCATTGCCGTGGTAAAAACACCCCCCCCCCCCGCCTTGGCTCCTGCATTAGCAAAACCTGGAATAATAGCTAAAAATGGATTTTGCTTTTAACAAAAGTGTAACCAAAGAGCCTCGCCGCTGAGACACGTTCTTTGAAGTGTACTTCCTGCAGCTCAAAGCCGCCGAGCTGCTCAGTCGATCACCTCCTGAATATTCTCTCGACAACATGACAACAGATGAGCGGGAGATGTGCGCCGACGAGTCCGACGTTTACAAAAAAGAGAAAAAAAAAAGCATATTGTTGTCCCAGTCCACCCCCCACCCCCCCCCCAAGTGGGACTGCAGTTGAGAAGCGCGCGGTGCGATGTGCACAGCAGGTGCGCGCAAACTACACTCAAACTCTGTTTAACAAACTGAAAAACGCTCCTTTTTCTTCCTCCGCCTTGCGCTGACGAGGGATCAAAAGCGGGAATGCTGACACATGAAAAAAATAAAAAAAGCGAGGCTTGATGACGAGATCAAGTGGAATTTTTACTGTATTGGTTTGGCGCGAGTGTCCCTCGCTGGATGTGCTGCCTAATTAGTTATTCCAGACCATCTCTGAGACAGCGCTCGGGGCAGGTGGGCTGTAAGGAGCCGTCTGGATCCCCGCTGTGATGAAAGGGGTCTGGTTGTCACACAAATTTGGTTGGATGGTGTTTAATTGCTGCGCTCTGGTTGGATGGAGCATCGGTTAATTGTAACCAAAGCCGAGCTGCGAGCCGGGCGCATATATAATATATCAGAGTAAAAGCGTGTGGACATGTAACATATGGGACGTCAGCAATAAAAGGAGATTTGTGCGGGGCGCTCTGGGTTCCGGCATCAGGAGCAGCGTCCTCTCGTTTACTCGGACTTGACAGGCCAGAACTGCACCGCCGCGTCTCGGAGAACGTCTCTCCGCAGACTGGTTTTTATTATTCTCAAAAGTTTTGTTTCCACAGCGAAGACAAAAACGCAACGCTGCTTCAAACTGAGCCAGAGAGCAGGGAAGCGTGAGCCATCAGAAAACAAAATCATAAAACAGGGGCCCGGAGACAATTGACTAATCCGGTACGAACCCAGGATCTGGGTCTTATTGACTTACTGTCAGTGTAATCCATATCATAACCATCTGCTCCGGTGCTGTGAAACACCAAGGGCATATTAGCTGTACGTCTCCTGTGAGGGTTTCAGCTGACAGTAGCCCGAAGGGTTCCGCGGAGTCATTTGGAAGAGTACCTGTAAAGCCACGCTACAAGAATCCTAATTCTGCTATTGTGCCTCTCTCTCCGCTGAAAGCTCGATACTTGTCTTCCTCCCTTGGTTAACACGGGAACTCTCGGCGGTTGGTTGGTTGGTGCCGCGGGAGCGCGCCGCCTGCAGATTGACATGGAGGGAGAGTCTTCGGAGGCTGATCTCCGTCTCTTTTGCGAGGCGTTCATTTGTGATGAAAGCATCGTGGAACCGTGTAGCGCACCACAACAAACCACCCCCTTGAAAACGGCACGGCAAAGCGTCCGCATCACGGCTGATCCGAAGCATTGTCTCCAGCGACAGTCAACCAGGCAGTATTTTGACTGGCACGCCGCTCTGTTTACATCAGCCCAGCCTCATAATAAACGGATAGAGTGCGCTGGCCCTTTTGTGAGCTCTCACATATAATAACCTCTGTTGGCCAAAACACACAGAGGTCATTTTCTGTCAACCACCTCCAATAACCCCCCTATTCAATGCTTCCCAGAAATCCACCAACCAGTCGACTGAGCAGCTAGCCCGACTCTGGGGCTTTAATGAAACCTGCTGAGTTCTCCCATTCCACTGTGACATGAGCTGGAATAATGACCAATGTAACAAGTCTGTCTGTCTGCGGGTCCCGCAAATCACTTCCCCTCGACAACCCCCCACCCCCCCACCCCCCCGGCCTCGACCTTCGACTCTGAAAGCGATGCAGATTTCAACCTGACGCGTCTCACTTTCACCGGGATATTTCTGTGCGTCTGCCTGGGCGACGTGGGGGGGCTGAGGATGAGGGGCGACGGCAGGCGATAGGTAGGCAGCCCTAATCTAGTCTTTGTCACTAAATATCAAGTAGTCTGCCGAGATAACAAAGCGTGACAATGCGGGATAGAGCGCCTCATTCCACGTCTATTCCTGTTCCCCCGTCTTACCCTCGCTCTCTCTCTCTCTCTGTCTCTCTCTCTCTCCTGACGTCTCCGTCGCCGCGACTCTCGCTCGCTTCCCCTTTCTCGTTACATTGTGTTATCCGAGGTCTGATCCCTGTTCTTAGTTTTAATATCTTTCTCTCCAGCAGGTGAATCTCAGAAAATGAAACGCTGTGAGCAACCCGAGGACTCTGTGTGTGTGTGTGTGTGTGTGTGTGGATGTGTCTCCCTGGGCTGTAGTCTGAACTGCCCGACTGATGAGTCAATACGAGCAGCACAATCCGTAGCTTTTAGCAGAAAACCAATATGCTGCCTTATCGACTTGTCTAAAGATAAAACAACGCTATATTTTGGTGGCTTAAGCATCTGAAAAGCTGTAAATAGTGTTAGGTCCGGGGAGGGGAGGGGTTGGCGGAGGGAGAGATTAGGGTGTAAAGAGAGAAGGAAGACGCATTCGCTGGCACATTTAGGCCAAGGTTTCCCGATGATTTATAGACCCGCGCGAGGCCCGGTTCTATTGAGTGCCGCGGCAACGTAAGGATGTCACGGACGCTGCCCTTATAATTGGGCTCATCCTATTTGTTTGTTTACCGCGGCAGGTAGGCTGACAGCTAATCCTATGCAAAGCCAGATAATAGAAGGCTTTCTGGGCAACGAAGCCGTCAACTGCCCCTGAATCAAAAAAGCAAAAAAAACGCCTCACCTCGCCTTAAGTCGACGGTTGGGAGGCGGGGAACGCACACACATTCAACCGACGAGCACGTACCGGTTGGATCAGGGCTTAAGCCTCAGAGGGGAATTAATTTGTTTCTTTAAAGGGGCTGAGGAGGGAAAAAAAAAAAAGCCCGTGGAGTTAAAGAGAGACGATCATCGAGCTGTCCAAAACCATATGGAGACGGACCCTGAGAGACGCGGAGAATGAAGATAAAGCTGTTTTCCAGCCGCGGCGAGGACTAATGTTATCGGGTTAGCTCGACAGATGAACAACACCTCTGGCGAAGGGGGCGAGCAGGGCCCTCCTTATAAATAAAACTTAAGCGGGATCCTCCTTGTTGCGAGTCATTATGGATTGGCTCCCTAAACAGTCAACACCAGCTCCGAAATCCATCCCCCCCCTTGCTATCAATCTCCCCTCCACTCCATAAATGCCAGGAGCCGATAATTAATGATAGATTGTCGGTTAATGAAAGATTTATGCGGCAAAAAAAGGATGCTTGGCAATCAGGTGCCGCGGTGGAGGCTTTTGAGCTCTGACAGCTAGCAGCGCATCAATTGCGCCCTGGAGACGGCTGTGTGTGCGTGATGGCCCCCGACAGTCACGTCAATGACAGTTCTAGGTGAGGATGAGGAAAAAAATGCTACCTAAAAAAAAATAAAAAACACAGCCAGGCGTCCCTCGGTCACCGGTTGTGACACGCAGCAGACGGCGGGCCCCCGGTCGGCCCAGAGCATCCTCGCGACAATGCAGACAGCCGTTTAACCTCTAGCCCCCGCCAGGCGCGCCGGAGAGGAGGTGGCGGCGTGGGGGGTGCAGCTCTGAGCCACACACTCCTGACAAAATATTTAATTCCGACTTAAAAGGTTATTTCACAATAACACGCGGTCCCCCTTGCCTCTTTTTTCCCTCCGTCTTCTTCCCCTCCACAGCATTCAATTTATTGCCTTCAGATGCACGCCTCGCTGAGTACTGTAGTTGACTCCCTCTCTCACTACAACTGCCAGCATATTAAGTTTCCATGGCAACTTGCCGCATCCACTTGTGTTTTATTCCAGCCTGTTGGGACCCCACAGGGTAGAGCTTAAAGCCGGAACACGGGAAGCGATGGGTTTAGAGGGAGAAGAACAACCTGCAGCACTGAGGAGGAGGAGGAGGAGGACGGTGGTGGGGGGGGGGGGTTGTCAGAGAATTGCTCATTGCCCTCCGCTCCATTTAACCCGCTATGAGGCAGTGGAGCTGAAGCACTGCTTTTTTTTTTTTTGTCATTGTGTCCCCTCGCATCAGGCCAAATATTGAAATATATCAACAAAACCACCAGGACTGAAACTACCTGTGGGAGGCGATGGATCTTTGTTTTACAATAAAACAGTTGCTACTAAATAATCTTTGCATCACACTTTTTTTTTTTCATTTTTGAGGCTGCTTTGCCTCACTGTGTTAGGTCCAATAGTTTGTGGATGTCAACTCTGTTGGAACACCACTTTGGTAAAAAGCCTGAAATATCTCAACAGCTACTGGCTGAATTGCTTGTATGATTGGTACAATTATTCATAATTTCCAGAAGATGAATCCCTGACCCCTCATCTAACAGTACCTTAAGGTTGACATTTTCTTAACCTTTAGTGACATATCTCGAGAGCCGTTGGGTTGATTTTCATGACATGAAGTGCAAAAAAAAAAAAAATGAAAAAATTAAAAAATCATTGATTCCCCTGAGGATGAATCCTAAATGATTTGGTGAGCCGCTGAGACTTCGTCTAGAGCCACAGGCTCCTCAGATCTCTAACCTCTTCTGTGAAAAGTCTCAGCAGCTTCTGGATGTGTTGGCTAGATAATCTTTAAAACATTCATGGTCCGCAGAAGATTAATCAAAATGAAAAAATGAAACGAGATGAGTGGCTGCTCTGTGTAATTCAACATAGATTGACGATGGAAAATGACTACTTAAAATCAAGAAGGCAGAAGGAAAATGTAACAGGGGAGGAAAGATGGCCCCATCAAGCAAGTTTGCTGAACACCTTGTGATTTCTAAAGTGATTTGAAAAGACAACCCCTTGTGGTTAAGCTGGTACACCCACTTCAGACATGTTAACAGTGAAGTGAAGATTTTGGCTTTGAAAATGGTGTAAAAAACATATTTTCATATTTTCTTCTTGAGCCTTGGATTATGCTGGACAAGCATACATTGTAAAACAAGTCCCCTTCGTCAGTTGTTTAGGAGGAGGATGCAACGCCGTCCGGCTGTGAAGCTGCAGAAATGTCTGGTGGACCACAAAACTCCACTCGTCTTTCCATCGACAAGGGGGGAGGAGATAATGACTGAATGTTCATTTTTGGGTGTACTTATCCTTTTCAGTATTTCTTGTTTGTACCCTCATATTTGCGCCTGAGCGGCCTTTGTGTTTTTATTTAGACGAGCCTCTGACTTTTCCTCTAACCCCACTAGTTTAGTATCTCAAGATCTATTACACGTATTGGCCCAAATTTTTGTACAGTCGTTCATGATTCCCAGAGGATGAACTCCACTGAAATCTGTCTTTTCATCTGGTGTCACCATCAGATCAGAACTGAGACCTGTCCGATGCTTTTGGCTTTGCTTTGCGTTTAGTGCTACCTAGCAATTGTTAGTACTCTAACACGCTCAACTGGTCAACATGGTGAACATCATGCCTGCTAAGCACCCGGCGATGTTAGCGCCGCCGTCGTCAACATTTATTTACGCGTGCAGGTGTTTGCGTTGGGCAGCTGTGCCTAAGTAAGTCTGAGACCTATTGACAGCCACCATAATGAAAATTGACAATCAACAGAGGGTTCCAACCGGCTTTGTTTGGGCTGCATTGAGCCCCTCACAATAGGACTTCATGCTCATATATTGCCATTGTAACTCAATCCTTCGGGGGCCCCCTGTCATTTCCAGGGGTTCGAGCCCCCAGCGCGCCGCTCCCTGAATCCTTAGGAAGACTACTGCGGAGCTAATACGGCCCATTGATTAGATCATACATTTTCATTTCATTTCTTAATTATCAATTCAACTCCGAGGGACCTTTTGAAAGAGAATAGATGTAATCGAGCGCACTATAAGTTAATAATGCTAATTTGATTTTACAATTCCAAATTTTATATGCATACTAAGTGGCCTTGTTAAGATATTTCCACCAAAGAGATAATTAATTATTTCACATGCCAAATGAGAAACTGTCTTATCTTTAAATTACTCTTCAAGGTATTACACCAGATTTAGAATTTCTGCTCTAATTTGAGGCCCTTCTTTCAAGACATCTGTGGCCACATTATGGTCTTTATTAACTGTCAATTGTATGAAAGACCACAGATTTCATTAACATAGGCTGCATACAATCAAGGCCCCTTTGAAAATTATTCCTCTTGTAATGTATGCTCGGGGCAGGGAGAGAGGGGGATCTTTACAAATACTGCACACGTTTTTTGAGTCGTTCCATTGACGAATTGCCGCTAAATGGACTCCGACCACACCGGAGCACAATCAGCACCCTGTCGATGGACTCGATGTAAGGTCAAGTTCACTGGAAAATGGCTGTAAAAGGCAATTAGAAGAGGCACTAACTGCCCTGGTTAAATAATATTGATGGATCCAGCTCCGCTGCGCGTTTGCGAGTTGATAACAACTGCAGTTAAGCGATGCTGTTTGGGAATGTGGACAGATGCAGTGCCCGTATATGGAGAGGATTTGGCTCGTTAGGAGCCAAACTTATGAAAACATTTAATCTGCGCTCAGAAAGGATAATTAGAGACAATGAATATGTCTCCCCCTAATTGTTTATCCCTCGGCCAGCATGAAAGCATTAACAAACACAACTCAAAGCCATCAATTTGTCTCCTTTATGACGAGGATATTAAATACGACCTCGTCACTTTGGGAAAGTTGTTGGACAGAGCTGAAAAAGCCTAACGAGTGGGAGGGGAGAAATGACAGAAAATCATCCGGTGCTATTGGAATAGTGTTTTTTTTTTTTTTTTTTTTTTTTTCCTTTTCTTTTTCGCCACATAGTGCCATGGGTTTTTGGGTGCTAAAAAGAAAACCCTGCAGGGATCTGAGCCCTGCAAGCTGGCCCTGATTTAAGAGTGAAGGCCATTGGGGGCCAGATTGTAGATCATGAATGGTTCCACTGTGTCTCAACCTCGAGCTATAGAGCTCAACTCCCCAAACCGTGCATGCATACACACACACGCACACACACACACACACACACACACACACACACACACACTGGCACCCACTGCACACTCCACTGGTCCAATCTTTTCATTGCCTTGGTGTCACTATGGAAACCCCCCGCACCACCGCCACCACCCCAGCACCCCCGCACCCCCTCCTCCCTCCCAACACACACCACCGGCACCATCACTCCCACAACTGTCCTCTCCTCAGTAATCCTCCAGGCTGTAAGGATACGATACTGAAGCATGACTGAAAGGAATGGATTGTTGGGGTGGCTGGTGGAAAAAAAAAAGAAAAAAAAAAAGCCTTTATAGGACTCGAACAAGTGTGTCATGCCTCCAGTTATCCCCTCCACACCTGGGCAAAGGTGTGTGTTTGTGTGTGAGGGGAAGTGTCGGGGGCTGAATCAATAGGGAGTGTGGGCAGAAATACCGCCTGACCGGAGAGGCATGCTCTGTGGTTTTTTTGCGCATGATCGCTTGCACGATATGCTGTGCTTGATTTCAGGTTCACAATTTAATTTTGGGTTGATACGAGAATCGGCTAATGTTTAGAAAAACAGAACAACAGTTTTCTCATACTGTCCATTGCTGCAGCACTGTGTCCCCCCTCTGTCTAAAACGCTCTTCAGGAGAACCTAGTCTGCTCCGATTGGTCGTCTTGCACACGCCTGACACAGCACAGAGAAACAACAGAGCAGCTTCACTAAATCAATTCTTACGTGCTAAACTAGCTACTGGGCTTTAATGATGCAAATGTGTGACATGATGACGTGATGTCATAAAGTCATGGGTGAGTCTGCTGGCTACTTCAGGGGCATTGTTTTCTGTGGGAGAAAGGAGCCCCTGCTCCCGTGGACTTTGAGCTTTTTAAACTTTCAAGTCCTTTTAAATGAAATCAAAGACTGACGGAAAGAGCAGAGGCGTGAGGAGCGATCTCTTTTAAGAAAAAAACTGCCAGTGATCAGCAGCGGTTTGTCGGCAGGCACGGTGTAAATACCACATGTAATGCATTCACTGCCTACCAGTGCACTCGGGCACAAAGGGATCATTCTGTCAGCAAAGTGATCTCATCGCTGAGCTATCTCTCTCTGTGTGTGTATGGCCTTGGTAGGATATTGGCCCCCATAAACAGAAGATTGTCCACTCCGCTGTTTTTCCTCTTCACCTCTTCTTTATATAAAGAAATACTCAGAGGATTCTGTGGATTTCCTCCGCGAACCTGTCCTGATTATTGAGCGCGGAACCTTTTATTCGGCACAGATTTCTCTCACCGCTCTCAGTCGGGGAGCCTTATATGGAGTTTCCACTAGACTTTCTTTCTTTTTTTGTTTTTTTTCCCCCTTTGCCACTCGAGCGGTGGTGCAGATGCAAGAGATATGATAAAGGGGAAGGAAGGATGACGGGGGAATAGGGAGTGACAAAACTTAAAGGGAGGGGAGTAGAGGAAGCGAAGGATGAGACGCCGGGGAGATAAAGAAAAGAGGGAGGCAAGGACGAAGAGGGACGGAGGATGACAGGGGGTGAGAGACAGAGAGGGGAGGCAATAAGTCCCTCTTCCAATCTGGTGTTGTTGAGCAAGGGTAGTAGCAGAGCACACATTCCATTAGGCGGTAAATATTGACTCAGCAGCGAACAACTGGTTTCTATTGCATAGCAAACAAAGCTATTGTGTGCCTGGCAGCCCTGAAAGGCCTCTGTTTGCACATCACGCTCACGGCTGATAAGTAGGCAGTCTCATTCACTGTGGGGGTCTCGTACGTCTCTCTTTTGGTCCGTTGTATTTTTTTTTTTTTTGCCCTCTCCTCTGCATTTCTCTGTCCGTCTCCCACTCCTGGCCTCCAGCCACCGGGCCAACAACCTTGACTGTAATCCTCCTCCACACGGCGTTTCCAAGTGGCTGAGTGTGCGACTGAATTAATCACGGGTGTTCCCATCGCAAACAATGGGCCCAGACATGTTATGCAGCGGTAACTGCTGGTGTAATAGTCATCGACTGGCCAAGTCATCACCCGCATTTATGAATTGTGTGTTCAGACAACGCAGGGCCACTAGACGCTCGGCGAGACGAGCGAGCGCAGCAATATTTACCTTGATGACTGTACCGAGGGCGGGGCTGTTTGTCTGCAGATTACATTGTGCATCTACGTGTTGACCTATGAACCCTGGCAGCTCTCGGAAGGATTTGTGGCCTAGGAGGGGACCTGGACTTTATCGTGTACCTGGGACCGTAAAAAGCAGGTCCACACCCTCTTCCTGTTTGGGAAATGATGCACTACACATTCTCCACTATTGCACCATGCGGGCTGACTCAGGCCTTCAGGGCACTGGGTTTGCGTAACATCAGCCACAAGCTACTGTGTCTTTTGAAGTGCTGCACAACTGTACACCAGCATACAGCTCATGTACATGTACGGTGTCATCACTGTGAGACAGACGGGAAGCTGCCATGCGTAGGTGTGCGGCATCAATGGAAACTCATGATTGCTTCATTATGGGATTGTTCAGGAGGAAGCGGTGCGACAACAAAAAATACACAACAATATTTTTTCGGCCTGAGCTTTGTTTCCCACACTCTCTTATCTCCTTTACGTGTAGGATTAAGTCCTTGATATGGCAGTGATGTGTTCACTGTTACCATGGATGCATTGTACTCTGCGGTTATAGCTTTATGATGCAGCTTTGCACCACGGCAACACCATATTACTAAACATTTTTAGCCAGAATATTCACATTGCACAGCACAGGAAATCACAACTGCAAAAGTAACAGGTACATACAACCATATAAAGTAATGAGACATGAACATAGTAAGGTCTAAAAGACCACTAGTCGAAACACTTATTTTTTTTTTGCATTTGTTTTGAATGGAATGCTATGTATCTGATTACAAAAGATAATATAAGCGATTTGAATGAAAAGTTGACCCCCTTGAAAAAAATGGCAGCGTGCTCTCGAGCTGGTGTGGACTAAACAAGTTTGTGCCAAATCAAATAAAAGTTGTGCTGTAAAAAGAGCCATATTTCCCTTTAGAACGTGGTGGAGAAGAATAAAGTGTCAGTTATAATTAAGGTAAGCTTGAGTGATCAAAGTTAACTAAGATGTAGTATTCACAGTCATCAAGGTTAACCATTACTTACTGAGGACATATAATAATAAATTGTTTGCATGTTTGTTAAAGTTTTTTCAGCAACAAAAAGCTCAACAAGTTAAAAGTTCTTGTAATTACATTTTCTCTTTTGCTGTCGTGGAAAAATCCTGAACCTATGATTATGCAACTATTGGGCAACTAAGGTTGAATTCCTGAAAAAGATGCCTCCTACTTCACTGTTAAGTCACTCATTCTCAATGTCCTTTGCAAGGTTTCCACATCACACTTGCGTAAGCTGAATGCTGAACCGTGATTGGCTTCCCGGCAAGTTGTGATGTCACAAAATCCTGCAGGCACGTACTCGTGTTGAACTTGAGAACCCTAACCCTTCCTGTCAATGTCCTGCACACACATCGTACACATCGCAGTGAAGTTCAAACATGTCTCTTCTGCAAACCAGAGACACATCCACATGTACGTGTCCATCAGGTAACGTTCACGTTACACGTTACCTGACTTTCGTCTGAGGCGACAAGTGTGACGAACCTGGGACGGCAGCATCTGTGTTTCCAAATTTGTAAGCGCGACACAACTGGATATTTTTAAGGAGACCTCAGGACATTTCCAGCTGTGTTTGTTGTGACCAAAACCAGTAAGCCAAAAAAAACATGTTTTCCTAAACCTAACAAAGGGTTTTTTGTGCCTAAACTTAACACAGCATGAACACAGTTTTGTAAAAAGAGAGAAATAGAAAATTAAACACAGAGAAAAACTGGTTTTACAGAAACACACTTTTATTCTGGCGACTGGGTTGAGGACAGGATGCTCTTCTCAACCAGAGATTTACTTTGTGAGTCACGGCTGATCACGCAGGGGGAGCTCGGACGAAACACCTCGCCTTGTTGAAGTTTCAAATCAGGTCCGATATTGAAGTTATCAGCCAGAATTTCCAACAGCGCAGTCTGGCAAAAATGGTGATTACGCTTCGTATTAATGTTCAGAGGGACAATGAAACTGCCACAGAAACAGCTCATTACAGCGGGAAACAATGCTTTATCGCGTGACGAAACCCTCTGAGCTCACCTTTGAAAGAGGATTCCTACCTGGTGCTGTGGTAACGTAAAGCAAATGGAGCGCAAGGTGTTGAAACGCTGTGGCGCTCCATTGTGCAACATCGGCCTGCACGTCCGCGAACATGATTCAGCCCACTTCAGCATGGAGTGCAGTGCTGTAATTTCATGGCGCAACATGTAAAACCTGAACTGCAGTCGCTTGGCATTTTGTAAGCTCTCTAAAAACACAGACGTGCTGCTATGTGCATCCTCCCACCTACACACACACGCGCGTGCACACACACTACCAGCCTGAGTGTACGTCTGCCAAAGTGACACCCACTTTGAGAAAAGAGCCCATGAGGTCCTGTGTGGTATGCAGGTTTAGCTGGTACATTATAATTACATTGCTTTTGTCACCGTGTGATGTTCCAACAGATGTTCAGAGAGGAAGTGCCCGGGAAGGCGCAGCGCTGTTTATCACAATCTGCCGTGAGTCCTGTAATATCAGCTAAAGATTGAAGACTTTAATACCGCTCCTCCGCGGCAAAGAAAAACGGCAGTAAAAATGAAAGCCAACCCATCAAAGCACAATATGTCCAGGCGACAGCTTTGCAGAATGCTCAGCCCCCCCCACCCACATGCTCTCGTCTCCCCCTCCCCCCCCCATGTCTTACTCTCGCTCCTCTCTTCGTCCGTTTTTTTCCCCCATCCGTCCCTTCTTCTGCCTCCCCCTCTCCCGAGTACCACCACCAGCTTCTTGGCCAAGCCAGCTGCGAGTGGACAGCCCACGTAGTCGCATTGATAAGCCGGATTCGCCGTGACCTTTTCTATTGTTCAGACGGTAGTTGGCAACGGTGAGGACGGGAGTCCTTCCAAATCAAATATTTGATTCATAAACACCGGGGGCCCCCCTGAGTCGAGGAGGGCCGAGGTGCATGTAATTCCACTGGAGGACTCGGGGACCTTCGACGTTAAACAGCCAAAGACGAGGGAGGTGGAAAATCCTCGTGAATCGTCTCAGCTCTCGTTTCCCCTCGCTGCGACTAAATGTCAGGTTTTAGTGTGGAGCTGGGGGAAGGAAAAAAAAAAAAAAAAAGCAAAAAGAAAGCAGAGGAGCATCATTTGAATAATGTTTCTGTCAGCTTCTCAGCTACTAACACCCCCCAACACCACCACCACCACTACCACACTTCACTCTCCCTTCGGTTCATCCTCACGTCCCCCTGGGAGGAATCTGCTATGATTTACTACAACGCACAGCACGTTCTACATACACAATCCACGCTTGCAACAGGCACACACGCACACCAGATCACCAGCACGCCAGGCGAATTGAGGCAAAGTAGGGATTTTACTGGGTTGGGTTTCAAAGTGAACATCGATTGAATTCCCCACTGTTTTCCTCTGTGATATAGTGTGTCCTAATATAGTGCATTTGGAATGAAAAAGGGGATGGTCTTGCATGGGAAACATTATTTCAAAGGCCACCGCTGCTATTTTGGCTGAATATCAATGTTACTCTCAGATTTTGATCCCATACAGCACTATTGTATGGGTTTGATATCAGAGAACAAAGGTTATAGCCCAAGGCAAGGTTTGATAGTAGCCTGTATTCCCCCCAGTGCAGAAAAAAAGGGACATCCAGGAGATGTGTTGGTGCTACGGTACGCTTTCTGCAGAGCTGAAAGTTTTCCTTTTATTCTGTCGTCGTTCTTTTTTTTGTACAGTATATGGAAAAATATCCTCCTGCATATTAACCAGGGGGGCTTCAGTTGATTTGGCGCTTTTATTTCTCTGCACCCAGACGTCCCATTTATAATGATTAAAACTAATATCTTTCTTTATGGCTGGGCAAGATGTTATGAGCAATAACATATGCAATCGCATGAGATCCGAGCTTGATAAATAAAACTCAGCAAATGAGAAACTTAGGCCTTCATTTTATTTACCTTATTATGTTCCCTTGTTATCTTAAGGGCCGTTACATAAACTTCACACTAGTGCTGAGAGAGAATACTTAATATCGGGATTGACCAATCCCTGGAGGAGAATGAACGAGATAGTCATATAAAGTGGAATAAAAGCAAACAAGCAGCATTTGCATAACGTTTAATATGCCTTTAAAATATCGTCAAATGCTGTTTAATGAACATCGGCATTATAAAGAGGTCAATAAATATTTTTTACTGTTCAATCACAGCGATGCAGTATGTATCCACTCCGCATAATAGGAGCAGGTGGCGTTACTGTAGCACATCAGGACTACAACTAACGTGATCATTGGAATACGGCCACATGTCTGTCTTTATCCTTTTTATTGTCACGGCATTGAAAGATTGTTGGCTTGACATGTACCAAAACATGATACTGTTACCTGTTACCAGCGAACCTGTTTACCTGTGGAACGTTCTTAACAGGTGTTTTTGGAGCGTTCCACGACCTTTGAGGTCTTCAGTTGCCTGTCCCAGCCTGCTCTGAACATGTTGTTGCTGCCGCCAAAATGCGTACGTGTAGATGAGATAAAACATTTTACTGTTTTCAATTGAGACTATGTTAAAACGATTAGCCAATTATCACACTCTGTTTCAATTATGTTTTACACAGCGCCAATTTTTTTTTTTTTAATTGTTGTATTTTTCATTTCAAAGGTGTTTGCTGCTACCTCTTTTGCTACATACTGACACTGTAGATGCTAAATTACCCTTTCATGTTTCAGCTCCACTAGCATACACAGTCCTGCAACTAGCGTTAACATCAACTTGTGGCAGCTCCTAGCTGAAAAGAGTTTTCAAAAGTAAATCTGCAAATCTTCTCTGTGTCAGGTTCAGTTGTACTGAACCTTGAAGGGAATATGTGTAGGTCTACTTCAAAAGTCCAGAGCTTAGAGGAAGCTAGCATGGTTTGTTAGCTGTGTTGCATACGGCTGGCTATTAAGACAGAAGCGATAAAACAGCATCTCCTAGCAATGGAGCAGACTAGCTTGCTAGTTAATCCAGACAGCTACACTGTTAAACAGACTAGCAAAATCCCATTAGCTGGCTAGCCTGTTAGCAGTTAGATAACTAGCTACAGTAAGCCTTGTCTAACAAACAGCTCTATAGGCAGTCGCATCACGTCAAACTTCAGCTGGCTAGCCTGTTAGCATATCAGCTAGGCTAGGCTTTTACACAACCAGAGCTACGG
Source organism: Acanthopagrus latus (assembly GCF_904848185.1). Taxonomy (NCBI): domain Eukaryota; kingdom Metazoa; phylum Chordata; class Actinopteri; order Spariformes; family Sparidae; genus Acanthopagrus; species Acanthopagrus latus. Next base: position 7,377,284 of record NC_051057.1, on the reverse strand, counting down.
GTAGCCTCATTGCATCAATCTTATTTCGATTTGTAAGACAATTGATAAGACAACACAATGAGCATTACCTAACCAGATATTCCAGTCCATATTTATTTCTTGTCCCTGGGGACCTCCGTAGCTTCTGGAGCTCCTCCAGCATGTTCAGAAAGGGAGGGGTGAGCGAGGGAGTGTTGCAACCTGGAACCTCACCACTAGATGCCCTGATACTCGATATATTACACACTGTACCTCTTCAATATTTGTATTCAGAGCTTACAGCGATAACCTCAGATCCTGACTTGCCATACGTCAAAGGGTTCTTCCATTTTTTCAAGTCCTCACCTGTTCTATCTAATCAGCTTCTCTTTTCCCTCTCAGAGTCAACAGGAGGGCAAACATTTACTCATTGTCCTGATTTCCCTTACAAGAAACCTTTGACACAAAAGAAAACACATGACAGGAATACCAGGATTATTTTTGTTAATAAATTCTACACCCCAACACAGTCTTCAGGACCGCGACAGTCAAACTAAACCGTGTGGTAGATTGTATAGGCTATTTTTTTTATTGTTCCTTCTGTTTAACCTGTGTGAAAAAGCAAAGCACATTATATAAGAGGTCAGGTGAAAAAAAGGGCAGACAGAGTGAGTTTATGTCACTGCTCGAAAAAACTAAAGACAGTGAACATTATCAGGATATTGCCTGGTTAGGAGGAAAAGGTCATAAAAGTTGCCAGGTGTGGAATCAAATCATCTGAGAAGACGTGAGAGGATTTAAGTGTCTGTTAAAGGAAAATACCGGCGCTGGCTGTCGCTTTTCCCCCTCATTCACTTCATCACATTTCTTGCTTCTTTTTTTTATGTCCTCCTTCCCATCTCGAGAATGAATGACAGAATTTGGGGCATGATCTTCAAAGTCACATATTTTAAAGTATCATTTCCTGAAGTGAATGCTGATTTTTTTTTTTTCCCGTTGATACCTGACATCAAGCCAAGTTCTCCCCTCTTCCTGCCTGAAAGTTAAAATTGAAATTTGACTGGATTTAATTAACATTTTACTTTTATGGATATGCCTGCCAAAAAAGAAGAAAAAAAAAAAAGAAAAAAAAAAAAGATGCTTCATGCTGAGGCGCTATCAACCTACAATATGAAAAGTGATGAACGTTATGCGGCATTTTTCACATCCTAAGGACCTCTAGAGCAGAGGCGTGAGAAAAGAATGTGGCTGAGAACGACTTGGAGGTGATTTGTGCCTGAACATCAAGAAAGAGTCGTTCCTTAAGGTGGCTGCTGTGCGACTGAAGAGAATCAAAGAGCTGTGTGAGCCCACCGACAGTCAAAGACTCACCACAGAGTTTCATATGACACTATCACTATATCATGCTTGTAAGCAGCAACATACGTACAGTCTCCAACAGCTGACTTTCAACTATAAGTGATACAAGATGTAAGTGAAGCACTTTTTTTTTCATGCCCGTTATGTAATTTGTAGACAGAGCGCTCCTTTAAATAGCTCCTGTAAGGCTACAGTATATAGGACGGATATAGACCCTGGGCTGACTGGTGTCATCATTTAAGAAGGTGAGGAATCTCCTTACAGTCACACCGTGACATTTACAGCAGGTAAAACGAGGTCCAGTCATGCTGATGAGTTAACAGATTTCACAGATAGAGTTGAAGACTGGACATGCTCTGTATGTTTGTGTCACTATTGAATATGTTATCCTCGGTTGCCATGGTCATGCTCGTTAGATTAGTTAGAGTGTGTTTACGGGTCTTGGGGTGTACTACTGCATGTGAAAAAGTCGTATAAAGCCTTTGGTGGCTCCAAAAGAAGCTGTAAGTAATCTGATAAATTGCCTCCAGCGATGTGACTCGGTGGCTTTATTGGTTGCATTATGGGTAATGTAGGCACCAAGCTTTGAAAAGCAGTTGAAGTCATTATGGGCAGTCACAAATCAAAATAAATACAGCAGAACCACCCGTCTTCCCTTTCGGAACCGGTGCCGACATACCCACTGCAGACTTATCCACTGACTGACATCACTGGAGGCAAGTAATTACAGCTTCCTCTGGAGTTTCAAAAGGCTTTACACATTTTTTTTTCTACAAATGGGGCAGTACTCCCAAAGACAATATTGGTGGATTTACCCTTTAAGAGTCAATGTTTGACTTGTCTGTTCTGGATGACCACAGTAACGGAGCTGTGCAACATAGCAGACCTTGCAAAGGAGCACATGCTCCCTCTGAAGTTATAAAGGATTCATTCTAAGGTAACATTAGCAGAAGAAGTCTTTGTGTAGGTGATTATTCACTGATGAAAACACAATTATGAATACTGTGTTCCATTTCTGCCAAAAGATGCTACGCACTGCACCTTTAAATCTACCCATTAATAGGTTAAGGCTGTATTTGTGGTTATTGCTTATCAACAAACGTGCTTAGTGGTAAGTAGCAAAAGTTGCTCATGCTAACACACCAAACTAAAATAGTGAATTTGGTAAACACCGTAATTGCCTCAGATCAGATAAAGACTTTTGTCAACGTTATGTAGAAACTGGCAGATTCTGAGGGAACTGTCGTGAATACAAATTCCGAGGTCAGACTTAATATAGGTGCTAACTGGTAAACACGTATGTAACGCTGCGATCTTGCCCTCTCACTGAAGTTACATAGTGCAGAGACAAGTGACGGTGCGAACGGGCTGAGACAGAGACACCCTTCACCCTATTACAAGACACTGTACCAAGCTACATAACGTTATTTACCACGGTCACTGAAAGCATCTTTTCATGATAGAGTTAGCATTTAGCTCAAAGCACCACTATGACTAAGTAACACATATCAACCACATGTATTGCCTGGGTAGAATATACACTGTGGTGAAGAATTTATACCTTTCAGCGTTATCAAACCGGCTACAGTTAACCTAAAACATGTTGTTCTGTTCAGTCAGATGCTCCTTCTACAAAAGGCATAATGAGCACTCCTGATGTTTCTAATCATACAGTGTATGTAAAAATGTAGTGCACAAGCCGGTATTTAAATTTTCCATCAAAGTGCTGTATGCAGCGTCCCGCGAGCTCCTCTCGTTTTTACTGCGACAGCCGCGGTCAATGGTTCATGCACTGACAGTGGTAAAATCAACTCTTTGTGTTAAACAGCGCGCTGCAGGAGGAGGCAGAAGCGATTACTATTCAAAGCCCTTAAATGAATTTAAAAACAGTTACTTTGGAGCATTTGCAATTCAATCACTGTGTCTCGGATTAATGCAGAAAATGCCATTTGCATTCCTACTCCGAGGCGCGCTGAGTGCGTGTGTGTGTGTGTGTGTGTGCACCGGTGCGCGAGGAGGATCACAGCGACGGCTAATTTATACGATATTCCGCTGCATTATTACCATTCACGATCACCTGTGCAGCTCATTATCGCCGGAGATGTGTGAGACGTAAACCTGCAGTGCAACGTATGCACAGTGTGCAGCGCATTGTTGGGCAAAAAAAAAACAAAAAAAAGAAAATCAGCGAGCACACTGTACAGAACAGTAGGACGGAGGTCTGATGCTGCTCAGATCCCTCCTGCTGTTCCAACACTTCCCTCTGAGGCTTTAGTGTGTTTTCATGATGCAACTTGCTCGGCAGCTGGCAGAGTTGCAGAGCCTTGTCTGCTCCGAGTAAAAGACACGGCCTAAGCCCTAATGTTTTGTGACTGGAATTTTGATCATTTAAAATCTTTCTTTCACACTTGTTTTCTCCACTCTCCCTCACATTTCTCTCTCTCTCTTTCTCTCTCCTTCTCCCCGGCTCTCTCTGCTTCAGCCTCTCTGTCTGTGTGAGTCGCAGAATCACAGAATAATGAGTTCCTCATCCTCCTGCGGTGAGCCGCGTTCACTGTTGCAACCCAGGGCTTCTTTGATATGGATTCTGTTTAAATCAGCCACCCCACTTATTGTTGGGCCGCCTTGAAAGGTCACACTCTCGTTAAAACCAATCAACACTGGAAGTTTTAAGATCACTTTTGCCCTTTTGAAAGAGGACGCTGAGGGGAGATTCCTCCGCCCGTGGAACAGATTATCCTCTAAAAGAAGAATCTGACCAGAGAAAATGTGAGATTCTGCGAGATCAAAGACGCCGAGGTGGCGATCCGTATCTCACGCTGATTTCAGCCCTGAAATTAAATCAGGTAGCACCACTGTCACGCATGGATTGTCGATGTTACTACATAAAATGGGTTTCGCTTAATGGAAAACAAGGAGGTCTGTGTCAGTGCAATATGTGGCGTCTTGGCCGGGAGCCACGTCATACAAGTGACCATGTGTGTTCTGCTCTGTCTTCATGTTGTACCTCCATAGTAACAGAGATTAAATTAGCACCGCAGCGCAAAGAACATATGAAGTCTGATATGCAGGCTACACACGGCTACCGGCGTCCAGAGAGCAGAGGGAGGTCTCCGCTCCGACCTCCCTGTGGCCTGCGTATGTGCAAGATAAGACTGTAATTGATGCTGAACTCGGAGCGGCAGGCTTGTCAAACTTTGGATTTCTCCATACGTTGAAGTGGCGTGTGTGCGGTTCCCTTATAACATCACTGTTTAGATTCTCAGAGATTCTACAGAGCTGTGTCTATGTTATCATCCTCCCAAACCTAAAAAAGAACAGAAGGAATGGATTGCACAATGTTTCTGTCCAATACATCCTAGATTGTTGTGAAATATAACCTGCAGGATCCTCTCAGTCGGCTTCTGCCTTCTTAATGTGTCTGAGACCATCAGTTGTGTTGTACACACTTCAGTACAGTGAGCAGCCCCATTCGACTACCGTTCCAGCGTTTCAATCTTTCCAGGTAATCACTGAGATATACCAGTGCAGCACAGCTGAAGCCATAATATCCATATTATGGCAAGAGCCGATCAGTAAAGAGAAAGTAAAGAGAAACGACCGGCCGTCATTACTTTAAGATACGAAGGTCAGCCAGTCCAGAAGATGTCAAAGAAGTTGAATCTGTCCTCAAGTGCAGTCGTGAAAACCATCCAACGCATGACAAAACCGGCTCTCATGAGGACCGCCCCTGGGAAAGGAAGACCAAGAGTCACCTCTGCTGCTGAGAAGTTCATTAGAGTTAACAGCCTCAGGAACTGCAAATCAACAGCACCTGAGATTAGAGCCCACATAAAGGCCTCACAGAGTACAGACAGTAGCAGACACGTCTCAATATCAACTATTGCAGCAAAGAAGCCACTACTGAGGAAGAACAACAAGAAGAAGGGAAGTGCTTGGGCCAAGAAACACAAGGAATGGACATTAGGCCGGTGGAAATCTGAACTTTGGTCTGATATGTCCAAATTTGAGATGTTTGGTTCCACCTGCCGTGTCTTTGTGAGACACAGAAAGGAAAGGAAAGGGTGAGCGGGTGGAGGAGGAGGTGTGACATGCAATCCCATGTGGTTATGCGCTTGGCGGGACCATCATCTGTTCTTTCAACAGGACAATGACCCAGAACACACCTCCAGGCTTTGTATCGGCTATCGGGGGATAGTGATAGAGCGATGGAGTGCTGTGTCAGATGACCTGGCTTCAGCGATCACCCGGACTAAACCCATCTGAGATGGTTTAGGTTGAGTTGGACCGCAGAGTGCTCAGCACTTTAAACTCCTTTGTCTACAGGCTTGCATGTAGGTTTAATTCAGTGTTTAAGTTACAGGTTTATGGTTTAAGTTATTTGATGCTGCTCGACTGTACATTTCTGTGTGACGGATTTGGGGTTGGATTATCAGTCAACAGGATGTGACTTTACGCACGTTCTCTTCTTGAGCATTTTGTCTCGTGCCTCTCACCGCTCCGCCATCGGTGGCTAACATTAGCTATAGAAATGCAGTCAGCTAACGTGAAGCTTCAAGCACAACACAGATGTTCCACAGAGCCACTTGAGAAAAACAAATGCTAAAGTGGTTAGCATCCAAACAGTGCTAAGTTGGAATGACAGAGGTCTCTAATTACATTTGTGTTTGTGCTCTTATTTCCAGCCATAGTCGTTCACATTCTTGACTGTAATATATCGAAGATCCATTCTTTCAGAATAAACACAAAAAAACTACTAAATGTTCAACTGTCAGCTCAATGTGTGCACCGTCACAAACAGAAGAGAGGCCGAGTGAGGGGTCAATTAAATGCTATCTAATCAGAACAAGGCATAAAATATTGACCTTGTCAGAATGCTGGCAATCTGCCGGAAGGCTGAGCCATCCCACCTTTTAACGCCGATAGCCGTGTGACTTTTGTATGGGTGTGCGGAGAGACAAATACTCCCACACACTGCTTTATCTCTGGGTTTATCTTGGGATGAAGGCCAGACAGTCTGCGGCTCATCAGTGATGTCAGCAGCCATAAAAAGAAAAAAAAGTACACAGATGAGTAATATTGGATTCCACTGAAAAGCATATCAACGCCTGATAAAGTTTGAGTGCTCGGCGTGGACAGGAAGGAAGGTGGAAGACTGAGAATGAGACAGCAAACTAATTATGAAAGCGAGATGTATTCCTCTTCCCACAGAAGTAGAAATACGGGCGGAAGCCAAGAGCTGAGGATGGAGAGATTTGATTAAAAAAAAAATGAAAGGGCCGGGTAACAGACAGCAGTGTTTATGGTCGCTGCTTGAACTCGGTGAACTTATTACAGATCCTACAGAGGATAAACATAAACCCACGCTGAACTTAAGGTGACTCCAAAAAATAAATAACCATTATTGCCGTGATGACTGTCATAATCCCCGACAACTGACAACAATTGTAATAGCTTTTGGTTAAATTATTCATGTGTGATATATTCAGGTGGAGCTGTGAAATACACGCCAGCTCGCTGTGCTTAAAGAGAAAAGACAATATTTGCGCCGGGTCCGGCGGTGATGAATGAGACCGTTCCGTTGCGTTTCCAAAATAAAGGAGTGAAATAACATGGGCGTGTGAGGAACTCCGAGTGAATGAATTGTTTTGGCCGCGATCCAGGAGCGCTCCTCCGGCAGAGCCAGTTAAAACACAGATAGCGGCGCGGCTCATTGTTATGTTGGGATACGCCCCAGAGCTGGGATTTGAGCGCCGAGCACAAAAGCAGGGAAATGAAATAGTAACACGAAAAAAAAAAAAAAAATGGGATGGGAGGAGGAATATTCCGCTCTGCAGGACGGGGTTGATGTGACAGCGGGGTTATACAGGGTGAGGAGAGACGTCCTTGGGGAGAGGAGGTGAAACCCAACAAAGGCCCTCGCAAGCTCAGACAAGTAGAGTGAGCTATGCTGAAGGTTTTGAAGGAAAACACGGTGTAACCTACCACCGATGTGTGTCATAAAAAAAAAAAAAACCCTGTTTACTACTGTGGGCTCTCTATTAGGAAGGAATGTGTAGGAGTGCAGCAGCAGGATAATGCTGGGGTTTTTTTTTGTTTTTTTTTTCAACTTTAAAGGAACAGTTCTTTGTAAACTTGATTTTTGGAAACGTTTCCTTTCTTGTTGAGCGTTAGATAGAAAGACATGTCAGTAGAGTGGGGTAAATATTAAACTGACGCCGGCAGCTGGTTAGCTTAGCTTAGCAAAAAAAGCGGGGACGCAGCTAGTCAAAGTTTAAAAACAATCCATCCACCGTGAACTCTAAAGCTTCGTCTGAATTCTCTGGCAAACCTCTGACGGCTCTGGTTTATTTGTCACATAGCCAGGCTGCCGCTTAAGCCAAGGAATAGTACAACCTGTCCTTTGTACACCTTGTTTTCTGTACTAGCTAAACAAATGTTAATTGGTGAGCATGAAAGGTGCCGGTTCTTAGGCTGTGGTCCGTTCCAAGAGCTGTTCAAAAGAATGGCTAAATTTTCCTTTTTCTTTGGGCAGCAGAGGGGAACTAGGTTTGACTACAAAATAATAATTTGCATAGTGATAGGGCAAGATTTGAATCTGACTCAAACTCCCACGTTTGGCATTAGTAAATTGCTCCACCTGCCAGACCTAAAATCAATGATCTGCATTGTGAAAGTGACGCAAGGTGACGCCATGTCCCTCTGCTTTGAATTTACTACTTTGCCTTAGTCCACCGGATGGAATGTGTCGCATGAATAAAGTTTACATAAAGCGGAGTGGATTTTGGGAGGGCAGAGAAATTTAGGCAGAATCAAGGAATGGCTTGCACAAAGTTCAACTCGATTCCCTTCATTTGTAACAAGGAAAAGAAGCAGATCATTCGCTGATCCAAAGCTGCTTCCCCACATATGCAGTCTTAATGCTAAGCTAACTTAGCCCAAAGCTGGCTCCGTCTTGATATTTAAAGGACAGCAGGTGCACGAGTGGTATCAATCTTCTCTTTAAGGTCGCTTCAAGATAGCAAAAATGTCAAACTTTAACTAAAGCTCCATCCCGCTCTTCACACCAAGAATACTTTCTGACCTCTTGGGAATCCATAACCTTTTGCTGAACAACGCCTGGCCTTCACACCAGAAAGAAGACATTTTGTAAATATAGGGTCTCCACGCAACATCCACAAAATGTTACACCTCATTTCAAATGCCTCCAAAACTTGCAAAATCGACTAGATGATACAAAATGCATAAGCCCGTGCTTGAGATGCTAATGCATTTTGCATGGCCCGCGTAGTAAGGGTTTTATCGCTTTCTGACATCGAGGTGTAAATGCATCGGAGAACACATGCAGTTTCCATAAAAGATCTATTGAGCGGTAGAATCCCCCCCCCCACCCCACCCCGCTCTCTTCCCAGTAGCTGTTTCACAGCGAGCCCTCCAGAGATAAGCCTGTCCTTCATGTGCTGTGTCTAAGCACAGAGCCCAGATTACATGGCCATGGAGGATTCCCCACTGGCTGCCTGCTCTTCTACCACATCTCCTGGACATAAACAAGGAGGACGCCGCAGAGAGCGAACAGGCTTCCACTGTGCTCCGCGTCTTTGTAATCTCGTACGGGAAGTGTATCTTTGTAATCCCATACACCGCGACTGCAGTCAGAATAGCACCAGCGCCGCGATGGATCCATGAATACAGAGTCTGTGGACTGTGCACTATAATCACCGGTGCGCCTCATAAAGAGCTTACCTTACCTCCAAGATACTTTCGCTTGTGCGCTATCGGTTCATGGAACTGCCTGCAAAGCAAAAACTGTTATGTTCCGTCAATAGGAGGGGAGTCAGAACTCGATTTGTTTTTTATTGTGTTACATGTCAACTTTTTTTTCCATCTTTGGGGGACAATTTTAGAGGGAGTAGATGTTTTGAGCAGCACTTCCTTGCAATGATTTTTAGGTCAGAGTGTCTGTTGCTTGGTCAGAGCAACATGAACGTATATCGTGTTCAGTGATATACTGTAAATGGATGTAAATGGATGCAAATGTTCTCTCAGTGGCATGAATTCACTGAGATGTAATTACCGGTGGGCAAGTCCACAGAGATCTGACTGGGTACCTTGCTTTTCTCTGAGGAGCAGTCAGAAGGACAGTTGTGTGTCTGATGTATCCAACGACGATGCCGTCTCTAACCGGCAGTCAACCTCGTTTTTCTCTTTGGCAATAATAAACCACTTTCAAACCCAGTATCCCAAGGAATTACACCCACACCGCACCTTAAGATTGTAAGTGGACACTAATCAATACCAGGAGAAGAGAGTGTGTCAGATGGAGTGTGGCAAATCAAATTGTCACGCCAGAGTTCACATCCTGCAATTAAACTGTACTACGAGGGAACTTTAAACTGGTAATAAAACATCATCAGCTTAATACTGATGCCTCTATGTCACCTACACAAGCAAACATTATATCATATAACAACTGTATGCTTAGGGTTAGTGTGGAGAATGAAGTAAGGAGTCTCAAAACCTGAGAAAAGAAGCTGCTCGGTTGTCCAACTTGTAACATTTGATGTTTGTGTTGCGACCAAGCTTTATCTTGCTGGCAGGCTATTGCTATGAAGACACTGATGTTGGTGATTTTAGCTTTAGCTCAACAAAATAACTATGCGCGGGGACTTACCTAGGTGGATAAAAAGTAAAGCTACTATTATTAAACTCACATAGCCACAAACATATATGTTACCTCATAGCTTTGGAGCAGCTATTTAACAAAAAGAAAGCTACTCTTAATATTTACTTAATATTGTCTCTGAAAGACTTGCACACGTGAGCCAGCTCTTAAGCGTTAACTAGAAACAATCGTTTCTCAGCGTTACCTTTGTGTCTTAGTTACTCTAAACACACCTCAACCATAATATATTTTTCCGTAACAAACACCCTCCCCTAACCTTTGCCATAGTTGCCATGCACGGGTATTGTCGAAAGCGTGCATTTTTAGAATGTTGGCATTAATAGCGAACCAGCATTTTGTTGAAAATCAACTTTCTACAGGGTAGCAGGCAGTACTACTGAGGAAATCATATCATTGTGTTTCCTGAATGCACTTTATGACTTTATGATTTATTGTTGTGGTTTTCATGTATGTTGTAGTAACAATGCAATTACATAGCTTTTACATGTAGCGTAATCCGCTCATAATCCATTTCCCCCTGTGGTCTAAGATTATAAATATTACAGTAGGGTACAAAAGCATATAACCAAGACTGCTGCTAAAAGCAAACTCAGTTTGACTTGACAGATGAAGCTCTCTAATTGCTGCATCATGGGAACTTTGGCATGTAGGAAGCAACATCATCGGCCGGTGAAGTTGGAGAAGCGAATGCCCTGTTTTTATGCACATACGGTCATCTGCACGGTTTTGTTTGTACTTTACAACATGCACTGATTTTGCCTTTGCATGTTGCAGCAGCATGCTGGCAATACTCTGGTGAGAAAACCCTCCTCCTCCTCCTCTTCCTCCTCTTCCTCCCCCCCGCTCTGCTCGTCCTCAGATAACTGCCTCCAGCAGAAGATGTCCTGTCGGCACCTGGCACCCAGGGGAAGGAAGGCCTACTATTCCCCGCCTAACACACAAACACATGCACGCACACACATACACACACACCCTCGTAGTGTGGGCGTCTGTGTGTGAGAGCAGAATATGTAGCTGCATGCGAGCACGTGCTCTTGCGCAGCCGATCTGCATGTCTTTTTCGTGTGTGTACGTGTGTGTGTGTGTGTGCGTGTGTGTTGCTCGGAGTGTTTGTGCCGCATTATTATTGTGTGCCTGTGAGCTGGCGTTGTCTGTCAATCTCCCCCTGGTCCCAGCCTGCTCTGGCTGGTTTTATTGAAGCAACAGACAGCGTGGGCACACACACACACACACACACACACACACACACACACACACACGCACACGTACACACACACACACACATGCTCGGAGCAGCCCTGATCCCAGGCTGATAGAGACAGACAGAGACTTGGTGAAGTTGAGAGAACAGCCTGGGGTTGTCTGCAGACCACGGGGAATACGCCCCCGAGTTACAAAAAAAAAAAACTGGAGTAGAAGCCAAAAACTCTGCTAACCCTCCCGCCCCCTCCCCGCTGCTAACACTGCCATTCAGCTCTCTCTTCAGCTGTCTACCTGCCTGTCTTGACTCCTGTCTGTCACGCGGCCCATCAGCCACTTAATCAGTCACTCTTTTTTTTTTTTACCTCTGCATTTATTCAGCTTTATCTCTATTTGTTGCTTTTTTGTTTCTTTTTTTAGTATTTTTTTGTGTCCACGGGCTCGGTCCCCCCCTCTTTTCCCTTTTGTTCATCAGTGCCATCAATCTTGGATGGAGAAAAAACCAATGCATCAGCAGTGTAATTTTGTAATCAGCGCGGCGAGGAATACAAATCAGATCGGCAGCGCGGCCGTAATGCATGTAATCCATCAGAATGAGAGTGTTACAGACACTCTGATAAACATGCATTTTTGAGGTGATTAATTGACTGAATAATAGATTGATTTCTCTGCATACTCACAGATCTGGAGTTGATTTCTCTCCCTCTCACTCTCTTTTACGCTGAGGCACGTCGATGGGCCGAGTGCCTGATTGCGGGGGGGGGGGACAAGCATAAAGGCTATAAAATCATATTTTCCATCAACTGCGTGAAAATCGATTCGAATCTGCAGACAGTTTGGGAATGAGCGCTGCAGATCTGATGCTTTTCTTTTCTTTTTTTTTTCCTGCTCTCACTGTAGCGCTGCAGGCATGACAATACGCGCCTGATTGGGACATTTCATTTTTGTTTATGCCATTTATTTATTTTACTGCTCTCCATCGGCGGCTGTTAGGGATTTTAACGGCATCGCAGAACTTACCTTCGCCCCTCATTCCCACGAGCGGCGCCGCCTTCGCTCGTTTTTGAGCCACACTTCGGCGGCTCAGACCTGACAGAAACGATGAAGCCGTACTTTCCTGCCCAGACAAGGACGGCGAGCTAATTAGAGAAACACCCGGTAAATAGGTAATGTATCACCGGGCTGAGAGGTGCAACAACAACACAGCTTTGGCATTTGCTTCGATTTGCTTTTCGCCAGAAGCTTATTAGTCCTCACAGCCGAAATGTCTCACGGCACCAGGTTTCTATCTTTCTCCAGTGGCGTTCCCCTCCGTCGAGCAGTTGAGAAATGCCAGCAGGCGGGGTTGTGGTGGAGGTTCTTGGGCGGGTCGGGGGTTTTGAAAGCACCTGGAGAGAAAAAAAAGTGCTCATTGATTCATTGGTATCGATCGGCAATCCTATCAGCCCCCACAGATATATGACGGTCATTTTTGTGCAGCGGCCCGGGCAGGAAAGAATAATCGGGCTGATTGCTCTTTCATCCTCGGCAGCCTTTTATTCAAACTTCCGGCGGCGCCAACAAAAGGTACGGCGATTGATATTACTCCACCCGGCAGTCGGAAAAAAAAAATATATTGGAACCTGCGCTGCCTGGCCCAGCTGTGGCTATCTCAATGAAAGATTGATGAGGCTCTTCAGGTAGATACAAAGCTAAGTGTCTTGTTTATTAATGTGCTGTGATTGGATCCATTAGCTGCCTTGTGTAAACTAATCGCCGTATAATGCGTGTTGTCATTTCAGCCTAACTGCTGATAATGTATTCCTCCCCCGTCTTTGCAAATGCTGTTATTTTCTAATAGACTCATAGAAATAATGTTGTGTCAGGAGTAAGGATTTCTCTCTCTCCCTCCTCCATCCGGTTCGCTGAGCAGTAAGCATGTTTCACATTCACATTGATTGCTGAATTTGCTGTATGCCTCCGGCTTGCCGTTTCTCTGATATGGGGGCTGTAATATAGAGGTTCAGTGCAGAGTGCGGCAGATTTTGGAAGGGGGGGGGGATCAAGTTTGCGATAAAGCCTACCTTTTTTTTTTGTTTCTATTTAATTCCATCTGGTGGAGCGCACATTTTTACTGCCGACGCGGGACGGAGTGTTTAGCTTTGAAAAAAAAAAGAAGGGAGTTTTGTAAATGGAAACAAATTGGGTCAAATCTCAGCTGCTTCCTGAGATATTACTGCCGACAACCCCTCTGCTTCTGCGCGACATGACATCCAGAAAAAAAAACAAAAAAACACATCAGCGCAGTGTCAACACCGGGGACGGAGATTATTGACTCGTAATAGCAGATCTAATAGTATCACTTTCACAAAAGGGTAAAAAAAAAAAAAAAAAAAGCAGCCTGGCGGAAACCATATCGGTATCATAACCACACTGGCTGACATCCAGCCTGCCATCTTCGGGGATCAATTTCTTCAAAGCATAATGTATCTCTTTTATTCTCCATCTGAGATGCAGAGTCGGTGATCTCGAGGTGCGCGCCGAGGACTTTGAAGTGCAAAGGAGTCGGGAGCCGGAGATGGAAGGCTCACAGCCCAGGTTTCTCCCCGCTGAGGCACTCTGACCTCAAGTGAACAGGAGCGAAACTGAGCAAATTGAAAATAAGTTTAGTAGGGCATGCCACAGTTTGATGTACGCACTGGAAAATAAACCCTGTCAGGATCCATTTGCAATGCCGATGAGTTTCAAAGCGTTATCGGAGGCTTATTAAACGGGTACTTTTTTCCGAACCCAATCTCTGTGTCAGGTGTATTTACCCGAGATATGCTATGTTTTTTGTGTGTGTGTGTGTGTTGTGGAGGAGCTCATCTCCACTGTAATTGCGGTTGGGAAACCCGGCCGCGGCAAACTTTGCGAGCTAGAAGAAAGTCGATTTGGTGAAATCACGGCGCTGTAAAGTTGCTCGTCCCTGTTTACACCCTCTCACCTTCATCACTGCATCATGTATGAAGTGACAGGTGCGCTCCGCATCTCTGCAACGTACCCACCCGGTTCATTATACAGTCATGGCAGGCCTCGTCTATAAATAAAAAAAAACAAAAAAAAAACTGTGGCCTACTCTTTCTTTTTTTGCAGCAGGTTCACACCAAGACGGCAGCCAGCCGCATGGGAACTCCACTTCACAAGGAACAGCACAACAAATATTGCACATGGCGAGAACGAGGGAACAAAAGAGAGAAACAGTGTGTCACTCTGGGCTTTTTTTCTTTTTTTTTTTAGCAGCGCACACGCCACAGAGTGTACCACATGCTGTGGCGCGACGAAAAGCTGTTTGTGAGTTGGAGCTAATGGACGGGTCTGAACCTTCGCTGAGACTCCTTTGAGATTATGGACATGTCGGGGGGTGGAGGGGGGAGGGGGGGAACACATGTGATCACATTCATTACCAAGTTGAGATAGCACAACTAGATAGATAAGAGATATATTGGGCAGATATCACAAGTCGCAGTTCAGAAAGGAACAGAAAAAAAAAAATAAAACAAGTGCAAACAGTCGCAGCAAACACCTCGCCGTCTGTGCCGAGCATGGTTCCATTCTATTGTCCTAATTATAAACACACCTGCGAGTCCTTCCTTCCTGCACCGAGGTTCCCACAAAACCAATCGGACGAGCTGAAAGAGAGAGTCATAATGATGTAATTACTTTTCCAGGTTCCCAGGATACGCTGAAAAGAAAACAGAGTGGGGAAGGGAAGTAGGAGTAGGAGGAGGAGGAGGAGGAGGAGGGTGGGGGGCGTACAGGACCATGGCTAAAGAGCAAAGCCAGTTTCGGTTTTCTTTAAAGAGACTTGGGTGTAAAACAATTCCGGATTACCCTGATACATGATTTAATAGCACATTCTCCATTGGTTCAGCCCACCAGTGCTCTCAGCACGGGGGTGCTGGTGGGGGGGCCTGGTCTGGGAAACAAATCTGGTGGTTTGTTTTTTTGGCAGATAAGAGCAAGAACAAGTGCTTCGACTCGGAGCCGCTTTGAGGAAGAAATAATCCAACTGGGTGGGTCAAACATCAGATGGTGGAGGCACACATCAGCAGTTTCAATTGATAAGCAGCCACAGACTTTAAAAATTATAATACTGAATGATATGCTGACCATGAAGCAAGTTATAGTTAGTTATATTCAGCTTTAAGGGGCAATATGTAAGAACTGGCCACCTGTTGAATTCACACTCAAAGGAGACAAGGAGTACTGTAGCTGCCGTTAGCGAGAAAGCTCAGTTAGCCGTGCAGCTAGCAGTCTGGACTTGAGAGCATTTGGTGTGTTGGTGTTTGTGTTGGTGTTTACACCTCATGCACAGGAGTTCTAGAGTGGGGCCAAGACTAGCAGGTTAGCATACTTATTTCTTTGCAACCCAATAAACAGACATCATAAGGTCGTAACTGTTTTTTTTTTGTTTTTTTTTTCACATTCTGTTGAAAAATGTTGCGGAGATGAAATGCTTGCTAGCTGTCTATATGCTGCTCAAGTGTAAAGCAGTGGCACGCCACCACACACGTAACGTTAGCATGCAAAACTGATGTTAGCATGAAACAAGCTATGTTGGCACATAGGTAACTCCTGCTTTCTCAGTTTAAACCTCAATTACTTACAATATATGTATAAGTCTATTTAAGTAATGTCATTATGTGTAATATTACTGCTGCTATCAAAATGTACCAGACAGTCGACTAAATATACTCCATATCTCAGGCCCTGAAGTTATCTGCATGCAGAACTGCGGGGGAGTTCCTCTCCTCGTGATATTGAACATTTTCCTTCAGTTCCTGTAGTGATTCATGCTCTTTGTGCCACGAGCCGTTTCTTCAGTAGTCCTGGTTTGTTTTCTAGCCGCTGCAGGTGCTCTCATCTCGCAGTGGCTCTGCTCGGACACCCGTCTGCCGCTTTGTATATTCATTTTCACAGCGTGATTGTTAGGCGCTCAGATAAACTAGTTTTTTTAGGGGCCTGCACCTCATGTTCACCTCCGCTGCCGAAGACCATTTCTGCTTCCAGAGCGCCTCTGCATCCAAGCAAGGCGTCTGTGTAACCAACTATATTTAAATTGCGACTGTTTGTAGTTGTCCTTGTGGCCGCCGCGGCACTTGAAGAAGAAAAGCTCTCTCGGGGGGGGGAGGGGTGAGGGGAAAAAAACAACTCTTTTATCGCTTTTGAACTTGGAGTGGTATTCAGTGCTTTTCAGTAATGACCTTCAGCGACTTTGTTTTTCGAGCAGGCTGAAGTGTCTTGGGATTTGATTGCAGGCAAAACAACGTGACTTCGTGTAATGCGGCCGTCGGCACGGAGAATTTGGAGAACGCGAAGAAAGAGAAGCCAGATTAGACAGGAGAAGATGAATCGGCGAGGCGTTGGTGATATTTATACTTTTTCGTTTGCGTTCGCGAGGCTCAGCCTGGGCCGACGCTACAAACGCTGATGGCTTCAGTGGAGGGGGAGATCCTGAGCGCCCTCGTCATGTTAAGACAGAGAGAGAGAGAGAGACAACACGTTGAAAGAAATAGCTGTTATTTCTGAATCCGCGGGGCTCCTGGCGCAAGAGTATTAAACCAGATTGCCACAAATGAACTTGACTGAAATTAACACTTTTTGTGGCCACTGAAAGCGCGCGTAATTAATATATCAAAGAGCCCGACGCACATGCACACAGATCAACCGTTAGATGTAACACTTATCCAACCATCCACCCCCCCCCGACACACACACATCCCACCCCCTCAATTCCTTCTGCATCAGTACAAGTCATTCTCACATTAGTGCAGACGCCGAGGTGCACAGCCTGCCTGGCTCCGACACATCGTCTTTTTTTAGGGGGGGGGTTGTGAGGGGACGGCCGAGGCGCTGGCAGTGACGGTGGTGGTGGCGATGGTGGAGGCGGAGGGGGTGGGCTGCCTTTTTTTTTTCTGAAAGTGTGGGTTTTTGATTCGGTGCCACATTCTCTGAAGCTGAAAAACAGCCCGATCAGTAACTCATTTCATATGGATGCGCTCTGATGTGGCAACTGCCTTAGTTCTCCACACAGTGTGGTGCTTTTTTTTTGCTATAGGCGCTTTATATTCATGTGCCGTGTTATCCTTTTTCTTCTCCATTATACAATGGCGGTGGAAGCTGTTGAGCAGGAGGAAAGGGAAGCCGGCGCTAATTTGAGTCGTTAACTTATTGGTATTTCGCACAATAGGCTTTTTTTTTTTGTCTTTTTTTTTTTTTAAAGTCTGTCAAAACATGGGGACTCTGTCAAACTGGTGGTGGTGGGGGGGGGGTTGACATCTTGACCCGGCTGTAAGTGGCTGTCAAAGCGGAGCTGTCATGGCCCGTCTTAGGTGCTGTGCCGCTATTGACCAAGTTCAAGTGAGCAGACAGTCGTCTTGGTGGGGGGGGGGGCATTCCTCGTGTTGTAATCGAATCAAAAATGGCACTGAACAGAAACAGGAAATAGGAAACAGTATGGGTAATTAGGTGGGCATTTCCCTATCAAGTCATGGAAAAAAAACAAAAAAAAAAAGGCTAAAATAAGACAAAGTGAGCGCCCCCCCCCTCCTTTTTTTTGTAGTTCTTGAGAGATCTTTTTGTGCGGTTGCCTATTAGCACTTAATTGAGAGAGTCCTGGGATAAGCCGTGGAAGAATGCGAGTACTGTCCAAAGCTGTGGCGTGGCCCCAACAGAGAGGAGGGGGAGGAGGAGGGGGAGGAGGGGGAGGAGGGCACAAACCCCCACCACTCACCACCCGCGATCACCCTCACCCCCCCGCTCCACTCTCCCTTTTCTATTTTTTTTGTTTTTCTCTTCTGTGCGAGAGCAACACGGCGAAGTCCGCCAAACTGCATATTTAATTTGTTTGACGAGCCAAGGAAAACTGTTTGCTGTTCAGTCTTTTTTTTTCTTTTCTCTCCTTCTCTCCTTCTCTCCATGAGTCTTCCCCTCTCCTCCCAGTGCCGCTACATCTTTGTTCCGCTCCCTCGACGGCTTGTTCACTTACTTTCCGTTTGACGTTCATTTGTAACAACTTCAAAACACACTGGCGCAGAATATACAGACAGATGTTGCCGATGAAATATTTATCCCGCAAATTGTAACCTGGATTCCTCACTTGCCTTGTGAGCTTAGCCAACGCGTCTATTATTAATGATGAATGGGCTTCTTCTTTTTTTTTTTTTTTTTTCCCGTCAGCTCTTTGTTGATTTGTAAAATAGCTGTACGGGTGCTTTTTCACATTCATTTTTTTTTTTTTTACTTTCGAGCGCGTAGCAGATGATGCGTGATGAGTGATGAAGGCCAGAAAACAGCAAGCTCAGGTCTGCTTTCACCCGATGAATCTTCATCTAAAATCCATCTTTATCTGCCCTCCGATGGTGATGACTGGCCGTTTAAAGACACTCAGGCTGTCTGTTGAGACGGAGCCAGAAGCGTTTTTGAGCCGGAGCCGGGATCCAGGTTCCTCCCACTGCTTTGACATATAAATAAAAGAGAATAATAATGCTCAGTGGCTGCCTGAGCGGCATGCTAATACGGCTGAAAGTGCCCTTTAACCAATGCACCGTATCAAAAGGTGGAAAATATGATCCTGAGAGGCATCTAACAGTCCGTGGAAAGCTGTAATCCTGCACAACTGGGACTCCTGCCTTATTTTATCTGCAGCCAAATAAAACCATTAGACTCTGAAGTCCATACCAGGGGCAGGCATGCAAAGTGAATTCAGCTAAACCAATCCCTGCGAAACTATAAAATGTCCAGATAAAGTCTGCGCCGCCGCACATAAATCCAACATGCATTGTTGTGATGACTGTTTTGCTCAGAAGCACAGCCTCGGACTTTCTTCCATTAAGCGGTGAACAGAGCGGGGGACGGTGGGAAATTCAGAGGGCGAGATTAATTGGCATGCAGGCAGTGTAACTGTCCACAGTCTGCCGATCACAGGGCTAGCCAAGCATGACAAGCATAGCCTATCTTCTACTTTTCATTAGGCCACGGACGAGGCCAGCCACAAGCTTTATGCTAAACAGGGTTGATACGGCTGTCTCAGTCTCCCAAAGACCTTTACACACTCAAAACAAAACAACAGGATACGTACCGACAAAAGCAAACAATGTCAAGAAAAAAGAAAAAAAAGAAAAAAAGAGGTCGCTCCTCGCACGAAGTCTGTCATGCAAATAAAAAGGAATGAATAGCCAGCGGGGAAATAAGAAGGAAGTGCGGTATCACAAGTCGACTTGATGCGGAGAATCAATGAATAACTGTCTGCGTGTGATTAACTAGAACTTCATTCTGGAAGCGTGCCTGCTCAATTTTCAAAATGTACATTTCATTTATTGGGATCCATTAACTGTGGGGTGTTGGCAGAATTATGATTTGTATATGCAACAGCGGTAAACTAATTAAAGTACAAACCGGGCACAGTTGTTTTTTTTTTTTTTTTTTTTCTTTGTTCCATGTTGCAAACATGACTTGAGAACAAATATGAGGTAAACAGATTCAGTGTACCTTGGAGCGTTGATAGTCTGTTTATGCGTCTGTTTTTGTGTGCGCATCATCATTCCGTTGGTGTGAACTCCAAAAAAAAAAAGAAAAAACCCCAAAAAACATCTCTTCCCTTTTTAAAATTCAGATCAAAAGTGCATCTGCAGCAGTTTGGCGCGTATGTTCTGCTGGGTTCTAGCTCTTAATGGCAGAGCTCTTTGAAGAAAAAGAAGAAAAAAAAAAACCTTGTATGCAGAGTTCAGTTTCAGCAAGCAGGCCGTACGCAAGTGTTGATATATCACTCATGATGGTGTGATCACAAGATCTGCTCTATAATGTGGTGATGTATCTGGATGCATTTTGGAGGGATGGGGACCTCAACCGCAGCTCCAGTGGGAAGGTTTTACCACCAAAAGACAAAATGACCTTAAAGCGGCTGATGACTTCGAAAACCCCTTAAAGGAGTAGTTTGCATATTTTGGGAACATCACTGTGTGGCTTTCTTGCCTAGGAAAAGAAATATGATGCTGTTGTTGCTGTTGTGTAAGGTATGTATGTAACTTAGCTTAGCTTAGCATAAAGACTGGAAACAAGGAAACAGCTAGCCCGCTTCCTTCCAATGTCAGAATTCCACCTACCAGCTCCTGTGAAGCTACACTACTTTTGTGATCTAGAAAACAAAAGTTTTTCAGACTACTTCCGGGCAGGTAGAGGTGACTTGACTCTGAATTCTCCTCTGGTTCACACAATCAGCAATGACTTTGATGATCGGGCTCAAGCAGTTTGGTAAAAATACTAAAGCATTCTTTGTTTCTTGGCAGCTTTCTATATGTCAGGCTGTAGTACACCGAGTATGTGAAACACACCCGCTGGTCTGCCATGTCACTTTCGCGTTTGACGTCACCTACCTGTGGAGACAACACGTCCAACACTGTCATCAGGTTAAAACACACCGAAACTACTAGGTTAGGTTTCACAAAACATCATGGTTTGGCTTTTGATGAAACTGGGTGAAGGTCCTATGAATGAACCAACCGACCGTCCCTGACCTCCCCCCTAATGTGGACCTGATGGTTCCTCCCGTGCTCTCATCATTGTCTCCCCCTGCTAGCACCGCACCTTGCAAACCGCCACACTACTGGTCTTATTACCCTACTTGCCGTGACACGACACCGAAAGATATCAACTTGGGAAATGTTGACTGTGAAAAGTTGTTCTTCTATAGTACTTTCTGATGTTTTTTACTTTGTTTGTTTGTTTCAATCAGCAGATTAATTATTAAAAAAAGTCATCCTTAGTAGAAGCCCTACTTATGTGGCAATGTCAGGACAACAACAAGACACTATAACCTTCCCCATTCAATACCAGAGTAAAAAGCAATAAAAAGAAAAGAAAAGAAAACAACAGGGCTGGAAAACAGAGCTCTCTTACTGTTTTAATTCAAGCTCCCTTTTATGCAGTGAGTCAGTCTTGCACTTTAATTTTGTGCCAAATCATACCCAAGGACAACCGGAGCAGACAATTAAGCACTTTGCGCCGCGGCCTGTTTATGGCGTCTTTTAGTTCAATATTAAATTTAATTTGTCGTGGGCAATATTTTCACACGTCAGGTGAGAGCCTGTTTATTTTTTTAAGAATTAATAAAAAAAAAACAAAAAACACCTAAACTAATGACAACAGTTCAGGGCGGATGATATCGTTGCTGACTGTAAATCATTTGGCTGAATGTCATCTGGAACAGACTGAAGCGGAGCCCACATTTCCATCTCATCCGCCTCCCGTTTCTCTTATCTTTACCTCCACAGCGGGAGCAAAACCTCCATGTTTGCACAACCAAAAAGCCTTTAACCATCGGCAGGAAAAGCGACTGGAGCTTTTGGCAGGAGGACAAAACAATAGTGTCCCCCCCTCGTGGTTTAAGTGGACGCGAGTGATCACAGTCCTAACCACCACGGTGACCTGGTTTATGGAAATCACCTCTCGGCTGAGCAGACGCCTCCGGCTCATTGTAGGGGAATTTTCCAGAGGCTCTTAAAGGCCAAGAGTAATATCAGCAGAGGAGCAGGAGGAGGGGAGGACTGTCGTCACCTCCACTGTTTGTCTGCTCCGGTGTCTGTTCAGCGACACTAAAGGATGCTTAGGGTTCTGGATTGCGAGCAGACCTGGAGAGCAATACTGAAAAAAAGACCATTACGGGGATGATGACGGTGAATTATCGTCACTGAGAGGACCGCCGCTTGTAATGACACGATTGGGCGCAGAGCCCGAGAGCGGGTCACCCCCGAGGCTACGGCAGGTTGTTGCTCTTTTTTTTTTTTTTTGTCTCGCTCAGTGTTGACATCGGCGGGAGACACGGGTGGGCAAGCATTCTCTAGAGGGGGGGCGGGTGGGAATGCGTTATTTTGATAGTGACCCCCCCCTCCCCCCCACACCACCACCCTTTCAAACGACAAAAAAACGTCCAAATTTTCTGCTGTAGTGTATTCTTCAGCCAAGCATGGGAAGGCTGCATTCACAGCCACTGGGTGTTAATAATGTGCCAAACAATTAAGTCACAGTCTTTGGCCTCCCATGTGAGAAAGTTAGCCCTCCCGCCCCTGCCGTGTTACAGTATGCAAATGGCAAAAAGGCTGAAGTCTGAGAACTAGATCTTATGGAGCAGAGCCAGGCTACTGTCCTGTAGCAAAGTGAATGGCATCTATACGCTTTTATTGGGGGTGGGGGGAGCAAGTGGATGTGAATTAGAGCAGTGTTCCATGGGAAATAAATTGGGAATAAAGGAGAAAAGTCGTGTTGTTGTTGTTGGGGAGGTTTGGCACCCAGAAAGAACTGATGTTTTTTTTTGTTTTTTTGAATTCCTGAAAGCTACAGAATGTGGTCCATGTCAGCTCTGCAGTTTTTCACCTCATGAATCTGTGTGTGCCGGCCCTCGAAATAGCTCAGTGGGAATACATAATGAGAGCCGCGGCGAATTCTGTTGGGTGACAGAAACTAGAAAACATCACAAGAACTCGCAACCACAGGTTTACTGTGGGAACAGTACTCTCTGGCCATTGATGTTTCCTGTTTCCTTTGGCGAGAACACTTGTTAGAAAACAACTGCGACAAGGGTAGGAAAAAAAAAAAGCCTGGAACTACTGTGATTTTAAGGAGTTAATGAAATTGCCTAAACATGTATCATTGATTTTTTTTTTCTTTTCCCACTGACAGGCTTCATATCTTTCTGCCATAAATTACTGGCATTATTTATGTTGCATCAACAAAGGCTTGTGGGAGATTGTCAAACTGCGATGGGGTCAATGCGTCCTCCATGCTCTATAAATTATGCGTCCGGTGCATGTTTAATCACATGAAGCACAAGGCTGCCGAACAAACCCTGGCCTGACCTTCTCATAATTAAAATGCAAAGTAACCTGTTGCCTGTCTGCTGCCGTGATTGGACGTGATGCGGGGCAGTCAGTCAGCCTTGCTGCTTCTGGGTTACATACATCTACCGACACTCACACACACAACGCTGGTGGTGTAGGAAGTTGCTTCCTATATGACGAGATTTAGCATGGATTTTCTAATTCCAAACTCGTCAAATAAGGCAGCTTGGTCACATTCTACCTACTCCTCTAAGCATCGGTATTGCATGTTTAGGGCTCAGTAGTCGAGTTAGCAAATACATATATACAATATCTGCCTAGACATTCACAATAAAGCTTGCTTAAAAACAGTTCACAGATTATCACATCTTATGACTTTTTATTAATGTGGTTTGGTTAGGTTTAGGCTTGAACAAAACTTGGTGAGGTTTAGGATCCAAAACTATCTGACTAGGTTTTGGAAAAATATCACGAGTTAAAATAACTACATTCAGTCTCAGAACGGAATCAGTTAAGTGGCGCAACTCTTGTCTTGTAACCTGACGTTGCACGTTATGGGAAACTCCACTGTGTTTGCTTGGTTAGGTTCAGGCAAAACGAGTATGTTGTTAGGGTTAGGAAAAGATCATTGGTTGGGTTAAACACAGCATAAAATAACTTGTGCAGCTGACGTAACTCACGCCACATAACGTACGTGGTGTCACTCCAGAAACGTAAGCGAGGTAACTTATGTCATTTATATTAAATAACTTAAAATCAAATCGCTCTTGACTCTGGTCTCTGTAGGGGAAAGTGCAGACTGACCCAGCAACCCCGCTTCATTGGCACTTTCCTTGCTCTTTACACTGCTGCACTCGTGGGGTGCCTGAAGAAAGCGACGCAGGAGGCGTCACACTTCGAGGCATACGGCCGTCAATTGAGTTGCTGCGATAGACACATCGGGAGCGGGAAACGGCCATGCACAGTATGAAATAGAAGCAAGCTGTGATTTCAAATGTAAACTACAGAATTCCTGTCAGCCTGAAATGACAAACGATCAGCACATGATTGCTAACACTTGTCCTTCTGTGGCGAAAAAGAAAAACAAATTCCATCTATAAAAAGAACATTTCTCTGTGGAATTGAAGCCTCCTCTCTTCAAAATGATAAGACGCAAAGATAAACAGCCTCAGCCTGATGATAAAACAGCAAAAAGTGCAAGGCATCACCAAAAGTGGAGATGTGAGACTTTCGCTTAACAGCAGCATCATGTTTGCAAAGCCGACTGTCGCACCGAGGAGGCTCGCCGCTTCCCAGAGAATAGCCGCCATTAGCCTCGATGCTGATCCGGGGGTTACGAAACCTTTTAACATTCCTGAGAGTCGTCTCGGAGCGCACGGCGCATCAGCATGCGAGGGAGGGCCGTCCGCGGCCAAAGTCATTTATATTTTACTACAGGACCCCGCTGACCCGAGAAAAAGCTGGCAAAACAAAACAATCGCTTTAATAATTGGAGGACAGATGTCTTCTTCCTCAGGGAGCCGCAGTTAATCTTTGAAATATGCTAGATAACATGTCAGCTGAAAATAGAAAGTGCATGCCCTTTCCCTCTGTTCACTGATGCTATCATTTTTTCTTTTTTCTTTTTTTTTTCCAGTGTGGCTTGTGAGGACCATTTGCATATGTGTAACCTTAAGTAGAGAGCAAAGAACTGATGACTGGATTCGACAGAAATGCAGCGCTAATACAGACTCTGTGTGTTTTTATGCTACAGTATGCTGTTTAGAACTTAAATTATTCAAGTGTAGACGAGTGAAACATTAAAAGTTCAGAGTTCAGGGTTTCAAAATGCCATACGACCGTTCACCTCATTCTCAGCCTGCGTTCCCTTTACATTCTGTCGCACTGTTCTTACATGCGCGTGAACTCGCCTCCCGCACCGGCAGCAACTTATAAATTTTTCTTTTTTTTTATTTTATAATCTCCCCTCTCCTCCGTCACATGCTACAGTATTTCCTACGTGCTCTTCACTTGTCAGTCGATAATTAATTAGTGTGACCGAAAATTAATTAGGGTCTAGTCCAAAGAATACTGGTGTGCATTGCGAAATTAATTCCTGGGACGGAGGTGCGGAGTGGAGGATTAATATTCCGCGCGAGGGGGGCTTTCGTTTGTAGCCTCGGGTTTTAATGAGACATGATGAAGTGAAATGTAAATATCAAACACACAGAAACCTGGTGACTGACTTAACGTGGCTGCATTTACATAGTGGCGATCAAAACACAAGTACACATCATTTAGCAAAGTTAACTCTAGTGTGGCTAATGATATTTTCAAGACTTAGATGTAATCCCAGTTTCTGATCTCATTACTTGGACAATTTGGGGGTCAACTTGCTGCTGATTTGACTGCCGTGGGACGTGCGAGCTTGGGTTGTGTGTATGCGGCTTGCGTCTACCAAACGAGGGGAAAATGCCCTCTCTGGGAACCCCACACGTGTCTTATTTGCGTGTTGTCTCTATTTAGCTTTCAGCTTGCATTTGTTGAGCCTTCAGTTGAGGATCGGATGGTGGGTTATTATACAACAAAGTGTTATTTTCAGTTTTTAGACAAACTGAAATAGATTAGATGTGTTGTGTTTTGTGTGTTGAAGTTGGGTTTGGAGTTGTGTAGATGCACCTTGCACAGTGCTGCAGGTATACAGCTTAGGACATTGAGAACACCAACAGTTGCTGATTTGCATTACACACAAAGTAGAGTAGGGTACAGCTGAGGCTAATGGTTCATTACCTTGGCTTAAAAGTAAAATATTGGATAAGTAACACTTTTTTATCCGATGCTAATGCAGAGGAAAAGACTAGAGATTGGGCTATTATCAATTCTGAGGGAAGCATAAATGTCTGTCTAAAATTTAGTGTTCAAGTTCAAGCAGACTTTCAGATATTTTACAGTAATAGTGAAAAACGGTTGGATCAGCACGGTTATTAGGATTCACCCCACCGGCAGCGCCAAGATTTCATGGCAATCCATCGTATAGCTGAGATATTTCAGTCCGGCCCATGATGCTCAAACCGCCGAAAACTACATTGAGACGTGCAGCCGTGAGTGTTAAACTGTAAATTCCCCACACGTGTGAATACATTTGTATATTCCCGTGGCAGAATGTAAAAACAGGTGGATGGACAGAAAAACCTGCAGTACTTGATTTTACGGATTTTCCAAGACACAGGCGAAGTGGACAGATCTGGTCCTAAAAGCGAAAAGCATCAGAGCCCGCACGCTGTGACCTCATCTACTCCTGCCGTAATTGCGATTTGAGCGGAGAGCGGGGCGCGTTACAGTAAGTTTGAAGTGAAAATATTCACAAAGTGTGAAATTAAAACACATCTTGTCGCGGGGCTATCGCCATCTCTCTGCCGCCTGCTTTTTTTTTTTTCTCCTCTTCTCTCTGCCAGGCATAGCAGGCAGTCGGGAGGCAGTTGTCATGGTGATTAATGCAAATGCGCGCTGTTAACCTGTAGAAAAGAGGAGAGGACTTTTCAAAGCATCTCAGACCTTGACTTCGACTAATAAGTGTCTCTCCCCCGCTGCCTATATTATGGCACTATGCAATTGACAGTCATACCTGCTTTTATAAAGCCTGACATCGTGCTCAGATCCTGTAAATGAAATCCCTGCACTTCAGACTGTGGTTTGGGGGAAAAAAAAAAAACACTTTGTAAGGCTGAAAGTAGCCTGTCAGTGGTAAGGAGTGACGATGGCATTTATTTTGGTCACTGTGCCGACGCCGACTTGAAGCAACATAGCAACACGTCGTTTAGCATGATGGCTACTACCATGACAGTGGCGCAACAACTGGGATCATTAGTGTACATACACCGGCAAAGCAGTGCATCTATAGTTCTGAAAGCAGGGTGACCTACCAAGAATGCCTTAATGAGAGTGGGAAAGGGCAGGGACAAAAACATCATTACACCGGGGACCATTATATGGGAATGTGCGCTCGCCCGTGCTCACCTCTTCTTGACCGTTCGACCCCTGGCTCTACGGGCTAACAGTGTATTTCGGTCCATCCTCCTGAGTACGCTGCTGCTGTCTGCCGGACTGACACAAGCCAGAGACGGGGAGAGTGAATCTAATTACGGAGACAATTATGAGCGTGACCCAGTTCGACCCGGATTTGTATTCAAATGGACTCATTTACCTTGAGCCTCGGAGTTACATCTTCTGAGGACCGAGTGTGAACCCGGAGACTTCTCCGTCACTCAGTCCCCGAGTCTCTCTATTACAGTACTCGCATGTGTACGTACGCGCTGTGCACACTCATCGTTGACGTGCGTGCTTATTTGTCAGCTAAATGAATCATGGCTGTCCTTTTTTCCCATTAATGAATTCAAACAGATGTGTATGAGCTAACCAGAAGACCTCCATCAGGGCTGGGAGGAAAATCAACATTACAGTTCATCAGCCGTCATAAGAGTCATATCGTGATGATGTGATCTCATTATGTTCACGTTCTACAAATGACTGTTGTTCAAATTACAAAGAAATCCATCCAGGAAGATTTGCATGCATGAGTATGATTGGCCAGAGCCTTGCCAGATGACAGTGCGTGCATTCGTAGGGGAAAGGTTTGGGGTTTTTTGCCAGACAGTGTGCGTTTGTACTCGAAAGTTATTGGTGTATATATGCATGGATTGTAATGAATGAGTGGGCTGGGGTTCTTTAAGCAGTGCTGTCTGAACGTCAACACAACACGTATGAAGATATAGTTCATTGCTTTGGACATCAGTTGTTGCCATGTTGCCATCACTATCATAAACATCCGTATAAATGATCATGATGAAGATTCCAACTTTATCACCAAGCCAGTCAGATTGACAATTATGTGGATACCGCTTGACATGTTATAAATAATCAATATCCAGTGTAGGATTAAGTGTTGCTTATGAGAGAAATTATCTTCTTCTACCTCATATCCCAAATAAGCCCACAGGACTAACGTATTTTTCTTTGCACATATAAAATTCCCATTTTGCAGAGCTGCATGTTTTTCACAGGACAGTGACTAAACAGTTAAATGGAGAATAATGTGAATACCTGTGTTCACCGATGAGTTATAGAGTGAGACAGATCTCAGTAGTGAGGTTAAAAATCAAGGGGCAATAAGCAACACGCTGAAATCTGGATAAGTGGGCAACCGCTCCCATATTCATTATCTGTAAGGTGGTTTGTTGTAATTCGAACCACTGTTGTTATAATTTCAGCAGCCCCACCTCAACCACCAACATCCACCTGTAGGCTACAAGTGTACATTCCTCAAAGAAGAAATGATTAAGGTCGCTCCCTATTCCCAGAATTGCATTCACATCAGGGTTGGGCGAATTGATGATATCAATCAACTTTCTCTCTTACCTGCCTGGGGAGCATCTGACATACAGTACATCCCCATGCTGGGTTTAAAATAGTGTTAGTCTCCTCGCCATGGCTTGTACTTGCTGTGTTCATCCTCAGACGCTAAAAGCAAAGTTAGTTGACTAGCTTCACTGGGGAAGCTAAGCTAAGAATACAGAAACAACAAAGACACGACTGAGAGAAACTGGTACATAAATAACAAAAGAATTTGGGATTCATTTATCTGAGGATGTTTAATTACTAGACACAGTGTTGGGGATGGAGATCCGTTCATTCCTATGAAAGCTGCTCAGCGGTGTTTCAAAGCCAAAAAAGCTTGACTTCCCGGCTACGAAAAATGGATCGCCAACCGAGCCGGCTAACTTGAATGGGGATAAAATAATTGAATAGTGCGGCTCTTGTAGACTTTCCAAATGCTCTTGGACCGCGTGGCTCAAATTATGACAGTGAACCAAGTCATTTCACGAGGCTTGTGATGCTCAAAAGAATGATCCACCCTTTTACAGATGCTTCTGAGTCCATTGTCGTTTTCTCTTCGGTTACAACTGTTTCCGGGACATTTGTGAAGTGAAATGTGACATCAGCGAGGCTTCAGATAAAAATCAAAGACTGGGTGCCTTGTGGGGATGGGGTCAATGGGCGATCTTTAGCGGGTTCTAGACACATTCAAATTAAAATTACCCGCAAATGGGGCCAATTTGGTGCCAACTATTAATTCAGGCCCTGGGGCCCTCGAGCAGTTTAATCTGGCCCTGGAACCAAGGTTTTCTGAAGTAGTTAGCTAACCAACTCTGAGTGTGTATAAATATAAATTGTAATAAATGATTATGTTACGTTATAGCTCTTCAGCCAGGCTCAGTTTGTTTTAACCCGACCAGTGAGGGCGTTTGAGGCAGACTACTCTTGAAAATAATTTTTTATTAGTCATACTCTAATCCTTTCCACCAAGCTCTTATGGAGTCACCCTTGCTACTTTGCATAACACTCAGACATGTTCGCTGGTTCACCGTGAGCTCCGCAACAAGGTCACGCTCAGTGACATCAGCCGGTGGAGGTTTCCCGGTAACCCCCCGCTGGATGCTACAATGTGTCACCCACAGATCTCTCCGGGAGCTGTTGCTTCTCTCGGGGAGGGGGTGGTGAGTCGGGGCTCTCTCTCTGAGGATTGCAGCTCGAGTTTCAAAAGAAACGATGCTCTTACGGCTTCAGCGGGAAATTAATCTGTGTTGAAAGAGAAAAAAAAAAGAAGAAAAAAAACAAGAAGATATTTCTGGAGCTTAAACACAAAGCAAAACAGAAAAGAAAAAATAAATCTAATCTGGCACACTTTGTTGTGGGCAATGTTCTTAGATCCTCTCTCATTTCTTCCCCTAATTGCAACATGGTAATTAGGTGTAGAATCTAATTTACTATGGGGCTTCGTTTAAGGAAATATGCATTATTTAAGGAGGGGAATCCGAGGAGGAGGAGGAGGAGGAGGAGGAGGAAGAGGAATATTAGGCATGCAGCAAAACAATAGTACTGATGATGCTTGTGGTTTTGACGGGGACGGTGACAGTGAGGACTGACACGGGAATGACAGTGTAGGAGAGGCAGATAGCATTGGTGATGATGATGATGATGATGATGATGATGGGATGGCGATGATGGTGATTACGGCACAGTAGTGGGCGGCCGCGGTTGTGGTGCTGGCAAGCCGGGAACATAAAGGAGGGTCAGTGACCTCTGATTTCAGTCCTATTTCCCCTACAAGCCAAGTCCTAATAGACTCCATTAACAGAAGGAGAGGGGGAGAGAAAGCCCTGACGCTGGGGCTTTCAGAGTAAAGTCTGCATATGTGATGACTTGCAGTCTGGCTGGCTGAATGAACCAGGCTCAGAGCTTGATAACCTCCTCTTTCCTTATTATTTCCCCTCATTTAACTCACTGTGTGCCTCCATCATAGTCCATTTTCGAGTGCGTGCGTGTGTGTGTGTGTGTGTGTGTGTGTGTGTGTGTGTGTGCGTGCGAGAGAGACTCAGGCGAGGCAATCTCTCACTCCTGCAGCACGTCTGTTATTTCACAGCAATTTTGGATAATGATTTATTTTACTATCCACAATTGGAAGGCCTTCCGCTTGAAAGGGAATGATAAAATAGTAATCCCTTTGCAATTATGTAGTGAGAGATAGTCACATTCATTGAGATTCACTGATACAACTGACGTGGACACGGGACGGCTTTGAAACGATTGTGAGTAACACGCTCGGTGCCCCTTCGGCGTGACCGGGCTCAGTATATATCACACGGACACAGGCGTGCCTGTAAAACGCACTGTAAATACTGAATTATTTCTCAGGGAGTCACGCCGATGCCAGTGTCAGGATTAGTACCAGATGAGCGTGGGATCCCTCACCGCCGCCGTCGTTTCTGTTGATATTAGATGGTGCGTTTTGCTGACAGATTTGCATTTAATCAAATTACCCCGAGCCTTTGAAGCCCTTCGGAGTCTGGGACCTAGGCTAGACCGAGGCAGTATAGGCTGGTAGTTTAGTCAGCTTTGCTGTCAGCAGTGGATGACGTGCTCAGAGCTTTTACTCAAGTAGAAGCAGCAGTACCCCAATTTGAGAATACTTTCATGAGTAAATCCCCTGTATTTATAAGAGTACAGAAAACATGTCCCTGTGATTGATATATCAGCTCTTATTTTACACGAATAATCAACAAATGGCATCTCACTGTTGCAGCTAGCTGTGCTGGAACTCGTTTGAACCACTTCGTACACATGTGGGGGTTTCACCCTGCTCTAGGTTGCCGGTTCATCTCACGGCTGACATACACGGACAAATAATTATTCACAATGTGGGAGGAAGGCGGAGTGCCCAGAGAGAGAACCGACGCAGAGCAACGCCCAATATGCAAACTTCACTTTGTGTACAATTAGGTCATTGTGTCCAGAGGCCAGCAGCCTGCGGGTCGGGCTGGTTCAGAGTGCTCATCAGATCAAAACAGATGATGAAATGCACTGGCTGACCACTGCAGATAAAGTGTGACCATAGGTAGTATGCATGGTGTCCAAATGGGATTTGATTTGATGAAAATGTAAAGGGTCGTAACTTTAAACATGGTAAAATGTTTTATTTAGTATCAAATGTAAAAATGCTTGCTCTGCAGTAAGTAAGGTTACTAATATATTAGCATACACAGCATTATTAGATTATTCCTGATGCATCAGCTGCAGGTGGTGTTAACTACCTATACAGTCTGAATCTTGGCAAGATAAAAAAAACTAATTCTGCCTCACAAACGTGTTTTCATTTCTTTTTATAACCTTTGGCTCGTTTGAAATTGGGTATAATTGTATTGCTTTGGGTCCCAGACAGTAATTTAAATACAAGTATGAAGTTTTGAAAAAGGGGAAATCGCTCTTTAGAAAATGTTCTTTTTTTATTTCCTTAATGTCAGATCTTAAATCAGTAGCTGTTCAACAGATGTCACGATATGAAAAGGTCCAACTGTCCCTCTGACATGTGGAGGAGTGAAAGTAAAAAAAAGTGGCATCAGTTTGAATTACTGAGGGAAAAGTACGAGCACATCTGCGTTACACCAAAGAGCAGTACTTCAGTAAATAGAATTGTAATTGATTTCTTTCCACTTCTGTTACATTGTCCCAGGATACAGCCCCTAGATCCCACGCCATTAAGATAAGAGGCGTGACATCTAAAAGTGATTCATTGTTTCCCATAATCCTCTGGGGTTTTCAACTGCCTTACGATATCAATGTGGGAAAGAGCGCGGAGGCTGTGGAGCCCGGACACATCAAAGGCAGCGCGTGCTCTTCAGTGCCACGTTTACGAGAAACTTTATCCGTGATGGTCCACTTCACGAGAGGATGCTCCACTTCTGTCACAGTGATGCGAGTCAGCTGCGTGGAAATTGAATGCAACATGTGGCTGACCGAAAAAACAAGAATCTGAGCCCGCAGGACTTCTTCTCTGCGCGCAGGGTGAGCGAGCGGCTCGGACTCTGAAGGGGTTGCCTCTCTCACTTTTTACAGCCATGCATTTATGCATCGTAGGTGGATCTGAAGTCGAGAAATCGAGCGGGGCAGCAGTTTGGAGAGATCAAGGGAAAAAAACAAAAAAAACAACAACACTCTTCGCCACTCCAAATGCTGGGAGGTTCTCCGAAAGCGCGCTTAATTACTGACTGCAGGGCAAAGCTTCGTTTATAAACCACAGAGCTTTTACTGGAAATCAGAGGAGCTAATAAGTTGCCGGCCCATTCTAGGTCATCACCACGAGCAGGGGAGCATAGAAGAAGAAGAAGAAGAAGAAGGCTGTCATCTTCTCTCTCTCTCTTTTCTTTTTTCCCCCTATCTTGTTTTCTTGTTAGTTCGTAACTTAAACCAGCCTCTTTGGTTTATCCACTGCTGTTTTGTATCATTATCTGTGTCAAGTAGAGTAATTATCTAACAAATGTATAAAAGCGGCTCTCTAATTAAATGCCATGGGCTGTAAGAGATGGAGATAAATTATTTATACTGCTTTGATGAGAGCTAGCTCGCTCTGAGGAGAGAGCAGTCAGGATTGAAACCACTGCAGTGAGAAACTTTTCAACAAGAGAAGGGGGGGGGGGGGGAACAGAAAGCTAAATCTGAATGTTTGCCACAGGGAGCGAGGTGCGTCAGGTTTTATGTTTAGAAACCACTCTCTCCAAAGATGTAATTTGCTCATTGGAGAGAGAGAGAGAGAGAGAGAGTTTCACGCCGGTATTTACGAGACAGGAAGACGTGAAGCCCGTTAAAGGCTTTGAGCAGTCCTGG
This sequence comes from Acanthopagrus latus, assembly GCF_904848185.1. Classification (NCBI taxonomy): domain Eukaryota; kingdom Metazoa; phylum Chordata; class Actinopteri; order Spariformes; family Sparidae; genus Acanthopagrus; species Acanthopagrus latus. Next base: position 7,344,032 of record NC_051057.1, on the reverse strand, counting down.
CTCGTTTCTTTAAGTGACGAATTTGAAAATGTTAGATATGCAACCCACCCTCCCGCCGGCGCTCGCACCCTGACCCCTAATCTAAGCGTGTCCACATTACTGGAGGGCAGGGTGCAGCTGAAACACACCCATTCATCCCCAATGAGCAGCTAAAAAAAAAAAAAAAAAAAAAAAGGAAAAACCTCCCACAGGCCAAGAAACAAACAAAAAAAAGCTTTCACAATAACGAAGCACAACTGAGGGGAATCAAACACAAATGAGACAAAAGGAAGCGAGGCCAAAGTCAGATAAGAATTTCTTATTATTCCAATAAAAAATACATTCATACAGAAATATAACAATTTTGCAAAACAATTTCAAATAAAAATTTCATAAAGCATAAACATAACAATTTTACAAAAGTTTTTTTTTTTTTTTTCCTTTTTTTTTGTACAAAGATTCAGTTGAGAACAAAGAGCTGTGTGTGTGAGTGTGTGTGTGACAGAAGAGTTGGAGTAGTGAGATGAAAGAGATGATGAGAAGTGTAAAAAGATGCGTGCAAACATGGGGGGGGGGCTTAATCAAGGCTCAATTACCACTTGAACAGTATTGGCTGCCGTTTTCACAGAATGGATGTTCCCTTTTGCTTTGCCCACAAAAGGCACTGCCAGCACTCCCCGGATCTATTGCAGCAAGCAGTTTCAAGTTTGTACTCATCCCGGCTCTTTCAACCCTGCTCATCTGAAATCCATAAGTTGGAGCGGTGCGACGTGCCGCAACATCGGATTCCTACAGCAAAAGGTCGCTGATCTGGAGTGGGAGGCGCCGTTCACTCGATCCACCGAAAACGCTAATAGGTATGTTCCCGATGGTCACCGGAAGGGGTGGTGGCGGTGGGGAGAGGCCTACACCTGTTTTCTGGCGAGGATCCATCTCCCAATACAACTCTACCCGACGCTGATTCACCACTTGCATTTCCATGTGCATCGTCAACGCTTGATCTGTATCTCCTCTGAGAGCCCCCCCGCCCCCCCGCCTCGCTCGCTCCTGTGGTTTTCATAATACTGTTGCAGCTTGGCTAAAACAACGCTCCCCCAGACAGGTCAATAACCAACCTACACAGTCAGCAGTCTGTGACAGATTCCATGCCAACAAAGCCTTTAGCAATTCATTACTGAGAGGCAGTACAAGGCGAGGCCTGTCCGACTGCAGCCTGTTAATTACAATAAATCTTTAGCTTTTTTTCGTCGGTCCCAACTTGCAGGGATGGAGAGACAGGAGGAGGAGGATGGAGGCTGGAGGTGGGGGTGGCACAGGGAGGAGAGGACTATACATAAAAACCCATTTTTTGTTTACCTAGTCTGGTTGCTTTTGTACCTTACGGCTGTGTGCGATGAACTCGAGTGCATACTACACAGTAGTTAACATCTTTGACAAAATGAATTTTAAGTGCTCTAAACAGAATTTGTCTTGTTTTACATGTTCAGATCAACTAAACGCGTGCTCCGATTCAAAACACAACAACAAAAAAGAGTGAAAGGTACGTCGTCCGCAAACACGTCTGGCCGCCGGGAGTGGATGAACACGAAAGAGGTGCGAGGGTTAACGCGCAATTGAGCCCCGATCAAGCTTGCCAAAAGTCACCCATACAACGAATGTGACTTCCCGCCGCTGCCACAGGGGCCGAGTCACTTGCATAAGGCACCATTAAGGTCAACAGTGCATTATTAGATAGAAAAGAAAGTACAAAAACTCAAACAGTTACTTCCTCAAGGCAAAAAAAGGATGCGTGAGAGAATGAGTGAGCGGTGGTGAAGTCTCCAGCCAGATGAGAGAAGCAGAATGGGGGGGGTGAAGTTTGTAAAAAATAAGACGAAATCATCAAGGCTTTATGTACAATATTGTAACATTTAACCGTTCGCACTTTTAGCTGCACTTTTATTGAAACTATTTTGCAGTCCTGATTACAGTGGAAACATGAAATGAACAATCCCTAAAACCATGCAACACCTGTCTATGATACTGAAGTTATAGTATAGTTGTGTTATACCTCTAAGCACACAGCTTATACAATTGGACTACAAATGAGCTTTGTAGCTTGTAAAAAAATAATAAACCAGGCTACATAACACATTGCACATTTAGTAGCTGCACCAAAAACACCAAAAAAAAAAAAAAGCTCCTGTCATACAGCGACCATGGGGGGGGAAGGAGGGGGCTTGACCCCTGGGACCAGAAGACATCCACATTCTGCTTCTCTGGTTGGACCCAAGGCCTCAAAAGCATCGGAGAATCATCCCCAACCCAACCCCCCCCACCCAAGTCTGGGTGCCAGACAAGACAGGCAGGAAACTTCCTTCCATCCTGCCCCGTCCTCACGCTGCCAACGTGGCAGGGGAACCACAAGTGGAAACGTTTCCCCCCAGAAACCCATTCAGTCCACAGCAACATTGGCACCAGCCCCGCTCCGCCCATCATCCATCAATCCGTCTCTCAAGAAAAAAAACAATCTTCCCTCTTCCGGGGGGGGGGGGCGGGGGCGGTCGACCAATCTCAGACATTCACAGTGCACACACATGCTCACCTCAGACAGTTTCATAAAGTACCAGTGTATCTGCTGTCCGGGAGATGTCCCCAAAACATCATGCACCATACATACACATCATTCACTCTTTTTGTTTGTGTCTTTTATCTTTTTTTTTTGTCTTTTTTTCTGTGTGTGTGTTGTAAGTCCTTCTCAATCAAAAAGATCAATCTTTCCCCATCCATGATTTTGTCCTCTTGTTGCAACAGACAACCTTTCAGAGCGCCTTTCTCCAAAGAGAGGTCCCGGAGGCACTGGGTTTTTTTTCAGTATGGTGCAAAACGGCATGCTTTGGCTGGAACACACTCCCGCCACTCTGCTCTGGGACAGTTCAACCGAGAGACCGTGTCGGGAGACGTTTGCGTTTGTTTTTGTTTAGTTTTTTTCTTTTAAGAACTTTCCCCTTCGCTGCGCTGCTTGGTTGGCGCTCGCCCCGCCACTCTAGATGTGCCTCTTCATGTGAAGAGCCAGATGGTCAGACCTGGAGAAACATCTGGGGACAGAAGGGGAGAAGGAGGTCAGTGACCATGCAAAAAAGATGGACTGTCAGGTGAATGAATGGAACAGAACAGCAGCAATTAATCCATTAGCTGTCAACTACTAAATTTCCTTGCCAACTGTTTCGATTATGGAATAATATATCTGAGCAGTCTTTTTTTAAGAAAGAAAGTCAAACTTCTCGGATTCCAGCTTCTTAAATGTGAGTATTTACTGGGCTCTTTACTCCTTTATGACAATAAACTGAATATCTTTGGATTGTGGACAAAACAAGACACTTAAGGACATGATCTTGGGTTAACATTTGACCATTTTGACATTTTATAGGCCATACAACTGATCGATTAATCAAGGAGATGATGGATCGATTAATCAGTGCTGAAAATGATTGTTGGTTGCAGCCCTTGAATGAAAAAAAAGTTTGAGGGAAGCTTTGTGTGACTGTGATTTTGGATATCAGTACTTCAAAAGATAAGAAAGAATGCAGTGGCTAGTTGCTAGCAGATCACGTGTTTTGTGATTTCATGTGACATAATACCAGAACCAACAAATTCCTTCTTAGAGGAGGCTTTCATTTTTGATACAGCTGACTGATACTGCTGCTTTGAGGATGATGCTGAGGTCTATATGAGTTTAACATATTCTCAGCGTGAAATGTGGATACAGATCCCTCAGCTTTTCTCTCAGTGTGATTAAGACACACATTTATATTAGCAGATTATCGGCGCTTCCGATCTTTGAAGACGTGCATCACCATCTGGATGGTGCAAGACAGGCAGATAGCGTCAAAGTAAGTGCACGTCAGCGGCGCACACGTTCCTCCTGCAGTGACACAGGCTTATCAGAAACCCGGTGACGCAGCTGGCTGATAAACGTCCTTGCTCACCTGTCACAGTGACTGCATTTAAATGGCTTTGCCCCTGTGTGCTTCCTGAAGTGTCTGGTCAGCTCGTCGCTTCGTGCAAAACGCCACTCGCAGCCCTCCCACGAACACCTGTATGGTTTCTCACCTGCAGGGGGGCAAAAACAAGGGAGATGATACATTGAGATGAAACCCAACAGGAATGCGTTACTTTTTTTTTTCTTTTTTTTTTTGCCTGACTGGCCGCCTCTCCGCTGTTGTTATTTAAATACGATCGCATCGATCAGCCCAGGGGCCAGGCCGGTGACACGGACGCTGACAGGCCGATCGAGACCCGCATTCCCGCTTAACCTGTTGGACCACTGGCTGAGTTATTTATCCATCTCGGTTCTGTGTGACCTGAAATATGCTAGGAGCGAGGCTGTGCAGCTGAACCTAAGGAGGATATAAAATAAAATATTTTTTTTTAAAAAGCCACACGTGCAATTTCACACTACTAATCAAAAATAAGAAAGGCTCAAATGACCATTCAGAGTGCCCCCTGGCTCCCCGCCCATTCACCCCTTTCCCATGGTGAAACCCAATCTGTTTTGAAGTCCTTTTATCTCCCATGTGCAACCCCTCCCCCTGCTCCCTCCCTCCCTCCCTCTCTGTGTCGCTCACTCTCTCGCTGGCTCAGTCAGTCACATTCCAGATAGATTAGGTCACAGTTTAGGTATCCAGCCATGCAGAGCTAATACTCACAGCGCTCCAGCTGAGGACATCATGCAATGTGGACCTTTAATTACATTACACAATGGATGGACAATGCCATTATGGTGGAAGACTAAATTAATGGCGCCTCTGCTGTCCACCCCAAAAAAAAAAAAAAAAAAAAAAAACCCTGAGATTTTTGAGCTTCTTGAATGAATCAAAAACATCACATGTGGTCATGATATGAGCAACCCTGGCTCTGGTGTTTGAGGCTCACCTGTATGAGTGCGTTGGTGTGCTTTTAGGTGGGAGCTCTTTGTGTAAACCTTGCGACAGCCGTTGAAGTGACACCTGTGTACCCGCCTCCTGCCGTCCGGAGACGTGTCCCCGCACATGAGTCCTGTCTTTTCCGTGCTCTTTGCCACCCCGCCGCTCCTGATTTTCACCGGCAAGTGCAGCTCGGCGTGCGCGGCGACCCAGCCGTTCGTCGAGTTGGCCTCCGGGGAGGACGGCGGAGTGCTAATGACGGAGGGGCTAAAAGGTCCAGAGCCAACCAAGACGGAGCCCAGAGGGTTGGAGGCAAAGCTGTGCGTGGGCGAGAGCTCCTCGGAACTGTCCGAAGCTTCGCTGCTGGCGTCGGAATTCACACTGTTGGTGTCCAAGATTTGGCTGTCCTGATTGTCCTCCTCGTGGGCCGCCGGCAACTTTGGGTCAGACTCGGCCTTGGCCTTGTCCCCGCAGGCGAGGATCAACTTGCTCCAGAGGTCCTCCTGGCCGTCGAACTTGAGGTCGGATGTGGAGACGTAAGGCTCGCTCTGAAGATAGCGCTCCAGCTCCAAGCATGTCTGGTCGAATGAGAGAAACAGAGTAAGAACAAATGAACTACAGCAGCGGCAGCCCTGGAGAGGGGAGGTTCATTCACAGCAGCAGAATGCTTGTGTGTGGGGAATCCTTTTAAATGATGCATGTGCACATGTGGTGCAATATTTGTTCAACGCCTACAGCAGGAAACTGTAGCTATTACTGCACTTATCTTCACTCTGGCTATCAGGCTCACAATTACAATGATCAGGTTTACACATGAGAGCTGTGAAGATGAATGGTTTCACTCATTTTCAAAGCAAAAATGCCAACTTTACTGGATCCAGCTTCTGAAATATGTTGATTATCTGCCTGCTTGTATGGCGTCTGTTGGATATAACTGATTTAAGTACACATCTTTGAGTTGAATTGAGTTGAAAATCATAGGAATTTAACATGACAGCCCTGAAACATCTGCATCCGTCACGGTCCCGAATCCACTGATTATGGGTTTACCAGGCTGAACTCAACCTCCCTCGCCTCCTCAAGTCTCGTGTCAAACATCACAACACCCCGGCCACCTCAACTCACGCCATCTGTTCACACTTGAACTGTCACCCATCCAAACTCACACGCTCCCGCACCTGAGCGCAGCCTGACACTCAAACATGCACTGTCATTTCAGCCCGAGAATGACTCACTGAACACATTTAGAGTCCTTTTAAGGAAGCCGCTCAACTTCCCCTCCGCTCCAGCATGAGCCATTCAGCTGCTTTTCCTTATGCGTACCTCTAACATGCAATCACATCCTTCCTCAAGCCAGTGTCCAAACAGTCTTTACCCCATGGATTGTGAAAGACACACTGGGCTCTGACTGACTTCAGAAGCCGTTTTGAAAAAAAAAAGTTGAAAAGGCAAAGAAAGCCGTTCATTAGCTCAGAGACGGCATGGCTGGACGAGGCAGATGCAGAAGACAGATTTTCCTCTGGGGCTTGTGCAGCCTTACATTTTCCAGCTGTGCTGGTGTCTACTCATGCGAGCAGGAATGGGCCATGGCTGACATTTGATAGTGTCGCGTTGTTGGAGCTCATTCAAATCCAGAGAGGATGCAAATGGATGCTTTTAAGGAAGATACATGTAAATGTGTAAAAAAAAAAAAAAAAAAAAAAATCTACAGCCCATTTCAAGTTCATTCAGCGTAGAGAGTGAAACAGAATGAATCGTATACATTAAAAAAAAAAAATGCAGGGATATTTCTCTGTATGAGCTGATCCTGAGCAAACACACACACACATCTGATCGTCTGTATGAACTGATCCGGAGCAAAACACACACACATCAGATTTTCTTTATGAGCTGATCCTGAGCAAACACACACGCACGCATCTGATCTGCTGACTGCTGACTTTAACACTAGTTCCTCCTGCACCGGCTATGAAGGCTGGAGTGAGGGCTGAGAGCAGCTCTCCTGCCCTGAGAGAAGTCCTGCTCGTAGGAGCAGTGAGAGCTCCAGCAGCAGCAGCTCTGTCTGTCCCCATTCATCTTGACGCAGCGGAGCCTCGACTCCAGCTGTCAGACTGACACACTGATCCACTTCAGCCTGCCAAAAAAAAAAAAAAAAAAAAAAGACTTCATAACGAAACCCCCCTTTCGTGGAACAGCGGCACGTCAAGGTTGAACGGACGTCTAAAAAAAAAAAAAAAACACCGGGTCACCTGCGCTTACAACCGACATGATGGCGTTTTATATTTCTATTTCCCCCCCGAACTTCGTGTCGCCTATCACATAGCAAAAAGAAAAAAAGAAGAAAAAAAAGAAACAAGCGTGCTCAGTTCCGCTTCAACACTCAGAGAACAGTTGATAAATATATTCACCTGCTGCCAGTACTCCTCCAGAGACGGTAAGGCTGAGAAATAGCCCGTGTCGTGAACTATCTGAAGTTCTTGAAAGATGCTGCACATGGGTAAGACATCCATCTTTTCCACAGCTTTTTTGTTTGTTTGTTTGTTTTTGTTTTCTTCAACAAAACAAAACAAAAAAATTCTATTTAGCTGCACTTATATTTTTTCTCTCTCAGGTAAGGGGGAAAAAAAGCCAGCCAAGTGAGAGGAAGAAGAGCGGTGTCCTGCGACGCGGAGAAAAAACACAACAACCCGAAGAAGCGCTCGTTCTCTCGGCAGCAGCGGTGTCTCCGTTCAGTCCTCCTCCCCCCTTCTTCTTCTCCTGCTTCTACTTATTCGTCTCCCTCCTGCTTCTTCTTCTTCTCCTTCTCTTCTCTCGCTCGCTGCTCAAGGTGTTTGCAAACACTGCGCCCGGACTGGATGGGGAACAACTGCGCTCTGCAAACTTCCCTATTCAAACCTCCAAGCCCGCCCCCTTCTCCCCCCTCCTCCTCCCTCCCGCCTCCGCCGCCCCCCTCCTCCTCCTCCTCTCTCCCTCCCTCCCTCCCTCCCTCCTCGCGGCAGGATTACGCCTGCAGGGCCCGCGAGCCAATCAGCGGCGGGCGGCGTGAGAGCTCGCGAATGATATCACGGCCGGCCAATGGCGGAGGAGCCCTGACTTAATTTGGTTCCTGCTCCGTTTTTAATTGGCGCATTTAACTCGCAGCGGCTCGTCGCTGATTGGCCGGTTATTTATAGGCATGTATATAAGCCGCCGGTGGCTTCGACTGTGGAGTCTTTCTCTTGTCGGCGGTGTATTTCGCCACAGACAGCGCATGTGAGCCGAAACAGTTTTTCAGTCGTGTTCAGTGGAAAAAACATCAGCCTCCCTCTCTCCTTCTCTTCTGTGTGTGTGTGTCTGTACTGTGTAACTTTGTCACAAGTAGCGCTTGCGACACCGCTGTTGGCCAAAGGAGATGAGTTCACCGGGGGCTGTAAACTGTGGCTGGAGTGCATGTGTTGACATCAGCCACCAAAAGTGAATTCATGTCTTGGAAAAAAACAGTGACTAACAGACAGGCAGGATATTATCATGTTATCGAGCACACATGAGTTTTTAGAGGAAACGTCAGTCCTCACTTCTCCCTGACCGACTTTGTACACACTTCTGCTTTACCACTCGAAGAACAACATCAAAGTTTGCGCTTCCACTGTGGTGTATCTCGACAAGTGCGGCGTGTCATTAGTAAAAAAAAAAAAAAAAAACTCCTCCTTTCGGCCTAATTTGCACTTAAAAGAGCGCGTAGCTGATTTAGAATTCCAAAGCAGCTCCCCAAAGTTAAAGAATTTGTTTTACCCCAGTTTAGTTATTATGATACATGGAAAAAATTCCTGTATATTTTAACTCTCGTTTATGCCCCAAAACACTTCGAAGCAGAATAATAATAAATCCAGATGTGCGATTTCACCCACAGTGTCGGGACAGTGGTTTCAAAGTTACTTACATATCAGTCAGCTTGATCAATGTGATCCCACTTTAGGTTTGACACGATCTGTGAGCTGGAAAAAAAACTTCACTTTGAATATTTTTATACTTAAAAACAAACATTACACTTTAACAACTGATTACAGCTGTCTTATCTCTGCTGTTTTATTATTTTCATGTATAAAATGACATGGTATGAAATAATTTAGCCAAATTGGGCTCTAATGGTGGCCAGAGTCGGTCCGCCATTAGGTTTCTAGTGGGGGGAAAAAAATGAATAACATAGAATATGAATCACTGTTGATGCTGTTTTACATTCTGGGAGTTTAAATATGCAGAATGTCTAATCACCCGTGTTCCGTGTTGTACCATTTTGCACCCAGAGCACCCCTTATGGAGTTTATCAATCACCCTAATTCTACTTTTCTTAGCTTAGTATCAATAGTGTCTCATTCCAGAAACTTGAATTACATCAGATAAGATGTATGAGGCCATTTCTGCCGGTGTTGCTTACATTTTATAGTCCCCATCTACTTGAGTTGTTTTGCTGAGAAGCTTCAGAAATCTTTTGTGGACTATGAAACTTCACCCGACCTCACATCAGAATGGGGGGTGAGTATAGACAAGGACAGCATTTTCACTTTTGTGAACTTTTCCTTTAAGATGACATCTGCAGGCTGTAGGCTTTTATAAACCAGGCAGAAAAAGAAAACGTGTGGTTTTGCTTCGTTTTCACCACAGTTTCCCCACAATGACTTCACTGGGCTACAGCTAAGTTTAGTATCCTCTGTTTCACAATAAAGAAGAAACCCGGTAAAGTGAAAAATAAACTTCCTTTTTTAAAGTTATTTTTTTCATGTTCTTGTCCTTCTTGGGGATGTCTGGACCCGGAGGGTTTGGACACCGCATTTAGGAACTGAAAGTCGCACAAAAAAAGCTAGTGAAGTTTTGTGTTTAGAGTTGCTTAACCTGGAATCTGAGCCTAATTTTAGACGTGATGTGCAAGTTAAAACCAAAATGGACAGCCTCACATCACATACTTTGACAAATTACCAAAGTTAAACCAGGCGGATTTACACTCAGAGCTAAATTACGACTCCCGTAAGTACACCATTGTCTGGATGCACCCAGCTGTAGTCCCTCGTGAATGCCTCTTCATTCCAGTAGCATTCCATCACATTTGGCAATGGCACAACGTCATCCTGACTTATTCTTATCATTTCCTCTTTGCAGAAGTACTCGCGTGCCACTGGGGCGTCCCTTCCTGAGGCTGTTGCATAAGTTCACAGCATCGGGTCGCACCACAACCTGGCGCGGCATCGCCTGATGAGATAAACAACATTTGCAACACAGGAGCCACATTGTCTTCCGAGCGGCGCTATTTTCTGTCGTAGACAACTGAGCGCCCTTTGTGCTGCTCTCTCCACTGAGAGGCCATATTTGTCACCCATAGCATCTGATTTAGTCATATGGCGATTGGGATGCCTTGTGAAAGCCTGAAGCAGGCATTCATCAGCTCTGCAAAGGCATTCCGCTTTTCTTTTATGTTACTAATGGGGCTATTCATTACGTCCCTGCAGGACTCGGTGGACACTCTGCTTTGAAGAGTTAAAACTCAATGAGTCAACGTCCGTTTGCAGGAGCCGCAGAAACGTCCTCTGTTGCCCCGTGAAATGTAACAGAACGCTCGGCTTATCGCTGCACAATAAAGCACCCCCCCGCTCATTATCTATGCATTTTCCAAAGTTGCCGAGGCCGACTCCTATATGCGTTTGATGAATAACAAGAGCACACCGTCGGGTCCTGCCGGAGCATTAGTGGGCAGCTCTGCAGTAATCACTTCCTTCAGAAGGCCTGTTAGATGAGGCATTTAGAGAATGCGCGGGGTCCTGCATGGCAGCTTTTATCTTGGAAGGCCAGGTCTGCAGCTTTATCATCGTTATGTAATCCCAGCCCAGCCAGTAGCCACGGGAAAGAGCAATTACAGGATGACCCATTTTAATGCATCACTGTCAACCCAATTAGTGAGTTGTTCTAAGGGGTTTTTCTGGACAACCTGGGCGCACTTGGACACCGAGTCATGTATGGTTTTCCATGATGTGCACATGGGACTAGACTACAGGCAGTCGCTGTTGCCCAGTCATCATCCTCTACTGACACTGTCACGCAAAAACTAAAACCCACTGAGCTATTGGACGATCGTCACTTGTCAACTGTCAAGTATTCTGACAATCAGGTGGTTTCATTCACTTTTTCTTTTGGTTACAGCTTCTCAAATTTGAGGTTTTGTTGTTTTTATTTGTCCTACCTGATACTGGTTACCTTCAGTCTTACTCGGTCCAGTCTGACCCATCGCTGTTCCATCACTTCCTTGACTTTTCAACATGGTTTCTACCCCTGTGCTACTTTTACGTTATGTTTTTGCATTTTAAAGTAGGTCTCACAGTCATATTTCAGGACCATGAGTTCACAGATGGTAGCAGATGTTATGTGAAGGGATTTAACTAGACACAGAATGTCATTCGGCGTGTTAACGGGCCACTCTTAGACATCCCATCAGTGCTTCACTTCCACAACAGTCAAGTGGCAGATTAAGAACGGTCAAATTTGAACTAGGCAATGCCGAGATATGCAGACTTTTAACTCCAAGTATGGGTCATGCCACAAGAACACAGCGCACTACATTTCCCATGATGCTAGTCTCAAGCCGAAGCTGAAATGAAATCTGATGGCATTGTCCAGGTTTACTCAAGAAAAATCCTCAGTGAATGCATTACACAACTGTTTTCAACAGTTCTCCCTGAACAGGAAACTTCATGTTAGAAACAGTGAATTTGTTTTGACTGTATTTAAAGCTGAGTGTTGGTATCTGTACCAAATAATAACCCAGAGTGTTGGTATTTGACAACCTGGGAATGAGACTCAGCAATCAACCGTCTTTCTCCGTCTTTAATTTACTATAATGAAAGAAACACATTCTTTGATCATTTATACAGAAAAACGTAGGAAATGTGATGATCCCAGTTACAAATTAAAGGCAATAGGTGGTACACAACAAGGGCACATGTCGGTTAACGTTGGAACAGAGTTAACGTGCTCATTGACTTCATCCATCAGTGTCACCGAAATGAAGCAGAGACAAATTTATGGCCCAACAATGCTGAAGCAGATGTGACGGACTCCGAATTAAACGTCCCCTCATTATTTCCCTGCTTACTATCAGAAGGCCAGTTAGTAATGAGGTGCAGCGCTCTTGATAGAGATGCATTGCTCTCTGCGGGGGCCACTGAAAATTTGTCCGAGCTTAAATAAAATGAGAATAAAAATAATTGATTGGAAATCAATGCACATACATCATTCACTCTTTTGTTAAAAGGAGAAATGGAAGGGATGGCGGGGGGGGGGAAGGAGCTCCTGGAAAATCGATATTCATTCGAATCATAAATCAGAATTGAGTCAGCGCTTGCGGGGAGGGGAGATAATCATTGGCCTGGTTTTGGATTACATACTCCACAGAGCTGAGGCTTGTCCAGCCTGCAAATGTGTCTAGCTTTGTTACAATCCCCCCCCCCCTCCACTCGTCACATCTCTTCCCCCACACACACACGTGAACGGTGAGATCCTCTCATTGAAATGCATTGATGGTTTAGCGCGACGTCGGCCTTATGTGCCGCTGTCAGGCCACGTCTGGGGACAGATCAACATGTGTGTACAATGGGTCGCGTGGTGTCAGCTCCATCAGGCCGTCAATGAGGAGCCCCCTGCCTCCCAGCAGCTCTTGACCTTGAGGATGAAGAGTGGGCCCCGTGAGTGAGTGCATATGTGTGTGTGTGTGTGTGTGTGTGTGTGTGTTCCAGCCGCGCTCCCGAGCGGACGTACGTGGGGGACACAGCAATCAGTCAGGACGCTCTTGTGATGTTTGGTGATGGAGGTTTGTGAATTGGTTTGTGCGCTCGCATTCAGAGCAGGCCAATGTATCAGCTAGCTGATATATTGGGGGGGAAATCAATATTGTCCACCTCCAGTATGATGGAGGCTCTCCCCCGATCACCGCTGCACTCTAACATGGTGTAAGACCGGCAATAAAATGTATCGTCTTTGGTTTAGGTTGCCGTCCTGAGCTATTGACCCTTAAAAAAAATGTTATTAGTTTGTTTTTTGTTTTGTTCTCTTATATGAAGCAGTCCAGCTAACTCCGATTTGCACCTGCACGTTCACGAAACATCACAGTACTTGGCTCTGATGTTCGCAGAGCAACTTTGTAAAATGTTTGGTTTGGTTTGGTTTGTAGATAACACAGAAATATCAGTCAGTTAAAATCAGTGTTAAAAAAAAGCCTTTATGGTGTTGGTTTTCGGCCCATTGTCCAGTGTCCCCGAGCCTGATTTATGGGGGGACGAGGAGAGGACGCTGGGGTGAATTGCTTTTCTACCAAATACTGCCAAATTGGCACTCAAGCTGCAAAAGGCAGCAGTTTTCAAATTCTACACAGCCTTTCTCTGAAAAGATAGCAAAAAAAAATATACAGACAGCAGTGTCAGTCATTCCACTGCTTTGGCTGTCTTTCTGCCAGAAGCACGTGGGCAACGTTGTGAAAGGCAGTTTGGTTAAGTGTATGCACCAAAAACGTCTTGGTTGGTTTTAGGAACACATTGTTGACTTTTGGTTTTGATTTCAGGATACGTACAGTGGTCCAATGGGTGGACATTTCTGTGTTGACCCTTTGTCTCTCTTCATACTATTTTGGATTAATATTTGAATTAACTAACAGCTCGATCATTCGCTCTGAGCATTTTATCTTGTCACTGATGGGTTTCAGTCAGAGTTAGTGGAAAGCTGGACACGGGGACGCCTTGCACATCTGTACAAGCCTTTCAATTGTGGCCTTGTGTTTATTTATTTAACTTTTGATTGAATTAAGAAAAGGTAGATATTAAAAAAACAGACATAACCAATGAGGGCAGAGAAATGGCCGGCGAGGAGCCCACAACAACTGAAAAGGGCCCTGCCACTATGAATCTCACCCTCACATGTTTGATATGACTGTTAACACACATTGTGGCTTTATATAATTGAAAAACGACAATTACACAGTTCTACAAATCTAATCAAATTTAGGATTTAGACTACAATTGAAAGCCCTCCTTGTTCTGCTTGTAACAACACTATAAATTTCACAGTGAATGGAGCCCGGCAGTTTTCCGACCACCAGAGGCGTTCACAGTGCACTGTGATCCACTTTCAGTGTGTGTCAGTACGTAACCTTGTGTACAGTCACGGTGTTTTGACAACAGCAAATCACCGGTGACCATGCAGGCTGTGTCATACGGCCTTGAGGTTATCGCTCGAGTGAATAGCAACAGAGTCAGTTTCTCTTATCTGCAGAGACGCTCTCCTCACCCTCAGGAGTCCCTCTGTTGAAAATGAAACAAATAGCCATTTTCTGGAGAAACAAACGGCGAGGGGACAGCGTGTACCCCCTTCACCCCCACCCCCCCTTCACTCCCGACGGAGCTTCTTTCACTCCTACCGAAACACGTCATGCCAGCCAAAGATTTCAAGTAGCGCTTTGTTTTTCGAGCATTGCAGGCACGCAGGGAGAGATTTCAGAGGTAGATCTTGCGAGCGCTGGAAAATGTTGCAGGACAGTTCAATGGTCATTGTTTCACGCAGGGTGGTGCATTCAGGCGGCTGAGAAGTTGTTTTTCCCTTCATTGATGCCAGCCCGGCACTAAAGGCTACTACCATTACACAGGGTGGAGGAATGTTAAGTATTTTATTATTTTCTGCCAACCTCTGTGGGAACCAGCGCTCCCTGGCTGTTTCGGGGGTGGTATTTATCGAGGCCACGGTATAAACACAGACTCAACCCACTGATTAGGGAAACTGGGATGTATTCATTCTACACTTGCGGGTGTGGGAGAGAAAGACTAGTGTGTGTGGGGGGGGGTTGCGTATAGAGCAGGGGTTACGATCAGGTTACCATGACCATGAACACGGCGAGCTGACTACGGTGTTCTCAGACTCCGATACAGGATCTAATATCACCCAGTTCTGGAGACTGACTCATAGTTTCATATCATACAGTGTTACAGGAACGATATCAGCTGTAATGTGTTAGTCACTCTTGTCACAGAGGAGAGATTGTTGTCTTAATCGGCCTGATTTCAAGGACTTGAGTGGAAAATCTGATTCCCTGATTTATATTTTCTTCCTGTGTGGGGACTTGAAGTTGCTAAAATACTCCTTTTTCTAAACAGTAACCGCAATCTGCTCTTTTCTCCTGAAGGTTAATGGTTTATTTTATTAAGTGTATACAACGCTGGGGGTGGGGGGTGTTTGTTTCAGGTGAGACAACCTTCCTATAAAAAGTGAAACCCAGATTGTTTCTAGTTTTATTCTTTTATTCCCCCCCCACACACACAATCCCAGCAACATCCACAAATGTCCAGGGTTTCCCTCTTGAAACAGTTTGGCTGAGGAGGTCAAACCACCCTGATCATGTAGCGCCGCGTCTCATGATCACTTTTGTTTATACACTATCATGCCTATTGTTGAGCTTGTTGCCCACTAACAGCCTAAACAATAGCCACCCTATGTATACTTCTCAAAGCCTAAGGGCTCTCTAAACTGCATTGCAGCGTTCTCCATACACAACAGTTTTAAAGTGTAAATAAACAACTTAAAAAAAATTTTAAAAAAAGATTACAATCTGTATGGAGCCATTTTGTTTTAGTTTTTTTTGTTTTTAGTTTTTTCCTCATCTACATCAGCTGTTTAGGAGAACACTGCAGCGCTGTCTTGCCGCGGAGCTCCAGAAATGTTTTGTGGACCGCCAAACTCCACCCGACTTTACATTGGCACGAGCCTGGGTAGATAATGACTGAATCTACACATTTGGGTGAACTTTTCCTTTAAGGTTAATGTTTCATTTCATAAAAGTGTATGAATTTTATGACCCAGTTTCAGGCGAGGCGGCCCGTCTCGGCAATAAAACTGCCTCGAGCCCTGAATGCGTAGAAGTCTATAACATTTTTATCATTTTGTGAACCAGGAAATCATTGTTCAAAGTTTTTGGATCTCAGAACTATTTGCAATGTTCATTCTGTTCATTGTTTCATCCTTCGCATATAGTGCCTATCTGCTCTGCGGCCGGGGGGGTCGCAGGCACAGACGTGTGATTGTATTGCTATACATGTGAGAGGCCTTGCAGTCATTCATTAACCCTCACTGTTCAGCGCTGAGACTGAACTTTAATCCCAACCTGAAGCTGATTTTGAATCTGTACAAAAAGACTAATAATAAGCACGTTTGTACTTTGGATGAACGTCCTCATTTTGTTGAACTGAGCTGAACTGATCTGCTGAATAATAATGATACAAAAAAAAAAAAAATCCTTTAAAGTGATAAGCTCTTTTGTACCTGGTCACAATCTGATAACCGAATCTGTGTTTTACGATGTGACTCCCTCACTGTGCTATCTGAGTTCACGTCTCCCTCCGAGCCAGTGACCTGGGAGACGGAGCCTCTGCCCGGGGGGTGTTTGTCCCCACACAACTTTGAACAATGTGACTCCACTGCGTGCTTATCATGCTTATCCCAACCGAGATCTGTCGCTTATTGCTGCGGATCTGGGTCACAGATCAGTTTCGGACTGAAGTCATCCGAGTCCTCTGCCGCTCTTTCCGATCAGAGGGCTGAACCGGAACACAGAGGAAAAGAGAAACACTTTTGTTTGTCGCAGGTATAGCGGGACTTTCTCCAGTTGGTTAAGTTTCTAATGGATGACTTAAAGTGAAACTTGGAGCTGCGGCCCCCCTATGAGTAAGCCTCCGGTCATCACATTAAGATTCTGCTTCTTCGTGTGGATTCATCAGAGCCAAGTTTATGGCACTGTAAAGAATGAACTTTGGAAAATCTTTACCTTGAGCCGCCGCTTTATTATAATTGCGCTTTCTTTTTTTTTTTGTCAGGAGAGCTCATCAACAGCGGCTAATGCAGAGTGTGAACTTTAGCTCTCCGCGCTGTATAGGAAACACATCAGCCGCACTGCACCTTTCGCTAAGGTCATGACTTTTAAAGGTTGACTCCAAACACGGGCTTTGTTGACTCAGCGCCTGTCTGTACATTAGGACACAGATAGTGGGCAGGCTAACAGCTCGCTCGTTGCCAAAGCAACAAATCCTGCCCACTGTGACCTCACTTTCCAGTGAACGCTGCTGAACTTTGAACGGTTATGTCATTTATTTGATCTGTGTGTCATCGGCATTTCCTTTCACGAGTCCCTCCCCTCCGTTGCCCTCCCTCCGTCCCCACACTTTAGGTGTTTTCTTTCCCTATCAAAAGGAAATCCTATCCTGAAACCCCTTGTGTCCCTCCGTAACCTATTATGCCGTTGCTTTTGTCGTGTTCCATTGTGAGTTGTTTTTTTTTTTTCCCTTTAGCATAATTGTTACCATGTTAGCCCCATTCATTTCAACCCTCGTAAGTCCGTTTTCCCAAGCTTACATAATGGATATGCTGTGAGAGTGAACACTTGAGCAAGCACTTTGATCTAAGGTGACCCATACACTGCAGGATTCAGTTCCCATTCGGGCGAACAATAACGAGGCAAGCACAGGCTCGATAAATAATCATCAAGGTTGCCACAGAACAACATGTGTTCCTGTTTGTACATCATCATCTGGTCGCCGCGGCAATCAGATGATAATCATCGACGTTAGAGGCTCGCTCTCTCTCTCTCTCTCTCTCTCTCTCAGCTCACCCCCCCCTCCTTTCAGCAGATACCTCTGCCCAGCTGAGAGTGACTCATTCATATCTCATGACTGCTTTCCAATGAAACTTGTTGTTCCGAGCAGCAGTTTCCGGGAATACAGACTGAGTGGTGAATTATGCCATCACACCACCTCAGGCTCTGGGGAATGGGGCTGACATAAACAAATATACCGAGTGCAAACTGTGCATACTAATGGCCTTAATTACTTGTCAGCTAGACGCTGGGGCAGAGTGATGCCTGACTAGAGGAGTCTGAAGTCTTCTTTATAGGTAGATGAGGCAGTTAATGAGTCAGTTCTTACGCTGCCATTAATACTCCCACTGCTACTTTCAAGCGCTTTCATTAAAGGTCCGACGTTATGCTCATTTTCAGGTTTATATTCTCTTCTTGGGGGTCTACCAGAAAATGCTTACATGCTTAGATGCTCAAAAACCCATGTCACATTGTTGCAGCACCTATGTTCACCCTCTATCTCTTTAAGGCCGATCTCCCAGTCAGCAAGTAGGTAGATCCTCCTACAGTATGGGACCATTAAAAGACTGCAACTTTTAACTTCTGCTGCTGTTATTACTACTGCAACTGCTAAACTGCCTACTACTAACGATGCTTTGTGTCTCGCTACCGTTAATCCTGAGTCATAGCAGAAGAAGTGCCGGGATCTTTTAAAGCGGCAGTTCGACATTTGAGTAAAACACTCCTACCAGTTAATTACAGAGAGTTTCATGAAAGGACTGACACCACTTCCAAGTCCATATTAAGCAACAATCAGCAGCTGGTTAGCTTTGCTTAGCATGAAGACAGGAAAAAAAAGAGAAGGGTCACCGCTAGCTTGGCTTTGTCCAAACACGACAAAATCAGCCTACCAGCACCTCCAGAGCTCACAAGTTAACACCTTGTATCTGCTCTGTTTACTCTGCAAATACCTTCCTGGATTTCCGCTGGTCGCCCGTCAACTCCAGAGTGACGATAGGGCTCCAGGAAGTTGCCGCACCAGGCTGGGAACTAGTCTGGCAGCTGACCAATTGTTTAAAATGACAACTTGATTTTTCTTTTAGCACAGTTTCTGTAGGGATTAAAGGAACAATATGTAACGATGGAAGGTACATTTTCTTACCTGTGGACAGAACCATGCTAGCTCTTTCCAGTTTTTATGCTAGGCTAACCACGTGCTAGTAGTAGCTTCATTTTCAATTAGTGGCAATCGCTGTGATGGTTATAGAATGATGACACCCTCTGCATTTAGATTTGTTATACACTTGGCTAAAAAATCTTTGGCCCAAAATCTGCCAGGAAAATGAAGGTTGACTTGCGGTTCTGGCAGCCTGGCACCATGTCTGTCTGTTTTCACAGCTTCCTTATGGACTAAATCAGTAAATAAAGTCATGTTTTGGTCCTGTGTTGTTGGCAGCTGCTACTATGAGGAAGATGGAAAACCATTCAGTTGTCTCTGTGACAGCGACAGCGACATTAATACCATTGGGAAACGTTAAAAGTTGTCTGCTTCCACTTATTTGAATAATAAAGGAGCTACCCTATGATAAAACTCTTGGCAAGAACTTAAATAGGCTACTTATTCAAACGGTCGCTTTATGTAAGAGTAATATTATTACAATTCAGCAAAATGAACTAAATGTACCCACTGTGCATGAAAAATTGTCTCATTCAATGTCATATATTATATCATTGGATTATGCTGTAACGCTAACTGTACCTATTTCATATTGTTCGTGGTTTGATTGACTGTATTAGTATTGTATTTGCTCATTTTAGAATTTTAAGTAATAAGTACAACATTGTCCTAAAATGGAGTCTGTATGAAGTGGCAGTGTGTGCAGTCCATACACTTGTTACTCTCCAACGCTGACTATTAATAGTGATAACAGTCAAGCAAACAAAACACCACAAAGCCTCCTGTGGATCACAACATGCAGTTCCCTAAAACCAAATTAAGCCCATTTTAATAGGCACCACCCTGGCACCCTCGCCGCTGCCCTAACAAGCACTGACTAACACTCATTCCACAGCACAACATGTTGACGCTAATAATGAAGAGTGTGTGTGAACTTGTCTCTGCCCTGAGCACCAAACCGGTGTCATTTTGAAGCCTTACAGCGGGACAGACACCACGAGGCCCGCCATGCAGCGGCAGGAAAGGTGACACGAAAAGACGGACAGACAAGCTGGCAGACTAAAGCAGACAGGTAAACAGACAGACAAACAGGGCCGGGGCAATGCCCCAGAGAGCAATGACACGAGCCACTGCCTCCCCGCTGCAACACAAACTCAGACTGAGCAGGCAGGCTGGCGGGCGGGCGGGCAGGAGGGGAGCGGCTGGCTTTCGAAAAGACTGAAGAGCCGAGTGTAGACACACAGCAGCCCGCTCACCTCAAACACACAGCCTGTAATGACTGGAGACACGGCTGCCTCCCCTGGGGAACAAAACAAGAGGGTGGGGGGGGTGTAAAGCACCGACGTGCAGCACCACCTCTTCCTCAACAAACCCTAATGGCTGGGGCTCAATAAACAACGGCAGCAGCAACAACAACCCAAATAAGCCATGACAGCGCGTGGGCTACCTGAGCGCGCTTCTAATTGATCATTCTCGGCTGGAGACTTCCCCACTCCTCGCTTCCATTGTAAGACATGCGCCCCTTCTCACACATGCCACAGTTGCAGTTGTGCAGCGTGGCTATTCTTAGCGCAGGTGTGCTATATCGTGGGGATCCTTATTTTTTGAGCCCGGGCGCTTTAGCTGTAAACATATTCCGGAAACATTTATTCATAGAGAGTGTGCTCTTTATCTAGTTTGATGTCGTGGAAGGCGGAGCTGGCTCACTTCTTTATTTCTAGGACAAACTCTCAGCTGAGGCAGACAGGCAGTCCAAGCATGTTCGACATTAGCCCCGCAGCTGGCTGACCCATTGTGAGAATTAATTAACAGGCGCGGCAGATTTTAGCACAGTTATTTGGGACTTTCTGTACGTAGGTGTGATATGTGGGTCAGTGGGGAGCGACAGACGCGGCCGGGCGTCATGTCATCTCACGCTATCAGCCGGTGGCAGCCGCCTCGGAGCGGCCCCAGTAAGCGCGCTGATCCCGGCCGAGCCTGCTGACCAGCGCAGTTAACATTCCCTCCCTTTACAGCCGCCTAATCCGGGAATTTAACAATGCGCCTGGCCTTCCAAACCAGGGATCAAATTCTCCCGGTTGACTCCGTATTAGCCCAGCCAGCACATGCAGCCCCGGCCCCGTGCCCACCCACAAAGCCGACGAGCAGAAATTCACACACTCACACCCTCGGTTCATTCTGCAGCCCCAGCCACACGCAACACTGAGTAACAGAGGGATGTTAATAAGCGCTGTGAATTTTCGTCTGTGTTTCCTACCGGTTTTTTGTTCCTCCTTCTTTCTTTTCTTTCTTTTTCTCTCTTTGTCTTAATCCTTCCTCGCCACTTTATGTGTGTTCCCAGTTAACCTTCGATATAAATTTAACCCGGCTGAGATGGCCGGCGGGGTCTTTAACTCGTATTATGCTTGCGTGACATTGACAAAAAAGGTGAGGGGTAGCGCGCTTGTGTTTGCGCCGAGGCAATGGGATCAAATCCAGGGAGAAATCTATTTTCTTGAGAACCTATGCCAGAGAGACGGCAGCACCGGACACATCCTGACACACAATTAGGGTGCAGTGCACTGTGGGAGCGTTGTAATTAGCGGGTGTCATTTTCAAGCCCTCTTTTTCCTCTGTAGTCACCCTCACCAGTGTGAGCTCCTAGCGTTTCAGTCCGGGCTATCACAAGGTCAGATAGAAGAGATACCCTACGCTGGTGTCGGAACCTCTCAGCTGTATGCGGTAATTACTGGTGTCCTTGATATTTGATGTGAAATGGGGATGGTAACCTTTAGTGTTTGCCTGTTAGCCCTCCCCTCCTCTCGACCCCCCCCTCCCGCCCCGCCTCTTGGCTCCTGGGAGTACTGGCGGACGACAGGAGGCTCACTTTGGAGGGAAATGTGAAGTGCGTTTGAGTGCCAGCTGGTGCCCTGGGACATGGTTAAACATCTTCTGGCCAAATGGCGCCTTGTCACGGCTGTGAAGCGGGACGACAGTGTTGATGGGACCTGCTGTCCCGGGGAGGACGAGCGAGAGGGCGAAGGGCACGAGGATGTGCACTCTGGCCCCATTCGTGACGCTGTACTTTAGCCAGAGTTGTGTTTTTTTGTGCACAAACACGATCAAACATTAACTGTATTCTAGGAAATTGGACGTTAGAATGCATTTTCGGGAGCCTTGTCATGGCTTTAAGTTACAGAGATGACAGGAAATGGGGACGACACACAGCAAAGGGCAGCAGGTCAGACTCGAACCACCGGCGCAGCACCCCAAGGACAAAGCCTTTGCACACGGGGTGCTACAAACTGAACTACCTTTGGAACTAATTTGAATCATTTTGAACAACAGAACAGCAGTTTATGGCAAAAACAATCCCAACATGTTGTCTGTTTAGATTTTGGTACAGGTATTGTATTCATGCTGGCACCACACTTGTTTTCATTCAAACGTTGTGCTGAGTGTCAAAATGGAAAATTTGCGTCACTGTACTAGAATCATATGTATTAAATGTTGTGACCATTTCAAAAATTCCATAATACTGCACTCTTTCCAAATTCAATTACAACACAAAATGAATGAATTCACTGGTTTCAAATTTGAACAAGTGCATTTGAACTTCTCGAACATGAGCCCATTTCGGCCAAGAAGTGCCAGAAACTACGGCACCACAGGAAGAAAATCTTAAAGACCCATAAAGATAGATTATTTTTTTTAAATGGCAGGAGTTTGAAACAACTTTCTTACACGAGGAAACAACAACGCTGAGTCATATCATTTTTTTTTATTTTTTTATTTTGTATTTACTGTTGCATGACTCATGATGTTTGAATTGCAATTGAATTAATGAATGAAAGAAAAAAAGGACAGGCTGATCCCACCGCTGAGCCACCGAGTTGGCAGGCGAGAGGAGTCACACGGGGATTTATTTACCCAAAAATGTAGAAAGTCATTTGCAACAAAAAAAAAGTTCTGGGCCCAAAAGAGCTGAACTAAACCGGGAGCCACGAGAAGTGAACGTGAACTGAACAGAGGAGAGCAGGAGGAAGTGGCCTCGACAAAGACAAAACTGAGCATAAGGAGAACCAACTAAAGCGAGACTGGACTAAATACAGTATGTGCGCTCCAAATGGAAACCAGTGTACTGCCAGTAATGCTACATCATTTATGATGTAATACATATGAAACGAAAGCTATGCGTACTCATGTATCTGTTTGCTGATGTGTGCACTATGTGCATGTGAGTGGCGGAAGGCCAAAAGTTCAAAGTAAGTCAAAAAGAAAGGAGAACAAAGACCTTCAATGTGTATGTGTGCATGAAGGATGGTTGCCGACTTCTGAGTCAGCAGACGAGCTCATCACAACGAGTCAGGAGACTGGACGCTCAACAGAGCCTGTCACCACAGCAGATCATCTATCTGCTGAGATCTTTTGATTGTCTACAGCCCTGCATCACCATCAAAGCAGGGGACTGTTTCTTTTTTTTTTTTTTTCTTTTAACTAATCTAAAGGGCAACTCCTCCAATTTTACACAGTGAATTGTGTTTACATGTCTTGCGGGGGGGGGTCAAATTCCCTCTGGTGATGTCACTCAGTGTCTAAGTTACACTGTGAGTACTGTGGGCGCCAGTTTTTAAAAAGCAGTCCACTGATTTGTTGTTGTAGCCCTCATTGTGGACTCATTTTGGACCTTCTTCAAACAAATGATCAAAGTCCACACAGCAGTATCAGAGATATTGCCACTTTTGTACCACACATTTTTTTCTTTCTTTTCAAAACCTGGCACCAAAGTTACCCACAATGCAATGAAACCACTAGGCGACATCACTGGAGTCAACTCATCAGATGCGGTTCCTCCGGAGCCACAAAAAGGATTCATTCTACTTTTGTCTCTTTACAGTAAACACTGCAAAGACACTTTAATGTGTAAAATCATCAATTAAGCAGATTAATTTAAAAGCAGCCCTCTGGTGTCTCAAAGCATTCTGCACAGTCATGAAACCCTGAAGTATGAAACAAAAAAAAAAAAAAGCAAAACACACTTTTTAATGAAGCAGGGCTCTCGTCTAAGATGGACAAAGATATCTGAACTTCCCAAAGAGCGAACTCGGCAATAAACACACTGTCAAATGGCCACAGCTGTTTGTTCAGTAATAAGACATGCTTAAGAGGATTTGCAGCCGCAAACTGGACTAGTGATTACTTGCTCATATGAAAGCTAATGCTATAGCCAGAGTACTGAGGCTCCAACATGGCCCGTGGCTACTAATTAGACTAACAACAGCTCCACCATCAGTGTCTGATGAGCCGCTTTAATTGGCACAGCAACAATTTTAAAAAGCCTCGTGGCCATTACTCTAAGCTACACCTGGGATGGAGAAACTCCTCAGTCTGCTGCGTTTAGGAAAAAAGCATAAAACAACCAAACCACACGCGGCTGGATTGATTGTCCCGTGTCGTGAACGGGCTCCGTCCCGCTCCTTTCTTTTGTGAGTGCTCGGCACAACTGCAGCCTCGCGCATCTGTCATCTCCGCTGCCGCTATCGAGACAGCATGTTGTGCAACATACTTGAAATACTACGCTATAGAAACCCCGATGTGAAGACATTCAAGTGCAAATGCGGCGTGCCGCTACATGCCAGGTGTTTTGACAGGCGGCCGGCGTTGTACATCTCTCTCAAGCAGCTAACATCAAGTGTGTTGTGCCAACCTCCACCAAACACCGCCCCCCCCACCC
Organism: Acanthopagrus latus; assembly: GCF_904848185.1. Classification (NCBI taxonomy): domain Eukaryota; kingdom Metazoa; phylum Chordata; class Actinopteri; order Spariformes; family Sparidae; genus Acanthopagrus; species Acanthopagrus latus. Next base: position 7,319,631 of record NC_051057.1, on the reverse strand, counting down.
AAAAAAAAAAAAAAAGCTGAATAGCACTGGCTTATATAACACAGCTTTGTGCTCATCAATCTGTACGCGCCGTGTTTATGTTCGCCCCTCGCTGTTTTTCTTGGAGATCCTGTTCCAAGGGGGGAAGCGGCAATGGAAAGGGTGAGGTGCTCGTGAGCAAACACGCACAAGCACCTGCATATCTGAGATGCCTGGCAGGAATTATCGTCACGGCCCACTGTAAACACTCACACACACACACAGACGCTGATCTCCCTGCACATGCTCAACAAAAGCAGAGGAACTCCAGCCTCATTGTCAAACAAAATGCAGCAGCCAGGGAACACTATACATGGACTGACTGGCAGGGGGGCCTCGGTTAGGACATGTCACTGGAGGACGGGGTGAAAACAAAGAAATACAAGCTTCCTTTCTCATAGGTTTGTGTTGAAACATGTTAAAAAAAAAAAAAAAACACTGCTACCTTTACAAAAAGGGAGGGCTGTGACTATCTCACTGTTTGCTCATTCCGCTGATTGGAAATATAAAAGCCGCATCAGTAAAAATATCACAACTTGTCCTGCAATAGGCCATGATACTGCAATTACAATTGGTTGGGGAGTTGAGCAGTAAAATGATAATGGCTTTCCATTACAGTCATGGCAATAAAGACATTTGCAGCCACATTATCTACACCTATTGATATTTTTTGTCATTACTTTTGCAGGTAATTTCCAGTCAGCCGTTCTACACGGCCCCTATTGATTTGGCATGAAAACACAGAGGAGCGGTGCAAAGATATGGAGGTGAATGTGGCAGGGAGGGACCGAGGTCGGCGCCATTGTCCCGTTCGTGATCTACATCTTCACCCATTGTCCGTCCGTGGGTGCCGGCATGAATGGGGACTTTCTTTTCCTTCGATAAACTTTTGACCTCGACGTATCTCCCGGCTGCGCAAACATGTTGACCTTGGCACGCCATTTCCATGGCGCGGAAAAAGAGGGTGCTGCGGATAACGTATTCCGATGAGCTGATACCGGGATCCGCATTCGTGGTTAAGTCGTGCGGAGGGGGGAGAAAGTTTGCTAAACTCCAACCATGTCATTGGGTGAAGTTGTATTTAATGGCTCTATTCTGGGAAACCAGGTCAATGTGTCTTGTGTTGCTGCGAGAGCATCCTTCATCGCCCCCCCAACCCCAACCCCAAAAAACAAACCTCTGTGTTTCCTCCAGGTGAGCGTCATTACCCAAAACCGAGCGGCGTCAGGGCACGCCGCCGAGCATTTGTCAGAAATTGCTCAAGCTATGGCTGGTTATTATTTATGGTGTCTTGTTATGGAGCCTCATTGCTGATGCTCGCTCCGGGCACCTGCATGCATTTCCATCTCCCGCGCTCGTCTCCCGCCCTTTCATCAGACGTCGTTAGCATCAGGTTGTGACCGATGTTCCCGAAATCTCTTGGAGGTGTTGCTTTTATTTATTTATTTATTTTTTTTATACTTCAATAAAATAAGAGCCGGGAGGGAGGGAGGGTGGAGGGGGGAGATGAATGGAGAGGGTCGGGGGGGGGGGGGGAGTGATTGCCACCTGCCACTTCATTCTACTGCATTTTAATCTGGGGTGTCTCGAGGAATCTCGTTCCGCAAATGACTCCGGCGGAGGGGTGGCGGTGCGATGGGGGAAATGGAGGAAGGCAAGTGGAGATCTGAGCTGCAGATACCTCGTAACAAATCACCTGGATATGAACTATTCGCTTTCTAATGGGAATCCATATTCATCTTCCCCTCCAAAAGCTCTCCTGTGGGGATGCAGATGTGCGGCTGCTTTTATATCTCCTCCTTATCCACTTCCCCATCCGTGTACCCTAATCAAAACCCCCCACATATTTGAAGGCCCTACACCGTCCGCTTACTCATATTGAATTTCCATCGTTTTCACCGTGGAGTTTATGGACCACCTTTTCGGATTATTAATGACGTGGCGCCGAGCTACACATATGAATATGGAGATCAGCCATATTGTGCATACACTCTCCTATATAACGGGATTGATCTAAATCTCTAATGTCTTCCTTGACTGATGGCGCCACCCCTCAGCTCCGCACGCTTTTCCCTAATAACGTGGCTTCCATCGCTTCCATTATCTGTGTATTTAAAACCCAAGACCCCCTTTTTTTAAAAAGGAAAAAAAAAAAAAAAAAAAAGCAGCTGTGAATGATAACTGTCCTCCACGCACAACTCCTGCCGCGACTTCAGTTCAATCTGCGGCGCAGATAAAGGGGTCAACTTCACGCTACAAGGGATCAAATTGGAGCTGTAATGGGTTTAGTTCTGGTGGTCCTTTTTCAGAATGTACAGAATTTGCGTTTTTACGCGGGCGTCTTGAAGGGCACCTTCATGCTCCCCTGTTGCCGTTTTCAGGAGCCTGCTGCTGCATGCGTGCGATGCCCAGACAAGATATGTAAGATGAATTATTACAGTAAAGGGATTTTATTTATTAACCGGCTCGCAGAAGTTGGGAGCGTGCCAACTGTTGCCGTTCCATTCAGCGGCCTATCATCCGTATAGTCAAGGGCAGATAAATACTGTATGGCTGTGTTCACGGTTACAGATAATATACAGCCACACAGTCTGAATCTACATTAGCGGAGGCGAATTAGTCCGAAAGACTTGCTGGTGAGCAGCCAGCACGAGGGCTGACAAAGACACACAGTATCTGCTGAGAGTTCACTTTTGTATTGTTCGGGAGAAACGACGATAATTCGTCAGGCTGGGGTTTATCCGGGTGCACTCCAGCGATCTGACACCTGATTGTGTGTTTACTTAACTCGAGGTGTACTGCTCAGCCTGTGGAAATAGCTATATAACGTCCTCGTTGGCTCCCGAGTGCAGCCTCACAGAGCATCTAGCACACTGCGGACCCTTAATCTTGTTAATGCATGGTGCTGAGAAATCCTTGAAAGTATGGGAATCAGAGGGGGGTGGCATTGAAAGTTTTTGAAAATAGACATTGGTCTATGAAAGTGCTTGAATTGACTTATTTTGTGCAAGTTTAGACATCTGAAGTTATTCTGATAAATTCATATCAAATAAGCTACGTTCAGCAGTCTGCATGTGTGGCTAAGTTGCACTGTGGGTAATGTAGGCGGCAGGTTTTGAGAGGGATGAAGAACTGATGGATTTGTGAAGGTGATCCCTCTGACCCACAATGCAACTCACTCAGCTGAGTGACATTATTGAGTGAGGCAATGTGTCCGATTACATGAAGCTTCCTCTGCAGTCAAAAGGCTTCATAATACTTTTTTTTTCACATATGCGGTTATACTCCCCCGGACCTGTAAATGCACCTTGATGTGTAATATTAGTGCCGTTATCCTTTAATTGTTGCCTGTGAGCTTCTGTAAAGCCCGCTCAGTGTTGTCACAGTAACAAACCTTGATCTGTGCCGTGCTGTGTTGGGTCCTCGAATATGAGGGACTTCTTGGAAAGTCTTGAAAAGGAATTGAATTTGATGTTCATGGTAAGTGTAGGACCCAATAGTTTTTCTTTTCTTTTTTTTAAATCAAAGTCAGGATATCTGTCTCTGCTGTTCATCCCTTATTGAGGTGCAACACTCACAATTACGTTATGATAATTAGATCCCAGTAATTGCTGAACTGCTGGTTGAAGGACGCAGATGTGCGCTTATTGGATAAGATAAATGTCAGTGGGTTCAGACTTCTACCATTAAGGTCCGATCATATTACACTTGCTCTGCAGCTATTTTTCACTGAGGTATTCACTTCAACTGAAGCCTGTATGAACAACAACAACAACAACAAAAAAACTGAACAACTTGTTGTCAGTTTGGATGCAGTCTCCCTTCAGCTTTGACGGACCTGCAGGGTCAAAGTTCACCTTTGAGCGGCACATGTGCACAGTCGGCAACTGTGATGCATGGCGTTTTGAAACAGAGAAGTCATTATTATAGTAAAATATAACACAGCTAGACCATAGACTGTTCACAGGCTGAAGCCTGGTGAAAAGACAAAGGTAGGAGTCAGACAGGAAGTAATATTTAAAAGCCTGTTCTGTATTAACTGAGAAGGTGCAGTCCAGCCACGCTCGCGTCAGGTCATCGGCCTACCTGACCTCCCACACAGATCCTCATGTAATCTTTTTGCCAGGTTGATGCTCCTGCACTCGTTCAAGTACAACGCCAGCCCCTTTGATTGTAATTTGTTCCCCCATTGATTTTTTTTAATCTTGAGCACATGGCGAGTCCGTATGAGACGACCGCGTGCGCCTCCTACATCAACAGCGCCATGGCGACCGCCGCAAACACCGGCCACGACAGACCCACTCGGGTTATTACGCCTCGGATTATGTCATCATTCGGCGGCGCATTGCGTAACAACAGCCACACAATCAGGGAGAGCAACACGGGCAGGTGTTAACAACTACAGGACACACTGTGGTTGTTTGGCACGCGCTACTTTTCCATTTCCTCCTGCTGCAGTTTTTATTTTCATTTTTTTATTGTCTGAACTTTCTCCGGAGGGCAAATTGTTTTTCTCGTCAAGCGCAACGAAGCCGGCCATGTGTTGCTGCTGTGTGACTGCTGCCTGTGTGTCTCCCTGACCCGAGCCGGGTAATGAGTGTCATCTGCACATGCTCGTGGAGACCGCTGCAATATCAGCTGATTGTCATGTTTGTTCAGGGTTGTTGTCCCGGGTTAGGAATCAGCTCGGGGTAAACAAGAGGAAAAGAGAGCGCCTACACATGAGCCCTGGCCTCTCAGCAAATGACGTCCAATTGCTCTCTTTATTTCTTTTTTTTTTTTTTTCCCCTCTCGCCCTTACGCTCTCTCTATTGGTTTTACAGTAAAGTGAAGCCGCATCATCCGACCAACAGAAATGCTGCAGCATGAACAGCGGCTCCGAGTTTTTTTCCTTCCTTTTTTGTTAGATAAATGCGTGCCATTCAGCGTGCGAGCGAAGCCTTTCACTCAGGGTTGCTCCACCGTGTTTTTATTTGCGAGCAGCAATTTCATCTTGCCGTTTTCGCACCAGTCTCAGGAATCCAATAAAGATGACTGACTACATTTTATCACCGCAGGATTTATCTTTCGGGGAAGATTTACAAGTCCAGCCTGATAATGTGGAAAAAAAAGGCAGAAATATGAAGAGCCATAAACCAGGCATGATATGTGTTTTACTCAAACTTGTGGGGAACGGCTGAGGCCTGTAATTCAGCAGCGCGGCTACTGCTGGATAAAAGAGTTACACAGCTGATTTGTATTACTACACATCATTTGGCTTGTTTTTTTGTTTTTTTTTCCCCCCATCATTTCCACGTTTTGAGATGTTGCTATCTGATTCATATCAACAGGGTGACGGTGGTTCCTTGGCCCTGTGACTCAGGAAAAGCCTGTTTCACCCCCGACCTTTGTCATTATCCAGCAACAACATCGCGGGGCAGACAATCAAGGGATCAAGGCCGGCCAGGAGAAATCCTGTCCCCAGACGTTAAAAAAAAAAAGAAAAGAAAAATAGGATGCACGAAGTGATCTCTCTCCCCTCATTGCCAGGAATTCAATTTCACTCAGCCAACATCTGCCAGAGATAAGTGAAACATAAACAATGTCATTCATGGCAGGGGGGAAACACACACACACACACACACACACACACATCGGAGACCCATCCCTTGATTACAACCATGACATTTCTGCCCAACGTTCTTCTTTTCTGCTATTATATGTGCCTGAAAAAAAAAATAAAATCAAATAAATAATACATTCCAAATTCATTGTGGACGATTTAAAAGGTACAGGCCGTCACTACTGGACCATCCTTTTTAAAGTAACAAAAAATAGCCGTCTCTCTGAACAAAGATGCTCAATTTCCCGTTCAGAACCGCGTGTCAAGGCTACAGAGGGGCCACGAGCCCCCACTGTCACCCGATACAAAGCCACGTGCCCTCGGGTCAATGCCGGTGTCGTGTTTTCTCCTGCGCCGCTGTAGCTTAACTTGAAGGCTCCATTATGGTTGAGATGACGCAGACGTCCAGAGTCCTGGTGTAACCCCTTGAGACCTGACTCACTCTGTCTCCAGTAAACGTGCTCCCTGGCAGCCCTGATGTTTACACTGTGCATCTTTAGAGATAGTGCTGCTAACCTGTGATGGCATACAGTAAACTGTGTATCCCTGCTGTTATATACACATCTTAAAGTTTTAGGGGGGGGGTTCTGTGTGCGCTCCTGTACGTGCACTGACTCGTAAATCATAGAAACGGTCCGATGTGTTTCTCTGACTATGGGAGGTATGTTAGTAGTAAGCAGGTGAACACTCTGGCTTTTTTTCCCCTTTATCAATTAATTGCTGCTTAAATAAAGGTGGCATATATTCAGAGTCAAAATGTCAGATCAAAAATTTCAAATCGTTGTGATCTAAAGGAGCTAAATCATCCAAATGTGTGTCTCCACTTTAGGGACCGTATGAAAATCACTGATGTGGGGAGGGTGGCAGAATGTTATGTTTTTATACTTGGTCAAAAACCATTGTCTGAAAAATAATATTCATGTCACACATAACAAAACGGTGAAAAGCGGAGAAGCTAAGCCCGCATTAAGAGTTGCTCCATTACTGCAGCACCTCTATTCAACATCAGTTTTAACGCCCCGCCTCCCCAAGAGCCAGTCCTCCCTGATTGGTCAGCTCACACAGGCCTGAGCAGCCTGTGTTTTAGCGGCAGCTACGCCGGCATTTTCGGGAACGCGCTGGAGGGTGTGGCTGAGTCCAGATACTGTAGTTGTGACATCACAACCTCACAGGAGCCCTGATAGCTGGGCTCCTGAACACAGCCCGTGTAGATTCCTCCACAGATTGAGCTGCTTGATAATTTCACAATATCTATGTTGCATCTAGACCTGATTTCTAATTTAAAAATAAATTAATCTAACTTTATATTCAACTTCACACCCAGGAGACATCTTGCTCATGTCACTTTTCATTTTTTCAGTAGACTAAATATCACAAAGTCTCTATTAAATACAGTCAGATTCATCTTCCCTTCATCTTTTCTGACCCCTTAGTAATTTTCGTACCGTCCCTGCTGATCTCTCTAACAGGAGACGTGACCGTCGGACCACCGGAAACTGTCATCAATAAAAGCAGGGATGTGCCCCACCTTTTGTGCAGCTTTACTGGTGCCCTGCCTCACGATTTATTGCTTATTGAAGTACATAAGGAACACATAATGCAATAACCTTATGCTGATGGAATAATATAATTTTCTCCTCGCTGCCTCTAAGGAAAATGTAGCCCACTATTATCACTAAGTATTCTCTCGAGGAATTGGAAAGAGAAAAAAAAGAAAAAAAAAGAAAAAGAGAAAGCCTAAAGGCTGTATTTGTGTTCTCTGTGCGCCGGTTGCATTCGGAAACACGGCACAGAATCAGTATTCATGCTGGCTTTGGTTATTTGGTGTGCAGACCTCATTATATTAGCATACCAGGAGGTAAATGACAAATAAATGCAGCACTCATCACCGTCTCTATTTCGAGTTGACAATGCATGTTCTGCATGAATGAATATTGATGCACAGCTTTCCCCCTCGACGGTTCATTTTCAAGTTAACACCCCCCCACACTTTTTTTTTTTTTTGGGGGGGAGAGGGATGAATTTTAAAAAACTGAGGCAAAAGCAGCAGCAGCAGCAGCAGCAGCAGCAGCAAGGAGACTTGTAAGTAGCGCACATTGTTAGCATTGAAAACGTTTCCTGCTGGTAGTCAATAAACAGGATGCTTGCTGTGTCATCCCAGACGTTTGAAGACAGCTGCCGTATGGCAAAGAGAAACAGCTTGGAGTCTGCCACTTTGAGCCTAAATCTATTTCGGGGATTTATCCTCAGGTTTTTCTTTTTTTTTTTTTCTTTTTTTTGTTTTTCGGGTGAAATGGATGTGAAAAGCAAACCCTCCCTCCCCACCACTGCCACCCACCTCCGCCCCCCTCCTCCTCTCTTCTCAGCTCCTTCCCTCCCTCCCTTGCAGCCGGCTTCACACACACCTGCTTTTTGTTCAACACAAAGCTGATTACACTTTTCAGCACAGCTATTCTTAAAAAACAAGAAAAAGAAGAAGAAAAAAAAAAGAATGGTGACGGGTTACTATGCAAATTAGTTGGATAACATTGTTGACACCACTCTCCTGTCCTTGCATTAAACGTCTTATTCAGAAGACAAATTGTTTTTTGAGTGTCATCTCCACATTGCAAGTGGTTCACTCCATACATCTTTCTAAGGACTGACAATTTTTAAAAAATGGAATCCAGATTATAGGAACAACACCTCATATAAGCACCAACGCCATTACAGATTAAAATGTCACGCATTGACAAACGAGTACGTGACTCGTCGCGATCCTGTGTTGAATCATGCTTCCCTATGTGAAACAGTGCTTCCCTCCTGGTAAAACTGTATTTCCTGTAACTCCCCACTCAGTGCTAAACATATGCACAGCAGAGGTAAGCGGTGGGGGTTAAGGGTGAGAGTCAAGGGTAAGGCCAGGGTGCAGGTTAAAATATTTACCAAACAGGTCCTCCGTCTAATTTCTCGAGGAAAGTTTTAACCAAAATGTCAAACTGCTCCTTTAAACTCGAGAAAAATACCACCCTGGATCCTTGGATATGATACAAACCCGTCAGACTGAACTCTCGCTCTTTATCTCCATGTCTTAGTTGAGCTTTTTCACTCTCGCACTCTCTGACTCGCTCCTCCGACCCACCACGCTGGGCTCATATGGTTCCAGGCTGCGCTGAGCACGCCCAGCCCAGCCGGTGGATAACCCTACTACCTCATCCCCCCCTCGGGACCGACTCACATCCTTCCTCCTCAGTCCGCACTCTTTGCCATTCTCCTCGTATCCTCGCTCAGCTCCACTTCCCTCCACGGTGAGAGAACCACCATCTGCTCAAGCCCAAATCCCCAGATACCCCCCCCCCCCCAAATTTAAATCTCCTTCCTTCTCCGCACTTGTATCCCAGCGGCAGGAAGCAGCACCTGCCTCTTTTACCTCACTTCCTGTTGTCAGAGTCCTTTCTTTCCTTTTTTTTGTTTTCGTGCAGAGATTTTTTTTATGCCCCCACGTGTGCTGGAAAAATGCGGTGGACTTGCCATTCACTTTTCTGGCTCCGTTCCCGGCTCCCACAGTTGAGGTTGTATTTTCAGTGACAGGTTATGTCTGGACACTTAATCTGCTCTTGCAGACAACCTTGGCCACCGGTTTCTCCCTGACCCAGGACACCCCGCAAGCAAGTTCCTGGCATAAATCACACCTTCCTACACACCCCAGCCCCCCACCCACCCACCTCTGCTGGAATCTTATCAATTCATCCACAATATCCTTTGGGGGGGGGCTGTCATCTTTACAGCAGCATTAACAAGACAGCGTGTCAGTTTGACCTCTTATTTTGGACAGAAAATATGGATGTCATGCGTAAAAAAGATGTTAGGCTACATTAACTTCAACTGCCGCGTTCTTCTGTCACAGCCCATTTCCCTGCCATTCTTAGCATTACGCAGCTAAGGAAATACTCTTATTGTTTATTGCAGCAGCGACTCTATTGAGTTAGGTAACTCAAAACAGGATGTTTCGCTGCACAATTACCGCTCACAAGGAATGATGGAGGAACAAACAGAGGCTGAAGTCACAAGGAACAGTCACTTCTGTTTTCCACCGGGGTGGATGTCCATTGTTTTAGGCTCTCTAGTTATTCTTTGTTCCGCCTGCTTCCTGTACTGTCATTAGTCGGCCCATACAGCCAGCATACCCGTGTGTCGGGTCATCCTCCATCTTGTGTGGCCTATTTCGTGGGCACAATAGTCCTCCCACACTGGGGCCGTGCTCAGCAGCTGTAGATCTCAACACTGTCTTTAAAGGTGCAGTACGTTAGAATTGGCTATTTTCAAGTCATATTCCCAACAAAAAGGGGCGGCGCATCACCAGAGCAACCGCTAACTGCTGCTAACTGTATTCACTTTATAGATACAGTATATGACTGTAGTTACTGTTAGCTCAGTTAGCAGCGCAGCTAGAACCAGACTACCAGGGGTGTAATGGTGTTTACACTGCCAGCACAGGAGCTTTGGTAGAAAGAGAAGGAGGTTTTCCAGCCCGAGGCTAGCTGGTTAGCATGCTAACTTTAGTGGATATCTCTTATCTCTCCTCTGCAGTACATAGAAGTCTTTGACATGATGTCAAAAACTGCTATTTCTTCACATTCTGTCAATAATTAGAGCACTTTCGAACCAAAATTTTGCCCCTTTAAACTTAAGAGAGTGTATTTTCCCTGTCTGAATATTGAATTGAACTGCAGGCTTTTTGTTTGTATGTCTTGTTGTTGCCTGCGTGCTGAACTTGCTGTGAACCCTGGTCTCCAGTGTCAAAGTTGTGAACTCGACAATTGCACCATCCACTCCACCCTCCTCCTCTGTTTGTGGTACATGAAGCAGCATTTCCTGTCAATAGACCTGATCCAGGCAGCAAATAAAGTTTCCTTCAAAATGCATTTAGCAAAACAAATTAATATTACACTGTATAAACGTTCTAACCTTAGACCAATGCTAATGCCTTTTATTAAATATCGTGTACCAGTCAAAAGATCCTCTACTTGGCATTGAAATCACTCATTAATATCACAACAATGTTAAAGTCATATGGCAAGTCTGTTAGCAGACAGTTGCTAGTAGCTAAATCTGCACCACATCCAGTGGATAAGGATCAACATTATAAAGTACTTGAAGTGTTAATGGTGATCTCATGCATGTAAGTCAAATATCCACAGATGTTAGCTTGTTTTTTCAGCCTTCACCTATGCCAAGGGAACATAAATAGTATCTTGCTCTTTAGCTGTGAAGTGCTCCACTATGCTCACCAGCTAATTGTGAACTTTGTTCCCTCTTTGGTGCTTGACAGGTAGGGCACAGTGGTTGTTCTGAGCTGCCATCACAGCTGGTTGAAAGTGAAGTTGCAGTTGAAAATGCGGTTGATGGGGCCAGAAAAGTAGAACTAAAAATGGCAAAGAAAGCTGAAACAATGAGCAGGAGGATGCTAAAACAGTCCACAAGGAGAAGACAAGCAAGATCTTTCTCTGGGATTATGACAAATAGTGACCCCTTTTGTGCACACTTCAAATATTGATTGTAACAGTTTTGAAAGTCCTGTGTGCATGATTTAGTGGCATCTAGCAAGCAGCGGTTCCATTCCTACAGTGGTCACTAAAAGTAACAGACGCCCTCTGTGGAGCCACTATTGGGTTTTGTCTGTTCTGGGCTTCTGTAGAAAGATAGCGGTGCAACATGACACTGCAAAAGACAAAGGGCCTGCTCCCTGTAAAGAAGTAAAAAAAAAAAGAACTTACTTCAGGGTGGCACAAACAAAAATATTGTTAATATTTCAGGAGCCGATAATACTATTCAAAAAAATGGAATCCGGGAAGTAACTAATGCAGCTGTGAGATCCAGTATGTAAGACCAGTGTTAAAGCCATAATCAATGCAATGTTTTCTTCTGAAATTGAGTGTAAATACTGAAGGGGAAGTAGCCCAAAATTCTAACAAATCACCAGTTTGAGTGCGGTCAGTGATGTGGTCCCTCTTGCCGATCTGATGGAGGATCCTCCCGGGCTACAATCTCACCCGCCATTAGAGATCACCCAAATAAGTCCAGCATCTCTCAGTTTCAGTGTAAAGATTAAACACTTTGTGATAGGCTAAATGTTGTTTTTAGAGGCTCTACGCCCTTGTAAATCAGAAGCAAATGCTTTCCGCTGTTAAGATTTTGGCATCGGAATTGACTTTATCACTTTACAAAGTTCTACAATCTTTCCTCCTTGAAAAAAGGCCAAATTCACACCATCTCAACTCCAGCCTCCGCTAAATGGACTCAAAAGCCAGCCTTTGCAGCGCCCTCATTAAATCAGATGTTGTTTTTATCACCTCTATTTACTTTTTACTGTATTTCTTCCACATTCCGCGCCTTATGCTATTTCTAGTAACGGAGTTCTCCGGCAACAAAGGAGCCAGTGAATAGACTGTTGCTGTGTTATTCATACTATCAGTCCAGTCATAAAAACCAACATCGTCGATACACTGGATGGCTCTGAATCGATACCCTCCTGCTGATTTAAATGGCTGTGTGAAACTGTTAATAGAACATCTCAGGGCCTGAGGCTGAATGCATTGATCCTATACAGTGTTTTCACTGGGTCCAGATAGAGAATATTGATATACCGAGTATAGATCCTCTATATTAGACTTCACACGGTTGTGGAGTTTCTAGTCTTTGAACATAGACTGGATCATGGAAGGCATGTGTATGAGTGAGTGTATTGCTTTGTGTGGCTTTTCTAAACATTGTGAGGTTTAGCTAAAGACACTGCACGAGCTCGCTGGTGCGAACACGATCGCGGCGAGCCCAACGGACGTCAGATACTCATGATGAATGGGCTTCAAGGCTGATTGATTTGTCTGAGACTTCCGTGACAGACCAAATGTTTCATTATATCAGTCAATACGAGCGTCTGCCCCCCCCCGAAAGTGCGGTTTCATTATGAGTAAGGAGTTAATCTAATGTTTCATCTGCAGTGCGTGATGAGGGTTATTAGGGAACAAGGTTCAAAGATCAAAGCGGCTCTCAGAAGTCGTCCTCTCTCTCTCCGATGTCACTGTTGCGTTGCCAGGAAACCAAACAGTGAGGCGATAACAGGAAATGATTTCATCGCCTCCTTCCTCTGACTTACAGCAGGAGCCGATGTGCTGCGGTGCAAGAAAGATATGTGTGTATGTGTGTGTGTGTGTGTGTGTGTGTGCGTGTGTGCGTGTGTGTTTAACCTGGAGCTGTCACATCTCACATGAGCTTACGTTAAAATGAGGCATTTTATATAGAATGCAACTCAAGAAGCAGGTATATCAGGGTACACTAATGAAAATCAAGTATGATTATGATCAGAATGTTAGTGCTGTCGTGTTGTGAACCAGCATCAGTAATGGCTGAAGCGTCCAGATCCTTTGCTGAGGTTAAAAGTTTCAATACCACTATGTAAAACACTGGATTATAAGTAAAAGTTCTGCATTCAAAGCTAATATACATAGATAAAAGTATAAAAATATTAGAAACACAAAGAAGTTCTGCTTCTGATACGATAAGTTCATATTTTAATTTTAAAATAAGTATTTCTCCAATCTTCATTTTTTTTGGTGACATATTAGATAAACTTACATCAAACAGTTATTCAAAGAGATATTATGCAATATTTCTGCATTCAAACTGTTGAAAACAACTAGACTTTACTTGCTTATTTACTTTTTTAGTTCGTTTTTTAGATCGATCCATGTAGGCACCCTTACATCTAATTGGAATGCAACGGAAGCAATTAATAGACTTTTCTCAATTCTATACTTAAATTATCCTGAATGTTTTCACCAGTCTTCAAACCCAGACAAATCTGTATTTGATCTGGGGGTAATGGTGCGTTTCGATTGGTCACCTGTCGCTTTAAATTCCAGGAAAGAGTCAGAGAGCGAGAAAGGAAGTTGAGAATGTGACTAAAAGTTATGCAAATAACACTTCCATTCACGTTTCTGCCTGAGTCCCCTTAAATTGATTTTCATCAGCAATGGCAGCTTTTTAACAGTGAAAACAACAACTCCCAAGATCCCACACTACTTACATCTTTTGTTTTGTTTTGATTAAAACACATACAGTTGCATATTATGTATACACTTCTATTTCTGCTGTAGCTCTTCTTCTCTTCCTTTTTATTATATTCTTTGTTCTTTTGCTAACATAATCATATTGAATCTCCTTTTGGCTGGTGAGACGCACAGATTTCCCAGTTTGCGGGACTAATAAAGGAATCTGTGATTGTGTCGCAAACTGCACGTTTAAATGAAACCACCTGAGAAGTTTGGAGGAATGGCTACCAACTCATCTGAATTGTCATAAGGGCCAAAATGGCTGAGAAGCTCTAGTTAATACTGAACTGAACATTTCTTAAGCTTACCATGTGTGTTCGCAGATAAAAACCTCAGCTGTAAATTAAATGTAGCTGAGAAAACGTGTAAAGGAAATACACGAAAAAGTGTCCTGCATGTTTTTCCAGGAAATGTTGTTTTTCCACTGCTGCACAGAAAAGAAGAGGAGCACGGATCACTCGCGATGGGAGGACGTTTTAAATGGTCTTTGGTTTTTATGGACATAAATCTGAGTGATTGCTTCCTGTTGCCTCACAGAAAGCTGCCTTAATGTGTGGTGGCAGCATGTGAGTGCCTCGACTACTGATCGGCGCTCCTTTCATTAGGAGGCTCAGCGCGCTCAGCGTCAGAGCCGGCTGATGGTTGCCAGGTCAGAGCCAGGAGGGGTTCATCTGTGCAGATAAGAATGAACCGTACCAGAGCAGCCTCAGGCACCCTCTCTGACATCTTCTCATGCCTGCTTGATAAAGCTGGGAGGAATGTAGTGTCATGTACACGTCCCCTCTCCTGAGCCCCCCCCCCCACACGTCTTTTGCCCTTTTAAAAAAGCAGGATGAAAAAAGAGGATTTGGACTTGAATATCCACCAGCATGTGGCCCGGAGGGACGCCGGTGTCAGGATCGGCTCTGTTTGCTTGGGTTTTGATACTAAGTGATAGTGTCTCTTAATGAATATTCAACCGCGCGTGATGTCAAAACACAGCTGATGTAACAAGGCCTGTTCATCCTGAAGATGTACACCTCTGGAACCCTCCCGATCCCCATCGTGTCACATGGCTCTGTCTCCTCCATTAACATCTTGATAATAGCCCAGCGGTACCTGTCAGGGGTTAAAAGAAAGACTTCAGTGTCTGCTCCCTCAATAATTTGTAGCGTTTTTTTCGGCCTCGGCGGGGGGAGGCCCGGGCCTTCTCAGGGGAGGCTCACTAAAGCCGAGCGTTACGTTCCCAGAAAACATGGCTGGAATTTGGCTCCGGGGCAGATGGGTATCCTTTTGACAAGAGGAGGGTGGAATGTGTTGCTATGTGGGAGGGAGTGTTGTGTGTTGAAGGAGGGAGGAGGGAGAGGGCTGCCTCTGAGTCAGTGCCAAACTCCAGCCAACGCTTGGTAGATGAGAGATGTATATGTGATGTAAACATGTGGCGAGCTGACGAAAACATGCGTCTGGAGCAGAGATAGCGGATCTGGGGCCGAGCCGAGCGGTGAGAGGTGGAGGGCGGCGGCGGAAAGAGTCGGAGCCGCAGCACGGCCGCGTTCAGGCTTTGATGCTGTGCTGCTTCTCTGCAGGTTTTTAATTTATATAACTGCGCCCGGTACAACATTGTTCGTCTAATTTGATTTTGAATTTGACACAGTTTCCGAATGTTTTCTTCAAAAAGAGTGCCACAGAGTGCCGTGCAGCATGAAAAGAGGTTTATAAATTAAAATTGCGCTGAAAAATCAGACACAGAAACCCAAAACAAAGGAAGCGTAATAAATTGCTGTTTGCGTAGATGTAATATGAAAACATTTTTGACCGAGACACTGTTTTTTTCTAGCCTAATTTCTTCCTTATTTTTTTGTACTTTCATCACCAACATCACAGACTGACTAGCTTTGGCCTTATATAAAATTCCCCCAAAAAACTGCCCATGTAATACAATGCACAGTGTCTAGAATCATTAACTCTCTAAAGACATAAACTGTAAAACTGACTTCAAAACCAGCAGCCAACGGTCCACAAACAATAACATGAGCAAAAATGATTACCGGCCCGCGCATTTAGACTTCATTAATATCCTCGAAAAATGTAACTGGTTGGAAAATATGACAATAGCGCATGCTTAATATTGTCTAAGGGCAGGAGGAAAAAGGTTCGATAAACTCATCACTGCTTATTTCCAAGTATTGATCAATGAACCTTCCCATCATTAGTGTGTTCCTTAATCAGCCTTTTCCATTTCAATATTTCAATCAGGAGAGACTAATTGAAAGGACCGGGCTTGAAAAGTAATTAAATTATACAACCTAGAGCGCACAACAGGGAAACAAAGTTAAAGAAATGTGTGATCACATCATTAAGTCATCTTTTTTTTTTCTTTTTTCCGGGAGCGGTCACGCTACAGGGCGTATGGGAATATTTCCCCCAGGTAGCCACCGGCGGTGGAGGGAAGGTGACAGTACGGCTGGGCTGAAGATCTGAATAGATGAGGCACTCCTCGTGAAGTGAATGCAGCAAAGAAAGGAACAAATTTTCAACTCTGACAGTCAAGGAAATGAGCTCACAGACGCTCTGTCAAAAAGTGATTGGTCGAAGTCCGAAGAGCGAATGCCCAACATCTGCTGAGTGAGCTGGAAGCAGGGGGAAAAAAAATGCAAATACATAGAGTGAGCATGTGAATATCTTTCAAGTTTCATTAAGGCTCTGTGGATATATCCCTGATCAATATCTGCTTCAGCATTTCACTTTTGTTTTTTAATAGCTCAGAACTCTACTCCCCAGAAAGACTGCTACATTTACCAGAGACTATTAAGTGGCAATTTAACCAGCAGTGGAAAACGTTTCTATAATACCTTTTCATTCAAGATGCAAATGAAAAATTCAGAGACTAATGTCCTCGAGATGACGATGAATGCGTGTGCTCTGTCTTATCACTACTTGACCTGATTGGAGCCTTTCACCCAAAGGACTCTTGTATTACTGATTGACAGATTAAACTCCTCGTTGTTCTTAATTAGGAATGGAGTCCCACAAGGCTCGGCTCTTGGCCCCGTTTAGTTCCCTCCACGCAGCCGTGCAGCAGAACAATATTCACCTCTCTAGCACCGTGCTTTAAAAATGTCCGTGATGAAGGCCCAGATGTACCTCCCAGCTATCATTTTCTGAAAACAGATAATAGGAAAATCTGAAAACAGGCTGACCACAAAAGGGAAAAAAAAAAAAAAAAAAAAGATATCGCAAACAGAAATGCTTGTCACTTGCCCCTCAGCACATTAACAAATGGGTATTGTTGATTAAAATCTTTTAACTGGAGTCCAAAACTCGCGGGCAGAATCACTTCACCCCGATTTCAGCCTCCCCGCACAGGCTGCCTTCCTGCCAGAATTGATTTTAAAATTCTCCCAATAACTTTCGAAGCACTTCGTGCCCCGGATCCCTGCTACATGCGTTTTATGTTTATATCACCGCCGACGGTGGTTCACTCAGTATAAACAGAAGAAAGGGGCTTGGCGGCGAGCATGAAATGAGATAAACAGTATAAGGCTGAGAGAAGACAGAGAAGTAAGCAACACTTACAGGAACCGACTCTGTTTGACTGACCGGTGACGTTTCCAATGTCAAGTGTGCAGTTTTATTTCTTCCAGTAATTAGCACCAAAGTACACACACAAAAAACAGATCAGCTCTTTAACGTGGCTCAGATCTAATCCTTTAAAGCTGCAGCGGTGAACACACTATACGGTCAGTTTTTTTTTTTTTTAAGCTCCAACACTACAACACATATTAGAGGGAGAGCCCGGGTGTTTACTGGACTTCGCTGAGCCTCTGTTGCATCCTCCAGGGAGAAAAGTCTCTTCCCATTAACTCACCCAAGGTTGGGGCAAGATTTTCATCTCCGAAGATATGCATTTCTAAACATTGTATAAGCATTGTGCATTATTCATTGGGCTTATTAGGGGAGGTGGACTTTGGGTTATTGCAAATCAGAGGAACAAATATTAACCCATAACATTAGCATACGAATGAGTAAGCTCCTCGCTGAATGACTTACAAGGACTGGTTGCGGAGAACATGCCCTCGAGGTAAGCGCTGCGCCGCACCCCAATACAAACAATATAGGGTGGAATTAAAATTGTATGTCATCTGGTCGTGTAACACTAATTCTAGTTTGCACCTATAGACAACATCCTGCGTTTTGCAGTCGTCCGGAGACCCCTAATCTTTATGAATGTCACTGGTGTTTTCTGTATTTACCACAGAAACTTAACATAACATAACTAACCTCGCTAACAGGAGTCAGCATACCGTATTGCCGCTGTTCCGGAAAAGTACATCAACAAAAGGAATGCTATGGCTGGCTTGCTCGCGTCACACGGACCGGGTGCGGCTTTGACTCAGTGCACATGCCTGCACATATGTCTCCCCCGGTTTATGACGTCTCTGAGCATCAATTCGCCGTGGATGGTAATCAATGATCCTCCAGGACCAGATTGTCCGGGTATCGCCCAAGGTTTTATTTCTCTGAGACTGCAGCCTAATGAGGCCCCCGCAATCCCTCCTTTACACACACACACATTTCAATGCCGTCCTGCGCCCCCACCCACCCAGCTGGCTGGTCCTACACTCTGCATGCCCTGATGCAGATGTCTGCAGATGCACTGGATACTCATTAGCCATAGGGCGCAGTTCTAGCCTTGTCTCCCCCCCTTTTTTTTTTTCATTCATTATGAAACAGAGGTATTGAAATTATTCACAACCGGCGAGGAAAACTGGTGCCACGAGATGCAAGCTGATACGGCAGACTGAAACACTGCCCGATGCATCATTTTTATGAGGGATCACAAGCTGGACTGCCGCTGTTTAAGCAGCCAAGTAAACATTTGAATAGATTTCAATTCAATGGCCCGCATCAATTTCCAAGTGTCTCAAATTTAGGCCTAAGTATCCTTGGTGTCAGCTTACAACAGTTTCCAAAGTAAATGGTTTTTCACACTCAAATTAGTACGAAAACACACATTTCGCTGCTCATTCGCGTCAATCATGTTCAACTTGGCAGCATCCTGCTCGTCTGTGGCCATCAGATGCTTGATGGGAGTCATCACACTTCAGTCATCAGGCAGCCTGCAACAACTTGTCATCTCGGTGACGCGCGCCTCTCAACTTTGCTTGACCCGGTTACATCACTTCACTTCTTCTCAGCTTACCATATTTGTCACATTTATATTTTCATCAGCGGGTGAGTGTGTGTGTGTGGTGTGTGTGTGGGGGGAAAGTAGGTGTGTGTGTGTGAGAGAAAGTTAAGGAAGCTTTCGCTGCCTGTTTTGATCCTGACCGCAGCATTTTTATTTTTCTAATTACCGTCTGGTGCACAAAACTCCTACCAGAGCAGGTGGCTGAACATTTTTCAAGCTTCACCAAGTCTGAAGATCAACCATCGCAAAATGCACATTGGCGAGAACAATATGTTTCTTGAGAATGTTGACAGGCAACACAATGCGCCTCAGTTTCACAATCCAATCAGGCGACTTGACCGTTAAACCATGTCGCCCTCAGAAGCTTTCGATTCTCACGCGACACAGATGCAGTTTGATAATGCACCTGTATGTGTCTGACAGTGCTATCTGCAGCAGATTTGCTACTGAAATTTTGGAAGAAAAAAATGGATCCTTAATGTGAAACTGTGGGAGTGAATAGGCATCTCATAACTGGCTGACCCCCTGGATACCTTGCCTGAATCACAGGTGCATCTTCAGGTGTGCTGTCACTAAACTGGATCTAGTCATTTCCATGATAACAGGACTACTGTGTGAATACTTCTAACCTTAATATTATTGCTTCGCCCACTTAGCTAATGCTTCTAAAGCTTTGAAAGTGATGCTAGTGTGTCAGTGACTACGTTACCTGGTTACTTGCGCTATTTACTAGGGATGAGCTAGGACGGAACCAATTCAGTTGCCTGTATTCTAATGTCTTGGGAATGGGAGTGACTTACACAGGAAGTGGGCGGTGCTTAAACCAGAACTGGATAGGATCAACAGGAAGATGTTAATTTAAGCCTGAAATTGAGGTTTTAAGTTGCTATATTTATTATAAAACTTTTTACGTGACAGCCTCACAATTGAAGGTCTTTCTTTCTTTTTTCTATAAAAGTTAAGTCAGCTACCCAATGAGGATTCTCCTTTATGACGTGTGCGACACATTTTACAAAGATAACGCTTGTTCCCACAAAAAAGTGTGTAATTTGTACTGGATTGCTCAGGGTTTACATATACACCTATGCCTGATTTCAAATGAAAGTACAAAGGGCTTAGAACCTGAGCCGGGGTTCAAGGAGCATTTTCCTTTTTTTTTCTTTACAGTTTTGATGTGTGTAAAATGTGTCAAATCCCTAAACGTGGCTTCATGAGACGTTAGAGGCTGTTCTGTCACATGAGCTATGTTATGTATCAAATTTTAATTCAACATAATAAAAAGAAGAGAGCCCCAGAAAAGCCAGCATAATAAGATTAATATGATGCTCTGGCAGCATTTTGATCCGCCTGATATTAAGTTTTTCCGAGGCTCGAGCCCGATACTCTCAGCCTTTCCCTCGCCAGACAGGACAGTAATGAGAAAAACTTGTTTTACTCTCGAAAACATGGCTTTCCAAAGGGAAGGATGGAAACACTTTGTTTGGCTCTTCTGACCAGAGCCTAAGTGGGTCAGCCATAGTAATGGGCTGCTTCGTCGTCTTTCGTCTGGTAATTTGGAGCATTGATTGAACTCAGTCTCAACTTTCCGCTAACCTGTGCAGAGAGGCAGAAGACACGGTATCACTCAGGAGGGAAGGAGGATAGAAACAGGAGGGGTGGTCGAAGGGGAAGGATGATGTTCTCGTACGCCTGACTTGGTCCCCCGAAAGGAACATGTCTTTCCAAATATAGCAGCGTGACCCGAGGACATGGTATTTAGACCTCCGTAGGCCGGAGTCCACTGAATGAAAGTCAGCTGAAAAGCAATTAACTGGTCAATATAAACATGATTTGTGCTCGTTGCTTACAGATTGAAATGTAAGCAGCTGCCAGAATTCATTTTCATGTGGACATGTTGGCACTGTAAGCATAGCCTCGGTCTTTACATAACCAACACCACAGTTTCAGAACCTGCGCCATACACACACAAACAGTGGCGTTAACTTGCGTGCTGTGCCTCAAACTGCTCCATTCCTCTCGCGGTCCCAGCCTCGCTGATGCATTTAGGCGTAATATAGTGTACACTGCTGTTCCGATACCAATAATCTTGTTTTTATAATCAATGACTCCCGGAGGACGTGTGATGGATCGCGAGCGCGGCACGAACGCAGCGAGGGCATTAATGATTTAAATTCCCAATACCGGCCGGCGCCGCGTTGTTTGTCCTTGCCACATTTCGGCACATCTATTTCGCATCGAATGCCATTCATCATTCCTCAGTCAAACATGTTTCATGTGAGCACACATAATGTGGTCGTAAAAAGACGGATGCTGCGCCGCATAAGAAGCAGTAGATAATGGCCCTTTTTGGACTTGAGGGGATTTGTCACTTTTGTTTGTACACCGAATAGCAAAGTACATCAGCAAGGACAACTGTGGTTTACACGAACCACTGGCAGGCAGCCAAGCAGAGAGTAATAACAGAGACGGGAAGGGGAAAAAAGGAGCCACCTTTACATCATCTATTGCGTCAAAGACCGACAGGAGAGTGATGTGCTCAGTGTCACACAGGTTTTTTTAATATTTTTTTTTTTTAGAGGGTTTGAATTGGGGCGCGGACCATTACGACGGCTGCCTCAAGAGCCTCGCTTTCCACCTTGTTCGCCTATCTGTGCAATTATTTTGAGTATGAATCTCGCACCGAGCGTGCCGAGTTAACATTCAGACAGGAGTGCTGTTTCTTTGTGTGAAAGTAACAGCCTATTGAACCGCATCTCAAGAAAATAGGCTACATCGCGACCCTGTTATCCATTTTCTAGGTGCCGGGCACATTTTCCTGGCCGCTGTTCACACTTCCAAAGGGGGTGACGGATTATTTCGAAAACATTCTAATTCGTCTGCGGTCCATTTGCAGCCCTCCGAGGTCAATAGATAGACGCTGCACCTACACACATATTATTTCTCCCCTGTGGCCACCCCCCCCTTCCCTCTCTCCTCGCTCTCTCTCTGACAGAGCTTCGGCTGCCTGAGCCAGATGGCATTTCTCAACACAAACGAACCCCGCCGCCGAACGCACGGCCGTAACACGACAGAGAGAAAACAGCGGCGGCGTCCGAGTGCAGCATCTCTGAATAAATCATGGGCTGGAGAACAAAAGCTTTCCAGCGGGTTTGATCAGTGGAGCTCATTTAAATCTCTTTTTAATATGCTAAGACCTGCAAAATGTATCAACCTGGCCGCATTAAACTCAGCTTAACATTTACAACGATGGGGAGCCTTGTCTGAAGGAGCTGTTAATTCCTCATTTATTCTGTGGAAAAGGACACTCTCTGAGGTGCGCCGACTTAATCTCTATTAGTCGATGACAGTGTGGATTTTTGCTTTCATTAATCGGCCAGCCTTTCTCGACGGCAGAGCAGAGGCGCAAGCTAGCAACAACTGCGCTTTTATTCCACTTTATCCTTCAGACCACGGGAGATCACGCCAGATTCACAATCCCACGAACCAGAGGTACCCGATGAAACTACTCGGTGAAGTGCATTCCAGCTGTGACCCGAGAAGAGTGTGGAGAGTTCTTGGTGACGCCTGGGTGACGTCACTCCTGTCTGTCCCACCTGTATGTGGCCTGATTGTACACTGCAACTTTGTGACGCAAGTTCCTCATGTATGTTATGTGTTTGTTATTATGACTGTAGGGGAACTTCTGAAAGTCCTGTGCGCCTTTCACCCGTACATCAACCCCAACCTTCACGCTTCCCGGACTTTGCCTCCTAATGTGACCCTTTTGTAAATGAACCCATTTCAAATAACTCTGTTCTTGGCTCAAGGGATCACAGTGTCGGTCAATCGGTCCACCACTGAATTAAATTTTTCTGTAGCGTCTTGCCATCTTGCATCGATTGTGATAATCTCTGCATGTATTTGATGACCATGGAGTCATGGTGTGATCGCCATTTTCTCTTAGACTTGACTGATCTGACGTGAAATCTGTAGCCATCATCTCAGCTGGCAGCTTCAGACATGCAGGGGAAAGGTTGTTTTTTTTTTGCAATAACAAGAGTTATAGACTTGGCCTTCATCTTTTGAAAACTGCAATGTCTGCCCATGGCAATCGACTTCGCCTTCTGTTTAATCAGCTCTTTCCTGACAAAGGTCATCAGGAAACATCCGAACCTGGACCGCAAATATTAGCCCATTTGTGATCAGAAAGGCCCCATCCTGAACATTTTGCCTTGGATTTTTGCAAGCAAAGCCATTAACCTTTTCAAAAAATTGAATCTGGCTTTGACAAACTGGGGCTCGCCATAATGCGCTTCATCCCTCAGTGTGGATTAAGGAAACCAGAGTCCTCTATCAAAGCGGGACGAAAAATCCGAGATAGCATAGTGAGACAGTATGAGGTAAACTGTATCTGGGTCAGGTCCAGTCGGCCAGACTGTTAGTACTTATTATTGAACACTGCCATTGCCTTCTTCTGTCTCCCCCTCTCTCTCTCTCTCTTGCCTCTCGAGTTCATCCAGCAGATCCTCTCTCATATTGACCGCATGCATTACGGGGCTCGGGGAACATGGCTACAAAAGTCCCTCATTAGAAGTTTGGGTTTCTCTGAACATTATGGGAGGAGGTGGAGTATTGATCGCTGCGAGATAGCTAACTGGAAAACACTTCCCATCGGAGCCGACTGGAGCTCATTTGGGAGGGATGCTGCTGGCAAGCTGGAGACTATTCCACATCTGGTTATTGGACCCGGGGCGGTAGTGACTACAGTATGTTTCTCCTGCAATCAGGAAACACTGGGAAATCTATATGTGGTAATTACAAATTCATGCCACCACTGTGAAATTGAACACTTGGCGTCATTATAAAGTAATGGGCACATTAGAGGGAAGTTTGCAGTGATGATTTCCCTCTCGTATGAGTATCATCAGCAGTGATCCACACAAACGCAACATTATCCCGTCAAATTGCACAAAGGATGGTATTATATGGGGATGTAGCTCCGGAATGTACTTCATCCCATTTTTTTTCCGTTATATGAAAAACAAAGTGGAATGTGGCGCAAAAACTGAAATACGACACAATAGACGGTTCATTTGGTTCAAAGTAAATCCTTCACTTTGCTTACCAAGCTCATTTGGAAGCCATTAATTCAAGGGGGCTTTTTATATCTCCACTACAATGGCCAATTTGTACATGAGATTGTAAAATATGCCATGACTCACATCCATTCTCTCTATCTGTAATGTAATTACCTCACATGCTGTAACTCCCACTATGATTTCATAAATATTCATGCAAATCCAACAATTCAGAGGAGGCACACATTCACTATCAAGTCTGAAGTGGCACGTGCTTTATGGCAAAAAAAAATAAAATATCCCTGACTCTGTCTGACTGTGTTCGCTGTGGGACGTGAATGGCGGCTCTATTCCGGCTGCTGACAGGGTGAGACAATGGATATAGGTCATGAAGAATGGGGTCCACTTAAAAAGTGCTCATCTTCCTGGAAGGCGGTCATTATTTTTTACAAAAAAAACCCCAGTAATGGGCAGACGCAGATGCAGAGATGAAAGGCCAACATCTGCTTTCAGAGTCATCTCTCGGAGAACTTTTTTTTTTTTTTAACAAACGCTATCCGGCCTATTTCACCGTCATCGACGGCCTTTAATCAATGCATAAAAATCGTCTGACTCGGCCA
The DNA here is from genome assembly GCF_904848185.1 of Acanthopagrus latus. Classification (NCBI taxonomy): domain Eukaryota; kingdom Metazoa; phylum Chordata; class Actinopteri; order Spariformes; family Sparidae; genus Acanthopagrus; species Acanthopagrus latus. The sequence continues at coordinate 7,295,074 of NC_051057.1, read as the reverse complement.
TATCTGACCCGATGAAAAAGCCTGCTTGAAAGAATCCACTGTTTTCGTTCATCATTACAGATATTGGCGAGACTTTTTTTTTTTTTTTCTCGAAACATCAAAGCGTCTCCGCCTTCCTCTGTTGCTGCTCAGACAGATTCAAATTCGCCCTCTGCGTCTAAACACACGGCCTTTTCGCAAAGTGTGAAAATGACGTCTTGTGCCCGCCCTCCGGCCGCAGCCGAGATGTCGCGACTCAATCAATGACTTTACGTCAGGAAGCTGTGGTTTCCCTCTGCGCTTGTGCGGCTGAAAGGCTTCTTGTAATTCACCTCGCGTGTCCGTTTAGCATGAAATGGTGTGTACAAAGCCAATTGAACTTGAGACAATCCCCCTCATAATTAGAGCTCTTCCCATCCCTTTACCAGAGCCACTGCTCCTCGGTGTCCTCTGCAACACTGAATAAGAATTTGGGCCCAGTCATCTGGAAATGAGGAAGGAGGGAGGTGACTGGAAGGTATTTGTTTTGGCCATGCTCGATGAAGCCGCTAATTGTCCTTGGCCATGTAAAGCAAACCTACATGTCCTATCCCTTTTTCATTAACGCCACTGTGCTGTCTCTTTATTCTCCGAAACCGCCACCCCCACCATACAAGGCCGCTGATAAAAAATGGCAAAGGCCGTAGAGCATGGACACCCGAGGACCACTCTACATTTTCTTACAAGCAGTATCTCACTATTGTATTTGTCCTGAAAGCACATCTTCCCTCATTTGCTTGATTCAAAAAAGTCTTTCTGAAGCCTGAATGTCATTACAGAACTGCATGCACGGGGCACATAAATTAAGGGTGAGCTGAAAGGAGATCTCAGCAGTGGAGGACAACATTTCATGGAGCACAGAGGGGTTTGCTACATCATTGCTGCGTGGGTGTGAGCGCGATGCAACTCTGTTATTCCCTATCTGAGGTCAGGCTGACATTGATAATACTCTGCAGACGTTAGTGATTATCCGCTATTTTAGCCAAACATTCACTTTTTAAGCTAAATTGTGTCACTTACAGTCAGCCCAAATGGCAAACTGGTAAATAAATAGATAAATATGGGCCTTATGCAATGTATTAATAATGGCAATTGCGATACTGGTTGATTTACTTAATGGGGCCTGGCACCGATTCTGTCAGCTTTTTTCAAGTCTCCAGTGCAGACTAAAAGAATGAAAACATTCCCGTTTCGCCACTCTGGTGAAAATGAAAAACAATCCGGTTGTCTTTTGGAGTGCGTAATCATCAATAACACCACTTGGAAACGCCTGTTTTAACCTGAACACTTGAATTTTGTGGTTGCACCAGCGTTGGGCAGGTAACTCCAAAAGTGTAAGATTTCAAAACCCTCGAAATCCTCCAGTCACACAGGCATGCATGTTTTCTGTTATTTAACCTGTAGAAATGGAACAAAAAAAAAAAAACCTAATCATTTTGGTTAGACAAGCAGCGGTTCAGTCCTGCCCTCACGGTAAAGCTGCGGGGCGAACACAACATATAAATACTGCAATTTCTGGAGTTACCAGGAGTTGCATTTCTCTTCTGACAGAGACTAGCTGCCTCCCAGACCCTCCAGCCCATGCTCGAGGCAAACGTGTACAGAGTCTGTTCACTCTGACAAACGCATAGAGACTGAACTGATAGCGGCCATCCATCAGGCTCCTGGTAAGACAGCAAGCACGTTAAGATTGTCAAGGTGTCTATTAAAGAATGCAGTTCCTCAACAGTACACCACTCATGACTGAAAGAAAGTAATCACAAGCAGGGATGAATTATAAAGTAGGGCTGCAACTAACTATTATTTTCGTTCACTCGTGGTTTGGTTTGTCAGCAGGATGACACAAGGCTTGGATGGAGGCTGGTTCTCAGCCCAGAACACACCCCATTAACTTTTAATGGGGATCCGGATAAAGGGACGGATCCAGGAATTCCTCCTCGCGCAGGGTATGTTTCCAACAGTTTTGTTCATTTCTCAGGGAAAAACTCAAGGATCCTGGTGAAAACAAATAAGGCCTATTCAGTTGGCTGGTATTTATGAGTGAGTACAATTGAATGCAGATCCAAATAAATACGCCGATCTAGCAGACTGAAATGTGTTTTATTGGAGACTGGATTAGCTTTGAATTAATTAAAGGGGACTCTTGGGCCCTGGTGGAGCTATGGCACATTCAAGATAATTTTCATGACGGACAAAGAAACGCCGCAATGACATTTTTGCTTGAAAAATTACCGAAACAACTATCTGATTAACAACATGCAGAGCAACGTGAAGTTAACTTTTTGAATTACTCGCTCAAGTCCAGCTTTAAGGTGAAAGGGATTTTAGTCTCCGTCAAACTTCCAGCATAATTTCCTGGACTAATTTGTAGCTGTCTGGTAAATATCGGGCACTTTTTTGAAGGATTCCTTTGGAATATTTTGGCCGCAGCCAGATTGCACAGTGGACGATTAATGCTTATATATGGATTGCCACTTAACTGTGACACGCACTAATGCATGGCGCGGAGAAAATGTATAAATCTGACGAAATCACTGGCGCCCTTCATTTTTCAGTCTAATGGCGGTAGCATTAACAGCTGCTAGTTGCTGTCTTATAGTCATTTATTACCACCCATGTTATCCTGGTCTGCCATTTTACTACCATAGCACTATAAATCAGTGGGGCAAGAAGGGGGCCAGCACCCCCCCCATTCACGCCTGCTTCAGGAGAGAAATATGGAGCGGCGTGATGTCTCACGCACCACGAGCCGAGGTGGAGATCATGTCTGAAACGCACCATTTAAAAGTCAGTCATAACTTCTCTCTTTTGCCTTCAGGTCAAATACTGTACTTTGCATTACAGCATTGGCCGTGCTGAATAACTCCACTGTTACCGTGCTTACATAATTTCTGTGCGACTGCATGATCTGTCATGCCGAATAGACTCACTTGGCTGTTGATAGCTTTAATGTCTCGGTTTGATTTCTCGACTGTAGGCGATGGTCGACAACTACCATAAACTACGAATGCCTTCTTGTGGCTTTTTCCACGAGGCAGCAAAGCCTGGAAAACACTGGGTATATATATATATATATATATATATATATATATATATATATATATATATATATATATATATTCAATGTGGTATGATGTTTAGACCACAGCATCACAAGCCGGCGTATCCCCGCTCGGCCTGTGTTGCTCCTGTGTGGCATGACGGCACACTGCATTTAATTTACTAGCGGCTCGACTAAATGTACCACTGCAGGCGCTCCATAATTCATGAGCGAAAGAGAAAAGTGGAGAGAAAAAACATGATGAATCTACGGTTGCTACCCCCCCCCCACAACCCCCCACAACCCCTATTCACTTTCAATTGAATGTTAATGGGCGAGAGACAAAAGACGAAAAGAGATGGAGGCAGAGATAGAGAGAGAGATCTGAGGTTAAAATAACAAGTTGAAATGTGTGGAAGTGTTTGCGTGTGTTTGCAGGGGAGGCTGCAGGATCTTAAAGTTGAATTCCAATGAGACGGAAAGAGAGAGAGAGACAGAGAGAGAGAGAGAGAGAGAAAAAAAAACCTTCTCAGACTTTGCATTAATCATCGCCAATTCCGTTCCTGACCATTTTCTTATCTCCATAATTAAGTAATTAACAGTTCTTGGTGCCAGTTAGCCCGCCACTCGGACAGGGCACGGAGGGAAAATAATAACACTAAATCACTCAACCGTTGGAGGATTTTTGGGAAACTGCCGCGTGGTAATCAAAGATTAAAGGTAACGAGGGAAGAAATAGATATCCCCGGCTTGGCGAGGCGGCCGGGAGCAAACATTCTCACACTCCCTCACACGCACACACACACACACACGCACGCATGTATACGCAGGCACTAACTAATCTGAGAGATGAAAAATGACCACGGGCACTTTCACACACTTAACATGCCGGCACACGCGCTCATGCACGAATTCACCTCGCAGATGCGTCGACTTGACCTGTAAATCAGCGCCTGACAGGAAGGAATTTATCACTGATCTCTGCACTTTCCCCCGCTTTCACGTGGGAATGCACACAAACGGCATTGTGCAAACGGTGATGCATAGCAGGGATTTTACATCATGATCATGTCAGAGAGAGTTTAGTGTTGAGGAGATATACATACATAAATATATATATATGTATATATATTTACATATAAACATATGCTACACACACTGTAAATCATGTGTATTTGTTTTGACCGGCGTACTTGGAGGAGTGATCTGGTTAAAAGCTCACCATGAAGACGACGTTTTAATTTTTCTGTGTTTTTCTGCTGCCACTGTGTGACTGCTTGGGGTTTGCTGATGGTAGTGAATTACTGTTTCCAGCTGATGATGTCAGTCCTGGTAACTGGAGCATGGGTGTGCAGTAAAAAACGCTACTGAAAGTTCCGATTGCCACACAGGCCGTTAACCAGCTGGGGGCCCAGATTTTTAAGCTGTTGCTTTGCCTCATAACTGATTCCAGGACCTGATATATTTGTTGGTATGTGTGGTGGAATTTGAAACTCAGAGTATCTGACAAAGTGCTGCCCCCCCCCACCCCCCACTGTCATGAGTCCTGTCAGTCTGGTGATTTAACGTTGCCACAGTTTCGAGAGGGTCAGCTCACAACAGCAGGAAACCCGTTTTGAGTAATGTGGGACAAACACAACAATTTTGTACAAATCAGTGGTACGTCCAAATGGAAGCTAGTGGTAGTAAAAAGAAAAAAAAAAACTCGACACAAAGAGTCCTGATCAATATCGAACATTGTAGAGGAAAAGATGTCTTGCGTGATAATGGTTAATCACCAGCTCAACGCAGAATTGGTGAAAAAGGATCAAATGTCTGTAATCAATGCGTTTGGTACAGAGACTGTACTAGAGTCAATGTAGAAGACCTTAATACATAAAGAAGTACGTATGGTAGTGAAGCAAGAGACTGAACTGTCCCATGTGTTTCACATATGATACTGATTCATTTAAAAGATGAATTCCAGTTGAGAAAGTTATAGTCGTAAATATAAGACTGTCAAAGTACATTAGAGGGGACTACACACCCAGAGAACACGTAAGGGACGCTGTATGTTAGTTAGTAACTTTCCTCTCACATAACTGCCAACATGGACTTGTGATTTTCCTAATTCTTTTACGGTGCCAAGGTGACAACCACGCTGATGTTGGTGACATCCAGTATACTGAGTGAGCCAATGTTGTGCACTGAGCAGTTTTATTTTAGGACCAAACTGCGACTTTCTTCCTCATATTGTAATTCATGGCACAATTCAAATGGGATCAAAATTAAGTTTTCACGCCCCTATTTATTAAGTTCTTGACATTTTTTTTTTCTCTGGAATGACAAATGTGACACACTGGAAGGGGGTGGGACTTCACCTCTCTATAGGTTTCTGAAGAGCCATTGTGAAGGTCAGTGTGCTGGTGTTAGCTGTCACCATACTGGCAGAACTCTCAGATACTCCAAAACTGGGCAAAGAGTGTGGAGTGTGGGGGGCGATGAGGCCTGGTGGAATTAGCTGAGTTAACACCTAGCAGGCAGCTAGCAGTTAGTTGTTGTGTGTTAGCTAAGTTATTTTGCACTTCTACGTTGGCTTCATTTTTCAGCCCTGGAGGTCTCTGCTTGGTCTGCTGCGACATAGACTTTTAAGTGTCAGTCGACCATTGTCAAAAATGTCAAAAAATAAAAAATAAAAAATAAAAAATCTTATCATCCTTTTAAAGATGTGCACAACAGCTGCAGGATCATTCTAGCTTGTATTTCCTAACACAAAGAGTGATGAGAGTTGAATTTTCACTTTGACTTTAAAACCTTGGTATTTGCTTTTGTCATGATGATCTGCAGCATCACCTCTGTATTTACGCTCATATTTACGAGTTATTTCCTTTAATACAGCCCGCGTGTCTTATAGTCTTTGTATCCGAGTCACATTAAAGATCCGACCTTCACTTACCCGGCTTCCATAAACAGCGCCTTTCTCGGAAAAAAAAAAAAAAAAGTAAACAACGAATGGGTGCCACCATTCCATGTTAGGCTCTGTGCACCTGATGCAAACTCAGTTTATCGCAATTTATTGGACGCGATCTTACACACACCTATAAAATTTAACAGGCCCACTGTTAAACCAGGGTTCCCGACATTTATAAGGTTGGTGGGAGAGGCGTCGCGTCGCATCGCCTCGCTCGGAGAGGCTGGAGCACAAAGGACAGCTGTTGAAAGGGACGCTGATGTATCGCTCGTCCTTCGGCGTCCTCGGACTTCAATGAATACATCTCTTCTTTTGATCCGCTAAAGTTGTTTATAATGATTCTCTATTAGTGGCACAGTCATTACCCTTTTCCCGTGGGAGTAGCTCGCCCCCACCTTTTAACACACACATACAAGACCATTCATTCCCGTCCGCGGCAGAACGTCCGGCAGATTAAAAAAGAAAGTGGACATATCGCAAAGCGGCCATACATCAACCCGTCTTTGCTTGCTGGTTGCTCTTCCTCTGAGGTGCCATTGTTACAGCTGGGAGTGCCGGTGGTGGTGGTTGTGTGTTGGTTTGTGCTGTTTTTTGTTACTGTCATGCAACCTCGTCCACACTTTTTTTTTTTTTTTATAAGACAGAGGTAGGGAGGTCTTTCATTGTGTCCCCTTTGTGAGATAGTTAATCCCGGCGCTGTAATGGGCCCGTTCAACTCAACAATGTGGCCGGGCATGTCCCTTTGATTCGGAGGCCTTGTTCCAATCTGGCTCCAATCAGCGCGTCGAGTTTTCCGGGGCCACTGCTGATTTTCTCGCCTCAGATGAGTGATCGCCGGGAGACAGCCGGACATGCGCTGCCAAGCCTGGATCACATGTGTTGAAAAATCACACAATCTCACGCTGAAATGACCAACTGTGTGTGTATTTGTGTGTGTGTATGTGTTTGTGCGTGTGCGTGTGCGTGTGTTCTGGCAAGGCGCTGGTAAACCAAAATGTACTGGCTGGCCTCCAGTTTGAAAGTTCTTTAATCCTCCATCTGCAGGAGAGCGCGCAGGTTTGCACGGCTCACCTCAGCATGGATGCCTTTTTTCTTTTTCTTTCCACGCGTACACATTCGACGCTGTGATATTATGCTGTTTGCGTTTGATGTGGCCAACTAAAGAATCCCTCTCATAGCCTGGTATAAAACAGCCACAGCGGGGGGAAAAGAACAACCTGCTGCTTCGATTGAAGTGCACTCGTCAATGGCGACCCCGCAGGATCAAAACAACCACGTCGCCAACCCCTGTGGCTCGCACACCTTTGTCGTTTTCTTTAGAAGACACATTGTTAGACATTCAAAGGGGACACGGGAGAGGTTATTACTTTGTCAGAGAATATTTCCAACTGACAAAAGATGAAAAATCCTCTTCCTCTCTCGGCAGCAGCGGGTGAAAGTGAGAGGAAGAGAGGGTAACCTTGGTGGCTGGCGACGCGCTGACCCGGGTCACTTTGTCTGATGTATGATGCAGCATCACGGAACACACAGCACATTTATTAGGCTGCGTAATGATAAAAAGATAGTGGGGGAAATGGATGATGGTTGAATTGGAGCCCACACATGGAGACGAGGCCCCTGCCCGCGAGTCTCCTGGCGGTAATATCATAAAGCGGAGCGTCTCCTCAGGAATACAAATGCCGCCTTTAAGTTGGAAACGTGTGGCCTGAGATGTGCCACCATATCGGGGGTGGGATGGGGTGGGGTGGGGTGGGGGGGTTTGGTCTTTAGCCGATTAATCCTTGTCATCATCTTGGCATTGTGGAGAAGCAATTTAGATGGTAAATACAGTTTGCAATCCATACATCATCTGGTTGGTGTCACGGCGTGCCGAAGTTTGGCTGCCCATTTAGGGGGCTATGCAAGATTTATGCTAAATAAATGGTCTCATGTGTCATTGAGATCTGCTATTTCTCACCAGAGCACCAGCGAGAAGGTGTTTCATCACTTGTAGTGAAAGTTTCACTTGTGGGATGAAGATGCCTGAGTGGATGGAGGAAAGTGTTACAGTCTGAAGCACAGCTCGCCAGAGAACACTGAAAAAAACGGCAGACACTTATGCAAATAGAGAGATGCGCTTACAAGCATTTAGTTATATTAGAATTTTATAATAACCGTCATTAATAAATAACACATTCATAGCTGATTAAACTTAATTACTTAATAGTTACTTCACTGTTACTATGTGTTGTGAATGAGACTCTGACCTACCAAACATCCTGGAAAGTCGAAAAGTAGGTGCAAGTACAGCAAACAGAATATATAATGCTACTGCATGTATATGGAGCTGATGTGTTATGACTGTTGCTATTTAAGTGCATGGGGGATGTAGCTCAGTGGTAGAGCGCATGCTTTGCATGTATGAGGCCCCGGGTTCAATCCCCGGCATCTCCATGTGGTTTTGTCATTGTCGAGTTCAAAGTACACTCAGCTCACGATGTCAGCTTAGCAGGGCATCCAGATAATACATGAACAGAAAAACAGTCAAAGACAGAAGAGGTGGAGAGAAATGTGCTTAAGAATCATGTATTGGTAAAGAAAAAGTGGAGCTGACAGTGTTTAACTTATTTTCTCCTTCACTTTATATGACTTGCATGCTATAGTTCAACCACAACTTAACAGCTGTGGGGTAAAATCTGACCACAATTAAAAATGATGACAGTGTGCATTTACACTGGATAAATGGACTGAATTCCATCCAGAAGAAGTCCTCCTCATTTCTACAGCAATGTCAGCATTGTTTACATAGTGTGTTTTTTTGTGCGTATTTAAAAGCTGACATGGGTTGTCGTGGCCGAGTGGTTAAGGCGATGGACTAGAAATCCATTGGGGTCTCCCCGCGCAGGTTCGAATCCTGCCGACAACGTGAGTTTTAGTGCGATTCTGCCAATGCCCATGACCGACATGTTACTGAAAGATTTGGAAAAGAGCCTACCTACTGTCCATCCTACCAAAGTTCTCATGTAAAGTCTGTGAATGTTGAGGGTTGTTAAAGATCTTGTAATGTTCTTCTTTCTCACACTGGTAGAAAGTGCTGAGTCGACAGCCTAAAGGAGCAGCTTCACATGGCGATGGTGGTATAGTGGTGAGCATAGCTGCCTTCCAAGCAGTTGACCCGGGTTCGATTCCCGGCCATCGCAGACCTTCCTTTTAGTCTATTGTGCAATCAACAATTGCTGTGTCATACAGTGCAAGGTTGCTCGTTGCTGATTGGACGGCCACTGTCGAGTCATAAGTCGCAAACTTTTCTCGACGCTCAAGTATCATTCTGAGCTAATGGGATTTATCGGAGAAACGCACTGTCCTTCTGTATGTGTAGAATGTTTCACAGTGATGTCAGCATTGTTTACATAATGGGTTTCCTTGTAATTAAGCATTCAAAACGTGTAGGACTGTATAGCCAAACAGGTTGTCGTGGCCGAGTGGTTAAGGCGATGGACTAGAAATCCATTGGGGTCTCCCCGCGCAGGTTCGAATCCTGCCGACAACGTGAGTTTTAGTGTGATTCTGCCAATTCCCATGTTACTGAAAGATCTGGAAAAGTACCTACCTAACATCCATTAAAACAGGTTAAACCGTTCTCACACGTTGTATGAGACGCACGTAGCAACCGTGGCTGCTACGTTGTGTTATCTAGAGATTTGCTGTCTTGCCGATTTCTACAGCGACACAGATTCTGTTTTCGGCAAAAAGCTACCTGAAAACCACCTGTCATATGGATATCACGCCAGCATTTTACTACAGTTTTAATTGTTGTATGTGTAGAATGTTTCAAAGAGATGTCAACATTGTTTACATAGACTGTGCTGAAGATCTGTTTATGAATGTGTAGAATGATTCCTCTATTACAGATGCAGTCTATGGCTCCTCACCAGTCAGAAGACTGCGGCCATGGTGCTGCAAATCTACATGTTCAAGTCAGTACTTGAATACAGTGGATCTGTAACCTGGACTACATAAAGTCACTGATCTTACTGCAGCCTAGTCTGTATGGTTTATCCTTCTTCCTCTCACACTTCCTCTTCTCCTGCCTTAAGGCAGGGACACACGGCCCAACCGTTGGACGTCTGAAGCGTTTGGAGATACTTGGACAAACATGTTTGGTGTATTCAGCTGCGTTGGAAGCTTTCGGTGCCGCTCGGATGTTGTCTGCTCCAATTCAACATGCGAAGTCTGAGGAGGTTGGCTGTCGGCCGTCTGAGCCATTGGATACTCTGATTGGCGGTATGCAAGCGAATCAGCGTAGTGTGTGGGAGGGGCATGATACTTTGAGTGTGTGCATTGTTTTTCTACGCACTCCGTTCCATCATTTCTTGTTTTCATGTTTTGGAGTACTGGCACGAGACTAGCTGTTATTATGTCCGATAAGGACAAATTAATCTGTGTTCATTTGGTAATGCCTCGTCCACCGTCTTTAACACTAGAGCCACCCGCTTATTGCATCTTGAGCAAGCACAGAACGTACACGCTACTGTGGAGCTGGCAGCACGTCGAAGCGGTGTGTTTCAATGCAACTCTTCTGCCGAACGGGTCAGACAAGAGGCAACAGAGCGGTCGGAGAGTGGTCGGATAAGGCAGTTGGACGTCTGGGTGGTGTGTGGGGGCCTTTAGTCAAATTCTAAGGCTGGTAGAAAGGGCTTGAGTCGACAGCCTAAATCACAGCCGCGACATGGCGATGGTGGTATAGTGGTGAGCATAGCTGCCTTCCAAGCAGTTGACCCGGGTTCGATTCCCGGCCATCGCAAAGGGTGCTTCTTTAGGCTCAGCTTGTTAATGTTAACAAGAGGCCGCAGCCTCATTAACCAAGGGATGTGCTAGTTATGCTAGTGCTAATAGGCTGGACACACTGGATGCCCGCGTAGGTCTTTTTCCTTTATCCCCTTTGAATGAGCGAGAAAGCACGAGGGGGAAGGAGAGAGAGGGAGGGAGGGAGGAAAGGAGAGATAAGTGCGAAGGTTTAACCACATTAGCCAAGGGATGTGCTAATGCTAGTGCTAACAGGCTGGACACACTGTATGCCAGCATACGTCATTTTCCTTTATGCGCGAGAAAGCACGAGGGGGAAAGAGAGGGAGTTAAGGAAGGAGAGAAAAATGAAAGAGATAAACTGCCCCTCACCTGTGTGTGTGTGACATATTCTATACATACACACACTCATACTGTAGTAAAACTCTGGTATGATGTGTGCATAATGTGTTTTCTTGTAATTAATGGTATTATAACACTAAGCGTTAAAAACAGCAGTTTTCACCTTACTACCAAGAGCCTTGTCTTCCACATAGACAACAATGATGATGTGCAACCATTCTGTACTGCATGTTGGCAGCGCTACCTAGGTTGTCGTGGCCGAGTGGTTAAGGCGATGGACTAGAAATCCATTGGGGTCTCCCCGCGCAGGTTCGAATCCTGCGGACAACGAGAGTTTTGGTGGGATTCTACCAATGACCACCATGCTACTGAGGGTTATGTGGCCTCATCACAATATCCAGACATAAGTATTTGTGGGTGATGTCCCGCCCAGTCTGTGATTGCTGAAGGCCCTCTAAACTGCTCTGAATCCATTTAAACAGGTTAAACTGTTCTCACAGCGTGCATGAGAAGCACCGGTGGCTTCTACGTTGTGTTATCTAGAGATTTGCTATCTCGCCTGTTCCTACAGTGACACAGGTGCAGTTTTCGTCAAAAAACGACCTGTAGACGGTCATATGGACATCAGGCCAGCATTTTACTACAGTTTTAATCTCTGTATGTGGACTTACACTGGACAGGTTGAGATTTAGTATTGTGTAGAATGTTTCACAGAGACATCAACATTGTTTACATAATGTGTTTCCTCACAGATGGACTAGAAATCCATTGGGGTCTCCCCGCGCAGGTTCGAATCCTGCCGACAACGTGAGTTTTAGTGTGATTCTACCAATGACCATCCTGTGCATGTGGCCACATCACAATATACAGATTGTGGTATTTACAGGTGTTCTTGCTGTTAGTCTGTGATTGCTGCAGACCATCTGAATATGCCCTCCATACTGCACTGACATTAGACTGCAGCTATGGTGCTGCACATCTGAATGTTCGAGTCAGTACTTGAATACAGTAGATCTGTAACATGGACCACATAGAATTATGAACCATCATCTGTATAGCCCTAAAGTCAGTCATCCTATTGCAGCCGAGTCTGTATGGTTTATCCTCCTTTCTCTCACATTTCCTCTCCTCCTGTCTTAGTCACATTCTAATTCTAAGTCTGGTGGAAAGTGCTGACTCTGCAGCCTAAATTGCTACCTTCATGTAGCGATGGTGGTATAGTGGTGAGCATAGCTGCCTTCCAAGCAGTTGACCCGGGTTCGATTCCCGGCCATCGCAGAGGGCATTGCTTTTTTTTGACACACATGCATCTGTCTTGTTGGAAACACTTTTAGTAGACAAACTGCTGTTGACAACTATGTTTTGAGGCTTTTTACCTCCACTAACCAACATAGATATCACTGTGGATCACTTGGTACACTGATGGAACACTAACAAAGGACAGCTGAAGATGCTAACGTTTGTAATTTCAGAGAGAAAAACCCAGTTTGGCATATATAGAAGGTAAAGTTCCTATAATTACTTAAATGGTGTATAAATATTTTCTGGGTTTGTATAGAGCAGCTTGTTCCAGGAAGCTACTAATCAACTGCTTACGAATCAATTACCTGAACTAATTCAGCAGTCTCAGAGCTTCGTCTCTATTCCTGATGAAAAGAAGTGGATGTCACGTCACCTGATAGTGAACATGATCATTCAGCTCATGAGTAAGAGAACCCATTGCACATGTGCAAATCTATAAGCTCGCTGCCCTTGGGGCAGTGGCACAGATGGCATCTGCCTCAGATTTCAGATAGGTAGCTTGTTGGATCAAGAAACGATTCAAGATACGTCTATCGTGTCATTTCAACATTTCTTTTTGGATTTGGCGAGGCACTGCCAGAAGCTGCTCTGTTTGTCTAACTAAATCTCAACCTGTCCAGTGTGAGTCCATCGCGCCTTTCAACATATCTTATGTCATAACCACCTTACCAGAGTGTTGGACGGGTAGGGCTTTTCTCCGAGCGGCTGCTCCCTGTCTGGCTTCCCTCACGTCTGTCTTCTAATGAGGAAATATGTTTGGAGTCCGCCCAAAAAGATTTATGCTGGTACACCGCAGACCTATAGAACGAGATTATCCGTCCAGGCGCTGCTGAAAACTGTGGGAAACAGAAGCTTCCGTGGAAGTTATTGAGCGGTCCCAACACTCCCCTGACTGTAATGTCTGAGATCTACTGCCTTTAATATGTCTGTTTGAAACCATAAAGTCTGCCTCTTTACAAGTCCCAAGAAAACTCCGGCATGCCAGCTACACTCCACTGGCCCGGTGACAGAAGTGGCTTGATACAGAGCGCATGTTTCATATTCAGTAGTCAATGGGGTGAGTAGTGAATTATGCTACAGTCTGGCAGCAAAGCATACAGATTGTCCCCTCTGTGTGCATAACAAATGCAAAACAATTTTACATATGGTATTCATGACATCTGGAGCTAATGGAAAAAAATATAAAACATAGCCTCACGCTGAGTGATGGAATTTTAAATTGTATTCTACACATGAATGGCTCCCAGGGTGGCTGTCAGACCGCAGACGCTCCTTTATGGTAAACAGACAGTGTGGAGGATTTCTTTTTTTTTCTGTTTTTTTTTCTTTTTTCTGCAGCAAAGCGATCAGAGAAATAAAAATACAGGATGTAGAAATCAAGCGCTCTTTGTGTTGCGTTCTTTCCTCCTTCCTCCACCCGTGTCTACCCGAACAGACACCCAGGGAGGGTGATGTCATCCCTCAGACGCTGCAAGCATTGACCTGTGCGCAGACTGGAGGGAGCGCAGCCTCGGATAATTGACAGTGGGGCGGCTTTGAAATGCTGATTAAGCGCAACCTGCCCCATAGCCCCCCCAGACTGTTGGCTCTGCATGCGGAGGAGGAGGCTTTTGACACGGGGAGGAATCCTTCAAGGGAGCTCTCGGTGATGCGGTTACAGTATCATCGCACATCAGAATTCAAGGCCACTTCTCCAGAGATGCTCATGTATAAAAAAAAAAAAAAAAAGAAAAAAAGAAAGAAAAAAGGGGGGGACGGTTGTGAACAGCATTCATTAGGGCGTCGGCGCTCCATTAAAACCTCCTCTCTGGTTAATATTTTCCTGGGTAGCCGCATGCGAACTCTGTCACATCGCCTCAGCTTCTTCTCCGCCGCTGCACGGGCGCTATCTGCGCCCCGTTCACGCCGTGTTACACCGAGATAGCGACTCCGCGGCGAGATTGGGATCGCGTTCGGAATTAAAATTTAACGGCTCATTAATTTTTAAATCACCCCTCGCACGCCGCGTTATGTTAACACGGTTTGTCTCATTTACAAATTTAGCAAATTTTTCTAAATACGCCGCTCCCAGTCGTTACACACGGACATCAATTTCGGGAATGCTCCTAGGAATGTGGTAATGATCTAATTAAGTGGCAGTAACAGTGATATATTTAATGGCTGAACGGGAGAGCGCGGGGGCAGAAATTGAACTTCGGGGGTCTTTAGATTCCGCCATTGTCTCCTCTTGCCAATAATCGCGACAAGGTCAATGATGCGGGGGTCATTTGTCTCCCGCCACCTGATGAGAAATATTGACCAAGGAGCTGCGGAGAACCAGGAGAGTGTCAGGGCGCAACTTTTTCACTTTGACGTATAAGTGAGGCAGTACAGTGAGTGTGGATTAAAAGACTTGATGCGGAGGAGAGAGCTATCACTCAGGATGAAGGATTGAGAGCAGCCCGGGGTGGGGGGGTTATGGCGGGGGCATTTGCACTCAGCCTTTTTTCTTTTTTTTTTTTTTTTCCGGGTATATGGTCAATAGCAACAGACTGGAAACCCATAGGTCGAGTTCTGGCGGACAAAAGCCATGGCTTACCCTCTGCTCGTCTCACTCGGGGACCGGTCAAATTTGTCCCCTGGGAGCGTCGAGACCTTCTACCATAACTCAGCCCTTTGACCTTTAGACCCCAGCGAGGCCTTTTCCTGCTGTGATGGATGGTTTTTCGCGCACGCTTCAAGTCCCATGATTTATAGAGAGCTGCAAATATTTACTCCCCCCCCCCCACGCCAACTTCATCCCCACTTTTGATTGAACCTTCATTTCCCAGCTGTCTCCACTCACAAGTCCATATTTTCTTATCAATTAGCATCTTGCCATAAAAAAGGGAGAATCCACCCAGCCGCACGAGATGGATTTGATAATCATGACGGAGGCTCTCCCCCTCTCTCTGACATCGCTGCGATGGGGTAATCTTTCACTTTTTTAATATCCATGTGCCAGAAAGTGTGTTTAATGGCCTCCCAGGGGCTATAGGCTAAAACGTACTCTGTGTGTCAGTTTCCTGGGGAACTCCCATGGTGAGGTAACCTTTCCATTAGAGATATGAAAGACTCGGTCTCTCTTTGGGATTGACTAAGAGGGGTCTTCCAAGTTTTTGACCCGCACCCTAAACTCCATTTCCGTCGTGGTAAATTTTCTCCTAATCAAATCTCCAACTCAGTAGAGCGCACACCTCCGCCGAGGCCCAACAGTCCCTTTTGAATTCAATCAAGCCTAATCCAATATCAAAGCCCTGTATCACTGAATTTTAAACCACTCATGAGCGCTCGACCATAATTTAAGATCACCACCTAAATACACCTGATCAGAACCGAGCTGAGCAAATGAATCACCCTCCGCTCGGTTTCATAACTCAATTAAACCAGAATGCACTGATGTCATCGCATCCAGCTGGAATCAGTGGAACAAGGGGGCTGGCCGCCGGCATATGTGTGCGACTGTGACATCATACCAACATACACGCAAAACAGATGTAGAGTCATATTTTCTGAATTTGAATCTCAGTTTCACAGATAATCAATCCGATCACAGATATTTAAAGGGAAACAGCAATTTTGCAGGATTATACATGTATTTGTCTCTGTGTGCTGACTACTGTACACTTTTTTTCCAAAATAAAGTCCCATGGGGCACGCCAGAAGGGACTTTGCTTCGCTGTTCATCAGATTACATGCAGCTTCCTCTGGAGCCACAGAATTTGGAGCGCTAGTATTCCCATACAGCATGCAGCAGCACTCTCAATCACCTGTACACACTTAAATGTTTAAAACTGGTGGAGTTACCCTTCAAACGTGCAACAAGCTTGGCAGCTGCCTTAGCATGTCACCAGAGTAACTGCTTACTGCTGCTAAATGTAGCCGCCATTAGCTAGTAAGTTCAGCGTGTAGCTAACGGTCGGGTCAGCTGACTCCGGACTGGGAGCTCAGAGTGCTGATGTTGTGGCCTACCGGATCATTACGTCTTAAGGTGAGGGGCTAGCTGGTTAGCATGCTAACTTCAATATCTCTGCAACACAGTAAGTGCATCAACGTCTCTGATGTCAAAACAGTTATTTCTTCACATTCTGTTGGTAATTTTTGCAGTTTTTTTTTGTACATTTTCAACTAAAACTCTTAAATCTTGCACCTTAAAACTTGCAGGCGTTTGCACACACGGGCTGATAAATGTCAGATCCTTCCCGTCTCCACCGTCTGCATCTCAGACTGAGCATCCGTCAGAGTTTTTCCCGAGTTTATTTTTCTTGATCTCTGCTGAGAACATGGAGTTTACTGGGAAAAAAGGTGCCAGACGGCACACAGAGCGGCGTGTGTCTGCACAAATGGGCCAGGGGACGCACAAAATTCACAGTCTCGCCGGATGCGTGTCCTGGTTTTCTTTTTTTTTTTCTATAGTTTTTCATCTGTTTTCTGGATTATTGGACACAAAGGGCTGAGGCTAAGCATCTGTGATTATGGAACAGCCTCTTATAACTTCATGTCTTTCCTCATACTCAGCAAAGTTTGACTCTGTCTTCAGTACCAAAGGTTTTCTCAGGACACCGCCACAAACAGGAAGCACTGCGTAACACATGCAGCATGACTCGAGGACCCGGCGCTCAGTAAACCGCTGTAGCGTAGCATCCAGCTCGCCGTCTCCCTGGCGACATCACACTTCCTGTTGGTTTCTCTGTTGACTGTTGATTACTGTTGCATGGTAATGGAGTGCAGTATTATGTAATAGCGAATCAGTGAGGTAATCTGGTCCGAGGCCGGTGTTTAGGTGTTTCCTGGGGATGTCTGACGTCCATTGCGATGACTACACAGTCCAGCATGTTTCCAAATTATAACTGGATTTAAAACCTTGCAAGAATTAAGAGTTGCTCTGAACAAAAAACAAACAAAAACATTTTAAATTCCCTCAAACACAGTAGCTGTGGTGTAAAGCATTTCTGATGTGCGCTAAATCATGCAAAACCACTGTTATGGTCCTTTAACCCTCAAAGCAGCCAGATGATCTGCAGTGAGGCCCGCTGGTGAAAAAACATGAAGAGTATCTGCAGTCATGCTTTTCTGGGACACTTTTGATGCTCTCTTGGCTTTTTTCTTTTTTTTTTTTTGCTTTAGCTCATCTTTGTGTTCTCCTTGTCAACCAGCCGCCCATCTACATAAGCTGCTCTGTAAAGCAGGTCCAAAACACATACAGTGAGAGCCGCCAGGCCATGGATGAAGTGAAAATGGAACACGTACGAGCTGAAAAATTTGGACAGCGTTAGGCTCTTAACAGTGTTAACTCGCCTTTTCCTTCGTGCCGTTTCATCCCCTACCCTGAGCACTTTAACTGAGAAATCCTGTCAGTTGCACCTGCATTCATTGGTAACCCATGGAATACATAGGCCCGAGTGGAAAATCACCGACAGCGTATGGAGGGGAAGTAGGCCAGTGTGTTACATAATAAGCTGACAGGTTAGAACAGTGCAAGTATCTCCCTGCAGATAAGTGACCCAGAAATCTCAGCTGCAGGTTTATGGCGCATTCTATATCACATACAGCTCTCCCCTTCCACGCCGTCTGGCTGTTTCCCTGCACTCTCCAACTAAGTGTTCTCTGTGTTCCTGCCAAGAGTGAGAGACGCTGAAATGTCAGCCGAGGGAGAAACACATTTAATTCACCATCTATCCAACTTACGCGCTGTTCTCACGCCGCTTTGCAGAAAGGCGGTTGAGATGGATGCGCTGACTGACTGTGGACCGTACCACAGGGCATTACAGGTAATGAACACAAGTGAAAAGTAGTACTTTTTTGGGAAAAAGTGCTTTTAATTTATCAGCCTTATTCCTAGATCCCATGACACCTTGCATGAATAATGAGCGTCCAGTCACTTCAAAGCAACCGGTGTTTTCCATGGTAACGTGATGCCAGTCCTCCTTCTTAGAGCTGATTGGTTAGGTGCATCATGCAAGAGTCAGGTCAGCGACTTTGTTCAGTGAACACAAAACTGTTATTATTATTATGCTTACCCTCTTAGCTAACGCTGCAAATGCTGTTATTATGTTCCTTTGTTATTTAAGCTACATCCATTGAGCACCGGAAGTATCACCCACTATCATTTAAAATGCCTCAGTGAACATAGAATAGATTGCTGTGAAATGTGCTTTAGACATTCATGGTCCCCTGAGGATGAATTGGAATAACTCTGATCCTTTATTTACTGTCGTCATCAGGTCAAAATGTCAGTCTGTCCAGTACTTCCTTAGCTAACCAAATACCTGCAAAAGTGGTGACATTCCCATTGGGCTCAGTTACACCGTGTTTTTTGTGCTAATTTTGCAAATGCTAGCATGCTAACACTCTCAGTTGAGATGGCAAACTCGGTCGACATCATACCTGCTAAACATCAACGTGTCAGGATTGTCATTGTGCTCATGTTTAGCATTTAGCTCTAAGCGCCACTGTATTTGAAAATGCTGTCAGAGGGCCACCCTGCCATCACGGAGGCCTGAAATGTTTGACACAGCACAGAACCAAATGACAGAAAGTATTACAGTAAGTTTCAGAGCAAAGTGGGGCTGAAACTGAAACCCAACGGTGCCCAGAAGCAACTGCGTATTGTGTTGTTGCAAAATAGCGCTGGGATCTCAAGTTACCCTCACGCACTGACTTCCTGTGTGAAGCGTTCCAGTTTTCTGTGCAGATTCTGAAAAATAGCCAATAATAAGGGCTCCTAAAACGTTTTTATCTTGATAAAATAAAAGAGCATAAACAGCGATGTGCATACTTTATCTACGCCGGAAACATCTGGACAACGCTGTCCCCCGTTCCCCAGGCCCCTCTTTGGGTAGCCTTGCTTTAAAGAGATTAAAAAAAAAAATTTAAAAAATCAGCACTTCAAACAAAATAAGCCCTTACTCAAGCCATTAATGTGCTCCATTCACATTTCTGTGCCATCAGTCATTAAACACAACCAGTTGTTAGGACAGCAGCTGCTCAACATGTGGGACAATCAAACTAAAACCCCAATTTAGGAGGATTCACTTTCTTCCCCACACATCTCCAACAAATATAGAGTGACACCCATAAACCCCCCATGGAGCTCCAATCGGCCACAGGCGTGAGAACTAAAGAAAAAGGGTAAGTGTGTTTTTATAGGGGGGGGAAGAAATAATACAAAATAGCTGTGGGCCAAATGGAATTAATTTAAATCTTGCGCAAAACATTAGTGATTCACTTCCGAAAATTCCCCCTGCCAGCCAGCTGTGATGTTTACAACTTTGACTTGTTTTCAGATAACACACACACACACAAAAGGTCTTTTTTTTTTTTGTTCACTACTAATGGCAGAGAGGAAGCGATGGAGAAAAGAGGAGGGGAAAAAAAATAATAAAAACCCTGAATAATTAGACAGATCAGAGGAAGAGATCCTTCGCCAGAGGTCATGCGGCTGATAAACGACGGGCTTGCCTGCGATGCATGTTAAGTGAGTATCGGTGTAATTATCCCGGCTGCGGCGCCTTATGAATGTGTGTAATGTCACGGCCTTTCTTCCCTTCACCCCCCTCAGGCGCTTTCCTTCCTTGTCAGACACTCGGCAGACAGGGAGTGAAGGTCACTTGACCAGAAGACAAAAAGGTCAAGGGAGGGACCAGGCCCGTGACGGACAGATCGGCCCACCACCGCAGAATGGCGAATTTAATTAAGATCGAGACGCAACGCTTTCGTTCCCAATCTCTCCTCTTTTTTTTTTTTTTTTTTCTGGCTACCACTCTTGCGAGGTTCTGATTATCAATTTTTTACTGAAAGAATAGGCACTTCAATCAAATGAGGATGAATCCCCCTCCCCCCCCCGAGGGGATTAGTGACGATTTATGGGGCTTATTTTTCACTTCCCTGCCTTCTTCTCTGGCAGGAACTTTTTCGGGAAAATCACTCGCCAAAAAATTCTCTTTTTACCTAATCTCGGAGGTTGACAAGTTCACGTGTAACAAGGCGCTTTAAGAGACGCGCGATATCTTCATTAAAACATCAAAAAAAAAAGAAAGAAAAAAAGACGTCTTGAGGAATCCGGGCAGCGGCTCATCCGAGGTGGACCCCCTTCTTCTAAAATTGAGGGGGGGGCTGGTGTGCCGTGACAATCTGTGCTTGCTTTGCAGATTCTTTGGAGCCAATGGCGGGGGGGGGGGGGGACCCGGTGCAGTAAAAGGAGCCCGTCCTGAAGGTTTTTGGCGGTACGTTTCTGTGGGCGACACGCGGGAGATCAAGGGAGCGAGAGAACTGACTGGGCAGGCCTAGAGCCGCCTCCCTCTCTGGGGATTCTTCTCTTTAATCACAGCGCAGCCAAGCAAAGTGATGGTGAACTCCACATGCCTTTGGTCTCCCTCGTTCCTCTCCCTCTCCTCCTCTCTCCGTCTTCATCTCCGTCTCTCTCATTCTGCTTCTCTTCTCTCTCTCTGTCTCTCTCTCTCTCTCCACTTTGCTCTCCGTCCTCACCGCCGCTGCGCCCGTCTGCTCCTCTTCACCCCCTTCGCCTCTTTTCTTCTCAGTGGCCCCTCGTGGATTTTGTTGTAAAATTTCAAACTGCAGCGCGCATGCATTTTTTTTTTTTTTTTTTTAATATTGCAGCACAAGGTGAATACATAGCACCAGAGAGGCGTTAATCGCGCAAAAGCCAGCTTCTGCTAAGCAAGGCGGCTCTCTCCAGCAGCTCTAATTGAGACTTGGACATGTCCCCGATCATTGAGCCTCCAGAGGCCGGCTGCCATAAAAGCAGGGCTAGGAGCAGTCATTACTGCGCCGGGAAACATATGGTGTCAGGTATCTTTAGGCTTAACTGTCCGCTGGCACATGGAAGAAATGAAGGCTGGGGACATGGGGAGCTGACCATTATGAGAAATCCTGAAGGTGTTGCACAGCGGAGGGCCTGAGACAAGCATGTCATTTACAGCTGCCTGTTGTCTCCTCCATGTTTTATTGAGGCAGCAGAGATGTGCTGCAAGCTGAGGAGCTGCAGTCAGGCTGAAATGTGTGATGGCATGTTGTCAGTCTGCCATTCGGTGCAGGGCAGGTGGTGCAACGTGGCTTTCAATCCATTTTTTTTTTTTTTAAGCGGCTGGAAACAGGGGTTACCAGTGGCGGGGATGCTAGCTTGATGATGTGCTGATGTGCTATGAATTAGCTCTGCAAAGTTGAGATAAATTACAGAGTTGGGGGATAAATTTCTGTGGGTTTGTGACAATTAACATCTTTCATAGGAGATAGGAGATCAGGGGCCAGGGGAGTGTTGGTACTTATACTGCTAGCAAGCGATCTCTGGACCAGGACGGGCCAGGGCTAGAGGGTTAGCATGCTAACTTAAGTAGATATCCCTGCAACATGGTACATAGACATTATCTTAATGCCAAGCCTGCCATGTATTCACATTCAGTTGATTTAGTTTTATTTTATTTTTTTTTACATTTTCAACAAAAATTCATACATTTTGCACGTTAGAGAGTTAGAAAAGTCCATCATCAGTAAAGATTGTGAGTGTATGATTCTGCAGACCACAAACTTGTTTGGCAACTCAATTCTTTGTTGTGACAACACACTGCTTATGGTCCGATTGGGTTTAGGTACAAAACCTACTTCTTAAGGGGCACCCAAGGTTAATTTTTTTTGGCTTACTTTGTTTGGCGCCTCAAACATCTCATCAAAAATATCAGCATGTCATCAAAAGGACGGTGGAAAATGTCCACGCATATCCCTGAAGGTACCAAGTTGTTTCAGTGCTTGCAAATGTTGAAATCCCCCAATTTCAGTCCCTCACTTGGTCGCCACCATCCCCTCCAACTCCTGACATTAGGGTCAGCTCATATAATGGAAATGCAATTTGACATTTTTGTAGAATGTTCATACAATATGTGGTTTGCAGGAGTGTAAACTTGGTTTGCAGGAGTGTAAACTGTACGCTATAATGAGCTCAAACGCTGCGTACGGTTGAGGGGGTCTATTGATGATAAGTATGATTATCATCATAATTCACATGATACATACTCATTTCAGTTGGTCATTTCAAGTGGTTATCAGCAGATCCTTTAAGCTGCATCATTAGTGTTAGAGCCTGTTGTACTGTTATTCTCGTTTTTTTTGCCTCATAAGCTTCTGTTTTCTACATCGCTCATCACTTTCATGAGATGAGTGATGGCAGTTTCAAGGGGCCCCTCCACTACTGCTAATTTAGAAAATGCTAAAGCTGTCACGAATCAGCTACTGCACGGATCACTGTGCTCCCAGTTTTTATTTATTGGTGGAACCTTTAACTATTACCTCAACCAGCAGATTTTCGTTTAAAATTTGAACTGAATCAGAAGTGTGAAATCCGCAGATCCTCGGCTGTACGTGACTCCTCAGCAGGGTCTTCCTGCTGCAGCCACATTCCTGTCAGATTTGGCCCTCCGGCTTCTGACAGCAGCATCTCCAGATTCCCAGGATGCCTCTTGAGGCAAAACTGCCGAGCGAGAGAGAGCGAGCGGCGAGCACATTCTACTACAACAGCGCGGAATTGGGTTAGAGTGCGCATAAAGATGCTCTCATAATGTTCTTTTATTGCTCGCAGCAAGGACCTGTGAACCATTAGCATTTTCTGCAGCGCCCGGCCCTCCCTCGCTCTAATATGATGCAGAGTAGTAAAACTGTCACTAAGTCCTTATCAACTCGATGATGTCTCTGTTGCTTGGCAGGCGTCAAAAACAAATGACGGTTGAAGCGCGTTTTCAGTTTTGAAACTCATTTCCTCTCGTGTGTGTGTGTGTGTGTGTGTGTGTGTGTGTGTGTGTGTGTGTTTGCATCAGCGCGGGGGGGTGGAGGGATGGGGAAGACAAATGTTATTGAAGTTACCATGGTGATTCAATTTCAGAAGCACCCCCCTCCACACACACACACACACACACCGCCATCACTTCCCTCCGCCTCTCTCACCCTCATTTCCTCACTAGGACAAAAAAGCAAATATTTCTGAGAGGAATTCCCTCGGTTGCGGGGAGCTGCGGCGGGTTTTCACCATCTGATCTGAGCGAGGTTTGGGTGAGCGCGTCTCCCGCCGGGGGATCCCTGCTCAGATATGCATCCTCCCTCCTCGCGGATCTGCTGAGCACAGAAGTTACACGAAACAATGTTAATTTCTGGAATTTTAAGTATTTTGTGAACATTTTTTTTTTCTTTTTTTTCCCAGGCAGGAAATCGTTAGAATGGAAATGAAGCCTGTGTGGAGAGAAGGGCATTACGTTACATTTTCTAGCTGGCAGTCGGCCTTTTTTTTTTTTTTTTTTTTTTTTTGGGGGGGGGGGGCAGAGTCGATGAACATCATCGTTAGGAGCGCAAATGTCAAACCCTTTGCATTCTTTGAACTCCAGTCAAAGGTGCCTGCTTAGCATAAAATTTACAGCCCTGCCAAGTCAAAAATGTCACTTTGCTAGAACCGGATCCATCCGACCCCATTAGGAAGCTATGGGTGACATCGTGCGCTGTTTATTTGCAGTTCAAACAGGAAGGCTATTTATAACGCCTCCATCTCCTCCCCATATCCGAGCAGGGTCCGCAGAGGGTTTGTTCTGCTCCCGAAAATAGAGGCCCAGCAGTGTTTTCTAATTCCCCCCAAAACAAACGATGGGCAACTGGGCAGCTCTGTTTTGACATCCAACAGTGTGATGACAGCAATTTGTTTTCCCCCTCATCACTCTGAATCGCTCTGGGTGAGGAGAGCTGTGAGAGCTTGTTAGGAGGGTGTTTTAATTCCATTTTTTCTGCGGCCTTTTCTATCGATGAAATGCTGCGTGGGGACTGTGATCTATCCACAGAACACACACACACACACACACACATGCGCGCTGGCTTCCTCCTCAGTTTAAGCTCAGCTCTTCCTCTCCACTGACTGTCTCACAGCCGCCATCTGCCATGTTGGAAATCTGCCCTCAGTCTGAGAGCTGGAGGCTGACTTGGGAGCTGTATATATATAGTCCTCCATATTTCAACCTCTTTGGAAGGGGGATTTGTAATCTCGCCGCCTCTAAATCACAAATCATTAATAATTGAGCGCATTTTTCAACTCCGAGCGGCGAAACGGTGCACCGCGCCGACCCCCCCCCCCCCTCGACCCGGTAGCGCTGTCGAGGCGCGCAGCCGTATAACCCCATTTTGTGGTTTTCCTGAGCCGAGGCCTGTGTGGCGCGGTAATTAGAGCTGCCACATGTTTTCGGCGGGGAGGGGGGAGGGAGGGGGTTTACCGCCGACCAGTTGGCGCGATCGAGCAAGAGATGGGGGAAGCCCGCGGGCCCGTGCCAGGGAAAGGTTGACGGGAATCCACGTGACAGCGCGGCCGTCACTGGGCTGAAAGGGAATCCCTTCCTGTTTCCCCCTGTTTTGTCAGGCCACTGCCATGGTGACCCTGTGTTTACTGCACCGGTTGGCAGCCGCGCAGCAACAGGCAGATGACGTGTTCGCATGGTAATGCCTATTTATAAGCTTCAACTGTAGCTCTTGTGTGCACGCCGCCGCCGCAGTGGAAACCAAGATTAGACGGGCGACCGGTCAAGTTGCCGATCAACAAAAAGTTAAGTAATGTGGAAACCGGATCTGCATGGCAACCGTATCATAACAGAGGCGACTGCTCAGATCTCTCTGTCTAATTACGCTGCATCAGAATTATAAGTTCAATCAAACAGGACACGCTGTAGATCCCTCACTCCTTCCCCACTGATTCCGAAACATTATGATTTGTGAGAGTCGAGCTGGATCTTTTTTTGGGAGGATAAATTAATCCCCCCCCGCCGGTGAAAAGGACCACCGGATAGTAAAGCTCTGTAGAGCTCAATTAGGACTCATCTCTATCATTAACTCAACCTATAAACTATTAATGGTCTCAAGCCATTTCTCATGATAAGGCTCCCCGCATTTGAAAAAAAAAAAAAAAATCTCATTAGGGCCTAAATTAGAGAGCTCTCGTAGATCAAAATTGGTCTTATCTGTTTTTTTTTAAATTCCAAAATAAAGATTTAATGGAATATCTCTCCTCCTGACTTTCTCTGCTAGTCCATCTTTCTCTCCCGTCCGGCTGATCACTCTCTCTGTGCACACTTCATGGATTTTTTGTTCCAGATTTAATGTATGCATCGGTGTTAATGCCTCAAATAAGGTGTGCTTTGATACACCCGTACGAGATTGTCCCTGCGAGGTAGACGCCTGTACGTTTTGTGCCTGGCGCGACACTCTTTCCCGCCCCCCCCCGCGCGCGTTGTCAGATCCATTCCTACAACGTGTCCATTGTCACATCATTTACCACAGAATACGCGATGACTTCACACTCAACAAAACACCCAACACCTCCGATTTCTTTATCCTCCAGATAGCCTGCCGCAGATTTCAGATTTGACTTCGCCTCGGCACGTATAGAAAAATAAGACGTCGGCCCTCCTTCTTCTTCTCCCCCGCATGAAACCCCCCCCACCCACCCCTGAATTTTAAACAGCTCCATAGGAATGAAAATGAAAGCCATGTAAAAATTAATATTACATTTCCGTGACTTCCTATGCTGTTTAAAAAGTAATGAGACTGAATAAAAAAGCACTCAAGTTAATAGCCTTGAAATATTGTGCCCCTGACATTTCGTCTGCACTTCCAGGAAGCAGACAGTGTTCAAATTGTTGGCAATATACCCCGCCTTTTACATAATGCTTGTGTCCATTTGATAACTTAATTGTTCCCCGCATTAGGAGGAAGCTTTTTAAATGTATTTCAGGCAAACAGCCTCAAGGATGACGGGGGGGAGTGTCAGAAAAGTTGACAAGTTTGACCGAACTGCGCTGAATTCTGAGAAAACTCCGGACGGATTTTTTTATGGAGGCGCACAGATGGTCACATATGCCTGGGTGTGTACATGCTCCCTCACAGGCCTCCACACACACACACATACTTCGTTCTGGGTGTGATCCCGTGTAGGAGTGTGAGCAGGGATATCCCACTATGGTTTTCAAAGAGAGGGGCTGACTCATTGCCAAGTACATTTTTTCCTTTTTTTTTTAACAAGGAGAACACTCCGTCCTGTTTTGCCGGTCCAGAGGAAGCCCCCTGTTCTCTGGGACGGACACGCCTTCCAAGAGTTCAGCGCACATATCTACTGCGAGCCCTGTCCTCACACTTCAGGTCACCGTAACTTGTGGAAGAGCAATGCGGATACGTTTCAGAAAACAGGAGTCAAAATGCAATGAAAACAAATCTTTGCTGAGAAATGTATGTCACAAGTGTTTGGTTTTACTTGTGTTTTTCATTCTTTTTCTCTTGTATTTTTCCCCTTTCCCTCAGTGTTTTGTGTTTGTTCTCGTTCATGTAAAAGATCTCGAAAGTTAACAAAGGCCAACGCCGACAGGAGCTCCTTTGTCCCACGGAAAACACCGCTCCCGAAACGCCTCGTCAGTTGTCCTGCCTTTAATTCCGTGACCGTCACCCTGCGTCACAAAGTCACGCAATTGTGTAGTGTACACCGAGTGGCTAGTTTGGCATGTAAAATGTTAGTGTTATTGCTTTCCTACTGTTGATCTGACAGACTGAAAGTTAGCCAATGATGGTTCCGTGAAACCAGCCATCATAACGCAGCAGGTGACAATAGATCCCCATAAATGTTAGACTCTGTGAGGGTTCTGTCAGTCTTGATCACGACCAGCTGAGGGCTTGTTAAAGAGTGTGAGGACAACACAATGTTTGCAGGTTGAAGGGCTGCAACGTGCTCCAGTCAGCTGGGCACCAGTAGCCAGCAACATAAAAATGGTTTCATCATCTCCTGAAAAACATATAAACTCGTGCAAGTGAGGAGGATTCAAATTTGAGTTGTTGTTCAGTTGAGGTGATAGAGCCGTTAGGCGTGGGCTGTTTACTACACCTCAGATAATCACAGTCACTGGGACTAATGCAAAGCATTTGGCAGGCAGGTCTTATGAGGACACTGGATAATATTTTGATCATGTTTGAGGTTCCTCTCTTGTTTTTTTTTTTTTTTTTTCTCTTTAAATCTACAAGGCTAAAACACTCAGCTTTAATAGAAAAGCTTATTTACAGTTTTTCGTGATGAATAATGAAGAGTGGCCTCCAGGAAAAGTAAAGTGTGTTCTCGGAGCGCAGCCTGAGACTGCCGGGGTGTTCCCGCTGAAAAGCGAAAGGCGCCGAACACATTGCACTCGCATTCTGCGCTCAAAAAGTGAACTTCCTGCGCGCTGTTATGATGCCAAATGCCCTTTCTGACACATACCTACATTCCCACTGAATGTACACGCAGCTCAAATATCGAGTTACCGTAATCAGCCCTCCGATCTTGTTAAACACAGAGCCGCGGCCCCTCCGTAAACTGTAAACCTGACATTATCCTACACTCTCTGCATCCACAGAAACACTTACCGCAACATATGCATGAGATTACTCCTGTCCCGTTTTAAATTTACAGCCTGTAACAGCCACTCGTCAGTATGTGCTTTTCGGACTCGGTAGATTACAACATTACTGCAGTAACACAAACAAACTGAGGGCTGGCGCTGTGTAATTGGGAACATCTGGATTCCATTCTGGCCTCTCCAGTCCCCCGCAATCATGAAAGCTATAACATCTCATTTTGGCCGCTCGCTACAGTGGCTCGAACAAAACAGATTCCTGTAAGTAAACATTGTTGCGCTCACGGCCGCGGAAGGCGACATGTGCGAGTGACGCAGGTGAAAAACAAGAGAAACTAAACTTATGGCGCTCCGGATTACACAGGAACAGCGCTGTTACGTCAGCTATCTCGACCTGAACGCGTCCGCGCACATTTCATTCAGCATCGGCGGTGTTTCAAATGCTTACTGCAGCAGAACAATGAGTTAGGAAAAGAAAAAGAAAGGGGGGGGGGACGATCCATAGACAAAACAACAAGGGGAGGGAAAGTTGAGGTGAGGGAGGAAAGACAGAATTAAACAAAGGAATAAAGAAAAAAAAAAAAAAAACACAGCCTGTATCACCTGCAGGTCTTGAACCATGGCCACCCTCTTAAGGATTAAATTGCATCTGACAGGTGAATAGCCCCAGAAAAGCAATACAGCGGGGACTACAAAATGAAAATAAATGAGCTTTTAAAGCCTAATGAAGGATTTAACCTAAATGAAGTACAGGTGGCTGGTAATAGGTGCTGCTCCTGCATCCACAGCGGGGCGGGTCTCTCACCCCCCACCACCACACACACACACACACACACACACACACACACACACACACACACACACACCCACTGCCCGCCACCACCTCCACCTCCTCCTCCCTGCCCGTGGCCTTGCCTTTGGTATTTACTCACGCTTTTTTCCTGAGGTCGCAGTGTCAGCGGGCTTAGCTGATGGGAACGTGCCATTTTCCAGTGTTTTCATTGGCCGGGGAGAACATGGGAAAAAGAAAGTCGGGCATCCTCTGTGGTCCCACCCCGAAGCAGAGGACCCCCCCCGACACACACACACACACACACACACACACACACACACACACACTCCTCCAAAGCAGCACTACCACATGTAACCCCTTCTGCTCCGGAATACGCGAGGAAATAATGATGTCAGAGAAGACGGGGCTCGACCTTTAGCAGCCTCACTTCATGGGAAGAACTTTAAAACCAAAGTGACAAAGAGTCCTCCCGGGTACGAGCAGGCAGAGGAATTTTTAGCGCTGATATCCATTACACTCAGAGTTCACGAACCGCTCTTTTATCTGGCAAACACTACTTCCAGGACAGGAGGGGTAAATATATGATAGCAGGTATTTGTGTGGCTGCGGCGCTCAACAATAGCTCCAGAATCCCTCTTTTTGACAGATTAGGCGAAGCGCCAAAGGCCGCGTGAGAAAACGGGGGCTTATTTCATGATTAAACAGCTACATGATCAAAATTATCCAGATCAAAGACGCTCCCCGAGTTAAAACTGAATAAAAAATTACTCGGTGGAATTAATTTATTTTCTATTTTCTCTGTTAACGCGTTTTACTTTGCATTTGGCATTAAGGGCTGGCTACACATTCCACAAATTGGCTTCCTCCTCCTCCTCCTCCTCTTCTTCTCCTCTCCCCGCTTATTTGTTACATTTGTAATCAGATATTAGCCGCTGATGTTTCAGATATTACTCAAGCTGTGCGGAAAGATCCCTCGTTAATTTAAAGGCTGGGTGTCGGGTGTCACTTTCCATATATGGAAGTTAATCATTTTCCAGCGGTGAGTGGCTTGTCAGCGAGCCCGCCGCGTTATGTAACCGTCGTTACCGCGTGCACAGACAGGAAGTCTGACCATTTACTGTCACTCGGGAAGCCTATATGTTTCTCACTATGTATTGGAGGAAGTGCTCGCAGGAAGCACAGACTGGGCTTGGGTTGTTTTTTTAAATATATCACACTATTATAAACTAGGGAAGCAATAATTGCTCCATGCTGCGCACAAAGTATCTCTTATGTAATTGGATCTAATTTATCACACCTCCATTTTTTTTTTTTTTTTTCCGCACAATGCTATTTACTGGAGGGAACAGTATCCGCTGTATCAATTATTTAAAACCATCCTCGTAATGAGCCACGGAAGAGAAAAAAAGGCGGCTTACATGTTACATGGAGACGGGTTTTATGATCAGAACTTGGGGGGGTTCTGTGGAAAGATCAATCTGTGTGTTTAATGTTAGCACTTATTATTTAATAAAGTGTTTTGAAGCCATTATTTTCTGTGCCCAGTGTGCCTCCCTTTGACATTATATACTTATGTTTTAGTTTGTGATTTCATACGTTTCCAAC
This sequence comes from Acanthopagrus latus, assembly GCF_904848185.1. Taxonomy (NCBI): domain Eukaryota; kingdom Metazoa; phylum Chordata; class Actinopteri; order Spariformes; family Sparidae; genus Acanthopagrus; species Acanthopagrus latus. Next base: position 7,264,814 of record NC_051057.1, on the reverse strand, counting down.
TGTTTCCTCGGTTTCTGTCGGCTCAAGCTCAAACATTCTGTGCCGGCGCGACAGGAAAATACCTCTTAATAAAGCAGCATTCTTTCACACCACTGTCGCTTATATAGCTGCCCCCTAATCAAGTACATGCCTGATAACAAGTTGCAAATGACACTGCCGAGGAGGCGGGGGTTGAAAAAAAGAAGGAGACATGGCGCTAAGTGGGTGAAATCATGGGTACTACAGTGACAGACTCCCCACAGGCTCCTTTGTCCACGTCTCTTTGTGTGCACTGGTCTGCGTGCCTGACCTTCCAATCACAGTGATTTCTCTCACCGATGAGCCAGCGCTGTTTCTACAACCTCAATCGGCCTACAAGCCGCCAGTGCCAACTGTGCAGGAGATGCAGCCCCAACTAGACCCGCCGATGCTCACCGATGGCCCCAGCAGTGCTCGCCAGGCGAGCGTGGGCCCGGTCAGGGCCTTCAGGGAAAGCTCGTGTTTTGGCTGACCTTATTTTGTCCCCACAGACGGGACGGAAGTTGTCCCGAAGTGTCACTGAATATATCCAACGATTACGCGCTCACAGATGTTTAATGTCGAGAAGAGGTCTGTTGCTGTCACCGCCACCTCCTCCTCCTCCTTCTGCCACGAAAGTCGGGTCACCAACATGTAATCTGACACATATGGAAGAACTGTTGATATGCCACGCGTGAGTCACGCAAATTCACCACGACCGAGGTTTAAAGGAACATGCGATGCCAGCATTTTATTTCGGCGACTGGGCTGTGAATCAAACCTTTTTGCGTAGCTCTCTTCCTGAAATCACTCTCGGCAAAGATTCTTACAATGTAGCTTGGTCTCAAAAAAGCTATTACATCAGGATTCTTCTTTGTAATATTTCTAAATAAGAACTAATTGCTACTGAGGTAATCCCGGATGATTCAGGTAATGAGTCAGGTGAAGAGTAAGTGTGTTTTTGGAGTTATATATATTGCATCATTACATATTGAGTTATATATACTTCATGCTGATGTGTTTGACAGATGTTTTATTCATCGGGTGTTTACAATTTGCCCTTTTCCACAAAAGGAGGTGTGTCAATCTCCGTCAGTGGTGACACATCGGTGCAGATTGTTGAGCGAGCGCCCGGACTGTAAACTGTGAATGAACGTCTCAACCATGTCAGCCTCAAGAGAGGCTTGCAAACGGCGTGGTCAGCACGTGGAATACAGAATGCTTCCTTGTTGATAGCGTCCAGTCGAAGCGGATCTTTACAGATTATTACATTGCATCAAAGTTTAATGATGTGACGCTGAATTCCTGACATGAATTTGCCAACGGGCCTTTAACCGCAAGAAAAAAAAAAAAAAGGACACTTCTGCAGAGAGCTCTTCTCGTGAATATCTCGCAGCTCACTTAATATTGATATTCCCTGCAAGTGTTCCATTTCACCGTCCTAATGCAAAAAAAGGAGGCATGCTCCTCTGGCTCGTCTCCGCTTTGTTGTCCACTACAGGGAGAAAGTGGCGGGTTAAAAAACGAGTCCAGAGCAAACATTCCAAACACTAACAAACCCCGGGTGAGCGGTGCGCAGCCCTCCTTCTCCCCTACAGGCTTTATCGAGGGTGTGGTTCCCGCGAAAGTCCAGCTGGTGCATACTGAGCGGGTGAATAATAAAATAAATTGTGTTTGAGGAGGCTTACATTAAAGATTAGTCATTCATGAATCATGAATAGGAGGGGATGAGAGACCTCCTCTTTGAGTTTTATCCCTGCCCTTTTATGGCTCACCACCAGCGCTTTTAACCAAACCCAGGCCCTGACTCTTGGACCGAGTCCTGGGCCTTTTTTTTTTTTTTTTTCTGACTCACAGCATGACTTATTCACTGCTCAGAGGAGGCAGGGAGAGAGCAGGGTGGACGGCTGGCCGGTCGCACCCAGCAGGTGGTCGGAGTTCTCCGCATGCAACCAGGTCAGCTAAAAAAAAAAAAAGAAAAAAATTGGCCAGACAGGCACGGCCATTGTGACAAGTCACCTTGGCTCATATTTGCACATAAAATCCTTTTTTATTAGAATGTAAAACATCCCGCAAAGACGACAGAACGTCTTGCATATCTGAGCACGGCATCATCTCCGATCAAAGCTTCGTTCAGGCTGTGTTTTGTGCCATACGTGCTAATCTGCTAATGTGTTTATGGTGTGCCTTAAATAATCTGCGCTTTCTGCCATTTGCACAAATACAAGCAAAAGTGGAGCTGAAGCAGACAACTGCGCAACACAACCCACACAAGGTAACCATCATGTACCTTTTGAAGTGTGTTTGTGGATCTTAAAATAAAACCAGTAGGATTCAGGGCTTTTTTTTGAAAATGCACTTCTGACCCCGGAGCAACTCAATCTGCTGACGGTTTCCATTCAGTCTTTGATTCTGCAGGCAAATCAGGACACCAGACCACACTTAATTGAGGAATTGACTATTTTTAACGCGATGGAGTGCCTCCATCAGGTGCAGCTGATGTCATTACAGCGATATAACAGCGGTTTACTATGTCGGTTCCAAGAAGTTTGGGGACTAATAAGATGCAGATTAGGAAAATGGTTCAAATCAAAGCAACCGAGGCCCAAATGTCCTGACTTTAAAGGGCAGCTCCACCAGTTTTAGTTTTTTTTTGTTTGTTTGTTTGTTTTTACATGCCATGGGGAGTACCACTATGTATATGAAAAAGTAGCATAGGGCCTTTCGTCACTACAGAAGAAGTGCCTCCAGTGATGCCATCACAAGTGACATCACTTTTTCACATAAATCACTCACCAAATACTGTAAACGTGCATTTCCCATGACTCAACTTGATTGCATCTTTTCTGAGGATGATTCTGAGATAACCCTTCCCCCTTTACCTCCAGTATGCTCTGTGTCTAAATAAGCATTAAAAAAATAAATACAAACATGGCACACTGCTCGACATATGTACAAATTCCCCTCAGACTCAAATCTAACATGACTTACAGAGATGGATGTCTTTGGCGCCGCAGTCTGAGTAAAATGGAAAGCTGACGCATTATGTTTGCCAGCAGCACGCTTTAATCCGAGGAGCTGCGACGCTAAAGTCATGGAGAAGTAGCAAACAAATGCAGAGTAAATCCATTCATGAGTTACAGACAATAAAATGACTGCAAAGAAGGATTTAAAGAATAGGTCTGGTGATATTCTACAGTTTTCTAGGAAAACCAATGATGAATTGATCCAACTGATGATGACTGTGTTTGTTTGAATGTTGCCGCTTCCATCAACCTTTTCTAACGTGCTGCTTCCAAGTGTGTTCCGTCGTCCCGATGAACATGGGCATCGTGGTTCATCTTAAGTTGAGTCCACAGAACTGCTGCTTCAGCGAACAATCACCAGAGCGCCAAATGTGGATTGATCCGCCACTGAAAATAGTCCCAAACAGTTTGCTCCAGTTTGAGTACAGCTGGCTCAACAGCACAGTTCAGTACAGTAAAGACGGTGTTTCGGGAAGTTGGTAAGCCTTTTATAAAAAAAAATAATAATAATGAAACCCCGTATTTGTGACCTGTGCGAACTGCTTCACATCTCCGCAGCAGGAACACAGGGGCTTGTGCCACAGACAGGGTAGGGAAGTCTGAAAGTGCTGTGAGCCGGGCTCACGCACTGAGAAATATGGAATATGGCCAGCCTTATCCTTGAAATCGCTCGGCTCAGCCGTCAGTCACAGGTGTGCGCTTGAGCCGCTGCGCCATGTGATTGGCAGCAGTTCTGTCTGAGATGCCACAAAGCAGAGCGGTGGCTGCCGCGAGGGCAAAAGACACACTTACACCCCGGAGCTGCAAGATAATACATCTCAATATACGGCAGCGGCAATTATTTATCCCTCCCCCATCGTGCAGCACATGCAAACAGGCGCCGCCGAGCACGACTTTATGCGCCTGCCTCACACATGCACTCGTTCACACAATTAAAATCCATTTTTTCATCTTTTCCCAATCTGTGGCCTTCCTCAGCTCCGGTTATTGAATGACATTTGGGAGTGAAATCTGTTCAGGCGGAAGACAAAAGAACGAACCTGCTTGGCTCAGTTTGCCTCCGTCCCAACCCTGTGCCCCATGGGCAGGAAGCGGGGGAGACTTTCACCTTATCTCCTATTGATCTCCCCTCCTGAATGGTGTCATTTATTCGCAGGGTGATATAAGTGGGACTGATTAGAACAAGGGGCCTGATTGATTTGCGCACACATGCCGCGCGACAACCAGGAGAAAATCAGACCTGGCGGGGGAGGGAGAACATTCATCTGAGGTTTGTCCAGCTCTCTCATGCCAGAAAACATTATCCTCTGTGTGTGTGTGTGTGTGTGCATGTGTTTGCGTAGGCAAGCATACGTGTGTGTGTGTGTGCATGCGTGTGTGTGTGTGATTACAGGATGCATGAGTGCTTTAAATCAGCCAGGAAAGCTTTGAAAGGGGAAAAAAAAAAAAGCAAACAAATGCAATTTGCATTCCAATTTGTTTACAAAGCAACCTTTCACACCGTCAAATGATAAGATAAATGATGGTGCGAGCCTTTTGTAAAGCACTCCCTCGATTCGAACTCCTCAGATTGATTGGAGGCGGACGCTGACCCTGGCACCGAAGCCCCATTATAAGCATCTCCAATGTCCTTGTTTGTGCATTATGTCTAGCCGAGTAACTCTAATAAGCATCTTTCACTTGTTGTGTTAGCAGGACGAACGGAGCGAGATGTGCCCTCCGATCTCGGGGCTGATTAAAAGAACGGGGGCCCGAAAAAACAAAAAGAGCTTAAATGTCCTTTTGCCCCTCGTGCCAGCCATGTTTCTTTATCCGTCACCCTCCAGAGTGTCGGTGCTCCTCGAGTGGATAAAAAAACAAACCAAAAATTTGAACAGTTATTCTGCCTGTTTTTATTATATTTTTTTTTTTTGAGCTGCTTCTCTTGAATCCCCAGATGTGGTGATTCGTTCCCCTCTACCTGCTGACACATTTTTAACTCAGCGCTTCCCGTTCCTTCGATTTAACTGGAGTTCAACCGAGAGTCAAAACCCATTCACACTAATGATCTGGTCATAGCGCTGGACGTCACCGAGCCCCAGACACATGCCCCCAATTTCCTTAAAAGCAAGGCATGCTCTTGTAAACAACTCCTCCAGCTGAACATGACATGTCTCCCCTTCTCCGTTCAAAGGGCATCCTCTCTGCATTACGGCCTGCTTAATGAAAAAGAAGCAGGATGGGGAACATCAGGGAAGATTTCACAAGAAGCTTTCCTTTAATGTCTGCGGAAGCCAGGGGGGGGTTAAGATTCTCCTAAAAGTCCGGTCGGCTCGATCGCTTCCACAGTGAGTTAGTTAACTACACCTTCCCTCGCCCCGCAGACAAACCTCCCCCTGTAAATGCCACGCTGATATTTTCACATTGCAAATCTCTCTCTCTCCCCTGCTATCTCCGATGGAGCTACAGTTTGACTCTTGTCCATTGATGAGCGGAGGCTGAGCCTGGACCTGCGGGGGGGGCTGCAGCAGCAGACACTATCGCCGCTAAATATCTGCTAACAGGCACTTAAGCCGCAGCCGGTTCGCATTCCAGCAGGGTAGGAATACAGCTGCAAATAATTTGGCTATCTTTTGCCATTTTCTAGACGGACAGGAGTCATGTAAAAATGTGGTATTTTTAAACTAGTCATATCGGAAGCTTTAAGGGGAGACGCTACATGTGAAAAAAAAGAGATCAATTTGGAGTTTTGGGGCTATTTAGCCTCCCTTAAATGTCTTCTTGGAGACAAGTGAGACAGTTAAGGGAAAAAGTCCAAAATACTCATTTAGGTGTTTATTGTAGTCCAGATGTCTGTTCTAGATATGTATGAAAATTAGCACAGTTAATTAGATCCACCTGATTTGTGATTGTTAAATACAGGATATCGAAAAATTCTAACACAAAAATAATTGTCTTAATATACTTGTCATATTGTAATTTTTAGTTTCAAATACATGTAATTTTTTTGCCCAGTCTCACTCCGAACACATCAGATACAGCAGCCTAGTCTGTGGCCCTATGCGTCTAAGGTTGCTTTAGGTTCCCCTCTAGTGTCACTTCTTGAAAAGCCAATCTAGTGCCTAAACATGTCATTTTGGTGCTTAATCCTAACCAAGTAGTGTTGGTGCCTAACCCTAACTCTAACTAAGCAGTTCTGGTGCCTAAACCTAACCAAACTGCCATCATTTCACAACATTAAAAACAGTCCAAAAGTCATAACGCATGCATATACAATGTGAACTATTTGTTAGTAGGCTTTATTTTGAAAATCTAACTAGGACCTTGCATATAACGTATCATTACTGACATGGTAGCGGAGCTCTGGAGAGACTCTGCATTAGCACCACAGCGAGTGGTCGCCATTTCTCTGTCCTCGTTTGTTCCCATTGAACCGAGCAGCGCTGCGGATCCAAAGATGTCTCACTGAATCCTTTTCCAAGTTGCGCTCTGTCATCTTTGTGATTAAGTCTGTTTGGATGGATGTATTACATTTTTCCACACAAGTGTTGTTAAGTACTGCATTTTAATTGATCATCCCTCTAGCGTGTGTCTGGGAGAATCAGCAAGAAAAGTGTGCCACATCAGTCAGAGTGATTTTAATTGCAGAGCGCATCAAAAAAAAAAAACAGAATTTTTCTTTGTGACACTGACGCTCCGATTCTATTCCGACAATTTCCACTTTAGCTTGAAAACACATTTTTTTGGATGCACAATAATATTCCAAGGGCACGACGATATTAGTATGTATGACGAACAGTTGTTGCAGGCACACAGTGTGTGTCTCCAGTGTTTACAGCAAGTCAAATCAAGTCAGTTTTATTTATGTAGGCCTTCATCAGGAGTCTGTCTCCGAGCACTTTGCAGAGAATGTGCCTAACTAATCAGCAGTCCATCACACGAGGAAATGAGGCTGTGAAATGTTACAAAGCACTTTGGAAACTGTATGGTCTAATGGTGCCACTGACTGTAAAAGGATATGAGAAAACCTTTAAGTAATGTGTCGGTTCGAAGGTCTGTAGATGGACCCAAAAGCGGACGATCAGATAGGTGAAGGGTTAAAAGGTGATTTATTCAACAGTCAGACTATAATTGCAGCTCAGGGGCAGCTTGTTGAGGCAGGTGAAGAGGGCTCCATGAAGAGAGGGGTTACTTGAGGTCACGAAGCTCCAGTGGGTGCACAGGGTGGGTGGGTTCTAGTGCGGGGTTACCAGCGAGTAGACGGGGTCCTGAGAGCGTCTCGGCTCGGGGGGGAGTCTGGGGTGGAGTGTGGCAGGCTGGAAGGCCTGGAGAGGCCAACACTGGAGCTGTTGATAGAAAACCCTGAACTGCAAACAAGGTCGATTGCAACCGTCTGTATTCGGAGTATTGAATCCACGAAGGTCTTATGATTATAAAACTTTACCAAAGCATAACATCATGTACATGTGAAGTTTGTTGGCCAAGGGGCAACATGTGGACGGAGTCAGTGGGAGAAACACTTACACGCACAACTGTTTCGGAGCCTGGTATTCAGTTCTCAAAATACATCAATGGCCAGATTATTGGCAGGGTACAGTAACTTCCTGGAGTCTTGTTACCACCGTGAGTCTGCCAGTCAACCAGCTGGGACCCCACTGTTTGCTGGAAATACAACCAGCTGCTTGCAACCAATATTATCTCAACCTAACACGTTAGCATTTGGATTTTGACGAATGGTGTTTCGGATTAAGCAGGCTAAACCTACTTCATGAGTGTGTCATATAATACTGTATTTACTCAACGTTTAGGTAGACAGGAGTATTGGATCATCACAAATCCTATAAACAAGGACTTAGACTGAGAAAAAAAAAAAAAAAAACTGGATTGGGACATCCTTAGTAACTCTAATCAACACAAGACACCACCTGCCACTAAACCTGGAGACTCCGGGGTGCACAGATGATCCGGGGCCTGAGGCAGTTGTCTGGTTTTGCCTGAGTGGTTTCGGCTGGTAGCCCGAGGTACAGTCATCTGTGTGCAAGGATCTGAAGTTGGGAGCGCGAAGGCTGGCAAAGGCCACGTCCCCTGCCTCGGTCACCGTGTCCGAAAATGAGCGGATGATTTGACACGAACCGTGATCCAGCCCGTGGTTAAAAGTGCTAAAACACCGGAGGCCAGTCGCTCGGACCAGCGAATGCACTTAATACTTTAGTGGTGTTTTGCTGTTGGGAGAAACAAACTAAGAAAAAAAAAAGAAAGAAAAAAAAAACTACCTGGCCCTCGGCAGCAGTATCAGTAAAATTGCTGCGTTTCGACCAAACTCAAGGTCTGGCTGCATTGAAACAATCAGTCCTCATTCTGCCTCTCTCACCGTAACAAAAGCACTTAGTCTGCATCTTCTCCCAGCGATTGATCTTGAATGTCCTTCTCTCTATGGAGACTTTAGTTCGTCCCCGGTGCTTAATGCTCATCTCTCTGCCTCTCTTTCTTCCTCTGTCTATCTCTGCCTATCTCGCTCTCCCTCACTTGCTCTCCGTGCATGCATATTAACGAAATGTGGCTCGTTCCACCCTCGCCTGACAGTCGTTTCTCCTAATGTGGGAGGAAGTTGCGGCTTTACCGGCCTCCTCATTACTTATTCAGGATAATGTGCGACAGTGACGCTCCTAATGGCATCCTGTTGGAGAGCCCACTAGCAAACGGCAGGCCTGTAGTGTCCACCCGGAGTCTGATTAATAAGCGGTGGCAATCAATGGAGGTGGCCCGACCCCCCCTGGGGTGATCCGTGGGGAGGAAACCAGACGGGACAAGAGTATGGACAGAGTGTACATAATGGACCATATGTCTGACCAGCTGAATGCACTGTATGTGTGTGTGTGAGTGTGTGTAGCAGCTTCCAGTGATGGACTTATTCTGTATTTATATATTTATTCAGTCATGGATGCATGTGAAAATCATGTTCATACTGGACTCACGGTGACCCTTGTTTTTTTGCGAGTCCTTAATCTGGGCTGCTTTTCTTGCTGTTTCCTTGGCAAACTCCTCTTTCCTCTTAACCATATTGACCCTGTGAAAAGCAAAACACACACGAGTCCAGCAATTTGGTGGTCAGCCAGAGACACGGAAAACCCATCAATGGAGCCACAGGGGCAATACACAGAGGAGACGTGGCACAATCCCCCCCGGAGCGTTCCCTTTTTTTTTTAAGATGGGCCCCCGCTCCTTCCCCAGTAAACTCCCGAAACGATGACAAGCCAATTAACCTGCATCATTAGTTTGAGAGGAAGCTCTTTTAAATGAAACCACCAGGCAGAACTTTAAGGAGGTTTTGCATTATTGATCTAATGTCAGGGCCGGAAGCAGTGGTTGTCATTGGGGAGTTGACGCAGGCTGGAGCGAATTACTGTAATGGCTATCTGTGCCATCTGAAAATCAGCTATCATTGTTAACCACTAATGGGCTGTAACATACTGTTAGTGTGCTTGCTAATGCATTACAGATTAGCTGGATTTGGTTTCCTCCTCTTCATCTGTTTAGGACAGAACAGACTTGAAGGGCATTGTTTTAATGTGGATTGTGCATAAAAGGAGATTTTCACTTAGCCTACACTCTTAAACACAAGCGGCTCTGTACGAAACCTTTTTAGGTTCTGTATCTTAGTCCACCCTAAATGGTTTAATATGGAACTATCTGGGTCGTCATGCTGAAGATGGGAAGCTTTTTAAGCATTAAATGTCCTTTTAGCCTTGGTCTTTGAAGAAGTTTACATTTATGGGTTGTTGTCAAGTTTCATTCCACTTTATGAATATTGTAGATACATGAAACATTTTTGCACCTCCTTTGTTGACTGGCCTGGTAAAACAAACAAATGGCCCCAGTCCATTTTCAATCCTGACATGTCAGACATAGCAGCTTGGTTAGTAGCCTGACCCTTTCAATCCTTCAGTTATGTAAGGGTATGTTATGATACGTAAATCATACGATGTGATAAGTTGTCAGTAGTACTACTATTTTGTGCCTAAACCTAACCAATTAGCAACATTTTCACAACGTTAACAACAGTCCGAGAGTCATATGTCATAACACATTAACTGTTTGTCAGCAAGCTTTTTTCTTTTGAAAGTCGAACTGGACGTTGCTCATGTTTTTTTGTTAACCTCAGAGCCATTCAAATGCCAAACTGACGCTTGAGGGGTTGGTGGAACGCCATAAAAGTTGTGTTAAGTTAAAATTTGTGTTAAGCGAAACGGCTGAGTAGGCTAACGCTGCTCCCCAGCACAGTACAGGAATCTTGTCTTCTCTCCCGACAAGGACAGTAGTTGTAAAAGAGCAAAACTCCTCAGGTTATCTCAGAAACCAGAATGCAAATCCTGTAAAGTGAGTTTTGTCAATGTTTACATTCAGCTCACAGCCTAGCTAATAAGAATTTAGCTATGTAATAATTCAGTAAGGTTTTCAGGAGGCAAACTTTGTACATGGAATGTTAGTAATATGGGGGTAAGCCAGATAGCATCCAGCTCTGCTAACTCACCGGTACGGCTAATGTTAGCTAGCATTCATGTTAGCCAAGCTACAGTCTTGAAAAGGCATGCTAGACCTTACTTACCATACTGCACCTGAATAACATTATAGGGAGGTTAACATTTTCTGCTCATGTTTAACGTTAAAATGCAAATTGGCTAGCTAGTGTGAACTGACATGTAGCACTGTAGAGCATGCCGTCATTTAATTCATGCGCTTGTTTTATGTTGAAACGGTCATGCTAAAGAAACACAGGCTGCTTTAAGGGTGCAGCAGGTAAGATTGTGATTGTTGAGTCTCATTCACAGGTCATCGAACAGCCTCAGCGTTTTGGGTTGGCAACTAGACAACAATACCCAGGTACCAAGCATCGATATGTGACAGTTTTTCATCAGAATCTCTCTCATTGCACCTGTAAGTGCAGGAGAAATGTCTGAATGAATGACTGAATGAAGAGTACCAGCAGCTCAACAGCTACTTTTATTTACATAATAATAATATCGAACATTTTTTATGAAGACAGAACTCAGGGTTCATTACTGAACCTTTTTATAAGAGAATATTAACGGGTGTATAAACATAACTCAGGCTTTCCAAACCTCACTATGTGCCATTTCATCCTCCAGTTTCGTGATTTACTGTTTTGCTCCGAGCAAACCCTGACGATAATTTATGCTGACCAGGCCTATCCATTTACATTCGATAAATAAATGATCGCTTAAGTTTCAAACTCTTTTTTTCTTTTTTTCTCCTCTGTGGTTCCTCACATAAATTGTTCATGATCCCTATATCACTTTTACCACTCAAAAACCTGGCTAACAACCGCTGCATTTCCACGTTCCTTATTCATCTCACTCTGAAGGAGTTTTGGAGCTACAATAAAAACATTATTTTCCCCCCTTACTTTCGCATGTATTATTAACTGTGTGACAGGAGATTCTCTCATATCTCATTACCCATAAAAATGACCAGTATAACACTGCGTTTAATACGCTCATTGCGATGGATAGACTCGTGCACTTTTTTTTTTTTTTTTTTTTTTTTTTAATAGAGCGAAGAGTGATATCACATTTTGTTCTTGTAATGTGAATTGTGATCAGTTCAGGGTGATGTTAATATCTTTGCATAAAAATTGATGTCGCAGGCGTCGTTCCCGTTGAAGTTCAGGGGCTCACGGAGCAAAGTTTCCCCCTCTATTTTCCCCAGGTCTTTTTTCTTTAAAAGACATGCATGCCCTTGGTGGTGGTGGTGGTGGGGGGGTTGGGGCACGACGCTGCGCTTCATTAGAAATGTACCACACGTGCCTTACTAAAGTGATATGTAAGCAAAAAAGAAACCCAATCGAGAACACGCTGCTTTGCCATGGCACCACTCCCTGCCTCTGTGTGCCACGAGCATGCCTCATTACCTTCAAAGAGCATTTTCAAACAGCATTTCGGGAGGCTTGCCAACATTCCCCCCCGCCCCCCTTTTTCCTCGGGAAATTTTCAAAACAATTTGGTTTTGCCATCTTTATTTTTGTGATTTGAGCGCTGAATAATTAATGTTCTCCCTGCTTTGCCTCATCAAGCACAACACACAATTCCACGCACGTCTCTCTCATCTCCCCCCCTCCTCCCCTCCACCCCCCGCGGTTGATCGTCGACGATGAGGAGACAGATAATAAATATAAAGATATCATTTTACATGGGTGTGACGCTCAAGGAAAAAAAAAAGGACTGCGGGTAATTACCAATAAAGGGCAAATAATTATCCCCAAGTGGTCACGAGTACAAGAAACAACATATTGAGTGTCATTGACTGGATTAATCAATTTTACAGCTTCTTGCTTGCTTTTTTTAATTTTTTTTTATTAAGTTTTGCAGGTAGAAAACATTTTAGCATCCCTGAGCTGCAGGAAAAAGAGAGAAGCATTCAGCACATTCTTTCGACGCATAAAGCTCCGGGGGTTATGGCTCTCAAAGGAGTTTGAAATGAGCAGCGTCGCTGCTGCAAAACAGCTGGATCGAAAAGACAAACGTGCTCAACCAGACGTAACTCAATTTGCTTAAATATGCTCTGACTTTGCAGCAGTATCAGCTAGCTCAGGCCTCAAGTTATTTTTTTCTCCACCCCCCTGCCCCCCCGCTCTCAAGCAGAGATGCAATTATAGATGCTCTGTTATATGTAGAGGATGTATTTGTGTTTCCACGCATGCATGCACACTTGCAACGGGTGGACAGGCCGGGTTCCTGCGCATGGCTGATTGAGCTCATCGCCTCAGCCCGATGACTGATAGCTGCCCTGCAGGCAGGGCTCACCTGGCTCTCCCCAGCGACCCTTCACCTTTCCCACCTCGCCGTAAAAAAATCCTGGCTCCCTGTTGCATTTTACTTTGGGTGTAGACTTCAAACGGAGGCAGGAATGTCGCCTTTTGAAACGCGCTAACTTGTCCGAAGCTGAGGCGACAGGGCCAAAATCTAAAACGTCCTGCTCCGTGCGGAATCCACATTCCACGTGTCTCCAGCTCCCCTTTTCATGTCCGGAATAATGAACGGGGTTTCACCTTCCACGACGGCCAAGGTAGACAAGCGCGCTCGCCAGGCAGACACGACATGAAGCGCAATAACATTCGCGCAGGGAAGGCCTTTTGTTCCACAGCCTCGCTCTGCACGTCTCTCAGGGAGTCTCTCCTCGCGGAAGAGACTTTTCCAATCGTGAAACACATTTTCCCTGTTGTGGTGTTGAGTTGTATCCTAAAAAGTCCCAGGCCATAAAATGAAATGAGGTGTAGATGGCCAACCCTGGATGACACTGTGAGTGAACTATGGATTTCGGCTGGTTCGAAAAAAAAAACCAAAAAAAAAAAACAGGAGTTATTATGATTAGGATGCAGCTTACAAAGGGGTTAGGCCCGATGTGACCTCCAGCTGAGCCGGTTATTGAGCTAATACAGAAAACATGCACGCTGCGTCTGCGTTGAGAGAAAGAGGGACTTATCACCCGCACTGCTGACATCATTACAGACGGCTGGCTCTCACAGATGCACTTATCTTCTTTCTTTTTTTCTTCTGTGTTTTTTTTTTTACCCTGCATTCCACGTCAAGTGTTCGGGGTCAAACATGGTGACCCGGCCTGCAGTTGAGTAGCCACTACCGATGGACCAGTATCTGATAGATCTGGGCTACTTCACTCTCTCTCTCTCTCTCTCTCTGTCTTGCCCTCTGCCTCGTTCTCCAGCTGAGATGAAGAGAGCTTCCTCGGCTCTCTCAGGGGGCCCGAATCAAAGCAGACCCCTCCGCGGCCAGGCTCGAGGGGGGCTGGGCTGACACACACACACACACACACACAAAGGGAGGCCTCGAGCGGCTCTCAGGTTCAAAGGTCTTTATCACCTCCAGAAGCTGACCACTGTCAACTCCAGTCGAGACGACCGCCTTTGATTGTCTCCTTGTCCTGTTGTATCTACCAGGGGGAGGGGGTTATCCGCTTCGACAGACACATGCTAAAGGCTGTTAGCTTTGATAATCAAGCAGGGGAGAGGGGAAGCCGCTGAGCGCGTGATCCGACGAACATCTACACACTAAAGCTTCTGTGTTCATCAGCTAGATACGCATTTTGCTTGATTAATAGTGTCCTTCAGCGTGAGAGCGCCCCCCCCCCTTTATTTTCTCCTTTCCTTTCACGGTTTTAACGAATTCTTGATGAAAACTTGCCGACGCAACCTCTCCTTGTTTATTCCACGCCGGAGTTTGACTGAAACCCCCGAGTAAATCAAGTTAATGGCGGTGGACGGCGATGGCATCCGATTTTCTCTGACAAGCGCATCGCGGCGAATGTATTCCAAGGATGTCGGAGGAGGGCAAACGCGCCTCATTGGCTTTCCTGTGATGTCCTCGACCGCTTTGAAGATGTCCTCCAGCTCCATTCACCTTTGAATTCTTATCACGGCCCAATAGATCAGTAGTGAAATATACCCTCAAAAGTTATGAATTCATGAATTTTACACAGGTATATCTTTCGCCAAGTCTGTATCACCAAGGGGAAAGTTTCCCCCACTCAGAAGGGAAAAGTTGCACCATGTAAAAAAAAAAAAAAAAAGAAGGAGAGAGGGAGAATAATATAGCAGCATTGATATTCCATGCTAACACCTGCGTCATGTTGCCTGGAATTAACTTCATGTAAGGGAGGGTCCACGCTCATTTCACACAAAGGTCACCTTTTTATCAGGCTGATAAAGGTTGAGCTCGTGTGCCCGGCCAGGAATAAAAATGATGTACTGCGCTTCTCGCGTCTCTCCGTGTTTTAGGAGTGTCGTCCCCGCGCGCGCCGAACAAAAGCACGGCCCCGAGTGATCCTCACGGGAGTCATTAGGCCCCTCTCCGCTAAATGAGACTTTGTTATTACTTAATGCCGCAGCGTGTCAACAGTATGTCTTAATAAGAGTGTTTCCAACATGTGCCGGCGGGGGCGTGGGTCCACGTGTGCTCCGCTGTGCTGTCTGTTCACCCGCCCTGCTTCTTATAATAGTCCTGGAGATGTGTAATAGCACTGCGGTGACTCATACCCCTCTCAAGTCTGCACTTGCAAACAATCACAGTCGAGCGAGTGTGCGCACTGGTACTAACACACACACACACACGTCTCTTTCCAGCGACCCATGGACGCAGTGTCTGAGAGACTCAGATAAACAGCTGTGATTTACTTCTCTTTTTCCATTTCTGCTCGCGCCGGAGTGCCAGATTGCAGCGGGGGGGCTCGCTGACGTCCCTCCTGTTCACACTCCACTCTTCAGAGGCTATCGGAGGGCGCCTCGCCCGGCACAGCGCGGCGCGGTTCGGGTTAAACGGCGTGCGAGCCTCCCGAGATGGCGGGATAAACAAGTGTGATTTACCTCTCTGTTATTCCACCAGTGAAAGGGGGGCAGAGACGCGGGTCGCAGTGGCCTCTGGTCTCCCTGAGAGCGGCCCGCCGCCCCGAGCCAATTGTCCCAGAGGTCGAATGGAACAGGGAAGCAGCTGGAAGTGTAGGGACACACACCGTATTTACAATAGGAAAACACACAGATACACAAAGCCGACGCGGACAATATGACATCCTCTCCTCCTTATCCGGCCGCATCTGTTTCCTGGAGCTCACGGCTGCTGACGAACTCCACGGAGTCATGAGGGAGAAGCTCGGCTTGCGCTGCTCGGCCGAGCCGCTATTCATAACACTCATCTTTGCCCCCCCCCCCGGGTGGGCTGCGGAGAAACCCAGGTCCACTCGCTTATATCTCCTCACTTCAGCTACTATAAACACCTAAAGGATGTTCGCCGTGTCCTCGATAGCCTCCGCGTCCTACAATAACAATGGCGCGGCCACTGTTGATACGTTGACATGGACACAGCGCGGATGTCAGATAGCGGTGCTGTGAGCTAACCAGTTTACGGGGCCTGCATGTGCACTTTGTGTTCATCTGGAGCTGAGCCAACGTGGCACAGCGCGACTTTTCCAAAGAAGGGCTTTAAAGGTGCAGGTCCAGAACTTTTTTTTTGCTCGGCACAGAAGAATCGCAAACAGCGTTTTGTCGCAGTCCAACTGGATTTTTCGGTCGCCGTTCGAAAACAGAGACCTGGACGATGAATGATGTGTCGGAGCGGCGTGAGCAGTGACGCGGTGCAATGACGTGCTTAGATTTTGTGATTAAAGCGCAGACAAACACGACCGCACCTCCGCACACCGTGGGCGTAGCTCACCCCCCCCCCCACCTGCAGCGCTCACAGACAGACACATGAGACGGTGATGTAACTCATCACCGCATGAAGGTTGCCGCCCAGAAATGTTCCAAACAGCTTAATGATGAGAACGTGAGAAAATACAGAGAACAGGGTGTGTTGTTAAGGGTCATACTTCTACACAAGTCTGTAGTTAGTTTTAAGGAAAGGAGAATTAAGCCTTAAAAAGCTGCTTTTGACACCGCAGATCACCATATATGGTTCTATCTTTTATTGTTACAATAATGCATCAAAATCTTCTTTAATACAAGATTCTGGACCAGTGTCCCCATATTGCTACAACGGAGCACCGGTTGAGCATTGAACACCGGTAGCATTATAAGACTCATGATGAGCAGTTCTTATTCAAATCTGTAAGATGCAGCAGAACCAGATGTTTCTCCCCATGCATTCCTCTGGCACCTCAACAACAGGGACGGACAGTTTGCTCAGTAGTGTCGAGCTGCTAGACTAAAGTGGACGTGTGGAGCAGGCCGAAGAGGTCTAATCAGATAATTTTTTATTTAGAAACTTTTAGTCCTTAGTTCATGGTTGTATTATTTCAGAATAAATCTCCAACAAACAATTTCCTCCTAAGTGAAGGCTCTAAATTCAAGATCCTTTAGATTTAAGTTTGGCTCCGTCACGTATCAGCGAGTCGAGGGTACCAGTCGAACAGGCTTCTGCTGACCTGGCTTCTGGATTATGTAACACTCTCCCTCCCCGGGTGAGCTCAAGAAACAGTTGTAAATCCAAAAAGACGTTTTTATTGATGCCTCTTTTCCCCGTTTCATTCTCCTCCGTCAACAACGTATGCTTATCTTCCACTCCAACATGTACCTGCATACTTTCATCTTTAATTGTTTAATCTGGCCTCCGGTACGTGAGAAGCATAGTATGCATATCTATATCCGTAGCCCGTAACAGATAAAGAGGTTAGAACTCACGGCGAATGACGGATTGAATAGAGAAACAAAGACAGGAAGCAAGGGGAGAGCGAGAGGCAAGCGAGTGAGCGAGCGCAATCATGTGTCACATTGTGCTCTGAGCATTTTAAACGCTATAGCACAGAGGGGCTGTGATGAAGCATCCAGTTTTGCGACCCAGCATGGACGCGCTACGGGATGTAAATGAGACCTTGATGGCATTAGGAGCCATTTCCACCCCCCCTTCACGCACACACGGCACGTACAGATGTTAGGGATCAGTGCGCCATACACTCCCCTTGAACCGGGCCTGCTGGGGTTAAGCGCGAGAGAGACGCGGCAGCTGTAAGAGATTTACCTCTCCAGCCTCGCTCCCTCCCTCCCTCCGTTCCCGCGTTGCCTCATCTTTCCGTCCCACACAATAGCGTCGTCTACCTCCAGCTGACCCGGCCGCCCCCGCTCAGGTCCGACTCGGAGGCCAATGCCACTTCTGTTTCCACAACCCAGCTGGACGTGTTTTTCACTCTGCATGTGCGCGTGCGTTTGAGTGTGTGTGTGCATGTGTGTGTGTCTGCGGTGTGTGTGTAAATGCCGTCATGATTCACTCTGCACACACAATGTGGACCTGACTGGCTCACAATGGAGGGCCCCTTTTGTTTTGGTCTGGGCCCGGTCCACTCCCCAAAAAACACACACACACATACGCACGCACAACACCGTCAAATACATGTACGCGCACACACACACACACACACACACACACATCCCTGCCACAACCCCTCGTGAAAGAGACGGCAGAGTGGTTATGAATGAATCGGGGGGGCGGAGAAGAGGAGTGGAGGGGGATAAACGGGCCGTGCACAATGACACTTAACAAAATGTCTGAGTCAATTCAAACACATCTAAATCCTTCCTCCTGGGTTCCCCTCTGACGCTCCATTATCCCTGCTCCACAGAAAATCCCTCTAAATGGAGAACCTCGGAATGGCATCGGGGGACTTGAAACAAAAACTGCCTATTCATCCGCCGATCTGACTGGAGCCCCATTAAAACCTCCCGGGGAAATTATTTGCATGATGGGTTAAATCCGTCATGGTAAACAAAATACTTCTCTTTGTTTGGCTTCCTCCGTTCTTTCCCCCTCTCCTTGACCCCCTTGTTAAAAAGCGTGTTTTTTGTTTTTTTGTTTTCTGCTCGGCCGCAAAGCGATGCTAACTGCCCCGACGAGTCCGTCCTCGAGCAATCTAAGCAAAACTGGGCCCGTCTCTGAAGTGCCATCAAGAGGCCGCTGAGCATATGCCTTTCTGAGCATGCTCCCCCCGTCCTCCTCCTCCTCCTCCTCCCATCTGTCTGCAGAGGCATCGCAGCACTGCGAGGGCGAGGAAGATCAATGCCCTTCCCTCTGCCAGTTAAAGCAAAGCGATAGAGCCCTTTACACCAATCTGGGCCACATTTACAGTGTGATGTACAACACAAACAGGTTCCCCGCAGGTCTGCAAACGTGCACGGCCGCTTTATTTGTTTTTCCACCTCTGCCTGGCCACAGCTTTTGGCAGTTACTGTCTCATCCAGGGGAGCAAATGATGGATTCCCGCGGCTTTAATGTTATACACCACAAAGTAGCGCGACTGCTGGATGTCACTCCGAAGATGTCTGGCCCCTGAGCTATAGACCATTCGCGGGGGGGAAAAAATATCTGTTTCCCTCCCTGTGTGGCGTGTATGGTTCAATTCGCAGGGCGGCAAATTGAACATAATATGTCAGCTCAGTTGTCACACGTCGCTTGCGGAAACAAGAGCTAACAATTCGGTCAGATCTGCCGTGTACTTAAAGGCCCCCGCCAGTAGCCACTTCAAGTCCAGCAACTAGATTCCAGTCCTCAATCTGACCGAGCAACAGGTCTAATATGACAATTACTCACTTGCAGCAGCTCCGCTCGCCAAAAGCCCTCACAGTTAATGACAGGAGATGGCGGTTAATCACATCCTTATGCAGGGATCAGGGTGCCGCTCATGGGAGCTAAAGCCTCGGCATAACCTGCCAGCGCAATTACCTTTAAGTAATTACGGCGAGTGTTGTTCAGGACACTTCAGCGAAACAGTGAAGCTTAAAACAAAGAGACGCCTGCCGGGCCGCGAGGAGACCGCAGCGGTTTATAAGGTCAAACGCGGGACGCTCTTAACGCTCGTGCTCTCGGGTTACGCCCGCGAGAGGAAAATGTATCACGAAAGGAAAACCAAAGCAACAAGGCTGCGGAAGGCGATTCAGTCAATGAAAAGGCAGAGGCTAAAAATGTTCCAGATGCAAAAAAAAAAAAAACTTGGTATCATCTCAGACTGAACGTTCATCGGCTGTTTTACCATCCTTAAGTGGCTCTGACCGCTATCGTCGGCCGGGGCGATATTTGTAGTGGCTACATGTGTTTGATCCATATGGAGGCCAGAGAAACACATGTTTGCGAGTGCAGTCAGTTCGCAGGATCAGCTGTCCTCCGTGACCAACATCTGTTAGCCTGCGGACGCCCCGGGCCTGAATACAGTGTGTGTGTTTGTGTGTGTGTGTGGGACTGATTTAGTGTCCAGATACACACATGCAGTGCACATACAGTATAAAAAAAAAAAAAAACATCTTCAGGCCATGTGTGTATCGAATCTAAAGACATTTTGGCTCACAGATGGTTTTTTTTTTATAATTTCGTTTAAAAGTTAAGTGGCAAGAAAAAAAAAAAAAAGGTGCTCTCAAGCCCCCTGATCGCCTCCAACTCAAAAAAACAAACCCCTCCATGTCCCGCTTAATCTGATCTCACGGCCGTAACAGCTTTTACCCCAGTTAATTATTTCCAAATCTTAAACAAATACATAAGGTACAGCCTTCAATTGGATTTCAATGTGCAAGTCAGGCCTCTGGAGGCTGAAAACCGCTGCTGTTCTGTGTCCATTTTTACTCAGGGTAATCAAATGACTGATAATGCTGGCTGTGTCTTCTCAGAGATGAGGGGAAATGCAGCATCTTACAAAAGATAAGGAATCAGTTCCTGCTTTTTTTTTTTGATTGGATTACATCTGGAGAGGGGTAATCCTTCATAGTGCCTCTCTCTAGGAGTCCATGCAGACCAGAAAGTAAATGTGGAAGTGAGGGGGAGGAAAAAAGAAGAGATGGAGTGGGAGAGGATTTGGAGATTTGAGTCCCGAGACAAGCTGAGAAAATCTAGGTGGGGAGAGTGAATTAGTAACTCCATCCTCTATCCCCGCGGTACTGGCCGATGAGGTGCCCCGGAGCAAGGCACTCCTCATGGAAGTTGTTTTATGTTTCACCTTTAGAAATAACTTAGCAGGTAACCCAGTGTAATGTTTTCCAGATTCACTACCTTAGGTTAACGTGATAGCGTCTTGAGATTCGTTAGTGAGCGCTCAGGTAAACAGCCGGGGCTGATGGGAATGTTGTTACTTGTGGAGGTATTCGGTCGTTAACTAGATGAGATCATTCCTGATCACCGGAATTAAAGAGTGAAGGAGGCTTTTTCTCCATTCCTGTTCCTGTTCCCATTTCAGTCTTCTTATTCTATATTACTGATATTTACCTCCGGTTATGTAATTAGAGTACTGTATATCATGTTGCAATGTCTGAAAAGTCATGTTTTGTCACTTGAGCATGGTGGACAGGTCTGAGAACAGCTACGCCTGTGAGCCTCAGCCTGTTCCTGCTGTAGCGAAGACACCAGCCGGAGGTGCACGTCAACAAACCGCTCTGTTGTTGAAGCTGAGGGCAAAACACGCACTACTTTTCCTTCTGTTTGTTGTTGAATTCACCCAGAATCTAAAAATACATTTCATAAAGCTGCTGCCTGCGTGATCAGTTTTCCCAGCGGCACCGCCGTCTTTAGGTCCGGTGTGGAGGATTTCGGGAGGCCGGTGGGCAGAAACGGAATATGACGCGCTTTCATTTAACAGAATCGCATTTTTCATTACCTCAGAGTGAGCCTTTTACATCTACACGGCGTCCGACATGGTGAACCGCTGGGTTCAACAGCCCGTTCTCTCTCTCCCGTCATGTCACATACGGTCTCATACTGGGTCGGTGGCCCGATGCCTAGCTCGATGCTTTACCCGATGTAAATTAGCGCACATAAATGATGGAACAAATGTTACACGAGCTGAAAGCAGCTATTTTCAACCAAGGTCTGATCTTTTCCAGAGCCTAACCCAGAGATTTTGGTGATTTTCAGACGCCTTTTAAACCTTCTCACTGGGCTTCAGGCTGAAGTGGTTGGAGGATTCTTATCTAATTGCACTTTTGGAATCATCTTTAACTTTTGACCCCAATTCTTTTTTTTCTTTTCCTCTTTTTCTTCGGCTAGATTTTCTTTTTTCTTTCTCTAACGCAGCCGTTAACTTTTTTATGCTGATAGTTCAGTTATTCATGCCTCTGAGCCTTGTAGCGCTGTCGATATGAAAAATGAATGGGACTTCGACTGAGGGAGTGAAGAGCTCCCCAAAATTTCATGCAAAAACAATTAATCCTGAGGGGGGGCAGGGAGAGTCTGTCGCAAACGTTATGGCAATTAATCCAGAAGCTGTTGGATTGACCGACAAAGCATCGGATCTACATATTCCTGGTCTCAAAGCGAGGGAAAGGGAAAAGGTTTGAGATGCGACTAGACGTCCCGCCATTGGACGGTGTGTTCGTCCTCTAATGTCAGCTCTTGCGTTGATGAAATTCCAGTAGTGGTAGAGTCAACCTTCTATCACCTCTCAGCATCTCCTCAGCCCGTTTCTAAAACAGTTAAATCAGTATAATCAGTGGAGTGATTGGGCCGGCTTGTAGATACAGCAGTCCTCTGCACCCCCACCCAGCCCCCCGGGGTCTGAGCTCTGTTTGGAGCAGCTGTCCGAATGACTGATTGACCTCCGGGGGGGGACGTGAGTCTGACCACGAGCACTGGACGCCGGGAGAATGAAAGACGTTAGACGGCGCTGACAGATAGTCACCTTCCTTGTCTCCTGTGAACAAGACAACGATCACTTTCTCTTAAGCGCCTGAGAGGCAAGGAGCTGGGAGGCTGGAATAAACGTGATAAAGAATTGTTTTTTTTTTGTTTGTTTTCTGCACCGTTATGTTGTTGATTTCTTCCAGTGTCAGATGGAGGCAGCAAGCAAACAAGTCAAACTAAAGCCGAGGCGGAAAAAAGGAGAATTTAAAAGTTATTCCAAGGTTGAATTTTTAAAAAAAAACAAGAGAGAGAGAGAAACGTCTTCACATGCACTTAATCTGACATCCAATCGGAATCTTCCTCCTCCACAAAGTGTTTGTGCTTTGTGCTCTTCTCTGTCAAGAACACAAACACTTGTCAGCAAGGCAAATCTTTTCCGCGGCAGTCCCTCCAGATAATAAGACAGATTTGCGGAGACTGAGAGCCTGTTTACATTCTTTGAGCCCTTGTCACAAAGTGTAAAGCCGCCCGAGGTTAAAACGAGTCAATGAGACTCCTACCAGGTCACGTTAGGTATGTCTGCGTTTAGAGCGCCTCGGTATGCGACCTGTGCAGGCCTGCCCCCAGTTCCCTCTCTGAGCGCCACCGACGTCGAAAATTAATAGAAGCCCTTATTTTCAACACATCATCACCATCATCATCGCTGCGCAAGACAAACATTTAATCCCGGTGCAATACCGAAGTGGGCGAATTATCTCGGGTCTCGTTCTGTCAGCCCCTAAATGAGACGATATTGAATTAGATTATGCTAGAAAATGAGGTGTTCACGCCGATTGAAAGTAATCAAGGTGGTTGAATCGAGGGATAATGAAAGCCTCTCGAGCTAATCCAGGGCCTGCAGAGGGCTTTCTGACTAATAACAGCTGTTTGTCAAGTGAATAATGGCGGAACCAGCGGACAACAGAGAGGAGCCGAGGCGCTGCGAGCTACTGTAAAGAGGTTAATGGCTTAACAACATCGGAGGGATGAAAGATCTATTGACCAGGTGTTTACATACTGTATGTCACGGAGCGCCACTACTGCTGAAACCAGCGGCTCTCTGTAATGCGATTTTGTGTATGGATTCTTGCCAAGGTCGGATGACATGGGTGCAATACTGCAGGTCAGGCCGGTGATCAAAAATCCAATGAGCAGGTAAGCAAGTGAACAATTAGCGTCAAATGTCCCGTCTTCATCCCACGCTACGTGAAACGTCATCACCAGCTCAGTGTTTAAACACAAAAGACAACTTACTGAAAGTCACACACTTCTAATGTAGTTTAACGTGCGCTTATTATGCTATAGTAGTTTGTTTTTGTCAATTAACATGTTGCATCTGAGGAGAACAGATGGGTTTTGCTTGTGTTGGTGACAGCAGAGTTCCTTGCGGGTCTTCAGGACGCGAGCTGGTCCCAGCAAAAACAACCGGTTTCTTAAATCTAAGCAGTTTTAGTGGTTTCTGCTGTGCCACTGTGTGTGTGTGTGACTATGCATGGTATCTTATGGGATCTGAATGAAATCATCTCTAATCTGTGATGTGACACAATCATCATCAATCATCAGATTTTATATATTTTTTTCTCCCCTCTTCTTCTTGACAGAGTCTAAACTTTGAAGCGAAGGGGAAATTGGTCGGGCTGCGGCTGCTCGTTAAGTGGGATGTCGCTGTCAGTTTTCAGCGCTCTGCTTCTCGGTTTCACTCAAGCCTTTTTTTTTTTTTTTTTAGGGGGTGTCGGAATAAATGTGTGTTTTGATTTGATACCTAGCGAGGCCGAGGACGGGATCGCGTACGGTGAACTTTTTTACAGTACGGTTAAAAAGCGGCAGGTGTGACACCATGAAACGTAGATGACTTGGTCCTTATTATTGACTGTTAATCCCTGACTATTAGCATGTTTACACATATAGAGAAAGAAGGAGTGCAGAACTGTAAGGAGCGTTGATGAGATCCAACTGATGCCGAAACTCAGCTGGACTGTCCTTGTCCAATGCTGCGACATCCCCACAGATGCGATCGAAGGAACTGTGTGTGAGTTTCGTGAGGCTTGTCTGTCTTTTTAGCGCCTCATGCGCCCGTGAGCGTCACCGTGCTGTTGTAAATAACAGCCGCCATCTCCCTCGACCTCAGCAACATCAGGCTAAAAGTAATTCTCGGTTGAAGTATGTTTCTACAGACGTAAAATAGCGTGTCACTTTAGAAGTATAACAGGAGTTCAGTCAGAGGATTAGTTTCAGAGAGGAGAAAGGGAGTTGTTTCACTTGTTTCACTTGTAAAAACCTCAAAAACGTGAAACGACACCATAAGTCCACTCAAGCGAAAGGATGTCATTGCTCGATAAAAAAAAAACAACGTGCTCAGAGGCCACACGCTGCGTGACCAAATTTACTTTTCACTTGGACTCTGTGCCGGGCCTGTAAATCAGATCCCCGGCGGTTCAAAGCTGTTATGTAAGACTACCTCCCCGTGAAGATAAATGCACAATGAGCGCCGCTTGCTCAGGGCGGAGAAAGAGTTTGGCGGCGTGACTAAAGTATGGCCCATTGACCGATAGCATCTCTCTCTAAGAGCCGCTCAAAGAGGCAGCTGCTTTATGTCTGAAACAGGGCGCTCCGTCCCGCACGGGAAGTGGATAAATCAAGCCCTGTAAGACCGCTCTTCTAACTCATTCTGGCCTGGCTGAGAGTGGCATTCCTGCAAAACCGCAGAGTGAAAGAAAGAGGGGGAAAAAAACCCCTCTTCCTCACAGCCGGTGTTTTACCGCCCTCCACTTCAATATCTCATTTTGTTTCGTTTTTTTTCCTCTGATTCTGGCCTTTTCTGAGTGCACGCCGCCGCAACCATCTCAGCCATCCCAGGAATTTACTCCAAATGATTGTTTTGCTTCTCCTCCTCTGGAGTATGCGTTACAGTATATGTGTGTGTGTGAGAGGGGTGTGTATGTGTGTGTGTGTGCATGGCTCCAGGCTAAGGAGTAGTGAGGGAGTTCCCCCACATCTGTTCACCATAAGAGCTTGTTGACAGCAGCTCTCCTCTCTCTCTCTCTCTCTCTCTCCTCCAGCTCCTAGTTCATCCCTTCTCTGGATTCTGTTGCCGCCGCTCCTCCTTATCCAAGATTAAGTAGAACACAGTGTCGGGCCTGCTGGGCTGCGTATATGGAAAGAGGGGTCAGGTTTGTAGGCCTTCGGCAAGTCCTCTGTAAGGTACCGGTCCATGGGAAAGAAAGGGAAAGTTGTATTTTTTCTTTTTGTTTTTTGTATTCAATATTTCTCATCTCGGCGTGAATTACTCTCTAATAAGAGGAGAACGCGGGCAGAAGATTAATCCTCATTTTGATCCGATTACTGATGTAACAACAACAAAGTTACATTGGCTCAAAGCAGGATTTTTAATGGAAAGACTGAAAATGTATGATTCATTTCACCAGCTGCACAAGTGCGCACGTTCCCCCACGTGTGTGTGTGTGTGTGTGTGTGTGCGTGCGTGTGTCAGTGCGTTCCAGGCGCACGAGGAAGGATCGCACACGGGCCACTAAGTAGTTATCTGAAGTTAAGGCCAGAGTGTTTTCTGGGGGAGGATTGAAAGCCACCCAAGCCTGTAATTGGGAAAAGGGCCATTTGGACCATCAGAGTTGTCCATTTGTTTTTAAAAGGGAAAAAGCAATCGATGGGCAGCATTAAGCAGATCTGTGCGAGATCTAAATGGCTCCGGTCTTTACTTCCTGCTCCAGAGATACTGGGCCCCCTCAGTGATTGGACGGGACCCGGAGATGGAGACGAGGCCGCAAGAAAACGGCCAATCAGATGGGGCCGACGCCACGCGACACCTCACCCGCTGACCCCCTCGAGTTAAGATCTCTCATCAGCCTCGGTCGCGTACGAGACGGATCAACAATGAGCAGGTAACCGAACAACGCTGCCGCTCATTCTGGCTTTGATTGCACCGCTAATTAGCTTTGGTGTAATGACTTTTACAGGAAAGGTAGCGCTTGTAATTAAAGTGTTTTGGTTCCTTTTTTTATCCCCCCCCCCCCATGGGTTTTTTCTCCTGGCGTGACAGTCCTCATATTGGACTGAACAACTTCACATCTCTGTTCTCACTAACACGCTCGCGGTGGTGTCAGCGCCTGGAAGCGTTATCGATCCGCTCCGTACATGCACAGTATTGACAGGCTGTTCACCGAGACGTTGTGCGGACCCTTTGGGTGGGAAACTGGAAAATGAAATATCAGCCTTGTAAAGCTACTTTAAAGGGAGCTACGGCTTTTATCCTTTGTTCGGTAATTATTATTCTTTTCCTGTAGCGTTCTTCTGGAAGTTGAACTGAGGTGAGACCCACAAAGGATGCACACCTGCTACGACGCCAGAGATATGGCGGCTCAAACTGCCGGAGCCGTACAAATGGGTCCTCCGAGGACTCCTCCGCTTCTTTCTTCCTTCTCCTTCAGAGTGTAAAGTTTCCCAACAGCTGGTAGACAATAAAAAAAAAAAAAGAAGAAGAAGAAGAAGTGAGTGCACTGAGTGGGGCGGTGATTGCAAAAGCATTCCAGAGGTTTTATGGGAGAGGAAAAATAACTGTTCGGTTATGACTGCAGTTGAGAGCTGTACAGTCAGTGACCTCATTCATCTTTAGCGGTATCACATTTTGATACTACACTATTAACCGGCATTCAACATGTTTATATAACAGTTAGAATTCATTCTCAAGAAATCACACACACAGTTTTCAATGCTATTTACAGTCAAATCAAATTCAATGACCTTTCTGTACAGTATTTGTCTGGCATCCCAGTCCAGAATTCACTGGAAACAATGCATGCATGTAATCTAGCTGTTACTGTTTCCAATGTTCAGCTTGATCGTCATTTCAGAGCTGCGTTAAAGCTCTGATGCCCAAACCGTCAATATCGCGCATCAAATTAAAAGCCATCCACGTGGGGGCGAACTACAGGTGGCTTTCATTGTGAAGCAATTGCACAAGGTGAAGAACTCCCTCCCTTCGTTGCATCCGGCTGTTGTGTGGAAAGCTACTCGCCTCTGGCAGCGTGATTACTCGATTACTCAGGGTCTGATGGATAAAGGACAATTATTGATTTGCATCTTTAGTAAACAAAAAAAAGTAGTTTGTTTGGCTGCGCTGTAAGCCGATCCATCATTTCCTCCTCAAGCAAATAAGTTAGCGAAATCAGATGACAAATGCGATGAACCAACAGAGAGCTGTCGCCCTCCTCAGCTTTACGGAGCTTTAAAGTGAATTTTGTTTGGCTGGTTCTCTCTCGCGGTTCTTACTGCTTCACCACCACCGGCCAGTTGGAGCAAACAGCCCACAGAGAGCCAGATATTTGCCTCAAGAGTCAGTAGAGACGAAAAGCAAAGCTAAAAGGGTTCAATTCAGTTTATTAGGTGCGCAGAAACAGAAAGTTTGACAGTTCGCAGTTGTTTCTGCTGCCCTCCAACTGGCAGAGCGACCTCGTTTAACTTGTCCTTTTTTTTTCATACTGCTATTTCATTGGGTTAATTCCCAGATTGAACCATGCACATTCAACATGTTTCAAGTAGTGTAGATGTTAAGCAGAATCGGGGGGGGCAAGGCCAACATCATATTAAATTTGAGTTACATTCAATCCGAATTCCTCCAAAATCTGCATGGGCCAGATGGAACCCCCTTTTTATTTCCTTGGTATTCATGCCCTTTTGGTATTCAGCCTCTCGGCCATCCCCCATCTCGAGAAGAGTCCTGCTCTCCTCTCCTCTCTCCGAGTCTCTTTGTTCTTTTCTAAAAGTGCTTGTCTTCCACTGAAGCCGCCACTGTTGCCGCGTCTTTGATGTGAGTCGGGGAGACGGCAGTGAGTCCTCACCTGTCAGCTCTCATGGCTCCCTGAAGGTTGACTTTGAGTCGGTGTCTGTTAAATTGGGATTGATCGCAACAACAGGAGGCACACATTCCACGCGCACACACACACTGAGGGTGGGGGGGGGGGGGGGCATTTTATGACAGTCGCGCAGGGGTTGCTGCTGTATGCTGAAGAGCGGCCGTTTTTCACGGCGGACCGGGCAGTTTTGATGAGACCACGAAGAAGCCATTTGTTTTGGGGTTCTCGCTTTCGTTTCTGTGGCGTGGCGGGGATGTCAGAGGAGGCGGCGGGATACGTGGGGAATGCCTAATGTCCGTATCAGTTAGTGGAAGACTTATTGGCGTCGGTTGGCTGTTTCCCGGAGCACGTCTGAATCACAAACCGAGGCGTTGCAGTCGGAGAATGATAAACACTCGACCACAGAGTCCCTCCAGCTCTGCCTCTGTCGAAAAAAAAAAGTATCCGGGGCTCCGCTGGCTGTCTCGGCAACATGGAGGACTGCATACCAATTGTCAAACTTCACTCCGGAGCTGTCAAGCACCCACGTGCATGCCGAAATTTTCAAAGCGCCCCTCCCCATTCATTTTTGCATCGCGCGTTTTCCTGCGTGGCGCACCTTGTCCGCTGTGGGAACGTCCTCGGGGACGCGGGTTCGGCTCGCCGATTGTTTTGGATGAAAACAATGAGCAGAGGTGGAAGCTGATTGGCCTGCTGGGAGCAGCAACATGAACAGTGAAAGGGGGGGAAAAAAAAAAAAAGTTTGCGAGCCCCCGCCTTACGAGCAGGGGAGAGCCAAAAAAAAAAAAAAAAAAAAAAAAAAAAAGCCTGATCCCCGGGCCGCCTCCAAAGCCACCATTGATTAAGGTCGAGAACATTTTCCCTGGCTATGGAATCTCAAATAAAGTCTCCTTATCTGCAGCGATGAATGCGTGAGAGGGGGAGAACAGAGGTAGGGGAGGGAGAGAGAGAGAGGGAGAGAGACCATTAAAGGAGGAGAAAAGAGGAGAGGAGAGCCCCCCACGGATGCTACTGTCAGCTGTGGGAACCCAGATGAAAGTGGTGCAGCCAGATACCAGCGCTCTTTGATCGTGCCTTTGTGTGATAAACATCGCGCTATGCCAGCCGCGCTCGATGCATCGTGCCAGCCCGGCTGTGAAGGTGAAGGGCTTTGAGCAGGCTTCCAGCTCAGCTCTGCTCAGGACCAGCAGGCATTTGCCATGCCAGAGAGCTGTCTGCAGCACACACACACACACACGTACACACTCACACACACGAGTGCATGCACGCTCTGACACATTCTCCAGCAGATTGCTCTCACTTTCCCTTTCAGTGTCTCCCTCTCTTTCTCTTTCTCTATCCTCGTTTTTCTCTCTCTCTTTCATTTTTGTGAGGCACTTGTTAAAGATGCAGCCTCGATTCCAGAGGCAGCCTCTCCTGCTGTGGAGCGAGAGTCCTATTTGAACCAATAATCATCAAGTTCTCAAAATTAAAAGTGTGCAGGGAGAGCATGTATGGCTCTTTTTTTTTTCTTCTTCTTACTATGTGTTGTAATAGTAATACGGGCTGTTGAATATTTCATGTCTGCCACTGCTTTGAAAACGGCGCAGGTTTCGCGATGTTAGGTGTAACAAGGGAGGTACGAGGGAATTCTGCCAATCCTGCCTGCATAAATCCTCACCCCTTCTTTTCTCTTTCTCCTTTTTTTTCTTTTTTTAATGCACAAACCTGTTCGAGCTACACATTTTTTATTATTTTTTTTAAAGGCAATAGCAACCCGGCTCTCGGCTCCTCGGCTTGTGCCTACTGCAACAAAGCCACATGCTGATTCTGATTCACTGAGAGGAGAACAGGATTACCCGTGCTTCATAGGGATGGAGGGAGAGAAGGGGAAAGAGTGAGCCGGGGGGAGAGAGAGAGAGGGGGAGAGAGGGGAGGAATGAATGCCATGCATGTGTGGGAAGTGGTTTTGGCAGGGTTTGAAATTAATGATCTCAACATGTGCTATAGTTGAGAATCATCAGAAAGAAAAAGTGCAGACAAAAGCACTTGCAGTACAGCCACGCAGGGGCCACAGATGGAGAAACCACAAGGACTGGGAGACAGAAGCTGTGGAGAGAACTTCTGTTAAAAAGAGAGAGAGAGAAAAAAAAAAAAAACATGTTCCTTTAATACAAAATGTCAACTCAAATGCTAAAAAAAAAGAAGAAGTCCCGAGCGCTGTTTCTGCTAGAGATCTGAAAGAGCTTCACGAGCCGGGGCAAGGCCACGCCGACTCCCAGCCTACGACACGGTCCGCTCGTTCAACAGAAGAAACGGTTGGTTTTACTGGCTCTTCGGAGCTGCCAGATGTGCCAGTCAGCCCCGTCGCCATGGCAGCGCGTTAAGATTTAAGATAGGGAGGGTCTGACACATGGAAATGACACCTTCCAGCCGCGGTGCATCACCCCCAAACGCAACATCTCTTAAGTAATGCATATTTCACGCAGATGGGCCTGGTTTATGAATATGTGACCCCAGGTTCATGACGCGTGGTGGAGCAGCCATAAATGAGTCCCTGCAGGATAAATACGCACTTTTATTGGCGCGGGCAGGGGGGGGGGCTCATCGGGCCGCCAAGTCTGATATCACACATCCACCAGACTAGAAAGAAAAATGAAGGTCAACTCAGGGTAACATGCCAAAATGCAACAAATGTGATGTGGTGTGTGTGTGTGTGTTTCACAGCGTCAGAATCATCGGTAAAACTTCAACAAACCCCAGCTGTCATTTCATCCAGTGTCTTTTGAAGTCATAAAACTCTTGTTACCACAATTTTCGGCGATTTTGACGTTTCAGCCCGCGGCCGGAAGATTGCGTGGTCCTTTTATGTGCCGGAAGAGTTGCGCAACCCTTTCGCTCTCAGACGCGGTTTAATTGGCAAAGCCAAAGTTACACGCGCAAAAGGGCTTTTCTATTTGACATTTGCTTAACTGCACTTTAAGTGGAATTACAGCAGAAGTGAACCCCCCCCCCCCAAAAAAAAAAGTGCGCCTGAGTCGTGGGCAGATGGTCTGAAGTAGATCCTGACTCGTTTTAACGATGAAATGCCGCAGATGTCAGCGGAAGAGAGAGAGAGAAATACATATAAGTGTAGGCACGTCGACGGGGGGATACCGCGGCACCCAGAGCTTTGAACCCTGCGAGGAAAAGGCTGCACACATGAGTTGCATTGCTACAAACAGAACATAATTAACTTTAATTGGATGAACTAGAAAGTGAGGGAAGGAAAAAAGAAAACGGTGTGTTTTAAATATCGAGAGGAAAAAAGTTTTTCCAAAATTCTCCAGAAAGCTGCCAACCCGGCTGCGTGGACATGTGAGGAACCTACGCGCAGCCGATGTTCAACACACGTCTGAATCTCCTATCCGCCGCACAATCGATATCCCCTTTAAGACAATGGCAAGCATTGAGTGAGATATCACCAAGTGTGTCAAAGTGTGGGGCGGCTTGTCAGAGCACCGCCAAGCGTATCCAACGTTGTCATTGCCGCTCGCCTGTCTGCCTGTGGAGAACATCCGCCGCTGACAGGAGGTGAGCTCCGGCTCCTCTCCGCATCAGTTTTGGATCACTACTCTCAATCAAAGCCGGGGAGAGGAGGGCCCGCATAATGTGACAGAGCCTGTCTCACTCTTTGGCTTTTGATGCCTGAGGAAGGCTTAACCAGAGCAACCCCTGTCATAAACCTGCCCACAGGCCTAGACACAAAGAGATCCGGGAGACAAACAGACAAGTCGGGCGGGGGGGGGAAGACGGAAAGTTGCAGACGCGCCGACGAACAAGAAACGAGCAACAAAGAGGAGGCTGGAGGAGCGAGGCCCCGCGATCGACAGGCGGTCGAGGCAGGGAGCGCTGCGATCCAGCAGGTAGATGCATCCGAGCTGCAAAACATCCAGCTCATGCGAATGCTATCAGCGCGTGATAAGACTGCACTTTTCATTAAACGGCCCCCGCGGACCGGCTAAATGTATTTGCAAATAATGGCAGTCAGATTTAATGACATTATGAGCCATTAAAGAGGGGGGAGGGGGGTGGTAAAAAAGCAGTGACTGATCTTATCATCTCCTTCTTTCACATTGATCGCCATATCTGATATCTTGTTTCATATCGCTCCCCCCATCTAATGCAGTAACAGCTGTGGAAATCCGAGCTGATGTGCATTGTTAACTGTGTTTATTGTGGTTGTGTAATTACAAACTGTATAATGCGCAATCTAATTTATTAGATTAGCCAAAGGATTGTAAATCAGTAATTGTGAGACGGGTGCGCTCGCTCGTGCTGCTCGGCGCCGGCGGTGCTGTTGTAAACAGTGCCATCTAGTGCACCCCGGCCGGGGTTGGACGTCAGGCTCGGGGGGGGAGAGGAGCTTGGGGGGGAGGCATGAGGGAAGGAGGAGAAGACGTGAAATGATCTGAGAAAGATGTTGCGTGCAGCACTCAGCCGTGAGGTCAGACGGGACTGTTCGCAACGGTTTTTAAATGCATGAAAGTCATCAATCTCCTCCAGTGAGACGGCGTGCGTGTGTGTGAAGTGTGTCCGCTTGTCTGCATATTTCATGTTTCAGATAATCTTTTGCCTCATTGCTTTTTTCTCCTAAAGAGAACCTTCTATCATTAGAAAAGAAAGATTGGAGTTCATATTAAAAAGAGCGTGCCGCCGGTCCGCATGTACAGTACGTCTTCGTTTTCGTTTGTAACGAGAGCAACAGGCGGACGGGGTCATCCGAGGACACGCTCATGCAGGACGACGCAGAGGAGTCGGAAACCACTGCTCATGTCACCGCAGCGCATTCCTCCCCTTTTACTCCACGGAAAAAAAGAAAGCATTACACCAATTTTACCACCCAATCACGCCGAGATCGGGCCCGGGGACGCACGCGCAGTCAGAATCTCAAAATAACCTCCGACCAGACCCAGAC
The DNA here is from genome assembly GCF_904848185.1 of Acanthopagrus latus. Lineage (NCBI taxonomy): Eukaryota > Metazoa > Chordata > Actinopteri > Spariformes > Sparidae > Acanthopagrus > Acanthopagrus latus. The sequence goes on along the minus strand of NC_051057.1, from coordinate 7,231,855 downwards.
TGGACCTCTCGGAGCTATTTTCTTCTCCTTGCCGTGGCAGAGTATCAAGGAAAATATTAGTCAAAACTTGCCACTTGTGTGTAAATGAGCTCAAGATGGATTAGGAGCTCTGGATTCTATTTGGGGGCCTTACGAAGCACGGGCTTTCCGTCCGTAGCCGAAAAGCCGGCGGAGGCCCAGATGTGCGGTGCAGGGCCGGGGCAACTTTGAATGTGATTTCCTCTCTTAAGCCTTTAGTGTAGGTAAAGGCATTATAGCCGATCAAACCTTTTAGCCCTCCTACTAGTGGGATTTGATGTGCATTACTGACAGTGAGAAATGGCCTGACTGAAATACAATATCTCACTTCAGTGGAAGATGGAGAGGAGAGAGGGGGGAGCGGAGAGGAAGCACGGAGAGGGATCTTAGCCGACAATATGAAACACACTAACACACACACACACACACACACTACAGCTCCGAGCAGCAGGCTTGCCGCGGGGTACGGAAAGAGTATAGAGCAGCACAAGCAATTTAAAAAAAAATCATGCTGTTGATTTTATTACAACATACATCCACATACTGTGTTTAGGGGTTTTGTTTTTTTATTGGTGTGATGTTCTTTAGCTATATGATATTTAGGCTGATGTGTGTGGGATTCAGTGGCACCTAGTGGTGCGATTAGAAGCCGCAACCAATGAAATACCCCTCGAATCGCTCTCCGCCACGGTGGCTGCTAACGACGCAAGAAATTGTTTGGTTTGTCTATTCTGGGCCACCGTAGAAACATGGCGGTGCAACATGGTGGACTGGATGTGAGAGGCTCGTTGTAAGGAAAAGACAACACAAGGTTTCTTAGTTTTAGGTGATTATATACTAATGAAAACAAAGTTGTATATACTAAACTACATAAATGTATTAAATAAGTAATATATCAAGGGAATGGTCAGCTAAAAGAAATAGAAAAATGATTTGACGTGCTTGCTAAAAGTTACAGATGATGGTTTGAATAGTTTGCTAAAGTAATACAACAATTTTAAAACAGCTAACTAAAATTTACAGGTAGTGGATGAGATGGGTAGCTAAAAGTAATGGAAAATTGTATAAATAATTATCTAGTGAATTGTAAATAGACCTACACAATTGAAATAGTGAGCAAAAAAGAATCTTTAATTTGCTTGAATAGTTAGCTAAGGATAATGTGTAAAATATTGAAATAGTTAGCTAAAGGCAGTTTAATCTTCTTAAAGTGATGGAAAAACTGTTCAAATAGTTTGCAGCTCGACATGTGAAACAGCTCCCAACGCTCCAAAAGTTAGGCAGTTCAATGACGAACTTGGACAGATGGCTCTGAACATTGGCTATTCAAATACATCAAAAATGAACGTAACAATATCCACTTTCATGGGGTGTTACTTTTCACATTCACTTCAAAAAAAATAATCTTACACGGAAACACTTGGGACGTGACAGGTGAGGTCGTAGAGGCGTACCTGAGCTCATCCGAACAAGGATGTGCGAGTACTCAGGCAGACGGGTTGGAAATCACTGCACTACGGAATAATGGACGGCTTTGGAAAGGAGCGCATTCATGGACTTAAACGGGCGATAAATCATTCGAATTAGATCATTTGTCAGATACGGAATTTTAAAGAACGTTCTCACAAAAGGGGCTCAAATCTTCGGCTTTAGAAACGGCGAATTAGCGGCTGAGTCATCACTCGCCAGCTTCTCTTCAAAAACATGTTGGATCCCCTCAGCCGAGGCCGAGGTAAAGTCGTAGTGTCTATTGATACATTTTCTAAAGAGCCTTAAATAAAAAGCGAATGAAAAAAGTGATGTAACTCTCCTGCCCGACATGCTCCGAGGCAGACAGGGAGAAAAGGTGAAATAAAAACTATATTGAGGTGGCTCCTCCATAATAGACTTTTTCACCTCGCCGTATTCAGCCCGTACCTTGGCTTATCGGTGCCCTTGCCCATGATATAATTGAGCTTTTTCAAAGTGGCGGCGCGTTAAAAAGCCCCACATATGGATTCGCATTTGAAAATGACTACAGTTTAAGGCTTTCATTACCGAAGTGGCTTGCCGTAATTTTTATAACCCGGGCGCAGTTAGCGGAGCTGAAAGAAACCAGATGTTTCCCTTGACCAGCGTTCGCCCTATAAAGGACACGTGCTGCTTCTGATATGGATGCAGCAGCGCTGTGAAAAAAATATCTACGCCGCTCTGTTGTGGTTTTTCAAAGTCAGCTGGACCCATGGTGTTACATCTACACCTCCTCCGCACATGTTCATGCGCTCAAACACACACACACACACCAAACACACTTCCTTCCTCCAAGCCAGCCTTCCTATAGGGACTTCCTGCTCTAAGTGTTGTTTGCTTAGTGCCCACTCATCTCCCACCTCCTTGGCAGCCACTTCCTCTTCCTCCTGCTGTGTTCCTGTGTGTGTGTGTGTGTGCACGCGCTTGTGTGTCCTAAATGTCTGTTCGCATACTTGCATGTCCGTGCGTTTGTTACATAACATGTCCCAGCTTTAAATATTTATGTGTTACTTCACAGGTGCTTGTGCCGCTTCCATGTGCGTCTACGCATTTATCTGTGTGTGTGTGAGCTGTGTATAATCCTAGTGTGTGTGTGTGTGTGTGTGTGTGTGTGTGTGTGTCACTGGACAGATGTTCATCCGGCCAGCTGACATCAGTGACCTTATTAGCTGAAGCCTAATGTGCAGCGGGTGACAACCCCGGCCCCCTCCGACCACTACACATGTATCCCTGCATGGGAAACGTCCTGACGGGTGGATGTGAGACAGATGCACTCAGTGGGACTGTGGAGGTGGAAACCCACCAGCTGAGACTTCCCGACAGACACCCCCCCCCCAAAAAAAGGAAAAAGAAATCTGTCCTGAAGGTTCATCTAAGTGCACTGATATAAATCCAAGTCTGCATGTCAGGACCCGTCCTATTCAAATGACAATGTAAATCTGCAGAGTCTCATACGAACACAAACACAAAGCTCATTGTTTTTGGCTCCAGTCGATTCCCAGAATACTCAAAATACCCACGCAGACAAATATTGCAATTTTACTCTGCGATGTTTTTATCCGCCTAGCATGACAGAGGTCTGTCATAATATCATACATACGCACGCACCTTGCCACTACCTCTGCTAGTTTGTTCTAACCATCTGGGAGAAGGGCAAGAGAGACATATTTACAATAAATATGCCCTTGATGCCAATAAAAACAAGCTGTTAATCCTATATATATATATATATATATATATATATATATATATATATATATATATATATATATATAGGTAGGTCTTTGCTGAGGTTCAACTAATACATTAAACCCATAATAGCTTTTTAATAAATATAATATAAACTAGCATCTGATGTTAGGGTTCAACCATGAGCATATGGCAACACAGTGACATTTTAAGTAGAAAAGGAGTTAGACTAAGACCTGGTTCTGATGTAAGTGATACTAAATTTGAAATGTTGTTAATTGCCATTGGAATATACAAAGTGTCATTTTCTGTGAGAAGAGTTTTTAAATGCATTCCCACCTCATCGATAACAACACTTGCAGCGCCAGGTTTGCTTCATTTACCTGTTGGGATATTACAGCTTGAAAAAGATAAAAACATTTCTGAAAATTCTAGAGCACAGTATGTGGGTACATCATATACACCGCCATAGGAGTGCTTTCTTCACGGATCAGCCAGGAGGCTTCTTTGAACGATATAAAAGCAGCTCGGGTGAGAACACTTGGGTCGAGGTTGGGCAGAAACGCGTGTAGGCGGAAGGTCGTTGGACGGAAACGAGAGATTCGGCCATCGACCCCGATGGCAACCTGGAGGTACGTAAGCCAGAGCTGCTGGTGAGATGCGTCGCAGGTTAGCGTGACAGGAGCTCCTGCACTGCGGGGAGAACCACGTCCAGCCTCCCAGACGCACCTCTGAATCACACGGGCAGAAAACAAACACGCCGCAAGTCCAACTCATGAGTCACTCCCTTTTAGCTCCGTGTTTTGGTCTCCGCTGAGCCCCTAAATTAAACACCATCCTCCTCAGCTGCTAAACAGTGCTCTCTTTTGTGTCGCTCTGTTGTTCGGAGCTGAGCAGGTCCTATTGTAGCGTCTTAAGAGCAATTTTCAATAAAAGCAGCTGCCTGTGGCCCAACAGTACGCTGCGAGAGTCAACCGAACAGTAAAGCTGTGGGTTGGCTGGGGAATTTAGAACTATTAGAGCCTGTGAGGATTCTGTAGAGGTACACGACACTGCACAGTAAGCTGATGATTACCCATGGTACCTTTCACAATACATGTTCATTCATGGTCATTTGATTATAGCAGCTTTAAACAGTTCAGTTCTGTGTTGTGTAGAGCTTCAGGTGATGATCCTCTTCTGTACTGTGAACAATCCCTGTCACATTTTAACACACTGTCAGTATTATAAATACACTGAACATAAAACTTTTATACAAACAAGTTGAAACACACAGAAGGAACTCTTTGCTGGCACTTTAGATATTGCATTTTTTTAGGTATCATAGGTTGTACAGCATTGTTTTCCTATATTTCCATTTAATCCTAAATGTTGTCTTTTAAAATCTGTCTATTCAAACATACTGGCAGCTAACTGTGATCGTCCAAGACCAACACCAGTTGAGCCCTTGCCTCCTATATTTGAACTTTTACCTTCTGCATGAGCCTGAGCTGTGTTTTCTTTTTCTCCGATAATGTTTTTTTTTTTTCTTTTTTTTAATCACTGGAAATGCATCTTGTTCACATATTGCCCTGGTTTCGATTTGTATTCATGGATTTCCCAAGTGATTAAACGTACGCAGACTTTGGCACAGCCCACCCCGTCCGAGTGAGCACCCTGGCTGAGGCCGTAATCAGACAGATTCGGTGTCCAAAAAGTGCTAGCCATTAGAGCGCTCGTTATGTTTTAATGTCCTGCAAAACATTGACTTTATTGTTTGCTCACAGGCCTGTTTCAGCGAGGCACCTGCGTGCATTGCTAATGCTAAATATGCAATGAGTGAGTGGAAGAGTGACGTGATCTTTGCCTTCCAGAGCCACTTTTCCCCCCCGACCCTGCAGTCCAGAGGTTAATGACATCATTAGCATTCTGTTGGGGCTTGCCTGGCCTCTCTTTCCCAGCAGGGCTTGTGCTCTTGCTCAGAGGCTGACTAAGCCAGGGACTTAACACTGGGCAAGTCTGTGAGCGGAGATTGTGCGTGCATTATGTGTGTGTGTGTGTGTGTGTGTGTCTGTGTGTGTGAGGGAGAGAAAGGGGGGAGGAGGAGGGTGGCGGTGGTGGGGGAGAGGTAGTTGTGTGATCATTTTGAAAGTGTCACAGGATACTGGCACTGTGAGTCAGAGGCTGGTGGGGATGAAGAGGAGGAGGATGAGAAAAAAGGGGGTTGGAGGGGGTGAGTGGGTGGATGGTGGATGGGGGTTGGACACCAGTGGTGGTGGTGGTGAGGGGGAACCTGTGAGTCAGAGGGAGTGTCCATCTGCCAAGGACACATGCACACACACACACACACACACACACACTGAAGTTTGTAACCATAGCTGTGAGTGCCTTCATGAACCTATAAATTAATTCCCTTATCTAGCACCCAGCGTTAATCCCCCCCCGCTGACCTCACCTAAAAGTATGGGTTGACATAAGGTGCCATGGGATCCAGCCTTTTTGGTGAGACACTCACTTTCCATCACTCTCCCCCCACAAAACTGATAAAATACATGGCAAATTTTGGCATATGAATGTCCCAAAAAGCCCAGCCATTTGTGATCTGCTCTGTTGGTGCTGTTTTCAACCGTGTTCAAACCCAGAAGAGTCCCCTGATTTAATTCCAGGCAACACTGCGTTTCATTTCATTTCATTTCAACAGAGTCAGCAAACGTGACGTAATGTAACGTGATTTAAACATTGTGTCACCTTGTTCATGAACAGTGTTCTACCTGAGTCATGTAACACCGACTTTCATTGCCATGACTGACAAGAATGAAGACAAACAAACATCTCCCAGGATCCAGAGTATTCTCTTGTTTTTATCAATTTGATCAAGGACCCCAGTAGCAGCATACATGACATATTGTGCTTTTTTAATAGCTTTAAAGTCATATAACACAAATATATTTCCAGTGTGTTTGACAACGGGATTGTTCTAGAAGCTTTCTAAGCAGTTTTATGAGTGAAAGCATTTCATTTTGGATGATTGTAATACGCAATTCCTCCAAATTTAGTCGAAAACCTTAAAAGTGCAAAAACAGATTGTTGCTGTTCCATTTTGGGCAAACTGTTAGTGTCGCATAACAAACTGACAGCATCCCGCAGGTGTGGAGCGACATTAGCATTTACTCAGATGAACGTAAGTCAAATACACACTAACAATAACCATGTTTTTCTCCAGCTCCTGACAAAGATCTCCGGCTCTTTAGCCGCTAATTGCTTCGCCAGGTTCACTGGCTAATTGCTAACTTTGCCTGTCTGTTGCAGGTAGCGTACAGTTGGGATTTTCCTAATGAGCTGAAAGATCCTGCAGAGCTCAGTGACACCGCAGAGCTGATGATCCTCCGGGTTCACACGCTCACCCGATTCATTTGTACCTCCAAATACCGGTCACAGCAGCTTTTACTTTAAGATTAACCTCTGTGTCTTTAACAGCGTTCGTTCGGGGGACTCTCCAAATGCCGACCTTGGCCGAGTATTACAGCCGTGACCCCAGGTCTCTGCTCAAATAAACACCTAACAAAACACAGTGTTAGTGATTAATGGCAACTTTTCAGGTTCAACCTCAGTCGCCCTCCCTTCTCTCCTCCAGTGAGCACACCAGTTCCTTCTAAGTATGAAAATGCAACAACATGCGACACAAACCGAAAGCCTTTCCACTGTGGTTCCAGGCTCCATCATGGCTTATTCATAAACGGTTAACAGGCTAACCGCTCTCCGAGGGACACTCCACTGACTCAGTGTTATTCTGGTGCCGTAGCTCCAGTTCCAAAGAAGCTAGCACTCATGGAAACCAGTCCAAAGGCTCCCTGTTATTTCCTCAGTCCTAATTGCTTTTGGTGTGTGTGTGTGTGTGTGTGTGTGTGTGTGTGTTCCCTTCGCCAAGGCAGCAGAGGGGAAAACAGTTATGTAACCATGGCTGGTGCCTTGTGGTTCGCCATCCTCAGGGAAGCGTCAGCGCTTACCTCCCTCGCTTTAATTTCATTTTCACTTTTTGTTTTTTTTTTTTTGTTTTGTTTTTTCCATGTGATTCATTTCCATTTTCAAATTAGATACGATCGCACTCCAGCACAATACACTGCATCAAGAATGAGCAGACGCACAGCGCCGACTGCCTTCAGATTTATGTCGCTGCGAGCCGTGTTGATGCAGAGTGAGCTGGGCCAGAGGCAGATTTCAGCACATTCATAAATAAACCCCCCCCCCCCACGACGTTCAGGGAACAGTAGCATTTAGGCAACGTCCACTTTGATGATCATCCCCGTCTGATGGCATTTAGCTTCCAGCGTGTCGGACAGACAGACCCGGGGACGGGGAAAATGCCAAACCCTGACGTCTTGGCCCGCTGTCTTGCTTCTGGAAAAAGAACTGGAGCAGTGACTCAGGAGATTCTGTTTTTTCCCCCTCAGGTGACTCTGTGGGCCTAGTCAACACATTAACTTGGGGGAAGACGGAGGGGGAGGGAGGTAGCAGCGGGGGGGGGGGGTTACAGGAGAAGTGATTTTCCATACGGGTGAGTCGCACTAAAGACTCGGGCTGGAAAGCTCGGCAGCAGTGAGCGAGTGAGCTGAGGCGCTCACAGCAGTGTGCCAGTTCTGGCACAATACGGGTATGTCACACCTCAGTGCCAGAGCCCTGAACTGACCCAAATATAACCTGGACACTCTGACGCTGCCGGGCCCTCCACTTGTCAAGACCGTTTCAGCTGAGCGTCGACACAGAAAATAGCCTGACTGGAATCAGCTCAGGGAAGTGAGAACTGAGCAAGTCATTTCCTGGATCACTTACTTATCGCAGATCTTTAGATGTTATCCTGTTATTTATTTTTCTATCTAATATCAGTAACAGGTTTTTGTACCTACATAAGTTTATGTAATTATGAGTTTGAAATTAAATATTATGCAAGAGGTGGAAATAACCAGAGAAGGTAACTTTGAAAGCAGAAACAACAACAACCTTCCTCTCAGAAAAAAAAGGTGCTTTCACGGGCAATAAAACAAAACCCTGTTTAAATCAGTACAATCAGAGGTTTTGCTGATACAGCCTTACTTGGCCTGGTATGAACAATGGCTTGTGATGACTCATGTAAGCAAACGTTAGCTTGATACTGCGGTGCAACTGGCATTCCTGAAAAGACTTAATGCCTTTTCTCTACTTGTGTTACTGTTACATAATATTTTGGCAATTGCAAATATCCCATAATTGACTGTTCAGGGCCCAGCCCTCCACTTATCGGATTGAGAAGTTTAGACTCCATCGGCCCGTCCAAATAAATCCCCAGCTTCACCAAACACACCCTGAGAGCCTTTTGTTAACACCTGTTGACTTTCAGTCTGATAGATGCAACCTTAGTTTCAATCTTCATGCATAATATCACACGTCTTCTTCAGGAGTGTATTAAGGAGCTTTTTGAGTTTCAGTTGCATAAGAATTAGCTGCAAATATTAAAAGTCAGAGACAGAACAACATCTGTGATCATAGTAACATAGAATGTCGCTGATGCAAGGGGAGGCCGACGGAGCATGATGTGACGAAAGATAGAACAGATATGTTGGGTACTGTATGGAAAAAACGCAGATGTTTCAGATCAATCTGCCTCTGCTTGGTTGCCTCCCGTGGTTGGTTAGGGCAAGAACATCAGGGTAAGCCAATCAGAGGCAGAGCAGGACGGGTCCTAGCGAGAGAAGTGGGATCCATGAAGGCAAAGAATCGATGGCCGCCATTTGCAATTAAGAATGCTGCTGTCAGTCTGCCTCAACCTTTGAAATCACGAACCCAGAGTTTGTAAAGCTCCTCCACATTTGCATGGTAAATCTGCCCCTGTTGTAATTGTGGGCTGCACATGTGTCGCGTAAGAACAGAAAGCTTGACAGGCATAGCAACAGTAAATCCATCAGCAGGGCTACGTGAGTGGTCAGTTATGAACTGAGGCAGCGGTGGCCACTGTTCAGCAAAAGTTTAACCATCCTGCTTCAATGGATAATTGTTGTTGTGACCCTCTGTTAGTATGATGCATCTCTAAAGGCTGTTCATGTATATAATTTTAATGCTCCTGTTTAAGAGGTAATTGCTTTTGAGTGTTGTCCTCTGAGCCTAATCTGCAACGTTGCACCAGTGCAAATTTGTTTTTCTAAGGGTTGCCGGTTAGAGTCCGAAGACCGGCTGGTGATTTCGTTGAAATGGGAATTAATAACTCACTCACCTTTCTCTGTAATTCCTCTAAAACTGCCCCTCAGCAAAGCAACTGTACACCAAGCTGCTCCAGAGAAGCGTAGAGACATGGAGCAATAATTGGGTACACCGCGCTCTGAGAGTTCCCCGCACCGCAGAGGGAAGCTGCGAATGGCCCAAAGATGGTGTATTCATTAAGATCCCCGCTTCTGTAATCACATGTAACCCTGGCAGGCTGGGGATCAAATCCCTTCACAAACCTGTCTCTGGTGTCTCCCACACTCCCCCGTCGCTGACTGGCTAAATAAAGATAAAACGGAGGAGTCGTTATGAGACAATCCCACCCTTCATTCTGTACGAGAGTCCGCGTGTGTCGTCCCCCCCCACACACACACACACACACATGTGAGCTCTCCAACAAAACAACAGCCCCGCTGGATCGTCTCATCTGACGCGAGGCCCGTCGGACACAGCGTCCGATTTGAATGCCTCGGAGAGCGGCCTTTAACACTCTGTGTGGTTTTTTTTGTTCTTTTTTACTTCCTTGGCTCCCCGAAAGAGGAAATCACCCTGTTGTTGAGAGGAAATTGTATTGTTATCGATGCGGCGGCCTGCATACTAAACTACCTCCAGCGTCCTTTATGTGTAAATAAAAGCCATTCCCTGCCTGTCAGCTCCTTTACATTTCACAATCGCCAGGGTGGCCAAAATGAAAAGCTCCCTAGTTATCTGGAAACAGGCGGGGAGGGCGACGCGCAGCCGCTTAAAACACTCCTGTACTAATTGATTCCAGCCGCGCAGCCAGAGGAAGAACGAGACAACGTTTGGGCGAACAATTGCGTAAAAGACAGCAGCATATGTGGTCTTCAGATTTATGCGTAGCAAGAAAAAAAGAAAAGAAAAAAAAAAAACTGGCATCCTGCCTTTTGCTTGTCAGGCAATTGCTTATGGCTAATGATACCACGAGAAGGGGTGCTGGGGAAGGGAGCCCTGCTATGTGTGTATATGTGTGTATATGTATGAGCAGCGGAGTGTGCTTTATGTGCGCTTTCAAAAAAAAAGAAAAAAATCGAGTGGGGGCAATTTGCATGGGATTGATGCACGGCACCGCGCAGTGCCAGCAGGAGCAGTACAATGCGGTTGTTAAAGCCATGTCTCAGCCCTTTGTACGGCCCGACAATGGCACTGCGTCTGCCTCTTAGCATGTGCAGCGGATCACTCAGTTTCACAGGTGACTGTCTGGAATGTTTGATTCACAGGGGAAGCTGCTTCGTTAGCAAAAAATGAATGCTAGCTCAAATCAATATGAGCCCAGGAGTCACGGTTTCCGTATGCACCTCGGTGTAGGGGGGTCACGGTTCGGGACCAAAAAAATCAGAATCCCAAATACATGGTGCTAAGTTGCATTTATTTCAAGCATGAGTGACAGTTTGTTGGTTCCACCTGAATCAGTTGGTGCAGACTGCAGTGGATTAAACTGTAAACATACTATACAGGTCATATTTTTGTGCAAGGCTGATAAAAAACGAATGTAAACGTGATGCAAGTGCTGATTGCTTTGGTGATGTCTTTGGCCGTGGCGGCTTTCACATCTGTAGGGTGCCAGAGAAAAAACATAAGGTGACGTTTCTGCAAACCACAGCTCTGTTCAAATGTGTGTGTGTGTGTGTGTGTGTCATAGGCGTGTGTGTCATATCACGTTCACGTTTATGACCTGACGTTCGTGTTGCAAGGCGGAGGGAATGGGTGGTGGATTTGCAGGGTGACACTACTGGATGTTTAGCAGAAGAATTATTATTATTTTTTTTTTCTAATTCTAACCTAGTGGCTCTCGGAAACTTTCGCACACATCTTATTTGAAAGTAGCAGTCGGGTCTTCGTTCTCCATCTCATTTGAAATCCCACATATAGTCGTAGCATCTTCTTTTTTAATGTTTTTTTATTATTGTCTTCTTCTGCTTTCGTAGTTTATCGGCAGCGACGTTTTCTTAGGTTTGAGGTGTATTACCGCCACTTACCGAACTGGAATGTGGATGACAGTAGTTACACTCCCATTGACCGCAGCGTGACAGTCGGACACATTCTTTCGTATTACTGCAGTCCACTGATGATGAGCGGACTGTGACGGAATGGGACAAACACATGTCGGCTACTGTTGCACCTCTACAAACCAGTAATCTTGCGATTTACTTCACTCTTTTTTTCTTTTTTTTTTAATCTGAACTCACACCACCATCTCATCCTGTCCGTGTTTGATACCCACCCCCCTCCCGCGAACGTCAGAAGGGCACACCGTCCATTATATTTACTTTGTTTCCTCGACTTTGGCCGACCCTGCAGCATCCCGGCCGCCCAGGAAGCGGAGAGCCTTGTAAATTTGATTAAGATACTGTGTGAAACACTGGTTCATTCCATAATGCCGTATCGACATTGGCAGCTGCCAATACAATTCATGACATCCACATCATCCTCCCGAGTGGAATGAACAGCCCTGTCATCTCGCACAGCAGGGTGGAGGGAGCTGAGGGCTGGAGGAATGAGAAGCTACAGAGGCAAAGTCATGTGTACACGCATGCAGCACACAGATACATATTTAACTCACATACATAGTTCATAGTGAGCCAGGTTTCAGAGCTCATAATTAATGCACCTCGCATCGGTCTTAAATCTAGCGGCAACATGACCGCTACACAGGCTAAGAAAAGGTGCAGCAGCGATACATATTCCGAGCTAATGCCATTTACACACTCGTGTCACCCTGAGAGAGAAGGCGAGTCCATGCCTGACCCCTCTCCTTTAACCCGAGGCTCTGGATCTGTGGAATAGTTTAACATATCTAGCCGCCTTGTCCATCTGACATGACCTCGGGGCACGGCAGGAGACACGGGCAGGCTTAACCAAATCTCATGCAGCCCCGGCTGAAAAATGACTCTCCAGGTAATGTGGGCCGGAAATATTTTCTCCCCCCCCCAACCCACCCACCCAACTCCCATCCTAGGTGAATTCCATGGATTTTAAAAGGACGCTTTGAATTCAGCGGAGGCTCTGCTGAGAACAATCAAGGAACATGGCTGACTGATTATGTACGGTCGGTGTTGGGGGACATTCTCATTCATGTATGCATCTCAGCGTGTGAAGTTCTTTATATTCATCTTATGAATCTGCAGCTCCCTCCAACACTGACTTCTGAGGTACAGAGGTACAGACGGCCAATACATATCGGTAACCTCATGTATGGTGCTTCGCCATTTCATTTTCTTTTCCTGTGTTCCGCCGCGCACAGCCACGTGTGCATAATTGCGGAGGGGTCCAGATGCTACGCGCTGCATCTGTAAACATCAGTGAGTCAATGGAATCTTTGCAAACACAACAGAGCCGTGGTCACTTGTATCAGTAACAATATTTTGAACTTTAAATTACTTTTCAAAATGAGAAGCCATGATTCCTGGAAGCCTCAATTTTAAAGAAACAGTTCATGCAAAAAGGAAAATTCAGCTCGCCCCCACGCTGATAGAAAGGTGAATATTCACAGTCCACAAGGTGCTTCACAGCAAAACATCTTAAATGTCTGATTATGTGGTACGTCATAATCACCACGTGAGAAACATTTAGAATAATGTATGCTGTGAATTGAATTGACTTGATGGTAGGATAATGATTCAGTTGATTGTGAAATGATTTTCTGTTGGCCGGTTGGCAAAATAAAAAAGCTCCATTAAATGGACTAAACAGACTATTTTTCTTAACAGCAGGGTAAACACAGGTGTAACCAATGATACTCATTAAGATTCTGTTCCATTCACGTCAGACTGAATCGAGGTGCTGCTCTTGCACATGTCGGATCACTTGAAAGTCTCCTCAACACTAAATGGAACGGAACCTTCATTAATTGTCGTTAATCAAACCTGTGTTTACCTTCTCATTTCATGTCAATGTGGCTGCTTTTGAAAAAAGGGTCTATTAGTTTTGGAATCCGTCGAACCTCCATTTGCTGCTGTTTTTGCCTGCTGCCGCTCGCTAAATGAACGATCATCATGCTGGCGGTGGTGTTCTCTTTTCAAGGGTCTGTTCGGGTCAACCACAATGTGGACCTGGTCTAATTATACTTAAGGGGGGGGGGGCTTTCTCATGGGGACTGACTGCTCAGATCAATCTTAGATTGGGTCTCCTTTTAATGTTGTTCATTCTGGAGGCTTGTTACTGATCAGCACAGAACGTCATATACGATTTATACGATTTAGGCGGTTGAACATTAACACTCCACCTTTTATGACCACTGACTTTTAACTGAGCTAGATGTGGAAACGAGGCCCGATCATCAGAACATCATAGAGCTTTTGTGACTTGCTTGACTTCATATCGGCCCAAGGACGGCGTGTTTGCACTTGCATAACATTCCTGCAAACCACTGATATGTTCACAAGTGTACGGGTCATAGGCTACATACGATATCGACATTTCAACTAAATGTGTTATGTCACCTCTGCATTGTACGTTTATTACCTGATGTTCATGGAGGGAGGTTGAGGGGATGGCGGTGGTGTTGCAGAAGAGAAATCTGCGAAGTCAGTCATCACAGACTGCGTTTCAACAAGTGTATTTTAAACCAAACATGATCTTTGCCTAACCCTAACCAGCCCCTAAACCTAACCAGCATTGACAAGGAATAGCGTAACGCTGCAACATAATGAAATATTAATTTCCAGCATTACAACATTAAAGGTATAAACTATTCCACCACATGACCCGAAAATGGAGGCTCATGAGAGGAAGTCGCGCGGAGGTCCTTTTCTCTGGCTACACTGACGCAATGCCATCTGCACTCGGGAGGTCAGAAGTTAATGAAATGCCTGTGTTCGGTTAAACAGTCGTTTAGGCAATATACTGTGCTCCATACGAACCGGCCATAAATCATCCTAATTTAATAAATGTAGGAATAATGATGAGACGTCGGGGCGAGGACGTTTACTCACAGACCTCATCTCGCTTTAATGGCCGCGGTGTAAAACAGAAAGACGTCAGATAGCATTTGAATGGAGATGCATCACGCGCAATTGGGTCAAACCTTACCTGAGGACTGTGCTCCGGATCACGTCCCCCTGCCTCCGTCCTCTCGTTACAGACATTTTGTTGTTGTTAATGTTGTTGTTCTTTCAGTGGAGCAACCTGATTATTCAGATTGTTGCTTTCCAGGCAATGGAATAAAATCCACTCAGAACTGTTTATTATTATTATTATTATTATTATTATTATTATTATTATTATTATTATTATTTGTTTGCTTTTTTTGTTGTTTTTCTGGTAAAATCAACTCATTTTTCTCCAAATCTGCCAAGTATCAATTTGGAACAAATTAGCACATAGCATGCATTAGCCAAGATATATATTTTACAAGCAGTGCTGTGCTTTCAGTAGGAGGCATAATGAAGTGTGAAGGAGAAAATCTGGTGTTTTATGGATCCCCGGTGAATATCGTTTAGTTCAGAATCGACTCTGTTGTTCTGGAAAATTCATAGCCTTTTCAAAGATCTCTGCACCTAACCAGCAGGGGTCTTTTTTATTTTATTTCAGCTATCCATTTCACTCAGCAGTGGTGCCCCAAGTATATATATATATATATATATATATATATATATATATATATATATATATATAAAAAGTTTCTGAACAACAGACTCCAGCTGATGGACTTCAAAAAGAGGAATAAATGAAGGTCAGCGCCGAAGCACTGGAAATCTTTGATGTTTAGTTTTTGCATCTTTGCCACAGTTACATTGTTATTATATTCTCTCAGCCACAAGGTGCTCGCATCAACTAACATCTACAGTTTCTTTTCTGCTCCTGCCTTCAGGCTCCAAAGTGTTTCATTATAATCTAGTGCCCCCTAATGGATCTTAAGCTCCGGTGCCGCCTCTGCTGAGACGGCTCCTGAGATGCTGTGAATTTAATCACCAGGAAGGAGATAGTCAGCGCGCTGGTATAAACTCATTAGCTGTTTGGAGATGTTCAGTGATACTTTAATGGGCAGCCTTCCGATGGCAGCTCAGATTTTGCGTCCGTTTCCCAAAGCAGGCAGCCTCTCCTCCGCCGTCACGAGAGGCCCATTTAGCAGAATCAACAGTAAGAGTCACCATCGCAGGCGGAGCGTCCGGGGGAAACATCCGGGCACGGAGACAAATCAATGAAATCCATCTGACTTTTAAGCCTCAAAATGCCAAAATGCCAGCGAGCAAAAAAAAACAAAACAACAACAAAAAAAAGGTAGCGTTTCTCGGCGCCCTATCAAAAGCCGTTAATTCTTTGTGACATTTCCCAGCAATCTCCTTCACTATGTAAATGTCTTCCAGCCAATCTGATTTACACAAATGTCATTCATAAGTTAAACAACAACTGGTCAGACATTTTGTTTTGTATTGTTTTGTTTCCCATTTTTCTTTTTCTTTATCTTGTCTCACTGAAAGCAATCTGTAATGGTTAAACGTTCCCCGGGGACGGCCGTCAGGGAGCGGTGTTTTTTACAATGAAAGAGCAGCTTTCTGTCTGACTCATACAGTGCAGTTAAATCCACACACACTCGTGATCAGAGCTGGGTTGTCCGTGGTGCTCATGCCAGATATTACACCCCCATAGTATTACTTTCTTCCTGCATGTTGTTGCGCCGAACCTCTAATAGAAAATCCTGCACGGTGTATACTCACTTTTGTAACTTTCCTCTTTCCTCTCCAGAGGAGCCACTGTAAAAAGTTCAAAGCCGAGGCTCCGAGCAGCATGTGGCCTCCTCCACTCCGGTACAACCTGTCTGCTTGTAGGGCTGCTGGGGCGCATCAATTTAGCCGGGCCGAGATCTGAGGCAGAGCAGGAATAACCGTCCAGGAGTTAGAGAGAGAGAGGAGCAGACAAAAGAATCCGGCCTTCTCATGTGGAGAAAGCGCCATTGCCCAGAAAATGCACAATAGTTCTGCTGGTGATCCACTATTCTGCGTGCTGAACAGCGGCCAGGCCTCTGAGCTCCAGCGAACGTCAAATGGCCAAATCCGCGTGGAACCTTCTGGAGCTCTGCTGCGCGCTTGTGAATGGCACCGCGCTGGCACCGAAAATGGCCCTCGAGGGCTAATTAATTTTCCGAGCTGACAAACTGACACCGCGCGCTGCTAACCCTTCCAAATTACGGAACACAGGGACCGAGGGAGCCGAGATCCTTTGCTGCCGAGAAACATCAACAGGGAGATGATCGGCCCCAGAGCCGGGGCCCAGACGTGTGTCGACAAAGCGTCAGTGTGACCTGATTACTGTCCATCACAGCCACGCGGCTGCATCAGAATGTTGTTCACAGCCAACTGAGAGTGACATGTTAATCTAATGCAAGATGCAGAAGACACGCTGAGGAGATACGTGACATGGGCGCGCTGACCCTTCACTGCACTGTGCAGCTGCTACTCCATTCCTTCTGAGTTTTATCTGACTGACAGTGCCACCCAGTGGGCAAGACCAGAAGTGTCACGGTTTCATAATAAAGTAATGTGGTATAAATCATTGATTACATTTTAGAAAGCTGATCAGCATCACAGTCAGGGAAATAGATTGGGTTTTGGAAACACTTAGGTGATGTGTATGAATCCCACAAAGAAATGTCGGACTCAACACCAACCAGACTATCAGCAATTCAGAGCGTTTTTAAAACATCCCACAATCCCACTTTATATTTTAGTGTTCATCTGATCAATTATGTTGCCTCCTCATCATCTCGACCTTCTTCATGGTACATATCAGGTATATAGTTACGGCGGAGTGTACAAAATTCTTTTCGTTGTATTTTCTAACTCCGGAATATTTATTCAACTTCGCCCGTCACCTACACAGAATTGTGCCGCCAGCTGGTCCAGAGCTCTGCGGCCCGCAGCATTACCAGAACCCCCTCCACAGGTCCTATCGCTCCACTTCTTCAGCAGCTTCACTGGCTCCTGGTCGAGACATCGTATTGATCATAAGGTTCTGTTTCTCACCTTTCAGGCCCTCCATGACCCAGCTCCTCGGTAGCTTTCTGAGCTCCTATGTTTATTCCCACCTTTCAGATCCTTCTTCTGCCGTCTGGCCTGGAGCCTCTGGATTCTCTCTCGACCTTCAGATCCAGACGAGAAACACACATTTTCAGTCTGACACCCCGATCCCCTACTGCTTTCCACTGTCTTGTTTGATATACAGCTGTTTTTTTGTTTTCAGCTTCATCTTTGAGTGCTTTGAAAGGTGCCTTTAAGTAAAATGTATTATTATTACTATTATTATTATATCATCAGTTTTGTGTGTGTGTGTGTGTGTGTGTGTGTGTGTGTGTATATAACACTCAAGCTAATACTCAAGCTATCACTGCATTTTACCTTAGTTGTGTCAACAAGAATGATCTTTAGATCCGACAGTTGATGAACAGTATGAATGCTATATCAGCCTCTGAAGCGTCCGTTTAGGCTGTAATTAATGTGTCTCTCCGAGTCGACCAGCTTATGGAGGTGCAACACAGAAACGATGGTATACACGTTTACAACCTACCATTAAGTACAGTAAGGTCACCATAAAATCCCATTATGTTCATCGCAGTCACAATATCAGATTAAAAAGTGCATAATAATGTCACACGCCCTTTTAACTTTCATAGCGTGCCAAGTCATTGATGTTAATTGTGAAGATGTTACAAATTATATTAGCGTACACATATTAACCATTAACTACTTGCTTATTAGCAAACATATAAGTAGCACCATGGCTCTCTATACTAAGGCATATCAAGATTAGAGATGTACTGATGCCACTTTTCCTTCCTGATACCGATTCCAATACCTGAACACTGTGTAGCAGCTGATACCAAGTACTGATCAGATACAGCTGCCTTATATAAACATGGTATTGGTATTTTTTAACAGCTGTATACTATTAACCCTGTATGGATGTCGTGACTGTGCTTGAAGTTACACAAGTTGCCCGCTGTTTATGGATTTGGCTACCTGCGTGGTACTGGTATCATTATCAACCCTGATCAAGATGATAATTGATGTATAACGACTTCTTACTTTCTATCAATAACCACTGATGAGGATGTTATTGAGGGAAAACTCTGACCTGATGGCCCGGCAGATGTATAATATGGTCACGCAAAAGGCGACATTAATACATGTTCACACTGAAACGGCTGAAAAGCTAGATTGTCAGCCATATTGTCAAACATATTACACTTCCCAAACTTTCTATCGACCTATATTTTTCTGATGAGGACTGTCTGGATTGATAAGTGTTGTACGATGACTAATAAGGAGTCAACATGCCTCTTGAATGCATAATCATATACAACGAGTCAATGTCGAATATTAATATATATTATTATAAGTGTTGCTGTGAAGTTAAAAATGATCACAATTCATGTTGACAGAAACCTTGTTTATCCCTCTCGGCTCAACGTGGCGTTGGAGGCAGGAAACCGAAAACGTTATGTCATGTGTGAAAAAGCAATTGCATAACCATCGAGGTGTAACGTTGTGATCAGGGAACATTTTCTTAATATTCTTCCGAGCTCAGGAGACCGTCGCCTAATAATTTTGGGGGTTTTCATCTTAGGCAGCGTTCAAACAGGCACGACCTCCTCCCTTCTTGAACACGACGAGTATTCCAATTTCACCCTCGTGAAATCTGAGAAACCCCTCGAATCGCTCGAAATGATTTGTGAAGCTCAGCCAGTCGTCGTGTCGTAATCGCGCGGCACCGTTTGAAGATTTATAATCAGATGTGGCAAGCTCAGACTCTGCTAGCTTGTACTGTGCTGGCACGCTGCACGAGAGCTATTTACATGATTCCCTTTTTCCTCCGAGAGCCTCTTATTAGCCAGCTGTAACAGGCCCTGATAATGTTTATGGGAGTTTCATTGCTTTTGTTGGACAGTTAAACCGGTCTTTGTGGTTTATGAGGTCACGCTGTTTAAAAGAGTCTGGACCGGGCTTCACGGAGCTCGGAGCGCCTCTCGAGCCGCGCGCTCGAAAACTCCCTTCAGTAACGACGCAAACACACCCGCGTTCGCCTCAAATCTTTATCTGTCTCTCGACGAGTCCACTGATCTTTTCTCTTGCTAATGAATTTTTATTCACCCGCTCAAGTGACTTTATTTTTATATATTTTTTTTACTTTTATGGACCCAGCGTTTATGGTGTCAGACAGACAGAGCATTATCCTTAATTAGCAACGATTATAAACATCACAACCACCGCGGGGGGGATTAGCCGTGGGAAAATGTATCTCCCACCGACTCCAATGTGGTTTTTTTAACCATCAGTGACAACACGACCGTGTGGTCCACCCTTCTTAATTTATTGGAACGTGGATTAGCCCTCACAAATTGCATTTTGAGCAATATCATTATATTCATATTATGAGGAATTTCCTTAAGCTGTGTGCGCAGGATTTAACTGATCAAACTGAACTTTTATTACATGCTTTTATAGTCTTTTAATGGAATATATACAGAGATAGAACAGACATCCTATCAGGATTCAGGATCATGTTTGGAAAAGTCGAGTTGACCCTCTTCTTTAGTGCTAACGGGCTGATTTTCTCACAGTTCTTGGACATTTCATGTGATCAGTTAAAATACTTTCTGCTCTGCAAACACTGGTAGCTACAGAAAGCCCAAATTACAATCTAATTAGATTTGACCACATTGGTAAACTTCCACTGTAACCACTGTATTTTGTTTAACTTCGACAACACAGCTCAGTGGACATCAGGGTGACGGAGAGAGTTAATTTCACATTAGAGACTCCATCATTAGAGAGTGATCAAGAGGCGAGCCTTGGCTGCTTGAGAGCGGAGAATTACCCGAATCACAAAGGCTGTACATCTCCCAATTACCCCTTGTGGTATTTGCAGAGACTGTGAGATCTGTGCCGGTGAGATTTCAGAAGGCAGTCACACACCGTCTTATTTTCTCCGGCTATGGAGAGGATCATGGAGATTGGACAAGCTCTATATGAAATTTTGGAAGTATTCTGATTATAATTCCTATTACTACAGTGGATGCTGAATGTGTGACCGAGGTGTTGCAGTTTTGTGCGGTACAGTGTGATGCATGTAGCTAGTGACAGAAACATCTAAGCCTGTGTCCGTGGCTGTGCACGTGATGTATTTACGTTGTTTTTTCAACCTCACCTTTACTTTGAGTGTCAGAAAATCGGGCAAACTTTTAAGAAATGACTGACTGTGGATAGCCCACGGTTGACAGCTTTCAGCTTCCTTTAACTGTGGTAGAAAACTCATCCCCTGATTGGATGAACCGCCTGTCTATTACTTTCTATCATGGGCTAACCTCGACATATCAGATCAACGTCAGGAGTGCGTTTTGTTAGCTTTAGGCTTATTATTAATAGCTACAAGGCCTGTGCTTTATTTTGGTAGCCCATTCACATTCGTTTTTGCACTTAGCTTCCAATAACTGAATGTAAAGAAGTGCAGCAGTCCATTCCAGCAATCCCTGCTCTTGAAGGTGGAATGCAGCAGCCCGTGAGCCGCGCGCCAATTGCTGTGGCTAGATGGACAGGCGAAGGTGCGATCTGACCAGCCCGACTGTCAGGAGGAACCAGGAGGAACACGATGAGACGAGGGGGGGAAGGGGACAAACTGGATGGAACAAAACTGGAGGCAAAGGGGAGAAACAGGAGAGGTGAGGAGGTGCGGGGAGAGAGAGCGAGGAGGGGAGGAGGCCTGTTCAGACGGCTATGTCGGGGGGGGGGGCTAACACTAATGATCTCTCAGTATCTCTGTCAGCGGGACCTGTCTCAGCAGGTGGAGGGAAACATGTCAGCGAGCGAGGCGGCAATCAGGGAGTACCCGGCAGCTACGCACGCCGCCTGTCTGGCATCCGATCCACGTTGTCTCAGCAGACACACACACACACACGGGTCCACATCGACGCAAGAAAAGGCGCCTCTTTATCAAGTGATCACAAATCACCCCTCTTTAACACACGCTGTATTTATATGTTACAATTAACCCTAAACCCCGCCGTCTTCCCGGGACCTGAGAGCTTCCCCCTGCTCCTCAGGTTGCGTCTTTTTTCCCAACTTTCTGTTAGACCCTCCAGCTTCCACAAGCTGCACTGACAGCCACTAAGAACCTCATTAGCAGCAGAGAGGGAGAGCGAGCAAGCAGGGGATAGAGAGAGAGAGAGAGAGATGGAGGCAGACAGCAGCACTGCAGCAAATTGCCAGGCAGCTCATTCGAATGCACGTGTGGGTGCGGCGGTGGGGGTTGGGGGGGGTAGCAGCGGGGGAGCGGGCGAGGTTGCAGGTCGGAGGCCAGGACTCCCGCCACTATCTGCCATCACAGCGGCTCTGCTGAGCGCGCGTATGTATGTGTGTTACGCGTGTGACAGGCTGTCAGAGGCACCGGTCGGGTAGGCCGGGTCCGCCTCGGCATGTCACTAAGCACAACACCGTCTCACCGCTGAGGGGTAATTAGTGGGATGTGGGGGAGGACGGAGGCAGGGAGGGATGGTGGAGAGAGATGGACACAGAGCCCGGGAGGGAAGACAAGACTGTGCGGAATGTAGCTCTGCAGGCGCATCGCGGATCATTTTGCAAAATGTAAGCGTCCTTCCGGGCAAAGTTACACTTTTTAACTAAATGTAATAGAGAAGCAGTGTCTGAGATGTCACGCAAGTTTTGCTTGAATTAAAGTTTTTTTTTTTTTTTTTTTTGCATGACTAGTAAAGTGACAGCAGCTGTGCCCCAAAGCAATTCCCTGTGCCCTGCATGAACTGACTAGATTTCAAGCTGTGTTAAAGTGCAGTATGGAGACTAGTGAGACCCCCTTGAAGAAGCTGCCTGTGTGCTTGGTGCTGTTCAATAGCAGTAGTAATAATTATTCACTCATTTTATAAAAGCTACTATTGGTAGAACTGAACATTTTTCGATTTCGGTGCACCGGAGGTATCGATGGTTCGGCGATGCTAGCAGTTTAGTTAGCCTATACTGAAGCACCATAGTGTTTTGAGCTAAATATAAACTGTCAGGCTGACATGCATGTGTTAGCAAGCTGCGCTGCACACAAAGCACAGTTAAAGGCCTGCACTCCGGTCTCACACATTCTCGCGCTGCCCACAAAATTCATGCACCAAAACACTGCATTGTGTGCTGGTCGTTGGTTAGCGTTAGCCCTCAGATTCTTTGAGCTCTTAAACTACTCGCCGATCGATGCACGATGCAACTCGATGTTGACTGGAAAGACTCGCCTTTGTCTACCTCTGATAGGTTTACAGGATTAGAGCTCTGAAGACGTTCAAACAAGCCAGCCACCTCTTAATTTTGTCTATGAGGAGTATTACATGGAACAGACATTAAATGCCTCATGTGTTGCTGACATGTAGTAAATGACACCCTACTGCAGAACAACTGCAATGATGATTATGTATGTACTGAGTGCGTGTTCATGTATATATCTGGCCAGAGTCGATAATGGAAACAACACGTCTTGAATTTAATTAATATATCTCACTCCAGCCAAGGTGGAGACCCTGCCTCACTGAGAGGCCAGCAGTAGGTCAGTCTTTACACAGTGCAGATAAATATGCTGCATGTTACTAATAAGGTGCTCCTGTATTTTTGCATTTTATCTTTATCAGTTTGACTATATAAATGTTTAAGTTCAGTAAAAATAATATGGATTCAAATCCAAATTGGTCGCAGTCTTAAGTATGCGACCTCTGGTTTATCTCCTTGTGACGCTCTTATCATTAGCGTGCTGTAATCTTCACATCTGCCAGACAGCACTCAGGCGCAGGAGCACAGCTTCATCACGATGGCGACTCTCCCTGAGGACGGGACTTGGGGGGGCTACGCAGGATTAGAGGTCTGGCCTTGCTAACAACAGGCTTCTGGCAACAAGCTGTAATGGATGAGCCATGTAAAACGGCTAACTCAAGACCGGCCTCCAGAGGGCTGCATTTTCATGACACCGTCTGGCGCCTGTTGCGACTGTGCGTGTCTCTGTGTGAACACTGCTGAATTTATTTGGGCCAGAAAAAAAAAAAAAATCATATCTGTGCAATTATGGATTATTATTGTGGATGTACAGCAGCTAGACTACAGGGTTATGACGGCCTGACTGGAATGTTAATGTTAGTGCATTTCCTTTAATGTTTTACACCTGCAGACAGTTTTTCCAATGCTATCATCACGGCAACTTACGGCAAGTATTAGTTTACTGTTAACCCCATGAGCTGTCTTCATGGCTTCACCTCAGCTAATGCCAGTCACTGAGCTTGATCTCTCGGCTGAATTGACGGTGCTGGCACCATTTGGAGAGTTTCAGTTCTGATATCGGACACATAACGCGTCTTTCTGTGCAGTTAATTGGACTAAAAGACCGGAGTGGAGGGACAGAGGCCGGTGTAGTGGATTAATGAGCGATTCTGACAAATAGAGAGCATCTGGAGCCGACGAGCTCTGGAGGAGACAGATTGGAGCATGGAGCTCCTGGAGGAAAACACCAGGAGTCGAGGAGAGTACACAGTTTGTTTTTTAAGCTTCTGGGATTAAAAAAAAGGGATTTATCCTCACTCGCCTGCCGTAACGAGCTATAGAGGTGCTGAAATCCACTGTAATGTACCACAACTCGCTTATTTAAAGTGAAACTCTCGGCAAAAAGCAACCAAGGCTTTACTTGTGATTTAATATGAGTCAAACCTTTATGTTAATTCATAATTATAACGAAAGAGGCACTTTTAAGGTTTACCGTAGTTTCGTTTTCAGGCAAGCTAATTTTCAATGGGAGTGCATGGGGCACTGGCACGCTAGCATCAAAATAGCTATTTTTAAAACACTAAGAAGACTCGACACAGCATGAAACTTTGCTCGTAGTATTACCAGGGTCTCTACACATGAACACCAGCATTGAGAACATTGTTTGTGTACACAGAGTTTTCTAAAAAGAAGGTTTTTGAACAACTCACGTTAGCTGCTGCATCTCCGGCGCACCGCCGTCATGGCAGACAAAAAGTGTCAATCCCAGAGTGCGACCTAACAGGCAGGAGATCCACCTGGAGATCCAGCTCCTATGGTGAGCAGTTCAAAAATGAAACTACGGTAAATCTTAAAAGTGCCTCTTTCGTCGTAATTATGCTTTTACACAAAGGTTTGACTCATATTCAATCACAAATAAAGCCTCGGTTTCTTTCTGGTGAGAGTTTCACTTCAATGAAAAACAAAAAACAACAACAGTGATAATAATAATAATAATAATAATAATAATAATAATAATAATAATAATAATAATAATAATAGGGGCAGCTGTAGCTCAGCGGGTAGAGCAGGTCGACTAGTGATCGGAAGGTCACTGGTTCAAATCCTGGCTCCGGGCAGTGCTGAGCTGCATGTCGAAGTGTCCTTGAGCAAGATACTGAACCCCACGTTGCTCATCAGTGAGGGCCCTGCGATGAGCTGGCGACTTATCCAGGGAGTACCCTGCCCTCGCCCTGAGACAAGGCTGGGATTGGCTCCAGCAGCAACACCCCGCAACCCCATGGAAAGGGATAAGTGGTTCGGACAATGATATGACATGACATAATAATAATAATAATGGTAATCATAAATAAATACAAATACATAAAAATACATGAAAAGGACCAGAGTCTGTTGAGTCTGTATTAATTTTATTGCTTGGAGCTGAGAAATAATTGCTTGCTGCTCATCCGCTAGTGTGTTGTGCAAAAACTGGTCTGATAGATTAATCGTCAGTTTTAATTATCGTTGAAGTGTTTGCACTCAAATAAAAATTTGCATTTTTTTTTTCAAGCACTTTCTGTGATTTAGTGGGGTCCAGTCAGAATGATTTGAGAAGAAGCGGGCGGAGCGTCGCAGATTAGACAAACGGAAATTCTTCATTTGAGAAAAAGCTAATTGTCAAACCGTGTGTGCTCAGATCTCCTGGGCTCTGTGGGTGATGTCAAACCATTCAGAGAGAATCCATTAGAATCCCCCTCAGTTGACCTCAGACATCATTATTACAACCCTCTTCAGTGTTACACGTGACCGTATCGGTGGAATTTCTTCAAAGTTCATTCTTTCAGCAGCAGGTCTATAGCACATCGCCATTAGAAAGCGAAATGTTTCAATTTATTGAATTATAGCAAACTGAGGAGAATATCATGGCAGGATATGAGGCCCACATTCATCACAGAATGGCAAAAGAAGTGCTGCTGAAGGACATCGAGGTGCTGAAAAGTGAGATTTCAGTGAGAGACTGGAGCGGCTGAGAGAAATGCTCATCGCATACGGTGAGATATTCCTACCAGGGAATGAGGTTGTGTTGCGGAGGAACACAAAGGAGCTGTGGAAGATGCCAAAAAAATAAATGCAAGGCCCTGTAATGCCAAACTTCATAACCGGAGAGAGAGGCGAAGCGGCAGGAAGCTTTGGAGAAGCAACATCTGGAGCTCAGTTCGTCACTGAAACAGCAGCAGTCTGTCAGCGCTAAGCTTCAGCTAGAGGCCTCCAAGAACGCTGAGGACGCTGCTGCATTTACAGGAGGAGATGAGGGAACCTCACCACGACTTTGAGGAAGTGAAAGGCCCCCTTAAGTCTGACGAGTGAGACAAGTAACATCCCTCACGTAACTCAAAGAATGCAGGTGGAAGAGGCCTGCCAGGCAACAGGAAGCCCGCGCAGCTGGGAACATGATGACAAATTAGAAGGCTGGGGAATACGAGAGGGAGGTCCTGCTCAAAACCCTCGATAACTTTCCTCAAGTCGCTCATGGAGCAGAGGATCTATGGGAAGCAGTGAGGTTCAAAAATACACCTGCAATTTCCAGAAATGTTCCACTTTAAGTACAGTACTGGAGTAAAGCATGGATGGATTAGGGCTGTCAAGGTCAAGAGGCTCGATGTTGAAACGATGCCTAATGCCTGCTGGGTAGTTAGTCTCCACATCTGGACCTGTTTTCTTCCCCGTCCCCCCGTGTGGACATAAGGAAGAGTAACGGGGATCCAAACAAATAAACAGAGCTGGTTGTCTGATCAGGTGTAGTCCCTCCTGCCGCCTGTCTGTACGCATGCACGCACATGTACACAATCCATCTCGGCCCTCTCGCCGCCGAGCGCTAACGCAGAGCCAGACGGTCTGCTATCTCTATTAAGCTCGCAGCCCCTGAAGAGCCCTCTCTCCTCGTTGCCAGACGAGCCTGGAGCAACAGCTGATCCCCCCGAAGACCATCAATCTGAGCAGAACCGCTGCCGGAGCTGAGGCTGCAGCGCAACAAGTCCTCTCGTATTCCCCCCCTCCCCTCCCTCCACACCACCACCTTTTTTTACTGCAGATGTGTCTACAGGCAAGTAAAAGCGCACACGGTGCGAACAGGCGGGCTGGACCTCTGCACGTTCGCTCACAGTCTGTGTGTGCTCTGACGGGAAGATATGTGGAAATAAAACAACAGGTGCGAACGTGAAGCTGCCAACGTCAACAAAGGCTCGGCTCGGCTGGAAACGACGAGCAGACCCAGACACGCAGGATGTATTAAAGACTCGTGTGCCATCACACTCGTGTGCAATGTCATAAATCTTTTTTTCCAACATTTGCATATTAAGCTCGGCACATTACCCTTACACAACAAGAGTCAGGTGAAACAAGTGAGTAATAGAGAGGTTCTTTCCTTTAAAATGCAGCTCTTCAGGTCTATGCCTCTATCTGGCCACTAGGTGACAGCAGAGTCTCACAGCTGGGATTCTACTGAGCTCAGGCGCCAGCGGCGAATCCATAAATCAATTATATATTTGAAGAAACACACCAAAAAAAGTAAACCCTAAAATACCATATTCTTCTGTCAACAACATCGGTTATTACTGTAATTCTAACAACTGGAAAAAGAGAGAGAGAGTCGACCACAAAGAATAATGGAGGTAAACTGAGTCGAGGTTTTTACCCCGCACTAAATTCCCCTCCCAAAGTGAAGCTAATGAGTGCAAAATTACGGTCGGTTATAGCTATTGGGAGAAATTACCCTTCATCGTTTCCTCAAAATGTGAATCACTGCCCTTCCCTGCCAAAAGCTACACATCCCTCACAGCTCTGTTTTTCACTCTCGAAATATCTGTGGAAAATTGAGTTAGTCGCCATTTGGAAGGGGTGACAGGCTAGGCCCCGTGTATCACATGTTGCATGCGCAGGGCCTTTAAGTGACAGATGAGAGGAGAGATGTGGGCACCGGGGCGGCTGTCGGTGTTGTGATTGCACATAATCTGGGCTGATCCCAGATAAGCACCGGGTGTGCACCATTAAGGGCAGGGCCACACTGGTACATGTAACCTCCAGTTTCTGCTCTGGAAAATAAGCTGTTCTAGTACTGAATGTGAAGCCACTTGGAATAATAATAATAATAATAATAATAATAATAATAATAATAATAATAATAATAATAATGATGATAAAGAAACTGGCCCATGACCATTCTGGAGGAGGTTAAATAGTATTTCCCAGCTGTTCTTAACTCTTCATTCATGTGATTTAAGCCAGCGATCTGTACATTATGCTTGGAACTCACCTACCTCCCGTCTGTGGCAGTGTGTTATGGGAGAACATGTGGGACTGAACATTTAATCTCAGCAAAAACGTGGACTTGGAACGACTTCACACATGAACAGGGGAGATGTGAGGGAGAAGCAAGAGCTTTTTTTAATGTTTTGACATTACACTTGTCCTTATGCAACAATTATGTAGTCAATGTATATCTCACTATCTCATATATCTCGTATATCTCACTCAAGCATGAACTCACGGTTCACCAGACTGTCATCACAGAAGTGTGTGAATACTCCAACATTACAGTCCAATGTGATGTAAAATAATAACTGACTCTTCACTAAGAACCCTTAACACCTTTTGGTTATGATGATTTTTCCCTTGAAATTATTGACAGCTTTCAATAAATTGGTCCATCGTCTCAAACAGAGGTAGACCGGAAGCAGCAACTGCTGCAAATTAGCCTAAAAGTGTTGCTAGTCGATATCACTAGCTGTGGCTAGCAACTTGATTAAGCTAGTTTTGGAAGTGGGTTGAAAAGATGTTTTAGGCTAACTTTTTCATGTTTCCAGCTGACTTGTTTTGAAAAAGGTTAAAGCTAGCCCACATTCATACAGGAAGTACTAGTACAAAAAGATGTAAGATCGATTGCAGGAATGAGCACCGTTGCTCGCTTTTCCTCAGGCTGCGTTGCTTAAAGACAATCCTATAAAATGGTCTTAAACATTTACTTGATGGTTGCACACACCCTGCTGAAATACTGAGGCCAAAGCTAACAAGTCTCAGGCAAGAAGTCAACACGCCTACCAGTTGACGATCAATGAAGAAGACATGGAGGTAAAGAGTGAAGGGAATACACTGATCCATTAACTGAGTCTATCTTAACCTTGCATGGCAGCCACCGCCATCAGTGTGTGAATGTATGTATGCATTACTGTAAGTCGCTTTGGACAAAAGTGTCTGTTAAATGCCCCTGAATGTAAATGTTTACAGACCTGGCGTGCTGTCTGCATGTTGAGACAGGAATGGGATGTCTCCAACCTGCTGCTATAAAGTTAAAAAGCACGCTTCTGGAATATCACTGCATGTGAGCGCTGCAGAGAAGCCATCTGACCGCTTCTGAGAACTACCGACTGGATTCCCAGCGTCAAACAAAGCAGCGTCGTACATCACGCATACAATAGTTAGACTGAAACTGCGCTGACAGTTTTGCCTTCTTCAACGTCTCAAAGGCGCTTGTGTTTGCCGCGCATTGTGTGACAGCCAGGCAAATATAGGCAGATGTGATAAGAAGCGAACAGCCAGGTAAACACACCTGCTTCAGTACTGTGGACCTCACACGCACTGCGCACTAGTTACCAAATGCAGGCAGTGAGGAGGCGGACGCCAAAACCTCCAGCACAAACGGGAGGTCCGCGTGAATTTCTGTTCAAATGTTCCTCCGCAGAAGCAGATCCTCCACGGTGCCACCTAGACTCTGTTATATGTCTTCAGTGACAGACATGCGGTGGCGCTAATAGAAAAAAAAAGGTTAGACACATGATCCTATAATCAGCCGCGCCACTGGTAAACTACAAGCCCCCGCTCATCCATCACCTCTACTTTTGAGTCCACATGCGATCAATCACAGACCAGCCACAGCGCCGTAATGGTGCAGCAACCTCTGGGTGGGAGGAGGATGCTATCCATCAGCGCGAGGGTAATGTGACACTCATGACATTTGCGGACCGGCCGGGGGAATTGAGTCAAATGAAGCGCTCTGTCTTTTTGAAGCAACACCTCCGGCGGGCTAATGATGATGAAGATGACGCGTTATTCAGTCTTCGCGTGCGGTGCGCTAAACTCCATAACGAGGTTAGTCTTGGCCAGTACGTCAAGGGTCAGGAGAAGATGAGGTTAGCTCATCGTCATTACCCTTGTCAAGTCACAGACGTTTTCGGCCTTTGAGATTCATAATTTTATTTCGGGTAACAAATTTGAACAGGTAAACACGCTTTAGTGCTTTAAAAAAAACATGTACTCATTGTTGTCTCATACCCTGCAGCACTGTATCCCTCCTCTGTCTGAAACACACTTCCATCTCTCTTACGGTTCAATCTGATTGGTCAGCTCACACACACTTGACCCAGCAGTAAGTAAAGCTGTGCTAAGTCAATGCCAAACTAGCCTGATTAAGCAAATGTACGGCTCTGAGGTCTATTGTGATGTCACAACTTCACAGAGTTACAGGCAAAACTAGTGACGGGGTGTTTTAGGAGCATCGTTTTCTGTGGGAGAGAGGAGCTTCTGTTGATATGGACCTTTTAAAACGTATAAAACCTTTTTACGTGCACAAAAGCATATATTATATAAAACACTAATGAAAGGGAGGAAAAAAAATAAAAGCACAATAGTTCTCCTTTAATGCTTCTGAGGTCTTTCACTTAGTCACTTTTTCTGTTTTTTTTGGAGGAAACGTGTGAAATGAGAGAGTGCGACAAGTTTGACGATGAAACATCTAGGAAACAATCGGGTGCTTTTTAAGAGACCATTAACCTTGATTCAACTCTCCTGCCCTATGGCTGCATATGTGCGCCATGTGATCAAAGCACGCACAGTAAATTGCTCTTTACAGTTTCCCGTAAGGCCAGAGAGAGGAGGGATGGGTGGTGGCCTGCTGGCCTGCCCTTCTTTAAACCCAAGGCTACTTTCCCTCGGTCCACAAAACACTCTTGACAGGCCTAGGTGGTATTTTATTATTTCAGTTCATTCTCTCTATTCGGACTCTATAATTACTCCCTACATGTCATTTAACTCTGCCTTTTTTTTCAAATTACATGTCTGACCCTCTCTCGGGGATAGGATTTCCCTGCCATGTATTTTAACGTACTCTATTTTAAACCCTCTCTCTGTTATTATTTTTCATTTTGGGTTTTTCCTTTAATCATTGTGCTATGATCTTGCTTTTGGTATTTTGTCTGGAACTGAGGGCTAAAATGTTGAAAAATCCGAGGCAGAGTCGGTGCAAGAACTGCAGTCGGGTCTTCGCAAGAAAACCTGCTCGAAACCGTGGCGGGCTGTGGGAGGGCGACATGTTTGTGTTTGTTTGTGTCTGCATTTGGATCTGAGGGACTGCATGTCGTTCCAAGTGCAACACAACGCATTTGTGAAAGCTGTCAGTTACTCTGCGAATAACGCATACTGTATAGATGGAGTCCAAAGCCATCACTGTGCCATGATTCACCTCATTTATAGAAACGGGCTTCAAACCAAACCAATAAAAAACCCCAAAAAACGACTCCCTACATCGCGACTACAAACAATCAAATTGTAGGACCAGCAGAGATGTCATTTCCAAGAGAGTTCCTCCTCTAATTTTAAACCAAAACATCACATTATTGGACCGGTGCCTGTCTAAAAGAGAGGCAGAGAAAGAGAGAGTGACGGGCCTTTCAGGGCCTTTGTTTACGTGAGCGCTACAGGCACGATTCCCACAAATGTGGATGGGAGCCCTTTGTAAACAGGGCTTGAGTGAAGCTGCTGTTCGCCTGCCAATCTAAATACAACAAGGGCCCGTGGTAGGCTTCGCCACCATCTCTAATTCTGGCTTCGGCTTTGGCGGATGGCGGCGACCACGGTTCGAGGCCACATGCAGCCCGCCTGCAGCCAGTGCGGGAGGAACATTTCTGTAACCGGTGAAAGATTGGAACCGCACGCAATGGATACACACTCCACACCGCACACATCGGCAAACAGATGAACACACTTGGAGCGGCGCAACGCCGTGATGCAACAGTGGATTTAATGCTGAGAGAGGTCCAGAGCAGGCAAAACAACAAGAAAACAGGCAGAGAATAACGGAGAATTCTGGATCACTGCAGATTCCAATGTGAAAATGTGTCTGTTTGCAGAGGCCCACGCAAGTTGAAAATAGGCTCAAGACTTGAGGCGATTAGATCCAAGAGGATAGAAAATTGGTCTGGAGACATGCCCACTGGGTCTGTTTGTCCCTGTTACCTTTAATGACAGAAGTGTATGTGGTATACAGTGCATGCCAGTAGGAAAACGACTCTCACATGACACCAGACCACAGCTGACGTAATGTTCTACGCGGTGGTTAGTGTCGGTTAAACATAGATGCTCTTTGTCAACAGTTTACAGCCCTTATCTGCAGGACAATTTTGATAAGCGGTCGGACAACTGACAGCCAACGTGTCACCGGCAAGGTGTGAATGTGCTGTTACATGGACATTGTCACAGGCAACACTAGGGGGAGCCAAGCCATAACAGGAAATCCAAACAAAACCCCCCCTTTAAAATGCCTAAATGAAAGTTTCACTCCCAAGTGGACTTAACCCGCTCATAAAAGGACAGCTCTCGCCCGTCTCCCTCTTGTTAGGGGTGCCATTGATGTGTGACTTGTCCTTGTCCATCAGTGTTGAGCTCTTAACACAGCCTTGTTGTTAAAGTTGGAGGTAAACTTGGGTAATGGAGGCCCCTGTTCATTAAGCCTGCGGAGTGAACTGGGGACAGGCTAATGAGAAAGGCGCCTTTGACAGACCGAGGCTGGTGGTGTAATAATTGGCCGAAGCTAAAAAAGGGTCACTGAGGAACAAGGAGTTAAAACGGACAGAGGCTCTGAGCCTTCCAGCTCTCCCCCACTTAGCCGTATTTCGTTGTGTTTTCCGCAGATTTTTTGCTTGAGTGGCCACACATAAATTGATACAAATCCATAATCCAGATTCGGGCTTAAATTCGTCTCTCCCTCCTGCTTTTTCCCTCGCAGGAGTGTGTTGAGTATTGATCCGAGCCTGAATAATTGAGGAGCTTAAGCTAAGCAAGCATGTGAGGGAAATGGTACTGAATAGTACATCCCAAAATTGGGCATTCAATTTGGAGTGGACAGAGCTGCAGTGTAAGCCAACAGCAAATTGGGCCTTTTGGTGTTGTAAATGCGCAACGATTTGTTTTTAGGAAGTTCTGCACTTCACTGAAGTTTTGTGGCCTTTGAGGTTCCACATGTGATGCGGTGTTACACACCGAGGGTCACCCGACATATTGTACATGACATTAACAACGCAAGGAAGTTTGCCGGTCTCCGGCTCAGCGAGCTCGAGCCCTGCATGTTTGTCATCATTAAACATTTAAAAGGAATCTAATGCAATGCACAGGACGCCATGCTCAGTCCACTTTCCCAGACTCCCGCCCTCTACTGCTCCTGAAGGGACTTATTAAAATCCATATTTTTCCACCAGACCATGTAAAAGATTCAAGAAACAGGGTGCACCTGGTGCTATGGATGGCTGCTATGCACCGCGAAAGGCTAACTGAGAAAAAAATAAAATAATAATTCGCAGCGTGACTCAGTCTTAACTCAATCTGCTCTGAAGCACAGCAACTGCATGTTTTAATGCATGTGACTGTCATGATTTTTTTTTTTTTTTTTTTTTTTTTTAGGCTTTGACATGAATTGCAGCGGCCAACTGCAGCCAGAGCCTCCCACGGACGCTTAATATAAGAAACATCTGCCCACAGGGAAATCTGACACTGTATGTAGCGCTCGGTGTAGTATAGAAGATCTTATGCAAGATTCTCGGCGCATGTGACAGCAGAATTTACTCTGGATTAGTTCAACAAAATTGTAATACGGATTTCTCAAACTGCACGAAGGAATCGTTAAAAGCAAAGCACTGAAATAGGCACTTACAAGAGGGTCACACCGCCTGTGACAGTGTGTTCATTTTATATATTGTAAATGTTGTTCAGTAGGCAGTCAAAATATTGAGCCTGTCTCAAACCAGATATCATTTAGGTTCAACTGAAATTTAAAACATGTCTATGCAATATATATATATATATATATATATATATATATATATATATATATATATATATATATATACATATATATATGTATATATATATATACATATATATATATATATATATATATATATATATATATATATATATATATATATATATATATATATATATGGTATTTCTGTATTTGTCTGCATGCTCACCGGGCCTGGTATAAGTACGTTTAATAAAGACTGATGCAGTGGCAGCACCTTCCAGGCTTTACGCAGCTTCGTCTAATAAGTGGGCTGAGTAGTAATAACAGTGTTAGTGGTGTTCACTCCATAAAGCTGCTAGCCTACGTCTTCATGAATTAATGATACGCTGCACCAACCGAGGACTGGCGTCCTGTTGCCACGGAAAATTCAGTTTGTGGTGAAGTGACAGGATGTGCAGGAGAAGTGCAGAAGACAGGAGAAGTCACAGCATTGTTTTTTGTACAAGTTATACGGGAAGCTAGGCTAACCTAGCCTACAATTTCTAGGCGGAATACAGGCAGCACGGTGGGTCCTTGTGAGTGTTGAATGTTTTGAAGGGGCAGATCATTGAAACCAACTTACAACCTGGGGGTGTTCACACATTATTCAAAGCTCCCGCTGCTAGCTGTGTAGTTAAATAATTCAAAAAGCCTAAATTACCCACACACTTGCAGTTGCTGATTTTTTTGACCATCTTGTTTCTGTCCGCCAAGTCCACCAAGTCCAACACCCATTGGGCCTTGGCACTGTTTTTAGTCTCTACCAACCCCTGAGGGCGACACCTGGCTCTTTACTGTAGCTCCTCAATGCTCCATTGTGTTTGTCATCTTATTGCTGACTTTGTCTGTCAGTCGGTTGGTGCTGAGGAGGCAGTGCACTGTGTTAAGATAGCGTTCAGTTGTGAGAGTGAACAAAAAAACGATAAAGTAGTGGGCCTGACAGTTTAACAATGAGCTAAACTCACTATAAATATCAATAAAAACCCTATGAGCAACCCCTTTAACCTCATCCCATTGTTTTCACGTCATCTTTTGACACATTGCTAATATCCAAATATAAATTATAGATGTGAGCCCAGAATGATATCTGTGGTTATCCGTGTCAGACACCCAGGCAAAGGCACAAGGAGGCTTCTGAACTGCTGATCACCTCTGATACGGCTGCACATGCTTCGCCCTCCTCTCCTTCAGGGTGACCCGGGTGTTCATGACTTGACATTCTCTGACTGCACTCGCGCTCCATGAGGGTAAAATGAGCGCAGTGTTTTCTTCCTCAGCAGAAGCTCACACCGCTCCGTGTCACGCACACCGTACACGCTTTCCCCCCCATCTACAGCGCGTCTTCTCCGATATCTCTCACTCCCGTTGTTGCCTTTCCCTCCACATGTCACCGAGCCCCGTCGGGGGGAGACAGGCGTGGGGCAGATCGGCAGCCGATGATGAAATATGAGCCGGTGATTTGTGGATTGTCTGCTGCTGAAGTTGTTAGAGAAAGAGAGTCCTCAGACGTGTACTGGGAAGTTGCAACAGATGGGAGAAGATTCCTCCCCCCCACATTGCGTAACCTCCACTTGTATAATACACAGTTGTTTAGGTTCCTGATCAGGGGGGAGGGGGAGACACGCCGTCTTTCTATCAAGGTAGTGAACAATTCTGAGTGGAGCAAGACATGTTTCTAATAGAACGTTAGTAGAAAGACATGAGCTTGTGAAAATAATCGCCCCTTTCTATTATTTTACATACATTTTACTTCTGCTCTTTCAAACGTCCAAAAGTAGTATAAAGTGTCATTCTATCTATCTATCTATCTATCTATCTATCTATCTATCTATCTATCTATCTATCTATCTATCTATCCAGTTTATTGTTGGATGAAATATTCTCCAGCTAGACACAAGAACAGGTTCTCTAACAGGTTGTCGAGGCAATTTTATGTGTGTATATATTATGTATATCAATGTTGTGTTTAAGCCTGTTGTGTTGCTCCTACAATTGGCCGAAGAAATCGCTTTAAGGTCCAGTGTGCTGGATTTCGTGGCCATGAACTCTGAAGCCAGTTTTTGTTTGGTCCATTCTGGGCTACCGCAGAAAGATGGCGGTACAAGACGGTGGAAGGATGACCGACTCCCTCTGTAGATATAAAACACTCATTGCAAGGTATCGAAAAAAACCCAAAAAACTTTGGCTCTGGGTTTCAGGTGAAAATGTGATAATTACATTCCATTTCTGCCAATTTATGTTTATTTTCTACCTATGCCCCCAAACCACCCTAAATCATACACACTGGATCTTTAATTCAGGTAAAAAGAGACGATATAACTGAACACACTTTGATATACGCAAGCGGCTGCTGAAAAGTGCACACTACCAAAATCACCAAAATACGAATCCGACTTAAAACCAAATCCCACCCTACCCAACAAACACACATACAACGAGCCGTCCCGCATAAAGTAACATTAAGCTGTCGTCAGATGGTTTGATGAAACTTTCCAAAGGTGTTCTCACTCTCACCTGACACTTCGGTTGACAGCTCAGAAGTCGTGGCCAAATCATGTCTTTCAACCACCCTCCCCTCCCTGAAGCGCCACCATTCACGGACACACTGGTTATTACTGCAGTGAAAAGCGTTTGTGGAAAATCGTCATCTGCGGACCGTCCGTCCTTTTGAAAAGTTAACAGTGAACAGCGGCGATGCCAAACTACCTGGATTCCTCGCTGATTACTCCTTCTGAAGTTGTTTTTTTAATTTGCACTGGGACGGAAAAAAAAAAAAAAAATGTTATTCTTGTAGAACTTTTGTAGGAGCCTTTCGGTCATTTGTTATTCAGTCATTTAGCGCCGACATGGAAGCCGGCGAGGTGGAGGGAATGAAACAAGGACGGGCTTGTGTGTGCGTTTCAATCCGGGCTTGAAGGCCAGAGTCGAGATGGCAGGGAACTGGCGGACGAATTTTCTCTGCCACGCTCCATTTGCTCCATTTTGTTCTGATCTCCAACTCTGCGTCATTCCAGGTGATTTAACCTGGCACGTTTCCCCCCCCGGCTGACAAAAACTGGGCACGCAGCTGGATATCAGAGGATGGTGACTCGGTGCCTGTCGGGGCAGATGTCATGATTTCACTCTTTTTAGCACTGTGGGATTACAGACGTCAAATAACAACATCATTCTCTGTAAACTGTGACCACATTTGCTCGAAGCTGACGTGACAGTTAAACTGAGTCGGGCTCCCAGTCTTTGTAACCACTGTATGTTTCATGCACATTTTCAGCAATGACCTGCAGGGGTTCATCTCTCAACAAGTCGTCTATAGGCTGCAGATACTGTGCTGACTTTTGAACACCCTTGCTATCAGTTGACATTCGACACAGTTCAACAGTCTGGGTTGAAAGCCATACATCACTGAAGCATCGAAGCCTCATTTTTCCGATTCTGTGCATTTCCTAGAAAGACCTTTTGCTGGTGTCAGGAAAGTTGGCCGGACCTCCTGTGTCTGGTAGATCAATTAGCCGACTTAGGTGTCAGTGTGAAGAATACCAGGACGCCCACAAGGCTTAATAATCATCACGGTCTGCGTTGACTTTTTACTTTTCACCAGCCACACGAGCATCAGCTGGTAATGTTTTCGCTTTCCATGTGTGTATTTATACGTCGTCATGGCAAAATGTGCTCCTGCCGACACCTGTTGCTGGTGGAAACTACCACAGAAGAAGTGTTTTCCCAGGTGTTGACATATCCCTACAAGACGCGGTCGCAAAACCTTGCTGGTCTGTTGTTGAGATCAAAACGAAAGCACATTTGTACTGAGCGCTCATATAATAGTGTATCAATCAACGGGAAGTATCGTCTCTGGTCTAAGAGACTGGACCTGCACAGCAAGATTTGGTAGAAATGCATTAAGCAAAGTCGGCCTCCCAACCTGACTCCCACGGCCCTGCCAGATCAGCTTCAGTACCACAGTAGAATCATGTTCTGAATGTTCTGAATCAAACTGACCCTAAAGTTTTGTTCATGATTTCACTAACTGAACGACTGCACGATGGATCAAGAATTGATACCAGTATCCACTGCGGCACTTTTAAGCACCACGAACAGGCCAGAGTTGTTAGCTGAGGTACAACTTGGTTAATGGAGGTGGAAGTTTTTCACACGGGAGAAGAACGTGCAGAATAACGATGATGTCTCTGATTCAGCAGGATCGTTCATGATTTTGACGTTTAATCAGTCTTAGCTGCACTTCAGCGTCAACATCAGCATTTCTCCATCCAGACATGCGTCTTAGCACCATGTCCATATACGCAACAACTGAAAATGCATATCTCATGCATCTCATCTCAGCGTCACCATCTCCAAGAATCAGAGTCTCTGCCCGTCCAGACGTGACCATTATCTTCACCCTGATCGGAACTTTTGCTAAAGCTCATTTGCAGCCACCTAAAACGCTGTATATATGTGTCCAAAAGGCCAAAACACAAAGAAAAAGCTTACATTTCAAAAATACCCACCGACAAGGCCATAGTGAGCATGGAAATGTCCATATTTAGGCTGGATAACAATCAGTTTGGTCAAGGTTACTTTATTGGTACATAACAAAAAACAAACACTTACGATCCCCAGCATGACAATTCCTGACTCAATAATCAGTCATTCTGGCTTTATATAAAGCGGAATGCACATAGAAGCTGCTCAGTGTGGACCTGAAGATATCGTGTTGCATGCTCTTTTCCCCCCGACCTATACCCCAGCTGTCTGTCTGACAAACATCCTTAATTGCCCCCCCGCCCCCATACGCAATGTTGTCTAGACTGCACTTTAGTTATGGATAATGACAGGGTCTCACCTGGAAGTCGTGGCCCCATTTCACTGTTTGGTCTCTCTTTCCTGGAGTTGCTTGAAATCGACCTGATTCTATTTCTGAATCGAGAGGATGAAGCGGGATCATGTAACTTTTCGTTGTTCACAGACACGTGTAGCACATTTGTATGGTAATAAAGAAGGAAATAATGAATTGAATCCTTCCCTATGCACAGTAAAAAGAAAGTTTCCCATGCAGTGATGTAATGAAGCAGCTGCCATGTGCTTGCAATAAATACGCCCGCCTTTCTACTTGCGTGTGTGCTATTTCTTTCGGCGCACAGCATGGCTCTGAGAAACAGCGGCGGCTTGTGCACCGCCTGCATAAAGAGGAACCCCGGGTTTTGTTTACTTTGCTGATTGCAATAGTCGGAGCGGGAACGCCAATGTGAATTAGCACGGCGAGGAGGACATATGGCGAGTGTCAGGTCTCAGTCTGGAGCCCAAAAAAAAACTGGTGGAAATACTGATCACAGACACGTTTCTCACAAGTTATTGCACACTAGATAATTGCATCTGCATTTCCCCATTCAATTACCGGTTTGTGCCACAGCCATCTCCAAGTATGAGTCAACAATATGGAAATTCTGCGATTATGGAACCCCTTAATCATACAAAACAGTGCTGGCAATTATTCTCGGGGAAAATATGCAAGAAACGGACTGCGGCCTCCCGCCGCTCCGGCTCTCCGGCACAGCCGAGACGTCAGCTCCGCCGGAGGAAACCGGGACTTTAATTGCAGGCAGGTCTGTGTTTGCTTAGCAGTGACACCGGCAGCCACTGAACCTTGTGTTTATTTTCGACTTTGGATGACTTTAGAGGAGAATAAATCATCCTTGTGCCGCCACATCATAAAAAACCGCTCAAAAGAGATGTCAAGTTGAAAGCGACCTGCATCCTGTGGAAAAGTAAACCCTCTCTTCTGCACCTTTTTTTCCCCGTGGCGGCGTCTTTGAAGAGCGGAGGCATTAGGCACCCCTCTTGCTAATGCATTAGCGCACAATTGTTTTCTTATCTTTTCCAGAATGTAAAAATACCCACTCCGGTGTGTCAAATGTGGACATTACGGAATCTGAAAATGATAATGCTCAGCGCCGTTCTACTTCCCACTTAGTGCCTCATTATGCGCTGGAAGAACTCTGTGATGGCCTATTATGGGGAGAGAGAGCGCGAGGCAGAGAAAGATCTCTGTTACCATGAGGACGGCTGTACTGCAGGGTCTTCTGTGTCCTACCGAGGGAGGACTCGCGGGACCCGCTCACGGTGTGAAGTGCTCCCAGGGGCATGTGGGATAGCCGAGAGGGGAAATGTAATAACTCAATGACGAGGGGGAGGCCTGCCAATTACAGTCAGCCCGGGATAGAGAAGCGGGATCAGACACATTGGAAACGGCTGCGTTTCTAGACTCCCCAGGGAAGGCCCTCCATCAGCGGGCTGCCGGTCCGCTGGAAATACGGGGAGCGATGTGGGAATCCAAACAGTATCGTAATTGCGAGCGATAACGGCGAGCTAAAGAGTGTATCTAAACACGAGCACTGATGGCTGGTGTTGTTTTAAGATTAAATGTACACTCATGCCTGGGATCACCCCCGGTCCTCTTGGCACTTTGGTTGCACTTGCACGATGTTTGGATTTCCCCGCTGAGTATTTCTTCTAATAACATAAATGGAGAGACCCATAGGCTTCGGCATTCCTCGTGCCACAGATAAGCGGCTTAACGCGAGGCAACCTAAACAAACTCAGCTGAGATTGAAAACGGGGACGACTTTCCAGTTTTATGAATTATCTCACTGTTTGCCCCTTATGACACTTTTCTTCTTTTTCTTTTTGGATGATTCAGTCATTGTATTGTTTCGGGGGCAGGAACCAAAAGGGTCACGAGTCACTTTCGTCAGCAGGGTCACGCATAAAAAAAAACCAAGCATCAGCAGAGCCCCCTCAACCCGACAGCACGTGTAAGAGAGGAGTTCACAGCCATCGCCCCCGAAGCTTCGCTGAGCACACTGGGTAACACCGCTGTGTGTGAAACGCAGCTCACTGCAGTCAGTCAGTCAAAGGTTATTTAGAGTTGAAAAGTTAAGGAAATCTATCGCCCGAGGGGAACAGCAAACTATTTCAACGGACAAAAGAGACATTGTGGAGCGTGAAATGATAGATTACATCATGGATTAGCGCTACAAGTTGAATGACAGGCGCCGAGCAGCCGCAAAATGGAGCGATTCGAATTGCACAGCTCGAACAGAACGCTGTGCTTCTTTTTAGATAGGTCTGTAATAGTGGAGGAATGATGGGCCTGTAAAAAACAAAACACCAAAAACTTGCTTTTGTACTGTTTATCACCACAGAAAGATCAGAGAGCTCGACTGCGACCAATAAAGCTTTAGATACGCACGTATTTGTTTGCAGCTTGAGCGACATAATGTTCCTCCTTTTCTTTTTTACTGGACTAAACGTATCATTAAAATGTAACTACATATAATTTGCAAGGGAAAGCGAGAATTACCTAAAATTCCCCTCAAAAAGCAGCATTCCCCAGGCAGCGCATTATAGGAAATAATTACCAGCAACGTGGTAAACACATGTATAACTTAGTAACTGGACTGTAGTTCAACACCTGTCTGTATCACAAGCAACGATCTATCAAGGTCACAGAACAGGTGGTGAATATATATATAATGGCTCTTGCTTCAGCTCAGTTAAACAGAGCTCAGGAGGAGACGTGGATGTGTGTTTTCTTATTATACATTACACATTTTTAATGAGTTGGCACTACTTTGTCCAAGTCTGTTTTCACTTGGATATTAAAGAGGGTTTTTTTTGTAATGTTTTAGTCAAAAAAAGCCAAATTACATTGACCATGGCTCCATTTATAAAAGCAGTAAGAGGGGAAAACATTTAAGCGGGTTGAATAGTGCTAATAATAATAGCACTGCAGTTCAAAAGTTGCTTATTAAAATTTAAATTTAAAGTTCAAAGTATCTTAGAGTTTCCTGTTTTGTCTGGAGAAAGACTTCCATCTTACAGTCACAGTCATAAGGCAAAGAGGCAAGTAACGTCATACATTATGAATTAATTGTCAGTCAGTAGTGGCAGATGCAGAGACAAATGAATCAGTTTGATTGATTTATTGGGTATATTGTTTGAACATTTATGTATGTTATATTTTGATATTCAAAAGCATCATTTGCAGATTGTATGGTTCCTGTTACTGGCTCCGTTCAAAGTCGTCGCCCTCCTCACCGTCTGAAGGGTCGAGTCAGAGAGAGATGCTGAGCACAAAGCACCTCCTCACAACTCGCTGGATTTGTGTAAACTATATATTTTTTCAACATGTCACATTGTGACTGTGCTGCTTGTCGATGTGGGACTGTCAGTGTTGTACAAAACGTGCGTTGGGAGCCTTTTTTCTCCAGCTCAGCCTGAAGTATGTCTGCGTGATGATGATGGCGAGCATATTTTTGTCCGAGGGCGACAGGCCTGCTGACGAAGTGAGCCAGCGCCGGGATATCCAGATGACCCACTGTGGCAGCGGATTCTTTGGGAGGCCCGCTCTGGGGATTAGGAGGCACTGGGCTCTGAACCCGTGACCTCTGCTGTTTATTTACCTTTTCCTGGTTTAGGTCACTGTGACATACTACTGTACTGTTGTGTCAATATCCCACAATCCATTCATTTAAGTGTGTTACGCGTGTGTGTGTCTATACAATGGGTTGTGACAGACACACTGACAGGACAACAGTTGTTTTTTTTTTGCACATGAACATCAAAATGTTTCACATGCACATTTTCGTTTCATAGTTCCGACTTGATTTTGTGACACAAGTTGGATTTGTGGGACTTCTAGTTTGAATCCCTTCCAACATTTTGTATTTTCTCCCCCCTTGTACTTCCATATCCAACACAGAACACACAAAAGAAAAGTGTTTTTAGGTTTTCTGTTGTTCTCGTCATCGTGCGAGCGCGAGTCCAGTCTGGCGAGAGCACCCTCGGAAGCTAAATTGTTGGATGTTCATTACTGCCCGCGCCGCTGTGGACAAAGCAGCGCCCGTTATATCCGGCTCTAACAGAAACGCTTTCTCATTCGCCACTAATTAACTACGCCATGCAGTGCAGAGGAGTGCAGAGCAGAACGGCCGTAGCCGCCTCAGTTTGGAGTAAACAAGACCCCGGCGGGAAAAGGGTCTTGTCTTGGCTGGCTGGCTGGCCCATTTTAATAAATCGATGCGCTAATCATCGGACGTGCACCGAGTGCCCCGGCTGCGCTTCCAATCCCTCTGCCTTTGAGGTTAATTTAATTAGGTTCCAATGCTGAAAAGCCCCTGACATACACACACAAGTGCAAGGTGTAATTGATTTTCTTTCTCTACCTGATATTCTCCTGCTTTTTAGTTGGAAACGATGTACAGGGCGAAGGGAATTTAATGACAAAAACAGTCAACAAAGAAACCATTTCTGTGGCTTAGGGGAAGTTAAGCTTATGATACAGCCGAGGTCTAATGAAGGCAGATTAATCCTTAACAAATAGGTTGAGTATATTTACAAGGCACTCCCTTTGTGTAGATTTGTGTGTGTGTGTGTGTGTTTTCCCCCAATTTGGCACCGCATTGTTAAAAAAGAAAAAAAAAGTGCTTTCTGTTGCAAGAGACTGTGACATTTTGTCCCTATGGTGCCAAAATAAGTAACAACAGAAATGTAATTAAACATGTAAAGCTCTTTAAATGGAAAGCAGTATTGTCGCCATAGAAACGCGCGCATATTTCGGCAAATTCAAGAGCCAGAATACATCTGCTT
Organism: Acanthopagrus latus; assembly: GCF_904848185.1. Taxonomy (NCBI): domain Eukaryota; kingdom Metazoa; phylum Chordata; class Actinopteri; order Spariformes; family Sparidae; genus Acanthopagrus; species Acanthopagrus latus. The sequence goes on along the minus strand of NC_051057.1, from coordinate 7,188,439 downwards.
AAAAATAAAAAAGTCTCTTTGCTCAGCCCTGGATGCTGCTGTTCATTATTTTTCGGCATCCAGCAGCCGGCTGGAAGATCTTTGAACATCAGTGAGCAACACATACAGGTGAGCAACATGCACCAATTTGTCGAGTAGAATAACAAACAAAAAACAGTTACCTCAAGCATGACGAAGCATTCGCCACCTAGCCCTGTCAAAGTAGGCCCGAGGATCGAAACGAGAAATGGCGCCGTGTGAGTGATGCTCTGCATGCAGAGTTTGGGCAGCAGATTTTTATCAAAACCCCTAACAAAAATACAAGAATGAAAATTGTACGACATGGATTAAACAGTACGTCTCTCAGATCTAATGTACAAATGCAAATGCTGCAAATGTTAGCATGTCTAGCTAACTAACTCAAAACCCACAATGACAAACACAGCCCAGTGTCACTTCCACGGCCCAGGGTACGACACACTATATTGTTTTGTGCTTCTTGCATTGTGGAAAAATGCTAGCAAGGGATTTACAGAGCAGATGTGTCCGCTCTATCTGACAAAAAACAAGCCAGCTGGACACGAAAGTGAGAAACTCATGAAGCAAACATTAGCTACACTGTTAGCTAGCTTTCTTTACAGCTTAAAATATTTGCTTTTAACAGCTGTCAGCTGACAAACTCAATGGTTGGTTGGTCCAAATGAGGATCCTGCGGTTGTTTACCTTAGTCCAAGGAGAAAAGAACCCATTGTTTCAAAAATTACAAGGAGCTAAATCTGTTACTATCACTGTAGCGTCATTGTCCACTGGCTATGTGCTATTAGAGAAGGGAAAGCTTGACTAAGAGGAGCTAGCAAGCCCCGAGGAATAGCACCAATCTTTTGAAGTCAGTTTGACCTAATGGATGAACCTTTTCACTCACATGTCACATTACACGCACAAAGGCCCCAAAACTTTGTTAGCAAACTTTGTCAATAAAACATCTGTGAAATGTTGATACAGTTTTTGTTAGCAAAATGACTCATGTCACTAGCAGATTTAGATCATTCCAGTAGCATTTGGTAAATCTAGAAAAGAATCATTAAAACCATTTTTTACATTCTAATTAGCACTTATTGGGTTAAACAGGAAGTTAGCTCGCTCGGCTAGTGGAAGTTGCTGTTGCTCAGGCTTACGACAAGATATGGAAGCTATGTAAGAGATCCGGGTTGTTTCAAACCTGCAAAGTGAACATTTTTGAGCAGCTTCCATAGAAATGAATGGCGATCTGCCTCTGACCCCGTGTCTTGGATTTTCATATTCATGAGGGAAAGGCTCAGCAAACAGTCAATTATGAGCAAAATACTACTAGGTTAATCCAGTGGCGATTCATTACCAGAATTGCATGTGAAATGTAATCAATATTAGTCTGTATATCAGCCTCTTCAGAAGCCTTGTGAATTTGATACTGGATCCGCTTTCACCCCGTCTGTCGGTCAGACCAGAGCACAACCCCACTTTAGCTCTTCCCTTACTGCACACCCCTCAAAACTGGAAAGAAATTAGTACTCTGAGGCAAGTCTGCCTGCACGCACACGCACACGCTCACACACTCACACACTCGCGTGCAGGCAAAACTGAGATGTGCAAGGTTCCAGCAGATCTTCAGGCCCTTCAGCTCTCATCTGGACAAATCCCTGGAAGCCATGGCCCGGGCCCAGCGAAGGCCTTCACCGTGCCAGCTCTTACATTTATGCAGCATTCTCTCATCCTGCCATCAGCCGTATATTCAGGGGACCAGGAAATCCATCAGCTCACAGTAGAGTAAAATCATGAAGTATTTCACTTGACGTCCAGTGTGCACACGTGCCAGCGATTGTTGCGCGCTCAAGCTTCTTTATCCTCCCCCCGAAGACATACAGCGGGGTGGAATGCGTCTTCTGTGCGATGCCAGGCAGACTATTTGTCCTCTAAAATAACTGTTCTCTGCACTTGGAGTGCGAGGCGCGAGGTGCAGCGTGAAGGGATGGAGAATCCAGCCTGACAGCGCAAAACTATTTTTTTTTTTCTTTTCAGTTTCACACACACCCTCTCTGCACTGTAAGACTGAGAGATGGCTCGTTATCATACCGCCTCCTGCTTGAAGCCCAAACAGTGCCAGGTTCACGTACAGTACAGCACGCACGTTCCGCTGTGTTTTTTGAGCGCTGTGCTTTAAATGTGCAAGTTTTTTTTTTTTTTTTTTTTTTTTCCTCCGCTGATGCTGATGAGGTTGTGTTGAAATCCTCGGGTCAGGGTTTGCGCTCATTGTACACTGGTTATTTCATGTCAGGGAGCCTCGCCAAACCTTTAAACTCATCATTTATTTAAGGGGTTCTTGTTTGCCTTGTCAAGCTGCGGCCTTGCTTCTGGTGCCAGCATGTGCCCCAGTCTACATTTTTGCATCTCACAAGGCTAACCTGTATTAATATTTCAAATCAGGGAAGCAAACAGGCCCCAGTCCATCCTGTGATTGGCAGTCGAGGTGATGCAGCATTGAGAGATTATTGATGCATTGTTAAGGGGGGTGGGTTTGGGCCGCTGCGAAATAGAAAAAAAAAAAAAAAGAAAAAAGAAGTAAAAGCAGCAAACATTTGTCCATCAGTTTTGCATAGCTTAATTGAATAATTCCTATTTGGGCTGCGAAGCTTCAGGCTGATTCCAAGTGGCACAGATGTCCCATGAATAAAACATGGGCTCTGTAAGCAAATATTAGCACTTGCAGTTATGATTATTTTCTTGTTAATGTTTGGCAATGTCAAACATGCGCTTTTGGTGTTGCTGTGCGATTGTGACAATAATTGGTCACGTTGAAAACGCACAAGCTGTGACACATGACTCGCGCGCGGAGGATAGAAGCAATCCATTAAGATTTGCATGTTATTTCTGAAAGAGATTATCTTCATTTATTTCCATCTTCTGGATCGCATTCACGGTCGGCGTCGTTTTTTTTTTTTTTTTTTGTAATCACATTCAAATCGGTCCAGGCTTAATTCCATCCACTCATACTGCATCTGTGCAGGCGGGAATCGGGAATGAGGCTGCCGAACGTAAAAATCGAGTCCGCACGAGCACAACGGCGTGTCAGTCTGTAAGCATCGGAGATTTCTGAAAAGGCTGCAACAACTCCGGAGCCAGTTCCTATATCCCTCCTACCTACTGCAATCTCTACTTTCTGTCAGGTTCGGTAATCTCACAGATCGAGCTGAGCTGACTGAGGTATGGTTATGCATCTTAACGCCAGTCTAAACTCTGCTATCCTTGTCACGGCTCACGGGTTAGACAAAACACAGAGAGAATGTTATCAGAGTTTACTGTCATAAACATTTTCAATAAGGAGACACCTCTAGACAGCGATGATAACACAGAATCATTCGACTCTAGACTTTTGGTTCAATAATTGAATATGACTACACCACATTATTACACTGTCATTATGAATAGTCTCGTTATCAAATGATTATTATGACTAACAGCAAGTATTATTGAGCTTTAAGCACCTATTATCAATTTATCTATCACAACAATATATCAGATAACAGTATTTAATGTGAAAGGTGTTGCTTAGTTATTCAAAGTTCATTTTCAAAGAAATTGCTGTAAAGCTCGCTGCATGGTACCTGCTCAGCACCAAACAGCAGATGGACAAAGTTTGCAAGTAGCTTTGCGAGCATTTACAAGTTAAGAGTCAGATGTTTCCTTCAGGAGCTGGTGGAGACCCAAAACAGCCAAAAGAGAAGGAACACTGGATTTATGTTCATGGCTTCAGATCAATACTGATCATGCTCCATACTGGACGTGTGAATAAGCCACTGTTAGCTGACAGCCAACTTAAAGCAGCTAAAAGCACCTGATTCTTTGTTTACTCTGGCGGCCCCTGTGGACAAAAGCAGTATGTGCACTTCCACCACCTGCTTTTAATATCTTGACCTGGCTGGCATGTGCATTTGTTTAAGCAGTGAAAGAAGCTGACCTTTTACAAAAACTATTTTTATTGTAATGTAAATACTTTGTGAAACAATTATTTATCTTTTTAAAAGTCAGCAGTTGAATTATATTCAGGTTTTTGGTTTACATTGCCATCGTGGCCTTATGGATGGCAGTACCGGTCAGCTGACTGGTCCACACTGAAATATTTTTAACAGCAGCTATAAAGACGGCCATGAAATTCATGTTCGACATGTTCACGCTCTACTAAAAATATATTACTCCTGGCTTATGACCAAAATCCTGGGGGGAAAAAAAATGCATTTACATCTACCTCAGTTGTACCTTTGCTAGATAGCTAACAGGTTAAATTAAGATGGCGAGCACAGAAGACGTTATGCCTGCTGAACATCAGCATGTCAGTATTGGGATTGTGAGCGTGTTAGCACGCTAAATTTGGGACAACATATCAGAAAAATCTTCAGTTATAATGCAGGCTGATGCAAAACCATGAGAGTGAGATCAGTTGCAAATCCTTTACAATGGATGACATTAGATGAATTGATTTGTAACGCTCACTTTCAAAAAGGAGGATATAAAAATATGAAAAGTAGATGAAAAATGCTTTTTGTTGTTAAATGTCTCTGTTAATGAAGACAAAAGGAACCATTCATGTGGGAACTTGCCTGTTTTATATCCTGAGTACACGCTGTTCCAGTTGTCTGCTGCCGAGAAGACAACTCTTATCATGTTGTAGATGTTTATTTTGCCTGAGCCGTTTCTCTGAATGGAGCACTGTGGACGGCGACTGCTGTCTCCGTCTCTCACTAGGTGGTCCCGCCTTATGACAAAGTTTGTATATTGTGTTTTCCTCGAGGCCATGAGAAATGACATCCCCGTGGACGCCCCCCCAGAGAGCACGTCTGGCCCGCGATGAGTGACTCCGTTAACACGTCGGCTGGAGCAGTAAGAGGAAAGAAAAGATTTGAGAATTAAAATTTCTGTTTTCTTTGTGCGTATTGTGTTGAACTTGATTTTATCTGTAAGGCAACTTAATAAACAGGATCATTTCCTACTTGATACGTTGATAACATGCAGTCCTTTGGGATTCGTAATTTCCTCAGCCTCGTATTGTTTAGTTATGCCATTTATGTGATATTTCCAGAGACAGTTCTTTCACTTCTTTTACACGATTGTTTGTCAAATATGCCACAACACATGGGCAATGTTCGAGTGCACTATTTCCTATAAAGCTAGATTTTACTCAGCAACACATGATTCCAGCATCCATTTTTAGATGTATGATCTGACTTCCTGGTTATGATGCCTGGAAAGGTTATTGTCCTATCTGCCTCTTCCCCTTTTGAACATATGATGAAAAAAAAAAAAGCTTTTTTTGCATTGCCAAGTAATCTTTGATAGATGATATACATTGTATTCTGTGGTTTTGTATGGGTGAAATTTTTTTTTATGAATTATTGATGTGGTAATTGTCACTGGTGTGTTAAACATGCTTAACAGTGTGCGGTTAGAGCATGCAGATGTGATGTCTTACGCTGTGAAGTGCTTGGCGGAGGTCTGGAACATTGCTTCTGTAACAAGCAGTGTGCAGGAATTCAACCCTCTCTTCCACAGGATACTGTGTTTTGTGAATCGAAACTTGATCAAACTGGAGGGATCGGTGGAGGTGGAGGTGGAGCCGTGGCCGCTGTCAGAGATGGATGGATTTGGCCTTAGGTTAACCGACTGCCTCGTGCACATGCTGCGTGTGGGCCCGACTAATGAGGGTCAACACAGGCCACAGGTCAGTGGGCGGAGTTTCTCTATCTAACTGTGTGTCAGTCTGATTATGGAAATATACAACCCCGGTGCATTCGGGAAAAATAAGCATAACAAAGGGAGGTGCTATAGCCTCCCGGTACGTGTTCGAAAGACAGCCAAGCGCAACAGGAAATAAACAACTACATCGGAAAATGAATTTATTAACGAGTAACAAAAATGTACCATGTAATATTTATATGTGGAGGCTGAGAGCTAATTGAAGGCATCTTTATCTTTCTCCCTCAAGTAATTGTGTTTTTGAACCAAGACAAATTCAATCAGCTCCCCAGTGACTCGCACAGCCCCCAAAACACTCCCTCCTAATCAGGAAAAGCAAAAAAAAAAGTTTCCTCACTTTTTTTCATCAAGTGGAAAGCACCCCAAGGTGTCCTTCACCTTCCTTGCAGTGAGAATGTCCCCCTTCATGTTCTCAACAGGAGGCCTATCCCTGGCCCTCCCCGCGCCGCCGTCTTTGACACAACTCATCCCGAGCTTGTTTTCGCGTCTCCCATGATGAGGATGATAAGAGCACTGTGGCAGGCGAGGGGCGTTTGAAAAAATAGATTAAATTACCCTCTCCTCAGGGGCTGCGTCTCCTCACGCTGTGTTGTCTTTATCACGGCGATGTTTACATTCATTAGCACTTGTCGGAAACGTGTCACAATCTCCTCAGCACCTCGCTCTCACGCGCCGGCCGCTCCCGATATCCGCTTTCGACTCTGGACTGCAAACAGATGCTATCGAGCACACAAAATGTTTTGTCTGCCTTCCATTAGTGAAAAAGCCCAGGGCCCCGGTCAAGACTTCACTTGTCAGAGTGCACAGGAGGTATTGTAGCCTCGAGAGGACCAAGCACTGGTATGTGGATTAGTCTCTCTTTCCTTAAAGGGTCTGTTCACCCAAATTACAAAGTGACATGTGCTCTCTTTAACGATTGGGAAAGGTCAGTTGGTTTCTACTTGTGCAGAACCCAAATACAATAAAGGATAATGGAATTCTGTTTGTGGTTTGCAGAGGGAGGGATTAAATACACACCACGCTTATTTCTTGTGATTTGTTCACATATGATAGTTTATTTCTTTGGTTATTTAGGTGTCTGATATTTCTACATTTACATCAACACAGTGGTGATTATTAGGCAGTGATGTCTACCCAAGTTAGTGTTCTAACCAGCTAGCCCCCTCTGTCAGCCTCTCTTGACTTTTAATAGTGTATATTAATGTAGTAAATTAAACAAAAAAAGTAAAAAATAGAGTAAACATTCTCTCACCCTTAAGTTTCTAAATTTACAGAACCAAGATGAGCTTAATTACCTGTCGTGAATAACTGTTAAAGCATGTGTCATTTAAAGTCAACATAAACAAACTACAACTCACCAAAACACCTCTGGTTCGGTTGAGATGAAGCCTAAATCGAAAAGTTTTTTTTCAATTCTACATGCCCTTCTCGCGCACCGCTGATGCCGACTATCTCTAAAACAGACGTGAATCTGAAGTTGCTGCTCTGTGAATATGTACGAATGGGGACGGCTGGTTCCAGCTTGTGAAACAATAGTATAACGCTGTTGGTATCATGTGGTATACGTGTTTCATCGTCTATCAACAGTAGTAGTAGTAGTAGTGGCCAGTTTGTGGAAAAAAGCGTGAAAAATGGCTTAGTTACAGTTTGCATAGCTAGCTAGCATTAGCAAAAGTTAGGTACTGAAACAAACTAGCAGCCACCTGAGGGCAGAGGTGTCATAATGTGACTTAAATGGAACTGGGGGAAGGAATGCCTCATGAGGCTGAATGTTACCAATAACACCTTTAACTAAATGAAAATACTTGAAGTTTTTTCCCTTAATTTTATGAATGAATCAAAGAGGATACAAAACAGTGTGTTGTTTTGACCTTTAAACAGAGCCAGACAAGCTGTTTACCATCTAGTTTCATATTAGCTCACATAGACTATGCGGTATCAATCTAAAGTATTTAGTATTAGTATTTAGTATTTCCTCAAATCTTACACAGTGCTTCAAAAATTCATATATTTATGCATAAAATCAGAATGCAGTGTAAGTGGGCTTTTCCACTGCAGCTGATTCGTTGCGTGCTTCTCAGCTAATTGCTGGTACTTGGCTGCATTTTGTGTTGGGTCGGGTGTCACGTCTGTCTGAATTCCAACTTTTCAAAAAGCAAATAAATAGTTTTCCTGTAAGAAAATAATTAATTAGACACACAGACACACACACACACACGCTCCACTCCCCTCTGCCAAAGCCCAATCCCATTCCTAGCATACTTCTGCCGTCCTCGCATTTGATCGGATAGATTGAGTCATTAAGCCTATCTGACACGAGCAATGGCCCTCCATGATAAGAGTCAAAGTCTGGCCCAATGTGGAGAGACACAGGGGCCTCTGTGATGAAGGGGGCCGTCTGATGGCTCAAGCAGGGTGCTGGCGGTGGAGTGATGTGAGGGGGAGGTGGCATCGGAGGCTGTCAGCAGGCATGGACCGGGGTCACCCCACGCCAAGCCTTATTAGGTCCCCATCAGCAAAATGCTGGCTGTCAGGCCACACATTGAAATAGAGGAGGGCTCCCGGTGAGCCCTCTGCCGCTCAGCACCAACTTTCTGGCTCGATGGTCACGATCAAACCCGTCTGGTCCAGCCCACGGCGATGCCTTGTGTCACTCCATTAAACAGAATGTATTACTGGTTTCACGCCACGTTAAGGAGGTGACAGGGAAAGTCAACTTGACCTTGAATTCCTTTTTCAGATGTGTTAATCAAGAAAACCAATCAGATGTCAGAAGGAACATGACACAAAGTTAATGAGGGTCTGCAAGAGTCAGTTTTTAATGATGGTGAAGGAGTACGTGTGGATAATGCTACTTATTGATCTGAACTGCAGCATTCTCTACTGTTGAAGTCTGAAGAAGCCAAAAACACAACTTATGTCTGAAAAGAGAAAATGCAGAAAAGGCTTAACTGCACACAAGTGTGTCCAAGGTCACATCGAACGGAGCACTTTCCCATCTCAATGTTCTGCCATCAGTCCGTTTTGGTTTGTTTTGCCAAATCAAAGAGGATAAGGCCGTCTAAATACTCGTCAGCCGAGGAAAGCTGCGTGTTGGCCAAAATAAACTGGAGACAAATGCCATGTCTCCCCCAGTCCCATGATTGTACCAGTTGACCAAAGGGTTGTCAAAATGAATTCTAAGCACGTACTTTAAGAACGGTATAGTTGGTCTGGGTTGAAAAATTAAACTTAAAAGCCTCTGTGACACTCACTTGGAGTGCTGTTTTGCTCTTTGTGAGGTCCAGTGACATTCGTGCACTGTGAGGGGGAAGGAAAAAAAATTGCGAGAGCAAGTGGACCGGCTCCATCCAAACAATGGAACTTAATTTGAAAGGAAAATAATCAAGCGCCTGGTGGATCTCAAAGAGCAATATTTGGTTTGGGCCTCGTGTTTGAGCCGCGCAGCCGAGTATCGCAGATAGTGCTCTCTCTGCCCCACAGCAAATACATGCTGCAGAAAGTGTTTAATCTCCAAATATGGCAAAAATTGTCGGATGAGTCGTTTGGAAAACCGCTTGCATCCAACAGATGTTTTGGCTCGTCATAGCCATAGAAATACAGGTGTTACCTACGTAGAGGAAAAAAACTGAGAGAGTCTGTCGAACGTAGCGAGCTGGCGATTCAGCTAGACGGCAAAAGCTACGGGCCGGTCGGAGTTGTCTCGAGGGAGGACGAAGGATTTTTCAGTTGGATGCATTATAAATTTTGCTTCTTCCTCGACTCTTCCTTTTCTCAGATGACCATGGCTAAATAGTATAAATTGTGGAGCTCTTATTTGAGGGTGCAACATGTTCCTCATGAGGCTGTGAGTAAAGATGATCTTCCTCCCTATACCTCTACGTTCAGCAGAATTAATGTTTTTTTTTGTTTGTTTTTTTTCTATACTTATTTACAGAAGTTCTGTCTGGAGCCTCATCTTCTTTCAGACTGGGCCAATATTGGTATAACTGCAATTCAATAGAGAATAAAGTTTTTTTGGGAAGCAAAACCAATAGCTTTAAACCGTAGCCACAACTGACCTCCAAGGCTAGGTGTCTTCTCACAGATCCACTGGGGGTCCCGTACTGTTAATCGTGAGTACTCAGCAGAAGGACAACAGCAGCCAAGAAGCCAAGATACAGTAGTGCTCGGCGGTTGGTGGGCAGTTGAATCACGGTCACATCAGAGCCAGGAAAAACCACAAGTCTAGAAAGACAACCTGACTGCTTTTCCACCCACACCCAGGATCCAATAACAAACTCACTCTGCAAATTCCCCTGATGACAGCCAGCTCCTAATAAGTTGATGGCCCCACTGCTTCTGTATGTGGGCCAAGGCAACCAGAGAACGCTCAATCGGTGCTACCGGTGCCAGCTCAGGTCATGGCCCTCTTGCCATCCCTCTGGATCCAAGTCACCCCACCGCGCTACTACAGCAGTTATCTGGATTTGACAACATGCAGAAGAATCGTCTCGGGCCACGAATGTGTTGTGTAGCAGCTGTGCAGCAAAACACAGAACATTTGAAGTCATTCTGCCCTTTAGAGGATAGATTGTGTATGTTTTTTTTATCCCTGCCGCTGTCTCGTGTTACATATACAGCACATGACACTAGAGCCTATCAGTTGAAACATAGCTGTAGCACCTAGCATTTTTGCAATACTCCAGAGAAGTCAAGCTGATTGAAACATAACAATATAACAGATTGATCTGACTGTTAGATACGCCTTTTTTACAGTCAACTCATTCAGCCATCCCTAGCAGTCAGTTGAAATATGTTGGGCACCTAAAATGTATTTCATTAGGTCTTACAGAATAGAATCAAGAGGAAGGGACAGTTTACACCCAAATGACAGGACATATTGGAAATATTGACACATATTTTTTTGGTGTAACAAGCCGAGTGCTATCTTGTTACATTATTTTCAAGAGAAGGCAGACATGTCTACGGCCACTATCTACAAAACTCAGCAACTCAGCCCGAAACAATCTAGACAAATAGCGCAACAGGTTAGAGGTAAAATGTGTATTTTTGATTTTGGGGTGAAATGACCCTTTAATTAAGTAGTTTTCTTACTTTGAGAATGCACACAAAAGCAAAAGCTGCAGATGAAAGTGAGCTTCAAATGCAACGCCATCAATAACATGTTAATCGCATCCTTTAAACAAAACATTCTGGAAGTTACAATATCGATTTTATTTGAAGTTCTTTTTTAAGTTATTTTAAGAGAGATAAGAGATGGGATATGTCCACTGAGTCGTCTTGCACCAGAATAGACTGACTTTGCGATTCTGATTAAATTGACCTTACAAAACCAGACCGACCAGCCACTTTTGCAGGAGGACCACGCGATCATCTGCCACCTAGTCACCGTCGCACGACTTGACATAATGTCATGTTCGACCGCTGCAAACCCTGAGCTCTGAATGTGCACACAGCGCCGAGTTGACAAACAAATTGTAGGCTGCAAAGCTGTGTACACTACTCAAACCACAAAATGCTGAACACAGAAAGCGCCCTTTTTTTTTTTAGTGCCATGATGAAAGACATGTGATTAATACGATCTGCGGCTGACTTGGACGGGCTCCTGTAACCGTACCTTGAACACATGTTTTTGCTGAGGAGTTGAAAGATGGCACTCTCGGGGCCAGGATTGAGTGCCTCCAACCTTGAGGAGACATTACTCTGATTTACTTCCTCCTCTTCGATTCTGCCGCGACTGCTGTACGCCGAGCGTCTCCAGCGGAGAGGGGTTAAAACAGAGAGTTAAGAGGGGAAGCACGGGGAGGCGCGGAGAGCAGCCCGAGCATTGTTTATTTTCACGGGAACATTCCAGGAGTTGACAGCTATTCCCTCGTCTGGAGGGGCTGAATTGCAGTGCAGTTTTCCAGACTCCAGACTGCAGTGTGTGAACTCCCACTAAGGCTAGTCTGGGACAATGAAGAATGAGTCTCTTATTCACACTTCCACTAGCGATGATAGTGGACGAGTACCGGCTAAGAAAAGGGTTGCACAGCTTGTAAAGTCATTCAATGAAACACGGCGATGAGGTGAGATGTAAGGTTCACGGAGAAAAATGCACAAAAAAAAAAAGAAAGAAAGAAAGAAAAATTTCTCCACTCGTTCAATCATTCATTCCAGGCTGCTTTACTGTAGCTGATTTACTGTAGCTAATTTTTTTTTTTTTGGAAGAGGAAAGACAAGCTAAGGCTTTTTCCTGGCTGCCACAGACTCGAGTCGACTCGCTTGAGATCTATATTTGAATTCTAGGCTAGCATTCCAGTGTCCGCTCTCCACGTGGCTGCTGCGCCGGGCTCTCTAGAAAATGTCAGGGTAACCGGATCGTTACACACTTGAGTCCAGTTACACCTCCATTAACGACCGTGAAAAGGATCCACACGCTGACCCCGGAGAAAGAGCCCCGAATTAGCATATGTATTTAAAGAGTCTGGTCTTTGGTTGCAGGGAGGCGTCTCACAAGATTCACACCCGAGGCCCTCGCTGCACGGTCACGCGTCACACTCTCCAGTCTGCAGCAAGAAAGACACTTACTGTCAGTGCTTATCTGAAGTGATCACATAAGACATTACGGGCCTAGCTGAAATGTTTTGCAAACATGCATATTTCCTTTCTTGCTCAGAGACTTTGTAATATTAAATTTGTCTGGTAAATATCATCGTGTTCAGACAAAAGACGCCGTCAGTTTTAGAGGTTTTATGTTCCGCATGGAGTCGGTGGAAACCAGCATGCAAATTTTTACGCTAACCATAAGCAGGCCGTCTTGACAAAGCAGACCTTTGAGGTAACGGAGAATCCGAGAATTCAGAACAGGGGATGCTGTCGTAGCGTATTAGCCTTGTTTTTTAATTTAACTTCTTTGTCAGTCCAAAAAAAAAACAGTTCCACAAAAGAGTAATTGTTTGCAGACAGCTGTGCGGTAGTTGATGGTATGTCTTTGGACTTAACTGTGGGAACTTAATCTAACCCGTTAGCCAATCAAATTCTTTATTTTGTCTCTTGAATTTATGGGTAGGGCGCAGTGGTGAACAAAAAGACCCAGGGAAGGAAGTTGATGCTTGTCTAGCTCGCCAGCTACAGCAGTTCACCAGCTAACCCTTGCGACTAGCTTCTTGTCACGCATAATTTGGTGAGGCTACAGCCACCATCCAGTTGGTTTAACTTAACCCTAAGCTGAAAACATCTACTGGGCTCTGTCTGAATGTAAAACACATCACCGGCCTATTTAAAAGGTGTGACAAGGAGCCATCAGTTTTTGTTGATTTTGGCAGCCCCCTTCGGCAAAAAAATGACGACGGCGAAAAAAGTAGTTTTAGTGCCATACCACCAGACTACGGAGCATCTCTCCTCAGGCTGTGAGACTCTAACCCTTACCAAATGTATTCTTAACCCCTGTGCACATTAAAAAAGGTTTTCATTTGAGTTCTTATCCAATGTGAATAAATTGGCATCCAGCTCAGTGAGAGGTATTTATGCATCTATACAGTATGGTTATTAAAGTGTTACATAGTTCTATATTCCAACAGTTCACTAACCCATGTCTCTCTTCCCTCTCTCATTCAGTTACAGAGGAAATGAAGCTTCTGGTAACGCTGCCCACTTTATCCTATGAGGACAGAGAGACCCATCAAGAGGCGGTCCCGTCTGCTCCCGAACCCACAGGGAGCAGGATCCTCCTGTCTGCCGCCATGTCTTACCGCCGAGGGTTTGTATAGAGGAAGGAGGTGATTGATAACTGCAGAACGGACAGGAAGTTAGCTGAAACGACAACAACGCTTAAAGCAGCCCCCGAGTTTAGACTCCTTCACAACCAGTCAAAAGTTCCTTGTAGTACGTTTCACATTTTTGAACCCCTTGTAAAACCATAAATTGTTAATTATTATACTTTGGTTTAATAAGGGATTAAAGAAATAAGATGAAACCTTTTAGTGAGTGAGCTTCCAGCTTCTGGTACTGTCTGTGTTACATTTGGCCTCAGACAGAGCTGGGTTAGCTGTTTTCTCCTGTTTTCCAGTCTTTAAGATAAGATAACCAGCCTCATATTTACCTCAAACATGTAGGAGTATCTTCTTATATCGCTCTCAGCAGGAAGCACATTTCCCAAAACATCCAGTTAGCTCACAATAGAAATGTGGAGCGCGTAGCCCCGGGCTTGCATGATTACTCGTCGGACATCCTTGAGCAGAAAACATTGAGGGGGGAAAAAAAAAAAATCTGTTATTTTGGGGGAATTTTTAAATACATCTTTCAATTTAAACTTACTTTTGAGGCATTTCAAGGTGAGTAGGGGACGTGCAGTTGCTGGCTAAGTAATGATGCAAGCGTGAGGCAACAGAGAAAACAGTACGGGCCCGCTCGAGTCGCTGGTGTGTTCAGGCCGGTTGAGGGGGGGTCAAACAGTTAATCCTCCCTATGGAGTCAGGGGAGCTGTGGCCCCGTGCATCACCTAAATGTTCCCCGCCGTCTTGAACTGTGGTGACTTATAATCATGAGGGACATAAACAGTGTGACCTCTGTGCTCTCATGTCTGCTGGTCAATCGCAGTGTGTATAAATATATGTTTCAGCTCATATCCATTATGGCTACCATCTGGAAACTCTAGCAGTACATCTGTGATTTATCTTCCCTATCAACAATCTCCCCCAATCTCCCCCATGCTGGAATTGTTGTGGACTTGGCCACAGAAAAGGAACATTATCAGCGGACTATTAAACAGTGTTCTGCCAACAGGGGGTGGTGAGAAAAGAAACCAAAGGCTTGTCTTAAGGCGAGCTGGTAGGAAATGTTTTCTTTTTCAAAGTGTGTTATACCCCCTGGTGATAAAGAAGGGACCAGAAAAGAAAAGAGGGCGAGTCGTTGAAAAGCATGAAAAAAGTTTACCCAGCCCCAGGTGCAGGGTTTTCCCCCCGCTGATGTCTTTTCACCAACACTTTGTTCATTTGTCGGCTTGATGGGGCGGCCGGACAGCTAACTGGACGGCTGCCTGGTCACTGGGCCAGCTCCTGAGTGGAACATCAAACTCTAGCATGACCCCATCCGTTTTCTCTGTCCCTCCATGCCCACATGTCATGTGACAAGTCATATCGAGATTGTATCGTGCACGGAGCTAACATAATGAACTGTCCAGTAAGTTGAGTCTATTCATTACCATTGTCTGCGCTCTTGTAGATGCCACAGTTTCTTTGCCTTGGTAAAAAGAGGGACGCCTACCTCCGCTGTGCTTCCCATTAAATGGACGCCACCTCTGGGCACTGTGTTCGTCTGGCCAAAGCCCCCAGGGCTCAGTGGGTACTGCGTCTCTCTGCTGGCACAGACACGCCACTCTCTGTTTGCCTCTTTAGTTTCAAAGAGCCTCGCTGAGTGTAAGCTGTCTCCTCTCATTGTTTGGCGATGATGCAGCTGGGCAGGGGGTTTTGTGTAAAAGTGTGTTACCAGACCATCTCCGCCGTCCCTCCACTGCTACTGCCGACAACAGCTCCAGCAGAGTGGCGGCTGCCATTTTCACTTACAGTGCTTTCACACATGTGAATGTTGCATAGTTAACAACCCTCTATTGATGGTTCTGTTCAGCACAGATCAGCAGGGGTCAATTAATGAGCGGCCCCTGACCATCAGATCCCAATTATGGCTTTCAGAGCACTCCACTGTGTGCCCCTCAAATACCCAGCTCCATTTGCCTGATAATCGTGTAATTAGAGTTTGTATCAATAATTGAAGCACCAACAGGGACATGTATTATTCTCCTGTTTGCCTCATTTGCTAAATTGCCGCAACATTTTTTGCTAATGATGCACTGAGGCATGCACCTTTCTGCATTATTTATTAGGAATACAAAAGCAGCCCACTGGAAATATATTATTTGACAATTACATTTTGGCCATCTTTAATAAAGTGTATTTGTATAAAAATAATACATATTATGATAATTGATTAATTAAAGTAACAATAATTACAGCAACGTATCTACATCTAATAACATTTGAGATGAAAATACTTAATCTATCGATAATTCAGATTCAGAAAAGCAGGCATCTGACACAGGACTTGTTACACATTTAACTTTTACTGATTTCATTTTCAGTAATCAGCAGAATGTAGTGTACAGTATTAACAATGGAACACATGACTACTTTATTGATAAGGATGTAAGTGAAAAACTATAATATTTGCCTCTGAAATGTAGGAGAATTAGGGCTGCACCTAATATGGATTCATCTATCAATTATTATTATTATTATTATTATTATTATTATTATATTACTTGGTTAATAGAACAACACATTTGCCCAAACTAACATTTTAAAACTTGTCATTTATGTTTCAATATTTTATACCATATTTTATATCATCCTTCAATCATCAACAAATAAATATGACAAAGTATGCACTGCAGGGCATTATTCCCCAACAAAAACTGGTAATTTATGTAATCCTGCTATACATTATGTCAGGTTGGGGACAAAAAGCAAAAAGAATTTAAATTCAAAATGCAGGTTTTCCCATTCATTTTAAGCTGCCGATCAGGAGGGCATGTTATTTAGCATGGATAAATACTAAAGAGGGAACACAACAGACATTTCTGTGTAGCGTAATGTTTACTTTTGAATTTCGGTTTGTCTCGTACCTCAGGTTAAAACACAGGAGCTTTGTTTTATGTGAGATTTATCAGCGGGGGTTCCCAACATGTGACACACACGGACCATAGGGTGACTCCAACACCGCCTCCAACGTGAATCCGGCCGCTCGGGGACGCTTCCGCTTCAAGTGCTCAAACATGGCAGTAGTACTGCTGACATCCAGTGTATGTAAAGCATCATATTGTGAAATTCATAGATGGCTTGGTGAATTTAATACATTAGACAAAGACCTTACATTTGTATGAGTGATACTCCAGCATTCAAACTTTGCCTGCAGCCAGTGGATGACAAGATGTCTCTTATTTATTTCTTTCAAAACTCTTGTATTGCAGTTTCCTGGTAATGGATATAGGTTAAAGCTTTCACAAATCCACACACACACACACAAAAAAACAGTGAAACATAACCTGTTGCTTTTTTGAAAAGACCTTGGGGCAATACGGTGATAAGCACTTCCTCCAAACACAATGCTGAATTTCTCTTTGGTACTCTCCCTAACCTGTATCCTGTGACAGCCGTCCCCGATCATGTCAATAAACGCATGCCTCTGCCCTTGTTTTCCATCTGTCCCATAAATGTTTGACAAGACAGCCTTATTAAGGGAGAGGACTGTTATTTTTCACTTTTCAGTCTTCCTCAGGTACATCGTCTGTCACTGTCCCTTCAATAAATAATGGCTTGCACCACCGTTTCCCATACAGTGCAGCCTCATGACATTAATATGAATACACCTTTGACTTGACATGGAGTAATGAGACGTTTGACAGCTATGACAGTCACATATAGCTGATGGTGCTGCAGTCTGCCTATAGTTTGGGTTTGCAGTATGCTTTGCAATCAGAATCTTCAGTAGACAGGCCAGGAGAGTGGATATCTTAAAATCAGCGCAGGAACTTTTTGCCACAACTGTCCATAACAAACTACGCACGGCACAACGGTTACCTTATCTCAGGCATGCATGGAAATCAAACAGCCTGGAGAGAGATAGCGAGAGAGAGAGTCATTAATTCTAATTGGGATATTTCTGCAGGACTGGAGAGTAGCGGAGTAAATGCTACTCTGGAGCAGTGTTTTTGATGGAGCCAGAGCCCCATATGCTGTACTCGGGAGCACATCTGTGCCCAGTGCCCAAGGAGAAATCCCCTGGCAGAAAACACTTCAATGCTGCGAGGAGGGGAGGGAGAGGAAGTAAGACACTGCGAGCGTTATTATGCCAGCCGGCAACAAATATCCATCCTAATTGCTCCACAATTGTATTAAACTAGCTATTATGTAGCAATTAAATTTGTTTAAGCCCCAGCTCCAGTTACAGTTTTCAGTGTGACTAATTAAAAACAAGGGAGCAGGAAAACCCCAGGCAGAAGCTTTTCCCTAAGCTGGAGCTCCAGCTCCCCCGCCATGACTGTATTTAGAGTGTCAATCAAGGCAGAGTCAGGGGCAAGTCATTCAGGCAGCCTTTTTGATTCAACCTATTCACTCCTATAAGCCCTTTATCTAGGCTGTCTCTGTATAGTTCCAATTATCCCAAAGTACCGTGCATTTGCGTGCAGAACAGAAAACGAAGAGGCCAGTCCTCCCAGTATCCTGCCTCACCCTTGTGCTGCACATTGCCCAAGTTACAGGATATGAATCACGGGTTATATACACATCCATACAGATGTTTACAGTCCATTTGCCCTGGGCAGAAAGTGACGACCGCAAAACACGTAAAAAAAAAATCTAGCAGTGAGTGCACCGTTCCACGATAAAGGTCCATTTAGTGTGTTTTGGCCAAAGTCCAGCGATGCCGGGGCTGCCCCCCCCACACACACACACACACTCGGGTCATTAGAGGTGAGATGCAAACTGACGAACACACAGAGTACAATAATGAGCCATGAAATGAAAGGGAAATTAATTGGACCCCAATAAAGAAAAGATTAACAGAGATGGATTATCCAGTCTGTTTGACTGTTTTTAGCAGCTTTAAAATAGTTTTTCAGTTCAGTGAAATTAGCATAATTCATCCCAATAGCTGCAATAAAAAATTACACTATACATGATTCTGAGCGAAACTTTTTGTATTTTGAAAAATGCTGCAGTTTTTCTGTGCTTGTTGTTTCTTTCACATTTTTGCAATTACTATAATTATACTTTACTCCATTACTCATTACATATTACTCATTGAAACATGTGCGACTTTGCAGGTTACCCAACAGCAAAACTAATTACTCACATCCCTTTCAGCCCACCTGGTGAATGTATGCAAGTCCAACATTCACTCTCTTTCAGCTACGCTTTGGTCAGACATATCTGATAGCTCTCCATAGGTTTGTCTCATGAATGTATTTTGTTCAGACCTACATACAGCCGTGCCACTCAGCCTTGCTTCCAATTTCGTCAAGTGGCCACTGCAGTATTGCAGTGAACAATTCACCTGCCGCCCGGAGAACATTTTCCCTAGAAACAACTTGAACTACAAAAAGGTAAATTATGATTTTTCATTTCAGGAGTTTTGATCCGTGAAGTTTTTCTATTTGTAAAACTTACCTCAAGCCAAGGAAAAAGCAGTTTGAAAATCTATGTGCCAACAAGAGAAACACTACTGGGCATTTTGTTTGTACTGAAAAGGCCCCAGTATCTAGTTCTATAAAACATCTGGGGTTCATCTCGACGAGTGACCCTTTTCACTTTTTTTTTTCTCCAAGTTTTTTTTTCACTTTCTCATTTCATACATGGACATTATAATAATATAGAATGTACCTGCATTAAACAGCCCTAAACCCTGACATTCACGCAGAAATATATTATGAAACTTTGCGGTTTAACCCAACACATCCTGATGCTGATACAACCCATTAGGTCGATTGTGAGCATCCTGCAAAATGACGACTACAGCCATTTACCAAAAGACATGGCTGTTGTAGCATGACAGTGACCTAAGAAAACTATTTGGTTAGGTTTATGCACTAAAACGACTTGATTAAGTTCAGGAAAACATTGTGGTTCGGGTTAAAGTAGCTATGTTACTTCCGTAAGTAGTGAGTAAGTAAGTTAAAAGAACTTATTGTTGACTTCTGTTTTCACGCTGGACATAAAGAGCGTTCTCCCAAATGAAAGTCTCGTTGCAGTTAACAAGTCCCGTGCTAGTTTAACCAGAGCATCCAACCCACTATACAGAATTCCCACTCTTTATAATATCTCATATAATATCCTCACTTCCTCCTTTGAAGCTGTAATTTCCTTCTACAGCCACTAGAGGCAGCTGTCTAACAACAATAAGTCATAGTAAGCAACTTTCATTTTTTCCTATATGGTCATTTTCTGATGCAGAAAATGGCTCCTAAAACCACTTAAGACAAAGACAAATTTGGATTTACCAGGAGGTGTATTTATTTTTTCCTTTTGTAGAATATAATGTTGCACACATCCAGCTTTTGTGTAATGTTAATGCACCCTGAACCAGTCAATTAACTGAGCGCACAGAGACAAAACAGGGTCATGGAGCTTTTCACTATTTGTAACAATATGACTGAATTTGAAATTGTAATCCCTTACGCACAAAAGTTTCTGTAAGTTGGTTACATTTTACCGCACTTCCACTCTCACATGTATTGGGGGACTGGGTATACAGTTGTATGACACAGTTTTCTGCTGGACCACGCTGTACTGGAACCATTGCTGCCCAGCTGCAGGCTGTCAGGGCTCATCTCACACTGACACACTCCAGGCCTTTGAGGCTCTCAGTGAACTAGTTCAGGGGACCTCAGACCGACCAGAGCACTGGCAGAGAGTAAGTCCAGTGCAGTTCAGCACATCGTCCTCTACAACTGGTGTGTTTCAACATGGTAATCTTGTATGGTGCCGTTTTAATGATAGGGAAAACACAGCAAGCCTCTTACACGCTCACAATCTTAAGCTATAATACAAAAGACTCCAGTGGACTTTTTTGGACCAGCTAGAGCGGTGGCATAATTTAAAGGCTGGAAACATTTAATGACCACTCGCGAAAAAAGCGCAAAATCTCAAATCCACCTGAGACAGCAGTTCCAGCTATCACACAAATCAGCACAGTTCGCCTTTCGCTTCAACGCAATAATGAGTTCAAATCTGACTCATAAAACCTTCATTGTTTCAAGGTGCTTGGACGGCTCCATGTGGGGTTAGGGAGTACGTGCGGAGCGTTTCGTACTCTGTGCAGACTGCAGGCTGTCTGCCAGAAGTAATAGCACAAGTGATTATGTCTCATTACATTAAACGTAGACACTTGCCTACTTTCTTCCCATTGTCCTTGAGTGGCTTGGCTCCCAATTACTAAGTTTGTTTTTTGGGGGGGGATATGTGAGAAATATCCCTTAATCTTTAGAAAACCACATTTTCTCTGTAGCCCTCGAGTGAGAGTGACAGTGAGGAAGTGCCAGAATGGAAAGGAATTTGTTAGGGAGAAGGGGATGTCAATCACAGAAGTTAAACACAACGCATCTCGCGCTGCATGGAAAAAAAATACATCTCAAATGGCTTCTGTAATATGCTCTATTTGCAGGCCGGTTTGGAAGAAGAAAACATCATGTTTAAAACATCGTCCTTATCACGAAAATGGTAATTCAGCTGCATAATCTCTGTCTAATTTTTTACATTCACGGAGTACGACACAGGTTTTCTAGAATGTTTACTCTCGCAAGGTGAGGTGAGTTGAGCGAACCAGTTGCAGGATGATAATGTATCACGTTAACCCCTGAAGATCGATGCAGCTCTGCATGGATTTGACTCCTGGAGGGGATTATTTAGCTTTGCTGAAGTTTCATGTCACGACAGGAAATTCACACCGGGATTAGAAGTTGATACTTATGACTGCTGCTGATGGACATAGGTGGGAAGTTTAGATGCCTTCTTCTCTCCCTTCCTTTCTCTCTCCCCCCCGTCTCTTCCTCTCCCTCCCATGTCGTTACTGTTTTTCGGTATTGATTGCCTGCTGCCTCTTAAATTATGCATTCTGCAGCGCGGTTTCGGAGTGCTCCCAGGTGGGTTTGTCAAAGGGAGAAGACACATGTAGCCGGGCAGTGTGCCTGGGAGCGTCAGAAATCCATACAGGTCACAATCATGTCACCCCATCAGTTTTAATCAGCCAAAGCTGAATACAAGCTGGTGACAGGGCTTAGAGGTATAGGAGATGTGCCTCTGCCTCGGCTGTTCCCCCGACACACAGGATCTGGTTCAATACTGCTGGATGCCGCTGACAGAGACTCATTATCATCTGTGTGTGTCTTGCAGCTGGGCTGGATGATGAGGCATATACTGGTCTGGGCCTGTTCAACACTGTGTTCCCATGCTACACTTTAATTTGGGCTTGATTGGTTTATCGGAGTCTTCCTCTCCCTCTGCAGGGCTTTACACTGGTGCAATGATACATTGTGTTACCGAACTGTAGCAGGATTGTTAAAAATTGACAGCAGTTCCTGAAACTAAGTTAACTGTAAATCGATTTTTGACAAAAACTTGGGCAAGAGGTCTGGATAAGTGTGGTGCAAGTGCAAAAATAAATCTGATCTCTTGATTATTTTGGGAATATATTAAGATCCTTGTATTATGTGTTCATCGATTGGCTCTTTTAGATCAGATTCTTATTTACAGTGAATAATTTCAGAGTTTATTAACCCCAATAAGGCATTTTTCTCTCTTTAGAAGTATAAAAATCATTGTTAACTGTCAGGTAGTGTGTAGTTAACTGATAATACATGCATAATAATGTACATAATAATCTTGATTAAGCCACAAAAGAAAGCTTGGTAAATGATTAACAATGGCATACTTGGTAAGATAGGTAAACACTATAAAAGTGTTTGTAATGCAATTATAAGCAATTGGAAGATGCTCATAAGGCTTTCATTAATTTTTTTGTAAAACATTTTTTGTTTACAACAGTAAATATTTGCCCTATTAACTAATGCGTAGTACAAAAACCTTTTTAGAAAGAATTACCAAAATTTTGATGTGTGACTTTGACTAGATTAACATCAATAGCATCATTATACGTGTATGATTCATGAACATTTAAGGGAATTATAAACAAAAAGAGTTTGGAGGTCTTGAGCCTTGAGCCAAAGGCTAACATCGAAATGCTAACATGCTCACAATGATAACATGCTGGTGTCGTTCACCTCTTTGGGTTTGGCATGTTAGCATCCTAACATTAGCTCATTAGCGCTAACCAAAGTGCAGCTGAGTCTGAGAGATGACGTTTGTTGGAGGCTAACACAGAACTTAGCACGCTTCAGGGATCTAGCAGCTGGATTGTGGATGGTTGCAGAAAAAAACAGCTCTGTAGTTTATGATACTTACACATTTACACTTACACATTAGAGTCCTCTTGTAAAGACAAACAGACAAATGAAGAGATGACGTTTATTGTCCCCGAGAACTTCTATAGCTTCATTTAGCCACTTGTTAGCAACTGCTGAGACATGAAAATACTTATAATGCATGTGTGGGTCAGGCATTAACTGGAAAACCACAAACAATCTTTGACATGAGGGAACCAGCAGCACGAGTCTCATTTCTTATTTATTTAATTCACAAATGATGACATTTATCCTGAGGATAACATGAATCGTGTGAATTTTATGGTAATCTATGCAAAAGTTGATGCAAAACAGCAAACATAAACCTGGGGAAAAGCCAAAGTAAGTGGGAAATCATGGTAATCCAAGTTGGATAGGTTGAGATATTTCATCTTTAACCAAATTGGTGGACAAAACCACTCCACCAGCATGAAATACCTCACCCAATGAAAAAAAAATTATATTATTATATCATATTTTCTGGTTAATTTTCATAGAATAGACAAATAAACCTACACACAAACTCCATGATCACTGTGTACAAACGGTGGGTCATGACACTGTAATCAATGGGCGCGCAGCGGATCGTGTTGCGGCTACGTCTCGCAGCGAATCTTCCCACGGAAGGGCGAGTCTCCAAAGGAGGCCAGCGCTCCTTTGATGGAAACAGTCGCGGAGCTCGCAGTGTTGCAAACTTAAAGGAGTGAAAACACAACAGGGTCAAAAGAGCAAATCCGGCCTTCTGTTCTTGCTGCCTTTATTGTGAGGGCTGCGTAAGGCACAGTGAGATTTCCTTAACACTGCCAGTGAAAGGAAGCTTGATTTTCACAGGCCGGCTGACCCGCTAAGAGCAGGTGTGTCTCAGATACAGTTTCAGACTTCTTTTTTGTCTTTCCAGTGCACTTCCCAGCTGACGATACCGCCGCCTGGTCCAAGCGCTTATCAGGATTTAAATAAAAGCCAATCAAAAGTTCAGGGAAATTTTCCCTTTTTTTTTTTTTCTTTAAAGAATCCCGCTGTCTATGAAAGAACTGCGACTCCCGTGACTGGAACAGGTATGGGGAACATCACCTGGAAGCTAACATCAGTCACTCAGGTAGATCAGATTTGCTTTTTCTTCACTCTCACTTAACTGTTTCCGTTGTGCATGTAACAATATATGAACAGAGTGATCAGTAAAAAAAAAGGTTTCTCATGTTGCCACGATGGGCTTTGGGAGGGGAAATACCTGATCTCTTCCTGTAAGGGGATATCAGGTGAGGAAATAACCATTTCATGTCTTTTGAAATGCAAAACGAGGGCCTGCTTACACACCTAACAATCACATACGTACAGAAAATGTCTCTAAAGCTTTGAAAAGTACAGGTATTATAAATCGTCACATATTGATCCTGATGTAGGACACAAAAGTAATTACTACGAGGTGACTGTGTGTGTGTGTGTTTGAGTGCAGGCAGATTATGAGTGCTCCTGGCGTGAAAGCCACTTGTTACAGTTTAACACGGACTGCTGGTTGCATCCCATCATCCTGTCATCATATCCTGCCTGTTGTGACACTTTATGTAAGCAGAAACAAGCCTGGGAAGAAGCCAGAGACACAACATCCTCTGCCGAGGGGTGACTCGCTCTGACCCTCCATACAAAGTCCTCAAAATAAACCTACGAGGCAACGAAAAAACTGAAATGTTTGTTCAGACTCTTATCTCGGGCTGTACATTTCCTTCGGGGGGTCGTGCGACGTGTGCTGGATGGTTTATGTTTGGGCCTGTAGGATGCATTATGGAGCCGTCAGGAGGATGTGCACAGCTCACTTCCCCCTGCAGGCTCCCAGGACGCCTCTAAGGATACAGTATAACCAGACTGTTACTTTAACCTGATATATAGTTTGTAAAATAGGGGGCTCAGTAACTTATTCTTTGAAGTACGGGAGGAAGAATCGCTCATCTTGACAAGTCATTTAATCTGGTCCGGTCTCGAATCGTCCCCTGAATACGAAAACTGGAAACAGCGACGCGCTTGATTTATTTCCCATGCAAATGAACCCGTTGCGATGCTTTTAGTAAGTCACGTCTGTTTCCAGAGATTGTCTTTTCCCTCATCGGTTAAAGTTTTGTTTGACATGGTTTACAGATTTCGAACAGATGAAACCTAAGTGCTCCGGGACCGACATTTGTGCGCCGTCATGTAATCAATCACCGCGCTCGGCACTGCGGAATAAAACTGGACTGAAAACTGGAGGACGCACGATAACATAACACAAAAACTTATGTCCTACACCTGCAACTGTTTTATCTTTAACCCAAGCACAAGTCTTTACTCTCAGCAGTTCTGATAAATACAGCCTTAATGTCAATAGCAGACATGCTGGCATGTGCACACACATGCATATCCGCAAGGACAGCAGCCGTGGGACAATAACCTATGGAGCTGCTCTGTCTTCTCGGTCCCCACCTACTCCTGTCTCACATGACTGCCATGACCTCATTCCACCTGAGCCGAGCTCACAGCTGCCTCCCAGCCAAAAAGGCCTCGGGGCCAGAGATGAGCTGTGCCAACCGCCCTCGTCCACGCCTTCAACACCCCCGACTCCTGAGCTCACTGTCATCACGTCACGTGCTTCACAGCGACGCATGCCAGAGCTGAGCCTGGGTACATTAAAAAAACAAAAAACTGGAAGGAGTCCTTAAAAAGTGAAGTGAAGTTCCACAGCACAAAATCACTGCAACTATTAAAGACACAGAAAAGAGTTAACTAAGAGTAACTAAACAGTTAGCTTAGCTTGTTTCAGACACTTTACCTTTGGAAACTACATAAATACTAACTACCTCTGAAACACATCATAATAAATGAAGAAATGAAGTCATTACCTACATTTACAACAAGTGAAGTTGTTATTTTTGGAACTTGTGTTAAATTGAACATGGCTACAAATGGCTAGGTTTTAAATTTTACTGGGGTAACCAATAGCAGTTGGATACTTGGTACTAGTTAAGAATTTGGGAATAGTTTAAGGAATAGCTGGTGCAAATCCAGTAATAATGCAACAATAATAGGAAATAAGCTACAAGAATTTATATTCTAGTGGTGTAACTGTATATATTCGCTGCTGCTATAGGTGTTTGGGCATTCAGCAGTTCTAGGAAGCATATTTGGTTCCAAAAACATCCAAATGTATTTTACACACCGTGTCAGAACTGAATCTCTTGAAGGGCTCTGAAAAACTGAAGTCGTCAAAAAATAAGTGTGACTGTTTATTTTGGCAGGTCGCAGAACTACACAGAAGAGGTGTTATTTTTTATTATATTCGTCATGTCACTCTGACATTTCAGCAACACCAGCTTTGCGTCACCCCAATTACTCTTTACCGAACAATAAAACCTTTAACGGCCGTAAAAGACAAGAGCGCTCTGTCAGATGAACTCGAGCGTTCCCAGTTAATGTTTTGGAGAGTAAACATTTCCAGTTCGTGACAGCAGGTAACGTCATTGTTAGCTCTGAGCAGAGAATCAACCGCGGGTTGCGCAAAAGAGAAATTCTCAAATCAGAGGACCCGTGTACATGTACAGCAGGGGGGGTACGAGGAGGCACGGCTGACAAGGCTTGGAACGAGGCCATTCCCCCCCCGTCCACATCACGTTTCAGGTACTGAGTAATCCTCTTGTCTCACCACTTCTCGGTCTGGTGTTGCCGCTTCAGTGAAATCGCCCTTTTCTTGGCAAGTCTACCTGCTGCAGAACAAGCCACTCTCCTATTACAAAAGGCTGGGCTTAATAAGCGCCCAGGCTGTATCAGCGCCGTATTCAATTTCCTCAGATCTTGAGAACGCCGCTGTAAAAGTAGCTGAAATTTACTGCTTTGCCCCCTCAGGTTTTCTTAAAGGGAGATTCCCTTGTGTTGGTTCTTTTATTCCTGCCAGAAATATTGCTTTGCACTCTTCATTGGGCCTGTGGGAGAAATATGGAAATTTTACAGTAAGAAGTTTAGAGGCGGTGTAATTGGAGTTGGGCCAGGGTGAGACGCCCCCCCCCACGTCCTGCAGCATTAGAGGCCCCGGAGCCTCGTTTGAATCTGCACGCTAAAACACACCAGCTCAGTTAATTGGACCAGGCTTTGGGTGAAAAACTCCTATGTATAAAGCTGTACATAAGAGTGAATGTGCATGCGGTATTGTGCAGGACAGGCCTCTCCCAGAGGTGTCACACTAAATAGTACATTTATATAGTTACAGTTCCATAACTGTATTTGTGAACACGTGCAACTGTTAACCAAACGCTCTCACCTCAAGGTCCATTTAGTAGCTGCTCTGGACCTGTCAATCACATGACATCATTTTTATCAGCAGAGTGGGTGAAGTGAAGGGTGTGGGACGTATGGTGGAGAGAAAACAAAAAAGGGGGGCAAAGTGTCACCATTAGAATAAAAATAGCTTTGTGATGGAACAGCATTCTAAAATTGAATTATAAATTGAATTATATGTTACCAAATTTAGGGCTGAATGCTCAGTGGCGCAACCCAGTTTTTTTTTTTTTTACTTGTAAATTTCCTAGATCTTCTGCATGACTCCTGCTTTATGCAACCCAAAGAGCAAAAACATTACGATCCCACTGCCTCCCCACATTGCTGATATGATGATATGATATGATATGATGTTCCAGGTACAACATCATCATGGCAAAATCAGATTGAAAACCGACTGAAGTAGTATGCACAAAGTGTCAGAAGGGTATCTCGTTTAAAATGTGAAAGCTTAGCACATTTTCTGAGTCATCTTTGTGCGTGTTTTAACATTATTGGTACCATGTACCAACAGCATGTTGTCTTACAGAAACATAAGCACTAGTGTTTCAGCAAAAGAGCTCCTCATATTTGCAGCAGACGCTGCAGACAGCACGCTCGTCATCATTTTCCGAGGTATGCTGAATTGGGATGAACTCGACATGTCCAGGTCGGCTATGAAACGAGTTCTGACCTCTGACTTAACTTCTGCATTCATCAAGACTCGAGCCCCCCTTCTCACGATAACGAAAAATGACACGGAGCTGAGAATGCAGCAGTCTAAGTGCCCCTCCGGCTGTCTGTCATGATTCATGCCATCACTGATCATGATGCAACACCCTGCAAAGTGAACTCCTGCAGCAGATCATTACGGCGGCGGAGTACAGTAGAAAGTGCAGTCTCATAGCTCGTGGCCCACAGGATTCAGTCCACGCGAGTCAGGGTCGGCAGAACAACGGCGCGCTGCGACATCTGCTAGCTTGAGTTGGACTTGGAAAGCGCCAGACGCAGGTACACTCTGCAGCTTTCGGCCAGAGACAACTAAATAGCAGAATGAGGCTGACAAACCAATTAGTCACGGCAGAGCTGGAATGAATGTTGATGGTTGTCACGGGGGCGAGTCAGGCAGGTTAAGATAGCATCAAGAATGGCTCTACAGTAATCTGACTGACAGCGGTGCTGTGAGAGAGTGTGGCCAGGGGGAGTGGGAACACGAGTTAAAGCTGCGCTCACGGCGCGTCAATCAGTTACGGGGCCGAGGTGAGCGGGGCGACAAAGGGGAATATTTCCCAGGTGACGGTTGGAACAGAAGCCAAGTTGCGATGGTATCGCCGAGTTACAGGACAGAGCTATCATTCATTTCACCATCAGATTGGAGCCGACGTATCAGCGCGGAGGAGTGGAAGCGCTGAGCGGTGAAAATATTTGATGACCTTTGATAAGTTCACCAGAGCTTAGCAGTGCATCGATAACTGCTGCTTCCTATTCTTCCTAAATCATGCTCAAGACTGTCTTGGCGCCAGATACCACACAGCACACCTTTCAGACGCCTTGTGGAGTCCATGCCTCGATGCACCAACGCTGTTTTTTTGGCTGCAAAAGGGGGAACCTGCACCATATTAGGCAGGGAGTTATAATGTTCCTAGCTGACTGGTTTCTATTCTGCCCACAGTGACGTTAAACAATAAATGGAGGGTACGCAAAATGATGCTATAATATATTAATTTATGTATCAAACCAATCCGTAAATAAAAACTCCACAGCTCCATGCGGCTGGGTTTAGGTTACAAAAGCATTTTGGCTCAAGTTTGTTGGAAAAATGGGGTGAACACATCCTTTCTTTCATTCTGTAACTTTAAATCTGCCATTGGTAGTTTAACATTTCCACCGTAGTTTTCCTCTCCAACTTATTTTTTGATTGTTACGGCCCCAAACTGAACACAACCAAAGACTCGAACAAAAAGAGGCCAGTAACATATAAAGGACGCCGACTCAACACAGTCAAGATTAAATGTTCTTTATTTAACAAAAGAAAAAGGGCAAGAGTTCCTGGCCAAACTGAAAAAAAGAGAGAGGAGACCCCAGACCAGCCATGACCGTCGCATCTGGGGGAATCCTCCCAACTAAAGCTGCCTAATCAATACTAAACCTACTTAAAGAAAGAAAACAAAAGATACGAAAACAGGACTACCAGGAACTCAAACCCAAATTAAAACAACAAAGCCCTGGCACTCTAACAGGCCAGGGAACTGAACCCAAATCAACCACAAAGTAGAAACAAAACAGCAAAAGACTGTGAGGCCAGCGCAACCTCCCTCCTCCTGCAACATACCTGTAATGAGAGAGAGAGAGAGAGACGCCCTGATACTGCCTCCTTTTACCTGCTCAGGTGATTGCCCACACCTGAGCTCAGGAAGGCAGAGCAGGGCGGAGACAGGACACACACACACACACAGGGCACTAACCTGGCCACACGTAACATTGATGTAGAAGCAGTTTTTGCATTCCTAGCTTCTGTTTTTTTTCCCACTACTATGTGCTGAGACTTACTAGTAAAGTTGTGTTCACATAGTTATTGACACTGCAACAGATACTCCCATAAGCTCTCGCTGGTTATTTTCATTTGGCTGCGGAAGATTTTTCGCAAACTGTTTTGCAGCGCGAGGAGAAACCACATGGATCTGTTCGGTTCCTCGTGGATGAAAAAAATGCTTTAAAGGTTATTTTATACAGCTACTTCAACCAAGAGCGACAGAGGCCAAAACATATACGTGACACGGCGTGAAAGTTTTATGATATGGATATTGTTGTGGAATGTTTTTTTTTCTGCCTAGTTCTTTTTTCTGCAGACCTTACATCTCCGCTGCCTGTTCCTGTCCTGTTCAGAGGCTGAAACCAGAACAGTTTCTTTTAAAGGTAGAATCGTACAGACCAGACTGTCGCTGCATGGAGCAACATCATCAAGATCAACATTATCAAGACGTTTCTACGGCTGCCGCTACGAACAAACGTCATTCATGCTTCACGCGTACGTTTGGCTCCGCCCACTGACAGTGAACTCATCCAGTGATATCATCTGTTGTGTCTCAGGTCTGTGCGACTGAAGCTTCACATCTATAAGATTTTTTTATGCATGTCAGGCACCGATAATTACTCAATTTAACGTTGTAGATGGAACCGAGGAACTAATTTTCACAGCTTTTGAGGACATGAGTCAGCTGGTGAGGTCACTCATACTGACAAGCCCGACTGTTACTCAAATAAGTTAGAATAACACAAACTGAGGTCACATCTGTAACCGCGCACACATTTCAGCTCGCCAGCTCATTTTCACTTTATGATAATAAAACAGGAATCATGCTGAATTTCTAACCAAGGGGGGACCAAAAAGCAAAAAGGAACCATTAATCTTGTTAACTGCCCCTGTAAAGCATTCAAACCGCAGCACTGACTCTGAATGGATGTGAATAGATTTTAGAGCTTCTTTTTTAACCGGCTGAACCTTTTTTTTTTTTTTTTTTTTTGCTCGTGGAGAAACAGGACACCGGAGCCAAGCAAAGGGCCACCTTCCATCACGGATTGGTCATTAAAAACACCCCCCCTCCCCTCCCCGCCGCCACCAATCACGCGCAAACGCGCACACGTACAGCGAGCACTCGGGCAGGATGTTGGTGCTCTTTCTTCCGCGCAGCATGGGCAAACAACCGTCCTGTGTATTTCTTCACAGTCTGCACGACAGCCTCTCGTCCAGGGAGCTGTTACTCCGGCGAGTGACTTTTCTTTCCGGTCGTTTGTGGGAATAATGGCGCACAGAGGCCAATACTCCACAGTGACCGGGGCCTGTTATTCCTAGCAACGGCCCGAGCTGCTCAGGACATTAGTCAGAGTTTTGGATGCTAGTGGAGCGCCGAGCCCCGAGTTCATCGGGGGGAGGGTTTTTCAGCCTCTGCTTTCAGGAATTAGATGCATATTAAAGTGATTTATTCACTCAATACCACTTGATTCGTAATGAGCGACGTCTCAAGGCCATGATTAAAACAAACTTTGTCCTATTGATCGGCTGCTGAAACGTCTGTTCTCCACTCTGTTGTGAGAGATCGCACTTTCATCTCCGTCAATACGCCCTTATGTATAATGTAATCAGGTATTATCAGGCCCCGGCTTTCATTACATCTAAAAAAAGATATTTCTCTCAGCACAGCCTCTATTTTGGCTCGGCGTCGACTTGCCAGAGCCACAGTAAATTGCAGGCTGCTAATAAAACATGCACAACCACCATTAGTCTTTCAACACCACTTCAAGTCGGCTGACAAGCACAATGCCAAGCTCTAACATTATGATTTATTAACACATGTTGTCTCGGGGAGAAACACACTGACAGAGCCTTGAGAATCAGCCTTGTTAAAACTGAACAAACGCCGTCTCCTGTGTGGCCTCGGACAGCAGCGGAAAACATTTTGGGAAACACATGTCAGATATTTACCTCAGATCAAAACGTATAGACTGAAAAAATGATGAAAATGATAACGTAAAGGCCCTGTTTCATCCAATTGTGCTTCGTAAAATGTGTGTACTGTCAAATGATTGATGAAAAAAAACTGCTTATATTTGATGACCAGTCAATCAGCAAAAAGTAAGTATTTTTTCCCGGAATGATCTATAACAACACAGGCCGTGTAAAGCGCTACTGCATCTGCTCTTTTGTGGGTGTCCTACATGGTGTCATCACTGCCCCGAAAGACAGAAAGCGGCCCAATGAATGACAAAATGTTGGCACGCAGTTCGTTTTCAGGCACATTACTGGCCACAGCCCTTCTCTGTTCTTAGTGGTGGAACGAACTTCAACCAGCATCTTGACAGCAGAATCACTCGCCATCTTCCGAAAAAGACTCGAGAATCACTTGTTCGGACTTCGACTGAAAAAAATATGGTTTGAACTCAGCTTCAACACTTATTCATAGCGGAGATGTTCATCGCACTTTATGTAGTACTGTTATGCAGCTGTATCAATAATAAACTCAAGTGTTTGGAGCTCACTTCTAGCGGGATGCCATTTGGACCTGAGGAGGAGCTGCTGTGAGCGCATGTTTCAGTCAGACGAGTTCATGAAAGTACAGTGGAGTTGAAAAAGGGTTCCAAAGCCATGAACTCAATCCATCACGCTTGTCTTCAGGACTGATAAGCTTGCGTAGAGCACCCTCGGCGACATAAATCATCACTGTGTTTGCAACATTTGTGCTTTTTAAAAAAAAAAGAAAAGAAAAAAATTCTTCCGCCGTGATTTCAGCCTCTGCGCAGCCTGATGCATGTTGTTTTATACTGCGGACTCTCCCGTGGAGTGGAGAGACGGGGCTCCAGTGGCACAGCCTGCTGTCCTCTGCAGCAGGGCTCTGGAGAGAAGGCTCAACAATTGATTTACAGTCTGTTTGACCCCATTAGGCCCATGAGCACCTTTGTATCCACAGCTCTGGGGAATGTGTCTGTGTGTGTGTGTGTGTCAGTGTGTATATGTGTGTTTAAGTATTGCAGAAAGATAGAGCAAATGAAAGAAAGAGAAGAAGGGGGGAAGGTGGGGGGGGGGGATGATACAGGAGGAGGCTTCCAAGGCCACTGCAGAGCAGGGTTCTGAGCATTGCATCAGGCCCATGTTTATTTCATAAACACTCTCCCCAGCTGTCAGTCTGGGAGAGATAGTATGCGCTCTCCGTCTCCCCCCTCAGCTACCCACCGGGGTAAATAAGCAGCAGCGCACCTGCAAAAACCGGTGTCCTCGCGTGATACCGGAGTCCGCCTCGTAATAAAGCAGCCACTTCAAGTTTCGAATTTGATAGTGGGTGCAGATTTCACCCTTCCATTTCTCCGCTTTTTAACCTACAGCGCATTCTCGTCGATAGTAGATAATCATGTAGTTTCACAGGTTTTGAAACGCGGGTATTATTACAGCTAAGGAGGTCCAGCCCCCTCGTGTCCAGAGGAAAGGTCAAAGAGGCCACATTAGCCCCTAATATAACAGCTAAACATCAATCAACAGGGCTATACTTCACTCTGCTCTCCCTGGTATCTAGTGATGAGAGACGTATGACTGGGGCGGATATAGAGGTCTAAAGGGCCCCCCGCCCCCTGGGTCCCACCACCACTCTGCACTCATGTGGAAAAAAAAAAAAAACTCCAAAAAACAAATGCTTGGATCTTCGCCCCGAGGCCATGAAACCTATTGACTGTGCATCTCCTGCATTTTATTCGGAGCTGGGCGTTCATTCATCCCCCCCCCAAAGTGTTATTATGACATATCGGCCTTTTGCACAGGGTATGTGTGTGTATGTGTGTGTGTCGCTAAGACCGGGCTGGTTCTCCACACTGCCTGCTGGTCTTATGTAAATAGAGCTGTCAGCCACTTGTTATGGCCGGGCTGGGAGTCATCAGGAGGCCCTGGCAGCCTCTGGGTCCCTGGCCTCCATGTGATTCATAGCTGGCTGGGGGACATGGGACGGGGGGGAGTTCAAGTCTGCCCAAATCCAAACAGTGAAGGAGGAGGAGGGGGGTAATGGAACAGGGGGAAAGGGGGGGGGGGAGAAAGGAAAATATGGTGGCGGTGGGAGTGCGAGGGGAGGGTAGGATGGAGTGGCGGAGGATGATGGAGCGAGGAGACACTCCGGGTGGATTGGCAGTTTGTAAGGAGACAAGTGCTGCAGAGGAGTTTGGATGAAGATGAACTCGACGAGTTTTGGGTTTTTCCCTGCGTGTCTTCCCCTCCTCTTCCACTCAGTCACTGTCACTCCAATCATCATGGCGGTTTATGCTTTCTGCACTCTTGGCCTCATTATTTTTCTCTTTTCCTGCATCTCTCTCCCTTACGTTGCCTCTCCCTCCACCCCCTTAACTCACCACATTGATTGGCATGAACCAATTTCTGAAACTTTAATTTCCACTAAACCCCAAGGAACACATTGCCTCCAACTATTCTCATGTTCGACTCAAAGTTGCAGCGCAGTGAGGACTCATAATGATACAGAGGAATCCATGGCGGTATTTGAATATTATAAACATTAGCTGGAGGTGAAATTTGGGCTCCGATGCTGAACAGCCCCTTAATTGCTCCATAGCTGAATTTTTACTTTCTGGGACCTAAATTATGAACTACCCGACCCAGCAAATGAATAAAAAATGAACCGCTGGATTAAAATAATTGAGTGGAGAATTCTATACAGGCAGTATCCCCGGGCAGCCGTGGTATTGTTATTAACTTGCATCAATTTGCTGATTAAATCATGGATCATACTTAGTGTTATTACGTATGACCAGACATGTTTTTTTTTTTTTTTCCTGGAACTCATGCATAGGAATTCATGTTGAACTAGTGAATCGACACAGCAGACATATTGTGTGACCGATCTCAGCTCCTACCAAATGCGTCTTATACAGCTAATCTACTTTGCCAAATAGATTTTGGAGAAAATGTAATTGCTGCCTAGATTATGTTCACAGGCAACATTCTTCCACCGATCCAGGAAGTGTGACAGTTCATACTGAAGTCGGAGAATCGGCATCGATGCCGAGCAGACGGGATAGCGTTCTGCTTCCACGTGCTGTCAGGTTTATGCTGTTATTGATTTTATTCATTGGCGTATTAAAAATGTATTTGATTTTTGGCAGTATTTCTACAACCTGGAATGAGACTCAGCAAATCAACTATCTTTGTTCAGAACTGCTTTTAAAGTTGCACGGTGTTGCCAACAAGCTTGTACGGAAGCATTTTGCTGCCACGCGAGAAACATGAAGAAATGGATCTGAATCCGGCTATAATGTGAAAAAAAGTTATTGGTCAAAAGGTCAACAAGAATTGTTCGCATGATATTAGCATGATATCATCATATCATATCATGATTAACATTTACTGCTGTAATAAGAGAAGTCCCCACATTCCAACTTGTAACATTTCATAACAAAAGTGTATCACTGTACAAACATAATAAAAATTTCAGTAATGTGATGTATATTGCGTACGTTTTAATAAGAAAAGTTTCATCAGCTAGCTCTGTTAGCAACCAGCTTGTGAACGAAGCGCAGCATTTAGCAGCTAAAGTACTTTCTTATGGCGAGAAGGAGAATGAATATGGAAGTGAAAATGAATGCTGATGAGGTGACTGCTGGATGTAAACAGTTTTATTTACATTACATCACATTATGCAACCTGTGTTGTACAGTATAATGACAAATAAATCACCTTGAACACTGAAATAATGAACTTTTGTGTGTAAATGTTGTGTTCAAAACGTCTCCTGCTCTCAAGTGGACAAATTAAAGCAATTACGGCTGATTTAATAAGAAGTATTTAAAATTCAAATGAATGGTAAGCACCCTCAATAGTGATATACCAATGACTATAAAACATTCCTTCACTCATTATGTACTTGGAGTTCACTTTTGTTTACTTTCCTAACTGCCAATTAGTGTATGCGGGATTACAGAGAAATTGCTTAGCATGTTGAATGAGACCTTCCGTCGACGCCTCAAGCCAAGGAAAACGTACGTGTCTGCCTCGACCTTGACTCATTATCATTTTCATACAGCGGCTGTGATGGCTATCAGCGCTTCCATTATATCTCTGTGAATATTCACTTAGGGTGTGATGGTCACAACAACCCACTTTATCTCCCTCTCAGATGGAATTAACTTTTCAAAACCAAGCTCTCGGAAAACTCCACTGTTTCGAATTATTCCCCATGATGATAAAATAAAACTCTGTCACAGTGTGTGTGTGGGTGGGTGGAGACGCCAGATAGCGCTCAAATTGATTCTTTTGCCAATTGATTCATCTCGAGACGAAAATGAAGACAGCGATAATCTCTCAGCCTCACCAATCGGGCTTGTTTTTGATGCCGTTTGCTGAACACTGAAATCCGAGTGCTTCTGCTCATTGATTGGAATGCAGAGTACACATTAAAATCTGCACTGATGCCACGTATCAGTTCAAAGAGCGACGATTGTGCAGAAGAAGAAGAGGGTTTATCTGGCCCCGTGCCGAAGCGCTGCCGGGCTGATAGCTGTTGCCGTCGCACCTCTGTAGAGACGCCGATTCTGTGGCGGGAAATAAGCATGAAGATGTCAGATGTGGCTTTTAAGAAGTTTGCCGACGTGATGAAAAAAAAAAAAAAAACAAGGCCTTGGGGGGGAAATCCCCAACATTGATAATCACATTAGAATATGAGTGGTGTATGTCAGGAAAGTATCTGGAGGTTGCAGACTTTTTTTAAAAGGTGTATTTATTTGTTTTCCTCTTCCTCTTTTGCAGACTCACCACCTTGACTATCCCCACCGTCTCCTTCAGATCAGCCTTGTACAGTAGCGGAATAAATTTGGATTAATTGCAGCCGCGGTGCCAGCGAGCTCAGCTCGCCCCGGCTCGGCAACTGCTGGGATGCGAGCTGGAGGAATCATCTGCCACCTCTTTTCCCCGCGCTGAATATCCCCTTGTCATTGCACCGCAGAGTTCTCGCCCGCTAAAACAGAGGTAATTAAATCTCCCCGCTCTCATTAAAAATACAGCTGTCTACCACCGAGCGCCACGGCACCACTAAGCGAATGTAAATTTTCATTTCATGGTGCTGAGAGAGAGAGAGAGCGAGAAAGAGAAAAGGCTGTTCTCCGGCAGCCACCGTCGTGCCCCTGCCAGCGCTGTGCAGAATCGCTGCTCCCCTTAAATAACTGTCCTTTTGTTTCCCGCGGAATTACATAGGGAAATGGCCCGTGTGTTATATAATTTGGGGATTAGGTGCAGTCACGGGTCTCTTGGTTACTGCGGGGAACAGTGCAGGTATTCAGGTGTCCCTTTTTTTTTTTTTTTTCAAAGGGAAAAGGTATATGGCAGGATTCGGAGATGTTAACTGATTTTTAATTGGCTTTTCCTATTAAAAAGCTCAGATGCTCCTCCAAGATTAACACTGGGAAACTTCTTGCGAAGGTTAACCACTAGTTGACATGCCATGCACATTTCCTCTCCATTAAGAAGAAGAATGGTTTTGCTGATTTATAAAGATTGGACTAAATTAAATACTGTGCGCCCCGCAGAAGTGCGATGCACTAAGTGAGGGAGGAAGTCAGGCACTTGGATTGACTGAACTTTAATGATGAATACTTTACAGGCTTCCGCACAGCCACTGCAGCCGGAATACTAAGCATAAGAAACTTGGATCCCGCAAACAGGAATGTGTATAGAAATTGATAAGAAAGGGGGAAATTGTACATGTGGTGTGAACGCATGTACTATATTAGATCATAGCACGATTTCCCAGGCAACAGATTTACATTTTTTCTTTTTCATTAAGTTTGACGTTCGTCTGTTAGAGTCGAACAAGACAAAGCTCACTTTTCCTGAAGCAAAGACTGTTCAGAAATTCGTTGGAAGTAAGACACTGTTATTGTAGTCTTTCTCATCGATTACACTGGAAATACCTCGGAGGGAATACAGATACTAAGTTTTTGCTTGTCTAAAACTGTCCACACCAGGAAAAATAACAGGGTTGATCATAGACACATAAAACAACCTGTGTTTGTGTTTTCCTGACAACGATCTCTTAAGACTGTGCAATGCTACCGCTGGCCTCAATGCAAAAGGCGGAGGTATAGTCCGATGCAGTTACAGAATTACAAGTGAGAAAAGCAAGGACGTTTGAGAGGATGTTTGGAGGAACAACACTGCTGTTGGTTAGCACGTTGGTTTTTCTTTTAACCGTGACTGCGAGCTTTCCATGGCCTTACAGTTGTGATCCTTCAGATTTTCATGACATCAAACCTCAAACCTAAAACTAGCAGCCTGCCATTCGCATGCTGGATTCCATGTGGCAACCTACACATGGTGGACTCACAGGAGACAACGCAACATCCAACATCATCCGTATCATATGTGTTTCTGGTAATGCTAGGCTATTGTGGAGAAGTCACCGGAAAGCAATGCATTTGTCAAGGAGATTCGGATATTGCTGAACTGACACTGGGACATCAGGTAAGGCAAAACATGATCTATTTGTGACGGACCGCTCTCACTCCCAATGCATCAAATACAGCAGCCTGGTCAGTGGCCCAACACTTCTAAGTTCTAAGTCACTTCTTGAAGCAGCCCTCTAGTGCAGTCGTCAGAGGCAAGAGTGACGATATGCAAGTTGACGTACTAAATGACGTTACCCGCGTCGAGTAAGTAATGCACTCACATCAGTTATGGGGCATACGTCTCTTAATGTAAAGGCTGATCTGACTCTATAACTCACTAAACCACAACTGTTTGACGGCAAAAGTCGTAGTATGTCATAACAGGAAACAAATGTTTGTCATCAAGCCCAGAGTCTAACTAAATATTGCATATATTGCGTTATTGCTAATTTGACCGCAGAGCCCTGCACATGTGGAACTGATGCCAGACTAATCAAGCTAACCTTTTTTTTTTTTAACAGACTGGCACCGAGAATGTGTCGATTGCAACCTCGATCATGTATTTTTTTTTTTTTCCTAACATTAACCAGACCGCAGACACAGCACCGTCCACCACAAAAAAATGATACAATTCAACATTATGTAACAATATGAAAAAAGACTTGAGTTTCAACATGTTCATGGTTTTACAGAAACATGTATTGGCAATATTTATTCCCCGTGTTTGGGTTGAATCATGGATATAACCAGGTTAATCATAAATGACATCTGAGGGAATACAATACCATACTGTAGTTGCCACATTCAGATACTATAGAAAGAAATAATTTCATTCTTAAGGTTAAAAAAAATAATAATAAAAAACGTCATACGGGTTGTTTTAGGGAAAGATAATAGGTTTGGTCCTCCATTACCACAACATTTTCCAACACTTTTATTTATTAATATCACATTTTTATTGACATTCTGGGATTGGCTGATACTAACTTCCACTGGCTTTCACTGTAAAAAAAGACAAAACATCTCAAGCCTAAAATGTATCACAGGGTGCGTGAATGGATTTACTCGGCTCCAGGAAGATTTTGAATTATGAAAAATTCCGAGTTCGGCACAGGAAAAAACATGCACGAACGTGGTGAATGACAGTTATGCACAGGCAGGGAGTACAGTCAGGACCTTTTCCCACGAGCGCCGCGGTTCATAAGGGAATAAGGATTATTACTGCGGGGAGCCACTATGGTCAAATGAGATTTCATTGCCTATCGCTGGCATTGAGTCAGAAAACAGAGATGCTGAGAGTTGCAGAGCTCTTGCGGTACATTTTGAGATTTCATTTCACTTTCATGGCAGGGGCATGGGGTCTGAAGATGTGCCTACCCCCTCTGTCAATCATCCAGGCAAACACACAGAGGCAGATCTATAATTCAACTACAGGGGAGCTCATACAATTCATAGGGGCCGGTGTTTTTCTTTTCTTTTTTTTCCCCCTCTCTCCCTCTCTCTCTCTCTCTCTCTCTCTCTCTCTCTTTTTTTCCAGTCTCTTTCCTCCTCAGTGTTGAATCCTGTTGCATTTACTGTTTAATTCTCACAGCCAAGGCATGCACCTAACATCTTGACCACACTTTTTTTTTTTTTCATCATACAGTAGTGTAGCATAGACTGCGTGCTACCCATAATTCAATTATCTGACTGACTTACATGATGGGGAGGAAAATTAAGGACAGATGGGGAAATAGTGTTCTTTCAGCTGCCCTCAATTTTGTCCAGTCCGTCCTGGAATTAAATTAATTTCAGCGAAAAGGCCGTTCCAAAAACATCATGTCCTCCAGATAGAGATTTCCCCAATTTAAACCTGTCGTGTTAAATCTGCAAGAGGGTTCTGATGGTGGTGTCGAACACGCTCAAAGATGTTCCATTGTGTAAAGCGAAGTCAGATCCAAAGGGCTTGCGAGGATCAGCGTAAGGCGAACGTGTCGATTTTTCACAAGCGCAAAAGCAGACGTTCTCTCAGGTGATTCACGCTGCGCGGCGTCAGCGCTTTTGAAAATGCGCTGCAAAACAGGAAATGAAGCAGAATGTTATGTCAGCGGTTTATAGGTGTCAGCATTTGGACAAACATCAACGGAAATTGAGGAGTATTAACTGGAGGCCAACTTTTCCCTCATTTCTTTTTCCTAGAACTTCTCCGAGCAGAGAGCATGAACAGTTTTTTTTTTTTTTTTCCTGCCCCATGTCGGCCTCGCTGCTTGGGTTTCATCAGGGTTAGTGCTGGTTAGGTGAGACACAACACCCCGACCACACACTTTGCTTTTCCGTAACAGCAGGCATCGCTCTCTCTCTTTTTCCTCCCTGCGCTGCAGAGCACACAACATGGACGGCTCCCAGCTAAATTACAGGAACACGTCTCCAACTACCTACCACAGACAAGTTATTTTTAAGGCCCCAAACCAACGTTCTAATGTCATTGTACTCAACCATAACACCAAAACAGCCACCAGCGAGGACTCTGGAGCGAGCTGGAAATGTCAGCCATCAAGACAGCTGGTAAAGGACAAGAGCTGACGCTGAACAGACCTCCTTTTCTGACGTTGCGACACTTTTCAGATTTCCAGATCAGTTTGAACCAACCACTACTCAAATCTGCTGATTGTATATCAGATCTGCGTCATGGCTGCTGTATATTACCGCTTCAGGCACTCCTTTTGGAGACTGGTCAGGTACAATGTTTCACCTCTTGGTAGTTCTCAGTGATTTGCATCATTTCAAGGGGAGACTCAGCAGGTGTCCAACTAACTGGTCTGTTTTGAGAATTTTGCTTACATAAATTCTTGTTCCTATTCTCATACGTCTTCTGTAAGACTAGTTGAAAGAAAACAGCCTTAACACACATTTAGGTTTTCATTTTAGTTCAGATTTCTAACCCACAATAGAACAATTTCTCTAAAAAAAATTGTTCATAAATCTGTCTGAATCTGTCTTAGTGAGCACTTCTCCTTTGCCGAGATAATCCATCCCACCTCACAGGTGTGGCATATCAAGATGCTGATTAGACGGCATGATTACTGTGCCTTAGGCTGGCCACAATAAAAGGCCACTCTGAAATGTGCAGTTTTGTTGTGACCACCATTTGCGTCACGCAGTGCAACACAGCTCCTTCGCATAGAGTTGATCAGGTTGTTGA
The DNA here is from genome assembly GCF_904848185.1 of Acanthopagrus latus. NCBI lineage: Eukaryota > Metazoa > Chordata > Actinopteri > Spariformes > Sparidae > Acanthopagrus > Acanthopagrus latus. Next base: position 7,147,301 of record NC_051057.1, on the reverse strand, counting down.
CTGTGGAATATTGGTCCACTCCTCTTTAATGAATCTTCTGTGTATATAGAAAACGTTTTAGATCTTTGAGTTCAGCCCATGAAAAAAGGGAGCAAAAACAAAAGTGTTGCGTTTAAATTTTTGTTCACTGTGTATACACACATATACATACACACACATACATACATACATACAATAGAGGTTAAATCAGGTTCTAGTTTCATTGTATTTTGCAGAGAAAAAGATATGAAAAGTATTTATTTCAATGCTTGTGCATATACATTTGGGTAGCTTGAGTGCCTTGCAACCCACAAACTGAACATCAAGCCTCATTTAACAACAACTATATAACGAGCAGCCATGTTAATGCAGGTAACTGTATTAACATTGCTTCCTGTGTGTGATCCCCAACACTACCTCGTCCAGCATTGGCTCTGTTGTGATGAGGCCTGTTTTGCTTCCGAGGATATGTTTGGATACGTGTTGCTGCCTTGTGTAAATTTAGTTGATAGACATCCCCTGAAGATAGTTATTTAGGCATGTGTTGCAACGAAATGGTCAAACTGCATGAATTATATTGCTTGGCAACTGTGTGTAATATTTTTTTGGGAGGATCCTTAAAGAAACAGGAGCTAAAACAGAACGTCTAAGGCAAGAGGATGATTTTTGTCCACATTAAACAGATTCTAGTAGTAATCCAAAATAAAAGAATGAACCTGAAAGTAACCATAATATGTTTCCTTTAAAGCCTTTTAAATAGACAAGTCCATGATGCCAGAGATGGCAGTTGTATGAAATGTGGCTTATGTGTAAAGGTGACACCTTTACTGAGGAAAGGCCTCCAAAAGACCCCGAGTGGGCCCCAGCAAGGCCCCAAGTGGCTGGGGGATTCAAAGTGAGGCCACCCCTGCACCACCGGCTGGGTTCCTTATGCAACACACTATCCAATATTAACAGGTGAAAATCTGAACTAGGGCACTGGCAGCCCTTCCCAGTCTTCTTGCTAGTCAAAGTAGTTCGAGTCCTGTACTGAACGAGCAGGAGGGTCCTGTGCAGGCACACACAAGCTTATTCATTATGTATTTCATCACATCTGAGAGCAGCTTTGTCAGATGTGGTTCGAGGAGGCCTTTTTTTTATGGCTGTGTGGCTGGCTGCCTTACATGAGGATCTGGAACACAGGCAGCAAGTTGCTTTACATCTTGCATACTGGTTGCGGTAGATCCCGTATCTTTACATGGCATGCGCAATTGCCCTTCAATTACCATTGTGAGGGCACGATGATATCTAGACATTATACGCTCGGCTGAGGCGCCGGTGAATCGTGTGAGCATCAATGTTTGATGATGGAGCACTTTGATTAATCAGCGGAGACTAGTGGGGAGACTCCCCGGGAAGTGAAGAGTAACCAGGGAGGCATCTTCAAAGGCAAGTGGTTTCACTTCAATACCCCCGACTTCCGTCGAAAAAGAAGGCAGGAAAGGGACAATCAGCACTTTATCTCCTTTTTCAGACCCGGCTTCCGCTCGCAGAAGAGAAAAGCAGGTGCCAGGTGTTCAGAAAAAAAACAGAGCAGCATGGACGTGACGCCCGCGTTGACCCCGCTGAACTCTCTCTTTATGAAAAGCTCCGGGAGAATCTCCTTTGTGATCACGACGCTCGGAGAGGCGCGATGGGGGCGAGGTCTTTGAAGGACCTGTCAGTCGGCTGCTGTCGGAAGCTCACAGGTATGTTTTCATAATAATCCTCTAACTCAAAAAGCAGACCATATTGAGAGGTCTGTCACCATAAAATGTTCAGCTGAGGTAGGCACTGAACTCGTCAACTCTTTCCTGCACACGCTCCCTAAAAGCTGTCGTTAAGGGTGAGAAAGTGTTGTAACTTTTGGTTGCTTTAAGTTTTATCGTTTTATTCCTGCAGTGGTCCTTTGGTCGGCTCTCCTTTCTCACACTTGTGAAATGCCACGAGTCCAGGCAGTATATCACGACTCAAGGTGGACGTTTTCAACATGTGGAAGCCGAGTTTGGTTTTTACTCCCCCCCCCCCCTTTTTTCCCCTCCTCATTCCCCTGCATTTTCAAAGAAAAATAGCCCCAGTGTTTGAACGAGAGAAAACAAGTGGCTGTACTTTGGCAAACCACGTAATCTCAGAACGTATTTGTCCAAACAAAGCCCGGTCCAATACCATCCCGCTGTGGCTTCCCGATGGTTTCTGCATCATCCACCTCGATCCCTACAATAACACTGGGAGCCTCGGGGCTATTTTCAGATTTCCCAGATTTCCTCGCCGGGATGCAACACTTAGTGGTCGAGCGGCCCTCCTCACTCAGCGCAGATGTTACCTGCACAAACAAACACGGCCGAGTTCGGTGTCTGATAGCTAAGATTAGATATGGAACGTGCAGTACATTTGTAGCTCTAACCCGCTGCACAGTTCTGTTTATGGACAAAAGAAAGAAAGAAAGAAACTTTACCATGTTGTGTGAAAGGCGGTCGATGGAAGACAGCTGTCATGAGAGTGCTGTAACTGTGAGTTTATGTCTGCTGATGTGGAGTCAGCATACTGATGATAGATATAAACGTAATATCCTCCACTTAGGCGCTTTGGTGTCTTTTTAGACTTATCGGTTATAACTATTACTTGGACATCCAATAATTTGCAACAATTCCTATGATTTGAGCAATTCATTGAATTTACACACACACAGTGTATGCTGTTGGCTCACTTCACTGATTTTAGATGGGAAAGTCATAGAAGGATTTCACAGGAAGTTCTCGCCAAAATGTAACGTCTTCTGTGGCTTTGGAGCTCTGTCGAGTCTGAAACTGAAGGTAAGTAACGTCGCAAATTCTTCAGGGAGAGCTGGTGCACTGTTACTCTGCCGGTCCATCCTTGTAAAAGACGCTGAGCAGAGGCAGGGTTTTTGAGGGAAAACACACTGAGCAGAGTTATTTTCTTCACCACAGATTTTCACACACCCACCATACCCTCTAACTACAACTACTCACTCCTGCTACTCCTCCTCCATAATCTTGCCTTAATAAACTCCTCAAAAACCCTCTTGGATTAGCTGAAAAATGCATCATTGCACGTTTTTCTGATTTTTCTATTCTTTTTTTTCTTTTTTTTACAGATATGTGGTGCACACAGGAAAGTCTTGCTACAAACAGATGTGGTATAGGTTATAATGCATTGATTAGATAGATAAAACCAGCCAACAGTATGTAAAGTAGTACAAATTATATCTACGGCAGTAAAATGTAAAAACATTAATGCAGCAGGAATATTTTTCCATAAACATCATATAAGATAGATATAACACCGGATGGGCTTAACAGTGTTTCTTTTAACTACATGATCTGCTCTGCTGAGTCAAGGTTATGTGACAGTTATTATTCTGATGTGTCAGAATAATTGGAAAAATTAGTTCCAAAGAATAAAGCAATGTAAAAATACAGCGCAGCTTGTTTGCAGCGTCCGTGTTGCTTCCACAATAAGAGCCAAAGATAATTAAACCAACAAAGTCAGAGGAATGACATCACAGGTCAGGAAATGAAACCACCCCTGGAGCATATGAATGCCACCAGGTAACAGAATGCTGAAAACTATTAGTGCATAACCCATATGGACTGCATTGCAAAACTCTAATGATTGTCTAACCGAGCAGAATCAAAGTATTGCTGTAGACAGTGAGGGATTTAAAGAGCTTCTTCAGTTCCGAACAGAACTGACTTTGTGACAGCTCCTAATGACATTTGACTTCATCAGTGCTGACAAGCAGATGCAGTCCAGCGTGCTCCTCTCTACAGCACTGGCCCGCCAACTACAAGAAGCGAGGAAACTGGCTACGAGGGACAAGTGCGCTCCTTACTCAGAGCACCTTTGACCGGCACATGTCAACCAAACAACACTGAAGCTCACTCAGTCAAGAGTGCCAGAATAAAAGGAAAGTGTCTCCTGTAATTCATTCATTCAAATTAACCAAAACTGACATCCCAACTCACTGCAAGCAAACTGACCTAAAAATTGAACATATGCTTTAATGGTAATCTCAAACTCATGATATCAGCCATGCTCATTGTTTTTTTGCACACAAAATGTTTTTTTCCTTCTCATCCTCTTCCTAATATTCTCTTCCCTCATTTTAACTAAAGTTGGAATTCACACACACCGAAACTTCCTCTAAATTTATAAATAATTGATTCAGAAAGTCTTGACCTTGCACTATTGTGTCCGGAGAACTGGCGATTTTAGCAAATTCCATTTGTCTGTGTGAAGGTTTCATGAATGAATTTAAATCCAAAACAGCCAAAAGTCCACTGTGAGTGGTGCCGTTGTCGGTTAAATCCAGCGAACAGTCTAATGCATAAACAGTTGCAGTGTGGGTTATGTGTGTGTCCTGAATAAATAACGATTTAAAAACTTCATGCTCATCTTTTTACAAACTTGCTTTCAGCCTGCTACTGAAACAACACATGCTTGAAAAGTGTTGCTGCTGAAGTTTTGCACCTGCGTGCCATTAAAACGCTGAGGAGGTTTTGTTGACGCTCGCTGTAGCTCGGCTGCCACTCATTGCTTTTCTTCGCCCATCTTGGCAGCGACTTCAGCCGAAAAGCCAAAACTACAGTGTTGCGGGCTCATGTTGGGTTGCCATGATGGGACGAGGGAGGCAAAATCACAACTTTTGACAGCAAGTGGTTATTAATTTGTACATTTGTCACCCTGCAAATATCACAGATGACTGTAGATGACAGGAATTTATTTTCGTGTCAAAGAGCACAACTTCATCTACTTCATCCCATACTTAGATGAATCAAATGCTGCTCATTATGCTCTGGTGGAATCTTAGTTAATCTTTGTTTCCTTGAAATGAATTTTCATTTTGGTTGTTTAACATACGTTTATCATCCTTGAAAAAGTCTGATGCAATCACCTGCTGGAGCCTGAGACTTTGCCGTTCTCTACCCATCCTCTGCCTTGTAACGCCGGGACAAAACCTGAAACGAGAGCTTGTAGCTCTTTCAAAGCGTCGTCGCACAGGTGTGCCAACAAAAGCTCCGGCCTATCCAGCGAGTGACCCTTGGGGAGGGGTCATGTAAGACTCCAATCTAAATTCCTGTCTGACAAAACCCTTAAAAAGCTGTCTGAAAAGCCTGTCCATCCACAATGCGGCGCCCCGAAAAGACTATTCAGCCAGCCAGGCTTCAATTGAGACATTTGGAATGTGTCGTCGCTTTGGGAAAAAAAAAAAAAAAAAAAGGTACGGGTTAAAGTTTCTTTTTTTTTTTTTTTTTTAATGAAGTGCGGTCTATAACTAGTGTAGGTAGCTAACTGGCTTTGCTAACTGGCTTTGCATGGCGCAGCCGTCAAGGCCTCGGCGCGGCGATGCCAGAGAAAGCCCCGAGGAGGGGTATTATTCTGGCCTGCATTCTGGCTCAGAGGTGCCCACAGCCTGTCCCTCGCAATTATTCAAAGTGTGACTGTGTGGTAGGGTTCGGTATCAGCGAAATGCAGACTCCCTTCTCGTTTTGCCCTTGTCCCCCTCACATCCTCCCAGCTGCTCTCTCTCTCTCTCTCTCTCTCTCTCTCTCTCTCTCTCTCTTTCTCTCTCTCCCCGTCTCACTTTCGCCTTCAGCGGTTTCACCACATGCAGAATGCAGGAGCTAGCCAGAAGGTGTTTCAAGGGCTCGAGCCCTTTCAGCCCTTTGACAACCATGGCCGTGCAAATGCAGAGCTGTGACCTTGGCAACAGCTCTTATCCCGCTCCGTTTTCAGTCCACCGGAGGAGGAGGAGGAGGAGGAGGAGGAGGAGGAAGGAGGGGGGAGTTGTTGTTCCTGATCCACGCTCTCGCACTTTAATATCTCAAATGAAAGCTTTAAAAAAAATGTTAAGAGGTGTGAAGATAACAGCATCTCACAGGACATCACTGTTCTTAGAAGGGGAATAAAAGAAAACGAGGGGTTGGCTTGAGAATGATTGTTAGGTGAACAGCGAGTTTTTGACACTGGTCGAACCTAAAAAGAAAGAAAAAAAAAGAAAGAAAAATATGAATCCTGTCTCACATTTCTTACAGACCAGGAGTGTCCTATCCGCTGGATTTAAAATTCACTCTGCGAATCAGTCCGTACGCTGATCTGTGGTGTGAATGGTTGTGTGCAAGTTGAGTAACATGGAGCTGTTCTCTTACGGGCCAAGACTGAAAAAGTGGAATAAGAAAAAAAAAAAAAAAACAGAGCTGACAGTGTCTCTCTGTTACCCCAGTAGAATTGAGTTGCACTGGCATAAGCATAGAAGGCTCCCTCTCTCTCCCTCCCTTACTCTATTGACTCTGTGGATAATCTTGACTCCCCAGAAAAAATCCTTAAGCAGCTGGCCACAAACCTTGTGCTTGAGTGCACATGCATACAATATCTTCCTCCAGCCCCGGGGCTGTTTTTTTTTTTCTCCCCCCCCCCCCTCCCCTTTCTCTCTCTTTTCCCCTTCTTCTTCTTCTTCTCTTTCTCCTTCCCCAGTTCTCCAGTGAGATCCTGAGCCAACACGTCTTGAAGAGGAAAAAAAAAAAAAAAAAGGCAGGATTTGTTGGTAGGGGCTGGAAGCGAGTGCCAAAATCAACACCGCTCCTCTCCTCGGGGAGACCTGCAGCAAATTGGACCCGAGCTGGATTTTTTTTTTTTTTTTTTTTGCTGTCGCTCGGACCTGTGTGAGGCTGCCGGCTTCCACTGCTGGGGCCCCCACGGTGAAACCAGAGACGCTTGTGTCCGTTTTTGTTTTTAAAAAACAGCAGCAACCCACAAGTAAAGTGGTGTAGCAAATTGTACATAGTTCAAATGGATTGATTTCCTGTGTAAACAGGTAGAGCCATTAGAGAGTTGGTTTTGATTTGTGACCACGCTAGGCCGGTATTAGTGGTTTCCTTCGCTGGGGCCCACAGGTATGCCAGCCAAGTAGCAAGTGTGTCTACATCTGTGAATGCTAAAACAACAGTCTGAAGTATTGATTCCTAACTGGCACTGGCAGGCAGTGAATTGTAGCTTTGGGTTGGACGCAGAAATTAGTCATGAATGAACAGACGGAGCAGGGCAGTGTACACTGTCAGTTTGTATTTGTTTGTTTTTTTCCAACAGATATTGTTCGGAGATATCAGAGAAGGTGGCAGGCAAGCAGGCTCGGTCTTGTACAGCTTCAGCAGACCCTTTGTATCATTACACCTCCTCACATCAAACCCGACCGGACAGCTGCAGATGACACCTTGTTTGAAGAGTTTGACGTTTGATCGAGGATGTGTTTGATGCAGGGGGAATAAAGAGTAACACCTTAGCTTTTTCGAACTGGGGCGCTGCTGTTTGAAGTATGGCGGCAGAGCAGGGAAGCCCAGGTATGTTCTGATCAATTGCTATTGACTTTCACGGGCAGGATAATAAAAAAAATGTGTGTGATTCCAAAGGCTATGGTGTCATAGAGGGAAATCTAACCTTACCTGGAAATGACGGCTGATATATAAATGTTACCGGCACGAATTTCTCTGGGTATAGAGGTAAAGAAAACAGTATTAAGCTCAAACTTTTGGACTGGGACCTAAACATCTCTATCATTATTTCAGAAATTCAGTTACTAACTCAGTTACTTTTTGGGAGAAGTAACTAAGAACTATAACCAATTACTTTTTAAAAGTAACGTGCCCAACACTGCTGTTGGGTCACAGGTGACTGATTCAGGTAAGAAACTCTCTCTGCGCCTGACACTCACAGTTTCAGTGAAATTGGCCTCTCTTCTGCCACGGCACGCTAGATCAGAGGACGGATAATCGACCGAACACTGTCTGGTTGAGTGTAATCAGTAAGTGCGGTGGAAGATGCTCATACCTAAAGTGCAAAAACCCTGAGTGGATTTGAGCACATTTCTCTATCCACCGCATCAAACGTGCGAGACTGAAGTAGATGTCATGTATTAAGATTACACGCCGGCTTTGTCTCGGCACGCACAGATCGTTAACTCTGAAATTGCTCTGCTTCCCACGGGATGCGCTAACTTTCTGCCGAAGGAGGACAGGAGAAAGACCTGAACATTCGAAACAAGTTATTCTCGGAGAAGAAGAAATTCAGCAGACTGACATTAGATGCGTGTGTATGTATTTAAAGAATGCAACGAATGCACTTTCTGATGAGTGGCCCGCAGGTAAGGTGGTTGGCAGGTAAGTTCGCTTCCTTATTATGGCACGAAAGGGACGTGTTGTAAAGATGTTTTTTTTTTTCTGCCCACAGTTTACTTTGCAACATTCCTCCACTTGAGATGCCGCCTCTGTGCTCTGTATCTGTTGCGCGACTCACCAAATGCTGAGAGCAGCATCGGAGTGTGTGTGTGTGTGTGTGTGTGTGTGTGTGTGTGTGTGTGTGTGTGTGTGTGTCGTGCATGCACAGACATGCATGTAGTGGTAGCCTGCTTGTATCCACGGCCCTGTAGCCAGAGGAAACCTCAGACAGGCATATGATTCCCCAGGCACATCTATTAGGAAAAATATTTTGAATTCATATACTGTACAAAGTGATGAAATGACTAATCAATTATTGTCCATATTTCCTTTGTGCTTTGGATATTGAAAGAGTGATGAGTGAGATCACTGAGATCCATCAACTGATGGATGAACAAAGCTTACAGACACTACTATGGGACACTACAGGAAACCATCTGGGATGCTTGCAGCAATTACAAATAAATCACGGGTTGTGTGTAACTTGAGAGTAGAATAAACTACAGTTCAGCCAACTGTGGGTTGAAGCGACGCTGTCAGCCTTCCTGCGGCTATGTCACACAGAGTGATGCGTCTGTGTGGAATCTCCTCAGGAGGTGAAAACTTTCAACGATCACATGACTCTTCACCCAGTGTTGTGTGACATCTGCATTGCCTATCAATCATCTCTGCCGAAAGGCCCTAGAGCAAGGCATTGCATACATCGACAATGAGGTTTAACTTAACGACGTCTGTTGGCCAGTTGCTGTGTTATTTATATGCGTAAATTTGGGGCGGTGGAGGAGTGTGTAATGAGAGGACATGTGCTTATGCATGTCACTCAGTCAGCCTGTTTGCGTAATGAAATCCAAGATGGATTTTTTTTTTTTTTTTTTGGATTAATTTTCCACTTCTTTTATTGATCGTCTCACCTTCAATCCCTGGTTGTTTTAATATGTATGACAGCCAGGCTTAGCTTAGCTTGGAATAAAAAACCTGGAGTCAGGGGAAACAGCTAGCCTGGGTGCAAAATCTGTCTGAGGAGCACATTCTCACAAGTGGGTCTCTGTTTAGTTTGTGCAGAACTGACTCTCAGTGGTACCCGCCAACATGCAAAGATGCAAAACAATGCATCAGGAAAAAAATGACTGCAAACTAACAAAACATGCAATGCAGGATTGAACATAATAACAAAAATATACTTTTGTGTGTGATCATCATTAATACCTGACAGATTGTTTGGTCTCAAGTACACACATGTTGCACTTTGCTTTGGAATATGGCCCGGACGAGCACTCGCTTGTTACGCCCGGCTCAGTCAGGACCACGACGAAGAAGGGAGGTTCCACACAGTAACCGCTTGACAAACACTTCTTAAATATTAAACATTTTTTGAAAGGTGTTTTGTAAGATTCTTTAAAATCATCGGCACAAATAGAAATAAAGCCATTTCAGCAGCGCGTTTTGACTCGGTTATGAGAACACGGTCCGACGAGCCCTTACAAACCATCCACAGAATGCGTTATCTGCAGCCGCAGGAAAATGTTACTTTCCCCACTGGTGAAATGTGAGCTGGATGGAGGCGACCGCTTATCTCCTGTCCTGAAGCTTCCTGATCCTAACAAGAGGAAGGCAGGCTCCAGTACTCAGGAATATCGCTCCTGAGCACATTCCTCCTCCTTATGTAAGGAAATCCATTGTTTCCATAAGGAGCGATCTTGTTCAAATGCAGGATTACCTGCTAACTGTGGGAAGTTGTGTAACCAATGCTGTGTCAGACTTGTTACACATGCCAGTTTAATTTATGTCAGAAGCGTTCATTAATGTACGGAATACACTTAAAAGGCGCAGATTTCTGTAGAAATCTCAGTCTCCTGTTTTCCGTGGGATACTTTGTATTTAGAGGCACTTTTTTTTTTTTCCCCACATCCTGACTCTCCTCTGCTCTCTCCCCTTCTTCTTTCTGACTGCTTCAAAGAGCAGGTATCCACAACCCCCTGGGGCCCAGTGATTGAAAGTGCAGAAGGAAGGACCGAGTGCCGAAATCTTATAAAGAATGCAGCAGAAAATACATATATTATTCAGATTACATTCTAATGCCGCTGCTCTGTCAACACAAAAACTGCCCAGAAATGAGTTGTTATTTAAGGATTTCACAGGTGATGTTGAGCAAGTCGGTGGGAGAAAGGGAAAAAAAAAAAAGGAGTCCTGTATTAAACCGTATGTTAAATTCATTAACTTCAGGGGAGATAAAAATCAGAGGGACTGATCTGGCAGAGGCCTGGCGTTTTTTGTTTTTTTTTCCTCTTCAACCAAAGACGGTATGACACACTTCTGACAAGCTCACCATGTTATGGCAGGAGAGAGAAATCCGCCCTCCTCCGTTTTTCCGTTTTTCATCTCTATAGAGTAGGCGTGACCACTTCAAATATTCTGGAAATCTTGGCGCAGAAAGCTTGTGCGATTTTTGCCCTCCACTGGGAGGCTTCCAGATGTCAGAGCACCAAGCGATTAGCATGGCCCCGACATTAAGAGGAGGGGGCGACTCGGATACAAACATATTAATAAACCACTCTTCCCCACAGGCCTCCGGCCATCCTGCTGCTGCCATTGCAATCCACTCCTCGCCTGGCTGTAAAAATCAGTTTCCTCTGCCTCTGTGCCATCTCAGCGACTGTCTCTCCACATAATCAACTCATATCAAAATGCCTCTCCAGCTAGACGGACTCCCACAGCGCCACGGGCCACACACACTCACACGAGTGGTGCCTTGGTGACACGGCAAATAAAAAAAAAATAAAAAAAACTACCATCCCCTCTGGCAAAATAGTAGAAGTCAGAAATAGAAGAATATATTTACTGTTTATCTAATGAAAACGGAGAGAAAAAGGGCAAAGCACAGTGAGATGTTTCCTCCTTAAATAAAACACCTCAGACACTACCACCCTTCTGCCTGAAACGGCTGCATAATTATTTCTAAAATTTGTTTGCAGAGGTATCATTTACCCCCATTTCCGAGGTGGATTGGGTGGGGGGGTGTGCAGCTGCGCAAAATGAATTTGTCATCAGGTTTAATGCTTTTTTGGCAGGCTATCCCGGAGCCAGCCGAGGTCCTTGAAGTAGGAAAGGCTTTCCCGCTGCTCGGCTCCTCTGCATCCCAGCAGGTCCGAGGATTAAATTTACGGCTGCCGTCAAAAGCCCCTGACAGGCCTTAAAGGGAGAGCAGCGCTGCTCCGGCTCCCCCAGATATCACTCCCAGGGGGACTGGGAGATGATGCCTTTTTATTGGCAGCTGAGGAGCAAGTGGTGCCCCAGTAAGCTGGCATAATGTGACTCCGGGCTTAGACGCCACGCATGCCACATCTCACTTCGTCTCCCTCCATCTCGGCCTTTTCTCTTTCCCGCAGCCGTGTCATCCACGCGTGTCGCCACCCTCGTGGCTCATTCTCCTTGGTTTGTCTGCTCCCATCAGCATAATCTGCATCCCGCTCCACCTCCCCTCCTCCCGCACTGTCGCTCTACCTCGCACTTATTCGCCTCTCGGAGTACATGAACACAGTCATCCCGAGCCACAGGTTCCGCTCAGTCGTGCTCAGAGATTCAGGATCCATCTCAGATGCGCCCTTTTAATCTCAGGTTTCTCATGCACAGCACAGAGTTTTGACTCAGCACATTATGCAACTGCCTCATAAGGGGAAAATGTATGAGTCATGTGATTTGCATAGTCAACTTTGAGGATACACGGGAAAATCAAAGTGCTCCACACCATAAGCAGTTTGGAACTCTCTTGTTATGTACTATCAACTGGTAAAACTTTCCATCTCAATTTGGTTTTCCTCACTTTGTGAAAGGGAAAGTACACTACAATGATCCTATAGCTATTTGAACACTCATCCAAAAACTTTCACAGTATTTATATACTTATACTTGTACAGGATGTCCCAAGCCAATCCTGTGGACTGGCACTGGGGCCGATCCAGATATATTTCAATTAATCAGTTCTTCACATAATATGTCTTACCCGTTCACACATAGCGATAGCACTTTGCGATATAGTATCTCGCCCAAGGACACATTAACATGCAAATGGGAGAAGCTAGGGATCAAACCACTGACCTCATGATGAGCAGACAACCGCTCCACATACTGAGCCACTGTCATCCCGTTGTATCAACTGTGATTAATTAAAGTCACTGTAAGCGCCATATTCTCATTATAATAAGTGTTAAGTAGCTCTATATTTCAACTACAAACACTGTCATAGAGAAAACAAAAACAAAAAAAAAATATATTGACTTTGAGATATATTAACTGGAAGTGCAAAAATCCCAACTGATATCCAGGTTTTAGGACTCATTACTACAGTGCTCTGTACGCAAAGACCAGGGCCCTCCGGTTTACCAGAAAATGGAAGTAACCAATTTGAGTGCTCCTGGTGTCGTTTTTTCAAAGCAAAGAAAAAAAAAACACTTAAAGAAGAGGCAGTTCATGCAACTTGTGACGTTGAGAGGAGGGAGGGGACTGCTAACTGCAAAATGGACAGGAACGCTTACAGCAGCTGTAATGTTAATACCACGCGTTACCTGGCAACAGGAAGACATTAACGTTGTATTGGCAGTTACCCAATAAGGATAAAGATTTGACTCTGGGCCAAAAACACAGTCCTAATAAGATCCGGACAGTCCTACTATTTGTGGAAATTACATAAGCTACAGGCCTTGGGGTGGGTATTCCCCCTGGTGACAGTTGACTGACATTTGACTGGAATGCGTCACAGTGCTGTATATTGTACAAACGATGATACAAGACGTTTTTTCCCCCCTTTTCAACAAGCCCATGTAGGGTTGGTCATGAAATGTTTGGGCTGTCTGTCCTTCGGCAACATTTGAGAGGAGCCTTTTTCAATTTATAGACAACTTTTCGAATCCCCTCCTGCATTTCCCCGTGGTATTACTGTTGGCGCTGATGTTGCAAGAACAGTATTAGTAACATGGCTAATAACAAAAAAAACCCAATTTGTTTTGTTTTGGTTGCAATTACCTAAACATCCTATGTGTATGTAAACAGTAAGGTAAGTTTCTTTAAAAAAATTCATCTCACTTCTATTTCAGCAAATGTTGCCAGGTTTGTTTGCTGCTGACACCTAGCTGATGTAGAGCTGCTTGGAACCAAACAGAAATGGCAAGTACAACGATTGAAGGGTAAAGTTTTCACCTTGGGTCCATGACAGGTTTTCCAAACCTTTACTCAGTCGAGGTGAGCCTTCAAGCAACCCTCAGCTGTACGTCTTTGGGCTATTGATTTTTCCTGCTGTCCTTCTCCGGCGCTGCTCCAATTACGCACAACCACAAACAGTTCCATGAACCGCTCTGAGACCACTTGCATAGCGCTCCTTCAGACGCGGCGCCTGGTCCAGGAAACAAACCTTGGGAAAGTGTTTGTGGGAGGGTTAATGAATTTAGATCAGTGTTTGCCGCAAACACAGCCTCGCCATCCATTCCAGCGGCCTTGAAGTCGGCGGACCCGAGGTTAGAGCTGGGTCGTCTCCAAGACAATGCGGCTGATTAGGATGGCAAACACCAGAGACTGTGGAGCAGTGTCTCGCAGCCAGAGACTGGCTAAATGCTAAGCCACGGTCCACAATGACAAAGCCATGAGGCATTGGTAAAACAGAGGACGGCAGATAAAGACTCAGGGGGCGTATTGAAAACCGTACGGTTTACTCAGCACATGAATTAGAGTAGATTAAACCACTGCGCTGCGAGAGGAAAAATTTAATGTAGAGCAGGTGATGACTGAAAACTTTAAAAACTTCAAACTGCCTCTTAAGGGAAGAGGAGTTTAGTCCACCAAAGTTTGACATAAACTCTGAAACACTTGTTATCCTCTTTAGCTACTCCACCCCACACAGCCTTCAAGATTAATATTCTCAGCGATGTCAACTTACATGACTTATATTCAAATCTATACAGCCATCAAACAGAACTCATTGGCTCAGGTGCCTTGGGAGCAAAACGACCTGTATTTAAAGTCAAATTTGAACTTTTTCTTTCATATTTTTCTCACCTACGTCCATACAAAAGTCATAGAAATAATACTCATTTATAGTGTTGACCATGCACAAGTTTTATAGTTTTGGTAATCTACTTTTTATGAGCATCATCTGTGTTAAATATGCCAATATTCATGCTCATGTAGGAAAACCCTTAATGGGCAGCTGACTGAAGTTTAATCATTTAAATTTATAAAAACATGTATCTGAAACTTAATTCTAAGTCTGTTCTGTAAATAGTTTTATTGTAAATAATACATTTAGCAACTTCCGATCAACCCATACCAATTCTAGGCTTAAGCAGGTAGTTTGGCACTTATGGTTTGGCCACCACGCACTTCCTGTATATGACGCCCCGCCCACTCAAAGTACAGATATGGATACAGATGATTTAATTGGTTGAACTGATACAGACACAGATAAAAAAAAAAAAAAATGGCACATAAAAACCCACTGCTAAACATGATGCCGAAAAAAGAAAATGGCTTCTCGAAGAACCACGGTAGTGGCTGGGACCAAACTGTGGGTTCGTTTTGCACACACTCACAAACGCACAGGGGCCACTGAGGCGAGATATGAGCGACATAGTGACTGATGTGTGGATACTGTGAACTCAGCCAGTTATTGGAAACACACTGCAGTGTGCAAGTCATCCGCGGGGTAAAACCCATCGCTGACAGCTCGCATTACACAGCTGGGAGCCCAGATGGAGATATTATACAGTGTCCTGGCTGAGAGGGAGGATTTTTAAAATGTATCACTTTATAAAGACAACCAGAGGTGATCAATCATGACCGCATAAATGACTGTTTTGGGAACAAAACTCCCCACATTTTCTCCCCCTCTCAGTAACTCTAAGAGACTTACTTGTCATGCATAGGTCTGTCCCTGTTGAGAGCAGATTCACTGCACATTTGCACTGGGATAAATGGCATTTCCTGGGGAATAAGCCAGCACTTATTGGAGATGCGAGTTTGAGCAGGGATGGCAATTTGTGCCCATCATGCAACACTAATTTATAATGACACCCCTGGAAACGCTGCTTCTCGTTTCATTTGCAATGCTAACTTGCCTCCAGACCACGCTAACACGGCTCAACAGTCGGATACGGAGGGGGCTAATTGCGCAGAGGTGGCCAGTAGCAACATGAGAGCCTATAATTGGAGGACACGCTCAGTGTGTGTGAAGAACCATTTGCATATCACTTCCACTGTCTCTGTGAGGTGATGGAACATTATTAGCTGGAACACTTGCAGTGTCCACGGTCGGCACTTTTCTAAATGTAGTTATTTTTGCCTTACATTTCTGAGTCCAGATCACTCTGTCACACTCTTCTTTGTATGTTTTTTTTTTTTTTTTTGACCTCTAAACTTGATTAACGTGACACTTAGTGGTGTCCTTCCAAAAAAGCAGTGCAGGAAGATAAACAGAGCAAGAGTATTATTGTAATGACGCCGGGCTATGTGCATGAAACTTTTTGCCATAATGTCTGCTGATACAAACTCCCAGCAGTTTTCTGACAAAAGCAAGAACCCCGTGGATTAGAACTTCATGAAGTTGTTACACCATCAAATTCTGCCAGATTCCAGCCTTTCAGGATATTTTTGAAACCAAAACAAATGAGCCCATGTCAAATGGGTCGTAGGCACATAGGGGACACCAACTGACCACATAGCAGCTAGGCATGGTTAGCATCACAGGGTCAACAGTCGAAGATAACACTGATACATTTTACTTTTTGAAAAAAATTGATGCAACGTGATTAACTCTCTCTTCACTTTAACTCTGCTACATCTGTAAAGAAAAAAAAAAAACTCTTTTTTTTAAATGGCACTACTTTTATTTGTAATTTTATGCATTTGTGCACTTGCCATTAAAAGGTAGGTGGTCTGTTATCAATCCAACCACACCCAGGCCTCCACATGACACCATCCAGAGCAGCAGGACTGCGGCTTGCAAATCATGCTAACCGCTAATATTTACTGATGAAATAACAGCACAGCAAGCTGCCGCTGTATGAAGTCAGGCCCCATCACTGATGGAGAACTGTAAGATTTGCTGATTTATTTGCCAAATCATAATATACCATAGGAGACAACAGCCAAAGAACATACCATGAAACTTGACTAATAAGAGTGTATAATAATGTCATATTTTCCGATCATACTGAGAGACACAGACTGGGATTACTGTCCCGGTGTAAATGTGGCCAATTATCCAGTCAGGAGATGATGATTTATTATGGTGTTACAAATAAATACAGGTGTCTGTTTCCCTCTTTACCTGATGAGGACCATCTGTGGATGAAACGATTCCAGTCACATCCACTAAGACTTGGGGAAAAGACAGAAGTGTGCCACTGTTTTTCTTCTTTTACATTTTTTTTAAGTTCTAAGTGCTCAAGTAACTTTTTTAGTTTATACTTCTGTAGTCTTACTACTTAGTCTTTGGCTACTCTATTCACCTTCAGGTCAAAGAGAACCCTGCAAATGTTGGCTTGGAAATTTAAATACAGGTCACTTTTGCATTCCAAACCAAGTTACTTTTTGGTCGAAATGCTCCAAAATATTCACAATTAGGTGCACAAATGGAAAAGGACCAAATTTCATATTGGTGGAAAGGGGGAATGTGTGGGTATCTGTGCTGTGGCTGGGCTATTAACGGGCTGGGCTGTAATGATCCGCTACTGTCTGTCTTTCCATTGGCAGTCATGGGCAGTCACTGTTTGGGTACCTGTGTTGTAGCATGGGTTGTGGCACCACTCTGACTGTCTCTCTGGCATACGTTTCTATGTGGGAGTGTCAGCATATAGCTGCATGCTGTTTGTTGTGGTTAATGCTACATCCCTAAATATCCTGTTATTCCCTGAATGTAGCAGTTATCAGCGAACCCCTGTTGCCATGGCCCATTAGCTCTTGTATTGTGGTTCATGCACGACATTGCTTCTCCACGGTGCTTATCAGCCTCGCCAAAGGCTACCGGGACCTTTTGTACGAGAGGCACACACGGGGTCACTTGCCCCAGTGGCTGCTGCGACAGGCTGGGAGTCACCACAGGCCTATGTTACACACTTCGGAGTCCTGCCAGTTTTTGGAACACGGAGCGAGGAGCCAGAAAGTTCAGCTGGAATGAACTTTAAATTATGACAAGACGTGTAGTGTTGGGGGGGAAAAAAAAGAGAGAAAATCAACATTTTTGTGTCAACAAGAATCGATGCGATGATGTGGACATAATCAAAGATTTAGGGTGGAGTTCCTCTTTAATCTTCAACGCTGATAGCGCGGCGTGTTACCAAGGCCAAAAGGAGCAGCCTCATTACTTGGCTTTCTAGAGGCAGAGGGCTAACTTTGCGCACTCTGTACGAGCACTCCCCCCTTTAGACCTTATGGGGCTTGTTAGGGGAGACAATACACCTAGGAGCAGTGGAGTTGTCCAAGCCTCCTCTCTGCAGAACAATGAGCCTGTTGTGCTTTCCTCAGTAGTGAAGAGAAGTCCTGGGAGACTGGAGAGGCAGCTGTGGTGGGATCCTGGGACAAGGGCTAGGACTCGGGGAGGAGGAGTGCAGGGAGGGGTGTGAGGTTATGGAGTCTAGAAGGCCTGTGTGTTGTGGGAACCCCCGATCGCTCCCCCCCGCTCAACCCCCCCCCCCCACACACAATCTTTTCTGACTCCAGAAAAAAGGCTAATGCGACAGAACTGCCATTTGCAATGCAGATCATGTCCAGGAGGAAGGAAAAAAGAAGCCGGGAATCAATGGTCCTGTATCAATCTGCTGACTGCTAATGTCCTCTTGCATTCTGATTCTTGACCCCTTCCCTGCCGTCATCCCCCCCGCCCCCCCCCAGACAAACCACCATTGTGCCACAGGGCCCCACCTTTCTCCCTCCACTCTATTGCGCGGCCAAAGATGCCACATTAGGCGAGGAAAATCCACAAGTCGGGGCTTCTTTGAAGAGAGGCGCAGTAACTGTCATTTAGAAATGTGTTTAGCAGGTTTGGGGCCACGACATAATGGGCTGAAAAGAGAAAAGAGTAAGAAGGGGGGAGGGTGGAGAAGCGGGGGTGGGGGGACCAGTCAGTGTTTGGCGAACACAACATTTAACCCTTGTGGTCATTGTCATAATATCCCAATTTGTGTCACAAATCTGGTTAGAGTGATACGGTAAATCAGGAGGAGAAAAGGGAGATTGTCAGGTGACAGCGCTCTGTGACAAAGGGGAGGACATTTGAAATGCGAGCGTCGGCAACTCATCGCACCTGAGCAACGCCGGACGGACAAACCGCCTCATTATTTTTACACGAAGCTTGTAATGAACTAACAGCTTCATCAACCTGTTAAATAAACACACCAATTAGCAAATCAGAGCATTCAAGCCCCCTTTCATCTCCAACTAGAGATAACATCACAAAGATGTTTCACTTTTGATGGAACACCCCTGAAATATTCATTTGAGTGTTACTCTCATTATACCCTTGGTATGATATAGTATTTCAATTTGCAGAGTTGATTACATATCATTCAAGCGTGATAAGCAAGTATAGTGAAACCGTTTCGTTTTTTTTGTGTGTGTTTTTTTGATTGCTTCACAGCATGATAGATTTCATTTCATCTCGCTCGATGTAATATATTATCGCTTTGACTCCCCCAGAAAAAAAAAAAAAAAAAAAACTTGGAGAGATAATCAGCCCCGCTTATTCCCTAATGCATCCAGATGCTAACAAGCCCACATGAAATGCGACGCGCTGTGTCGCTCTCAGCTGTTCTGGCTGAACAGACGGAAATGCATACAATTAGCAAAACCTGCAACCCTTATGGAAAGCGTCCCAGCTATTTCTAGCCATTAGTGATTTGGTTTGAAGTGCCAAACTGCATCCAAGCCCTTGACCTCGATGGGGGAGGAGGGAGGGTGGGTCGAACAGAATACCAGCGGGGGAGTAAATTGGCCGAGATGTGATTCCGAAGCCAAAAGTTCAGCATGTGCAGGGCGGTTGGCCTCAGACTATTCATTATGCTGCACGATTGAGATGGAGGGTCGTCCTATGGCACCTCGGCTCTCATTTGGAGGGAGAACAGCTGAAAAAAGGAGCACATATGGATGCACTGACCCCTCAACCCGCTCCGGGACAGACCGAAGACTTAAAATCATTATATCGCCCCGAGGTATGGAGAGAACTAGGAGCATTTTGTTGCCTTGGTTCTGGTTTTTCGGTCAACTGCACATGTGGATGACATTTTATTTACTGGAAGGGGTTGCATGGCACCGTTTTAAGCGCCCGGCCTCATTTGTATTCCCTCCACGTTCACAGTTTGGACAAATATGAGAGCAGGAAGTTGGTTGTATGTATTATAAGGGCATGCTCCACTCGTGAGTGCTTTTTTTCATCTACTTTTCCTACATCCCCTCCACCCCACAGCTCATATGCATGATTTCTGACCTGGCTGCGCCCTCATAAAAATGCTATACACTGGATTAGCTACCCCTGAATGGTATGATTTGGAAGCCAATCTGTCAGTTCTCCCTGTCCACGAGAATCCTGTTCAGTCCCGGTGCCTGCTGTTTATTTATGAGCAGGTCTAGGCCCAGCTTTGTTAATCATTCATGAAACTTTCGACGGGCCGGAAAAGAAGTCAACACCATGCTGGATCCTTATCCCAACCAATGATCTGGGAAAGAAAATATCCAATTTCTCGGCGAGATTTCAAAATGAAAATAGATGGGAGCAATAGGAGGCCAATCCAGAGGTGAAGATGCAGGCATTCACAGCGTCTCATTGTCTCGCTATCACTTCGCTCTTAAAAACAAATGAGGATAGTTAATGATTGGGGTCCATGTAATCTCGTACGTCTGATAACCCCCAGTAATTAATCTACTCAGCCTGACCTGGTGGTGTTTCCCCTTGGAGATAGGCCATCAAATAATAACAGACCATTACACCCAGAGCTGGTATTCTGCAATCTCCTGCCACCCGATCCAATAGCAATATCGTTATCCCAAACTCCATTCTCATTAATAAGTGAAAATAAATTACGGCGAGGGGGCGCCAAATAAATTGAAATGTTCCGTGGAGGTCAGTGGCAGTACTCAGACTGGCAAAATCGCCGTTGAAAATCAGGGAGTTGAAAAGTTCAAATTAAAATTGTTGACATATTTAGCACTGGACCCAAAGCAGTCAGATATTAAAAGTGGAAGGGAGAAAATAATAACTTGATTAACAGGAAATAATGTAGTCTTTTTGTGTGTGTGTGTGTGTGTGTAATAAACTAATGTGCTTGACCTCAGCGCCGGCGTCTGGAGCTACATTTGGAATTTTTTGGGGGGAGGAGAAACAGAACAGGTTGCAGCTAGAAACCTTTTTTTGGCAAACAGAGGTTTGTGGAGGGGAGGGCACCACGTGAGAGAGAGAGAGTGTAAGTGTGTGTGTGTGTGTGTGTGTGTGTGTGTGTGTGTGTGTGTGTGTGTGTGCATGGTGGGGTCAGCTAAGCTCTCCTGGGTCAGTTTGAACAGTGCGAAGATCATAAACCCATAAACCCACACAATTAGCCTCTATTAAGACACTAGCAAACACTTTATAAATCAGTGTCTTTACTGACAGCTCTTGTCAGTGTTTGGAGTGGAGAGTCATACCCACACAGTGTCTCCTTAGTCTGACTCATGTAGTTAGGGCTTGATTAGGGCTTTGGGTTCATTTAGGTTGTCAGTGCTTCTATACATGTGAACAAAACCACTAACAAAACAATTAGCTGGTTGATGGGATGGGATTTTGGTAACATGTCATCCTTCCGGTTAAGATATTTTGGTGACTGGCAGATTTAAATTAAAAGAAAGGTTCTTACAGTTTTTTTTTTGTTTTGTTTTGTTTTTTGTTTTTTTCATGTGAGCATTGACATACATCTTCTGTTAAGCAAAGTGTACAACCATGCTGCTCTTTTAGGCTCCTCTTAAGCTGGAGCGCTAAATGCTAACATCAACTTTCTGGCAAGCTCTCAATGACGATGCTAACGCGCTGATGTTTATTCAAAATCAAGATTAATATAATTGTCATTATAAAAACATATTTGGTGGCAAACTCCAGTCGCAGTTCCCAATTCCACACATGAAAAGCAAACACTATGCAAACTCATGAATAAATAATGAAGTCACAAAAGTAAACATTTAATAGTCTGGTGGTATGGCAGCGGAGCTTAGAAACTTAGTTCCGTTAAATCTTGTAACTAGCCTAAAAAGTAAAGATGAGGATGATGGGGATGCAAGTGGTTTGTTACTTAACACATGCAAAACTGAAGTGCTGAAAATATTACAAATATAACATTTTGATGTGACGATAGTGCTCAACAGAAAGTCAGCAGGTCGCCAAAGTTGTTCCAGTTTATCTTGTAGGACGCACTATATTATGGTCCTAATGGGGATATTTCACTGGAAAAGTAAAAGCTTTGACCTGCTGGTGGTGCTGGAGGAGAAGTCAAGAGACCGTTAGCCATCATGATTAATCCTCTGGTGGTCATAATGCATGTAGAAAATTGTATTGCCATCCATTCAGAGGTTGTTCAGGTATTTAAATCTGGACCAAATTGGTGAAATGACCAGTGGATGACATCGCCATACCTAGAACAACTCTGCTAGCATGGCTACAAAAACTTAAAGAAGCCCTATTACACTTTTTGCCTCTTTATTTTTTTTGTTTGATGTCCTAAAGTGTTTTATATAAGATCTCATGCATGTGAAAGTTCTTAAAAGTAAAATAGTTAAAAGGCCTGCACCGACAGAAGCTCCCCCCTCCCACAGAAAACACTGCTCCTGATGCCTCCTGATCACAAGACAGCTTAACAAATTTGCATTATATAATGCATAGCGGCTGGTTTGGCATGTCAGTATTAATTAAGCACAGTGCTGGGTCAGGCGTGTGCAAGCCAACCAATCAGAGCAGACTTGATATTCAGGCGCCTTCAAGAGGCAGGAGCTAAAAACAGCATTTCTGTTTATTTTTTTGTGCATTAAAGTACATAAACCTATTTTAGTAGAAAACTCAAGATAAAACTATGAGCCTTAAAATTAAGCATAATACATTAACTTTATTCAATCTCCAACACACATAGGCTGTTGTATTTTAGGGTTGTTATTCTGCTCTGTAGTCTTGGCTGTCATTATTTGCATGGAGAAAAATCATTAAAAATCCTTTAACAACAGGCAGAGAGCCAGATCAGTTGTGTTGTCTTGTTAGACTTGGCAGCGCCGGTGCACTAATAGCGCCATACTCACCTGCTCAAACAGAGCCGACTGGAGGGAAAGTGATTAATAAACCGTGGGTTTTCCTCCAAATGTGCTTTGTGCAAACATGTTCTGAAATATGTTCAGTTGCAGTTTGAGTTCTCGATAGATTATTGCAGCCTTCCTTTCATCGCTGTGTGTGTGTGTGCGCGAACGCGCATTCGTGTATATGTGAGTCACCGCTTGTGCGCGATGTAATCACCAGCAAATTCTTCAGCCCTGTGTCCGCCACTTGATGACAAGATTTGACAAATGTTGAGGCGCAGCTGCACACAGAAGTGCTGCAGCTCTGTTTGGAAATATTTGTGCCGCAGCGGTGCCAGCATTCAGGGATTAGGCCTGAGGAAGGCTGCATTACTCAGGAGACGGAACATCTGTGTTTCTGAAGGGCAACCCGCGAGACACCCACCGGTCTTGGAGGAGAGATGAGACTCGGCGCTAGCCATTTCAAAAAGGTTAGCCAATTTGCCTTAAACCAAATGGAGCCGACGGCCTCATGCTGCACTGTGTAATCAGCGAACACTGCGGTTATTGGTTGTGCAAACAAATTCCTCTGACCAAAATAGAAACGGGAAGAATAGCCACAAAAAGGACTGAAAATGCATGTAGATTAGCCTGAACCTTTACCTAATGGGGCTGTGCAGCGCTGACAAAGATGAGCATCATAAATTACTGTACATTAAAGCTTTGGGAAACCCCCGACGGTGAAAGTCCCGAGAAACTACACTAGCATGAAGTCGGAACAAAAGCTGGATGAAATATATCATTTCGAAAAAAAAAAAAAAAAGTTGCCATTTACATTTCAAGCGTTGCCCGAAATGAGCGTGCATAACAGCATGAAAACATCAGTTCAGAGAAAGCGCCTTGATCTTACTGGGACAACAAGCGCCCAACAGGAGAAAAGATGGATAGGGGACTCAGAGGGTCACCACTGTTTGTGTGTTTGCTTTTGGTGTTTGCAGAGAAGGCCTCTACTTTCTTTTTTTTCTTTCTTTTTTTTTTTTTTACGATGCCATCTGCGCCACAGCAAGAAAGGCCTGCATTGTCCGTACGTGCAAGCCCCCTTGTGAATGATCACTGTGTTGAGGCGTTAATGACAATACCATTTGAACTTCCCACACTGCTTTTCTTTCATGGTTTAAAGTTCTACTCCGTGAGCCAAGGAAAACAAGAGCGTAATGGACATTTTCTGGCTGGGCAATTATGTGAAACGAGACTGCCCTCGTGTTTTGTTTGTGATGGTTTGCGGCGGAGCACAACGCTGGCCGGGGCCGAGGAGAGTGCAAAAGTTCAGCGCCGGACCTCAGCACATTGACGTGTACATACCGTATAGTATTTAGAGAATGTCCGTCGTGTCCACTTATGTTGCTCTTTAGTTGTTTGTACGACAACCTCTGCTTCCGTTGGTCACAAACTTCTTGGAGGTGACATTGAACGCAGACTTCTGTGCGCTCCGAGAAACATCTCTCGGGTTAAGTCTACATTTTCCCTCGGAATTAAAGAATATTGCTCTTTTTCTTTTGTGACTGTAGGAACGAGGGCTTCCCATCTCACAGTGTCTTGAGGACACAGCATAATCTATATGGCATTTTCTGGCAGACGAACAATCAGCAGAGACTGTTAGACCCCAAAATGGATCATTATTCTCACAGAGATTGATTTACAGCACAGGATGCCAGCCAATCTCCCGGGTACGAGCGCCTCCCAGCCCTAATGGCGCTCATTCTACAGCTTTATGAGGCGCTGTGCCTGTGTCGCACTGCACTGGAAAACTTAAGACGCAAACCAACAACCGGAGTGGTGGTGGTGTATGTGTATGTGTGTGTGTGCGTGGGGGGCGGGGGACTAAGCGAAGAGCGAGAAAACTTTGTGTCGTTCAGAGGTCAAGCGCGTCTCATCAACAGCTGACGTCTCACCATGTAAACTTTTCCCACATTGCAAGTCATCCGCAGCTGCACCGCGCTCCGCCTGCGTGCGATCCCAGGCACTCCAAATCTGCTTGCGCTCGCACAATAACTGTCATTCCCGCTGCTTAATCACATCAATTTGTGTTGCCTTGGCTGTACGGGCTGTTGTTGTTGTTGTTTTTGCCGGTTCTGAGCATGCCCAGAGGAGGTGTTCTCCTGAGCAGCTACGAAGAGGGGTCTCTCTCTCTCTCTTTTTTTATTTTTTTTTCTGCCGGGTTGAGTTGATGCAGGCAGCTCATTAGCCGCCTCTCTCCTCATCCCTAAACAGCTTGGTTTGCATATTGAAGCAAATGGAAAGTGAAGGTGTTCTAGGCAGGAAAGGGATGATGGGATTCCGACTTACCTCCTGATTGGCATTTTCCTGCCAGGGCCTCCGCACTGTAGAAGGGGGAGAATAACAAGTCTTCCCTCCCCACCCCCCACCCTGAAAAAATACATTTCTGTCTACAACACTTAGGCCCAGGACTTAACTAAAACACACTTGCCACACTCTCTGTTGCTGTTCCTGCTGTGGTTGCAAATTGCTGTATGGATCTTTTAACCGCGTTTAAACACAACTTCCCCCTGAAAGGAGAGTTTTTCAGCATCATCCACCGATAATAGATCTGTAGTTACCAGAGTGTTACGTAACTCTTGCGAGGCTAATGAGACGGTGATGAAAGTTTGAGATGACGCTCAAAGAAAACACAAAGCTGGGTAAGCTCTGACAACAGTTAAAGCAGCTGCCTCTTGATATAAATGTGTAGCGTGAATCAGGTTGTACATCAGGCTGGGAAAAAAATAGGTTACATAAGCAGTGAGGTGGTGGTAAAAGGGGGTTGAGCGGCTAACGAACAGAGCCACAGCCGGTTTGTTTTCTCTTTTCTTGTGTGCTATGAGCGTGGTTGGGTTAGGTTCAGGCACCAAACCATCTTGGTTGGGTTTAGGCACCAAAAAGTCTTGGTTAGGCTTATGTAAAAGAGAACATATTTTGGCTTGTGGCCTACATCAGGCTTAGGCGTTCAGTCACGTTACTTACATAACTTACATTACATAATTAAGCTACATAAGCTAAGTTACTTGCACAGCGTAACTAAAAAAAACAAATGGGGGAAGCTCTTACCCACACAGTCACCCCGACCGCACCCTGTCTTGGGCTTTTGTAGAGCTCTATACTGCTACAGTAGCTTCCAAAAATGATGCTAGAGGGGTAACTACAGCATAAATCTCGGAAGTGTAGTATCACTGACCAGGCCGCTGTATTTGACAAGCTGGGAGTGAGAACTGGCCGGCAGTGTTGGTCTACAGGTCAGCCAGCCCACCACTCTGATCCAGACTAAAGCATCTGTGGTTCGAAGTTCAAACTTTTCTTTTTCTTTTTTTTTTTTAACTAATCTTTAATTCTAAACTACTTTAATGCACAAAACCTTGACTTTTGGAGAGTCATTTTGTTTAAAACCATCCTTTTGTTTCACTTGTAAGTTAAACCCGCGTAATAACATTCTGTTTAGAAAATACTGTAAATAAAAATAATATTTTTTTGTTGTGAAAGGAGTACAATTTTTGTTATATATTTGCTCTTGAACTAGTCTATGAATAATGTTAATGCAGCTTCTCTGGAGCCCAAACAATCCCACGAAAAAACTACAGAAGACATGACCGTGGACAAAGAGACTCAATCCTGCCAGGAGTTAATCCTGACCCCTGACCTTCCCGTGGAGAGAAAGGAATAAAATCATTCTACATGGACCAGTAAAGTCATCGCTTACATCCAATTTCTTGATAGTCAAGAGCTCGGTTTTGAATGTTTTCTGTGTGAAATTCATATGAAAATGTAACATCTTCAGTTAGAAAGTACAGTATTATTATTGTTACAACAACAAATCAAGAAATCATACACCCATTTAGAAATGTTTCTTTTAAATGTTGTGCAAGTAAGGAACCAACCAGGTGTGCACACGCTTTGAATATCTAATCATTCTTGCTTTAATTATTGATTTGTTTATTCATCATTTTTCAATAAAGTCTGAGACCTGTGTCGATCTCAATGAATTATTAAATCCACTTTGCCTTCGATCACTTTGCTTTGACATGAGACATCTGACCTCTGAGAAAGTACTTTTAGCTCATTTCCAGGACTTTAGAGCAGCTCATTGACAATTTCATGAAATGTAGGGATTTGGCGGGCAGCAGTGAATTAGCATGAGGCTCCATCAGAGGCAGAGAGTGAGCGTGGTATGGCTTTCTGACAGGGAGGAAATGAGCTGAGAGGATCTCCTGGGCCACAGCCGGCCTCTGGTTGGCAAACGTAAAAGGAGATGGAATTCCAGGCCTGGAAAAACTCATAACTTCCAGTGCGGCTGTGAACGTATGGATGCTTTAGAGCCCTCGCAGACCTTTCCAAAGTAAACAGGGTCACTGTGGGCGCTTTGTCCAACTTTTCCGGAGGTTTTCAAAGACCAGCGCGCTGTGTAAATTACGCTCCGTGTTAAAAGGGCTTTTTTTTTTTTTTTTTCCTCCACCCGTAGTTAACATGAGAAGTGTTGATTTTACATGAAAGGCCTCTCTACCTGTGTGAGCCCTTCACCGGGATTTAATTGAAGTAAATATTTGGATTATGAGAAAGGGGCTTGGGATTACATGCTGGCCAATTTTTGTCACCAGCCCCCCCCCCCCCTTCTCCAACCAGGCCCCGTTACCAAATCTGCACATTTTACAGCTTATACTGGATTTAATTTGATAACGCACACTTTTTTTTTCCTTCTATGGAATGCATTTTAGCGCCGATTTGAGAGACATAAAGGAATGAGAAACTGAGAAAGTGCAGAAAATAATTTTTTAAAAAAAACTTTTGAAGTTAATCACGCAAGAGGGTTGTCAAAGATGTGTTGCAGCAAGACCCCGGGCGACACCAGAAACATCTTTTAATCTGCACTGGGGACATGTAAACAGTCATTAAGACGGTGGGAACGCTATTCATGCTTTTCAGCTGCCTGATAGATGGAGGACGCCTTGCCAATGTCTACACAAGCGAGCGAGCGCAACCAATGTGAAGCCGACACTTTCAAGAAAAAAAAAGGGGGGGGGGGGAGAAGAGAAAAAAAGAAAAATTGGGAGCTCGTGTGAAGAACTCCGTGCGCACCTTTGCGACTGACACGCATACACACAACACAACACACACAACCTATTCAGGCTTGCGTGCAAAGCGGAGGGAATCCACTCAGCCCGACGATAATGTAGGTTTTCTTCTCCGGAGTTTCTATGGCAGATGTGCTAGCGCTGTAAAAGCGGAAGGGATGCATTGGGGGCTTGTTAATTAGCAGAGTGTTTTGAAAGGCCTCGCGTCCCGCCTTGGCTGGCAGGTTGGCAGCACCTGATTAGTAGGGAATAGCGAAGCGCTGAGACGACGCTCTAGTTCCCCAAAATAAAGAGAGGAAGAAATCTCTCTCTCATACACACACCCGCGCGCACACACACACACACACACACACACACACACGCTCACTCACTCAGGGGGCCCATACGCTGGCCTCATTTTTTCTCGTCTTCACCTGACAAATTGAATTCACGCTGCAAAAAGGCGCAGACACTGAGGAGGGAATACATGTGTCTAAAGCATCTCTTTGAACTGGAAATGCTAAGGAGATCATTAGACATACAACATTGTTTTCCGACGTGAAGCATGTTCGGCGGAAAAAGGCTGCAAATTATCCCATACGATGAGGGCGATGCGGATGATATAAGCAGATGTAAAGTTTACAAAGTTTCACGGGTTGTCAGTCTGGTGCGGTTTGATGTTTCGGCTGTTTATTCCCGCACTTCACACACACACACACACATTATTTCCTGAATGACTGTCTTTCGCGCGTGCCTCTGCGCTAGACATATGCATATCAGTAGACAGCCAAACTAGCAGGTTGTGTTCACAAAGTGGGTGAACCCTTCAATCCCCTCGCGTTTGAATGACAGCATTTCGACTAAGGCTGAAATTACAGTTCTGCGGAGGTGCACATTAACGTCTCGGTGGATCCGCGCAGGCAAGGATGGCATGGGTAATCATAAGCTGCAGAGGCGCACAGCTCCAACAGGGCGATCGGTTGATCCAATTCCCTGTCAGGAGGCAGGTTTCAGAACCCAAAAACAAAAACTATGGTCATGTTCCGCACCGGTATAAAGGAACCGAGGGAGAGCATCTCAAAATATCCATAAATTCACACAGTCCTGTCCTGTGCCAGAGTGCGAGAGAAACAGGAGAAAGGAGGAGAGGAGCACTTTAAATATGCACACTTGACAGGCCTTGTGTTTGGCAGATGGTAAACACAGTGTGGTAGGGTGGTAGTTGGGTCCTCGCGCAGACATTATAAGGTCCCTCAGGGTTCTATGATTTCAGTATATTTGTGTTCGTGGGGCCGTGTTGTTATCCGCCTGTTGCCCTCAGTGTCAGGACCACCATGGGAAGTCCATCCCCGCAGGGAATACCGCCGATCAGGACCTCATCTGTGAAAGCTCATTTCATTATTCCGTTTCTTCAGGTCAGACAGGACCAAGTGAACTTAAGCCTTTGTTTTTCTTTCCGGGCTCACTTCAGGTCCGTTTTGTCATTGAACAGTTTTTTGTTTTGTTTTGTTTTGTTTTTGCCAAAATCAGCGCGTGCATCTAGGTTTATTAAAGGTGATTGGCTCTTTAAGAATTGGCAATAGACAAATTTGCGTTGAGTTACTGTTTTTTTGCATTTCCTGGTGTTGATCATTAGACGTCACAAACTCAATGGAAAAAAGGAAACAGAAAGCAGCATGGAGGTGGTTGCTTTTTAAGTGGTTGCAGATTTACCCTTTCTGACTGACGACAAAAATTAGATGTTAGTAGGTGTTAGGGCTGTCTGCAAATGTCAGGGCCGTTGGTGGCTGTGACCTAGCTGTTGTGCTGTGTTCGGCACCATTGGGACTAGTCGGTGGCTTTTTTGGCCAATTGAGCATGTTGAATCGAGCGAGATGGTGAGAGACATCTCCCTGATCGGGTGTTCGGGTGTCTAAGCCCGAAGGAAAAAAGAAAAAGCCTGTCCATGCATTATCCAGAATTTCACCGACGTAGAGCGTTATCTCCTTGATTTTCTTTGCCAGTGCCATTCACAACTTTTTATCAGACATATTCCCAATTAAAAATCCTTATATTAACAGTGGTTTGTACACCTGCAGTCCTGGGTATTCCGGTTTCACTTTTCACTGACCGTGCAGGCTAGTCAGCCATTGGCTGCTGTGTTAGCGTTGTGTTCAAGTGTAGCGTTTTTGCCGAGACACACACAGTGTGGGGCGATGCAATAGTTAGCCTTTGTATTTGATGTCAGTTTGGTGATTTGGCCCTAAGTGAGTTTAATTGTTCACTATAAAAGGGGTTTTGGTTCGACTACTTTTTAAAGACCTTGTACTCTTTAGACCAACAACTGAAGACTTAAAGACTCTTGGAAATAATTCACTTGATTAGAATCTATTTTTTAACCACTCACCCTGGAGATGCCTGACGACTAGTGGCTCAGTGTGCTGCCACTGACACTGACCTCTGACTTTTCCGTAAAGGAGGTAAGAGAAAAAAAGGAAAGACAAAACAGAGGTAAGTCGGGAAAAGATATACTAAGGCCACGCAGGCAGCTAGAACAAAAAGAGGTGCGTTTCTCAGTCAGGCTTGACATCCTGGACAGGAAGAACTATCTGGAAGAAGGGCCACCCGGTCACTGTGCAGCCAGCCAGATGGGGACACCAGTTCTGGGGTGGCACAGGTTACCAGGACCTCCCTTCCACCGGTCCCAGGTCCAACTAATGGACATCTGTCACGGTCCCACGACAGCAGACCAAGCCACTGTCAGAGCTGTAATGAAATATGTATGAAACAAGGATGTTTAGCAGCGTCGGGCCCAGTGCTAATCAATGATTCGATCCACCGCCGCCCGACGCGGAATACATTTATTATACATTATCTTTTCATGCAGTCAATTTTATGCGTTCTGATTCCACCTCCAGCCGTACTGCATTGAAATGAGGCGAGGCTGAAATTGTGTTTAAAATTTAAAGTGGTCCCACTGCCCCGAGCTACATGCCCTCTCGCTGTCAGGCACACAAGATTGTTTGGAAAGTGAGACATTCTCTTCTCTCGTGCTGCTCACCCGCCGAGCATCTGCTGGAACAATTGCACAGCCAGCCTCTCCGCAAACAACAGCAAACGTATTTGTGGCACAGAGTAATTTCAATTAAGCTCTTCTTTCTAATTATGCTAGCAAAAAAAAAAAAAAAAAGGTGTCCTGCGTGCTGAGCCAGTGCTAAGTGACCTGAACAGGAGTTAGCAGCGGCAGCCAAGGGCAAAGCTGGCTAATGTAAACCAAATCCTGTACCTGGGGAGCACAGCCTATTCAGGCTAATCCGCTAGCCTGGAGGCTGCTGCTTTAATAGGGGCACTGTGGACCTAGTCATTGTCCTCTCTACTCAAGGAGCCCAATGCAACATGTTAGCCCCGTCGAGCAGCAAAGGCCCCTCCACCCACTCCTGCCTGAATATTTATCTGAGGCATGTGGAGGGGGGGCGGTGGCAGTGGCGAAGAGGGAGGAGAAAGGAAGTGAGATTTGTGTATTTGCGCGTGTCTGACTGTGTTATTTGAATGTGCCAAAAAAGTTGATGACGTGCTATTTTTAAGACAACAATTCATAGCCCTCAAAAAGAAACAAAGTGCATTTCACATGCGAGCTTGTAAAACAGCGCGAGACGCTTTGACTCGAGATCAGTGCCGACAACAATGCAGGGAAAAAAAAAAAACAAAACAAAACGGAATATAAATAGACCGAAGGGAACGAGGATTCCGGTGGATTGTAGTGGCTGCATTATCAAACGCACCTTTCTCCGCAGGCCTGTCATTTGGCACCAGCCACCGAGGGAGCAATAGCAGCTGTCAGCAGCAGCCCTTTACATATCTATCCTCCCAATACATCTCATTGGATTCAATTCATTTTACCCGAGGCACTTTTGTCAGTCCTCCTCTCAGATTCTTCCATTATGTCTGTGTGTGTGTGTGTGTGTGTGTGTGTGTGTGTGCGCGGGCATGTGTGTTTCAGTGTGTATATGTGCAAATACCTACAGTATGTTTGTAGGTTTGCTATCCGTCCTCAGTGCGCCTGTGCACGGGTGGGTTCATGTGTGTGTGAGCGAGAAGCAAAACAGTATTTACGCACTTGTTTACCCTTGCTGCTATGGGAGCTCTGAGTGCGCCAGGGGCTGTCGAGGTTACACAGCAGGGGGGGAGGCCTGTGAAGGGCTGCCGAGGTAAACCCACTGATTATCTGTGCCATTAATTCACACCTCCGTGACCTTGCTACTCAATCTATACGCCAGTGTTTGTCTCAAATGGCGCGGCGGAAGGAGGCCAGGCTGATGCATCCAAATCCTGGCATGACACAGGCCACAAAACCGATGCTCCGGTGTTGTTATTTTGTTTTTTGATTTTGTTTTGTTTTTTTTCGCCCTTGTATTTTCTGATCTTGTCTCGTATTTTAAAGGAACAGTTCAATCCAAAGATGAAAATTCAGTCTCCATCGACCCCCCATAGCAATATGCAGACAAGTGAATTTCTGGAGCTTCACAGCCAGAGCAACATTCTCTTCAATAAGTGGTGATGGACTTATTTTTATAAGGGGAAAAAAAAAACAACCGGGGAAAAAGCATAAAGTAGCTCAAAACAGCTTATCCGGTATAATCTTTATGCTGAGATCCAAAACATGAAAAAAAAACTGTTATTTACATTCTCGATGCACGCTTGAGCTCAGGCACCCACTGTGGACGGGGGTGCAGGCTTTCAGTTTAGCATCCACAGTGTAGATTTCAGCTTTCAAAGCGGTGTAAAAATTGTGTTCTCAAATGACTGTGGTATTAATCACCGTGCTCCCTGGACTTAGACTTGGATTATGCCGGACATAAACTGTATGGAGGCATTTTATGAATGCTGCAATAGTGTTCCGCTGTGAAGCTCCAGAAGTGTTTTGTGGACCACGAAACTTTGCCCAACTTTCCATGGGGACTGTGGCGGGTAGATAATGACAGAATTTCCCTTTTCGGGTGAACTTGTCCTTTAAGCTGCTGGCCTCGCCAATATGAGGGCCAGAATGAGCCTAATCAACTACATCCAGTGGCGCTGATGGCTGCAATGTGCCACGAGTGAAAGTTTTTTTTTTTTTTATATTCTCTTTTTTTTTTTTTTTCATGCCATTTAATTTGGAAGTAGCATTTCTCGCAGAGGCAAGTGGAGAGGAGTCCTTCGAACTGCTTTGAGGGGGGAAAGTAATCACTCTAAATGTAAATTAAGATTTGCTAAATGTAAGTGATGTTCCGTTCTGCGTCCTTTGTGAGGTAAAAAAAAAAAAAAAAAGAAAGAAACTCCCCAGGATCTTCACGTCCGTCTGCAGCTATGGCTGGAATGTAGAGGTCAGATTCATAATTAACCCCTTACACTTTTTTAAGGGAGCGGATGGGTAGAGAAGCGCCGTCAACTGCTAATATTCTTTATTGCAGAGGGAGCTATTTTTATTATTACTTCGCTTCTCGGTCGTGATTGAAACTGCATCCGAAACTCTCACGCAACAACTTTTCTCCATCATAATCTCCTCTAAAAATGATTTCCCCTCCTGATGCAGCCGTGACGCATGCTTGGAGTGTGCGACAGGGTCGTGCATTGTGCCATTAGCGAGCGCAGGCTCCTGTCCCAACGTTTTGCCTCTGTTGTTACCGCTCATCAGCATCACAGCCATGTCACCCCTTTGATGGCCCAGTTTTGGTTGGGGGTGGGGGGGCGGCTGCAGCGGGAGCCGGGTACTGGCAGCGTCAAGCTGGGTTCAGAGGTTAATTGTCAGTATTTTGGTTTGTTACTCCACGTGTAGCTTCCATCCACTTTGATTCCCCCCTTCACCTTTTGACTGGCGCGGAGAAAGGCTTTGCACTGATTGTATTTGGCGCTCATTAATAGTCATAATCTGAGGGAGGCTGATGCCGTATCAACACTCCTCGCTCCATTCCACCCCGCTGTTCCGTGCCCCGCCGCGGTGGACTATGGGCAGGCAGGCAGGCTGACTGGCTGGCTGGCTGGCTGGCTGGTGGGCGGGCTGGGCGAGGCCAGGAGCTCTCGGCGGGTGATGAAAATGCATTCTCCGGGCTTAATTGAAGGTAGAGCTGTCATGTTCCACACAGACAGCCACATGTAATTATTCCAGTCTGCCAGGCTTCAGTTTGCCTGTCAGCTACCTGCCTGGGCTGCCTGCTGCTGCTAGAGGGTGTATAGAGACAGAGAGCGAGGGAGGGAGGGGTAGATAAGGGGATGGATAGACGAAGAGAGGAAGGGGGAGAAAAAAAAAATGGTGTGCGTGTGTGCGTGCGTGCGTGCGTGCTCGGCCTGGCTGGGGAGTTTCACTGGAGGGGTGCATAAAAAGCAGTGATCTTCCAATTTGTCTCTGCCGCTCGTCCTTTCTCTCCCCCTCTATCTTTAACTCTCTTTTCTACCTACTTTTCTCTTGTGCCGGCACCCTCCAGTCAATCTTCCCTCTCTCTGTGTTTTCTGTCTCCATATTTCCTCCTTCAGGAAGAGACGCGGAGGAAGGAAGAAAAAAAAAAAAAAGAAGAAGAAGTCAGAAACAGAGGCACAGAGAAGAAGAGTGAGCGACAGTAAATGTAGGCCCTCCGCAGATAGCCCAGGCCGCTAAACATAGCCCGCTTGGTTCAACATCGACTTCAATTTGGGGAACCTCAGAGTATTTTGTTCCTCCATGTGGCAATTAGGATGTCAAATCAAACTTGGGAAGGCAAACAGCAGAGCAAGCCTCCTCGCTGCTATTTCCAGACACCACGTCTCTGTCTCAAGCACACACACACACACACACACACACACACACACACACCAGCCTCTTTCCCTCTCTCTCTCTCTCACACAGCCATCCAGATCTCCTAAGGATTACACAAACTCTGTAGCTGCTCGGAGAGCTTCTTTCTCCCTCACATGGACACAGAAGCACACACACAGTGTTATGGAAATGATCACATCCCGGAACAATGCTGAGTTCCTGACCCAGCAGTCCGGGGAGCCATAAATCGGGGTGTTTCAGCAGAGGCCCGACCCTTGACCCTCCCAACACCAGGCCTGTCCTTACTGTCAGTCAGGCCTTTATCTCCCCCTGACCTCTGAACATTACCCAGACAACAGCGGGGCCGAGTCAGAGCCCTCATCCCCAATCACACGCCTTTTTCTCCCCCAGCGGTTCACACCATGACATCAGCGTGCGCTCGCTGCTATCAGGACGTCTGCTCCCATTCAACTTCGGTGCCACTTACAGCTGAAATAGTCAGTAACATACAAACCGGCATGCGTGCTGTAGACCAGGATTTCATCTGTGGCTCTGATTGAATTTGATTACTAGATTCTGGTTTTGCTGGATCACAGCCCCAATTTCAATACAGTATATTGTTTGAACCTCACTGGCAGGCTATGAGCAATGGAGTGCCTCAAGAGCCTGTTCTTGGCCCAATATTATTTTCTGCTTATATGTTGTCACCTGGCTAACGTCACCTGCTAATTTGTTGGTTTTTCTGTATTCAGCCTGGTTTAAATCTGGTGCACTGAGCGGTGCACTACAGTTTGTTTGATGCACCGAAAGCCGTCATGCCAACTGAAATCATGGTTTTTGAGTGTTGCGGTGCCATTGTTGCATTTTATCTGAAAAGGCTCTTCATGGTGAAGCCCCTGAGAACATTTCATAATTCTCGTGCTCTCAAGTCACCTAACCACTGTCTACTCATTTCAGATTAATATCAAAAGAGACTTCCTGTCTTTGCCCCTGAGCTATTAAAATGAAAGACTCACCTACATTTGCCTGCTTTTTTCTTTGTCCTATTTGGGTTTTCCAATACTGTTACTGTCCTGCCTAATGTATTTACTGATGAACAATTTTGTCACCACACACATTTTTCAGTCTGCCCCCCCTCCAGCTGAGCTGTGAACCATCGTATGCAAAGAATGTGTAAGATACCCCGTCTCACCCAGACAATTTGTCAAATCTAATCAAATTCTCTGACGTGTCCTGTCTGGCATACCCCCCCGCAAATTCCATAATATTCCAGAAATTCCATGACCAGTGGGAAAGTGTCATACAAGATAAATATCTAAGCCCCTGGAGGTATTGTCGATTCAGCTCAGCACTGAACAAGACACACACCCCTCTGGTTAACAGGGGTTTTCAAAAGCGCAACCACATGAAGGCACTGTCTGCTTTAATCCACTGACTCTTTTCCTTTCTCGTCTTTTCGCTTTTACCATCAAGCGCTGTAAATTATAATTGCTCTGATCTCATTCAAATGCATTTAATGACAGACCAATAGGGTAAATGACAGCTTTTCGAAAACACTTTGTGAATCAGTAACCTAAACCTCAATCTCTGTGTTTGCATTCATTCGCGTATCCCTGGGTGTGTGTGTGTGTGTGTGTGTGTGTCTGTGATTGCATGAGTGTCTTGGTCCTGTGCCAACATGGGGCAGCGTGCGCTAAACAAGATAAAAGGGTTTTCCTAGAAGCTCACTAAATGGAACGTGGACCCCGCTGTTTGTCTGCGGAGCAGGCTGTCCGAAGGTTGGAGACGCTCAGGAATTTGGGGCTGAGTGGGGCAGGGCCACCGGGGGACATGGGACTCACTCTGGGTCACTGCCTCTGAGGTCGCCCCCATTCCTCCCCTTTGTGTCCCCATTCAACCTACAATATGTCATGAGCAACAATATTTCTCAACACAGCAAACGAATCCACCCCTGCTGCTTAACAAGTCGCTTAATCTGGTATTGAGCAGTGAAATCTTGTTTTATTTTGAAAAGAAGTGCAGAAAATGGTGCTGGGAGGTGAGATCATTTCATTTGTTTCTGATGCAAATCCCGTTTTAAAAATTGGAACGGCATTTTCATGATTCTTAATGCAGTGATTGACCCCATCGGCCTCCTCTTAAACTTTCTACACCTTGAAATGAAACTGCATTGGGATGAAATCATGGCCGTAGTTCCCTCAACAGCATCTCCCACACGTTGTGGTCTTATGCACGTGGCTTTGCGTCCACCCACGGTCTCTGTTATGCATTTATGTCAGTTTATTTTATGTAATAAAGTAATATATTACTGTCCAGATGAACTGCAATGCAAATTGCAAAGGGACACACCAGGCTTAGGGTTACTGGCCTCACTAATCATATGATCCGTAAATATACTGTCTTGAAAAAGTAGTCCCAGGGTGCCACATGGGAAAAAAAATAAAAACAATTCTGGCATGTAAAAACTTCTAAATGAATAAGATACAACACAAAGAACAACACAGCAAACTACCACACTACTGAGGAGTGATTGGCACTGTTGCTGGCTCATCTGGACTTTAAACTGGAATGTACCATCTGCTCAGGTAAACACACGGGTGACTTGCAAATGTCAATCATTCAAGAACCACAATTATAAATGCTGATACTTACGAAACACATTGGTATTGTTGGCATCTGAGGTTAGATGCCAGCAAAACTTCAAAATCCCATGTGTAGGATACTGGGATCTACAGTGTACAGCTGCAGATTGCAACCAACTGAATACACCTGCAAATAATGCAACAGGCCCTGTAGAGTCTGTGTTTACTTTGTATGTTCTGGGCTACTGTAGAAACACGGTGGTGCAACATGGCAGACCCTGTTGAAGAGGACTTGCTTGGTTTCTTAATTTCAGATGGTTATAGCCTCACGAAAACAAAGTCATTATGAACGCTATATTGCCTTTACTGCTATAGACACCCTTAAATCCTAAATCCTAATAGAATGTCAGCTCCTGCACGACAGCTTCACCCTCTAATGCACCACATGACAGAAGCCAGTCACTGCCATGCTGTGCAAGGAGGCGCCCCTGCATTCAGTATCTCTGAAGCAGAGGGTGCACCTGTGTTCACTGTCCCTGAACAAGCACGAGCAGAAACAGCAGCACATGCAGTAATACATAGAGGAACAAAACTACTCGTGTGCCAAAAGTCCAAAAAAAACAGTCACATGTCATTTGAGATTCTGAACCTTGAGAGGGATAAAGTTAGTTATTCATAATCAAAGTGCATGCTGGTAGCAGAGTATCACATGTCTATTCACTTATAGAGTTAGAATTAGAGTTAGGGTGAAGCTAACACGTAAACAACTGAAAGCAGCTCTCTTCTCTTCCTCTCCTTAGCCCAGCGTAGTGTAGTCTGTCGATTACGGGGCGGTTGCTGTTGGAGGATATTAGCCGCCTCCGTGCAGCCTCCTCCCAACGTGATGACAGGCTCCATAGAAGCCCTTCACACAGCTGGAAGCTCAGAGGCACCGGCCTTCGGAGGCGTGCGCCCGG
This sequence comes from Acanthopagrus latus, assembly GCF_904848185.1. NCBI lineage: Eukaryota > Metazoa > Chordata > Actinopteri > Spariformes > Sparidae > Acanthopagrus > Acanthopagrus latus. The sequence goes on along the minus strand of NC_051057.1, from coordinate 7,109,426 downwards.
CCCCCCGACACAAACCACGCCGATGTGCGGTTTTGTCTCTTCGCCCCTCTCCACTCCCATTCCCTCCCTCTTATCTGCCTTTTTCCCCTCCCTTCTCGCTCTGCCTGTTTTTTTTTTTTATTCCTTTACTTCACTTTGACACGCCCTCTCTCTCTCTCTCTCAAAGTCTTTAGCTGTTCAGTTGAAGTCTGTTTTCACGGCAGGGTAACGTCAGTTAATTTATGGAAGTGGAAATAGAGCAGAACTTTGGTGTGCAACACACTCGTGATTAGCAACGAGATGTTGCTGTGTGTCTGTTTTCAACTGCCCTTGCTTATGTGATTGACCAACAACATGTCTTTGTCGTTTTTAGCCACACAAGGATGGCCTTGTCCGGCTATTAGTCAATCGGTGTACTCTGTTCTGAAATGCCGCACCGATTATTGAATGGATCGCAATTACATTTTGTTGAAATTTAGATTCCCCAGAGGTTGAAATCTACCGACTTTGATCACACCATCTTTTGGTCTTGCATCCACCAGCAGGTCAACATTTCTAAACATCTACATGATGGATTATTACAACATTTCATACAAACAATTGTGCATCCCAGATGATGGATCCTAGAGATTTGCACAGTCCCCCGACTTTTCCCTCTGCAATGACATGAGGTTCACATTTGTGGTTTTCATTAAGATGTCATCAAAACTATTGGATGGACTGAATAGAAGGTACAGAACGATGGCCTACATACACCTGGTATTAACATGTGACCACTAGCTGGATAATGACATATCCACCTGATACTCACTTTTGCGATTCATTTAGTCCGGTTGCACTGATCCCAGTTCAAGGGAAGTGATGCCATTGATGGGTGTAATTGGTCGGGGTGTCATGATTCTCCAAATCCGCAAATCGATTAGCCATAAACCACTATGCCATTGTTAGACTATCAAGTCCTCATTTGTAGAAGTTAAACGATCACTGGTTTCATGCCCTGAAAACTGTCATTTACATTTCAAGTCTTCTTTAAAAATAAAGACCATGTGGTATCATCATATATAACCACCTTTGTTTTTGTTTTTTTGCAGCTTGTGTGTAATGTGAAGCAGCACAAACAAGCCAGACACACACTGGATGCCTACAAGTAGATGACAGTGAAGAAAAAAAAGTACTTTATCTCTGATCCTTCTCTTGATTTTAGTAAGCGAAACTGAATGCACATTTCGATCTACATTTGATTTTGAATCAAACTAGTGAAACCTGGCCATTGATTAGAGGTAGGATTTGTTAACTACCACTGCTGATGACTTTTCCAGGGCTTTGCTAGAGCTGGCAGAAAGATGGGGTTTTGGATAACGTTTTATTTTGAAAGGATTTCTTTTTCCTAAAGTTCATGGTCGCGTTGTGCAGGTGAAATTGGCACCTGGCCGAGATCCAATCACAGTGGATTCAAGTACAGTGCACCTGCCATTAACATGTTTTTCCTTATCTAGATACAGATTGCATTCATGCCAGATGTAAATGGGGTATTTAGTTGCCTGCCAGATGAACTGTAGCAACTTCTATCAGCACCATTATTAGGAAAATAAATAAGTTATAATACTGTTTGTAAAACTATCACCATCAGCCGCACATTATGTTCGGTGCAACTGATCGCAAAGTGCCTAAAGAGCCTCAGTTTTCCTTTCGTGTGTTGTATGTTTTTTCTCACAGTTTTGGTACAGCATGTACACATGGGAACAGTCACACCAAAACAATAAGGTAACAATGCATCTGCTCAGCTGGATACAGCATGCCATGCATCATACAGACTCTCACATCACCTTGGTTTTCCTTATTATTAAGGAAGTCTGGAATCTGCTCTAGGCTGATCTTACCAACTTATCACTCTTGACACCCTGAGCCGGCCTATATGAATATGCTCAGTGTGAAGGACATTCTTAATGTATCGAACATGTATCATAACTGTCATCAGACATAGTATTACTTTCCTCTGCCATCTTATTTTTCATTCAAATGAAATGGAAACAGTCAGTTTCTGAATCCCATTTAATCGGGGCAGCTTGGAGTGTTGAAACCGAGTGTCTATAAGCAGAACAAAAGTCACTTCTTCCCTGTGAATAAGCTGCAAATCTGGGCCAACCACCGCTGAGACCCGCCATGGCCCTCGGGCTCACTTAAGGAAGGCCTGTTAAAACCATGACTGATTTACATCTCCGCTGCCTGGGCTTCCGCAGAGCAGCGCCGCCCCCCGTCCCACTGTGGGTGCTTCAGAGGAGCACGGAAGGGGCTGGGTTGTGAGGGCACAAGAACCTCAGTGGGGGGAGCAGAGAGAGGCCAAGAGAGAATAGGAGTGCAGAAAAGAAAGAGAGAGAAGAGAGAGAGAGTGGGGGCGCAAGAGGGGGGGGGGGGGGGTCACAAGGGCAGTCCGGGGCGCTCCCAATCAGCGCTGTGTAAACAGGCCTCCTCCTGGAGTGGACAGGTTGCAGGGGGGAGTCCTCCACGGGCCACTGGGGCTGTCAGCAGAGCAGATAACTGATGGCAGGAATGTGGCATTTGTTCTTAAAAAAAAAAAAAGAGGGAGGGTGGGAGGAAGGGAGGGAGGGGAAGGGGGAGGAGTTCAACTAGTGGCAGAAAGCGGGGCCGCCAATTAACATCTACTTGATGCATTCGTACAGCCGGGGCCTCTTGCTCCTTAAGCCCTGCAGCTGCATTTCTGCTGGCAGGCAGCTCCCTGCTTCGCCGGCCCCCGTGCGCTCACACAGAGATCCCCTTAACTACACAACGGCTCCGGGATCCGCGGCTGCACAGTGCTCACATTGTCAGACAGTTCAGTCATTACTCTGTAGGCCGCTGGTCATCTGGTGAGCTCTCTTCGGGGACTGAAGCTAACAAATTTACACAAATGTGTCCAGTTTTTACGCACTCCAGAATTTGTAAAGCCCGAGTTTTCCCTCCAATGAAAACTGTGAGCAGGCAATTTGTTTTCACTCGTGCTAAGCCTCTACCCGTAACTGCCAAAATGTTCTTCTCTCACATTACAGCACACATCGCCACACGTTCTGTCATTTTCCTAACCACCACCTCCCCTGTCTGTGTCTGTGTCTTCTCCATTTACATAAAGATTGTGGTTAGGGAAGATTGACATCAATTTAGGAGCTAAGCTGCACCAATGGGATTAATGTGATCCACAAGTCAAGTCCTGTCTGCAGCCTCCGCGTGTGTCCTGTCTGCCCCGAGACGGGCGCTCATCTGCCTCTGATCCCAAAACAGCTATTAGCCTGTCCTCCCATCAGGAGCATGCAGAATCAAGATCTGCATCAGCTGACCTCACGCCTGCGTTCAAGAGAGAGGCAGAGCTCTCCCTCCATGCTCCCAGTCTGCAAACGGAGCCATGATCCCCGTCTTTGACCCTCCCCTCTACCGCCACCCGTTGTGGTGGCCTTTGAGGCCAAGTGAGGTGTAAACAAATCCAATATACGCTGCATTGTATAGCACCCCAAGGGTCCCAGTGAAGTTACTCTAGAGGTACAAATCACTTCGGGTCACGGTTTGCTTGCTTTTTCTTGCTCTATTTCCCCAAGGCTTGCACTTCCCCACGCCGAGAACGCCACCCAGCCACCCACCGCCGTCGTCATACAGGTTTATTTATATTTGGATGTCTTAGATTGATTGAATGGGCCCCTTTTTGGGATAGTACCTCCACAGGCCTGCTTAGTGTTTAAACTGGGGGACCACCATGCAGAGAGAGAGAGAGAGAGAGAGAGCGGTCCACACATTCTGTTCCTTAAATCACGATGCCATCTGACTCTGGCCGCTACACAGACTGAGGATGTTGGTCCTTAAGCTTCGCAATAAATCAGAGTTATCATCAGCGCTCGAAGAAGTTATGACGGCAAGGTCGTGCGCAGGAACACGTCTCCTCTGTACGCTCGCCCTGTTTTTGTTGAACATTCTGAAGCAGGATTTTCCCATGAGTACTTTTAATATACGCTGTAGCCAATTCAAGTATACTTAAAGAGGCTTTTTGTGTTGTGTATGATTGTAACTCACATCTGAAGTTACCTTTTTGAAATATCAGACTTAAAACACTATATATATATATATATATATATATATATATATATATATATATATATATATATATATATATATATATATATATTCTCTCCAGCTGCATTGCATTCCTGTCCTTTCCTGGCAGTTTTTCTGCATTGCTTAAGTTTTCAAGGATGTGCAACCTAGCACAGTCTTGCGTAAATACTTGTGTGCAAACAGTGCAGCGGGTCAGCAAGGGACAACTATTATAGCTATTTCCCGGAGAACACTCTCCCCTGACCTGGCAGGCAGTTATCAGGTCACTCTGGGTTCAGCCTCAGGGAGTGGCCTGCTGTCTGTCTGCACGATATACCTATAATATTAGAGAAGTGTAAAGGGATGTGAGACGATTCAGTGCTGAATTGTGAAAAACAAAAGTACTACTTACTTGTTCGAACTGGACAGTGAGGATATAGCTTACTGCTGTTATCTGTGGGCCTCTGACACAGGCTTTAGCAGGTTACTCAGCCTCTAACGTTTCACGCGAGGCCACTGACTGAACATATAATACACTGAAGCTATTGACAGTAATCTGCCTCAGTATCGTGGTGAGACTAGCATGTATAGAGGGAATGACAAAGGCAGTTTCAGTATCATCGGATGGCAACAAAAGCCCCTTTGTGTCCAGTTATGTCACTATGAGCTGCTGTTCAAAACACAGGAGTGTTTCGGAGGAGTCTTCACTCCCAGAGAGGACCTGTTAGGGAATGCACAGTTCAGTGGAGCAGCAGCAGGTCTTTGTGTGTGTGTGTGTGTGTGTGCGCGAGCCTGAGAGAACGACAGCGATACATGCGTCAGCCTGTGTCTGAACCCTTGAATAAGAGATTGTGTCACGGGCCAATGACTCAATTCACATAATAAGATGTAGTGTAGCTGCAAGATGGCAGTTGCTCCAGATGCACATCACTTAAGTTCACTTTCGCAGTAATTGGATGTGACACGTCTGTGAGGCTAGTGACGACCAAACTAATGTGAGCAGCAATGCAGTCTGACTTGTCAGCGTGGGCCGACGCTCTTCAGTCAAGTCGGAGCCCGTGAATATTCTCCCCGAAGTGCAGCTGCATGATTTACACCAGCAGTTCTGTACCTTTTTAATGTCAGACATGCTCCCCTTAAGATTGGATCGCTGAACTCAAGTGCCCCTTCATGAGCACTATCGGACAGGTTCCAAACACGTCCGCTTGAACTGCCTTTCACTGAATGTTATTAAACACTATTATTGACATTGTAGTGCTAGAGTTGGAATAATTTTTCTGACCGGGGAAACTTAACGTGAATGCACTTTCAACTCTGAACAACAACTTTTATGGTAACTGTTGTTACAAAAAGTTTGGATTTTGATGCAATACCCACGAAAACAACAGGTGAGCATTACTGTTAACTACATCTGGCATAGGCCATTTTTTAAAAATGTTGTTTTGTGATGTAAGTACCTGTTGCTCTGCGGAATGTTGACCAAGATTAGCGAGAAAAGCATTCAATCTGATAAAACCAACCCATCTTCCCAGCAGGATTCCATGTCGTTTCCACGTTACGACCAAAAGCTTATTAACACACTTAAGTCTAAAGAGGGACTTCTCAACTTGCAAGTGAGACCATACAAGTAGCACGAGAATGAGCTATGAAAGTGAACACATAGATTAGGTTTTCATACTATGGAAAAGTCCATGTTAAGTTCCCATACTGCTACCACACTGCTAGCAGAAACTGGATAGACTATTTCAACCTTTTATCCAAGACTTTTAACTAGCTATTTCAAACACTTTTCCATTACTTTTCGTTTGCTACATCTACCATTTATCTATGAATTTTAGCTAACTATTTCAAACATTATCTCTACCTATTCTAAGTATTTAACTAGCTACTTATTTTAACTGTTTAGACCTCTCTTCCTTAACTTTCATGCACTCTCAATTGCAACACATAGCCTTGTGCTCAAGTGTTACAGCCGACTCAATATGTGGGGATGAAGCATAAACTCATTTATTTATTGGTTTTTATTATTATACTTTTTTTTTTACTATTATTTTTGAATTAGTTGAACTACTCCACAATCTTCCTGTGCACCCCCTGGCAACTGTATCCTCTGAGGTACCCCTGGTTGGAAAGCACTGATTTCCATAAATCCCAGTAGTAAATGGAGATTAAAAAATCAACTTTGTAACATTTACACACGGTTGTATTCCCAAAATTTCACATGCTGTACTCTCAGGAATCTGGATCATCATCTTTTAGGCCTAACCGTCAGGTAAGCGAGGCAGAGGAGATTTAATTAAGTTAGTCTTGGGAGATGTAATTAAGCAACATTGTGTAGCTGCTCCTTCCAAAACCGAGCCAAGCGATCGCAGGATAGGTGGGTCTGCGCAGCACGTCCCGAGGCTAGCTAGCGAGCTGGTGCAATCACAGCGCTGTCTCACAGCATCAGGTATTTTAGATATAATAGGGTTTGGCCTGGTTTCTCTCTGCCCCAGTTAAAAGTTCCCTCTCTGCTCTGCCTAATTAGACAAAAACAGCTCCCTCCCGTAAAGCCTCACCAGCTCAGAGGTTTCACCGAGGCTCTCGTCGGACAGACGCAGCGCGCACATGTACAAATAACAACATTCGCCGCGCTTCTTCCTCGACATAGATAAAGAAGACAACGCAACACCTGCGCCTTTATTACCGATCAAAGTCGCGCGGTCATGTTAAGACCATATCCAGCTTTGACGGAAGGGACCTTTGCGTCCCAACAGATGCAGCTCTGTTCGTTATCTATGGAGGAATGTCAGGATTCAGATCTGTGAAATGCCATTTGTTGAACGCTGTCACACGCTCCGGCACACTCCACAAACCAATTAAACCAAATTGACAGGATTGTTCAAACCGGTCTGATTCATCAGCCCCCCCCAACCACCACCACCATACACACACACACACACACACACACACACCGTGCATAGGATTATATCACACAGTGATACTGTCACGGTTTGGGATTATTTCACAAAAGTGTATGTGTTTGCTTTTTTACTGTAAGCCATTAATATTAACTATGACAGGAGAAGGCTGTGCTTGTCAAAGCGCTGCTGTGGTGTGTTCACTATCACCAAAAGACAGAGGAGAGGAGCGAGGGCATAACAGTATTTCTGACTTTTAAATTTTAAAACTCCGCGGCGCGCTGAGCGAAGCTGTCGTTCATTTTTTAAACGCCGGCGCAGCCATGTTTTCAGTCATTAGCATCAATTAGCATGATTCGGTTTAAAATAAATTGAAAAACATGACATGAATAAGTTACATGTCAGACATTTAGCACAGCGCCCACATTTCCCTCGCAGACGACTGAATCAAATGCTCCTACTAGGGACATGCATTTTTAATTGCGTGTCAATGCTCATTGGCTTATCATGCCGTTTACAGACCCACTGGGGTGTGAATTAACTTAAATTAAACTTGCTTTCTGGGTTTTTTTTTTTTTTTTTGTTTTTTTTTTGGGTTGGGAATATTTAAGTATGCTGTTGGATCTCTCATGCAAAGAGATTATTTTTCCAAGAGCGCAACCTCAGGGTGAGATGTTTATTGAAAATTCAATGAATAGGACCAGTCATTATAGAGTCAAAACAGCCTCCAACACATTACGAATTAAGCAGATACTGATATGAATCAGCTGTTACACTCAGAGAGGGTTTTCATAAAAATAAATGTGGATCCACATGAAGCGGGACAATGTAGTTATTAGTTTTGCAAACAGACAGTCCTGATGTCTTTCGGAAAAATCTCCTTTTCAGGCGAAGACAGCAGAGCAAAGATGTTTTAGCACATGACCGCTGATAATGTTAGCCAGCTTGATGACAGAATCAGATGATTTGTCCCTATCGAAAACAACTCTCCAGCGCAAGACGAGCTTTCCCGGAGTCCCATCAGACAATTCCCCGAGCATCCCCGCATGAAGTAACATCAGCCTCTGCCTCACAGACGCCGCATTTCAGCTGCGGTCAGCTGTGTTTTCCACCACACTTCAGTTTGCAGCAGCTAATAAGACTATTTCAGCCTTCTACCTGCAACTGATGGCTGAGATGCACTCCTCAATAATGCATTAGACAGGCAGGCTAGCACCCCTGGGTCCCCCCCTCCCAACACACACACACACACACTTTCTCTCTTTTTCCTCTCCCCCACTGCACATACTGTACAGCCGAATACAGTGATGATGCTGCCTCTGCAGCCCGACTTAAAGGTGAGTAAGGCCTATTGATTTGTGGACAGAAAGCACCACTTCTCATCTTCTCCAGGCTCGGCTGCAGAATGGATAGGGGTGAAGAGGATGGTGGTGGTGGTGGTGGGGTGGGACACACAACAAAAACGTAAGGGAGGTGGAGAGGGGCAGAGGAGGGGGTGCAGGGGTGTTGGGGGAGGGGGGAAGGAGACAGAAAGAGAGAAACAAAACTGGAAAAATAAGAGAGGCACCGGTGCTTTGTTACTCTTTCAGCTGCGGTGACATCACCGCGTAGTTTCCCCGAGGACGGAGCAGAGAGAGGAGGGCCGAGGGGGGGGGGAGAGGGGAGAGGGGAGAGGAGGAAAGAAAAATAGAAAAGTTGAGGCGAAGAGAGAGAAGTGGCTGTTGCTCTAAGAAGCAACTTTCGTGGTCTTCTAAACCTCTCGGGCATTCTGCAGCAGAGCGTTTTAACCCATGAGAGACATGTGATGTTTGTGCTACCCGAGCACAACGTCGCAGCTGGAGAGAAACTAGTTTTACTTATTCAACACGTCCGCGACCAAGAACCTTTGGCTCCCCGCAGACATGCAGAAACGCCAACACATCACCAGAATGCAATTATTGATTCTGCAAACCAATGATATGATGTGTTGCAGCACCTTTCCTCACGTTCAGTTTTCAGCGCTGCGTGGTGACAGTGTTGTGCTGCTCTGGTTAGGTGGAGGCACCAACAACACTCGGATAGGGTTAGGAAAAAAGATCATGTCTTCGCACAACCTGACTGATTTTACTTTGAAAGTCGGATTATAAACGTGATTTGAGCCTGAGATGAAATTACTGTAGAAATCTTGACATCTTTATCCGCGGTTTGCAGAAACGTGAAAACGGCAACAGCTGGGCTGGAATGCAGTCGGAATTGAGTCGGCACACGACCGAACAACTATCAGACAACCACATACAGAACAGCATTTGCTTTGACTACCTGTCAATTGTGTCAATCAACACTTGAGTTCCTTGGTATGTGAGTCAGATTTTGGGTTAACTGGAAAACTTTACATTAAAACGTATCTAATTTTTTGCAGCAAATGTATGTTTTTGGTTGTGTTTTCGCATTGTGATCATCAAGTTGTGAAGACGGTCTCATTATTTCATTGTGTTTTCTTTATTTGCGCATGTTTTCTTTCGTTGCTCCCCGGGCTGCCGCGGGCAACCGACTGGGGCTCGCGTGATGTTTTGAATATCACGCGCTTTAAAGTCTGCGTGTCAGTCTGGTTCAAACACGGCATTTGCATACCCCACTTTTGTCAGATCGTCCGATAAACAGTCAAGCCAATAAAGTGAACCAGAGCAGAGCTGAGATAAAGAGCATTGTCTCCTCATTTGTCTCTGTCCACCGGTGGGCTCCCTAAGTGGACTCGCCATTGATAACCGCACAATGCTTCCCTTCCCGCGCAACAAAGGCTCCCTCCACCAGATGGCAAATTAGCGCCAATTGTTCAAAAACAATGTGGACGGCTGATGACAGACGCTCAGGGCGTACGGCGGAGACAGCGGCAAGCCGTTGTTTGGACAGAAGACTTCTTTCCCATTCAGGCTCCTCCTGCGCCGGCGCTCCCGCTCCTGAGCGAGCGAGGGGCGACTGGGAATCATTATTCAGTACTCCAGGGGCCCGGCCTGTTTAACACACATCCGCCAAGTTCAATCTGCTCCAATAGACACATGGACTTGTGATTTCTCTTTCAGCGTGTTAGCGGAAAACAGATGAGGTGCTGCTGATACGCTCGCTCGGGCACAGCGTTGACAGGAAGCCCTCTTTTTTTTTGTTGCATATAATCTGTCCACGCCTCAGGTCATTAACAGCAGCACCGACTCCGGAGTCAGTACATTATTACGCCGACAGCTGAAGGTATTAGTTCGCTCTGTCACAGCTCTCCACCAGTGAATTGTGTTTAAGGTGATTTCAACATTCGAGGGTTCGGAGATTTTTCCTCGCCGCCTTGCTCCTTTTCCCCGCGTGCAGCCCTTGTGCTCCGCCGGATTGAAACAATGTGTGTTGTTTCTGGCTGTGTCAAGAGGTCTCTTCAATGTTAATGACTTCACCGACAGGGCCTGTGACACGCCGCTGACACGCTGGACACTTCTCACATCTGCCCGCGCTGAGGAAACGCTGGCGGGAGTGGATAGTATGATGAATTGCACCCCTTCGCTCGGTGGCGTCTGGCTTTGAGAAAATAAAATCAGCCAAATGCTAATGTCCTGTGGACGTTTCCAAGGTCTACTAAATTAAAATGTAAAAATGTATGTGTTTGGGTTGGTCGGTGAGCACAATGGCACAAGGAGAGTGAGATGAGGTAGTGGTGCTCAGGATTATATTTAGAGAGAGAGAGAGAGAGAGAGAGGGAGAGGGAGAAAAAAACAGGAGCTCTGCTGGAAACCACAAAATGAAGAGGCCACAGCTTCTGTTCAAACAAGCATAACAAACCGAGACTTATTTTAGCCTCGCTGGTGAGCGGTCCAGAGGACACACACTTCTGAGTGGACAGCTGCGGTGTTTTACCAGAACCCACAATTTATTACCATTAGATGATAAATCAAAAATAAAAGATAATGCCAAGAATAACAGTCATAAAATGGAAAGAGAAAAAAAATAATAAAAATAAGATTGCCCCCATTACAACACAGCTTGCTTTGAGAGTCTGCAATTAGTTTTTTATTTTACATGGCGGGCAGTTCGTTTACCAGAACCAAGGAGACGTTTTAAAAAGCAAAATAGGAGAAATAGGCAATCAGGGAAGACTGATCACAGAGGACTGGTTGTTATTTCTTCTTCTGTGAGCATGTTTGTTTGATCTCGGAGCCATACATTTATATATTTTGGAAGGCTGCTTCATGTGTCAACCCCCACAGGATATGCAGTGTGTTGTACTGTTACAATAGAAAGTACAAGAGTCTTATTTTTGTTTATTGACGCATATCATACAACTAGTCGAACGCCGATTGCCAGGCCATGACCACGAGATGTATTCACATGAGCATGATTGGCAGAACAGGAAGAATTCATTACCACTGTTGCCGGTCTTGTTCACATACATTAGTTAGCCTAAATTAGCCATTGTCACAACACTTTGACGGGTGCATACAGAGTGATTGATTTACTAGTTTCTAAAAGGGTTACACAGAAGATAAGATCATCACTGAAATGTCTGGAATGTCTTAAAACCTGAGCTAAAAATAGGTTAAAGAGTTTAATCAAAATGGAAGGTTAGAAGCTAAAAGTCTATAATATACAAGGCAGAAGGCTTAAAGTCCATTGTCCGAAATAAGGGGTACATTCAAATGAACAGTATGAGCTGTTACGAAGTCGCTCGTCACTGTCCCATCGTAGTAGCCTCAAGCTGTTTTCTTCTCAGGCACACGACAAGCGCGGACACCTTACACAGGAAAACACTGCAATTTTCAAGTACCAGTTAGTAACTGCCCCAACGGATACTCACACTGTCTGGCAGAGGTCCTCACTCTGACGCTGCGTGTACGTCACATTGTAACACTCTGGATTCCCTGTGGCTGCTGCTTGGCGTCTGATCGTTGGGCCAACGCTGCTCTCTCAGTTGTGAACATTCATTCGTGGCCCCTGATCCTTTCTTCCATCATGCTTAGTTTTCCATTATCTGACATGAATGTTTGTTAGTTTAGAATGTTAACTTGCCTGTCAACACTCCCAATTTGAGTTGGACGCTTCCCTAATTTGAACCTTTTCTCCCACTGTGCAAATACTTCTAAAATTCCTCCACAGCCTAATGTAGGCAGGTATGTGTTAGCATGCTGACAGCTGAAGCTAATGGGAATGTTACTGTTAGCGACTGGCAGAAATGGACAAATTGAATTTTTGAACCGATAATGTTGGATAAAAAGTCGGAGGATCGCCAGCCATTAGGATGTAACAGCAGGGGGAGATGAATATATCAATTTATTGGCAATCCCATAGTTCAATAACAGTGATTAACAATGGTGCCATGATGGAAAAGTCAGAAGTTTGCAGTCGTAATAAAGGTCCATCTTCTGGGGAACATGAATGTCTTTACTCATATTTGTCAAGACAAGTTAAAAGAAAAAAATCTGAGCTTTAGAAAATGAAGTAGTAATGTTGCAGGTATAAAGTAATAAGAGAATTAAGAAAAGGAAAAATACTTTTTTTTTCCATTAGTAAAATACGTTTATGAAAAAAGTCTAACCAATTACTTTGTAACAAGTTACCCCAAACACTGATTGCAGTGGAGGTACATTTCCAGACCAGAGTCTGTCCCCTGGAGACTCTGACCAGGCTGTTGCTAATTTCCCGGACGATCCCTACAATCACTGAAAGGGAAATTCAATATGAACCTAGTGGTAGTGCTTAAGGTAGAAGTCAGGGGACCGCCCGAGGCATCAGGATTCTTCAGGGACCACGAATGTCTGTACAAGATCACGCAGTAATCCATCCGATCATTAGCAGTAGTCTGCGTTTCAGTCTGAACCCAAATGGCGGTACGATGGACCGTCCTGAAGACAACATCGACTGTGTCCTCTCATCGCCCGAGCTGAACCACTTTCGGGCCTGGAAAAATATCAATCCACCTTTCCCTTTCATGTGAATCTGCCAAATGCCCCCAATTAAACACAAACACCGTAAATCAAAACACCTGTTAGTGACGAAGCAAGATTTTCAAAGACGCTCTGAGCCTCTTTGAACATCTCCCTCTTCTCTCCATCCCCTCCTTCTTCTCTCGGTGCATTGATTTACTGCCCATGACTTCATATAAAACTTGATGAATAGTAGGGGTTGTGGGAACGGGTGGTGGTGGTGGGGGGGGCATCAGCAGTGGAAAAAGCAAACCCCCGGGGTGATGGAGAGGGCGACATGTCGAGGCACGTTGACTTAAAAGCAGGTATAAGGAGCCCCTCAGCACGTCTCGGCGCTCCAGTTCCTGCCATTTGTTCTCCGTTCTCTGGGATAAAAAAAAAAAACCCGACTGAAAGCACAGGATGCCGGATGTAGACAGCTCCCCTCATTTTGGACAAGTTTGTCTGCAATTACCGTCTGAGTTTTTTTTCACTGGGGCAACCTGCGACGGCATCCCTGCTTCCTCATGGTTTTCTCTCTCCTCTTCCGTTTCTCCAGCTTTACCTCCGGAGGCCTTCCGACCTGATGTGAAAAAAAATCAAGGGGAGTCACACGAGACTCCCACCCTGCCCTGGCTGCCTCGTCTTCCTTTTTTTTTTCTCTTTTCTTTCTGTCATTTCGCCCTCGAAATCATCATTTGGAAATCTACCCCCACAATTAAGTCATTTTCCAGGAATTTGGCTCCGCGGTCGTGAAAGGCTAGACAGAGCCGGTCTGGTCGGGGCTGTGCAAACGCCAGGGCCAGAGAAGCGTAGTTACTCTCCTCTTCCTCCAAAGTGTCATCTGTCGTGTTCTCGGCAGACGGACGCCGCACTGGGAGAAGACAAGGGAAGGCCGCCCTCGGCACAAAACGGCAGAGGTGTAAATGAAATAGCTCACCTGTCCCGGTACTTCCACTTAACGCAGCATGGCTAATCCCACCCCCCACCCCCCACCTCAAAATCAAGCGCCGGCGATCAGTTTACCAACAGCATCGGCCCTCCCCCCCATCATACCCGCCTGACATCTGCAATGATAACAGAGCTAATGCTAAAGCCTCCCTGCCTCATCTCCCCCGTTCTCTTTACACGCAGATTAATTTCAGCTCTGCCTTGACAGACAGACACATCGTCGAAACCTGCCCTGCCGTACGAGGTTACTGAGTCAAGGCTGGCATCAGGAATGTGTGTGCACCTGCATGTGTGTGCGCCTGTATGTATATGTGTGTGTGTGAGTGTGTGTGTGTGTGTGTGTGTGTGTGTGTGTGTGTGTCTTGTATCATGGCCTGTCCTCCTCTACACCGCCTGCCAAAGCCACTTCCTTAAACATGTCAGACATAATCCTGTCATTGCTGGAGGGGAAATAGTTCGAGGTCGGCAGGCAAGGCAAGCCAGAGAGAAAGAGAGAGAGAGAGAGAGAGAGAGAGAGAGAGAGAGAGAGTGGAGAGGTAGAGGGATGATAAATCGTCCGGGGTTATATGTCCAGGTGTGGCTGTCTCCACCACGCACCTGTAAGACATATTTAGAAACAAGCAGAATTATCCCTCTCCCCCAGACCCAGTGTGTCTGCCCGCGTTCACGGAGCGATTATAGCTGCATTTCTAAAAAATCACGCGGCCACAGTAGCAGTGGATAGTGGATGTGGGTTTGAGGTGTTCCTGTGTTTTTGGCAGGAGCTTTTCTCTCTCTAAGTGGAAAAACACAGATGTCAACAAGCCCTTTCTGGAATCTTGCACCTCATTCTTTTTTTTTTTTTCTTCTTCCTCTCGACAGCGTCGTTAGCAATCCCCAAACCAGACTCTGTCACGGTTAGTCGCCGCGAACGTGCAGACTTGGAGGATAATTCTGGCTTATCGTGACGCGGGTGTTATTTTGGTACTTCGGGAGAGAATTTCAGAATCAGGTACGGTAACTTTATGCCGGTGAAGATGCATTGCAACAAGCGTTAGGGGCCAGTATATTTAGATAAAACAGTTCCAGTCACAGGCTTTTTAATGATGAGAATGTCTAGTACCTCCTCACTCCTGGCACCTGAGCATATTTTGAAATTCTATATCTTTTAGGAGCATGAATTTCTTCTAAAGCATGTTTACAGTAGTAGTAGTGGTGGCATTAGCATCCCTCAGCATTGGTTCACAGGTGCCATTATCATCCCTGAGGATCTTTTTATGTTAGCATCCTTCAGCATCGGTTTACAGATGGCGTTAGCATCCTTTAGCATCTTCTTAAACATAGCATTAGCATCCAACAGCATTGGTTTAAAGATTCCATTAGCATTTTCCAGCATTGGTATACAGGTGCCATTAGCATCCTTCAGTATTTATAGATAGCACTGGCATCCTTCACTATCAGTTTAAATGTAGCTTTATCATCCTTAAGCATCTTCTTAAACATAGCATTAGCATCCTCCAGCATCAGTTAACAGGTAGCATTTACATCCTTCAACATCTGCTTAAACGTAGCGTTAGCATCCGTCACTATCAGTTTACATGTAGCGTTAGCATCCATCACTATCGGTTTACATGTAGCGTTAGCATCTATCACTATCAGTTTACATGTAGCGTTAGCATCTATCACTATCAGTTTACATTGTTAACATCCTTTAGCATCTTCTTAAACATAGCATTAGCATCCTATAGCATTGGTTCACAGAGCACTGGCATCCTTCAGTATCGGCTTACATGTAGCATTATCATCCTTTAGCATCTTCTTAAACCTAGCGTTAGCATCCCCCAGCCTCAGTTTATAGGTAGTGTTAACATTCTTGAGCATTAGGTGAGGCTAAGGTAGTGTCAGCATCCGTCACTATCATTTTACAGCGATCTACTGTTCGTACATTCGATGTCTTTTTAGCAACTTTATTCCATTCACAGATGTAACTAATGAACTTGTTATCATTATTAATAAAGAACCAAACAAAAGTATGAAAATAAGACCATCGTTTGAATTAACTGGAATTACCCTTTAAGTCTCTGTGCAGGAATTGGTTTGGTTATATTTTTTCTTCCTGAAACCACAGAAATGCACGCCTGGGCAAATGTATTGCATGTGATTCAGAGGTTTTAAACAGCTAGGGGTCTAGATGATGTAATATTTTAATCTTAGACAACAGTGCTTACATTATGTCACTGAGCAAGTGGAGGATGTTACTCATGTTTCCACGCTCTTTCCTCTCCCAGATTGGGGAGCTCAAAGCGGCCTGTGATAGTATTAGCGCATGGAAAGCAACTTAGCTGTATTTGTTTTGTCTTCGAGTGCCTTCTCCTGTCACCGTGTGTGCTGTAAACATTGTATCAGCCTCCCTAGCAGCTTGCCAAAGTGAAAGATTGTCCACCCCCCCCACCTGAACGACACGGAGGCACTGATAGAAGCAGGGAGAGACAGACTGGCAGGAAGAGATAGAAGATACCATCCTTAAAATAAAGAAGTCGGCCCCTCCATCCCATCTGTCACTGACACCAACCTGCCGTCTCATCCGTTTCAGATTGTCTTGGCACCCTCTGCCTTCCTCTGTTCGTGCGAGCAGGGATTTCTTGGCTGACACGCATTAGTCGAATATAAACTAAAGAGCACGAACTGTAATTCAGAGTTTTCTCAGGGTTTTTTTTTTTTTTTTGATGCGCATGAGGTGAGGTGCTGTTTTACAGAAAACGTTGACATTAAAGAGCAGGGAATAAACTGGAATGGGTGCTCTCACTTTTGCTCACTATGACCTGAAGAAAAACATGATTTACATGACTGCATTCGGCAGTAAAAAAAAAATAACAGAGGAGAGAGGGACACGAGGCAGAGATACTTGGGAACAGTTGCACGGTGGCTGCACGGTGGTGTTCCGAAAACAAGGAAGGAATTTAGCCAATTTAAAAAGTAGACGTTATTTCAGATTTTTCCCTCCCCCGATGACTTGCATGGTCAGCACTTGGAGTTGCAGCAGCGGCTGTGACTCATGGATCTCAACTCGTGATGAGCAAACTTTTTTTTTTTTTCTTTTTATAAATTCAGTGACTGACTCTTACGGTGGATGTTGAAGGGGAGCAGCTGTAGCTCAGGAGACAGAGCAGGGCGTCTAGAAATCGGAAGTTCGCTGGTTCAAATCTGTGCTCCCCTCATGTTGACACTGAACTGAAAATTGCTCTTGATGTGCCTTGCAATGAATATATGCAACCAAATAGTAGGACAAACCTGCTGTATTTGAAATGTGCATGCATGATTCTGGTGTCTGGACTCGCACAGCAGACCTTCCTGCCAAACCTGCATTAGTTTCTATACTGTTCTTCTCTCGCTTAGTCCAAGTTTTGGGGTTTTTCTCCCTCTCGACAAAATGCAGGAAAAGCATTCCAGGGCTTCTACCATGCAGCTGGAGTCCAACATTAACAAAGCCTTCCGAAGCATATATCACCCTGCCATGGAATTCAATCTATCCCAGAGGTTTGAAAAACAAACCGTATCCCCCCCCGAACCAAGGCTGGAAGTAGCATCTGTCAATAAAGTATAAATGAAGGGCTTGATTATACAGCTGGCTGGCCGGGAGCCATCTCTCCAAAGACAGGAGGGGAGAAGGAGTGAAAGAGACGAAGAAGAAGAAGAAGAAAACTAAGAATTTGGTTGTTTTACTTCGGCCGGGCCCTTCCTCGCCCATGCTATGCAGCAGCTGTAAACGCACCAGTCAAAACAAATCCGGGATGCCAAGGGCTATTCTGCTTTCTGCACACACCCCGGCTCCACCTATACACACAAACACAAACCTGTGCGGTATTTCTTCACTGACTTCCTCGCTCCTGTTTTGCGCGCGCTCCGTGAGATGCCTCTTCAGCAGCGGGCGTCCTCGCTGTATCAGTAGCGCGCGGGGCCCGTGGAGTCCGACCTCGCCGGCTCGCCAAGCGCTCATCCACTCTTCTGCGCTCGCCGATTGAACTTTCTCATGTGGACTGAAACACAAATAATCCGTTCGTGAACAGTCATGTTTGGCTTAAGAGTTGGATGGATGCAGCAGACGGCTCAGGAATTTTTGAAGGCGGAGGGCCCCTCGGTGCTCAGATACATGCGCCGTGCCTTCAAAAATTACCTGTCTACAGAGTGTAAGAGATGACGAAGATGATGAAGACTGTCTGCGAGCAAAACAGCAACAGAGATGATATACAAAGCACAGCGCTGATGTAGAAACAGCCGCAAATACATAAATGCACACAAACAGCTTCAGAGGAGGCGGGACAGGTATAGGTAAGGTATTCTTAATGCTGAAACGGCTCTTTTTCGTCTCTCTCGCGGGTGCTACTTGAAGACGGGCCAATGCGAGCCGCTCAAAGGCCGTGCATGTGTGTGTGTGTGTGGTTGTGTGTGTTTGCGCACAAGATCCGAAGCCCCTCGGCCGGCGGAGCCAAGCTGCACGAAGCCGCTCCAATAGCCCACCTAGCAAAATAAACCAGGACGATTAAAAAACAACATACGGTCCCAGTTTCGCTCAGGGACCCACACCTAAACTTTTCCAGCGCTGCCTCCTTCATCCCCATCACACCCATCACTCCCCCCGTCCCTCCCTCTCCCCCTCCCCCTTTCTTTCTCCCTCCTGCGCTCCCCTCCCGTCCACCTCCTTTCTTCTTTTTCACATGCTTTTACAGTGAGGTACGCTGAAAGCTCTCTTTGTTGCCACGGTCTGTGGCGTTTGAATGGTACCAAACAAGCGCCCAAGTGCACCGAGCCCCCAAGACGGGCCGCTGAATAGAATTCTTCCCCTGACTTCTCCCTGGCCGAGCGACAATGAGTGGGACCACTCCTTTCTAGTCAAGCCCGCACTAATGGCTAAGACAATATTTGCAGGAATGAGGGGGATTTAATTTGCATTCAGGCTGTCTCCATTTCTTTTCACGGGGACTCGGGCCCGCTCAGTTCAACTGTGCCGCAGCCTCTGAAAGTACGCATTCTGCCGATTTCGCTTTGATTTTTTTCTCTGTACCCCCCCTTCCCTCACCGAACCCCCAGCCCTGTCTTTTTTTTTTGGGAAGGGGGGGGGGGGGTGTCTTTCAAACACCATTTGCTGCCCTATGCTTGGTTCGTCTAATTCAAAACGGAGAGAAAAAAAAAGGAGAGTGGGGCAGGGGGCGCTCGGGAAGGAACAGGTGTGGGTCAGAGAACAGAGGGGATGGTGTGATTCCAGGGATTATTTTTTTCAGAAGAGAAAAAGAAAAATTAAAAAATCTAGCAGCGTGGCGACTGTGACTTGTTTTTTTCTTGGATATCACACTCTTTCTTGTTCTTGTTCGCAGTCCGACTAATTGCGCCGGTATTCAGACTATCCTCAGGTGCAATGCGACTGTATCAGCATCCTCGTGATCTTGAAGGGTCCACATGAAAGTGCAACTCGAAGACGTGCAGATGGAAAGAGCCTCCGGGATTAACCGTAAAAGCTTTTTATCTTAAACTGATATTCCAAAAGCTATTGTTACAGGTTCAAAAGTGGCTCGGGGCTACAAAAATAATTCCTCGGCCGGCGCCCGATTAAATAAAGTAATTAGCGGAGTCGTTTTTTTTTTTTTTTTTTGAAAGGACGGTGCTTTAGATTACAAAAGAAAAATACAACAGGCAAAAAAAAAAAAAAAAAAAAAAACAGCCCCTAATGCTGACTGACAGCCGAGAGAGAGGTAAGATGTCGTAAAAACACCAAACTGTGTTTTTTCCTCTGGGCTTTTTGAAGTCCCTTTAAAGCAGGTTTGACGCACACACACACACACACACCCATTAGGCGACACACACAGCACTAATTATCACAACTACGTGTTTTTTTTTTTTTTACCCATTTGATGCTGGAAAATGAAAATGTTCCTGAGGATTGTTACCATAGAAATCGCTTTACTAAATGCCTGTCGCATCAATTGGAGCCGTATAACTGACTTTTTTTGTTTTCCTGGCCGGCGTGAGGCTCGGCGCGGCGCGGCAACAAAGGGACGACGGAGCACGACGTCAATTTTGGGGGTATTAAAAACGGGAGAGCCTGGAACGCGGCCATGAGCCGGTCCATCTACCGACAGACTGACAGATCATTTGCATACTCGAAGATGACAGGGAGAAATCTATATTTGGGACGCCGGGCTGTGAAGCAGTGATCCGCTGTGTGTTTACCGCGCCTGCTCGGATTGAGGCCAACAAATGAGCCGGGCGTCAGAGGCAGTGAGACAGTCGCTGTTACATCACCCTTTACCTGCATCCATGTATTTGTACTAGGCCATTAATTAGGCACAAGAGCAACTAAAATAACACCTCATCTTTCAAGCGGTAATAGCAGGAAATGCTCATTTTCACTTTCTTTGCTGAGAGTTAGATAAGAAGATCATTACCACACTTGTCTACTGTCCATTTGATATGCAGCGCAGGTCGCTTAACACAGCACAGAGAGAGGAGACAGCTTGGCTCCGTCCATATATAAACAGCATGGTCCTAATTGCTAACTCCAGCATGCTAACATCAGCTGAGCGTTTTAGCGTGCTAAAATTTGTCCTAGGTTTGACCTGACGCTGGCCCCTGAGATTAAAAGTTCATCACCTGTTATAACACTGTGTCTGGAGGGCAACGCCAGGGTGGGGCACGAACACACACATGTGCTGGCTCGGCTTGACTCGGTTTGACTTGGCACGTCGGCCCAGTGCTTCAGGGGTTTCTTCATTTTCCAATACGACAGGGCTACCTGCCTGAGGGTGCGTCTTCAACTGATGTAAAAGTTCCTCTCCCTTAAATGAAAGTCCTGTGTTATTGAGTTATATGAAAGTGTTTATTATGAACCAGAAATGTTTACACTTTTCATATTAAAGAAAAGCAGGATATGAGTTATGAGCAGTGTTAATCAATGAGCTTTAGAGGATGTTTTCTCTGTTTCCAATATTTATGCTAAGCTAAGCTGACGAGCTTCTGACTTCGTCTCCTGCTGGAGTGTATTCCACAGAATGGTATCAATTTCCCCATCTGACTCTAGCAAACAATCCAAAACTGTTCGGAAAAGGGCAGGTACGTTTACAATTTGGCAGCTGATCGGGCAACCCATCTAATTTATCTTTAGTGAGGCCAGAGGAACAAAACATCTTTTTTTTTTTTGCTCTTCTTTCAATTAAACATATACTCTCCTGTTCTGATGTAAGTGATGCGAGCAGCGTCTATGCTAATCTCTTGAACCTCTTGTTCTTTACACCTAAACCAAGCCTGTAGATGCCAGTAGCTTCTTACAAGACGCTGATTCTGTGTTCAGCCACAAGCACAAACCTGGCGAGATGTATTCACGAGATGCACATGATAATGGTATCTCCCCAATCCAGTTGCCTCGCAAGGTAGGAAAATCAGGGTATGTCCCCAAAGGTCCTCCGTTAACATGACCACTAAACAGGTTTAATGAAGCTTAGAAACCCCCCCTGCTGTTAACTATGGGCTTGTGTTTATCAGGGAAACCACAGAGGCCGACACAGTCTCTTACAAGGCAGCTACTTTGACTCTAATTTGTCCTCTGAGGTTGTAACACCGACACTGTTCTTGCCTTTTAAAGCGGGAACAGCAAAAAAAAAAAAAAAAAAAAAAAATGCTGTTGTTTTAAAGACGTCTTTCAGCAGGAAAAGAGGTAGATGTAGCCTCTGTCGAGAGGATTTGTGCCTCTGGGAACATGAGATGGTAAATAGACGTTTGACAGGGCTGTTCACACGCGCCGCAATAAAGCACGTTGTGTTCACGTATTCTCTTTGAGATGTCTTAGCAGGGCTCAACACGGGGAGCTTCTGCATATACACAGTTTTTTTTTTGCCTGAAATGTGTGTTTTTAGTCATAAATATTCAGCTGACAAAATGAATAGTAATAGGGGTGAGACGCGAGACGGGATGGGATTTCTGTCCGACCCGGCGAGTGACCCCTTCAAAAAAGTGACTGATACCGTTTAATTATTCAATATCATTTGCTGATTTTGTTTTCTTTTTCGTCAGTATTCAGGCTTCCTTTCATTACTATGTTTCAGTCTGCCACCTGTGAGTCACCTGCCTTCTGGAACTGGCTGTTTTATTCTCGCTTCATTTAGCAAAGACAAGGTGTGTGAGTGTGTGTGTGCGTGTCTGCGTGAAGATGAGACACAAGGTGCTTCCTCTCTGACTCCGAAGTTGACTTCCAATCACTATTCCGCTCCAAATTGCCACGAATTGAACTTTGATCAGCTCTCAAAGGATGAAAACAAAAAAGGGGAAGAGAGCGTTTGGTGAACTTGAGGAGCAGCGAGGCACGTAGCAACCACCAAACTCCAGTCAATAAAAAGGTACTTTTAGTCCAAGTCCAGCCCTGTCCAAACCCTCTTCCACACTGTAGTCTGCAGGGTCAGCAGAGAGAGAGAGAGTGGGGGGATAGGCATCTGCTGTCAAATCAAATCTGGACTGAAAGAAAATCATGTACATCTTATGACAAAGTAAGGGTTGGGGGAGAGTTGGTGAAGTGGGAGAGGAAAGACTCGGTGGTGGGGGGGAGGTGGTGACACGGGCTGACTGAGAGCAAGTTCTGAAATGTGCGTTGGTGTGTGTGTGTGCGAGGGTGAAAGTGGAGGGGAAGCGGTGGTGGGGGTGGGGGGTGATGGAGCTCACTCATATTGAATGAGCGCCCGGCTCCCTGCAGCTTGCAGCGCGAGCCAGGTCTGAGATTGAGGGGGACCAGCTCCACCACCATTTTTTCGCCCGCGGTCATATTGACTCCTGCCAGGCTGTTGGGTCTGATATGACTGCAGGCTATGTGTGGGCCTGGCTGCCTGGCTGCTTGGCTGGTTTTTCCTCCGCGGACAGAGGGGTTGGGGTGGGGGGGTGGGGGGGGGGAGTTGAGAGAAAACCCTGCGAGTGTGTTTAGTTTTCCACAGGGCAAATACCCGCGCTCCCATCTACCAAATTAACGAGATGAAGTCCCGATGATAACGATTCTGACAGCTTGTCTGTCTGCTATCTGCCTTGCAGAAGTGAGAAGGAGCCGCCTGTGTCTATTCGGCACGAATTCCAATGAGCCCGGTCCGACGACTGTTTGCATCGGTAATTGCATTCCCAGAAGCCGTTTTAATGAATCTAAATTGCTAAAACCTCTATTCCTGTTCCACAAATCGTGGTAAGTTGATGTACTAGCCGGGCACTGGTTCATTATAGTTGTACATCAGTAAGAGTTAGAACCCAAGAAAAAAAAATAACAAGTTCATCCTCCCGAAAAATCCAACTTTTCACATTCCTATCCTCCCTTATATCATTCTGTAGGGGGCTTGCCACGGGTGAAATACTCCCATGCTAAAGCTATACTTAGAGAATGACAGGTGTCCACCCTCAGTGTTGTAAAATTCTGCAAGAACTCCACTACAACAGCTCTTCTGATTCATGGCTGTGCTCTGAGAATCTGCTCAACACTTTTACAGCTTCCTGTCAATCCAGATTCGGCGGTGAATTGTGACGGCAGCACTTTAAACGGCACATTTATTAAAGATTCCACATCTGTCTTCCTTTTTCGCTCCCATATCTGTATTTCCTCTGCACAACGGGTCTAGTTTAAAGACCACGCGTCCCTGATCCCTGATTTTTAAACCACAAGCCTTAGTTTCACTGATTACAAGCTACACAAAACACACACGTCCGGGTTGCGACAAACTAATGTAAACCCAGATTGTTTAGAATTGCAAATGGTGCGTTAGGTATTTCAAAGGGAAGCCATGTTTACTTGCATCACGTTCCAAACCCAGCCAGTGGCCAATCAGATAGGGGAATGCCCCCACTCACTCGCTTCTTGATCACACACACACACACACACACACACATCCAACCGGATTCCCCTAAAGAGGGAACATTAGCGGGCTTGTGCTGCTGCTGTGTATTTCCCTGGGCACCTGACGCTGGTCCCATGAAGAAAAAAAAAACCCTTCATCTGCTTTTGTTCTTGCTGTGTATGGACAGGTGGGACCGCCAAATGTGTCCTCGTGATCTCGGTTGTTTCACAGCGGATCATCAAAGTGAGGGTATGTCTACAAATGGCATTGCTCTGTTACCTCCGGGGTGAAAGTGGCAGGTGAGGGTTTATTTAGATTAACACGCGTTTTGGTTTCAGGAGTTACATGAGTGCAGATCAACAATGCAAAGTGTATGGATTGATTTTAAAACACAATTCTATGACTCGTACGCATATACAGCCATTACAATGACAGGAGAGTAATAACAGGAAGTGGGGGGAGACATGCAAAATAGGTCTCTGGCTGGACTCGACACAGGGACACTGTGATTAAACATCAGTGTCTCAAACCTGTACGCCAACAGGACATCTGTCCTTTGGGATTTTCACTGAAAATAATATTTCATCAGTTCAGTGGCCTTGGAAAAAGCAACTGATAAAACAATCTCACCACAATGTCCATTAAAGATGCAATATGTAACAAATTAGAGCAGAATATGAACAAAATAAGCTCTCTCTGCTGCTAACTGTAGTCACTGTTAGCTAGTTAGCTCAGTTAGCCATGCATCTAGCAGTCCAAACTGGGAGCACCGTGGGTATGTTGATGTTTACACCGCTAATGCAGGAGTTTTGAACCAGGACGGGCTAGCTGGTTAGCATCCTAACTTCAGCAGATGCCTCTGCAAGACGGTATATAAATATTGTCATGTCATAAACTGTTGTTTTTTTTCACACTTGTGTTGATCATTTTTGAATACAAAGTGTAAAAATGAAAATTCTTACATTTTGCACCGTCCATCTGGAGCATTCCTCATATCACAGGATTTCCCTCAACAAGGGAGATTGCCCAGTTGTCAGTCAATAGTATACAGGTGTTAACACTGCGGTTTTTCTGGTTACTTTAAAGACTTCCATGTGGGCTTAAAGATAAAGCATATAACATTTATGCTGTTTTTCCAAATATGTTCAAACCAAGAGAAATCTGTAATATTTCATCTAGTCCTCTGTCACTGTAACTTCTGGGAGAGAGTCAGAGAGACAGGAAGGAAGTCAAGGAATGTGACATAACGTAACTTGAATATCACTTTAAAACATGTCCTTGCCTGCATATATTCCTGCTTGAGTCACGTCGAGAGATTCTCATTAGCAATGGATGTTGCTGAACGATGAAGATCCCTACATATGTCTTTGACTTTTTTAATCACATGCAGCGCTTTAAAAAAAAAATGTGTATCAACAAGATGCAGGAATTCCCAGGAGGATTGCATCATACGATTGAAAGCTGTAGAACAGCTGCTAAATGGACCTTGTGTTGAGACATTTTGTCGAGCGTTGTCTTCATGCTCTGGGCCGAACGTTAGAGAGCCCTGCAAAATAGAAGTCTGAATATTCATCTGCAAATAACTGACAACTAGGTAAAGTCGAAGCTGAATAACTTTTTTCTCAAAGTTTCATCCAAGTATCAGTGACAGATCCGCTAAAACAATGTAATGATACACAGGGGGTGGATACAAAATCATGATGGCACGTTAAACTGTATCAGAGAGGAGCAGACTCAAACGGGCTTTTGAGTCCATTTTTACTTACTCGAGTTTGTGAGTTTCCAATAAGTTCCAAGAGCCCCGCGTCAAAAAATCGCAATGTGTGCTCAATTCAGTGATCAAAACTACAGCAGCCAACTCCTCTGTTTTGTCGTAGTCATTTGTGATGGTTTGGCAGCTTGTTAATTTGCTTATGATATAGCAGGAGTTGACAAAAGAGGTTTTTTTTTTTTTTTTTAAGAAAAGCGAGTTGCCGCAGCACTCGACTGTTAGCAAGAGAGCTTTACAAAGAGGTGCACGCACTCGCGCAGAGTGCCTAAAAAGCACTAATAGATGAGCACACATCATTACACTGCAGGAGGAGATGCAAAATTAAAGAGTGCTTGTTCGAAGAGATGTTGTAATGATTTACATCTGAAGAATATTGTGGAAATAGGTGCATTTTTTGAAATATGTTAAGGTTAAAGGAGGCACATCCGACCGTTGCAAAGTATTCACACGCTGCCTCAGCTTTAGCTCCCGAACAGAGACGCTGAAGATGGTATTTTTAAGACATGCGCCGGCACCTTTTACGATCTAACTTTCTGTCCACGGGTCATGCTGCTGAAGTGTGGACCAAGAGGCCACCAGTGTCCATTGTGCGGGTTTTCCGGGGTGGTCCCTGCCCTGAGACAACAACTCTATACCCAGGACATTGTCCCAGTCTTTGTGAGAAGGCCTCGCTGAATTAGCCTCTGCCACCTCTCGCAGCCCCCTTCTGCTCCGACCACGCCGCCATGAATAGATCTCCATTGTTGCGCCACATAATGTAACAGTTTCATTACTGCGTGATTTCACAAGTTTGACTCACACCCCAAACCTCGGCGAGGCGGCGGCGAGGCTCACGCAGGGAGGAGAGAAAGCGTCCAGGGGTGTGAGGATGCGAGCGGTGGTGGGAGTCAGCGCAGGTTACCTCTGAAGGCTGTTCTATCAGCCTCCAATTACACCTAATTGGATTGCTAGTCACCCCTTAAATTAGCTTGGCTAACAAGGTTTCCTGCTGTCAGACAACTGTGTGCAAAATAATGAATAAATACTGTATTTGAGGTGCGGGGCTCTGTTGTTTCACACTCGGAAAAGCTCAACAGAAATACCAATTAAGCGGACGCCCGGGCATCAGAGTCAACGGGAAAGAAAGAGAACGAGAGAGAGAGGCAGAGAGAAAACAGGAAAGCCAGGAAGCAACACGACACAACAAGGCAGAGACACAACCAAAGGTAAAGGAATGTAATGTCTGCCTTTCCTGAGATTGAATATTTAACGAAGCGCGTGGTTAAAAAGTAACACAATGCTCAGGCATTGACATTCCTATTAATTTTTAACCAGCTGAGCAGCATATTCAGTGGTGTGTTCTCTGGAAGCGGTTTTGCATATGGAATTAGGATGCAGCATGAAAGCAGGGGAATTTAAAAATTAATCACCTGTCCAAATGGACATGTAGCGCGATTCAGCTAATGTGCATGTTGAGCTGCAGCGGTTGCATTACAGCATTTATCAATAGGCCTAGTCAGTTGTTGTTTCGTGGCATGTCAGCCGTGTGTGTGTGTGTGTGTGTGTGTGTGTGTGTGAGCATCTGAGGGTGTGTTTGACCGCAGCGACCGATGAACCAGAAGATGCTCCTCTGACCTCCAGAGTGACACCAGCGCTTCCCCCGGCGAGATGTTTTGCTTTTACACACGTTTGTGTTCCGACGCGGCGAAGGAAAAATGCCTCGAGCGCGTGCAATGAGACACCTCGGCACGCTGTCACAGGAAGCAGAAGCTGACAAGCAGGTAATCCAGGCAGAGATGATTCAACCGGCTGGGGAGAAGCCGAAAGCCCCGCAATAAATGGAAGAGCTATTCCTTTTTTTTTTTCTTTTTTTTTTTTCAAAATTCAATACACATCTAATTTTATTGGACATTTTTCGGGACACTTCTGCAGCGAATGCGTGAAGCTTCCTCCCCGCTTTCCTCTCGAGAATTCTATACAGCGGTAATTCAGAGAAAGGGAGGATGGTCATGCGTCCACACAACTATTGTATGTGGACATGGAGGCTTAATGCGTGAGCTGCAGAAGCCCCCCAGAGCCCACCAGGACGCGCCACGCAGCGTGGCCTTTTCAATCAAATCAAATATCCACGCACCATGGCGGGAAACTTTGGCCCTCACCACCGAGGGAGAAGAGTCTTATCCTGATAATTACATTGGGATATAGAGATTGCGTTGCCACAGGGCTGAAATACTCCCATCGCTGAAACTTCCCAGCGACGCTGCAGCTCCACTCAGGCTGCGTTTGATCCTCGTAAAAAAAAAAAAAAAAAACGGGAGGAAAATCGAGCACACCATGAAGTGCCGAAAATCCTATTCAGGCTTTCATCACGCGGGCTGGACGTATATGTGTACATACTAATGCATAAGAAGACGCTGCTTTAATTTGAGACGTACCACCACTTGAAACTACTGACAGAGGGGAGGGAGAGACTGTTGGCTTCGGTAAATGTGAAGAAATTGCTGCTTGTTTCTTTTGAGCAACATTGAAAAGAAATTCCATCTTTAATTGGGAGGAGAGGATGATTTAAATTTAAATTCCTCCTACGACTAATGAGCGGAGCAGCGCAGAAGGTAACCCTACACAGTCGACCGGTAAAATCTACCCGGTGGAAAACTGTGATTCGTTCACACCAGGCCGCAGCATTAGCAAGACACTGGGTCGTGCCTGCAGTGTCGGGTGAAGCACTTCGTTAGCAGTCCTGCTAATCGTTTGTTTGCGCTGGCAGTCAAACAATCACCAGGGAGTGATTAGGCTGAGGTGCTTCCCTCAGTGTTAAGACAATTACTGAAAACAAGCCATCCTGATCTTATTATTTAAAGAAAAGGGGGGGAGGGGGGGGCCACCATCTTAGAGCCAGATGTTATACAAACGTATTCAAAAAAAAAAAAACAATAGTTTTTCAATTCATCATATTTACTTTTTAAATAAGATAAACTTTCATGCAGGGACAATGTGGGCAGCCATTTGTGGAGGCTGGCCCAGGGTTTCATGCAATCTAGGAGTGCCACTGCTTGCATGGCAATTATATACCATGTATCTTTTTATATAAAACTGTTCTCGTTTCATTCTTTCCTCTTTATGTACTGAGCTGAACATTCACCGTTCCATCATTTAAGTTCCTATCTCGTGAGTAGAACTTCTTTCAGTGGACATTTAAGTTGGGTTTTGATTCATTGTAGGGCAGTGTAGTTTCATTCATCTCCATCTTTTTTCCTGTCAGAGGGTTCTTTGGATTGCCAGATTTTTTGGTTGACCATGAACAATTGTGCACTGCTGAGACAATAGTATTACAGGTGTGTTCCTCATAAATCATGTGTTGGACACTATTAAATGAGAAAAACTAGGGGATTACCAGTCCGTCCTAACAAATGACACTGCTGTCGGGCAAGTCGCTGTTGAGATATTTCAGTTTGAACCGAAATGACTGAGTCGTCGCTCCAAGTGAAAGTCGGGCTTCCTCAAATTGTGAGTGTGCGGCCGTGGTGTGGTGGAACAACTGTCAGACTTGCATCAAGATCATCGGCGAGCTGTCTTATGCATGGGTTGTCTATTCAGACCCATATCACAATACATGTATTTCAGTCAGAAGCCGCAGTGGAGGTGAAGACAGCTTGGATCTCACCATGCGGTGAAGTGAATTCAAATACGCTTGGCAACACGCTCTGGTCCAGTATAGCCTTTCACTGAAAATAAAACAGTGGATGCGCGGTAGCTTCGTGTCCTCGTACCCACTTGTTTTGAGTCTGTAAACTTTTTGGACTGCCAATGTTTGTTGGTTTTTTGTTTTTTTTTGCAGGGTTCATATTACACACTGTTCGACCTCCTTGGAATACCGACAGCGAGATCTCATGATGTCTGGTTTGGCTTGTCGCAAGGCCACGGCACGAAACCAAGCAGCTGTCTGCAGGGTTTCGGCCGTGATGCGGCCGCCTAATGAGGCGCAGAGGCCAGGTTGTAGGTTATGGGAACCTGGAGCTGTGGTCAGACCCCGGAACTGTGGACAAACAGGAGGACGCATACAACAGGTGAGATCCGATACAGGCCCCATTCACTCCGAAAAGGCCAGGAAAGGAGACTAAACAGAAGCACTGAAACCTGACAGTCTTTGACCCTTGCGTCGCTTCCTCCTCACTTAAAAAAAGGTCAAATTACCCTTACTTCCTATGTAAACCCTGAGTACAGCTAAATGATCTAAACCAAACCATCACTTCCTACTGTGTATCTTTGGGTTTCCTGAGAATGGGGGCTTGCTATTTCCCTTCCTGTCACGCCTCACTTTCCCCACATAAACACCCAAGAGGAGGGGAAGAAAAATATTACAGCTTAAAAAAAAAAAAAAAAGCACTTAATATCTCCATTCACTTAAGCAAAAAAACTACATCTTCTGTCAGTTTTATACCCTTCGACTGCGGCTCTGCCTGCTCCGGATCCCTGCCTCGGTGTCAGATTAGGAAGCGAGTTGTTCATGAATATACAGCTGGTTACCCTCATTTCGTAACATTAGTCCCTGTTTGGCTGGGAGCCAGTACAGTAGGGGTAAATAGAGTAAATACAGACAGGCCTTGCAGATGCTAATGTACTTAGCCTTAGCGGTAAACAAAATGAGATTACCGGGGGAGGGAAGGCAAACTCCGAATTTGATTTACTCAGGCTTAGCGTAAACAGCTTGTCAAACTCCTGCTCTGCTGCCGCGAAGGAGGCTGCAGAGTGTGTATTTGACTAACAAGCACAGTAAGTGTTTTCTTGCTATTCATGAAATTACCGAGGCAATTGTCACTGTAAATTGGAAGCGGCTGCGAAAAGAGAATATGTAGGCGCGCCTCACCCGAAAAAATATTGTTTACTCTCCCCCCCCCCCCTTCAAGTCATTCTGAGTGATGGAGGATTACGAGTTAGGGATCAATCTGCCGTTATAATAATGCACAGCGAATGGAAATGGAAAACAGATAAACAAGTTGAGCACATAGGGACGCACAGGAGGGAGAGATCACCTCAGCGTTGGTTGGCGTGTCCATGTGTCTCCGCAACATTAACATAATCCACAGTATAATCCAGAGGCGGCGGCGCGGGCCTCTCCATAACGAAGCAGATAACGAGCGCAAGACACCACTCCTTATGGGAATAAAACTCAGCTAAATGAGATGGAACCGGGCTTAGCGCTCTTATTATGCGATAAAGAGGATTTTCCAAGTTAGAATTTTCTGGCATGTTTTTTTTTTTTTTTTTTCTCCACACTTTCCCAGTTTTTTTTTTTTTTTTTTTGTAGTTCTGATGACTACGGCAGACATATTATTTCTCTCCTGCAGCCAGCGGGAGAAAGTTTTCAAAAAAAAAAAAAAAAAAGCCAGGCTAATTGCATGTCAATATTTCAATGCTTAATTTTAATGACCAGGAGAGTTCATTTATTCTCTGTCTAGGCTGCCTGACAATGTGATTAATAGGGATGAAAGATAAAGCTCGCAGAGGGTAGTGAAGGAGGGGGGTGGGGGGGGCGGGCGAGAGGAGAAGGGGAGAAAGAAAAAAAAAAAGGCAAGGGGATAGATAGTGTTAGGATCGTCTATTCTCTTCCTCTCCCACATGGCAGAGAGGTCTCACAGATTCCTGAGTCGACAGTTTGGACGGAGCGTGTGGGCTGCCGGGGTACATACCGAACAGGAGGAGGAGGAGGAGGAAGTGGAGGTGGAGGTTGGAGGAGGGACGGCGGGGGAGCAAGTGTCTCTGGGTGCACTTGACGTCTCTGAGAGCAGCCAGACGGGATATTCTCATAAAAAAAAGAGGCATCTTAGCACTTTATCTGGGATCCTGAGTGGCTACTCATGAGCCCGGAAGGCCCCGGTAAGGTGTGCGGAGAAATAATTTAAAGTTTAGTTTTGTTGCTGTGAGAAAACTCCGCCGCTGAGCTTGCATAATCCAAGGCAGGATGCGACCATTGTTTTTTTATTGCGCTAAAAGCTGAAGGTATTCCAGCCACCTTGTTATGAGCTGAGCAGTTTAGGAGTTGGAAGAACCCCCCTAAGGTTTTCTTCCCCACCCGGATTGGAAGAAGATGAAGGCATCACAGACCACTCCTCACAATGGAAGCACTTCCTCCAGGCCTAATGGCCCCTGAGCCACAGCTTTTGTCCCCTGATTAGCCGGCCTATTCAGGGCTCAGCCCCCTAATTGCGTAGCCTGTTTAGCTACCCGGCATTACAGTAAGAATTAATGAGACACAATTACTGCATCCAGGAAATGTCCTGTCCCAGCGACCACTTCGATCTGCGGAGGGGACCTCGCCGGATAAAACCTCCTTGAGTCGAGAATTCAAACCTACTGTTGAGTAAAAAAAAAAAAAAAAATCGGAGCACAAGGTTCCCCCCCCCCCCCCCCCCCCCCCGACTGGAGAGGAAAAAAATACATGTAGTTATTCGAATCTATCTCATAATTTGGCCCTTGTGTGAATGCGCATGTGTGGGAGAGCAGGGGAGGAGATGGGAGAGGGAGAGGAGAGTGGCGGACGGGGGGGGTGGGGGGAGGGAGAGAAAGCAGCATTCAATAGCAAAAAGGCCCACAGATACAAAAGGCAGAAGAATGACAGGCACAAGAGTGAAACCTGCTCGGAGAAAATGAGGAGGAGGGAGATGGGAGAGATGGATGGAGGGTGGGGGGAGGGTGGAAGGGGAGGGAGAGTCAGATTCAAACCCACAGTTTAGCCACAGATAGCATTTCATCACTGTGGCTTTGTGGAGGGGGGGTTAAAATATGGAAGCAGCCCGGGGTGAGCAGCCCAGTCTATGCTAATGGACCAACAGTGACACTTTAAAGAACCTTTGAGGCGGGACAGCGGGCTCTGGAGTCCCGTCCATCTGGGAGCCCCGGTGTTGTTGCTCCGGGCCAGCACAGGATCCGCGGGAACAAACGAGAGCGAGACCTTTCTAGGCTCCTCAAACATCCAGACACACTGCAGCAATTCTGACCAGTTGAGATTTCCTTCTGCTTTCAACCTGAATAGGGTGAGAGAGGAGAAGTAATCTACACAGATTCGGGAATCTAGGAATTGCAGTTCTGCCTAGTGCTTTAGTGTCAGTCGGAGAAACACCCCGAACGGGCTGCCAGCCCATCGCGTGGATAACACAAACGGACAGATGCACATTTACATTCATATTCACACCTCCGGGCACCGTAACAGAGTTCTGATCTAGGAGAGAAAATGGGAGAAATGACTCGACATAGAGAGGAAATTGAAGAGATGTTACTGGAAATATTCTTATATCAAAAGTGAAGAAGAGGAAGTGGAAGTTGGAGTAAACGGATGGATACGTTTAGGTCTCAGCTAACCATAAAAACCCTTACGCAATGGAATAGTGCGACGCTTTGTTTGAACTACGCCCAATTAACTTTACTACAGAGAGTTAGATGAGAGGATTGACACTACTCTCATGTCTGTGTGCTAAATACGAAGCTAAAGCCAGCAGCCGGTTAGCTTAGCTTAGCATAAACACTAGAAACAACGGAAAAAGAGCCAGCGCGGCTTTGATAACAGGGTAAACAAAAATTACAGCTCATATAACAAAACACATATCATCACATAGGACCTCGATTTGTGGTTTTCACATTTTTGTTTTTGCAAAAATTAAACAAATATAATGTAAAATATATAAAATGATTATGTGCCCCACGCACTCCCATTGAAAATGACTGAGCTGAAAACAAAAACACGGTCATTCTTAAAAAAGTGCCTCTTTCATCGTAATTATGCTTTTACAAAAAGGTTTGACTCATATACATTCACAAAAAAGCCTAGGTTGCATTTTGCCGAGAGTTTCACTTTAAAACAAATCATCCAGCAGCTTGTACAGGCAACAGAAAGAGACGGGTGTGGTCTGATTGAGCCCATGGAACTAAATTTATATATCTATCATAAACTTCCCTGAAAGTTGTTTTGTGACCTTTGATTTATCTAACCATGTCAGCCAGGTGAAAATAGCATCCACTCGTCACACAATGCAATTGATGGTTATGAAACCAAGGAGTTAAAGATACTTCATTTCCATGCCTTGTGCAATCTTTCTGGCTCTTTTTTTTTTTTTAAATCTACACTGTTTCAACTAATGAGTTAGTCCTTTCTCCACAAGTGCCTTTAGAGAAATGTGTAAACTATGTTTGACCCATCTAACTACTTAAGAGGAATGGCCCAACCCCACTTCCAAGGCTCTCAATCCAAGAGCACTGGCAGTAGTATCCCTTAGACCTGATATTCACGTGTTTTGGGGGAGGAAGGAACCAGAAAGTCCAGTTAGAAAAAAAAAAAAAAAAAGCACACAAGTACAGAGAGAACATGCTAACCTAAGACCCAAAGGCCTCAGTTGGCCTGTGTTGGCTCTGCTTTTAAAAATATGATCCGATCTTCTGTACCTCTTCACTCCTTGATCAAGAGAGAACCAGTTAGATGGATGTCATAAAGTTGAAAAGTGTGACACTTTCCAGCCGCAAATAGCGCTCATCATCCCGTCACTCATCAGCATTCTGTGCGCCGCACTCTGCTGAAGAGGTACTAATCAAACACAAAGCGTATTGATTCGTCGCAGAGAGTCGTGTGGGCCACCAATGCGGTTCGGAGTGAGCGAGCGAGCGAGCGCGTGGAGAGCTTTTCAAGTCCCCCTTATGTGGTTTGTAAGTTCTGAATTTGCCCAAGATTAGCCTCCATAAAGAGGATTACCACTTTTGTGTGGAATATTTTCAACACTGGCGCAGTCATTTCAGGAATGTTCGGTGGGGCGTTCAGAGTATTGTGTTTACTCACCTGTCAGTCTGTTTTCCCTTTTTCTTCTTGCTGACTGAAATGCACACGCACACACACACACTTCGCCTCAGCCACCCGGAGCACTCGGCCCGGACTGGTGGTGACGCTGTGCTGTGCAAACAGCCAGTACATTAGCCTCGGCGTTATCTGCGCTGGGAGCCTGTCTGTCTCAGGGCCGGCTCAGAGAGGTTTACCTGAATGGCCTTTGTTTCCCGGTGACCCCCCCCCCCCCTTTAGAGCAGGTCGCAGCCCGAGGCCATTTCACCCTGGACGTGGCCCTCCTCGAGTTTCCACCCTCTCCGAGAAAAATGGAGAAAAGAAAGAGAAGGGGGGAGAAGAGGGACAGGGAGATGTCGGGAAAAAAATAGAAAAGAAAAAGGGAGGTCAGAGGCTCAGGTGAGCTTAGCGTGTAGCCTGTCAATCAGACATCATACGGCGCAGCTCAGGGGAGGCTCTCCCTCCCACTGCAGCGCCCCCTCTCCTCAACCTCTGCTGGCTCCATTCACCTTCATGAGTCTTTCGCGGCACATTAAAAAAGTACTCACACTCATCCAGAGTTCTATTTTCTTCCGTTTTTCCCCATCGCAATTTGTAGATATTTGGACAGAAAAGAACACCATAGCTGAAATACATCTGTAATTTTGTGACTTTGTGGCCTCGATCAAGGCCTTAAAGCTGAAGTGTTTCGACAGACTGTTCAATATATTCCTATGACGGTATCAGAGCAAGCTATGCTGTCTCTGGATAAGCTTATGTTTCAAAAAATAAAACTGCAATAAATGACAGTGAGCCAGTGATTAAGTTCTAAAATAGCAACTGCTAACTATCAGGTCAGACAAGGTAGTGCATAATTAGGGTAAAAGACATAATAAGAATGCAGTAACAGCCCTCATGTTTATCCTCCCTGATTGCGCAACTAGCTTAACAGCCAGCTAAGCGCATTTACATTGTCTGGAGATGCAAATCTTAACGGTGTCATTGGCTGATAAAGACGTCCTCGGTCTATATGAGGGGGAGATAGCATCAGCAGCCGGAGAGTCGAGGCATTATTACGCCGTGCCTTACCTGCCTGATGCAATCAGTGAAAATAAAACAAAAGTGCCCCTCAAAGGAGCCCAGTCAAGCCCGCTAACCTCATTTCAGCAACAAGATTATTTCAATTGATCCAATTACCGTTTGCCAGAGCGGAGAGGCCCCCGTAAAGTTAGAGGTGGGAGAGCGGTGTCAGGAGTAAGCTTTTATCTCTCAGCGTTGTTGCAAATTGCACAGTTAGATCAGGCGGAGACGGAGAGGTACGACCATCGAATCAGATGAAAACAGCGTAGCACTCACTGCGTGGGTGCATTTCCTCTGGTCGGAGGTAATCAAGAGGCCACCGAGTCACAGAGGGAAAAGGGCGTAGGACGAAGGTTATCATGCAGTGGGATTCATACTGACTATTTATTACACAATTAAATGGTACAGAGTGAGCTTTTCTCCTGACTCTTTAGCTAAGATGGTCGTCTCTTAGCCCGGCTCCAGACCTCTGAATCATTGTCCACATCTCTTAGGAAGTTAAAAAAGAAGAGGAACAGGAAATTAAACTATACCATGCACAGGATGTTTTTTGTAGGTTTTTCTGAAATGGATTTTTACACAAGATGAGTCATATAAGATTTCGAAACACAACTTTTCAGAGACGTGATTCGAGAGCGTGATCGGAATACCTACTTTTGCCACCACGGAAATGTTCGATATCCTGACTTCCCATCCAAAGATAACCTTTTTTTTTCTGGAAATTGTCCCCAAATCTCCTTAAAAATCCCCAGTGGTATCACACTCACAAATGCTGAAACACGGTCCCACTGTGGCTGCTGGCTTGGCAGCCCTCTCACCTGAAACACCACCTGTTGGTTCTGCTATTGCACATTCATAGAATGTTTATTTCTTGTACAGTTGTATAGATTATTATTGTTTATAGCATAGTTTGCACCGTGTATATACATTGTATATATCTTGCTTTCTATTTATGTTATGTACAGAGTGTTTTTTTTTCCTTTCTTTTTTTTTTTTCTTGCGGACCAGCTGCTGCTGTGACAAAATAACTGTCCCAGTCTGGCATCAATAAAGTGATTCTATTCTATTCTATTCTATTCTATTCTATTCTATTACCTTCCCTCAGCCAGTCATGAACACGTAGCGCGAAAATAATATGACATGTTTAGAGAAATATCAATAAATGATATGTGACAATGTGAGCATCGTGTCAGGGGTCTGTAAAAAGATTAAATGCCAACATTTTATATATATAAATTTATGTTTATGTCAACTAATAATTGACATAAATCTAAAACCAAATATTCCCAATGCCAATGGATTTGAG
Organism: Acanthopagrus latus; assembly: GCF_904848185.1. Classification (NCBI taxonomy): domain Eukaryota; kingdom Metazoa; phylum Chordata; class Actinopteri; order Spariformes; family Sparidae; genus Acanthopagrus; species Acanthopagrus latus. The sequence continues at coordinate 7,072,838 of NC_051057.1, read as the reverse complement.
GATATAGCAATCTATATCTATATTCCTTCCTTTCAATCTACAATGTCAGTGTGGACCTGCAGGTGATTAATCTGTACTGGCCTTGGGATGCTAGAGTTTTGTTTTGTTTTTTTCATATTCAGTCATTTAAATAAGCATCACCCACCCAAGAGTCTCCTCAGCTCGTCACAGATGTTTGCCAAAGATCTTCAAATAATAATATGTTCGTCTGGAGCTGCTCTCCAAATCCAGCCTGTCTGTGTAAACCCAGTGTGAGGGCTCGATTAATACTGTAAATAACGCCCGTGTTTACATAAATAAACATAATCGGCCCCTGCTAATGAGCGTTATAGGATGCCCAGGGTGGCTCGCCAGGGACGTCACTCGGCCCTCTGATGTGCGCGGCGAGAGCGATCGAGGGGGGGGGGGGGGGTGGTATTTGATCGGAGCCCGCCAAGAACGAGACGCGAGCGCCACAAGGTCGTTTGCGTTTCTACACATCTGCTACCTCTCTGCGTCTCCGTCTCTCGCCCTCTGGATATGGTTTCCCACTTTCCCTACCTGGTCGTTTTCCGCCTCTTGCTCTGCCGCTCCTTCTGTCTGGCGGTCATCCTTGCCCTCGCCATCTGTTTCGCAGCACGCCACACACGGAGACAGGAGGGAGGCGGGGAGGGAGACGGCGCTAAAGCGAGGATAAGTGAGGAGGGAACACGGGGACGATGTACAGTACATGCTTTGGTGGACATTTGTAGACTCTCCGGGGTCATATACAAGCGCTGCTTTCACAGAGATATCACAGAGAGACGTTTATGTGTATGACTAACAAGGATGTCTGGTTCAGTTCATCCATTTAGGACAAACTTGCTGTTAATTCTGGGGAAATTAACAGAACAGTTTGATAGTTTCTTACCTGTCCGTTACATACGAAGCTACAGGACGTAGGAGCAAAAGGCTAGCTCTGAAACAGAAATCGGGACGACTCAAATAGGCTGAAGATGCGAAATATAACCAGGAGGCAAGGTTACGGCGCACCTCACTAGTCAAGTTGTGGATAGCCGGTGTCAGTGAAGGAGCCACCGCCACCTGTGAGAAAGTGGATGATCCTGAGAACAGCAGATGTTTATGTAGCAGAGAAAAGAGAGAGCTCGAGCACATTCGAGGCGTGCCAGCCCCTGTATATGAATCATGGCATCACCAGCTCCTTGAGAATCAGAGACGGAAACACCAGACTCCCGACAAAAAAAAAAAAAAAAAAAAAAGAGCTAGTGCCAGATGTCTGTGAAACCTGTGGATTATGAGTTTTAGAGCGCCGCATACCAATTCTTCCCTTGAGGTATTTAAAAAGCGGCATCATGGGTAACAGAACCAAGAGTCCGAGCTGACGAGGCAAGATCTAAACAGGGAGTTTCTTTTAGCTTACAGCGGTTAACATGAGGAGAAGTAAGGTGAATGGGGGAACAGGTAGAGGTGGACCAGGATGCATTCAAAGACCGCATGAATAGTAATAAAATGAGTTAATTAGCAGGGTTCCTCTTTCCTCTTTCTCTTCCCCTCCCTGTAGGAAAGAATCGAGGCACCTTGCGACCCCCGTGACCCCCTCTGCGGTGCGCTTAGAATCGGCGCTGAAGGAAACCGGGTCGGCCCCTCCACAGTATCCCACCACGGAGCGCTGTAACAGCGACAGGCTGCAGAGCACAAAAAAAAAAAAAAAAATGAAAATACCACCTCCAGGATCCAAAGACAAGTGTTCCACCCCATGTGTTGGAACCAGATGGCGAGTCTACCTGCTTAAATGCCGTCCATGTGTCGTTCCAGGCATGCAGGCTTCTTCTCCGGTTACACGCAGGGGTTAAAAAAAATCAGCTCCCGCTATTATATGGGCGAGTGTGTGCGTGTGTGTGTGTGTGTGTTTCCTGAGAAATCTCCGTGGGCTGGCTTACCTTTCTGGACGGAGAGAACAAGTTGCACGCTGTTTTACAAGAGGGGAGATAAATCTGACAGGAGTGTCAAGTAGCAGGCGTCACAGCAGCCAAAAGCAGACCCTCTGCTGGCTGGCCAGATTCTTGTGGCATCGGATGGCTGAAAAACTCCAAACAATCACATGATAACACACACAGACACACACACACTTGCTCGGCTCAGGGACGGCAGCCAACAACAGTCAGTTTCTTGGCTGCGGGAGAATGGAGCAGATTCTCCTCGTGGAGGCAATGTTGTTTTTTAATTAGCGGTGCAAGTGAGAAGTGGATCTGCTTTTCTCTGGGTTTTAGGTGTAACCCACCCCTACAGATGTTTGTGACATTGTGTAACAGATTTGTATTGCAGCTTGGGAACCTGCGTTCAGTTTCATTACTTCTGTGAAAGGAACGGGGGTTTTAAATGAAACGTATTCTCACAGGGTTGGAGCTGCACTAGCATACGCACAGACAGTAAAGTTATTTTCATTGCTAAAGGTTTCGTTCACCTAAATCACAAAAATAAGACATTTTCTTTATTTCCTCTCTAACATTTAATGGTGTCTAGGCATACAGATTAGTTTTAATCAGCCCAGGTTGTCCTGATATCCTTCCATCTCACTGATTTCTGCTGCCACCAAACACCATTTAAACGCTTTCACCCTTTATAATGAAAGGTGTTGAAACTTATTGTTTTATTGAACTGGTTAATAAATGATTTAGCAATGCTTTACAGATCCGTTTTAAGCTACTGATAATAACAGTAGTAAAGTTTAGTGTTGTTAAAAATGTGTAAATTTCAAAAGGAATTTTTGAAACTGGGTTTTTATTATTTTTATTGTTTCTTTCTAAAAAAGTAGACCTCTACATTTTAAACTTTCATTCTTTTTCACCAGATAATAAATCATTTAAATCACCGAATGTCTCCTTGATCTTCTGGTTGTACCCGTTTGAATCAAAGTGTTCTTGCGTCTTGTATCTTTCATGAACCGTAGTTATATCCTTGTTTTTAATTCACGGTTTCGATCACGAATAGCTGCAACCAGCAACACTCCCCCCTCTCCGGCTTCTCTTCTGCCCTCTGTCTCCTTCAGCCTGGAGCGTCACGGACAGTCATGGTAGAATCTGTGGACGTGAGCGCTGTGTGTGTCGGTCGCTGATGTCGAGCTGTGACCTCTGGGCACTGAAGTTCACTTTTCTCACGCAGCTGCCCGCTGTTGCCATGAAAGATAACCTTGTGCTGCTTCAAGATGGGACGTGATTCTTTCGGTCAGTTGATAGTTTTCACTCCATACACAGACACACACACACACACACACACACACACACACACACACACACACACACACACGAGTCCTTCCTGGTCTCACAGAGAGGGGCAGTGGCTGTGAGGAAGGATTTACAGGGGCCGCCTGTCCTCCCAGCAGTAGGCTGATTGGAGGGGCTGGCTGTGTTTGTTAAGGTAATGGGCCCTAGGTGAGCTAATTCACAGGGTACACGCTCCGCGCTCTGTCACCTCAGGAGTACCCCGTTGGAAAAGGAGGTTGCCCACGGGGGCTGGGGCCTGGGGCCTGGGGGGGGGGTGAGTGAGGAGTGGAGGGGGCCGAGGTTTCCAGCTCTGGAGCTCTCCCCAAAATCCCCTCAGCCTTGCTCTGTCTCCTCCAGCTCCACCTGAAAGTGATTACCGAGCCAGCCGTGAGCAAACAAGCCCCATATGGAGTGTCTATAGTGGGGCTGAGGCCGGAGCCTGGGGAGCCCTCCTCCACCTCTTTGGAGAGGAGAGGCCTGAGCAAACACAGCTAATGAAGTCTTAACAAGCAGCCCCGGGTTAGCGCGAGCCTGCTAAATGCCACCGAGGCTCTTGGAATTGTGTCCAGCAGATTGGCTAAATCTCCTCGAAGCTTTTCCTTTACAAGATAAAGTCGCATTAGCATATCTCTGTCTCGCCATCGCCAAGGTAAAGTCCGGGATCTGGCGGGCAGTCACACTCGATGGGCTTCCTCTCTTGTGCGGGAGCACTTGATTCTGACGGACAGAATGGGGGCTTTAAATTGAACGCGCTAACTTTGGATCTCGATGCGATTCAGGGTTTGTTTGTTGTTTTTCTTTTATATTCATTGGTCGCAGAGTGTTTCTTTAAAGCTTCGGCGAGGGGGAGATGTTTTTTTTCTCTCCGCGTCGCAAACAGGAGATGAGTGGATTTCCTCAGAGTAAATCATTATCTCTGCGCCGAGCGGACCGGACGACCTCTCCTGCCCCCGTCTATCCTCCCCTCCATCACTCTCCCACTCTGTGACCGGCAACCTTACCCTCACTCCCTTTTCATTGTGTGGCCTTTTTTTTTTTCCTCCACACATCTCAAATACCAGGGGTTTATTATTGCCAGAAAACAACATCACACCGTCCGCCATGTGCAACAAACACAGACTCGCGTATCTGGCCGAGCCGAACTCTTGTTTCTTAATCAAAAGCAAACAGCCATTAGCAGAGCTCCTTCCTTGTTATCTCACACCGGCGACTCACTTAATCAATCCGTGCTCTCCCGATGCCGAGGCCCACTCCGGGTCATTGTATACATCCATCGGGTCGAGGCTGCGAAATAGCTGCCTCACACGATAAAGCCCTGGCTCCACTCCAAACACAACACACCGCTAAAACTTGAAACTCCAGCACCACCACACCTGGCCCCTGCACACACACACAATATTGCATTATGCATGGCTGGGAAGCTGGGAGGAAGATGCTTTTTTGACGCTCTGCTTGCACTGTAAGACCACACATCGGCCTTCCCAGCACCACTCCCCCCCCCCTCGAGCTCTGCAGGAAGGAGGACAGAATGTCTGCTCAGAAACACATCACTCCTGCCGGCGAAAACGAACATTGAGGTTTTCGAACAGATGCGCCGATCACGCGGTGGGATCGTCTCGGCTCAAGTTTTCGCCGGAAGCCACGTGAATTTGCGTCCCTGAACAGCCTGCGATGATGATAATAGTGATATTATTTTTACAACCGTTAAAATGTAAATTACGCATCCTTTATGAGGTTAGTGAGAGTGTGTCAGTGAAGCAGTGCTCCTACGAGCTCATCCTCTGAGGTGACTTAATGAGCGTTAATCATTGCGATGCATTCAATGTTTCAAGATCGTTTTATGGGGGATTTTTTTGAAAGGACTTTGAAGCGGACTCCAAAAGTGCTCTAGCGCTTCAGTTTTGGTGTTACATACTTATGGAGGAGCACTCGATAAATATCCAGCGGCGGAGGAAGAATTCAGGTCGTCTGTCGAGGTGAGAGCAGCAGCACCGCACTCCAAGAAGTACTCTGTTCAAAACCTCCCTCCAGTAAAAGTGCGAGAAACGTCAAGTATCAACAGAGCTGGCTACGCAGCAGAATGGGACCCTGAGTTGCACTGTTGTGTACTTTCTTCATATTTTCATCACTGATAGATTAATATGTAAATACATATTTGAATTGTGCAGCTCCTGGAGGTGGATTTAAAGGAAAAGTTCACCTGACTATGAAAACAGTGTCTCCGCATACTTGCCCACCTGCTGATGGAAAGTCTGCTGAAGTCCGGCAATTCTGCTAAAACGTCCCCGGAAGCGTTCTCCTAAACGACTGAAGCTCCATACAGTTCATCAGAATCCAAGTCTCATGCTCTGAGATGAAAAATGCACCGGAAAAGACATGGACACACGGTTGAGCTTGTGAATCCAGCTTAAGGAGTGTAAATTGTGGGGGTTTTTTTAGATAGATTTGGGATCTCTTGGATCACCAAGAGCCATACAGTGATGCTTTATGGAGTTTTTTTGCATTATAAAACAAGTCCCCCACCTCCTTCAATTTTTAAGTGAACTTTTCCTTTAAGTTGAACTCCCTCACAGGCTTTTTGTGCGTCTCATTTTGCAGCACAGCATCATGTCTTCTATGGGTCCTGTGGTTACTGCACGTGAAATTGAATTTCCAGTGCAAACAGCAGTGGTCACATAAACACAGTCAGGAGAAAACACATTATCTCCTTCCGGAATATAATGGATCACAGTGCACAAACTGCATTTACATTACTTGAATAATCACTCTCCACCACTGCTGAAAGTGTACACACATCTATAAAGTACGATCACGTCCGAGGCCAGCGCTGTGGAGAGAAGGACGCCGTAAAAGACGCACTACACACCGAGTCTCCACACAGAAGTTTCCAGCTCAAAATCAGACGTGAAAACACAATTTACTACAATGAGATTACTGTCAGGCAGCAGCGCGATCCCCCAGACGGGCCGTGCGGGCATGTTCACGCTGATAGCGGCGCTCCGCCACTGTCTGAGCGCGCTCCGCCGCTTGGTCCTCGCCTCGCGCAATTACGCCTCCCGCGGCGCTCCATGCAGAGCGTTAAACGAAACATTAGCACCTCATTTAAAAAATAAAACAGCTTTTCACGAGGACAGACAGCTCCCCGCGCAGTCTTATCATGCGCAAATTAGCCAATTTACCAAACTGGCCCCTCTCTCTCTCTGTCTCACACACACACACACACACACACACAGGGACAATCATATGGAGTGCGCATTAACGACACTATCCAAGATATCGTGTTGAAGGAAGTTACAAGACAGTAAAGGGAGAGATTATGTGGATAGTAGTTTATTAACGCGTCTGGTGGGCTTCATATCGTCTTTATTTTTATATTATTATGATTATTTCGTCTGAAATGATGGTTTTTCTGTTGGAAATGGAGTTTATTGTAGGGTTATTATAGTTTATTTTGGGACCCAAGCAGGGCTCTGAGCCTCCACCACGCGTAAAAGCAGTTATCCGCTCTCAACATGTGGGTGTTTGGAGCTGAAGTGACGCTCCGGTCTTCCTCCCACATCACCGTCCTGCGCCCCGGTGCCACAGACACTGACACAAAACTAGCGTGATCATAAGCTATGTAACAAAACATCTTTCTGTAAGAGAGAGAGAGGGGGGGCTTTGACTGACAGCCTCAAAGTGCCGCCCCTGCCGCTCCGCGATTGGATCAGCGGCCCTGGGGGGTGTGGCCTGCCCGGCTCTGGTATATATCGCCACCGCGTCGTCTCCGAGCCGTTGATTTGTATGGGAACCGGGACTGAGGTGGGACGAGCCGACTGAATGTAGTCGCTGTGTGTTTTGAAGAAAAGAAAGAAGGCCCACATTCTCCTGTTTGTGGCGGTCGGACTGCAGCACTTTGGGTGGGTTTTTTTGGACAACAGACTGTGTGAGGATACCGGGAGCTGTTTCCAGAGGAAGGTGGATTCTCCTCTCAGCCATCTTGACCGCTGCTCGCCGCCCTGAAGGCTGCTTTCTCTCCTCCTCCTCCTCCTCCTCCTCCTCCTCCTCCTCTTCAGCTGAAAGTAAACACGGGCTTGCACATTGGCTTGCAACTCCGTGCAAGATCCCGAGAGAAGCGAGATGGGCTCGCTGCGCAACATCTAACCGGAGCGGAGGCGAAAGCAGACGGATTTATATCGCTGTCGGCGCCGGAGCAGACGAGAGGGGAGGGAGGACACGACGCGCCGGAGCGATGGACCTGTTTGGGATTTACCTGCTCCTCTCGCTCGCTCTCCTGCCCCGATCCAGCTGCACCACGGCCAAGGAGATCACCTGCCAGGAGATCGCCGTGCCGCTGTGCAAGGGGATCGGCTACAACTACACCTACATGCCCAACCAGTTCAACCACGACACGCAGGACGAGGCGGGACTGGAGGTGCACCAGTTCTGGCCTCTGGTCGAGATCCAGTGCTCGCCGGACCTGAAGTTCTTCTTGTGCAGCATGTACACCCCGATCTGCCTGGAGGACTACAAAAAACCTCTCCCGCCGTGCCGGAGCGTGTGCGAGAGAGCCCGGGCCGGCTGCGCGCCCCTCATGAGGCAGTACGGCTTCCCCTGGCCGGACAGGATGAAGTGCGACCTGCTGCCGGTGCAGGGCAACCCCGACACCCTCTGCATGGACTACAACAGGACCGACTCGACCACCGCGTCCCCTGTCCTCTCCAAACCCACCAACCATCCCGGGAAAGGTTACAATCCGCCCAAAAGCAAGCCCGGCCGGCCCGGCGCGCCGGGGAAATACAAGCCGCCCGCTGCCCCCTGTGAGCCGGGCTGCAAGTGTTTGGAGCCCATGGTGCCGGTGAACACGGACCGCCACCCGCTCTACAACCGCGTCAAGACAGGCCAGATCCCCAACTGCGCCATGCCGTGCCACAACCCGTATTTTACGCACGACGAGAGGGCTTTCACCGCCTTCTGGATAGGACTCTGGTCCGTGCTGTGCTTCGTGTCAACTTTCGCCACCGTCGCCACTTTCCTCATCGACATGGAGCGGTTCAAGTACCCGGAGAGACCCATCATCTTCCTCTCGGCGTGCTACATGTTCGTGTCCGTCGGCTACATCGTCAGGCTGATCGCCGGCCACGAGAAGGTGGCGTGCAGCCGGGAGTTCGACACGGAGCACATCCACTACGACACCACCGGGCCCGCGCTCTGCACCGTGGTCTTCCTCCTTATTTACTTCTTCGGCATGGCCAGCTCCATCTGGTGGGTCATCCTGTCCCTGACCTGGTTCCTCGCGGCCGGGATGAAGTGGGGCAACGAGGCGATCGCCAGCTACTCCCAGTACTTCCACCTGGCCGCCTGGCTCATCCCCAGCATGAAGTCCATCGCGGTGCTGGCGCTGAGCTCCGTGGACGGGGACTCGGTGGCCGGGATCTGCTACGTGGGGAACCAGAACCTGGACAACTTGCGGGGCTTCGTTCTGGCCCCCCTGGTGATTTATTTATTCATAGGCACTATGTTCCTCCTGGCCGGATTTGTGTCCCTGTTCAGGATCCGCAGCGTCATCAAGCAGGGCGGCACCAAAACGGACAAGCTGGAGAAGCTGATGATCAGGATCGGCATCTTCACGGTGCTCTACACGGTGCCGGCCACCATCATAGTCGCCTGTTACTTTTACGAGCAGCACAACAGGCAGAGCTGGGAGATCACGCACAACTGCTCCAACTGTCTGCTGGAGCGGGACCGCAGGAGCCCGGACTATGCAGTTTTTATGTTAAAGTACTTCATGTGCCTTCTGGTGGGCATCACGTCCGGGGTGTGGATCTGGTCGGGCAAAACTCTGGACTCCTGGAGGACTTTTTGCACCCGGTGCTGCTGGGGCAGCAAGGGCACCAGCGGCTCCATGTACAGCGACGTGAGCACCGGCCTCACGTGGAGGTCGGGCACGGCCAGCTCCGTGTCCTGCCCCAAGCAGATGCCATTGTCCCAGGTTTGAATGAGAGAGAGAGAGAGAGAGATGGTTGGGTGGGGGTTTGGGGAGAGGGGGCAGCTTACCAGGACTGCTAATTGTCCGGGAGATAACCCATCACTCCCTTGTCTTAAGCAATTTACATAGTAATGAACTGCTGCTGAGGTGCGCTCCCCAAGCATCCACACACACACACACAAACACACTCACACACCTATGTGTGTGATTGTTCGGAGGGGGGGTGGGCTGTTTTGAAACAATGTACCTGGCATTCACACAGGTTAATTCCTGCCTGTTTCTATGTATTAGAGGTACATATGTATTAGAGGTACAGGACTGACGCTGTTACGCAAAAACAAACTGGGCATTACTTGCTGTAGAGTGAGTGTCTCCTCATTCTAGCTTCATACAAAGAGCACCTGGGATGGGAGGGTTTTTTTTTGTTTTTTTTGTATCTACACAGTGCCAGATGACGTTGTACAATTCAATCACATCAAAGATTGGTTTAAATTAAGCCTTAATAGTGCCCAAGTTAATTTTTTTTTCTATGGGTCGTTCATATTTTTTGGTTGTTTTTTTTTTTTGTTTTGTTTTGTGTTTTGTAATTTCAAATGTATTTATATATAAAGAGTTATGTAAAAGAACAGAACGTGTACATTTGTGTATAAAAGAAAAAAAACTTTATAAGCTAATGTAAATTTGTACAAAGTGTAGATGTCTGCTTTTTTTGTGAGGAAAAAAAGAGCAAAAATATGAACCTTTATTTTGACAATAAAAAACAAACATTTGATAAATCTCAACAGCTCCTCTGTGTTAACTCTGCAGTGTTTTTCCCAATGCACAGGATGGGATGGGACCCCCCCCCACCCTCCTGGTTGCAGGTTTAAGGGGGCTTTTCCTTGTGGTCACCGTTGTCGCAGCGAGCATTTTGGAGAGGAAGCCCCCTTTTAACCATCAGAGACCGGTAATTAGAGGCAGGGGTTGAGTTGGAGCATCTCCATAATTGTTTAAGTCCTCTTCACATGCCTGCTGAAGCCCCGCTTTCTTAATTTAGTAAAAAAAAAAAAAAAAAGAGGGAGTGGGTGAATGGGTGGTGGGGGGGTATAAATGCAGGGAACAGGCCTCTTTTCATCTGCAGAAACTTTGATCTTTCTTTTTTTTAACAGCCCGGCATAAAGGTGGTGTGTATTAGGAGTGTCTGTCTGATGTGCCAAGGTTCCCCCTAAACGTCCCCATTTGGATGCTTTGATGGATGTCCCACAATTGAAAAGAGCGGGTTTTCTTTTTTTTTTTTTTTTGGAACCCCCTTCTCTTTTGCCTTTCTGGGGGTTTGTCAGAGCTGAAACCTGCCAGAGCCCCTGTGTCTTATGTTTGGGGTTTTTTTTCCCCTTCTTTTTTTTTTTTTTCCACCGAGGCTGAATTGAAACATCTTCTCCCTTGGGCTCAAGCTGTGTCAGCGAGTGCAGGGGCCTTGACATGAATGATATTGAAATAGCAATGAAAGCCCCACAGGTGGTCTGTTCACATGATCTCACATCTTAGGGCCCCCTAATCGAGGCATTTTTCTTTTTTTTTTTTTCGCTACAAATGTATCTGGTTTGGTCCCAATTAACCCAATGCGCTGGCATAAGATGATACACTGTAACCCAAACGTAGAAATGCCTTTGATTCGGCTGGTCAATGGTGACAGTGGGCTTTGTGGCAACAGCTTTGTTCCTGCTTTACTTCCCTTACGCTCACACTGTATATCCAACCCCCCCCCCCCCCCCCCCCCCCAAAAAAAACCTTCCTTTTCAGTGCACGGTGCATCTGTCGGGAGTGTAAATCAGACACATAAATCTTGCATCAGCGCTGTCAGCAAAGACACTGAGGCAATGAAGACAGAAGTCATAACACGAAAAAAAAAAAAGACTTCTTGAGATCAGAAGAGCGGCTTCCTGAGCATTTGTCAGCAGCTCCCGGTGCCCTGACTGTTCTGTAATGATCACGTTTGCGAGTTTTAATCATGTTATTGTTCAGTTGTGGAATTGAAATTTACTGACACACTCGCGTAAGAATGCGAAACGCTGCACTTTGAGATCTGGCCGCCCGCTCTTCGCTTGAGCCGCCGTTGTGTTTCCATCACGGTTGCTCTCGGTCCTGCAGCTTGTTTTTCTGGTGTTTACCTCAAAAACCTCAAGTCAGTCAGCGTGCAGCTTACCAGAGCTCACTGCCAACCAGCCTCTCAGCAGGGACATTAATGTGCAGCCCCACCTAGTGGTGGAAGCAGCGCTGCACACCTCCACAGTTTAGATTCCATCAATTATGTTGTTCTGCTCCTCATCTTTGTAGGTGTTTGCAGATACAAGGTTCAAGAATCCATCAGCAGGTTTATTAAAGTATGAAAACAATCAAATGTTCACACGAATGCTCCTAAATTAAATACTTTCTGTCAGTTATAAAATGTGGCTTTTATTAGCCGAGCTGTTAAATGCAACGCGATGACAAATCTTAGTCACCAGTCAACTGTTGTATGGACACAGCTGAGACAACTAGTGGATTAACGGATTGGTCAATCGCCAGGAAAGAAATCAGCATCTGTTTTGGTAATCGACTAATCATATCAGCCAAAAATAGTGAAGAAGTGACACACCTCATCTCATTTTTGCACTTCCAATGTGAGCATTTGCTGCTTGTGTTTGCCGTATTACAGTGAACATAATATGTTGGTGGCTTTTGACCATTGGACACTCTCAGACTTAAACCAGCCATGTAAATTTTGGAAATGTAATAATATTTTAGACAAAACAATGAACCCTAAATTTAACAATTGAATAACAGAGTCGACTGAACTAGTGTTGGATTCACGGATGAGTATCTCTTCAGATCACGAATGTAAAATCTTTTTGAATAACATCCCGAATTGCATGTTCTGATAATGTCATTGGCCAGAGAAAAATATTATCTAAAAAAACGGCCGGTCGAGGGGCATTTTTAGCAGACGTGCCTGTATGTCTTATTTTACAACAGTTGTGACCGCAGTCACAACTGAACGATCGCAACCCGAACTGACTCAGAGCTTCTTCCACACAAAGTCCTGCTTTTTAAGGAGAAGTTTTATGACACAAGTAAAAGTTTAGGGCCGTCCGGGAAAACATTCACCACTAAACACACACACACACACACACAGCACATCACCTAGACCCATCTGCCCCCCCCCTTACCCGAACCTGGCTCCGCAGAACCATCTGTCCAGGCGCTTAAAGCAGCATGTCCTGGCTTGGCCCGCTATGCAAACAGTGTAATTAACTGGCAACAGTCTGTTTCTCTCAATGAGCCCACCAACACAATCCAGTGCAGTTTGGGAGAAAGTATGAGAGCGCCATTAAGAGGAGCTTCACACGGAGGCTCTCAGGACGCTCAGCGATTAACTGGTAATAGTCTCGGTTTATGGCTTACTTTAGTAGGAAGTATTTTACGGACATGCCACTTACCTGAGCGTGTCGGGGCCTGTTCTCCGCCGCCACTCGTGGCCCGTAAGAGACACACAAACAGTTTTTAGGTGGCATCACCAGGCTGCGACTGTGATGCTGTCTCACTGTCTTTATTGGGGAGAATTTAATGACACAAAGATAAAGTTCGGGACCCATTTGGAGGTCTAAAAAAAACAACACACACACAAATCAAGGCCGGGCATGAATCCAGGAGATGATCGTCCGAGCGGCGCCCCTGATTGAATCGTCTTCTTTACTGATCGCTCTCCGCTCTGCACAGGTGTTAAAGCCTCATTTGTGCAGCCAGGAGGAACATTCTGACATGGTCGCCTATCAAATATTAATGGCGGCGTTTGATGAAGAAGCAGACACACAGGAGGGGAGAGGGGTGATAGGCAGGTCATGCCTTTTGATACTATTGATCTCCATGATACACCTGGGAGAAGGTTGTGGGGTTTTTTGGGGTGAGGGGGGGTTCTATGTCTTGATGCATGGGAGGAGGTGTACAGCATTTTGTGAACTGAATTATCTGTGTCTGTATGGAAGAATACGGCAGACAGCTTTATCAGGCTATATTTAGTGCTTTTCTCCTCATTTGGAGGGGCTGGGTGGAAATGTTTCGGGTGAAGACGCAAGTTACAAAAACACGGCTTACAAATGATGTTGGGAATAAAATCTAAGCATATTCTACTCTTGGACTGCTACCTTAGTATGTACATCCAAATCTACAAATCTACAGGTTTCTTGCACATAAAATGTGTCTTTCCCACAGAACATTTATCGGTGGAGGATGAACAATGGCACTCAAACCTCAGAGTTTCCACGGGTGTTTTCTTCCCTACATGAAGCACAACGGCGACCTCGGATTTCTGTGACCCGTTTAGATGGATGTTGGAGCTCCTGACCTCCAGCGCTGGCCCGTTATTCCCAGCTGGCCATTAGATACGGCAGATGTCGGAAAGCGGAGGGGTTCGGCGCTCGGGCTTGATGGTTATAGTTTCCGAGGGACGCGGACGTCACTGAAGGGGCTACAGTTTGGTTTGTGCGTTTAATAAGCTTCGGGAAGATGGCCGAGGTCAAACAAACATAGAACGGCAGATTAATGCCATCAGTCGTGAGGTTTTTTTAAGTAGTAAAGGCTTCACTTTAGCACTCTGACCGAGCCCGACAAAGATATCGGCATAAAGGGCCGGCTGGCTCCCCGCTGGCACGGTAACAATGCCTCTGTGGTTTAGTAGTCCTTACAGTGCACCCCTGCTGCCTCTTCCAACCCAAGGACCCCCCACCTCCACTTACACACACACACACACACACACACACACACACACACACACACACACACACACACACACTCACAGCGGCAGTACACTGTGTTCCCTCAGTCCTCCACTGACTGACTGACATGTACACAAAAGGGGAAACTTCTTTCATCTGGAGCGCTGAGTGTTTTCCCAGATTCCCTCTCGAGTGTGCTCACACCGGGCGAGCGCTCAGTCCAACAAAAACCCGCCCGCACACCACATCCAAAACAGGTGCGAGGTCGCGTCCTGACAACGAATGAATACTGATCACAACAACCAGACAACAAGCAGTCCCATTTTAATTACCGATCAATCTGTGACTACGATGAATTCTTTAGGCCATAAAAAAGTGAAAAAAAATGCTCATCACATTTTTCTTCAAGTTGCCTCATTTGTCCAACCAGCAGTCTAAATCCCAAAGGATTTATTTGTCATTCATCATACATGACAGAGATTAGCAGCAATTCCTGACATTTAAGAGTCTGTAACCAGCAGATTTAAAATTTTGGTTCATAAAATGACTGAAACGATTAGTCAGTTATCAAAGCAATATCATTTTATTTTGATCGATTGATCCGGAGCGTATTATAAAAAGGCAATTCTGCTCACAGGACAATGTAATGTAAAATGTCACAGTGCACCTTGTGTTACTTTATATCAAGTGAGATGAAATTCACACTTAATATAACCAAACTCTTCGCATTTTCACAATTAAACACATTATCTATTTGGAACTATTCAGCTCGATCATATCAGGGACCATCTGCTAGTTCACTGCACTTTCAACAGGTGGCTTCACATATCAGACTGACTCACAGCACAAATGTACCAGGTGACATGACATCAACAAATCTCTTCTCAAATATTCTGTCATTTGACATTGATAGTACTGAATTAAACTGCATTAAAAAAAAGGCAAAAAGTGTGCTGAAAATCAGATGTGGTGTTCGAGGTCAGCCTCTGCCCACACTGCACGGATCAGGGTCCTCATTACAAAAACATCTGCAGTCCCATGCTATCTCACTTTAGAATGATTCTGAATTGTTGATACGACAGAAACCTGTATCCTGACTGCTCCTGATTTAGGATAGTTAGGAATCTTAAATGAGGATAGCTTGGACCCTGAAAAACTGAATTTACATTTCTAGTTAGGGTTTCTTAAGACAGGTTATCAAGTATGAGGCAGGGAAGGACACAGCCATGAGTTCAGGAACCGCAAAGAAACCCGGCATTTTTCTTATCCTTGAAACTTAAGGACAGGCAGGCTGGCAGCTTTTTTTTTTTTCCTCAATGGGGCCTCAAGAGTTTGACCATTTCACAGTGGTTCAGAAAAACACTGAGACAAGATCACCGTCACAGTGTATTTGGAAAGAGTTCGCTGCTCACAAGCCCCATGAAATAAGCAAGAATTAATCAAACCTTACTAACCGCAATACCCAATTCTGTCCACTTGAGGGAGCCATTAACTACACTTTTCTTTCTTTCAGGCGAAATGAAAGCAATTCTATAGGGTCATGGCTGCTGAATTAGTTATTCACTGCACGGCACACATGGTCTGCCTGAAATTAATCATTTACAAAGGCATGTAATGGATTATTCAGTGTATTTAACTAAATGCAAACAAGTCTTTTAACTGTACTTGTTGTATCTTGGGGAGGACACATTGTGTCTCATGTCTGACTGAAGGTTACTGTGTGGCCCTGAGTTGGACCTTCATGCAGTAAGGCTTAGGGGACAGCGTGACCCCACAGACGGGGGTGTAGTCCGGCCGCCCTGCATCCTCGGGCCAGATGAACTTGAAGCGCCTCAGCAGAGTCACCATGATGAGGAGCCAGACCCTCTCTGAGACACGTGAGATAGTTTCAATCGGCACGTCATGTATGTTCATAGAAAAAAAATGAAAAATAGAGGACAGAACATTAGGGGTTTTTTGGCCGTCATACCCGCAGAGAAAGGCATGAACGCTTCTGGTTTAACGAACTCTCCCTGGCCGTTGAGGAATTTGTCGGGGTTGAACTCACGAGGGGATTTCCACTGTCCCGAGTTCAGCACCGAGTTCAGATTTTGGATGACCAGCGTGCCCTCAGGAGAAATGTAACACAAGCGGGTGCTTTTATGTCACTTTGTTCAACGCACTTCCCTCATGGATGAAATATTTGCACATCTGATATCTATCATAACGCATTTTTGTCATGAAAGTGATTGATCATTGAATAGCCAACCAACTTCCAAGGCCTTTCCTTGGCTTTCTTTTAAACTCTCTTCTTCGTGTTCCTTATTCTCTGAAAAAAAAAGCACTTTCAAAATCTCCATCACAATTTCCCAAGGCCAAACGTGCATCTCTGAATGTCCTCTTACGCCCAACAGCCGGGCCAAAACCCAAACATATTCAGTTCACAACCATATGAAACATAGCGAAGCAGCAAAGTGACGCACTGGCCAAGCGTGGACCAGAGGATCATGGGTAGTTCTGCTTATTTATCAATATAACTGATTCACTATCTGTCCCACCTAATCCACTTATCAGTTAATTGACGAATCGCAGATGACCCATGAACGTATACTATTGATCTAATCATTTAAATCCTTTAGCATCTTGTTAGAGCCACCTCAACAGGATACCAGGAGGACACAGCCGTTGCGTTACACGTCGCAGCTCTCTTACTTGCGGAACACATGGCATGCTATCCAAAAATCACACCCCGGACAGGATTTTGTTGCCGTTGCTTTGTTCAATGTGAATTAAGAAAGGTGGCGTAGAGAATGATCTTCGCTGCGTGATCTAAAAGGTGTAGTAACAGTCTTACCCTGGGTAAGGAGTATCCCATGAGCTGTGGGTCATTTGTTGTACAGTGGTAGACACTAAGAGGGATGGTGTTGGCTACCCTTTGGACTTCATGGATCACAGCCTGCAGTGACAAAAAAAAAAAAAAAAATGCAGGAGCTCAACCACAACAGACAAGAGCAGTAAACACTGTTTAAAAACCTGTCATGAAGATTCTGACAAGTCTGATTTCTTAAATCCAATAAAGCCAGAAACTGGACCACACTGTGTCGAAAAGATTAATAAAATTAACCTGCATGTAAGGCATGTTGTGTCTGTCATCGTAACTGGCGTGATCCCTCTTTTCCAACACCCGGTCGATCTCCGGCTGACATCGCTCTGATAGAGTGAAAGAGACGGACAGAGCGATGGGATAAAACCACTGAACAAGTCCTTGAAACGTCGAAGAAACGTCTAACCCTAACACAAAAAAAGCCAGAATTACAGATTCAAAGTGCAGTGGTGATTCAACAAACCTTGGATATCTGGGTAGGTCATGAGGTGGAGGAACCCAGTGAGCAGGGTGTAGTGTTGGTCCCGGCAAAGTGGAGATCCAGAACAAACATGATGAGCCGATCTTCACAAAAAGAAGAGCCACTGTCGCCTCTCTAGTGAGAGAAGGCCGATCGTTTGATTCTGGACTCTTATCTGTCTTTATCTCTCATTCAAATACGCTTTACTTGAAAGACACACACCTTATCCAGTTCATCCAGATAGCAGTCGAGGAAGTCTCGCGGCTGCCCAGGGACTCTGGTGTCTTTGTGCTCAGCGATCAGACGAGTTACAAGGTTCTTACAAGTCTGAGAAAAAGGAAAAAAAGAGGGGAGAGTTCCGTGGGGGGTGAGACTTGAAAATGTTCCTGCTTAAAGCCTCGTGTTCTCGATTTGAACATTTTAGACTTTGTTGGCTCCCAGTGGAATTTGAAAAAAAGAATAAGTAGCACTTTAATAATGCTATTAGGGAGAAATTAGTATGAATCTACCCACCTCAATGTTCTTAAACGCCTTCTTGAAAGGAAGCAGCAGGTTTCGAATCACGGGAATAGAGTCATACAGCTGGAAGGAAAGATATACTGTTTTTTAAAGGTTGCACTCAGTTTTACAGACCAAAGGAAAGACTAAACTTGTGATGCAGATAACGTCTACAACTAAAGTTAAACCTCTCTCAGATCTTTTTTTAGAAATAAATATTTAAAACTGTTAGTTCAAATGTTTGCTTTTGCTTTGGAAACAGTATTTGGCAGTCTTGATCCATCCCTATTAAAATGAAAATGAGAAAATATAGAGCAGGTCTCTGGCTAGTGGATGCTAATTCACTGGCTAGCCTACATAATGTCAGTGCAGGACTCCTGGGGCCTGCGACACAAAGCAGATATTGGCTGAGGCTATGGATGACACAAAATGACCCTGAATTCTGGAATATGAACAAAAATTAAAGCTGATTTATCTATTTGAGTGCCATTGGAATAAAAAAAAAGTCCAGGAACACATGTTTTAACTAATTCCGCTAGCATTCAGCTAACTTTTTACTGCACTGCAAATTCTAAAATGCCATCTGTGTACATTTAAAGCTGTGGAGAGTGGAAATGTGATCAAAGAGTTGACAGAGTTGTTATCAGTCATCTTTCAAGCTCTGTGATTTATCATAGTTCTGTCATTAACATCCATGGTTTTTTGGTTTTTTGTTTTGGATTCTAAAACAGGAAAATATCTGAGCTCTGTACACTTCTTAAGACAAGACTGTATCAAATACTTCATTCTCACCGCTCCTCTCAGTAGCTCAGATGTATCCTTACATAAATATATTTTGACTCACCATAGCCCAGGGTCCATTAGCGATCTTGGAATTTTCTTTAAAGCACCGGACCACCACCTGGATGAAGCTGTCGTCGTAGTCGTAACGTGCAGTGAACAGAGCCTGGCAGATGATGTTAGAGGCAGCGTTGTGAAACAGCACTTGAGGACCCAGCGTCGTACCTGTGACAGGTGTACCAATGACGACACGGCGGGGTCAGAGCATTACGTAATAAAGCATGAGGTCACAGTGGGCGCAGCCACATACCAATGCTCTTTTCCAGCATTTCCATTGTGCACTGTATCTCTCCCAGAATCCTCTGCTCCATGGACTGCTTTGCCAGACCAACGTTCCTCAAAGTCATCAGAGCAAGGTGACGATGCTCCCGCCAGCTAACGCCATAGTCTGCCAGAACCATTCCTATGACAGGTGTGGGTACAGGGATGTGATGTTTTGGTAACTAAGCCACAAATGGCAATTACAAGATGCTAAATGTTAACGTACACATCATGTACATAGACACTTGCACAAATAGAGAAGAGTCAAAAAACTCTGTAAGGTTCAGTTGCAAAGCAAACTCTTTCTAACGATTGCTAACATTGGCGGCCATTGGCTACCAGTAATAACAACGCAAGCAGGGCTGTGAGAGAAAAAAAAAAACAAGGTCACTGAGTAAGAGTGCATTTGATTTGTAGGAGAGGAATATATTATTCCTTCTTTCAGAGGTTACATAAGCTGATATATTATACTCCATCTCCGTCTTACCTCTCTGGGTGAGGTCACTGACAAAAAATGTCTTGAGGTCGTCCAGCAAAGTCTGCAGCCCTGGTCACCATGGCCTCCTTCATGGCCTGCACGCCATTGATGACCACAGCCGGTTTGGGTCCGATGAAGAGACTGTAGACGTTTCCGTAGGACTTCCACAGCTAGGGCAGAGCACGGCAAGAGCAAACTCTTAATATTATTATGATTCTATTTAAGTATTTTGAAGTGAATGGTCTGTCCCCTCCATATGGATGTTACAGCCTATCACCTATTCAAACAGCAGTAAATCTGTTATGGAGTCCCATGAAAACATTAGCACTGCTCTGCAAACTTTGTTCTTGCGAAGGAAAGATATTAACCTCATAACCGTAGTGGCATTCTCAATTTTGTTGTATTCATATGGATTCAACAGACATTATCAACAAACATTTTAATTCTAATTAATACCCAACATTAATAGCACGTCAGTCATTTGGAGCACTGACACAATGCCTCTGGAATTCAGAACCAGCACAATTTAATTAGGCGGCACAACGCGCTCATAGCCACTTTGGTGTAGAGCAGATTACACACACTTAGTATTCGGAAAGTGCTGCGCCGTCCTGGTATGAATGTGTGTGGCTGGCGATCAGCAGCATAACAATTAAAAGGCAGTGTGTTAGTCCTGTCTCACTGCTCCTACCCTGTCAAAGTCTTTCATGGGGCTGTCCAGGCTGAGGTTCAGCAGGTTCCCCAGGATGGGGAGTGGAGGTGGGCCTGGAGGAAAGTTCTTGGGTCGCTGACATTTGGTAAAGAGATAAGGAGGAGAACGCAGGTCCACAGCAGGATGAAGGAAACAAACATAGTTGGATGAG
Source organism: Acanthopagrus latus (assembly GCF_904848185.1). Classification (NCBI taxonomy): domain Eukaryota; kingdom Metazoa; phylum Chordata; class Actinopteri; order Spariformes; family Sparidae; genus Acanthopagrus; species Acanthopagrus latus. The sequence continues at coordinate 7,052,635 of NC_051057.1, read as the reverse complement.
CTAGTCTGATTTTTGAGGCAGTAAGCTGTTGAGCCGGTTTTAAGATCGACTCCCAGTCCTGCAACTTCAGGCTGTTTGCATGTAAAAGAGAGAGCAGGATGTTGCACAAAGGTACAGGTGGAAAAAACACAACAGAACAAGCTCTGAGGGGCCTTGGGTCGCCTTCTCCTTACAGCTACAGCATGTGAGCATTGTAACGTTTCACCTTCTCTCGTTCCTGCTGTTCTTCTGTCAGGCAGCACAATCAGCAGGACGGGACACACCTGTGTCCATGCTGCATGTGTTTGCATCCAAGTTTAAATGCAGCGACCCGCAGAGGTCATGACACCAACTACCATGTGTATTGCAGCGTTCACTGTAATTGCTAAGGGCTGCAAAAAAGTTTATGTTTCAGGCAAAAGCCCCCTCTTGAGACGAGGAGGGCGGTGGGCTGCCTCTGACCACTGCAGGGAGTGTCGCAAATGTGCATACCAGCTCAAAGAAATCCACATTCCTGCCTGGCTCCAGAAAAGGAGACGAACCGGTCTCAAATGGTGCAAATATGCAGAAATTTGAAACATAAATGACTGCTCTTTTTGTCAACAAGATGAGGTGACTTTTTTATTTTTTGGTGATGATGAACAAAAACGCTGAATCTTTCAACTTCATTTGCAGTGTCCATTTATAGCAGCTGAAGCATTTGTGTGCCTCAAGAGCAGATTGCTATGAATTGGGATGGCCTAAAATTACTGAAAGGGGGGAAAAAGAAAAACTGCTGGAGCAAATGGTGTGACATATCACTGTTTAGATAATGTAGAGAGCAAAACATTCAGAAATAAACTCTTAACAGTTCTCCACCCGTTTATTGAAAGAAAATGTCACAACCTGAATGTTTTACGAAGATACAAATATACAAAGGTACATTTACACTCATTGTTCAATTCAATACACAGCAGCATTTCACATTTTGCGTCACTGGAGGGCAGCACGACTTCAAACTACGGTGCTGGTGGAGAGACGACAGCACACTGGACCGGATCAAAGAATGAGTTATGATAAAGTGCTTTGAACAGTGACATGATCTCCAACGTCGCTGCAGTTTCAACAACAATGATGGACAGCTAACACTGGTACACACAGAAAGATCAAGAGTCAGTGAGCGAAACAAGTAGAAAACATAAGAAGAGATCAAACACAGTATTAAACAATGACAAGACTTTTGCTCTTCACTTCATATGTAATCACACGCAACTGTGCATGAATTAATTCGTTATTGCTTCGGGAGAAAAAAAGGACATTTTTAATGGATATTACATGTCAGGAGAATAAGGCACAGGTGGTTTTTGATCAAAAAAAAAAAAAAGAACGGCAATGTAAGAAAGAATTTCATGGCAACGGAGCACACAACATCGATTACTCTGATAAAGAACAGATTCAGGACCGATTTGTTCCTATGACAACAAAAACAGCACTTATTAAATATCATTTAACACGTTAACCCGAACGTTTAAGTGTAACCCAGCCCAGCTTTGACTTAAACACCACACGGTGGGTGTGAAGGAGGTGCGACACCATCAGACCTGCTGTGGTCTGACGAGAAACCCCCTGTGGTCACCCTTATGACAGTCTGGGTGCAGCACTCAGTAGATAGGTGAGATATGGGGCCGGGAGCTTTTGTTGTCGCCTTCAAAGAGACCGCAAGAGGGAGGGGAGATCAAGAGCTATCCATTTACACAGAGGAGCAGCCCCTCAGCTATAGAACGGCAGATGTGACAGCGATGCCACTGATTTACTGCGGGAGGCTACTCTCAGTCACCTGGTTAACATGGCCCGGGTGGTTTTGAGAAAATAGACTGGAAAACCTGGAAATATATCTGGAATGAGTTAGTTAAACATTACAGCATCCCCACTATTCCATCTACAGTTGACACGTGTCACGGTGGGAGACGCCCCACATAAATCTGAGCTGTGATCAAGGTGAAACCAAAGCTACAGCAGGCAGAGAGCAGATATCCTGAAGGGCAACAGGCTGCACGGCTCGCTTACAGAGCTTCGCTGTGCTCTATTTCCAGTGACAGTGTATGTTGAGGTTTGTATTCCTCCTAAGCTCTGCAAGGCCCTGAAATAGAGTGACAAGCTGTCTCCATAAATACAGAGCCCCTATGGGGGAACATAATTGCTTTGTGAGCCTACGCTGGCTTTCGAAGGGCCTTCATAGTGTCCTTCACCGCCGACTGAGGAATCCTATTTCATTCTATGAGCTCAGGGAAAAAAAAAAAACACCTTAGCCAGATTATTGTCTTTCATTTTGGCCTCTTATTCCAAAAGGTCATCCCAAGCAGTTAGCCTACAGGGTACTGATGTTCTTTGACCCAAGCACAAAAGAGAGGGGGTCTCTGGATCCATCATATAGAGTGACTGTGGTGGGCTGTACACATGGGGCAGGTCAAGGCCTAGCATTGTTTATGGGCGGCGTGTCAGGGAAGGCGGGGGTAAAAGGCAACAAGGGAAGAAACAGGTGGGCTGCCCTCTTTTAGACTCTCTCAAGGTTGTGGTTCTTCAAGGACTCTGGAGGCTAGAGTGTCCCGTCATTCTTGACTTGCTTTGTTGAGAGAGCTCAGATCCCTGACTTGAAATTCTTGCTACTTTGCATCACCCAGCCCGCGGGCCCTCGTAGGCAACGTGATCCGATGCTGAGATGAAATCACACCAAATATGATCATGCCTCATGAGTCTGAGGTGTCTGGTGAAAGTGTTGCCACTCCGGATTCTCCTCAAGTGAGAGTGCGTTTTAAAAACGAGGTAGAGAGCATGGCAGGGTGTCAGCTCGAATAGTTGTTCCCACTGCGAGGGTTTCTCGGTGTCTGTTTCTTACATAATGTCCACACCTATTCAAATGAACCCATGAATAAATCCGTCCATCTTGATCATACCCACTCTGATCTTTTCTCTTGCCCATCGTCGTTGGTCTGTAGCTCTGCGTTGCTTGCCAGCTCAACCAGCGTGTACTGACCAACCCTCCTCGTACAGATCGCTGTTGCTGTGGAAACTTCCCCGATAGGCCCTGTTGACCCACCGGGAGATGAGCCAAGGTCCCGTCTCGGTGGGGGTGGCGGTTTAAGGCGGCTGCGTTTGCTGACACGAATGGATTTTGGTGTCCCCGCTGGCTCGGGGGGGCAGAGAGCAACCTCACTGCCATTCCTCTCCAGAACCTCCTCTTGCGGAACAGAGTAGCCGTTGTTCCCGTTGGTGTTGCAACCTGGAGCTCCTGGAGAGCATGGCAGAGAGGAGTGCTCCGGGGAGGCTGGATCCTGGCCTGGGGCAAGCAATCCCCCTCCGCAAGAGCCCTTGCTGCTTTGTCTCTTCCGGAAACTCCCCGTCAGGCCCACCTCCACCTCCAGATCCTGCTGGGCCAGGGAAGAGCTTGGCTCCATGGCTCTGGTGGCGCCTCCAGCTGAATGGAAACACTGCTCTTCCTCATAAATCTTCTCCACCATCATTTTCTTCTTGCTCTTCTGCGTTACAGAGCGCTTGATGGCGCAGACAAAATCCACCACATTTAGGAAAAGGGACAGAGCAGCCACACCGAGCATGAAGTTGAGCATCACGGTCTTCTCGGTGGGCCGGGAGATGTAGCAGTCCACCTGGGTGGTGCACGGTGAATGCTGGCACAAGAACCTCCTGGGGACGTAGAAACCAAAAAGATAGTAGTGTGCTGCCCCAAACCCTGCCTCCAGCAAGGTTCTGAACATCAGATGGAGGATGTAGGCTCCTGTGAAGTTCCGGGCCCACCCTCTCTCGGCCACAGTCTTGTTTACGGACGTTCTGCTGAACAGCTCCCGGTGGAGGCTGAACAGCGGCGAGGCTCTGACGTGACCCGAGGGGTTCGGTTCCACGGTGAGGCCGCTCGAGACCTTGTGGACCACGTAGATTATAAAGATGATGTAGGGGAGACACAAGGTGACGAGCTGCACCAGCCAGAAGCGGAAGAGAGAGACGGGGGAGAAGAGATCGAAGCAAACGTTGGCGCAGCCGGGCTGAATGGTGTTGCACACAAATCGCTCCTGCTCGTCCTGATAGAGTGGATAACCAGCAAAGAGGAGGATGAGGATACGGAGGAGGACCATCACAATGAGCCACACCTTCCCTGAAAAATAAGCACACTGGCGTTAAACATGTGCTTAAGGCACATTTTGCAAAGAACTCAAAAATCAGCAAAAAAAAAAAAAATTGAGATTATCCCTTGAGGTTTACACATCTGCAGGAAAAAGGAAAATACATTGCTGCACACATGTGACAGAGCTTTGTCAGGGAAGTCAACTCACCCATCAAAGTGATGCTGTGATTGACAGAGATAAAGATGACCTCCGAAGCGCTTCCCGCCATGCTCGCTGTGCCCAAGGCCCTCCAAAATCTTCTAGTCTTCAAAGTCCAGGCCGCAAAGTAAACCCTTAATCCAGTAGCTCACTCCCCTGTCAAGCCACCTCTTCCAGTAGCACAATAGCCTCCAGGTTGATGGAGGAAAAAGTTCCCTGACTCTTTCTCCCTCTCTCCTAGAGGGAGTGCATGCTGGGTTCTGGTTGGTAAAATCCAATCTGATCCATTTGAGTCACGGGGGGAACCACAGATATTACCTCTTCCTCCGTCTCCCTTCAGAAGACCGTCTGTCCAGAGACAACAGAAGACAGGAGCGAGCCCCATTGTGGGTCTATTCTTAACACACTTCCAAAGGCACGTCCCAATCCTGGCATTGCAGAGATATTTTGGTGCTGCTGGTCGTCCTTACAGGAGAGTAACAGGCCTCCTGGCTTACTCACTCCAAATTGCTGTATTAAGTTCTCAAGCACAATGGCAAGCGTGTGCGAACCGGCTGCTCCATAAAAATACAAGCACTTACCTCCACATCTTCCCGTAATGAATCAAGAGCAACATGTAGATATGCAGACTGCGGATTAGCTCCCATGAAATGTAAGTAGGCTGTAAAGTGTATTTTCCCACAGCTGATGCCAGTTTATGGCTGATAAGAGCCCACCGTGCAGTCATTCATTATGGGTATGAAGCAGAACCACGTTTAATCATTAATCTAATGTGAAAGAGAAATTCAAATGATTCATGCTGCTCATTTTTAAAAACAAAAGCAGATTAATTATAAACTTTAAATGAATTTATCTTCTGTACTTAAACTCACACTCGCAGTGCAGATCTCCCTCGTGAAGACTGAGAATCAGTTCATTTCTCACACGCTGCATCCAGCCCCGCTCACGGACAAGGTCTCTGGTGGGACACATGGCTAAAGCCCGGCTCGGCTCATAATCACTACAGATCAATGGTCATTAGCACCTCCACGGTGACTTGCAGTAAGAATCCCACATGGCTCATTAAGGCTGTATACAAAATATACATGATTCTATTACAGACGGTGTGTGATATTAAACTTTTAAGCACTGCCATTCCATGTGAAGGACCGGTGGACTTCTTTGGAAATCTATGAAGGCGTGAAGAGGGTGATGAGCAGTGATCTAAGTGAGGGCAGCAGTAATGATAGGCCAGGTCTGTTTATTAAAACGCCAAGAAGTTTTTGTCCAAAAAACAACTTAAGGCTGAAGCTGAACTAAAACCCCAAAATGAATCTTAAAGCAACCTGATACTCTCACTCCCACTACAGATGAGTGACCGGTACTGTTATTAAGTCCGTGAACCCGAAAGATAGCTCAGGGTCGTTCTTTATCAAAACATGTGCAGGTTTCCAAATGTAATATCAGGTGCACTTGATTGTCCTCAGCCAACTATAGAATGCACGCGCCGCAAGAAGCCAAACATATGTTTTGTCACACACGTAAGCCGCATCAAAGTCAAAAGAAATGCTGCAACCGTCTCTGTGAAGCATCTGAGCCGCGGTTTATTCTCAGAGAATATCTGCCTTTCAGTCGGAGGATTATTACATCTGTGACAGAGCTCAAGTGACCTTCATGCCTAGGTGTGAGGCCATGTTGGCAAAAACATTTTTTCCCTCCCCTTTTTGTTGTGCCCCACACGCCGACTATTCTCTCATTTTTAGACATCACCATTTCCCACCAACTCCTACTTGGGAGTGTTTCCATTTTTTTTTTCTTCTGTAGTGCTTAAGAAGAACATCCCTTGTATCAATGCACAGGTGTGACACAAACATCCCTGCTGCACCCAAGGGCATGAAGATGATGGTTAAACAAAGCGATGCACAGTGAAAGACTTATTCTTGTCGCAGCTTTTTGTCTCTCTCAGGCTCTTTGTGTCTTTGTCACACTGTTCATGATGATGAATTCATCACCAGAGGGCCGCAGAAAACCCCTTGAGACTACTTCACAGATCACAGGATTCATAGTGTCTTTTTTCCTTCAGCACCAGCACAACACTGTGGCACTGCAGTCTCAAGACACGACTTCATTAACTTAACGGTACGATGTGTGAGAATTTAAAACACAGAACTTTTAACTTGTGGGCCTTTTCTGATAACGCTATTGGGCATTTAAAAATTCCAAGATCAACCTATTGGCTGATACACACAAACTTTTTGCGGTGATCCCTCAGCTGTGTTTGTCTGTATATACAGTCTAATATTATCATCTAAAAAGGAGATGAGTGCACTGAAACAGCAAATTTACCCCAAGCACGTTTTTCTGAGAGTTTATACGGGCCGACATGAATATATCTGTGACAGGCCATTATCTGACCATCGATATATTGGTCGGGCTCTATTCAAATGGCTAGCTACAAAATATTTTCCATGATGCTGGATATTAAGCATCTCTAACACAATAACTTCAACACGGCTAAGCAATAAAACGTCATTTGAATTGATATGTACACCGAGATATAAGAGGGTCTCTCTTTATCGGGCTTTTAGACAAACTGCAATATGCTCTGCACACACGACTGGGTTTGGTACTGCTCGACTGCGTTGGTGCCAGGCAAGCCATTGGAAATAATGGGTTTCAGAGCACAGCGGTGCTGTTGTCGTGTCTGTGCTTTTTTTTTTCTTCTTTTGTCTCAGACTGGGTAACTCCACCACATGGCATCGGTCTCTCCATGGAATGAAGTGATTTTCAGGTTTTTACTCACACTTTGAGTTGAAAGTGTTTGTTAATACTAAGAGATCAATAGGTGCACAAGGGTATACAACACAACATGATGGGGGGGTGAAAAAAAGCCTCAAGACACAAATGTCAGTTGAGAGAAAATACGTGTTACAGTTGGCCTTCTGTTCTGTTCCAACTGTTAGAAACAATAAATGGTGTTGACACATGAAGGCCCTCTTGCGTAAAGCTGTCTGCAGAACATCAAACATCCTCTTAGAGGCAATATCCCGAGCAAGACACAGCTCTCAGTCCCTATTGTTTGATAGTCTTTTAGGCTACCAGTCATCTCTAACCATCCTTAACCCCCTGAAACCATCTGCGAAGTGGGCGAGGAGCGATGACACGGCGTCTAGACCCCGCTGCATGCAGAACAAAGCTGGAATCCACTTCAGTCCTGAGAGACAGGAAATGAACTTGACAGCCAACCAAAAGATGAGAGCCTGTGAACTGCGGCGCTCAATAAACCAAGAGATGTGTTTTTCAAAAGGTGAGTTTGTTTGTTCTGCGTACAGTATTTCAAAAGGAAGTCCTTGATGTTAGCAGTCGCTCCCTTTTAAAGCTCGCGGAAACCTCTCCGTTGCACAGAATTGACTTGTATGGCAATTACCAGAGCGGCGATTGAAATGCAAATCAGGGCTAATACACAGGATTAAATGTGTCCCTAGTAATCTCTGCATTGCCACTCGCTCTGAGCCATTTAAGTGGTTCTTTCTGGGAGAAGAAAAACCCAGCCTTGTCACATCAGTCGTACAATACAGGACATATTGAAATATTGTGTTAGCAGTGTGGGAAGAACTCTGTTGATACCACCAAGATCGATGTGTGCGCGTGTGTGCGTGCGTGCGTTTTTATTACCTCTTCCACTTTGCGCAAATTGATCCTTTAGATGAAAACAAGAGACACGCTGGATTTATTGCAAGGTTTTAAAGTTTAATTCTTGCACAGGGTTTTCTAAACATTGCTTTAGAAGAGAAGAATTGGGAGCAGTTTCTATAAATCATAGTTTAAATCATACAGAGAGAACAGAGAGAGAGAGAGACAGAGATCTGAGTTTGGCAAACTGAGAACATAGAATGACTGACTCGCTGACAAGAAAATAATACGATGGCAATAACGACAGTAACAACTTAATACAGTACAACTTGTTGAAAATATCGTTCAAAGAGGAAACGGTCACAGCAGTTGACTGATGTTAGCACAGGAAAATCGTCATGATCAAAGATGAATCGGTGGAATCCAAAAAAAATTGTCGCTGAAGAGAGGAAGAAAAAAAAAGAACTTGAGAGAAAAGTAAAACTCTATGCAGAGGTAGAGTTCAGTGCACAGGGCTATGACGCACACCTAACCAGCCGACAGGACGCCACAGGCCCAAGCTGTTTGCTGTTGGAGTCAGTGTTCCATCCCAGGACTCACCATAGGTTGACCGCATGGCGTCAACGCTTGCACCTCCGTGTCCGGAAAACACCGGACGTGGGCTGTATGCACACACACATACAATAAATAGGATATACAATCTTTGAATATCTCAAACAGTTTGAACTCACAACAGCGACTCCAGTAACGTCACTTTCCTAAAGATAAATGACGTTTGCACCTCATTTCTCACTCGTTCAAAGCACCGTGCAGATCGACAGCTCTCCTTCCAAAGTCCCCCGACACCTTTTCATAAACTTCATGTGCTGGGTCCGAGCAACGCGGTGGACAGGATCGTCCTTCATTTCCTCCATGACTTTGGTGCAGTTTCCTTTCTCACATCTGCTGCTCAGACTGGCTGGCTGATTCTCTAGTGGCTTGACAAACATCAGAACTTTCATCTCAGACGTGGAAGTTGCCAGTGAATTAGTTTGGACCTTTCTCTGAGCTTTTTGTGTTACGAAGGAAAAAAGCAATAAAATACGATCTATTTGTGCCTTTATCAGACATTTCCAGGTTATGTCATGATATTTTTAAGACTACAGTTAACTGCCTATTTTAATGATGTATTGGAGGAAAATGTGAATCCAGTTGATCATAAGGCAAGCGACCACTATTAAAAGGTTTATATTATAGAGGCATTACTTCACACTTTTTATCAACAGTGTGAAAACTTGAATGAATAAGCCAGTCAACTCAATGATTTAAGTTTTCCATCTACATCATCTGTGTGTATTGTCTTGTTTCGGATTTGAGAAATGTAAGGAAATGGCAAAATCAGGAAGAGATTTGTTCATGAAACACTACAGAGTCCCAAAACAGACAAAATGTTGTAAAAGGTCGAATGAACACATTAATAAATAATTCTAGTGTAAGGTTAGACAAGAAAAGAGTAGACTTTTTGTCTATTATTCAATCAGTTGGTAAAAAATAGAAACCATTAATACTGATCCTTTACCATTAATAAGTTGAGCTAACTGAAAACATTTTTTTTTACTGTATTTCTCAGCTCAAGGCACTACAATGCAAAAACCCCTTTTAATTGAAATCCATTTTCCCAAAAGACAACCATTATAAAAGAGACTTCTGTTAAACTGTTTACAAGGAACCCTTACCTGCAAACAAGGTTGATTATTACTATGGAGGTTTCATATTTACTTATTTTACAAAATAATGAATACTATTTATCGATGCATTTATTTATGTTGTGTTTTTTACTTGATAACCTTTTACAAAATGTTGTCAGCTGTGGGGCTCCATAAAAAAAACCCATACAAATCCGGCAATGCTTCCACACAGTAGGGTTAAAAAAAAATTACTACAAATCATACAATAAGCCTGAATTGTCTTGAATTGTCTATATACCATATACACTATGTAACACATAAAAACCTGGCATTTTCTGAAGTGAGAAAACATTGTAACAAGAGAACAGACAAAAAATCTTAAGTGGTGTCTCCCATTTAAATCTTAATACTTTGTCTTTACTTGATTTGTCATCGGAACAAGGAGTCAAACTTATTAACCGTCCCCCTCGTGTACAGTAAAAACTGATCCAATATAAATATTCTACCATCTTTCTGTTTTCTTTTTACAGTATGAACTCAGTCTGTAGATTTTGCACACTGGCGCTGTATTTACACTGTACAGAGACAATTTAGCACAATGTATACAATCTATCTTTTTGTATGCAGTGTTTGAATCGTCACTTAATGCTTTTTTTTCCATTCATTTTGCTCTATTCCAAAACACCAAAAAAACAACCCTCAAGAATCATGCTTTTAGTGGCTCCTACGTGTCAATATACCATTTGTGCTATTTCTTTGTATGCTGGAAGAACCGTACAAAATGTTAAAGAAGAAAAAAAAAATACTTCGGTTATTTGTTCTGTTCCATCAGTAGAAAGGGGGGAGAAGTGTTAAACTAGCTTATTACAGGCACCACAGGTCAGGACAATGGCAGTGAATTAAGTACAACGTAAGCTCTACAGTATGTCACACATCTGACCGAGGGCAGTGATTTTTCCAGCCAGTCTTCTCCCAAGAATGCATGCTTCATCGTATTTTAATCACTACAACAATGCAATGCATGAGTATTGCTTTCTGTGGAGAGCTGTATATGAGAAGCTGCTCTCTAACTGGAACAGAAACATTTGAATTCCCAGGGCCTGTCAAAGCGCAGCTGAGCTGAACACCGACTTGCTTTTTTCCAATGTTGGCGCTCTTCAGCTAAATGGCTACAATGTAAATGAAGACTCGGTGGGATATTTTTGTCAGGAGAGTGAGCGATATGTAGTCCAGTTAACTGCATCAGCTGTACACTCCGGTGAGCAGTGGAATGTACGTGTCTTTCGTTTGTCGATCTGCTAGCAGAGGTTTTGGCTGGATGGGAATGCAAAAGAATAGATAAACACCAACAAAACACTGACACAAATTGAGGAATTGAGCATTTTAAAATTTTAAAATGTGCCTGTACGCTGTCAACAAAAAAAAATCACCTCCTGCCTCAGCTGAGAAACTGAAGCAGGAGATTAAAATGAAAGGAATGTACACGGCTTCCCTCAATCAACTGCACAAGCCAGACTAGCCTCAGAGGGAATTATGGAACGCCGTCGCTGCTTCGCATGTAGCTTGCTCCTATCTTCTTTTGCCAACTTCACACAGTCTCTCGTGTTGTCAGCTGTATTTCTGTTTGTCCCCTTTTTTCTTCTGCAGTCAAGGTTGTCATACCAACAACGTTCAATCACATACTTCAGTTTGGTTCAGCTCAGCTCTGTTTGGTTCAGTGCAGGCAGCGAGTGGGACTTCTTTTATGTACAACGACCAGAGAGGGTGCAATCACACTTGAAAGTGCAAGATTGTGTGAGTGTGTGTGCATGTGTGTACATGTGTGTGTATTCCAGACAGACCCACTAATCCACAGGGCTGCTGCCCACCTGGTTTGCCTGCTTACCAGGCAGAAAATGCAGTACAGTATTGTCTGACAGACTCCGTGCCGCAGGCAGCCAGTGTTAGGAGATGATGGCTGGACACCACCGCACCACAGTCAGGTTGTCTGCGCTCACTGACCGCTTCTTGGCTTGTTTCCTCAAGTCCTTGTATTTGTCATCACACAACCGCGAGATGGCCTGAAGAGAAAACACGGCAGGGATAAGATGGAGATGGCTTGTTACTCTATTATGACTCTTCCTGTCAAAACTGACTATGATGTTTAGCTAAATCTAAGCATTCAAAACATGATGCGAGCAAAACACATTCATTAAAGTACCAAAGTGTTTGGGCTTTCATGTTGTCTGATGAGACCTCTTCTCAGGACCGTGTAGGCATCTACAAACCCTGGTTAATTAGCATGACGCTCACTCACTTGATAGTTTTGAGTGTCGGAGATCTAAGCCTGTTCTTATTGGTGTGTGCAGTTTGGTGACATCACATAAATCACAAATTAGGCTCTGGGGTACTTTATCAGTACATCACTCCTGTAACACCAGCAGACTTGTCATGGCAAGAACAGCAAAGGAGAATTTTTGGGATGGAGCAAATAAAGGAAGGCAATGATGCATCATTTATCGCTGCTAAGATTTGCTTCAAACAGTAAGCACGTTAGTCGCACATAGGGAGGGAGACAGATGTTGAGGCGGTGAAGCTAATTACTCATCAAAACAGCACTACACCCTGTCCTTCACCCAGCAGACGATCTGCAGTCGGTGTCTTGTGTGCATGTGTGCGGTGCCTTCAAAATACTAATTAGTGGGCTGGCCTCAGTTGACTCAGGCAGCAATAAACTGGGCTTGGATTTCAAGATTTTTTTCTCTGCATGACCTAAGCTCCACATCAAAATCCAATTTTTGGGCGTGTGCGACTCACCTCTAGTTTCTGGGCTTTGTCCCTGCTGAGGGGTTCCAGGGGAAAGCTGAGGTTGTTGGCCTCAGCCAGTGAGCGCAGGTCAAAGTAATACTTGGCGTAGACGCTGGACGGAACATTGATGTTGAACTGCAGCAGCTCCAGGAACTGACGCTCCAGCTCATTCCTTTTGTCAGCGAAAGAGAGAGCAAGAGTATGCGTGAGTTGATAAAAGAAATATCTGATATCTCAGTGGGGACCAGAAATAAAGTTAGTTAGATCAAATTCAAATAAATTCTGTACCGAGAGCCTGAGGAGGATATCGAGAGACAGAGAGTACTCATTAGACCATCCTGGCAAATCCATCACCTTACACAGACGGTGGGTGTTATTTTCACATGTACAGAGCCAATACACATATACTGAGTAAATCCCTCATACACCCACCAAACATAAGCCTTCCCTCATCCTCAGAACGAGAGATATCTAAGCAAAAGGGCTCTGAGCATTATGTGTAAGAAAGCGTATTAATCCCACATCCTGAAAATGCTATTGTCATGCATTGCTCGATGCTGCATGGCTCTGTGATGCCTTCTGCAGCGCGCTGACAGCAGCTTTCATCTGTTTATCTTCCGTCATGACTGACTCTTTCTGCATTGTAACCTGCATAAGAAGCACTATCCATCTCCTCTTCCTAGCCTTTGTTCCCCACCCACGCACATTTACAGGCATGCAGCAACAGACAAGCTAAATTTAGACTCCGCTGTAGCCAAACTGCCTAATAACGCTGCTTCTTTTTTATCTCTCTGTGGCACTCATTCAGCTATTCTCATCCATTTCTTTTTTCGCCTTTCTCCGCTCCTCACAATTTTTCCCAGACTCCCCTGCAGTTCTTTCTCAGTCACTTCGAGTCTGTTGAGGGGTGGAAAAGGGAGTTAAGCCGGCAAGATTCCCCAACACGGATTTTGAAAAAAGACTAAAGTTGATTTTCTTAAGGAAATCTCTGTGTCAAGCACTGTCCTGTAAAACTGTCTTATGGGAGCACAGCAGACGTACATGCTGGGCTCCACTCACTGGAGAGAGTCCCAGACAGGTGGATTACAGCCACAGCTCTGTAAAATCTGAGCCCAAGGACAAGAATATAGCCAGTGTGAACGCAGCAGTGGTCAGAGGCCACAGCAGCGGCAACACGTCTGCAGCATCGTGTTCCCCCTTAGAATAAGCTTGCAAAGATTCCTGTGGGTTTCAGTCGGATGTAGTATATAGAGCAGAGTGGTGGGTCCTCATGCTCAAGATGCTTCTTCCCTGTTTCACACATGGCAATGGTGATTTAATGTGTAATCGAAGATGATGCTGTCTTAGTTTAACCCTGAAAAAAAACTTATTGCTCCATGAACATTTCTATTAAACTTGATATCTGGCCATGCATCTTTTGTTGTCAGATAGTTAGGAACTAATAAACCAGTTGAAATATTAAGTTTCCTCATTGGGAAAGATAGTTCCATTCCATTCAATGTATAAATCTTGTTCTAACAAAGGGTAGACAACATTAGGGGATAACATTTCATCATAAGGCTGAGCTGTATTTAACTGAGCCAACCTACTGCATCGCTGCCTTTTTTGGGACCAATCCAAGAGGCACAACAAAAGACAGCGAAGGGTGTCAGACAAATTGGCCAGAGGTCACTCTTAACATGTCCAGACCACCATACATGCGATTCTCAACACCTCTTGAACCTGGCCCGACTCTACACACATACTATTCTCAGCATGGAAGACCATAAAAGTGAGTTCCTTAATGAGAGTGCAGACAGGTACAGCAGTTAAGAGGAATCGTTGAGATCAAGTCAGGTCCTTAAAGCTGAGAGAAAATAACAAAGAATTAACAGCCTCTCCAAATATGAACATTTGCTGTCTTTTTTTTAGAACTACAATACACTGCTGAACAACCAGACCAAACCAAACAATCTATGAAAATATGCTTCAATATGATCTCCAATACTAGTATACTTATATGCTTATACTACATAAGTATACTTGAGAAAAGCTGGTGGAGCGGCAGCTTCCAAAGCAAAAGGCAAAGAAATTAATTCAACTGATTGGTGTCATTCCATGGTATTCCGTATTGTATTTCCAACTATGCATCTGTTGTGAAATACATTTCTGGAAATTCTATTATTAAAACCTGTATATCAAATATTATCTCAGTCTGTATATTAAAAGTAATTGTGCGCGCAGTGTTTAGTTTTTTTTTAAATTTTTTAAATCAAGTTTATGGCAAATGTTTACTCACGTTGAATCAAATATTCTTTATCTTAACAGCGATTATTCGATTACTGATTCATGTGTTTGTCCAGCAACTCACATGTCCTCCACAGTGATATCCTTGAGAATTTGGCAGTAGTCGACATTCCAGACCGCCTGGTCATCCCAGACCTTCGATGCCAGGAGGATGGCTCCTAACACGATACGCTTCCAGTTGGCAGGGCAAATGTCGATCTCAGCGTAGGTCAGGAGCCTCTCCAAATACACCTGTGAGAAAGACATGTGACACATTTAAGATCCCTGTGGATTCTGTCTTTTCAACACTATGAATCTTATATCAATGTATCATCCAATACTTATGTAACAAGCAAGTCATCCTGTTTGTTTCTGTGTTTAATTAGCCTCTGCTCTCCCACTCTATATTCAGTTGCAGAGGTAGTTTGCTGCATTCTGGTTTTGCCGTCTCCTGCCTACACTGCCTCCAGGTAAAAACCAAAATAACAAGATGTCAAAAGCTGATGAAATCCAGCTCCCCCTGAGCTTGTTCATTAAAATATATATATATAGGGATCGAAGCACTCCATCTCTCTGTCTCTCTCCCCATTTCCATTTCTCTTCCTTTTTTTCAGGAGCCAGAATTCCCACAGTCTACAGATCACAAAGCAAGCTGAGCCCGCAGGCACCTGTTTCACACAAGACGGAATACTTGTACAGAAGCTCATTCTTCTGATCCATTGATCATCACTTTGTTCAAAAGAGAGAATGTATTCTGTTTGATTTTATGGCTGTTGTCAAAGATGAAAGCCGTAGTGATCTGCTGCACGAAGATACACATCTAGCTTGCTGATGGAAGCTACGATATACATTCAATCTTACTCATAAAAGCTAATTCATCTCCCATTATACTCTCTAAAATAATACAATGCATGTGTGGTATAAACAGCATGAATTCTAGTGATTTTACTTTACCCTTAGGTACTTCACCTTTTTTGTACGTTTCCATTTTTTATATAAATTGTGATATAGTTCTGTAAGGATTTGGTTCTTTTATTTTGCCATTTTAAAAAATGAATAACATCAGTATGTAACAGTCTATTTCACTTTGTAACAGATATGGTCTGAAACAAACAATAACTCTTACTCATGTGATAGCGTTCTTTCCCTAGCTGACTGGGATATACATGTGTTTATTTCCCTCGCATACAATTGACTGCATGCTCAACTGAATTCAGACCAACTACAGAAGATTCAAACCTTGAAAACTGTCATCTCAGATGACAAGCCTGACAGAAATAAATCTGTTTTATATAGATGCTGTATTGTGGAGTGGAACAGACAGTGCATCTTATTATAATACTGCGTGAATCTGCACAGTGGCGGAACCGTCAGTATTATGAAACCTCAACAGAACCTTAAAGACTTTTACCTGGTATGTGATGATTTTTACCATTTTGATTACTAAATATAAAATGGAACTTTCCTTGTGGTTCAGACACATGGAGAAGAAAAGAGAAGGAAGAACAAGAAATGGAAATGTTTGTTCCTTTTATGCAGCCTGGATTGTCATGCCTACTAGCACAGCCCAGGTAGCTAATTGGCCAAGGCATGCCCAGTTGGACTTTCCGCTGGCAGGCAATGCTAACGTATCTCTGCTGTGGCCTAGAGCCTGCCAACAGACACTAGATATACACTCATCTGGCAGCAGGCAGCAAAAACAACTGAAGAAAGCCTGCATGAAATGTGAGCCAGACCACATGCCGAGCGATATGAATGCAACAGCAGAGGGAGAAAACTACACAAACAAGCACAACATAGGATCCAGAGGCAGTGGGGTTAGCAGAGAGTAGCCTTGTGCAATCAGACTGAACCCCAGTTTTATTTTCTGTACTTTGGGCTGATGTCACAGATGAGGTTTCTTACCAGACAGAGAAACTGGTCTCCAAAGATTCAACTAACCTCTGACTCATTTCTGAAACAGAGGATGTTCTAAATGTTATGAAAAGAAAATGTTTAACACTGATTAAACAACATATCCTTTTTCTTTTTTAGGAGAGTCAAATCACATCCATTATTCATAACAGTGGGAAGCCAAAGCATCAAGCACTTGATTTAAAGTTAGTGGTTCACCCACTTAAATAGCAGAATCCATTAATGGCCACATCAGTGACTGATGGCTATTTTTAAAACACTATACACCATTTGTCAGGATCCAAGTGTAAACGCCAAACCATCGTGTGGTGTTTCTTACTTAACACATACATTATGGAGAAATTTTTGAAGATATTTTGTGTGATTTGGCATCCCTACATTTTCTGAGTGCAACACCACTCTCACAAGTACAGAGTTCAGGTCTGTACCAATTCGTCAGATGAAATTTAAGTGCCAACAACAAACAAAACTCATTACGTCATAACAATATAATGTCTTGAAATATGTTGAAGTAAACATGGACATAACACTGTGATCCTACCCACTCTCATTGAAGTAACGTAGTGCAGAAATAAGTGATAGAGGGGACGAGCAGCTGTGACAGAGATACCATTCACCCTATTATAAGACATTTCAATCAAAATGATTTTAAAGTTGATGTTGTAGTTTTAAGTTGAAAAAAGCTACATAATACTGCTTCAAATTAACCTGTAAAACATATTCTGCTGAGATAATTCAGAAAATACTGAGCCAGGGACTGTTCATTTACTGTAAGTAGATGTTTAAGTGCAGGAAGAGAATATCAATCATGAACATGAAACATCTACAATCAGGCTAAATAAGTAAATAGTTATAACACACCATGCCTGGTTCCCATTTAGCATTTTTTGGTAGAAAACAACTAGCAGGGTGCTGGGAGTGCTAGGATGAAGCAGTTGTGCAGTGATAGACAAAAACACTGCACATTGTTTTGACTGGCATTAGCTAGGTAGCTAACTCATGCTACATGAACACAGGGTTTACTACACATCCAACAAGTTTACAACACAAAGGGTAACAAATATGGCAGTGATTAATGATCATTTTCATTGTTGATTGTTTCATAAATTAATATATATAATTGGTATGGCATGTGATAACACTGTAAAAAATATCAATCATATTTCCAAAAGTCCAAGATTACATCCTAAAATGTTTTGTTTTGTCCGTGGCCCAAAATGAATCAGTTTATTGTCATAGAGTGCAGCAACCAGGAAATATTCACATTCCTTTCCTATCCTATGATGTAATGATTTGGGAAGGGAAGGAAGATGCCTAACTTCCATCTCAACGCTTGTCTAAAGTTAGCTGTGTCAGCTATGCTTAGCCCATAACCACCAGCCAACAGGCCTATTCAATTACAGATGGCATGCCAGTGGCTGGTCATGTGCCAGACTGTGCTGTGTGTCTATATGTGCACATGTCATCTTGTGAAGTTTGACACACCTTTGTCAGATGTACATGAACAAATATAGGTAAACAGTCACAGATACTTTGCATTAGTGTACACACGCTCACCCAGTCCTCCATACATACAGGTCACATATTTGTGCTTCCGTCAAAAAGCAGAGTAACTCAATACTAGGCCACTAGGCCAGCCATATTAAACCTGCAATTTCCAGTCTGCAGCGATACACTTGCTGGCCAGAGCGATAAAGTTGTGGAAAGACATGTTTCTGGGAAATTTGTGGGGAAGGTGACAGTTCATTCCCAACTGCACACGGCTGATAAAATTAAGTATAAATGAGAAACATAGGAAAAACAACACAATTAAATAAACCTTATTTCACATGAATCTAAGCGAAGATCTGCACGTTTTCACAAAGCAGATGGTGAAGAAATAAAGAGTCAGGGGTGGATAGAAAGAGGAGGAATCAGGGACATAGGGGAGTAAAGGTGTCCTGGTTTTCACGTTTTTAATACAGATGAGAACCACAGGATATTGCAGGAAGAGAATAGACTCTACAGTAAAGCACCAATTATATCCTCACTACAGGCAACATAACATGAATAAATGAGTAAATGGATCAAACTGATCTTGTCACAATTCCTGTGTTACCATCCAATTTTCTCGCCCCTCCTGTGAAAATTCCAACAATTTTGGTAACACAATCTCCTGAGGGATACAGTGAGCTTTTCATGTGATTCAAGAGGAAGAAATTAGGTCCAAAAACAGTCAAAAACAAAAGAGTCTAAGACAGAAGACAGCACATGACACAAGAGAGGGCAGAAAATGAACCAGGAAGCAACACTCCCTCCTGGTGTCAGCACTGAAATACACAGACACACAAACACATGCACTTACCAGCGTGACAATGGCACACTCAGCAGTGAGCTGTGCGGCACTGAACAGCGTCCTGACGAATCGGTAGATCTGTTTCTGCTCAGGGTCGTGTTTGTCATAATCAGGAGGAATCTCCGTCTTCTAGAACCGAAGACAACAAACAAAACATTTGTTATGAATATTTACCAAAACAGAGACACATGCTGCTTACAAAGACATGTCCTTATAAATGAGAATTCATTCTGAAAGGAGTGCTTTGTAGGTTTTGGATATGAAGCATCAAGAAAATTTTTGAACTGAAACCTTGCAATTGTCAACTAGAGTAATTGGAACTGTAAATACACGTGAATGATGCAGATGGCTCCTGAGATTACTAGAGACATTTCCCCCATGTCTGATCCGTGCAGGCTTATTTGCTGTTCATCAGCGTGTGTGGTTTGTCTTGATGAATCCTGACAGCTCGATGGCTTGCGCATAATGGAAATTTGGCCTTACCGAGAGTGGATGTAGCTTCTCATCGAAAATGTCTAACAACATTCTTCCGTCGACATCTCTGGAATGACAAAAATATAGGAAGAACATCAGATTACACCAGACATGAATAAAATACAATACAGGGAATTAGGGAAAAAATTAAAACATACCTGTTCTTTATGTGGTAGTATATTGCGAGGGCTACACTGTAAGGACAAAGTACATGGAAGACTATTTTAAACTTAGACAAGTATAAGAGGACAATATGCCACATAATCTCTGCTCAATGCGAGATTAAATATCAATGCAAGAGAAGAGAAGAGATCTACAGTTCTGTAGTTACCACTTGATGGTGTATTTGAGGTTGGGCTGACTGACAGTGCTGTCATCAAGGAATATGGTGGAACATGAGCTGTACTTCCGTCTTACTGGGCCTGGATGATGCTGGAGTTCACACACACACACACACACACACACACACACACACACACACACACACACACACACACACACACACACACACACACACACACACACACACACACACACACACACACACACACTCACACACACACACACACACACACACACACACACACACACACATCAGTCTCTATTTCTGCATATACTGACCAGCCCAAAGACACGCTGACAGCAATATAATGTAAGTGAAACCACGGACTTCTGTCAACACCTGACACAGGTGCATGCATTTGGTTGAGTGCAACTTTTCAGAGGCCCCAACCTTCTATTTGCTCATTTTGATCACCTGGCACACACAGAATCAGGTCTTTCCATCAGTAAAAAAGTACAGTTTACCAATCCATGCATTTGGGGCTGAGGGAGTGGTCACTCACTCCATGAGTGCCAAGAGAAATGACAAAATGAGGAGAATTCACAAATTACAGATGACATACACAATAATGTGATGGAATCTAACTAAAGGCATTCAGCTACATATTTTAGCTCATTACACAGAGATGACTACATCTATAAGAGGACTCAACAGGGTTTATAGAGGGAGGGACAATGACAAAAGGCTTGGATTATTTTAAGGGTCACTTTGAGGACTTTACCTTGTTCTCCGAAATGTGTGTGAACTTGCAAAAAATACAAGACATAAAAATCACCACAAAATATTCACAGGTGTATTACACTATCAAATAATTGAAAGTTAATCAATAAAAACCACTTTATAGTGTTTTGCTTTCGTGTATGATCTAATACCGCCCTTTTAATTTATCATACACAACGTTGTTTGTCATACTTACATGGTTGATGTAAAGGCTTTTCCGTTTTTCTCGAACTGAAATAGAAGACGAGAGAACAGCTGTCAGAGCAATGCATGCTTATAGCTCAGCGTGAGTGCAGTACACAACCCTCACAGACAGGGAGCAGCATTTGTCCAGGGTTTGTAAGTTATCCCTCATCACAGAATCTGAGCTTTTTTTCCATTTAATTACTCCAAACTATGTCTGATAAGATAAAAAGAACATTTCAAAGCTTGTAAATGCCTTTTCTCTCATACATGATGATACATTGGAAATTGTGTCAATGTTTGGGAACGACTGTGAGCAAGTCAGTCAATGAATTGATCATTTTGGGTCCAAATTAAATCAAACACAGGAATGGTATTATTCAAGGGGATGCTGTAATTTGAGCACATCTGTTTTTATTTCTTTCTGTACCTTCAAATGTTCTCATTTGCCATGCTAATTAACTTCAGGATGTGATGTTTTGGTAGTTTTACAGAGCTCACTTCACTAAGTGCATGGCATACACACAGCTGTGTGTCAGCGCTGTTTTCTGATTGTGTATCCATCTGAGTCTATATGTTTATGTGTTTTTACTTTTTAAGTAGGATAAGACACAAGGGGGGGAAAGATCGCTAGCAAAGCAAACTGGAGCAGATGCACAGTGCAGCATCACACACACACACACACAAACACACAACGTGACGTATTGAGCAGTCTGGCGCCTCTCATCCCTGCACTCTGTCTCTCACCTCTCTGTCACACACACACACTTGCATTCTAATGCGCATGTTTTCAATCTTTCTCCTCTGGCCAGTCGTGACTGTGTGCGCTGCAGGCTCTGCAGTGAACGTCTTAATTAGGGCTGCAAAAATAGAACGAGATCACAATCCCGACCCCCTGATTTTTGACTGGGTTGTGAAGTCATTAAAAAAATGAGGATGCTATCATTTTTCAACACTCAACACTTCAATATTCAACATTCTTTAAACAATCTGATGAATCTTGATTTTTATTCTTTTCCATCACTTCTGCTAAAAATGTTTCTAAAGGCTGATGATGAAGAAAATGACCAGTTGACATGTGTCATTTTAGTAATCCATGTACAATTTTTAGGTCAACGCGTCCCTATTCATACTGCCGCGTCCTGTAAGCCAACATACACATGGGCTAAACACACAAACATTCACACAAACAAACACACATAATGATATCAGCAGCTCAGCAGTGAAGGTATGCCACCTGCTAATAGAAGACGATACAGATCAAGAACAAGCATACAACAAAGCTCGAGACCACATGAAAGGTAAGTGCCCAGACACACAAAAAGCATAATGCTAACCTGCCTACTGAGACAAGACACATACAAGCTTACCTTTTTTGTTGGGCACAGCAACTGAAAAAACACAAAGTCCAAGTTGTCTCTATGTTTGTTCATGGCACAGATGCACAATGGGCTATAGTTATATAAAGGCTGTAGGTTGAGTGTAAAGGACCTGCCCAATGTGTGGTGTCTTGTATCAGTATTTACAGTAAGTACAATATGCTGATAAAACAGGCCAGCGGACATTCACACAAGAGCTTGATATGGCTAATAAAAGGGCACCAGCCCTTAACATCAGATCACTATGTCAGCCTTCAGGCTACAAGCTCTTCAGCCAAACCAGCCTTTCTCCACTGTGTGCAAATGGAACAATATTAAGCCTCTTATCACCAGAGTAAAGAGATTATGGCTGAACTGAAAAAGTAATCTTAGAAACAAACTTCATCACATCTCAGTTTATTAAAACGCATTAACTGTCACTCTTAAGTGTATGAACTGTTACAGGATCAGTCTCCCTGCCTGATCAAAACACCCCATTTGGTGTCAAAAAGTCCACAAGCAAGGAAGCCAATTTCTTTTGCAGGAGTCTGTCTGAAGCCTTTACGGTGGATAAAAGGAGGTTGATCAGCAGTACTTTTATGTAGCATCAATGAACTGCCTGCTTCCTCACAAAGCAAGCAGCAGATGCCATTGTGACTGTGTGACTTCCATGAGTTTAAACATAAAGATGCTTTTCATATTAGTTTGGCAAGCTGTATTGTTACTGCTTCACGTGCAATCTGGCACTCATGAAAAAGTTGCTCTCTCATCAGGCCTCATGTTCTCAAGGATCCATGGCAATTGATATAACATAGAATCAAGTAGGACTGTCAACAAATATTTACAATTTGATTATGTGATCATGGTGTACATGAAAAAAAAAACAAAAAAACAACAACATTTGATTGAGGGGGGGAAAGCAGCACTATTTTGGTGCAGCATACAGTGCTCTGCATAAAGGACAGAAGTCCCACAGCATCAATTTCATTGATTGAAAATTAAATAGGTCAAGCTGAAATGAGCAAATAATTCAGCAACAAAGTGGTAATGATGGTAGAGACATAAATAACCATACCAGCCAAGGAGAGAGTTGTTTGCACTCTAAAAGCACTAGTTGGAAATACTTTGAATCTACTACTTTTGATCAGTAGAAAGCACAATGTGAAACCTCGAAATAAAGTGACATGAAAGCTTTGTAAGCTACAGTTAACTAGCAACCCAAGGGCTAATGTATAAAAATTCAGTTATCTAATACAATATCGTTAATGCTCTCAGATCTCACTTCAGCACCAACCACAGCACATAGAGAGGGAGAGAGATTTAGAGTCTTTAAATTATTTTTTACAGTATTGGACATCAATTTTGTGATTATAAATCAGCCCTGGCATCTTTTTCAGCATTATAATGTTCAAAAAAAGGTTTTAAAACTACAGCATATTGAACAACACATGCATCGATATCAATATATTGATTGTTATAGGCCAATACCAGTATATCAGCAGCCTATCTGCCAACACAATATATGGGTTGGGCTATATTCAAAGACATGTTTATGTTGAATACAATATACCTAGACCAGTAGTTACATCTCTAGTTGTATTTGTTTGCCCTGTTATAAACTGTACACAAATAGATATTGAAATGGTTTGAACCTAAGGAAGAATAATTGAACATCATGTTTGACAGCCCTTCAGTCAACATTAAGGAGATGAAGACACATAATATTCCAAGGTCACAAAAGAAATTAAGCATTGCTGAAAACAGGGGCCCTGACAGGAAAGGAAACGTAATAAAACGTACAATTAAGATCTTTGATGGAACTATCTGAACTGTGCATCTCAAATGCGTTGTAAAGTTCGCCAAACAGTTATAAGTTCATGATTTACACTTGGTCCATGCTGGGTGGAATTGTATCCAAGCACTTACTTACTTTGCAATTCACTGATGCTTGATGAATGGTTTTACCAAGGTACTAGGTAGCACTGGATGAGGCATGCATAATTTCACAATGCTTTGACATTGTGCATCACATTTTTTTAAACTACAGTCTTCAGACATAATTCAGATATTGGTCATTAGAGGTCTAGGAAACTCTGCTGTGGCTCTGCTGGGAGAATCATCCATTATATTAGCGCTCAGCCCTCACGCTCAGTTTTGCCCTATTCACATTAACCATTAACATTCTTAATTGAGTTTCTAGGGTCTTAAAACACCACAATAACACAGAGCACAACTTCGCTTTGTCTGATGCTCCCTTGACCTCATCTAACCAGGTCCTGTGTGCCCCTAAAAGTATTGAATAAAGCTCTTTAAGACACCTTTTATCACACTCACCTACAGTTTCTATAAGTTGTTTGGCTCTATCATTGACACTCATGCAACTGTCTTAAATTGTGTCCTTAAAGAAACCCGGTTATAATGCAGAGATGTATTTGCAGGCCACGTAGAACTGACAGGGTGCTTCTAGAGTAATGCTCACCATCAGTCTGTGACTTGCTGAGGAAGATAGTACTGGCCCGGGGATGATCTGAGGGATTGTACTCCATGGGCAGATCTGAAAAAGGAGGAAAAAGAAGAACATTAGTCTTACAGGTAGAAATTAGAGATCTATTGACTGATTTGCTTTTGGAAAACCTGGACAACCAGGACACAATTCTTGTATAAATGCAATGTTACTCAGTAGTGGAGCAAGGTTTTAAGATTATAGTACGCAGTGCTTCATAAATTGATGTGCAGATTTATGAAGATTTGTTTTAGTTCATTGTCTGTACATACATACAGCCCAGGATCAACCACCACACAGTACAGCAGTTGGCAATAGAAACTGCAAACTGAGAGAATCACAAGAAAAAGATCTTTGAGCATTCAATGAGATGATGAACTGAAAGCAGTTATTATTTTAAGGGTTGATCAATTAAAGGTGACAAAATGAAGTGAAAAACATCCATCCCAATTTTCCTAAGTCCAGATCCAAATACATTCCAGATTAGAAGATAAATTGTTACATTGCTATGCTGAATACAAATTCAAACTATTGGCCAAATAACTGAATTAAACAAACAAATATGTGTATATAAAATTTGAACTTTATAACAAAAATTGGGACTGTAATTTGGTCTGCTTTGGAGTCTTTGGTAATTTGGAGTCTGCTTTAAATACTAATTATCCCCAACAATCAGATTAAACATGCATTAACTCCATAGAATAATGATTTCTACATGTTTTCATTTTCATAAAAGCCATTTATCATCGACTGACCAGTTGACCATTATCTTTTTTATTTGAGTTTGCTTTAATTTCTGACAAATCATTTTCAATCTTTACATTTACTATGTTTAGCTTCTGATAGTTAAGGTGAGTGTAAATGTGACATAGTGTTTTCCGTGTGCAGAATAATGACTATTGATCAATATATTTCTAAGTAACTGATCATTTAGCTTATGCAAAATGAAAAAAAAGTGCCATAGCCAAGAAAAGCTGCTTAAAAGATTATCTTTTAACTTTTTTTTTTTTCTGTAAACACTGAACCATCCATTGTTAGATACATATGTGTCAAACAAGAAGCATCTACAGACACTGTTGCCTGGCAGATGGCTGAGATATAAAAACACTGAATATATCAGTCTCAACTTTGTGTCCTAGTTCTTTGCCCTGATTAAATCCTGCAGGCAGTTAGTTTTTATTGTTAAATTATAAGCAAGAAATGTACAAAGACGAGTCTTGATTTGACTGATTCTTGCACTGTATTGTAAGGCACCTTTGTATTCATAGCTGCTGTTTGAACAGTGGACTGGGTTTATAGCTCCAAGGTTGCTTGGGTTTTATGGTATCCTGGTGAATTGATTTAATATCCTGAACAACTTTAGATGAGGCCTTTGTTGACGCAAGGCTGTGATCATTATCATACTCCAGTCTAGGTTAATCATTAATTAAAACTGTTGTACTCTCCTAAAATCTCAGCAAAGGCAAGAAAACTAAACTAAAACCTAACACACACAAAAAGGAGTGTGGGGTGGTGACCCTATTAGCAGCTTCCTGGTTTCTTGGGATGATGTCAGTGAAACAGGAAGGGTCAGAAGGGGCCAACACCCAGACAGACTAATAGAAAGAAAGAGAAACAGATGTCAAGAGTCAGAGAGACAGAAGAAGAGTGATGGGCTGACAATGACAGAGAAAAAGGTGAAAGGAAAACGAGAGAAGAAAATTTAGTAGGAGAGTGGCAGTTTTCAAGAATGATTGACAGAAGAAGAAGAAGTCAGATTTCAGTCAGCTTCAGTGCAAAACCTTAAGGAAATGATTCATGCAAAACCATTACAGGACTATGTACTGAAAGACACAAAGCTGCAGGTCACACAAGGGAGCAGCCACTGCTATTGTGTGCAGACTCTTTTGAACTACTGTCTTTTTGTGTTTGAGAGCCACTTGAAGAGCCTCAAAGGACACAAACACACACAGCCATGATGTAGGAGTAAGCGGTGACACACGGTGCTACTTAAAAGATGGGTGTGTGGGAAGAAGCAAAGAGCAGTGAAGGAGAACTGAAGGTGGATTAATGATGCTGCACACTGCTCATCTGTTAGTGGTTTATGCAGTGCACACACAGTGCAGTAGCACATACATCTACAACACAACTCAATTCAGTCATAAATTATTGCTGAGAGCTGACATTGTGATTTTTTTTGCAAAGAAAAACTGCAAAAAAACCTGACAGCATCTGGAAATTCAACTGAGACAATGTTTATACATGAAATGAATAGGGGGAAATGGCTGACATACCTAACATACAGACGTTATTACATTGATGCAAAAATTATTTTTTTAAAAAATATAGTCTTGCTCACTGATTTGAAGCATTGCCCAGAAGAACCACAGATAACCGCATATATTCAAATACATCTACTAAATATATCTCTGGCTGACTGTTTTTTTGTTTCATGGTATATAGTCTGTATATTTCATATCTTCCAACTGCACCCTCAATATATTATTGTATGATTGTGCAGTCTTACATGACTGTTGCTGACAAGACAAAGCAGAGGTGATGGATTTCCTTTGCTTTGAACAGGCCTTGCATGGTGGAAACAAATAAGTGTATTCATTTATCTGGAGAATGACAAGAGGATCAATGGGTTATGGCTGCTTTAGTGTCCAAATTGGTTTTGTCCGCCATCTATCTATAGATGTGTTCTTGAGTTTTCTGTTGGGTTTCTGTAGAAGTGTAAATTGTGCAACTCCATACGCTCCTGCCTAAAAATCCCCACAGTGACCTACTCCCTCCACTCTTTGTTCAGCTTACCTCCATAACAATGTGTAACCACCACCCCCTACTTCATTTCCTCTCTGCTTCCTGAAAAAGAGGAAGTTCGGCGCTTACATCTACCCCCAGGTTGGAGAGAGGGAGAAAACTGGGGAGGGTGGAACCACACTTAAGGTCACATACACCAGCCACCCAAAGGGACACACCCTAGATCTTTCGACAGTCAGCTTTCTGTGATAAAAAATATGACATCACCAGGAGGAGTTGGCAGTATGGATGAAAACCTCAATCATGCTTGAAGTGATTTTCTGTTGTGATATAGGAAGTGATCTGTAAAGTCTCCATGGATAAAATGACTGAAGGTGAATGTATATACATACACACACTCCATCACTCTCCTTCTTGGTCATATAGACCTTACATAGACTGGAGGTGTGTTTGGGGTCATTGTCCTGTACAAAAATAAATGATGGTCCAACTAAACACGAACCGGACAGGATGGCATGTCACTGCAGGATGCTGTGGTAGCTATGCTGGTTCAGTGTGTCTTCGATTTTGAATAAATCCCCAACAGTGTCACCAGCAAAGTACCCCCACACCATCACACCTCCTCCTCCACGCATGTAGAGTCTATCCGTTCACCTTTTCTGCTTCGCACAAAGACACGGTGGGTGGAACCAAAGATCTCAAATTTGGACTCATCAGACCAAAGCACAGATTTCTTTGTGTGGCATTCATCTGGGCTCTAATCTGAGGTGCTGTTAACTTGTGATCTCTGAGGCTGGTAAGTTGGATGAACTTATCCTCAGCAGCAGAGGTGACTTTTTGTTTTCCTTTCCTGGGGCAGTCCTCATGTGAGCCAGTTTCACGGTAGCGCTTGATGGTTTTTGCGACTGCACTTGGGGACACATTCAAAGTTTTTACAATTTTCCGGACTGACTGACCTTCAGTTCTCAAAGTAATGATGGACTGTCGTTTCTCTTTACTTAGCTGATTGGGTCTTGCCATAATATGAATTCTATCAGTTGTCAAATAGGGCTGTCAGCTGTGTACCAACCTGACATCTGCACAACACAACTGATGGTCCCAACCCCATTAAGAGGGCAAGAAATTCCACAAATGAACCCTGACAAGGCACACCTGTGAAGTGAAAACCATTTCAGGCGACTACATCATGAAGCTCATTGAGAGAAGGCCAAGGGTTTGCAGCGCTGTCAACAATGCAAAGGGTGGCTAATCTAAAATATTAAACATATTTAGAGTTATTTCACACTTTTTTTGTTGATGACATAATTCCATATGTGTTAATTCATAGTTTTGATGCCTTCAGTGAGAGGAGAATCTTCAATGTAAACAGTCATGAAAATAAAGAAAAAAACACTAAATGAGAAGGTGTGTAAATATATACACATATAGATATATAGATATGTAGATAGATATATACACACAGACACACACACAAACAAATATATATGGTATCAGAAACATCAAGGATGATGTAAGAACAAAATTCAACTATAGAAAAACAGTCTAGTTCTTTTTAACATTTGCATGTTTAGTAAATGTTTTTGCCTTAGGGTTGGGGTTAGGGTTCCATTTCATCTCATTTTGCAAAAGAAAAAAAACAGGAGATCCCATTTCACCCTGCTCCAGGAGATTATCAGTACTGAAACTGTATTCAAACACTTGCCAGATACCCTGGCCAACAAATGATGTTCTCCATATGTAAGACAACATGTCAATAAAGGCAGCATCATCAGGATTTTAATAATTCTTTCAGTAAAAATTATAATAGAAAAGTAATGATTCCCACTAATCTCGAATCGCATCGCAATATGCATAAGAAATAACCTTTTTTTTTTTTTTTCCCATTTCATATTGTGTAGCGCTATTGCTGCATGACATGATATAAGACTGAACTGGTTAAAATAAAAACATCTGAAAGATGCACCTCAACCAGCTGCAACCACCTGCATGACAAGATGAACATGAATATCTGTGCAACTGTGGTTAGCAGTAAGCTGGCATTGTGCCTGTGTGCCCTCTGTCATGGGGGCAGCTTCAGGTTGTAACATCAGCCCAGACAGGAAGGCCCTTTGCTGGTTTTTGTCTGCCCTGCTGAGGTGCCAGCCTGAGGGGATCCAGATGGTGCAGCATGGCACCGCCCGGCTGTCAGCAGCATGCCATCAAACAGTACGCCCACATGGTTGAGATAAGAAGCGCACAGCACATCTTGTAAATGGAGTGCTGGAGAAAAGAGCAAACGATGTAACTGCTGTTTGAAAATAGATAGGTTAAAAGGAACACCATGCTGCATGGTTGTAGTTAAGTGTGATGCCGGATACTATTTTTGTATCTTCAATTCAGTCTGTTTTGTTGCTGTTTGAAATGATGCAGTCTGGTTGGATGACTGCTGTGTGCTGGTTTGGGATCTTACAATCATTTAACTTGAAGAGTCTCTGGGTCAGCTCTGCATGGGGATCAGTTTTACAGAATAAGGTGTCAATACAGTCAGTAGCGATTATTTACACCGTAGATAATGCAATTGATCATTTCATTGATTAATAGATTAGTTGTCTTGGCAAAAACAACTGTCACGATAATGTCCTCAAATGTACTGTTTTGTGCACAACCCAAAAATAGACCCAATGCCCAATATAGAGAATCTTTACTATCATTCAATCAAACTATAATCAAAGGCAATTAATTTAATTGTTCCTTACTGCTCTAATTGGAATCGATAAGACTGTATTGATACTAATGCTGTTTGTCATCTAAAACGGATAAAAATAATATAATAATAATAATAATAATTTTTGTTCAGCATTTTAATTTATGTTGTCTCGGTCAAAGAAAAAACCTACTAAGTCTACTATAACAGTCACTATAAAGTTACTGTAACATAGGATTTCCCCCTTGGAAACGGACGTGATGCTCAGTTGAGAAGCAGCGGCATAGATTGTCAAATTAATTAAACTACATTGCATAGAAAGATGTTTATGCATATTAAAACATTCCGGCATCGATAAAAGGAAATGATCAGCTTAGAGGCAGATAATTTTTGTTGCTTCCATTCCTTGTGCCAGTGTGAGGTTTATGAAGCAAATTGGGCAAAGCAAGCACCTCACCTCATCCATCTGCTTTCTGGAGTAAAACAGCCTCTAGAGTAGTTTGGAGCAGCACAGCAAAGCCACTTATCACAGTGCAAACTTAGGGCTGCTGCATCACATGCTACTGTGAGTTGGCCCTGATAACAATGCCTCATAAGTTTGTGTGTGTGTTGAAATGTGAGAAAGAAGGCCTCACAGCTGTTGACATGTTCTGTGGGCATTGTTAGTGAACAAAGTCTAGGCTGTGAATGCGCGACAGAGGGCAGATCTCGACAGTCGAGTGGCTCTCACCTTGGACAACAAAACACTTTACAGAGCACAGGGGTGGTTTGGACTCAGGTGATTATGAGCTATGCTGTGGCATTAACCCCCTGTGAAAGTATGTTATCAGTGTTAAGGCATCTACTACTATATCGCGTAATGATACTGCTACTGAGTTTTCATTTGAACAGTGTGTGCCACAAGAAGGAGTTAAAGCTGCACTGGTGAGATTTCATGCAGAGAAACACCTTAATAGCCACATCCCATCAGTACACACATGGAAGAAATAATACATTATACTAAAAATGTGTTGTTTAATTTGCTGTTGCTTTTTCTGGAGTTTGTTTTAGCACAGTTCATGTTTCTATAAATCAAAAGAGAGGCTTTTTAAAGGTTGTTGGAGGGACTAAGGTAATGAACTAATGCTTAATGACTTACCCTGCTTTTAGCTTTTTAAATAGACGCAGACAGGAACACACACACACACACACACACACAACAATGTAACAAATCCCCAGCAGCATCATCATCACAGCTCCTCCTAACAGCTTAACCACCACAAGCACAGATCATTGATCGCCAAAATCTGCAGAACTCAGTGCAGTAATGCGGATTCCTTGGAGGAAAAGAGCTGAGCTTTTATCAAAGAAAAGCCGAGAGGGACAAGGAGATGGAAGGGAATGAGTTGGAAATTTCACCCGAACTAGCAGAAAACATATCACCATTCTGATGGCGTCAGAAGAACACACACAATATGCTTCATGTCTGTGTGTTCACAGGGCTCACAAAAACACAGAAGTCACAACATTTTGTTTCCATCACTTCAATATGCCTTGAGCATGCCTGTAGAAGATAATAATCACCGGGGCCCGATAACGAGTGTAGGAAGTGTTTCTGTGCTGCTTGAGTGAAAAGCTTGTTTAAGAGTAAATGGTGAGAAGAAACAGACTTTTTATTTCACTATATTTTCACATTTCTGTGAAAATCTGAAGAATACTCAGCCACAGTCAAAAGGCAGTGACAATCACTTGAAAGCAGAACAAAAAAAAAACTGACTGGAAAAGAAAAGAGAGGAAGGTGCCCTTCCACTTTCACATTTGGTCAGTTCAGGAATAAGGACTTTGGTCCTTAGCTGATTTCTGAATTTTTAATTGTGCCTAGAATAACCTTTCTCTGTCTTCTATTTAAAAAAACTTTTATTTAATGGAAGACTTGTCAAATATTATGCCTTTACCCTCAGTACATACTCTATGACTTAAGTTGGGTGATAGTGGTATCCCGGTTTTAAGGTATGCCGTGGTATGAAAATTGACAGGTATTATACAGCATACATTTCTACTGTATTATTGGTATTACAATATTCATATAATATATATCATGTCCTGGTGGACAAATCCAAAACCTTATAAAAAATATAATAAAGTATATATAAAAGAAAATATAAAGAGCCCATCTGGTTTCATCCTCACCTTAACGTGGTGGTGGGGTGTGTGTGTGCCCCTGTGGTCCTGGAAGCTATGTTGTTAGGAGCAAAAGCTCCTGGTAGGGTATCTCAAGGCAAATTGGTCTCAGGGGAGGGACCATACTTACAAGCTGAGCGCTGTGGTGTTGGAATTCTCCCCAAGGAATTGTTGTTGTCTGATCAGTCACACATTGACCATTAAGAACACCATCCAGATCCAAAAGGCTTTGTAGGCAGCTGGACTTTTAGTTTCTGAAACTGTACAAGTCCAGTTGCCTACGATACAGCACTTAGAACTTAACCAAATTATGTTACTGTGAATCCCTCCTGGGCAAGCACACTTACATGGAAAAGTTCAGTAATTTTAGCATAAATAGCTATCCATCCAAATAGACGGCCTCCTGCCGTTCCTCATGTACATGCACACAAATAAATCAGTAGGATTGTCAGTTTCATGGATACATTACCGAGCACACATCACACCTCCTGCACAGCTACATCTTGTTCCTGCACTCACAGGAGGAAGACCTTGTGAGGAACTAGAACAAAGTACAGACTACAGCTCTGTGTTGGGATAATGACATTAAAAGGATCCAACCAACCCAAAAATTCACGCAATCCATCACACTGATTTTTTTCCATGACATTTCATCAGCAGTCTACCTGGCCTACGTATACTAATGTGTCAGATGTGGAGCACTACTGTTGATTACTGTTACACTTGACAGACTGCTGTAATTAGGTGAAGCTGAAATGGAACAGCCCAGGGCAGGGAGGAAGAGAGAAGGCAATGGAAACTTTTCCAAAAGAAAGAAAAACACACCATAAATACTGCAGACACAAAACATGCAACCAAATACAACAGCCATATAAAAGCTAGAAAGCAATGTTGATATGTCAAAGGGACAAAGAGGTAGTGATCGATGTTGCAAGATGAACAGATGGATATTAGGAAAGAAGTTGCAAAGGCAAGGAGAGAGCAGCTGCACTCAGATTGTTATCGACATCTCATTTAATGAGGCCAGTAGCTCATATTTTTTTTCCAGGCACTTAAGTCTAACAGTCTGGTTTATTGTAATGCCACTGCAATATCAGCTGTTATACTTCCATCTGTTTAGTCAGCTAAGTATAAATCTGAGGAATCCTAAATGACATGAAGCCTTAAAGTTGCCTAGCGTAAACTTTTTTACATTTTTTACTTTAACGCAAGTCTTCACATTTGTACATTCATATGTCTAGAGAAAAGAGTAATGCATGCTCTCTTCAACAAAGATGCATAATCCTGAGGGTGCAAATCAAATGAAGCCCTGAACAAATCTTTTTTTACCCCGCTGCAGTCAGCTGACGAGAACTGTAATCAGTGGCTGCAACAAATGATTATTTTTAGGGTTGACCAGAATGCTTCAACGCCTCTACCATAGCCATCATAAAGAACATCCACATCATTGTTCGAAACTGATTGGTTGCATGAGTAATAGTCCCTCAACACAGAAGCAGAGCTGTGAGTCGAAGTGAGGGCTGCAGATATTCATGTAATCTATTTCTATAATGACAAGCATGCCCGGTTTCTCAGTTACACCACTGTAAATGCCCCGAGGTCAAAGCTTACAGGATTGTACTCAGTGGAGGAAAGGCGACCGATTTTAAGTAAGTCGCTCTTCCCAATCATTGTGCTACACAGTACACAAATCTGTCTTGTCTATGCTTTCACTGATAGTTATCTATATTCAGTGAATTACAAGCTACTTCAAAAAGTAGCAGGGACGTGTAATCTGCAATCTGTAATCTGTAATTTGCATGTAATCCGCAGTTCAGAAACATGCAGAACCACATATACAAATGCTGTCCTGCAAGCAAGGTTAGGGTTATTAATGGATAACTGTCAGTCCCTGAAATCGTACCCTTTTCATGATCATATAATAGCAATATTTTTTAAGTTTATTTTTTAAATTTGTGTACAAAATGCTGAGAAATGTGAAGAAAGAGGAAAATACTCATGTTTTAGAAGCAAGACACAGCAAATGTTTTGCATTTTTGCTTTAAAAATGGCTATGCAGCTCAAGCTGTGATATTTCCAAAGTTCACATGTCGCTATTTCACATTAAAATATAGGTTATACAACCACAGTTCCATTGAAACAAATTTGGGAAATACCTTGTCACTTATCCAACCTCTAAAACATATTGTGGAAAACAAAATTAACATATTTTGTAATGTGTTCAGTAATGTGTGTGAAAGAGAGGGCAAAAAAGAAAAGGTGAACAAGAGTGAGGCAGAAGTAAGTAGGGCATGTTAGTGGTTGAAGTTGAAGAGTCCATGGGCAGGGAGATGGCTCATTTAGTCTGCACCCAGCTGAGAGCCATAAGCCCACCCTCCCACTTTCTCTTCCCTCCCATCCCTGCATCCTCTGCTCATTGTAACTAGGCAACGCTGGCTTGA
The DNA here is from genome assembly GCF_904848185.1 of Acanthopagrus latus. Taxonomy (NCBI): domain Eukaryota; kingdom Metazoa; phylum Chordata; class Actinopteri; order Spariformes; family Sparidae; genus Acanthopagrus; species Acanthopagrus latus. The sequence goes on along the minus strand of NC_051057.1, from coordinate 7,018,153 downwards.
AAGGCAGGCCCATCAAAGGTAAAGACAAGCTTGCTGTCTTTTTCTTCCTCTCTATGGCTCTATCCCTCTCTGCCTCTGACACCTGCGTGTACACTACACTGTGCTTTACTTGTAATTGCTGCTGAGTCTGGTGGTGCTTGATGATGCTTTGGTACTGTACACCGCAGAGCACCTACAGAATCCCTTGCACTGCTTTCACCACACACACACACACACTCACACATTGCTATACTAGCAGAGACAGTACTCATCCTTCCGATGAAAGGTTAATGACATTGATGAGGAACAAAACTGAATGTGCTTTGCAGAAGGGCAATAAAAGCATTTCTTGAGCAAATCCAAGCAGACCTTGCTTTTTTAATATGCTGAGGATTGACACAACATTTATTGTGTTAGTAAGATCAGACACATGCAACCATATACACATGCACACTATCACACTCATAAACTCACAGGCACAGAGCGGGGGTGCAACTGTGGTAAAGCACTGCCAAAGCAGCAGTCAGTCCACACTGAGTGACAGCAATTATGGTACAAGGGGCAGCTGAGTGGACAGGCATCTGCTCATATGGGGGAAGGAAACGGCCAACTAGTGTTGAAGCAACAACACTCGAGTGAAATAAGGTAGGTACACAGGAGTGAGAGTTTATTAAAACAAACATCTGAATTACCTTGCAAGAAAGAACATTAACATTAACATTAGAGGAGGTCTTATATTAATGTGGTTGCTCTAAAGTTTCCTGGAGATTAATAGCATAAATTCAAGCTCCATTCCTGGGCTCTGAGGGCATGTGAGGGTAACAAAGATGCATGATTGATATAACAGCCATAGGATGTTCAAAAAGGCATTATAAGCGCTTTAGGTTCCTCTCCAGCCATTGACCATCTGTTCTTGCAGAACATGATCCATGCACCACTATAAGGAATCAATATCGGTAATGTACATCTGGGAGATAAATCTGAAAACATTGGTGGCCTGACACACATGCTGCATGAGCTCCATGACACTGAAGGATAATTCACATGCACATGGCTGGGTTTAAATGCAAGGATTTGAATGTGATGTAACTTGCGCTCTAATTGAGGGTCTAAGGACAGAGGAGGTTATATATATATGAATATGAATATGAATATGAATATAATGCCAGTTACATAGTGACCCGTATAAGTTACGGAGGTAAAGGCTCAACTCCAAACAAGGTGTTTGAGGCAGTGCAGGAGCAGTGTTTTCTGTGGGAGAGAGTAAATCCCTTTGGCATGGGCTTTGGCCTTTCACTTTGCTGCCTTTTTACATGCACAAAAATGCTACATAAAACAACAAAGGACAGAAAAAACCCAAAAAGCATTATATGATCCCTTTAGAGTTTTCTTTACCATCTTATCTTTCACATTACAATACAAATCATCTGTAATGCAAACCTCTAATCTAACAAAGAGCACAGTTTTGCTTAGAAGGCATATGTAAAACTGAGATGCGGGATGTCAGATCCATGGAAAAGAGACGGCAAAGTGATTCGAAAAATTATGGAATCAAAATGTACTCATCACTCGCCCTGATTAATGGGGCTCAGTAGGCTGACAGACTGCTCCACCATAAACATCTCTAAATGCACAGCAGGGTGCAGATTTTAGAGATTAATTTTCTAACATCTCTGCTCTGACAGTATGGTAACACTTGCTTAATATTGACATAGAGAAAACGAGTCATCCCTTCAACTGTATAAATGATCCGATTGTCAGTTGACACTACATCTTACTATTTAACTACTGTGGCTGTCATACACTTTCATCCAACCAGTGAAGCTATTCTGACTGTTAAAAGTGTGTTCTTTTTTCAACCTAAAGATACACAAGTCTATGCATGTGTTTGTTGGACCAGAGAAAGCTGTTCAACTGTGATGCATTAGCCTGCCACCAACCTATGCTCCTCTCACAGTTACTTGTTTAATCCAAACCACTCTCTCTTTCTCGCTCTGTGTGAGCCTCATCCGGTGTCAAGCTGTGGAAGGAGCCGAGGATGACAGGAAGGCCATCTGTGCCAAGCTCTGTCATACTGTTGACATTTCCATACAACACATGCGTGTACACAAATGTTGGCATGCGTGCACACACATACACACACACACACACATTCCCCCATACAGGCATTAGCACCCATGCATAAATCAACACAAACACAAGCAAACACACCAGAATAACAACAGCAATTATCAGGGATGTACTGTAGATATTTCAGTTGATGTCACAGACCAGGAACATTCACATAATTTGCACTAGGACAGGCTCCTACCAAGGGCTTGGAATTTAAGACGCAGTATAGAAAATACAAGGATGTGTTCTTAAAAATAGTATTCCTAGTATTCCTAAAATACTATGACTAGAATCTGATCAAAACAGGGCTTGATTGACAGATTCAGAATAATCGAACATCTATGGTCCAGCAGTGATGTCCGTGTCAACCTTACCATCACCAGCTACATTAACTAGACATAAAAAAGACAGAATACACTCAAGGATCAAGGAAGAAATTAGACCTTGGTGATAAAGCGATAGCAATGTGTATCGGCAATAGACACATCATCGATAGGTTAAAGAAAATCGATGAAATCTTCAATATTTTCACATGTATGCATTACATGCAAACCAATGGAAAGCCTATAAGATTATGCCCTAGTTCATAAACAGCTTATCATATCTTTTGATAATGGAGTGAGCTACGAGTGACACGCCAACAGCCAATCATTTAACAGTCAAATCCCACGTGAGATTTCTCCCTGCTTCATTTAAACAGCCTATTGAATCCCTAGTTGCTTCTTCACACTCTGTACAGGTCCTCTTGGGCCATTCTTCGCTGCAGGAGTGTCTCCGGGCTTGTTAGGTGGAACAAATAGGCTCTGGCTGCTGCTGCTCTGCCACCTGGCCCGGTTGCTCTACCTATGAGCCCAGAGACACTTCAGCTGTGACAGCCAAAGTGGTCGTTGTAACAACCAGGGCAACTATGAGTCACAATCAGCCACACCAGCTCTGCTGCTGGCTGAGTGTTTTACACACCTACTGTGGATAAACACAAGCACAACCCATTAACACCAGAGTGAGAAAATGAATGCTGCCAATGAGGAAATTGTAAATAAAAAAGGACAGGTCTACTCACTGGTATGACATAATTTTTACTTATTTATGTAATTTTATCTGTGTGTTTCATTGTTCTGTTAAAATAAGCTATATATAACATGTATATAATCTGTGTGCCTTGATAAAGTGGTTAAATTTAAATCAAAGAGGTTAAATAGGACAGGTGATTAAAAACGATAAACAATTATCGATATCTACCGCTATGAAACGTTACTATCATGATAGACTTTTCAGCCATATCGTCTAGGCCGGGGTAACATTACACTATTTTGAGTTAAAACATGATATAAAATGAAAAACTGCATTTTTCACTCAATCCATGTAATAAAAATGAACAGATGGCACATTAGCAGCTTCATAATCACATTAAAAACCATTATCTCTGAGACAAGCTATCTGTTATTGACTACATAGCTTGTCAGGAATTGCTGGCAGACCAGGTCAGTTTCCAAGAGCCAATCAGCAACATGTAATTACCTCCACACCTGCTCCCCAAACTACCACCAGCCACTCAAGTGGTGCCGTCTGATGGCTGTAAGCTCAGTTAGTCGGCTGAATTAGTTCCGACTCCCCTGGAATCAGCACAAACAACATGGCCTCACACACTTCTTTCTCCACTGCACCAACAAAGCAAAAGGGAAATGTGTTAAATCTTTGGAGGTGAAGTATCTTAGCACATGGCATCAACTTTTAAAAGTTAGTTTTGAGCCCTATAATGCAATCAGTTGGCTTTAAAACTCTCTTTCACTTTGTGAGAATCGAGTGTTGTGTTCTTGTGTAAATGTAAATCTCTACTTTAAATCCTATTGTGAAGAGCTCAGTGAGGTCAAACATGGTCACAAAGACTATCCCTGTAAGCCTGAACTGTCTGTAGGATTTGGATGTCTCTGTGAGCTCTGCTCAAAACAAGACAAGCAGTCTCCCTCATTTTGCAGAACAAATCTGCCAGTAATGCAAGTGGCCTGCTGACAGCTGTGCCCAAATGATCTCTTGAGCTCCCAAACACCACATCTAATTGCCATTGAGTCCAGTTCCCAAGCGTGCAAGTAGTTGAGAGCACCACTTCAGCAAGCAAACAGACTGCATTATGTAAGCTGATTTCTGATTATACAATTCAAGAGCACTGATGGGAATCTACTTACACTCAAACATGGGCATTTACTCATTTTTGTTCTTTCTGCTAACAAGAAGCACACGCTCTTGACAAGTTGGATTTGGGGAATACACTGAACAGTGAGGATCACAAAGGCTATTGCCTTCCCACGCTTCACTACACAGCTGAGCTTGACACTTTCACAGTACAAAACCAAAACAAAGAGATCAAGCAATTTTATTGCACAAATCCTTTTTTTTGCTCACCCTCAAGCAGTATCAACCTGCTCTGGCCAACAGAAGGGGGGGATCTGAAAATACAGAGCAGGCAAGAGGGGAAACCCCTTTTAAAGCTCCCTTTCGTCTCAGGGGAGTGTAAGGGTTGACTTGCAACACACTTGAATAACTCTTTCTGAACCCTGAGTACTAATAGAGGTCTTCTCCTGATATGCCTTTAATAATGTTGACCATCTATATCCAGTTATTCTAAGCGCTAATGGATGACATGATGACAGGCATTGTCAAGCTTAATCTCAAGTTGCCAATTTTTTTTTTTTAGCAATCCATATAATGTATAATGTATTTATAATGTATTTATAATAACATCTTCTTCAAGTTAATTGAAATGCATGTGGTTTTGCATTGCACTGTGCAGTGAGACAATTAACAAAATGTTTTTATTATTGTTTTTGCTGTTTATAGTATCAGTTAGGGTTGGGTACCAAAGTCAGGTACATTTAAAGGTACTAATCAAATTATGTGTTATCGAATTATGCTAAAATTGTTGAACCCACCATGGACTCAGCACATAAACTTTAAGTGTAGTACTGACAACTTCATCCTCATTATTTCATTAATGATAATGATAATGATGATGATAAGGTAACTGGGCTTTTTTTAAGCACAATTAAGTAGCATTATTGTGCTTCTGAAAGACTGTAAACTCTTGAACTTAGCTGTGAATAATGAAGTCAAGTGATCAACCACAGTGACTGCACCAAAGTTTAACTCCTCGACGCTTCCAACCAGAGGCACTGACTTAAAAAGGATCTGACAGGATTTCATTCCAGAGATTGTGTATTAGAAGTGTTGTAGGTGTTACAATTCAATCACAATGAAAAGCAATAAAAGTCTGTCACATAGAGAAACTTTATTTTATTGTGTTCCCAATCAGCAAACCAGAGGGCCCCCCTCTTTATCAGAACTGGCAGAAGACCATTACAATGTGAATTTCTCATGAGACCAAGGCACTCTGAGTGAACATGCGAGCAGGTAATTTGTGGGCAGTAGATGAATCTTCCCTGGTGTGAGCCAAGTTGAGCCGAACAGCACACCAGAATGAGATTGTCACAGGCAATTGCATTTTCCTTAACAGTCTGTGAATCAGTTAATTTGTTTTTTAAAATGGAAACCATTTCCTCTGAAATGATTTGTTATTTCTTTTGGGAGTTGCTAGCCTCTGTGGGCAAAAATAAAAAAGGAGTCAAGTAGATGAATAGAGACAATGATTGTGAGTCAAATAAGCAGACGCAAATCAGACTCTAACAACCATATCTGCTACTCGCTATGATTGCAGCCACAATACCGAGCACGTGTAGGTGACACCTATCACAATGCTTCTAGTTTGTCTCTGGTTTTAGTCGTTGTGGCTGTGCTGTTAGTTTAGAGACGGGACCAATTACACCACACATCGAACCAGACCAACAGTAACAACAACTTCAATAGTGTTTGTATTCCAGCATGATCGATGTAAACACAAACTAGCATTTGTCAACTAGCATTTGCCAGCTTTGCCCAGCTGCCAGAAGTCGATGTGTGTGAACTTTAAACCTACTGTCCCGGGATAAACAAAGTTGCATACACCTGCGCTGGCAAGATAACCCAATGCAAATTGCAATAGGAGAGGAAAACCCAGCAGAAAGTCTGTGGAGGCAAAAGATGGTGCCTTCAGAAGAGCATCCCAGCCCTAGCAAAGTATGTCATTTGGGGTACACAAGCGCCGATATTAATGACATCCTATCATATATTCTCACCTTTTTAATATTTGCCAGTTTTATGTGATACTGAATAACAAATACTTAATTTGGACTGATGGTCAGCCAAAACAGTAGCCTGGACTTAAATCAGCCCATTCCACCAAGTTGTCTGATTTTAATTGTTCTGGCAGCCAGGCATAGAACAGCGGTTCTCATCTCAAAAAGTAAATGATCCAATGAGTGCTGTGGGGGATTAATGCTTCGCCAGACAGCGCCCTGAGTTGGACTAAAAGGCTGGACACCGATGCGTGGCATTACCTCTCACTTTTAATTTCAGTGTCCATGTTAACAGGTTTAACAGTTCATACAGCACACCTGAGACGAGCATTTCAGAGTATTGCATATTTCTACAACAAGGCATGGTTCTCGGCAAAAAGCTACATGAAAAGGCAGTCATATGGAAATCATGCCAGCATTCTACTAAAGTTTTAATGTCTGTATGTTTAGAATATGTCATAGATGTAGAGAGAATGTAAATGCAACAGGTGAGGGACAGTTTCTTTCCTGTGCATTCTCTTTCACTCTCTTTCACTCTCTGTCCCTCGCTCCACCTCCAGATTTCTTGCTCTTTCAGCAGGGTAAAGGAAAATCTCGTCATCATATTTATCAATAATTATCACCATGTCTCTGTCTCCTTCCACTATTGTGTTGTTGTAATTACTGTCTCTGGAAAATTATATAGAAAGAAATCACTGCAACAAACTGTGCTGTATGAAAAGACACACTGGACTGGCTTGGTTCAGTGTGAACAAACAAAGACAGCGTAAAGTCGAGTTTTCGTTGCAGCAATATTACTATCTCTTTGTGAAACGGGCAAGTGACAGCACTGGTGACTCTGTATTGAAAAAGAGCAAGTTTAACAAACTCAGACAAGATAATGGTCCACTCCCCTGAGTGATGATTGAATATCTGTATAAAATCAAATCAATTTTATTTATATAGCCTTTTATTTATACATAAAGCTGTGGGTATTCAACCTGGCAGATTTCACCTTTGAGGGGCTGGCATCAAAATGTGACATTTGCTGCCCTGGTTTCAGACAGCTCATCAAACTGCACTCAGGGGCTTTCTGAATCTTTTTGATGAGCTGCCTCTCTTGACTGAGTTCACTACAAAAGCTTAGTTCTTAACTGGCTCTTGAATACAATTCACTTGGCTTTTCACTGCAGTATTTCAGACATCATTAAACACTTTGTTGAGAGAAACATGCATAGACTTTGTTGTGCATTCACATACTTCAAGGAGCAGCAATTACAGCTGAAAAGTCAATAAATTAATTCAAAGAAAATTATGTCTAAAACTTATTTTGATAATTGATCGCTTGTTCAAGACATTTTTCAAGCAGATCACCCAATGGCCTATCAGCACATTAATGAATAAAGAAAAGAATCATTAGTTGCCCTAGTTGACATTGCTGTGGAAACATGGTCAAATATCTATCTATCTATACAAAATTATGTTGCTAGCTTATGGCTCTCACTGTAGTTTTAAGTAATTGTGGACTGTAATTATGTTGATATTTTGAACTGATGTTCAGCATTAAATTACTGGCTGTGGGTCATACGGGAAAAGTGGAAATTGTCAACTATATGTAGATCTAAATGTGTGTATATTTACGTAGAAACCATAGGCATAATAAAGAGCATTTTTCACCTCAGCAACAATTAAAACAAACTCATATCACACACTGTACATCTAGGTCAACTCGTCTGGAATTCATAGTCAGAAGATTCCCCAGGCTCATCAACCAGGCATGAATAATCCATGTCCAGATTTCAATTAGCCTGCAAGCAAGACTCATCAATATGTGTGTGTGCACGCGTGTGTGTGTGTGTACATGTGTGAGTGCGCGCACACTCCAGAAATAACTAACTTTAACACTGATGAGACACAGACAAATGCTGTGCCTGGAGCCATCTCTCATTTACAGATGTCTATGTTAAATAAAACCCAAACAGGGTGAGAGATCCATCTGTTTCATTTTCCAGATCGTTCTCCTCTCTCTCTTATTTCTGAGAAACTGTACGTGGCCTGGGTTTACCTTTACTTTGAGCTGCTGTGCAGTAATACAACATAACAATGTTCTCTGATCAAATTAGGCTAAAAATAGCACAGCTGCTGGTTTGACGGTGCTGGAAATCACAAAGAACGTTGCTATCTCTTTTGAGAACTGCAATGAGGGTGAACCCAGTTATACTGAGGAACATGAGCTATATGTAGATGACTATTATTAAGCTCAAACTCTGATCATTTTGTCCCCCATATTTCCCTCCTGTTCCTCTTCCAGGGGAATTGTGCTGCAACCTCTTTGATTTCTCTCAAAAAGAGCTATGGAAGGGGATGTTACCAATACACCTCACTTGTTTCAAAACATGGGATTAAAAATAGGAAGGAAACACAGCAAACAGCTCCAGTGAAAATATGATAATTATTAAGAATTTAGATTTTTTTTTTTCCAATTTATTTTTATTTTCATTCAAGATCATGTCAAAGTGCCATTCATTGTTTATGGTATTTTCATTGTTTTTCAAAAAGGCTCAGACAATAGTGTAAAGAGATATTCTAAGACCTACCTTATCTAGACTTAAAAAAACGCATTCCTTATGTAACTACCTATGCATTTTTCATATCAAATCCATTTAGACTGTAAAGCATCATGACCATGGAATCGGTTCAGTGACGATGAGAGCAGCCAGTCTAACACTAGCCAGGGAGCAGGTTGATTTAATGAGTTCCTCCCACTGGGAATCAATTACTTTAACTTGTGTATTGATAGCTACCATAAAAATTAACTACCCCTTAACACCTGAATATACACTATATTACCAAAAGTATTCGCTCACCTGCCTTTACTCATTCTATGAACTGAAGTGCCATCCCATTCCTAACTCATAGAATTCAATATGATGTCGGTCCACCTTTTGCAGCTATTACAGCTTCAACTCTTCTGGGAAGACTGTCCACAAGGTTGAGGAGAGTGTTTATAGGAATTTTTGACCATTCTTCCAAAAGCGCATTGGTGAGGTCACACACTGATGTTGGTCGAGAAGGCCTGGCTCTCAGTCTCCACTCTAATTCATCCCAAAGGTGTTCTATCGGGTTCAGGTCAGTACTCTGTGCAGGCCAGTCAAGTTCATCCACACCAGACTCTGTCATCCACGTCTTTATGGACCTTGCTTTGTGCACTGGTGCACAGTCATGTTGGAAGAGGAAGGGGCCCGCTCCAAACTGTTCCCACAAGGTTGGGAGCATGGAATTGTCCAAAATGTTTTGGTATCCTGAAGCATTCAATGTTCCTTTCACTGGAACTAAGGGGCCAAGCCCAGCTCCTGAAAAACAACCCCATACCATAATTCCTCCTCCACCAAATTTCACAGTTGGCACAATGCAATCTGAAATGTACCATTCTCCTGGCAACCTCCAAACCCAGACTCGTCCATCAGATTGCCAGATGGAAAAGCGTGATTCATCACTCCAGAGAACGCGTCTCCACTGCTCTAGAGGCCAGTGACGGCGTGCTTTACACCATTGCATCCGACGCCTTGCATTGCACTTGGTGATGTGTGGCTTGGCTGCAGCTGCTCGGCCATGGAAACCCATTCCATGAAGCTCTCTGCGTACTGTACTTGGGCTAATCTGAAGGTCACATGAAGTTTGTAGCTCTCTAGCAATTGACTGTGCAGAAAGTCGGCGACCTCTTTGCACTATGCGCTTCAGCATCCGCTGACCCCTCTCCGTCACTTTACGTGGCCTACCACTTCGTGGCTGAGTTGCTGTTGTTCCCAAACGCTTCCATTTTGTTATAATAGAGCTGACAGTTGACTGTGGAATATTTAGGAGCGAGGAAATTTCACGACTGGATTTGTTGCACAAGTGGCATCCTATGACAGTTCCACGCTGGAATTCACTGAGCTCCTGAGAGCGGCCCATTCTTTCACAAATGTCTTGTTTCACAGTCTGCATGCCTGAGTGCTTGAATTTATACACCTGGGGCCAGGCCAAGTGATTAGAACACCTGATTCTGATCATTTGAATGGGTGAGCGAATACTTTTGGTAATATAGTGTATGTGTTGGGCGACAAGATCTTATTGTGATCAGAGACAAGTGATGGGCCTGATCTTGAGAGACCTGTCCACTGGTAATGGCATGATGCTAGAGTTATACGTGGTGTAAAGTATAAATTATATAGCACGACAGTCTGAACACAAATGGACATAAATAAGCTGTCAGGAGTAGCATGAATCCTCAGCATCTTTATCTCTGACTGACTGGTGTAGAGGTCATGATGAGAACACACAGGGTTGCCTTTGAAAGCGAGCAATGGCTCAGAATAATCAGATTAATCTGTTGATTTGTAAGAGGGCCTGCTTGAAAGACCATCACAGACTTGGAAGAAGTCTGCTCAGTGATACTGTGTGTGTTATGTTTGTGCAAACACACAAAGTGCACGCTTGTGTCATCACCGCCGTCAGCAGCGCTCATGGCTGATTTTTTTGTGATCACATGCTCACTGTAGCCGGGGAAACTCGCATAAACACACAGCAGAAGTAGAGGCAGGCATGCACTGTAAGCAAACAAATTATACTATTTGTAAAACCTGCATCACATGGTCTCCTTGTGCATTTCCATATCTGATGTTTCACAAAGTCCTTCAGATTTTACCAGGTCTTCACTATAGCCACACTCAGGCATGATGACCAACAGTAAATGTGCCTTTTTGATGTGTTTATATGCTCGGATAACGCAGCACTCCACCACAGGATAGGTACATGTGTCCTCTGGCTGTGGAATGACACTAGAGGTCCAGTGCCACAGTCAAAGGGTTATCAACTAAAGACTTGTGTCAACAGCTTTAGGACAAACACTAAAAACCAGCTTGAAACCGGTTCTTGTCCCTTTCAAGCTTTGTGTTAAGAGTTGTTGATCATTTTGACCTCTTGTCCACTGACCTCCTGTGCTGGCAATACATTTACATGCAGTGACTATAAGGTTACACAGATTGTCAATATTTTCAGTAAACATTAAACATCCAACAGATAACATTGTACATGCTCCAGGTTTGGAGATCTGTAAAATCTGTGATGAGCGCTGCCTCTCCTTGGCAACATTCTGATATTTAAAAAAACAAATAATTATTCAAGGAAATAATTGGCTGATTCATTGATAATGAAAATAATTGTTACTTGCAGGCAAAGGTTTGGATGGTGATATGTTAAAATGTCCAACCAGCAACTGCCAATATAATCCGTGTGTGTGCGAGTGAGTGTGAGTGTGAGATATTTTCTGTTGTGTCTCACAGTGGTCCAAACATTGACCTTATCATACCATTTCTGAGATTTTCTGGCATGAAATGGGACAAAAATGATACATAAATATTACTGGCACTGCTCTAACATTCGGTAATAATTATAAAACTCAACCAAACTTGAGTTTCCTTTTTAAGGTGTCTTGATTCCCTCAAACAAACTTGGTGGAGAAGCGCAGCATCTTTAGATGGAAATATACTGCTTAGGTGGTTGAGACATCAGATAAGGATGCCCCCTGTATTCCTCCATCTGGAGGTATTCCAGGCACGTCCAACCAAGAGGAAAACCCTAGGTAGACCCAAAACATCCAAAGAGGGATTATATATCCCATCCGGCCTGGGAATGCCTTGGGATCCCTGGAGGAAGTGACTGGAAGGATATTGCAACATTGCATAGCCCACTGTGACACGACCTAGACCCTGAAAAGCAGAAATGAATGGACGAACCAATATGTATGTCTCAGTCCAAACCGACTGAATGGTCTTCAAAAACCAAGCTGATAAATCTGTGTTTGAACCAATTTGTGCCCTCTCCATCAATTACAAAACTGCTGAAAGGGCTTTGTATCGGAGCAAGGCCCAAAAACTGCAATGTTGAGGGTTTCAGTCCCATGGGGCCTTGCTTTCAACAAAAAGAAATAAAGTTGAACACAGGTCAGAGCCTAAGTCTTCCCTGTTTACTCCCTACAAGGAACCCAGTCCTCCCAGCGAGGAGTACAGTGCGGTTGACTGGCTGTTTTTTTACAGTGCATGATTCAGACTGAGCAATATTGCTTTAGGAAGACACCTGCCATACCAGAAAAACTAAGATACGTAATTTCAAGTAGCATTTTGACCTGTTTTTGGCTGACATCAAAACAACCCTGTGAAGGGCTGTTTGTGTTATTTGTATGCACAAAGCTCTGCAGTGTGAGACAAACATCTTTGAGGATTGAGACAATGTGATGTCTGGCTGGGTGATGTGCTACAGCACCCCACGCTGACATCAAACACTGGGGCTAGTACCTGCTAATGTTTATATTGTTTAATAACTTCCAATTTTTTAAGTATCTTTGGTAATTTCCTTACTGAGGTTGCCTGCTGTGATAATTTCCTTCGCTGCCTTCCCTCCCCCTCATTCTCCCTCTCCCGCTCTCTCCTTCCCATTTCCTTTCTAATCACTGGGGTGCCTATTTTTTGCTGCAACGATGTACAATTAGACACACTTCAGACCTCATCATTCGAGTCTGATGAAATCGATTAAGCAATGTTTCAAGGAATTCCACCGCAGATTTGTTATGTAGTTAAACTTTGAAGTAAAAAACAAATCAAAGCAATCGGACACTATCCAATCTATTTTAAACTCTAACAACTCTTTTTAATTGAACTATGCCTCATTCTCCTGGGGCAACAACACTTGGTGTAAAATGGTCAACAGCGTGACTGCGCTGGTGTTAATGAGCAAAGAAACACGAGGCTGGTCCTTTCCTCTTCGACACCCTGTAGGGAAATGAATGAACATCCCGCTATTAACACTGTCCATCATTATCGCATCGCCACCAACTGAAACACAAATTCACACTCGCCTTCAACACACTGCCCCGACCTTATGCACCCTTTAACATGCAGTCACGGTGGAGTACAGTGAAAATAACACCAGGTCAGAGTCCTACTTCAAGTCATTCAAACCACCTTCTGGACTTGGTGGAGAAAAGATGACATTCAAGCCTAACCGTTGATGATTCACACTTCATTCACTAAAAAGAACCCAAGGAAGGGGTGCATTAGTAGACGACTTTGCAGAGGCCACGACAAAGATCTGACAGCTAGAGTTACTTTTGTCAATCTGCGGATGAAGATTAGACGAACAAATCAAACAGTGCGATGAATTTGTTCCATGCAAAAATCTTCTTTATAGAGTAATTTCAGTTAACAATTGAAACCATGTGCAAAGATACATCCATGCAGTAAGAGCATTGTAACCTATTTATGATGCAAATCTGTTTTTGTTTGAAACAATTTGTGAAATAAAGTTTTTCTCTTTATTCTAGGTATCTCTAAAACGTATTGTTTCAAGACACTTGTCATTTCTACACCAGTCATTTCAATTGAAAACAGGCTTGAATACTGCTCGTGATCCAACGCTGAGTTTTGTCACTTGTTTGAAGTATAAAAATAACCTTTAAGACCAGATTCTGACCTAAATCGTCTTGATAAGATTTAAGCTTTTGCACTGTTAGAGACTGCAGTGTCCATTTGAACATGAAAAAAAAAGCCCGACCAGCTACACCAGTACATTACACAACAACGCATGAATAAACCACCTAATAATCTCATCTACATACTGTGTTTAAACGACTGAGTGAAATGGGTATGGCTGATTTTCAACATGTTTGGAAGTCCAGCGAAGGGGGAAGCCTACATCATTGTAGCTGCTGGTATGTATGGGTGGGTGGATCCTTCGCACAGATGTTGCAAGCTCTCGTGATCTGTTAATACTACAGCCTAAATCTATTTAGGCATCGGGTTATTTACAGAGCCGCGGTCCCTGTCTATGACACGGGAACTAATGATAATCCGTTTGAGATATGTGCGTTTGCGTCGTCTCTTGACGACTGGATAAGTGCATCTTACCGTCTAAATTTTCTCTGTCGCTGATGTGCTGGAGGTTGCAGGCTGTGTCCTCCCGGCTCAGCTCCGGCTCCGGCCGGTAGGGCTCGAGCCTGGAGTGGTTGTTCCTCCGGTGTTTCGGGCTCGACGACACGCAGCAGGACGTCGTATTCCCCATGGTGCGAGCAGACTTCGGTTGCAGTCCAACCCCAAAACCACTGTACAGTACCTACAGCCTGCTGCCGACCGTGCTGTTAGCGTTACTACAACACGGGAGGGGGAAAAATGGGGCGGTAACGCGAACAGCCAGACCTGGTGCAAACTACAAACCCCCCCGGTATCCGTTATCGTTACACGCCCTTTCCTCGGGAGTCTAAAAGACGCTGGGCAGCATGGACGCAGTCATTTCCCCCCAAAAAAGCTGATAAAACGCCGAGGCAAGCTAATAAATAACAAGAACAGCAGAACGTCCCCCTTCCGAGCGTCCAGGCGAGGGCAGATATTGCCTCTGTTACAGGTTTCGGTTCACACTCGACTCCCTCGCCTTGTTATTTCCGTCCGGGCGTCGAGTTATCTTCACAGACACATATTTTTTTTTGATAAACTGTTACTTCATGGCAACGAGTATGACTGTGAGGGTGTGATACTTAGCTAGTCGGGGGAAGATATTTTCTGCTCTCAACGCTACATGGTTGCCGATGTACGGTAGACTACTGCAGCTACATCCGCTGCCGTGACGCTTTCAGGGCACTCTTCGTAAAGTCGGATTTTCGCCCATGCAAAGGGCTAAGAAATACATTCCCACGTATACATTATTTATGGCTGGTGTTTTTCACTCACCGAAGCCCTCAAAAAAAAAAAGGAAAAGAAAAGAAAGAAAAACGATTGTGATAACACTAACTATGTGTTGACAGAAGAAAAAAAATGAAATTAGCATCAGCTTTTTGAGGGAATACGTCTGGACCTTGTACGGGCTGTTATTTAACATTGAACACAATTTGCAAAGAAAAAATTGCAGTAGAACTATTTTGTTCCTCAATTACTCAGCTCTTCTGTCCTCTTTAGCATCATTGTGGGAGAGAGGGGTCGCACACAGACGCGACAGGAATGTACAGCACATCGGACGGTCCCCTAAACGCGTCTTTTAAAAAAACAAAAACCCACAGCGCTGTGGCTGTTAGGGAAAAGGTTCCGGTTCAAGTTGGTGCCTACAGAGGTGTAATAAATGGACAATCTTGGCAGTCTGTTGGGGGATGCAGTGAAATATGAACAATGCAAAAATCGAATAGACTAACAATACAAGAGAAAAGAACCTCTCAAGGAATCAGGTGGGCGATCATTAGCTCCATTTCACAAATATGTACAGTCCCACCACAGTCAATATTATGACAGTAAACTGAGGTGTACGTATTTGCTCTTGCGTTAACAGGTGGGTGAACAGTTCTGCCGTGAGGGTTATGACTTTTGTTGCGGTTGTCCCTGTAGCCTTCCCCAAAATATGATAATGATGAACCTGTCACTTGCTCTTTAATTATTCGATTTTGACTAATGACTGATGCATGAGGGCTTTGGCTGTCCTGGCTGTGACAGGGTGAAGTGACTGCTCACACTAAAGCTCTCTGCGGGATTAAGGGGGATTAAGCAGAGGTCAACGTAAACAAAGTGACGTGTTGAGGAAGAGTGTAATTCCCCTGAGATGATTTCTTTGACACGCGAGACAACGCACACGATCACTAATGAAGCCGGGGACATAAACATTGAAAGGGAATATAGGAGGGTTTTTTTGTACGATTACGTTGGTTGACATGATCAGGCGTGGTGGTGTAGTGCCCCCTGCTGGTAGTGCAGCTGCATTGCATCCGGTGATATCCGGTAACATTACACATTACAGCCCGCTGAACAAATGGTAGCCTATTTTGTTATCTTAAAAACATTTTTTTTTTCCCCCCACATCTGAAATGTGAGTGTGAAGCTCATTTTCATCTTAAAATTTTTAATAACTTATAAAAACAAATTGTGACAGAGTGTGCTTTTGCTGAACACACGTTTGGAAGCATTTTACATATCACATCCAGAATTCCAATCAATAAATCAAACCAATATGACAATTGTTGTGTAGGCCTAGTTCATGGCTATACTTGGACGGCATTTCCTTTTGCCAGCCGGTGCATTCCACACTGCAGGATTGTCTCTTGCAGGGTGGAAGTCGACTGTGTTTTCGTTCAGACTGGACAGGAATACAGTTTCACAATGGGCCCAGGTGCAGCGCGGGCCACAATGGTGTCATATTCTTCCCTCACTTGTTTTGAACTCCCTATAAACAGCCCAAAGAGAGTGACGGAACTGTAGTCACAAAGCATTGAAGATGAAGCCCAAAACACGATAATGTACGTATTTTGGAACATCTTTAATTGAGGCGTTCCGTGTAAGAGGAAAACACAATTCCATTCTCATTATCTCGACAACTCAGGACTCACTGACTTATTTGAATCAAGCTGCATTGATTTTATTTTACTGCAACAAATTGTGGAGTATCTGAGAATTGAAATGTGTCCACTAAGTCAGAGAACGTCATCACTGAGAACTTTGCCTGTCTTCCCTTGTTACCCATAGCACGTTCACATTCCTCTGGATGTGATTTATGGAAAATGTGTTTGAATACTCATCCTACTCATCCCTTTTCCAGCTTGCACTGCGTGTTTAGAGCTTGGCTCTTTGACAGTGCGCATGGTCGTCTACTAAAAGGCACGGAAAGCTGTTAGAGACATTGCTTTTCTTTTCTGTGACAGTCCAGGCAATCAAGTCGGGTCATCGCTGAAAAGGACAGCACGTCACGTTCCGAGCAGAGACCCAAGGTTGAGTCTAAAAGGCTCCGTCAAACGCTCATAATGGAACTTTTGCATTAGCGGCTCTCTCATTAGAAAGTCCTTTAAAAAATGCTAGTCATGTGGGGGCTTTTTTCTGTTGGGTCGCTGCTTAACAATGAACTATGTGTAGCTCTTCTATTTGACTGTGTGTGTGCGCCAGTGACACAGAGAGAGACTGAACAAGAACTTTATTGAAGCAAATACATTTTAGAAAATAGTTCATAAGACTTTTAAATAACAAGATGACAAATAGGGTAATACAGAGGAGGGACTGGTTAAAAAGCTGGAATTCCGCATCCAATTTTGAATTGTTGAATTTCAAAAACGGTCCTTGTGTAAATAACTTCTAATATACAAAGACAACGAAAAAAGGCAGCCGTGTTAAGACAGCAAATACAAACTTTTTTTTTCTTCCACAAATGTGAGTATTTGTTAACTAAATACACTCATTCATCTTAAGATAAATACTTAATACTACTGTACAAACAACACACCGGTATTAAAAACTATGAATAAATGCAGGGTTCTAAAAAGTGTATGCCACAGGTTAGCGGATCAGACTTAATGTAGAAGTTAAGGAGATCCAAGTAGGTCTCTACATTAAAAACATATTCAGTTGGGAGATAAATACAGTTGGCGCTAATTCCTGGTAGTAGTTCACAACAGGATTTCTTCGGTGGAATGATAAATAACAATAATAATAATAATAAAACACAAACACTGCTATTTAAAGCACCAAACCCCCAACTCCCTTTGAACGTTTGGCTTTTGGCGCAACACAAACAAACCCTCCATAGAAAAAGTGAGCAGCACAAAGACTATTAAATGATATACTACTTTAGTATTTCATAGTTGTTGGTGCTGTTTGAGGTGCTGCAGCTGGGCCCTCAGCATCTGATCTTCACAGAGAGGCGTAGGGAGTCTCGAGGCGCTCCACATATTCCATCCTTCTCCCCCTGCGTTCTCTGAAATCCTCCCTGTTCAAAGCGAGATAAGCCCCTTCTAATGCTCCCTGATAATAACCCCCCGACCCGCAACAGGCTTCTTGTTTTTGTTTTTTTGTTTTTTTTATTTCGCTGGTGGTGGCGCATGGATAATTCAGAGCCAGAAACATTGACATCATCTTGTAAACACAACTAACAGCAAAGGACAAGGAGCGTTTTGTGCGAGTGTATGTGTTTGCGTGCGTTTGCGAGCATGTGTCAGCAAAAGCGAAACCTCAAGAGTCCTCAAGACACCCTCACAGAAGCACACCGACACAGTCCACACACACAGTCCCGGCTCCTCCTCTAGACGGGGGGGATCACTCGGCTTTGTGCCGATAGATGTCTTTCAGGGCTCTGAGCTCCTCAATCAGAGTCTTGTTTTGTTTTTCGAGCACGGCCACGCGATTTTCGAGGCACTTGACATATTCCTTCTTCTTTCGCCGGCACTCCCGGGCGGCCTCCCTGGAAGCAACAACAAGTCACAGTGAAAAAAGAAGCAGAAGCCTGAACATCTTGGATTTTCTCCCAGACACGGCACACAACTCATAAATCTTACACTGAAGGGAAAATGAGGCTGACATTTCCAAGAAATTAGAATGCCTAGATGACAGTGATTACATTTGTGGCACTAGACGCCCTTGAGATGGATAAAAATCAACCAGTGGAGGATGTCATATACAATGAAGCGAACGCAAAAGCCTGCACGCTGATTTACCCATGAGTAATCGTAGTGAAATCATCCTGTAGGTGAAGAGGGAACGCGTGGACCAGAAATGTGAGTCAGTGCCAGCGAAAACACAGGAAGCTCAAGGCCTTCTACAGACAGCAAGCGAAGAGCATGTTAAAAAGCAGACAGCGATCGGTTTTGCTCGCCAACATACCAGAGTAGTTCACGTACAAACTGAGCTACTCGGAAATGCAAGGCTCGCGGTCGTGTTGACTCACTCCTCACTCCAAAAATGCGTTACAGAGCAGATCGTGGGGAGTCAGACAGCCTCAGAATTGAGAGCTCAACACACTAGATGGAGCAGAATCATGCGGTGGAGCGATGACAGGCTTGTGGCTGTGGTTATTACATGCACTTGTCGCCATCCATTGTAATTTGGAATTCTCTAGGTGTTTGAGCACCAGTGAATGTTTCCAACAGAGATGTGTTTTGTGCCAGTACCAATATCCACATTGGGAGAGTTCAAATAACAATACATTGGCTGATATGGAGTGGGCTATTTTACCAAAAACAAAACATTTTCACTAAGAATCAGAGGTGGATTTCATCATTCGATGTCGAGATTCAGTTCCCGTTGGTCAGTTCGGCAGGAAGAATCGTTCATATTGTTTGTTCGCGGTGAATCGTGTAATGCACAGTTCTCAGCTCATCATTCTCAAACGATCGTGCTAACGGTTAACATAACATTGTAGGTCAAGGCAAATACATAGCTGCAACTTCATGATTATGTGTACTTTTAGACAACAAAACAGTGGATAATGTGTATATTGAAGGTAAGCCAAGGGTGAGTGACTGACTCAATGAGAACGATGAGCTACAAACTAAATGAAATGTTTTTATTTTTTTTTCATGACAATGTTTGCTATGCTTTCCTGTTTCTCATTGGCTAACATTCCACAACAGTGTCCTAGACTCGGCATACAATTGGCTGGCTCTCTGTCCTCTTCACCACTCTGATAACTAAACAGTGAACAACACAGCAACTGATCTGTGAGAACAACAGAATGAACGAGAGAGAAGTGAAATGCGGAATCAGGTCAGTTCGTTCGCATTAAAGAGTCGTTCCTTCCAACTGATTTGTTCGTAAATGCGCCATCTTTTCTAAGAATCCCTTGAATCTGCTTTTAAGAATAGCTGTGGCCACGATATTAACTGAGATAGCAAATTCACAGTTTAAAATATAACTCGTCATTGCTCTCTGTTGGAAGAACATAGGTACACTGTTTAAACAAACAAGATACAGTATGATGATTTGTAGGTTTAAAAGGTACTGTACAGTAGGTGCCACCACATACACTACTATCAATACATCTAAATTAGCAACTAGTGTGAACTGTCCTCTCTACCTGTTCTTCATCAAGCGGAGCTCCCTCTTTTGCAAGGCATCCTCCATGGAGTTGTGGCAGCTTTGAGCGCTGGCCCCTGCCACCCCCTGTGGGAGGTTGGAGCTGGGGTGAGGCAGCTGGCAGGCAGTCAGGTCACCTGCAGTGGCTGGGGAGACACAAAACAAAACAAAAGTTTTCTATTGATTTGAATTTAATTTAATTAGCCTGAAAAAACAAATTACAGGTCCTACTGGTGAGAAAAGTAGATTTTTGATTCTCATTCCCAACTCCTCAAATAGTGACGCTTTTTTTAAGCACGGGTCAGCCACCATCTGAGTTTGTCACTATCTGGCGAGTCGGGAAGCTTAAAGTGTCGGTATGTGACCAGTTGGGAGTGAGACTCAAAAATCGACCTTTAAGTAATGTCTAAATAACTTGCTAAAATAGTACGCATACCATTATCCAATCAAGCAACTCACTATGTAACCAGGAAGTCACTCTGGCATCCCAAGATGTGACAAAGACGGCGGTGCTACATATTGCAACCAACTAAACACCCCTCATCTCCATGGTAGCAGCTGAAATCGAGTATTATTGCAAAAGGTCCTCTGACTGTTTTCAGTAGAACATGGTGGACTTTGCGGAGGAGGACCTGCTCCCTCTGTAGTTATGTGTTGCAGTCTGTTTTGATTTCATTAGTAATAATTAGTACTGGGCTAATCGACACATAATGAACACTTTTTATAACTAGTTCATGTTTAAATTTACAAGGATTTGGTGCAACAGCTCAGTGTCAATCAATTGTCTGTCAATCATTTTCAACTCAGTGCCAAATTAAGCTCTGACACAGTCGTAATAGTCCTGCCACTCATGCTCAATGCCTCAGAGAATGCAATCAAAAATACTGTAAATTCACAGTCGTTTCATCAATCACATTCTCATCTAATAAGTTCCGTGCAAAATGTCACATAATAGAATGTATAATTGACTGAATTCCCCATTTAAGTCATTGTTCTTCTCCAACGGCTGTGCGATACCGAGAGAGAAATACACATTGGGAGATTGTACAGCTCTGTTCATTGTTTGCCCAGTGCCAGTGGAACTCACTGCCCCTCATGTCATTTAATACGCCGCTGATTATTTCTGTGATATGCTGGAATCGCACAAGGAACAGGACATAATCACGCTGTTGCCAGTGACTGACGTCAATGCACGTCTTATTCGCCAGTTCGCATTTACATGTCTCTGCTGGGGGCCTGTTCCAGGAAAGAGCGGCGACGTCAGCTACTGCTGCTATGTGCTCTGAGTGGGCAGAGCACTGGAGCAGTTCACAGGGAGAGAGGGAGAGACAGAGGGAGAGACAGAGGGAGAGACAGAATGACTGAGAAGACAAGCAGACCATATGAATGTCTCTCATCGGGGTAAGATTGTTGCATCCGTGGAAAATCAACTCAGCTACTTTTTTTTTAAAGGACTTGTGATGTGAGGTGAATAAAAACTGTATTACTAAATATTAAACTTTCCAAATAGAGGGTTAATCGTACAAAAAATATGTTTGTCTTTTTCATCCATCGACAAACAGTCATTAATGACACTAATGATCACTTACTATATTTTGAGAAATGGCTAAACGAGTATGTCAAAAAAGGCCTATTTTTTAGATATAAACATGAAAGAGATAATAAGCAGACATACCTGTTTCTGTCTCATCCCCTGTCACTGCCATACTGTATCTACTGCCGGGGTTTTTTCCAAGACAAACAGTCCCCTTCACAGTCCTCTCTCTGACTGAAATGTTACCACAGCCAACAGCAAGGCTATGTGTGCAATTTACAATTAGAGGCACTGACATCAGCATGACATCACTGGCCTCCTGATGTCAACAGTATGGTTTGCTCTCTCCCCGACACGGCGCTATGAGTCAGGGGCTCTGCTGTTTGTCTTTGGAAGGAGGAATTTTTCCTCAGCTAGAGTGGAGCACAACTCCGAAGAGCAGGGCTTGTTGGAGACGGAGAGTCGAGGGGCAGAGATGATTTGGATTTAAATCATTCAAACCCTTTTAACGGTTCAAACCTCACTGTATACTCCAGAAATAATATTTGATCATTTATTTCTATAGAGACAATTATACATCTTGATAGAAGTTATTGCAAAAACAGGTTTTCAACACAGTATCACCACAGTATTAGAGATATATCGTGACCATTATTTTTCCTCCGAATGTGTTTTCACTGCATGTCGAAGGGAGGCACACTGGGTGTCAAACATTCATGCAAGTACCTCAATCCTACACTGTACAAACAGGTTATTCATATAGCTAAATTCACTATACATGTACTTTAAGTGTAGCCACTGTCATAGCAAAACATTATCGCTTGATTCATACTCAGAGCTAAAGGAGCTGGCTCCCTCTGCAGGCAAAACACAGGTAAATATGGGACCAAAGTCCTGACGTATAATATGATGATGTTGTGTGAAAAGATGGAGTGATGGAGGAAGTATGCAGAAAATGTAATATGGTAAAAGCAGCAATACCATACTCCTTAAATACTCTGAGTGTAATACAATTAAATGCTATAACAGTGAATGTCATTAAAGTAATACCTCCACCAAGGAGGTTATGTTGTCACCTGTGTCTTTTGGTTGGTTGGTTGATTGATTTGTCAGATGAATAACACAAAAGCTACCGCACAGATTTCCACAAAACTTAGACAGATGATGGGTCTCGGCCAAGAATTGACCCCATTAACTTTTGGTGCGGATCTAGATTAAGGTCAGAATCTGGGAATTTTTTTCTCACTTTAAACATTGCAAGATAGGGTGCTTTTAGTCTTATTCATTAATTATATGTAAGGGAGTAATGCATGGGATTTTAATGAAAAAACAGGCATAATTAGGTGGCATGCATCTATGAGCTGGTACAATTTGATGTGGATCCAAATAAAAGTCCAGAATTAGTCATTTAAAGGGGACAGTTGGGCTGTGACGGAGTGATCTCTACTGAGTTCCTTTCTGGTTTTAACTGCTTTATGTGCAGTAAGTAGTTAAATCTGTTGAAGTGCTTTATATATTATAAAATCATTATATGTTCTGTATGTAATGTCTTAATCTTTAAAGTTATTAGTAACCTTTAGCTGTCACATGTGCAGTGCTTGAGGTAATGAGCGTACTTGCATGCTATAAGATCGAATGAAATTAACTAAATAAATAATAAATAAATAAATAAATAAATTTGTTTCATAACAAATGCATATTTTTGGTTATGAATAATATATCGTTAGCATCCGTATTAAACATTACTACTCCTCTGGAAAGATGTTACAGGAGAAGGAAGGCTGCAAAGTGAACGTAGGATGTGATCAATAAAACAATGCTGATGTATCTGGTAAATTGGGAAAGCTCATCACTACACGGCCCTTTCCATGGGATTACGTGCCATTACAGTATAATCATTTCCTCTTGCATTCACAGAGCTGATCCAGAAATCCCTGAGCAACTGTCAGTGTATTGTTTTCCTGTTTTCTGCCCTTGTTTGCAACCTATTCTAACTAATTAGCGGTAGTGTTCCGTAAATAAGGTGTAACTTAGAACGCCGGCTTACTATTCACCTGTGGGACATCCAGTGTTTCCTCTCTGTACTCTTGTGGTCTTGGATGATAAGGGGGGCTGAGATAATACAATATTAGGGTTTGTTTATCTATAATATGGTATTATTCATCAATTGTAACATACAACAAAACCTCGGTTATGGGCAGTGGCATAGGTATCATCACCCTAAAAATGGACTGTCTTGTGGTAGGGAGGACATACAGTACTAGCACTCAGGAAATTACACAGACAGAAGAAGAAGGAGCAAACCCCAAACAAAGGACCGGGGCGTGTATTCAGTTTCTTGTTTTGAAAACAATATAACACGCTCAAGTGTGGTTACCAAATGTTACCTGGCATAGAGAGGGTATGATAGACCCGCGTGCAGCGCAGCAACTCCCCAAAGTACTGAGGGGTGCTTGGTAAAGGTGGTGGTGTTTTTGTGCTGGGAACGGCCGTGGGTGGCAGGGTCTGCAGGGGCTGATGGTTCCCTTCTGACTTCACTTGGCTCATTCTTACAGACCTAAACAGCAGCAATGTGAGGCAATATTAGTTAAACGTTTATCTGTTACTATGCATTTACTAGTCCAACAGAGCACTTCTCTCTCAATACACACACACACACACACACACACACACACACACACACACACACATATATATATAAATATATATATATATATATATATATATATATATATATATATATATATATATATATATATATATATATATATATATTTATTATATTTATATTTATATTTATATCAGCACATTCTCTGCTTTAAAATGATTTAATTAGTAAAGAAGGGCTATGGATGTGTTCAGTTCTGGTATAAGGGTATATGCTAACAACAATTCAAAACATTTCCTGTTTAAAGTACAGTGGAAAGCAAACAGTTGCTCTGGCTGGCTGCCTCTGCTTGTTAAGTCCAGTCAGTAAGTTAGCAAGCTAGCCAGCTAGTTTGTAGCTCGATTGTTTGAGTGTTGACAAGTTGTTATTTATAGCTGTTAATAAAATGATAATAGTCGTAAAATCACATCAACTGATTATTTTGCTCGAGCTACCTTAAACTGGCTCTTTTACATCCATCACATTGGCTAGTTACCTAAACGTGTTAGTAGCTAGTTAGCATATTTGTAAAGACAATTTACAAATCACTGGTGTGACCTACCTGTAGAGAAAAGTTCACTTCAATTAATGTATTTTCATAAAATGTGTGTTTGTACGTAACCAAGGCTAACGGTTTTGTTGTTGTTATTATTAAAGTCATTTTTAGATCATTCTGATTGGTTGATTTGAGTAAAATTATGCAATCATTGGCCCGCCCTTTTTATGATTTTTTTTAAGCTTCAAAGTCATTCAACACACACAAAAAAAAACGATCGTCACTTTTATGTTGATATTTTTCTCCCCAAATTGTCACGTTTTGTTTTCATTTATAGTTATACATTTCTGTAACAATAGCATTCGAGACAGAAATATTTTAACACCAGCTTGGTCAGTCACTGTAGGTGTATACGAGGTGTATTACCAACGTTGAGGGAAAATGTTTACCTCCTGTTCTGGGGAACAGGAATGATATACAGTATATAATTATAGCCTACATAACGCCTGTGGTTTTTTATAATGCTCAATTCCTTGGGGCTTTCCGTAGTTTCAGGCGATACCATGGTTATATGGGTGTTCTCATGACTTGGATTTGTGTGTATTTAATGTTATTCTCATTAAAATGTGCAACTTAAAATACATTATATACAATCTAAAAATTATCAAATCCACTTTGCCGCAGTAAAAAGGGAAAACAAATCTTTATGACCAATTTACGTCTGTTCATAATACACCCCCATGTAATACAATGGTATAATCCAAGAGGTAGGGAAGACCTGTAAGTGAGACAAATCAATCCTGTGACAGCGGAGAAACTTGAGTTTTATAACAAATAAATACAGAACAGAGGTACGTACTAATCTAAAGTCCACGCTTGACCTCAGTAACATGTTTTGTTCAACAACAGCAACGTATTTTGCCGAACTGTCAGTACAAATGTGGGGAAATTGCATAGAAGATGACCATTTGCTAGCGATAGCTGAGCTATCGTTAGCTTCTTGCTAGCTGGCTAGCTGCTAGCTGATGCCTGAAAACTGGTGGGACTTGAGCAGGAAGAAGTAGCATGCTAGCTAGAAGCTAGCTAGCCTTTTAGCTAGCCATCCTATTTTGGGATTGGCATTCCGCTAGCTAGTAACCTTAACTTAGCTGGCGTTATCATGACTGTAAGGAGGCTGCTTATTTAGAGATGTTAATGCTTCCTTTTGAAAGACGAATATCGGCTCATGCGAGTTGGTGAGCAAGAAAAACTGTGCATGATGATGTTGCAATGTTTTCTCTTACGTGAAATCAACTGGTTTGAATGACGAGAAACAACACAGGGCCTAGTTTCTCTTACTTGGAGGTAATCTGTGATTCTTCTGGCACAGATATAGAAATATGTTTATTATTGTATGCAACAGTCTCGGCCGGTGAATTGCACACCTAGAATAGCATTAATCCCTGATATGTGTTCACTGTCGACGAACGTTAGTATTACCTCGATGAACTTGAGCTCAATGTTTATCTCATCTGTTGCTACCATAGTAATGTGAGCAGCTGTTTTGAGGCAGGCTATTTACTATTACGCTAATGTCTGTTGATGCACATGTGCACTTTGCCCTATGTTCTGACACCTGCATCATTTTATTCCGCTTTATTAATGCTGTTTTCGAATCTGTATAACGAATAATATTAATTGAAACGTGACAACAAAGTTTTACATTACAGAATATTCAGTCTTGTGATTTTCATTAAGGCTTTTTCTGTTTTTTTTGGTCATTATATTTATTCTGGCAACTCACAAAGTGGGGGAAACATCTTGTTTACTGTAACAGTCCAAACTGCGTGGTGGGAAGTTTGATGGTTACATGATGAATATGATTATGATGAATATTACCATAATGAAACTGAAGTCAAGGGCTAAGCAACTCATCTATTCATTTTGTAATTCCTTTACTCACTTCTGTGTTTCTATCTTCTGACAGGCTGAAAGAGAAACTGTACAATGTCCTTGAAGCCGCGGGTGGTGGATTTTGACGAGACATGGAACAAGCTACTGACGACAATCAAGGCCGTTGTGATGCTCGATTATGTGGAAAGGGCCACGTGGAATGATCGCTTCTCGTATCCTATGCCAGCTTGCATCAGACTGAAATTTAAATGGCAACACAGGAAATGGCACAAGCTGATCAGTACAGTAAAGCTATCCGCAGCTTGCATAGCACTTTTTGTGTTTGACTTTTTAATTCAGATAGATCTGGATGGTACATTTACCCATACATGTTTCAGAAAGGTGTAACATTGAGTATGTTGAATGTCTGTGTGAAATATTCAGCCATTTTTTGTATGTATTTGTAGGTAATCACTAGCTGACGTTACACATACTATATCCCATATTTCATACATACTACATCTTTATTAACTGTATATTTACGTGTACACATAATGGGACTCATGTCCTCATGATTTTATCCTGAACTCCAACACCAGTGACATTTATGCCTTGTGCGTTGCATACCCAGAGCCTTTGGGTGAGAGATTATACACAGAGACCAAGGTGTTTCTAGAGAATCATGTCCGACAGTTGTACAAGGTAATGGCTCACAAAAAGGGACACACAAAGAAAAACATGTAGAGTTATTTATTTTTTTGTTTTATCTCTACAGTAAGCTCCTTTCCGTAACAGCTGTCGTGCTTGTCTGTGTATTTTAGAAAGTCCTGGAATCGGAGGAGAAGGTTTTAGTGATGTACCACAGATACTGGGACGAGTACAGCAAAGGAGCTGACTACATGGACTGCTTGTACAGGTACCATTGCTGCCTTTTTATGTGCTTTGTTTTCACTTCATATACTGATATCATATCAGTGAGTCATGACGCTGATTCAGCATTTAGTGCTGTATGTTTTTCCTCTTCCACCTTTATTTCTTAAACACAACAGTGCAAAACAAAGCAGTGTTCGATTTGCTCTAAGGCTGAGTATATGATGAGACTGTTTCCTTAATTTCACAATGGTGTTAAAAAGGTTGGCCAGTTTGTTTTGTTTGTCTCTTTTCAAATGAAGGACTTGTCTGTATTCAGCTTGTCGTTGTGTTTACTTCAAGTACTACTTTTAATAGAAGAAGTGAACCAAAGCAGGTCTCTGTCTTTGTCAGTGCTCGTTCCTTAAAGTTGGCACGGTGCGTCAGGGTCCGTAGATGCAAAGCGTACTAATTCTATCACAAGAGACGACGTTCCAGTCTGCAGTTTTTGTACCTAAAATATTACCTTGAAAATCATTGTGACAAGTGCCAACGGGCATTTGGTGTGTCCTGATTCATTCTAAATCAATACTCCTTGGAGAGCTTTCAAATCTATTTTTATGTGTACTTCCCACCAGACTGTCTGTGCATACATATGCCTTTGTCATTTATTATGTCAGCATGAGCAGGAGAGAGAGGGAGCCTCTTGGCTTTAGTAGTGACACAATAGTGGTGAGTTCTTAATATAGAAGAGGGTCACATTTCCCTTAATTGATGTCTGTGTGGATGTACATGTGCGTGTTTGCATGCTGTTAAACACAAATCATCAGGTAGTGGAGGTTGGACTGAAGTACCAACTGTGTCAAAACAGACTGTTAACACCTTCCATCCATATTCCAATCTCCAGGTTTCATGGGTAGTGGTACTCAACGCTAGACGTTACATTAGCAGCCCTTTAACACTTGATGCTAGTGTTTTATGATTGTCACAGCTTGACAATGGGAGAGAAATGAGGCTAGTTAGCATGATTGCTATACTGCTGACAGTAGGGTTTCTGCAGGTCCATCAAAAGTAGGGCTGCATGTGAAAGAAATCATATGCTGTTAATTTTGTCAGATGCAATATGACTCACAATCAGTGGGAATGATCATGTGTTTCTTGCATCCGATTAAGGTTCATAGACCACGACATATCTGCAGCACTACAGTACTTCATTATAATGCTGTTTTGTCTCACGTCTATCAAAAAAGCATTTGTATATTGCTCTATTCAATAACTGTAATAATTCTTGAATCTAGTAATCTCAGTTTTGTGGGTTTTAACATGTCTTAAACATTGTTACGATGTTAAGGTGTTAAGTTAAAGTTCTATCAACTTCAGTCTTGCTTTGAAATGGGTTAAACTAAATCAATACACAAAATAGTACCCAGTAGTCTTTCAAAATCCACCTCAGTTCGTGTATTGCATTTTGGTGTGCTGTCTTGAGTAGCCTCTCCTCATTGAAAAATATAGCTGCTTCTGGAAGTAATAAGTATAACTGTTTCTGTTAATGTTATTTTGATCATGTATTGGTAAATTCAAGTTCATACTGAGACCCTGTATTCACATCTGGAGCATCACTAAAGTCTGGCCCTGGTGCAACCCTCACAGTGCTAACAGCATTAATTCCTTGAACTCTGTTAAACAGACGGTAGCTTAGGGTTATTTTTCGGCAGCATCAGTTGCATTCATAATGGTCTTGAAAAAGTCTTTAAAAGTCTTAAATTTAACTTGTTGAAACCCTGTAGAGGAATATAGCACAGCTGTGAAAACATCATTTGGGAATGAATCGACAGACATAGATCAGCTTTGATGGCATCTATCTGACTGTGACTGTTCTGTCCTGCAGCTAATATATTGCTTGCTTCCTTTGAAAAATGTTGAAACACACTTCCAGTGCATACATTTCATCATCAGAGTTTTAGTCATATGAATTTGAGACAGTCGTATAAAACAAATCTTCCTCATTTTGCGATATAAAACTTTTAGAATGAGATAGAAACCCATCCTTCATTCAATTGTTATTTACTCAAAGGTGCACTAAATAAGTTCTGTCAGCTGCCGTAAATGTGTTCTCCAGCCAACAAGTTGTCTTTGTCTGTCTGCAGGTCGTGTACCGTAGCATTCTCTGAGCTTTTTTGTCACAAAATGAAGCCTACAGAGGGATAATGAGTGCAGTGCGACACAACCTTACAGTAAATGTGTGGGCTGGAGAACCAAAACTGTGTGTTAACATGCTGGGTGATTTTAGTGCTTTGATCAGCTCCTTTCACAAAAGGGAAAAAAAAAGATCATTACAGGTTTAAGAAATGATACAATCCAATATTTCCTGTGACAAGGGACACCAAGGCCTTGAAAGTTTTTGTCAGTTGGCATAGTGCTGAACATGCATGGATTTTTGTATTTTTGGCAACAATAGAAATAAAAAATAGTTTGATATCACTGTGCTTTGTTACATTATGCATGTCTGTCTCCTGCAGTAGCCATTCCACCCATAAATATGTCTCTTATCTTGATTGCTCTGCTTATGCAATATATTTTTTTGCTGTGCTGTGTTAGAGAAGGCAAGAGACCACATAGTCATCCAGTACTGCAACACAACATAATTGAGAAATGCTCTCACATTCAAACCTCCGTGTCTATAAAGCCCGCTAGTCGTCATTATATAAATTCTGTGAAAGTAATTGACCTTAATCAGTGTCTGAAACTATACAGTGTTGGGCTCTTATATGAAGGCTGTTTGAGCCTGGAAAGTCCTCGAAAACTCCTTGAATTTGATCTTTAAGAATGTGTGGTAACAATCTAACTTTAACAGCAAAACACAAAGAAAATAAACAAAACTTTTATATATACTTTACCAAGTCTTACATGTGTCAAGACATGCGTTTCATGTCTGCCTCTAGGTCATTAATTGGCTGGGAATCCTCAACATTTTAGATTTCATTAGCTAACCTGACACTCATGACTAACCATGGACTTGCAGCGGGTGACCTCTGAGAGCAGCCATGTTGTGGTATAACTTAATATTACACACACACGTAAATATTAGATGACAACTTTAATCTTCTAACATGTTGACCTCATCCCTCACTTTGTTCAGGTACCTCAACACTCAGTTCATCAAGAAGAACAAACTAACAGAAGCAGACCTACAGTATGGCTACGGGGGAGTGGACATGAATGAACCGCTCATGGAGATAGGAGAGGTATTGGCTGATTTCAAAGTGCTGGTACAAAAAAAAAAAAATGTCCTCCACATTTACACTTTTACACGTGCTAAATTTATTATCTGAATGTACTGAGAGCACATTCATAGACTGATGGAGAGATTGGTGGGATTGCTTCTCTGGGACCCTGTTCCCAGGTCAAGAGTTTCACCATTGAGCTACACCGACTTATTCCAGAATCTGTTTACACTGTTGTGACGTGCTGTCTCATTTGCTGTTTCAGTTGGCGCTAGATATGTGGAGGAAGCTCATGATTGAGCCTCTTCAGGCTGTCCTGATCCGGATGTTGCTGAATGAAATCAAAAAGTATGTTTTTTACACACGCTAAGCTACTAGCAATGTTTTTTTTGTTTTTTTTTCTGAAAAGCACTTTTTGTTGTCATAGGTATTCTAATCGTACACTCATTGGTTTTAAATTATCATTAATAAGCTGCCTGATTTCCTGCTGTTTTTTTTTACTGTTAATGTATAGACATATAGTCTGATTTAGCAGCGGTATTTCAGCTACACCAAACAGTGTGTCAACAGTGCTAATAATTACAGTACTCCTGTGAAAATATATGCTGATTAATAGGACCTTGCTTATCTCAATCCAAGGGATAAACTTAAAAACACGTATAACAAAAAAAGTTCCATGAATTCTACAGAGGTATTTTATGTTCATTTTTTCAAGAAAATCCATGACATGAACCAGGTGAGTCAGTGTTGTTTTGACCCAGAAACATACAGTAAAAGTCAGATCAGATCTAACTCCGCTTCCTCATGTCTTACAGTGATCGTTGTGGCGAGAACCCCAACCAGAAGGTAATCCATGGGGTCATCAACTCCTTTGTTCATGTTGAACAGTACAAGAAGAAGTTTCCACTAAGGGTAAGACAACAAATAATGACCCAGACGATTGCAGTCATTTGCATTCTGTTTTTATATCTCAGGCTATTTATTCAGTTATTGTCGTAAATGTGAACAATGAGGTAAAAATCCAACATTAACATTAAATCCAACATTATTTCTCATTGTTTTGCATTGTCCACATGGACAGACACTTATATAGATCTGTATCTGTCCATGTATACGAAATCTAATGTGGGTCATATCCTCTGTCTCGTTTACAGTTTTATCAGGAAATCTTCGAAGGGCCATTTCTGACAAAAACAGGAGAGTATTACAAACAGGAAGCCTCCAATCTACTGCAAGAATCCAACTGCTCACAGTATATGGAGAAGGTAGGACAGATGAACAGATAACGCAAGTATGTGAGTGTTGTGTTCGTTCATGTGCGCCTGTGGCCTACTGTAACACTGTTATCCCGTTGTGTTTGCGTTGATTTGTTCTGTGTGCATTGCCTGTTGTTGGAATCGAGTTTATGAAAACTTACATTGCGTATCTTGCTCGGGTTGAACGTGTGTGTATCTGTGTGTCCCCCAGCATTCATCAGATAAGTGTACATTCACCCAGGGTATGTGTGTGTGTGTGTGTGTGTGTGAACTGTCAGGTCATGTCAGTCTGGTGACATAAGAGTTTTAATCTGAGTATTAGCTCTACCATTAACCCGCTACGGTTGAGATCACAGACCCCAGGGCAACTTCAGCTTTCTCTCTCTCTCTCTCTCCCCCTCTCTCTTTCATTCATTCATTCATTCAGGCAATAATCAGATTTCTCTGATAGATTTACCCCTCCAGCCTGTAAACAGGATCATCATTAAAGCTTTACCAGGCATTAGGGCTGTGTGTGATACGACAGCGAAAGAGCATCAACAGACACCGTAGAATAGTTGAGTCCCCTCCTGTCCTGACAGGCTCAGTCACAGTTGCTTATCTGACCCAGTTTGTAGCTGCGGGGAGGCATTTTTCTTTTTCTCGTTCTTCCTTTGGTATCCTAATGTGATGTGTGCCAAAACTATATGGAGACTGATAAATATCAGCTGGCCCATCAGCGCAGAATGAGGCCTAGCCCATATGTTTTGTACAGTTAAGCAAGTAAGCAAGCACAGTCAAGCAGATTGTAGGTTCTAGCAGCATTAAGACGTTTCTGTTTCACAATATAGTCATGGAAAAAACTGTGCTTCATGTTTTTATTATTTTTATTTATTTAGAATGGATCAAGTTTAATCGGAAACAGACATGAAGTGAAACTTAAAGTGTAAAATTAGATGGCTATTAAATGGAACCTCTGCAACCTCTGTCTGCTGGAAAGATAATAAATATCTAGTCATGTAATGCGATGTAGAAATGTGGTCATGTAGAATTCAAAAACAGATTGTAATATCAATCAAATCTGAATACACTCTTGGAAAACACGTTTTCATTTTCATTTTTGTTTTGAAGAGAAAAAGAGCTCTTATCAGAACTGCTACTTTTCCCATTGCGTCACCTAGTGAAATTGTTCAAATGCTGAGATTTACGTCACCAAAACAAATGAAAAGATCAAGTAATAGTTGAAGTTTGGTTGCATGTGTGTTGACAGTTGGTTTAACCCACGTCTATGTCAACTATTTAGTTAATAAAGATCAGTGTTACTACAGTATATAATGTCACTTTGGATACATTCAGTTAAAGGTTGCAGTATTTTGTTTTTAAAAAATAGTATATTTTACCATTTGGAAATTGCAGAGACAAACTGATAACCCCTCTAAGCCCTCTCTCTCCACATTTCTCTTCCCCCAGGTTTTGGGACGGTTGAAAGATGAAGAGATGAGATGTCGGAAGTACTTGCACCCAAGCTCCTACGGCAAAGTCATCCATGAATGCCAGCAGAGGATGGTGGCAGATCATTTGCAGTTCCTGCACGGGGAGTGTCAGAGCATTATTCGGCAGGAGAAGAGAGACGGTCAGTCCGGCAACTGTATCCTAATGCTCCGTAGACAGTATGCACATTCAGTTGTTGTAATGGGATCAAACACTGTATTCTGTTGTGTTGTTTTTACCAGACATGGCCAACATGTACACCTTGTTGCGGGCCGTGGCCAACGGGCTGCCCCACATGATCCAGGAGCTGCAGGTCCACATCCACAACGAGGGCATCCGAGGCACCAGTAACCTCTCTCAGGAAAACGTTAGTACTACAGCACCGTGTTTGTGTGTGTTATTATGCATACATGACTTTTACATAGTACATAGTGTAGCAGATTTTCAAGCTCAAGAAAATATTTTAGCTTTGGAAGGGCTTCGAATACGCATCATTTCTTTTCTTTCTTGATACCTTTGAGGGTGGGAAGTAACGTCTTTTTGTAATGACCGGTTGTTGTGTTGCTGAGGCTTGACGGCAGCCTAATTTGACTGCACAACTGGTTTCAAGATAAAACTGTGTCCTGTGTTGAGTGTTATTATTGGTGTTTTGGGATCATTATAATGTCCTTTTGTCACTTTATAATGGACAGATTATTTTGACTTAAATTAAAAAATGTCATTTTCTGCCTCTATTTTTTAATGTAAGTTTGTCTCCTTTTTCTGGCTTTTCTAGATGCCAACCCTGTTTGTTGAGTCAGTGCTGGAGGTTCACAGTAAATTTGTTCAGCTGATAAACACAGTTCTAAACGGAGATCAGCATTTCATGAGCGCACTTGATAAGGTATTTAACCCCAGACACTACTACCTAATGCACTCTCTGTAAGTGCACAACTACATTTATAAATGTGTTCAAAGTGTAAGTAGCTACATGTATTGTCACCATTGGACCGAATGTGTTTATTTGATATCTCTCTCTCAGGCTTTGACGTCTGTGGTGAACTTCAGGGAGCCCAAGTCCATCTGTAAAGCCCCTGAACTGGTGGGTGCACACACATGCACACACACAGACAAAAACACACAGACACAGTATTATACATAGTGCCTTGACCAGGTCATGTCCCTCCTTGTGTGTCCGTCCAGCTGGCGAAATACTGCGACAATCTGCTGAAAAAGTCGGCGAAGGGAATGACAGAGAACGAGGTGGAGGACAAGCTGACGAGCTTCATCACAGTGTTCAAGTACATAGATGACAAGGACATCTTTCAAAAGGTGATTTTGCTGAATATAACAAGCATTTAACATTCTGATGTGAAAATGTACTAAGAGGGAGGTTTTGAGCTTAATATACTTCAAACGTATTCACCTCATCCTGTGTCCATTTTTAGTGTCTTCAGTTGTCCCAAAATAGTCATTTCTTATAGAAACATTGTCACAAAGGAAACTGTGTTTCAAGTCTTGTTTTTCTTTGTCCTCCTCAGTTTTATGCCAGAATGCTAGCAAAGAGGTTAATACATGGTTTATCATTGTCAATGGACTCAGAAGAAGCCATGATCAACAAACTAAAGGTAAATCCAAAGCTGAACAGGATTGACAAAAACTTGCTTTAAGTATGTCTAACACTTTAGAGCCTCAGCTAAAACGCTCAGTGTGTGTGATGCAAAGTCAGTTGTGGAAGCAACCCACAAAGTGTCATTCTTTTTAATGTCCTGTGGGACACACTCATTAAATCCCACAGTTCTTCAAGTTTTTGTTTTTTTATTGCTTTTTTACTCTCTTTTCAAACATGCACTGTCCTCCTCCTCATTACTACAGCAAGCTTGTGGCTACGAGTTCACGAGCAAACTCCACAGAATGTACACAGACATGAGCGTGAGCGCCGACCTCAACAACAAGTTCAACAATTTCATCAAGACGCAGGAGACGGTGGTGGACCTGGGTATCAGCTTCCAGATCTATGTATTACAGGTGAGGGGGAAGTCTGGCCTTATTTTCACGTTGACATCTTGAAATTAATAATTAATAACGTGATTTAAAAGTCTAAGAATATTATAAGGGCAGTTCTACTGACCACAGCTTTTTGTATCCATAGTTTAAGTACAGTGTGAAATGTTATTGCAGGCAGGAGCTTGGCCCCTCACACACGTCCCCTCCTCCACATTCGCCATCCCTCAAGAACTAGAGAAGAGCGTGCAGATGGTGAGTTGACCCCTTGTGGAGCACAGCCGAATTTGTGTTTCCGAGGTCTATATTGATCAAAGTAGTACATTGCATAATAAAACTCTGTCTTCACCTTCTCTCTCCAGTTTGAGTTGTTCTATAATCAGCACTTCAGTGGGAGGAAGTTGACCTGGCTGCACTATCTCTGCACAGGTAGCCAAACGCACGCACGCACATGCACTATTTCAAACTGAATTATGTAAGATATTAATGTAAACTGCATCTTTCTGAGACAGTATTTTAAAGAGGGACTTAGTGGATCAGAAAATGAGCAGCATGAATAAACAATAAGTATGAAAAATGGGCAGGTTTAATCATGGAAGGAAGTGTAACATATTACAATCAAGCATATTCACAGAAAAGCTTGGTATTGGCCAGATGGTTTCAGCTTCCACCACTGTTCATCTGTGTCTGCTTGGGTCAAACAGGTGAGGTGAAGATGAACTACCTGTCCAAGCCCTACGTCGCCATGGTGACCACCTACCAGATGGCTGTGCTGCTGGCCTTTAACAACAGCCAGACGGTGACCTACAAGGAGCTGCAGGACGGCACCCAGATGAACGAGAAGGAGCTACAGAAGACCATCAAGTCCCTGCTGGACGTGAAGATGCTCAACCACGACTCTGAAAAGGTCTGGAATTTGAAGTACATCCCACAACTGACAGCATGGGGTTTTGTAATTTGCTATGGGTATTTATTGGGAAGTTTGGTTGAATCAGCTTGTCCCGTCAAGTCCTTAGCAGACTCTGTTTATGCTTCATACAAGTGGTGAAAGATACTCTTTTTCTCCCGCTCTGCCCACAGGAGGAGATTGAAACCGAGTCCACGTTTTCACTAAATATGAGTTTCACCAGTAAAAGGACAAAGTTCAAGATCACAACATCAATGCAGAAAGACACACCACAGGTCAGACAAATCCATCCTTCTCAAGCTTTGCTGTTGCTTTGTTGTGTGGCAGACGTGTTGCTGACTAAAAAAAACTTGTTGCACATCTATCTGATGAACAGGAGATGGAGCAGACGAGGAGTGCCGTAGACGAGGACCGCAAAATGTATTTACAAGCTGCTATAGTGAGAATCATGAAGGCCCGCAAGGTGCTCCGACACAACGCCCTCATCCAGGAGGTGGGTGGAGGTCGTCTCAAATCAAAACCTTTGGTCGATTTCTCGATTTGAGACGTAAATGGGAACAAAAACAGAAATGACTCATGGGAACTGCAGTTTCAGAACAAGATCAAACTTGTGCTTTTTTCTGAAACCTTAGTTTCTTTGCATTCAGGTCATTTATGTATCATTATACAAATGTTCATGTTTTTATCTGTCTAGAAAAGGTTGTTATTCTGCAAATAATGATCATTTTTATTGTTGGTTCATCTTTGGCCCATTTTCTTGATTAATCGATCAGTTGTTTGGTTTATAAAATGTCAGTATGTGGTGAAAAATATTGATCAGTGTTTACCAGAACCCAAGATTACCACCCTCAATTATCAAATTACCCAAAGATCTTCACTTTAAGGCCATTTTTTTTCTCTAAATAAATAACACAAACGGATTAACTGACGATAGAAGTAGTTGGTGATTCATTTAATTGACATCTAATCAATGAATTATTGCAGCTTTGTTTGTAATATTAAATGACTGTGTTTTTAACTGTCGCTGTGTGCAGGTCATCAATCAGTCCAAAGCCAGGTTCAACCCAAGTATCAGCATGATCAAGAAGTGCATCGAGGTGCTCATCGATAAGCAGTACATCGAGCGAAGCCAGACCTCGGCAGACGAGTACAGCTACGTCGCATAGGCAGAAGAGCCCAAGCCCAGGAGCGCTTACACACAAACACTCGCCTGTGTGACTGACCGGCAGATGCAGGTTTAAAACATGAAATAAATAACAAAAAGAGACTCATTCATCCATTTTAGGTTTTGGACTGTCGCTGTCTGCTGTGATTCCATGCGGTGACTAAAAAGCAGGACTGGTGCCTCCATCTTTGAAAACAAGAAAAAAGTCATCGTGTCACGTCAGACAGCCAGCTAACGCCACCACCCTCCTTCCAGCCCAGCCCACCTTCTGATTTTAAGCTGTTTACAACATCACCAGTGCCACGCACCTGTGCGTCAAACGACAAAAAGAAAATGCCTATAGCTGTGGAAAGAGCCGATAAACATACCCGTTGACCGAAAAATAACGGAAAAAAAAAGAAAAGCGGGGAAAGAGGTTGTTGTGACATCAATGACACATTGGTGGCTACACATTAAAAACATGCTTTCTTTTCTCACGTTTGCAGTTGTTGTGTGTTTTTTTTTTTTTCTTTCTTTGTTAAATGTACTGAAGTTAGGAAAAAAAATATTGTAATAAAACTGGTATACTGACTATTGTATCTACTTTCAAATGTAAAGAAAAAATGAGGTGACAAACATGATCCTGCTGCTTGTCAAATAAATAAATAAAAACACTGAAAGGTTTTATGTAAAAATCTGTCAAGCCTGTTTATGTGTGTCATTTTGAGTGAAAGTCGATCACTATACTGCAGCTGCTCTTTCTGGTGTCTGCACTGTAAACAAGAATCAAGCTGAAACAGAGAACAGCTGTAAACAAAAAAAACAACCGCTGGGCCCCGGTTGAGGCCTTTTCACTGCAGACACTGTTCACCCATCATGGTAGGAAAAGCGCAGGTGTGTGTTATTAACAGTGGCTTGGTTTTCTTTTCAAATGCCTCTGTAAGCCATGACAGTCTAACAGTAGAGGCCCATGTGTACATTTGCAGGACCCTGAAACTGAAGCAGCTCAATGCAGTTCAGCCATCACTAACTGCCACTCACATATTCACACTGATATCTGGACTGTTAATTGCCTAAATTTATTATTCTGTTTATAACTACCATCTTGGATGTTGGAAAAACTAGTTTGAGGCGGATGAGAGTGATGATATAAGCTCTATATTAAGGCAACATCATGGATGAATACGCTAAAAACAATCTTTGTATTGTCTATATATTGTAATTGTAAGGGACATTGAAAATGTACGCGAACAATCATATGATATTAAAGAAATTAAAGGATTAATGTAAATATTTATGTGTAGTCGTCTGAGCACGAACACATTAGAAGTAGTAAGTGGAAACCAGAAATAAGGTTTTTGGTGCGTGCTGCGCTGCAGGATGCGTACATGCGCGTTCGGTGCGCAGTACGATTCCCACAGCACACAGCGAGCTGCGCCTCTGAGCCAGCTGTTGCTCTGACAGCTGTGGCGCTGCCGCGGGCTAATCTGGTAGGAAAACTGTACCTGAGCTGAGGTGAGACATGACGCTCAGACTCACAGCGCTGGTTACTGATCAGTTATCAATGACATCTGCATGGAAGGGGCCGAATCACTGAGATCACCATGTAATGTTAGCGCACGCACGCCC
Organism: Acanthopagrus latus; assembly: GCF_904848185.1. Lineage (NCBI taxonomy): Eukaryota > Metazoa > Chordata > Actinopteri > Spariformes > Sparidae > Acanthopagrus > Acanthopagrus latus. Next base: position 6,979,062 of record NC_051057.1, on the reverse strand, counting down.
GCCATGTTTTTTTGTTTATAATCAGATTTTTAAAAAAATGTATCGATCTAAACGGGGCATACAAATGCATAAACAGATGGGAATGCATCGCTACTGTAGCACACTGATGGAGGAAATAGTCACTTTTTCCACGAGTAATGCACGCAGGACCTCGTGGCGCAACGGTAGCGCGTCTGACTCCAGATCAGAAGGTTGCGTGTTCAAATCACGTCGGGGTCAAACCTTTTCAAATATGATGCTTATGTCATAGTGAAATCTTTCAATATATACATTCAGGGCTTGTCTGACGGGGGCAAAACACGTCCACCGTCCACACATGAAAATCTAGAAAAACAAAAACCATCATATCGCGCTTACTGTATCAGTCTTGTGTTGAAACTGCGTTTGTGACATTAATGTTAGCCCTCAGCAAAGCCGGGTGGTTTTCATTTCTCCCCACGCATTTCCACCAAGAATGATGCTCTGCACACTCAGGACTGATGGATCTCTGCAGGTTCTTATGGGAGAAACTGCTGGAAGCTGAGTGCCATAGACGTTTATTTGAATTGAAATCATATTGGCATTCTTTAAAATTGCTGTTACGCAGGTATTTTATCCGTAAATCAGACTGCAATGAGATAGTTTAGTAAAATGTGTCCTCAGGGAGGAAGTGATGTGTGGGTTAGAGCGTTTCCTTCATCATCACATCAGTTTCTGTGTTGTTGCTGTCCTGATGGTAAGTGGAGGGCGGTTCGGTCTCACAGTTTGTGATGAGAGCAGTAAAAGCGTCGGCCTCGACTTGATTTGAACCAGCAACCTTCTGATCTTGAGCGAGACACGTTACCGCGCCACAAGTTCACAGTGTGTTCTGACCTCGGCCTCCAGGCAAACTCAAAGCTGTGAGAGCGCAGCCCAACACACAGTACTCTTCTTCGTGCATCCCATCTACTGGCAGCGTTTTGCAGGACTGCTGGGTATTGAGACCTGTTGAGGTGTGACACTGATATGCCCAAACAGACAAATGTCATTAAAAAACAGTTATTGTACAATTAAAACCTATTTTTTTCAACTTAACCAGATAAACTTTTGAATTGTGTCATTTTGACATTTTTGTAGCTTTGGGAGCAAAAGTCGGCCTCCTCTTTATATTCAAGTGTAAATTCCAAGTGTCCACTGCAACCAGCCGTCCTCACCGGGCTGTAACGTTAGGAACCCGTCTCCCACGGGACAACAAAGTGCATGCAAAGCAGCAACTGGCAGCCTTTGTTAATCCGGGAAATCACAGTGCTAAGGCCGTGCTCACACTGTTCGCTGTGTTCACAGGCACGCACCGGGGCCCCTTCCCCCCCCCCCCCCCCCCCCACACACACACACACACACAGCAATTAAAGGCTCCAGACCTAATCCCGACAAAGATGATTCCTGGAGAGAGGCTGCGGTGTGATACTCTGAACGGGCCTGCAGATGGGGCCCTTCAGCTTCTGGAGATACTGCGGCGTAACGGCGAAGCTCACTCGAACGCCACAGGTTCTGGGAATCAAACTGTAGTGTAACTGATTATGAACGCACACATTTGAATTGAGCAGTTGCAGAATGTCCCAATTAAACCCATGAACAGATCCCCGTGTTTGTTTTCAGGCTTAGCAAGCTTAAAGTCTTACTTTTTTTTTTTGTTTTTTTTTTGTCACGTTGCGGCGCATTAGTCAGATCCGGGGTTCGACTGCAGGACCGCGCTGCCTCGAGCTATTAATAACTTTATCGCGAAGTCAGGGGCGCAGTCAGAGCGGCTGGTAATTGGCGTCGATCAAACTTCAACTGGGCCGACCACTTTGGGGGGGATCCACGTGCCCCGGCTTGCATCGGCGTGGGATGATCAGCAGAGATTTGGTCCAGGTGATGTGAAAAGTTGCTCAGTGCAGTTCAAGTCGTGAAACTGCACGCGTTTTGAGCTACATCTGCACAAAAGGGCTTTGGGCAGATGTTCTTTGTAACGCTGCCCCGTTACCTGTTCCTCTGCATCTGATGTTCTGTCAGCGAGTTTTACCGGTACACGGTTTTCAGCTGCTGGTATCCAGAGGTTGGCGGCGGAGGCAGAGGAAGGATGCAGTGAATGACGCAGGCGTGAGTGAAACTGTGAGAGAGTGTGTTGGATTCTCCGGTGGTGAGGTAAGTCTGCGGTGACAGAAGGATTCGTCAGGTAGGACCTCCTCCACTCCTCCTAGGGCCAAGTCTCAGCACGTCTAGTCAGGGGAAGCGTCACACACACACACACACACACACACACACACACACACACACAGATGCAGAAACACACATGTTTTGTTTTCCTTTCTATTCTGCCGCCCTGCTCTCCAAACAGGAAAACGTGTGTGTGGTGTGGGGGGGGGGGGACCCTCGATAATTATAAAAATGGAGGTGGAACACTTCTTGTGCCACGTTTACACAGGAGTAAACATTTCCTCAGGTTTAGACCTCGCGTATAAATGTTTGGACGGAGGCGCTCTACCTGTATAAATCACGCCGACGTGAATGTTGCTCTCAGAGGCAAAGAAAGACAGCGCTGTAAACTGCCAGGCTTTCTTTAAAAAACACGCCTCTTCTACCCTCCACCCTGGATCACTGTGTCAGATCAATGTGTTCCTTCTTAGGTGAACGTAACAACGCTAAAAAGTTGCTTTTACAGGCGTGTGTTCCCTTGGTACGGGGAGAAATTTGGGATCTTGATGGTGGGTGCTAAAGCCGAGTGACATCCGGTCTGAGGGGAGGAAAGAACTGGGAGTAGTCGTGGCTGCTGAACTCTGTTTTAGCGCCTGCGTCTGAATATTCCCAACTCGGTTTAAAGACTGGAAACATCCAGCTGACCTTAATGGGATTTGAACACGCTACCTTCTGATTTGGACATTTGGATGCACAAATGTTGATCATTTGGGATGAAACCTGAGGTCTCCTGATAGCCTAATCATTTCTCTGACTTGTAATTTGACTGGGGGGGGGGGGGGGTGTCTTAAATAGATTTAAATGACTTGAATTATTTGACATGATTTGAAATAACCATTTAACCATTACTGAATTATTATAGATTATCTTTGAACGGGCAGCCTTCTTATCTGGAATCAGATGCAGTGCTGTGAGGGTCATCTAGGGTCGGCATCGGGTCATCAGGGAAACTCACAGCTGTGAGAAAACTAGCGCTCGTCACACAGTACTCTGTGTTTGTGTGAACAGTGGTGGGGGTCGAAATACAAAGCTGCAAATTCAACAGTATCCAAGCAGGGATGCATTTACACACTAGAAGGCCCCAGTTCAAAAAAATTAACTGAGGTCCACCTAGTATACATTTTTTGTGGGAAGTGCTAATCACACCCTCATAACTGGGTGTGACTTTGGTTCAAGTTAAAAACTTCCAAGGTTTTCTTTTCTTCCAGTCAGAAGCTCGGGCCTTCATCTGTCCCCCCCAACCAATCCAGTCCTCCAGAAACTGCACTGCTTATGTGATTTTTTTTTCAGAACATGCGTCAAAATCCTTCTCTCATTTGACCGGGACGCGGTCGACACACAGGCTCCGTGACGTGGAGCATTTATTTTCTTTTACATGTAGCTGTAATTTAATTACATCTGAACAAAGCAGCGGCAGAGAAAAAAAAAAAAAAAAAGAAGAAGAAAAACTGGCCGGGGCTTCACTTTTAACTTTAGCTGTAATTGTACTTCTCCCGGACCTCAGAGCACCACACACAACCACACATCTCCACCGCCGTCTCGCTCCTCCTCCCTGCATTCCTGATGTGCAGCAGAACACACTGCGAGTCAGGCTCAGGACTCATCATCTTAGCACAGCAGTTTTTTTGGGGGGGCAGATCAAGAAACCGAAGGACTAGTCTGTGTCGAAACCCTGTAAATCCACACACGTCTTCTAACGGGGCCCGGTGCAGTTTGGGGGCTGTGCACAGATCTTGCGCTGGTGTTGGTGTTCACTGGCTTGGACTGCGTTGGATCATAAAGAGTAAGAGCTGCGGGGAGAAGAGTGAAGCTCCACAGAAAGGTTGGAGCTTTTATCGCTCAAACTGGGTCACGGCGTAGATCCGGCCCCGGGCCCGTTTCCTATTTTGCGCCGCGGTTCAATAATTAAAGTCGTATACGTAACATTATGCTTTGCTATCAGCGCCATAATTGCAGCTCGAATTAATCTAGATCCGGCCTTGGTGAGTTCTCGGCAGCTCCATCAGTCGGTACGTTTACGTGCTTAGTTGGATTACAGCCATGGTTCGACTGTGCTACTCAATCGGACAACTGCAATTGTACGATTTGAACACGCATTGGTACGATTGGTGGCGCTGTCCCCGTGTCAACTAGTGGAGCCACTTCCGACTGACCTCTGTGCGTCACCAGCAGCAACAAACTCTGCCTCGGCATTGGAGATGCTGTACATGATAATTACACAAACTAAATGCACAGTGGTGCTCTTGCTTGCGGTTATTTTGGAGGAAAGACGCTTCCGTCCTTCTACTTCTGGCTCACGGCCCTGGGAAAAAAAATCTCAAGCCTGCACAGAATGCAAAATCTGAATCCGATCTGATGGAACGTATACATGCGACTATCAATCGAATAATCTAGGAGTTTTAATTCGACCAGAGAAATCCGATCCGGTCCGATTTTAGTCAAACTAAGGTTTTCTTGAGTGTCATGTAAACACAGTGGATGAAGGTCTCACAACTGGTCCTGCTGGGAAGTTCATTTCCTTAAGCTGTCCCATTCTGTCTATCTCTCCCATGTGCTGAATCATCCAGGAAGACACAGACAAAAAAAAACCAAAACAAATCCAAGTGTGCCAACACATGCAATACCTGTTTCAATACACCTGCAGCACTTCATCAACCCAAGCCTGGATCAGCGTTCGCCCAGACTTACCCCGACCAACACTCCCAAAACCCCTGGAACTCCATCTGATAAGGGGTTGTCGCCCGACTCCCGAGGGATCACATCACACGCGAGGTGTTTGCGTAGCAGGACAGAACCCACCTGCGCCTCTGACGCCGCCTGTGCCAGGTCACGCCGCTCTATCGCTGCGTGAACCCCCTGCGAGCGAAGCAGCTGTGTGTCTGAAGCGCTCGGCGATACCGCAGCACCTGCCCCGCGTGGGCCGACCGGCCGGCTGCGTGTTGCACTCCCCTTCAGTTTGCACATGTTGCATAACACAAACTGTCAACAGCCAGGGGTGGAGTGTGACCAAGTGCATTCACACAACTGCCGCGCTGAAGTACAATGTACACTTGCACTGCTACGTCATACCTCCACTCCACTGCATCTCAGAGGAAGGTGCAGTACCTTTGACCCCCAAAAGTCACTAGTTACTTGGTAGACTGCATGTGTCATCACAGCCTAATCATTATTATTATTATATCCATAGTAGGGAAATATGTATAACTTACTTTTACTTGATACTTTATGGGATTATGGGGTCTTTAGATACTCAAGTACATTTAATATCAGACTTTTGCTCGAGTTCTGTTTGTATGGTGACTTTGACTTTTACCAAAATAGTATTTTGACTTTACTTTTCCTCCAGTATGACTTTTGGGTACTTTATACAACACAGCTGACGTGAAGGAGAGTAATACTCCGGCCTGGTGGTGATACTGATTACTTTCTGGGATTCTGCCACAAAATGGACGGGTGTAACGTGTGAATGCAGTTGAGGGGGGCTTGATGGGGCCCACAGCTCACCCTCCTGCAGGTTTATCAGGACCTAGCCCCGTGGTTTCAAGGGGCCCTTGGGAAGGCCTCTGTAATCCAGGTTTTAGCCACAGGTGGTTACTATCTCCTTACGTCTGTATTTCTGTAAAATGTGACGCCTCTTCACTCCGATCTTCTCTGTTTTTACTGCCAGTTATCTGGTGTCTTCCGGGTCACTGTGGTGGAGAGGAGGCCGTGTGGCTCGGGGCAAGTCGTCTCCTTGTTCCACAGATTTGAGATGTTTTACCAGTTTTATCAGCTTGTAAACTGTGATTCTGTTGTTCCGTTCCGTACATGTACGTACTGCATGTCTGTCCGTCCTGGGGGAGGGACCCCTCCTCGGCAGCTCTTCCTGAGGTTTTATCCATCTCCTTTTTTTATTTTTTTCCTTCCTCATACATGACAAGTTTTTTCTCACTGGGATCGAGGGTCTGAGGACAGAGGATGTCCTCCACCGTGCAGACTGTGAAGCCTGCTTAGGCAATGTGATTGTGACTTTGGGCTGCATGAATAAAACTGTTTTTTGACTTGATTACTAATAAATAAATAAATAAATAAATAAAAGTGCATTCCTCCAATCACACTTGTCTGCCAGTCACCAAAACAAACATTTGATAAGATTTCTGTGACACCATACCAGTGTAGACCGGGCATCTACACGGAAAAAAACAAAAAAAACAAAAACAAAAAATACGAAAAAAGAAAGAAAGGAAAAGCAAAGTAGAAATCCAAGCGTTACGCAACTTCCAATGATAACACGGTGGATTTCGCAGGGTTCGCCCTCAGCATTGTGTCGGTTGGTGGCGGAGACATTCTTAGTGCCTGCTCGAACATGTGGGTGCGCACCCGCGCTGTCAGGCCAGTTGTGCGCTCTCGCCGGAGAGGCTTCTCTGTTGGGAAGTTTCTGTGAGTGAGTCAACACAGCTCAGCGCAGCGCAGCAGTCAGGGAGGAGGACGCCACCCAGCCCCGCCGTTGGAGCCAGCGCTGGGCTTTCTCCTCTTCTTCTTCTCGTCCCCTTTGGAGGACACACACAAAAGGACAACTTCCCTCTTCGCGATCCACCGTGGATTTAGTTTTCGGACCCTCGGGATGGTTTTTGTCGCCTCGACGCGCCTTTTTCCTCATTGGAATTAACGCAGCGGCGGCGGAGGAGACATGAAAGTGACGGTGTGTTTCGGGAGGACCCGGGTGGTCGTTCCGTGCGGGGATGGGAATATAAGAGTGCAGGACCTCATCGAGCAAGCAGCCATGAGGTACAAGAAGGCGATCGCGAAGGTAAGAGCACCCCCCCCCCCCCCCCCAACCAACTAACTTCGCTCAGCTCCTGGCCCCGGTGTTCCCTATTTGTACACGTTTGGCGCACGCTGCATCCCGCACTGGAGCCTCAACATGGCGCTTTTTCATGGGCTGAGAGGGGAAGGAGAGAGCGGCCAGTGGCTGCCCCCAGAAACTCAGCCAGTGGGGACCCCCAGGGGCCCCCTGAAGGTGGAGGGGACTTTTCATTGTTAAAGGAGATGCTCATGTCCCATCATGTCAGTTCATTTTTTTTTTTTTTCTCTCTTTTGCTGAGAAAGAAGTTGTGAACCTCTCCTGAGTTATCTCTTCCAGGCTGACATGAAGAAAGAAAAAAAAAAAAGTTCAGGAAACACTGGAACGGTTCCAATTCAGTTTTAGTTGTGTTTGCAGGAAAGGGCGCCCCAGTTCATCCGGAAGGAGTGTGTGTGTGGAGCAATGAGGATGAAGCAGGAACAAAAAAACAAATTACCTGTGCTGTGTGTGTGTTAGTGTGCTGATACCTAAAATATCACAGTAAAAGAGTGCGACAGGTATATTAAAACACAGTAACCCAGCTGCGTGTAGGTATTCATGAGACACAAATGAGATTTAGTGTGTTTCCTTTCATCAGTGTGTGCATCCACGCCTCTGTTATCGCACCACACTCGATCAGTTACATGGAAACATGATGGGATAATGGAATGTCTGTGGACGGTTAGGCCCCGCTCTGCACTCATTGCCCTTCGTAATTAGTTGGGTTTCATTTTTTTTTAAGTTCATCCAAAATTCGTCTGTTAAATGATGCAACCATGACTGTGTGCGAAGCCCCTGTGCCAAATCCGAATGAGGCCCGGACCGGGACGCAGATTGCTTTTCCCTTTGTGGGTTTTTTTTTTTTTTCAAGCAGCTGCACTTTAATGCCCATTAAATGACTAATGAATGAATCGGAGTTTGGAGTTCTGTTGCCATGGTTTAGTGCGACAGCGCTCTCCCCTCTCTGCGCTGGCGGGTGATATTGCCAAGTGCTGCAGGTTCTGTTCGAGGGGCTCGGAGTACCTTGATGAGCCCACGCTGGATTTGCCTAATTGTTTCTTGTCTTGTGTTTTAGCTTTGACAATCCTACAGTCTTCTTTGTTTTAGGCTGACACTCAGGTTTCATAAAGATCCAGACAGAGAGAGAGAGAGAGAGAGAGAGAGAGTATGGTGATGCCTCACTTCACACCTGTATGCTCAGCTATGCGGCGACAGATGGGATACTTTTCACTTCCGGGACCAAAAAAAAGCAAATATTCGCCGATGCCGCTGTGGCTAAGTTGATTTTCTTTTCTTTTTTTTTTTTTTACCACTGGAGGCAAACAGTGACGAAGTAGGTCAACATTACAGCTCATTCTTAAAGAGCACTTCCTCCTTAGATACACACCAGCGGTCCCCACACATGCATGCGTGCGCACACACACACACACACATTCACTCCTCTGTTTACCAGCGCTTGATGGTTTTTCCATGGTTCAGCAGAATGGAGGCGACTGGTGCATTGATCCATGCAGTGATATTGTAAATGTAGAAGTGTGGGCTTCCCTCTCCTGAGGACACTTGGCTCCGGGTCAACACTTTTAACTACCGTATCACAGGACGGCCAGGACCTTTGGACCACAGCGAGGTGTAATCACACGTCGGTTTTTTTTTTTTTTATAATGTTACCGCAGCTGACAGCAACACGGCGTGGCTTTGACCGTTCATTTAAAGAAATGTAAAGAGTTGTATTTTCAGGGCTGCGTTCATAATATAACATAGATCGCAAGCGTCCCCTGGCTTCAGGGTAACGTATCATGCAAAATGTATTTGAATGCTGAAAAAAAAGAATGGCGCACCTTTGGTATAAGGAAACACAAGTAATTCATCCAGACAGCAGATCAGGCTGATTCAGCTTTAGCACGAGCAACAGAGAAACGACGGGGTGGAAGTCTCTGATTTGCAAAAAGAGCGTCCTCCAGCTGAAGAGCGCCGTGAGTGTGTTCACAGGAGGCGGCAGATGGAAGTGCAGGTTGTGCCTCTTCATCTCTGAGTGGCTCATGGCCTGCCATGCTCCAATGAGTGGCACGGTCAGAAAAACACTCGATGCGATGAATATAGCCGATTGCTTTATTTTTCCCTGACACATTTCCAGACGTCAGTATTAGTCAGCGTATCGATGTGTTCCAGCAGCTTTGCCCTGACGTGAGCTGAACGCACAAACTTCTGATCTGGCGTCAGACGCGATATCAGTGCGCCACAAGGTCGTGACACGGTCTCTGCACTGGCTGACTGATGGCTACTCAAAGGAGATCCAGAGTGCCTTGCTGTTTTTACTGATACAACAACCTTTTTTTTTCTTATTAGATAGCAACCCTGGAATTTTTGTTATGCAAGTAACCAATATCCATAAATGGCAAGCGACCAATTAAATAACTTCAAACCCATTTAACGTAGCATTCATACAGGGTTACCCCTAAATTCCACGAGATCTGTGTTCAGTCCTTCTCCGTGGAAAAGTATCTGTCGGCAGTTGAACGGCGGTGATTATGTGATGTGATTTAGGGCAAAAAAAACCTTTTAATTCACCATGTCATTGTTGTATTCCACTATTGTGTTGTTGTAGTTACTGTCTGGCAACTTCTGTTGAAAAAGATCAGACTATCAGCCCTACTGACCGAGACTTCAGTGAACTTTGCTCCAGTCACGCCCCTTTTGGTTCCGCGACACCGGCCCACTGTATGGAAAGACACACAGTATTAGATTTATGCCGGTGCTGCTTTGTCCAGCTACATAAACAACGGCGGCGTAAAGGCGAGCCTTCTTTGCGTCGATCACGTGGAATCTCTGTGTGAAAAGGGGCTAGAATCAGGAAGGGAAAAAAATGGTATCGGAGCATCCCTGCAGGTTATAAAGGTGTTTTCATTACAAATCAGGTTCGATCACTTTTGTGGCCTCCATGAATTCACAGTCACTTCTTTGTTTATCTGATTTTATGCGGCGACAAACTGACGAACCCGCACCTCCTGCTTGAGATAAAAACTCATCGCTTCAGCAGCCACTTCATGTCCGCCCTTTTCTCTACCTTCCTTCTTTCCCTGTACTTAACAGCCGATCTTGCCTCCGCCTACCTCCCGCTCGACTCCACCGAGCTATCTGGAGTTGCAAAGATGCTTGCCACATGTGTTGCTACGGCAACTCCGCAACGCTTTTGCAGCCTTTCCCCGTCGTTGCCTGTAACGTCAGCGGCCTGTGAAATTGCACTTACTCTCCCCTCTGAATTAGCTTTGTCAGAATTAGCTGAGCCCCATCCGACGGCGTCGCAAGCTGCGCTGGTGTACCTGATCTTTTCTCTGGGGACTCCTGAAGCATTCGTCACAGTCTCGGTGGGGGCGGCGACCAGGAAGTAGGCATCAATCAGCCGCTCAAGCACAATTAACTTCAGAGTCAATCCGGCCCACAGTATGCACAGTCATGAAGGATTAAGCATCTCATTCTGCCTCTCTGTTCCCAAGGCTGTTCGCTTTTTCACACTCGGCCAGTCAAGAATGACTTGAGCATTTATCACCTTTTTTTTTTTTTTTTTTTTTCAAGCAAAAGCAATATGAAGACATTATTTTGCGGGCTCTCCTGTTGGCATACAGAGCACCATGCAGACGTGACTGGGAGGTTCAGATCGTTGCTCGTCCTCCTACAGTCTGGTTTCACTCCACATCTGGTGCGCAGTCAGAGGTATCAAACAAAGATCCATAATTTGTGGCTCTTACTCACAAAAGGGTTGCATCTCTTGATCCTGTTTGTCTCCTTGTTTCCCACGGCTGTTCACCCTAAATGTCTGCTAAAGCCTTAAAGCGCATAATTGTCATTTTTCCTCCCAAAATTCCACGCATTCACTCTCGCAGACATGTCACGGCAAAGTCAAGTTGTTGAAGTGTACAGATGCAGATTATCCCGAGGGGACAGCATGGCCAAGCAAAGACCCGTATTTCTGCAGCACATGACGAGTATGTTGCCATGATGTAATCATTCATCCATCTTCAGGACCCATGCAGATGCACGGGGCTTCAGTCACAACATGGTGAAATCCTTTGATTTGGTGAAATGACATCCTAGGCATTTGTAAGACCATCTTTGCCCTGTTGTCTGTCTTGATTACCACATAAGATAGCGCATGCTGTATATCATGCCCTGATAAGGAACGCTATTAGAGGCTCTAGCACTGTTATCTTCACCACACAGCTCCTTTTACACTGCTCCAAACTACAGACCCTCTACAAAAACACCAAAGAATATATCAGGCCAGATTCTCTTACTTCAATGTGGCTGGCGGTGCCTTGAAATGTAAGATTAGCTGAGAATTTCCCCCTAAAACAAAAAGAATAGTTGGGCATTTTGGTGAATCTGCTTTTTTCTGCAGATCAGAGCTGCAACCAAATCATTTTAAATTTTGTTTGAACTATTTGTTAATTGTTTGGTCTACAACATGTCAAAATTGTGAAAAATGTGATCACAATTTCCCAGAGCTGCTGTGGTTGCCACATTCATAGATGGAGATGGTCCGCCTTCCGTGAAAAATAGCAGGTCTGGAAGTGTCTGAGCACACTTGACTTCACACCTAGCAGGTTGCCGGTTGCCGACCCCTGTCTAAAGTCTCCCAGCCCCTGTCAGTTTCAAAACAAGTTTAAGTAAACTGTGGTTCCACCTAAAGCGGAGAGAACACACTGAGGGAACGCCGCTCCTTTTGGTAATGTAGGAGAAGTCAGGTTAGACAGTTTTCTCCTGCAGGGCAAAGTGGGACAGGATAGCATCTGGTGGTTGACATGTTTGAAGTGCTGCATTAAAGACGAAGACATTAAAGACAAGGAAGCCCACCAAAACGTATGTCAGAGCTATTTGTTTAGGCATTTTCAAGGAAACTGTTTATATTGCATCGGCACCATACAGTTTAAAATGCTTTGAACACTTCTTTGTCTGTACTGGGAATCATCGCCCTTTACTAGAAGTACAACTATTATTTGTTTATTCTCAGGTAAGGTCCTAACAGCCAGTGCAGGAACACACCCGCAAAGCAGGGAGTGGGAAGCGATGCTGGAAATGTTGTCAGCGCTCATTAGCTCACAACACTCAGCGGCTCGCTGCTTATGTAATGGAGAGGAGCCGCTGCATGTGAGTAAGGATATTACAGCAGGGGAAGATAATTGGGGTCGGATGGTCATGTGAGTGGACTGTACTAGGCTGAGCTGTGTAAGCCCCGCAGGATGATGGGACCCTGCGATTGACGGTGACTGAGTAAAAGCGGGTCTGTGGTTCAACTGTGGTCGAGCAGCAGTGATTTAGTTCATTTCTTCTGCAGCAGGGAACAAACCGGGGGAGGAGAAGGAGAAATGTGCACTCAGTGACCTTTCTTACTCCTGCTGTAGTCTCCTTTTCCTTACTCTTGGTTTCCTCCTTTCTTGTATCTTCGTCCCTTTTCTTTCCTTTCTCCCTTTTTTTTCCTTTCCTCCAGCTGGTTGACACAGTGCTGTCTTCCAGCTGACTGAGCAGTGCCCCTTTTTGCTTTTCGTGCTAACTCCGTCTGGGGGGGGGGGGGGGGGGAATTTGCTGCCTTCCAGTTAAACGCCGCACACCCACCGCTCCAAAAGTCACGAGTCGAGTTTGCCCAAGCACCCAGAAAAGATGCTCGGCACCCGTCTCCAGCACTCCAGCGCTTCTTTTCCCTTTGCCTGCTGAGATCTGAGACGGCGATCCATCTCATGAGTTCCTCGCTTCTGAAGCTAACGCATCAGTTTGGTAAAAACAGTGCTGTATGCAATGTCAAAAATATGCAGCTACAGTAGAACATGCAGCGGTGTTTGTGCAAAACAGATTGCATGGTGCGAAATAGCCTGTAATTTCACGTGGAGGCCGGTAACAGCGTGTTTATAGTGGTATACAGTCATACCAGTAAATGGAGAGGTAGGCACGTACTTAAATACTAGTCTAAAAATGTGGAAAAGACACTTAAAGAAGTACTTTAATCTAAGTACTGTTCAGTCAGTGAAGACACAGTCTCTAAATAGCCGGACAGTGATGATGATGTTTTGTTGCCGAAGTCAAGTAACTATGAAATTGACATTCTGTTTAAAGGCTGTTTTGAAGGTTCTCCCATTCATATGGGAGGAACAGTGCAGGTGTGGTCGACTGTGACCTCATCAAAGACACGTTTCACCCACCTCCACCCACTGCTGATCAGAATGATGATTTTTATGACCCGTCCTGAGTGAGACTGGCGCACGCACACAGGTGTCAGTATATTTTCTCATGTGCAGTTGAACCTAGTCGTTGATGGGACAGACGATTGTGAAATTGTGGAGGTAGAGGGTCCGGCAGCCACGGACAACATCCATGTCCGTCAGCGGAGACGAGCGCCACCGTTTAACCTGCACCTGGCTCGTAAAAGGAGCGGTAGATGGCACCCGGATTGGTTTTAATTGACGTTACACCCAAAAAACACCCATGACTGATTCAGTCTAATAACACCCCCTCTGCGTCATGCTCCTTCCTTTTGCATGTAAACCATCTACCATTGAACTAGCAAAATTGACTCTGACTTAACCTACCAGTCCAAAGCGTAGGTGGGAATGAGACTCAAAAAAAAAAGAAAAAGCCTGAAACATGTACAAGCTTTACTGCTACAGTCATTGATCTACATTTGCATGGCCTCGGTCAATATGAGGAGATTGTAAGTGCACTAAGTATGTAACAAGCCGTCTGTCTGGCTGACTCAGCGGCTGTCTGACGAGCTCTGCTGCTCACGTGAGTGGCACCGAGGACAATGACACCACACTCAGTCCGCTATCTTTCCCCAAACAGTGTCTCTCTTCAGGGAGATGGCTTTAGGGCTTCCTCGCTGGCAAGCGTGTATCTTTTGCGCACACACAGGTGCTGATAGGTGTGCACGTGGTGGGGAGAGCGTGCAAAGCTGAGAGCAGCCACTCCGGATGCTGGATTGAGAGCTCGAGCGGGGGCCGACAAAGCTGGGAGACTTTCTGGCAGAAGCCGCTGAACACAGCAATGCTAGCAGGCCACATGCCATAATAGGACCTGCCAAAATCTAAGCATGTCAGGGCCATGCCAAGCCGTTGCGTGACTGGTTTTCTGTCCGCGTATATTCTGTGTCGGGGCATTCAGGGTCAGTTTCTGTTGTCACCGCTGATGTGGCCTCAGCAGTTGATACTGATTTCGTTTCTGGTGTGCTTTGTTTATGCACCGGCCTTGGAGCTAAATAACAGGAATTCCTCTTGCTGTCAAATCATTTACAGATTTAACAGGACTTAACGCAGCATAGCTAGAAGCATTGTGGACTTTGTTGGTGTGTGTGTGTGTGTGTGTGTGTGTGTGTGCATGCACGACCGTATTTCCTAAGTAGGCATATCGGTGTGTGTCATTGTTATCAATAATAATTTCTTTCATAGATAATGCAGCTCCATTCAGACACAACTGTTTGCCCACGCTGACATATCAAACATGAGTTATTGAAAGCTGCTACGCTTGTGTTATCCTATCCTAGCGCGAGTTCAGATAATCCGGCGAATCATTAGCCCGAACCGTTACAGGCTAGACAATGGGAGCCGTGCGCTGCACTTGATCTTGCATAACTTAGACCAGCACTCATCTGCTAAGGCTTCTCTTCACAACCTCAGGAATGTCAGACCTTGGAGATAGTGCACGGTGAGAGCCTGTTTATTCAAGGTGGTGAATACCTGTGACAGCAGATACCATCAAGAACACTTTGGCTATCATAAATTGTTTATATTTGTTTGCATGAGGGGCCCTTTTTGTATTATTTGGAAGATTTACACTATGGTTCAACTGTCCTGGCAAATGAACTTGAAACCCTGATTGGAACTTGGTTGAGACTGACGGTAGATTCAGATTATCTGGTTTCAATTTGAAATCTGTAACACTGTTATTTAGTCCTTTCACATATGTGGTGAAAGTTTATGATAAGGGGAGGAAGCCAGTTAGATCAGTTGTGTTCAGGAGAATCTTTCTGTGCTTCACCTGACAGCTGTGACTTCTCTCGACGGGTAGTTTGCTTTCCCTTTTTTGTTTGTGTGAGAAAGCTTTGACCTCGATGGGATTTGAACATGCAGTCGTCATCATGAAAGTCTCATTATTGTCCTCCCCGTAATGGAGGGGAATTTGTCGAATAGACAGTCGACATAGACAGACTGGGACAGAAAAAACACAGGCGGAGGCCAGTTTGATGAAAGCCAGTACAGTACCAAGGTGGTTTTCTGACTACTGGCCAAAAAAAAACACAGTTGGTTTGTGAACAGGAAGGCTGACTTAGCTAAACAGCAAACAGATGCAAAATATAGCATAACCTTGCATGATTTGGCCACCCAACCCCTCTGTCCTGCTGTCAGACCCTAAACCTTTACCCCGTAAGGTCTCAGTCACAGTTTTTTGTTTCCCCATCTCTTTGTCTCTGCTTAACCCTCTTAGCCCCCTCCTATTCACCTCTAACACCGTTGTAATCACAGATTAGTCACTAGAAGATAATGGGGCTACTTTGGGGAATTAGAATTAAGCTCGTTTCACGTTATCCAGTCGACCTGACTGCTAGCCGATGGAGTCAGAGGGGGAATTAGCTTCACCACAGCCAACCGAAACACAGTACGAAATGCAGTGTTTCCCACACGTTCATTTATTCGCGGCAGTCCGCCACAATATCAACACTGGCTGCTACCACATTGATTTTCTATTTTTGCAGCTGTGCATCCCTTTCTCACTCGCTCAAGCATGGTGTAATATACTCAGATACAGTGGATGGTGGTGTTGTTTTTAGTTGGTCAAACCAACGAAGAAGAGAAGCAGAACTACCTAAAAGTAACTTCCTCAGGACTTGAAGACAGTTTTTGTCATGGCCAAGCCACGTAATTACATCATCATGTGACGCACTGGGGACTTTTCCCCAAAAGCTAACATTGCGAAAGTAAAATGGTCATAAAATCCTCACAACGTGGGTAAATGATTCATTTTATTGTCAAAATTTGAGCAATGAGAGTCTATAATAGCAGCCCAATTTCATTTTATCCCCATCCAAGTTAGCCAGGCTAAACTGCTAAACCGGAGATTGGAAATCTCGAGTGCGCATGCTCTGTGGCACCCCAGCTGGACAGCCACCGCCTCAATTAAAGTCTGATTCTGTGGGAATCACTGATATGACAGAATAAGTTGCGATATTTTGTTATACAAACCCTCCTGTAGCTTTTGATTTTAGAGAGGCTGCTCATCGGACTGCTTTTATATTATTGTTACATTATTCACTCTATCTTTTCTGCTGCATTCAGGAAGATGATGTTATCTTTTCCATCTTCATCCTGTCAAGTTGCTGCAGGTTTGTTGCCTGTCGGGTGGAGGGTTGAGCTATATCTACTTCAGCCCCTCTCTATAGAACACCCCCTCTCGATTCCTCTGATGTGTGTGTGTAGTGGATTTGTGGACTACATAACCCATCCTTGGATTTTTCAAGATGGAAAGTCTGAGCAAGGTGACGAGCTGCAAATGTATTTTCAGACAGAAAATGGCCAGCATGTTTGCAAATGCGGCTAAGATGGAAAAGCACTCCCAGCCTCCCGAATACATTCTTAAAGGCTGTTTTGACAGCTTCCACTGTCAACGCTTTGCACGTCTTTACACAGAGGCCCTGCTTTTCTGCTCTTAAAATACACACAGGCATTACTTTTCCGTTCGGTAATGGTACGGACCGGCCGCTCCACTTTTTATTCAGGGGGAAGCACCCGGATCTGGCTCTGTGAGGAGGAGAAGCTTTTCTTTTTATGGAGTCTAGTTATAGAACAATCGCCTACAATCATTTCTTGGTAGCCGAGCTGCTCCGGAGGCGGAAATAATCGAAACCTCAATGGGTGCAACCGAGGAAAAATAGCATTGTAGACATGAGAGCTTGAATATTTAAATTCTACAACGTGTTCCCTAACTTAAGGGAATACATTATGGTATTTGATGACTCTTGATCATCGGCTGTATATCAGTTAGCAGAAAGAAAGTAACTACTTCTTGATCTCTCTCTGACCTTTGCAGTGTTTTTTTAGCTGGAAGAAAGAAAAAGGACCATCTGTTTCACTCTGCATATTGACACCTAGCCCTACCACCAAGATTATTCCTGCCCTCAGAGCAAGTCGCCTGTTTGCAAAACTCGCATCCACTCTTGTTTCAGAGCCGTGGGACGTTGGTTGATGGCTCACGTGATCTGCTTGGCCGGCTGTTTTTCGCTGACTGACGGAAGGGAGCGAACCACACAGTCAAGGAAGCCGAGTGATCTTGACATTTGCAGTTGTTTTGAGTTTTTTTTTTTTTTGGTTTGTTTTGAGCCTCCTGAAGCACGCATCGGTTTGTTCCTCTTGTTTTTCCAATCCCACGTCTCCCGTGATATGACAATTCCTGCCTCCAGCTGGATCCGAATGCGAGCAAGTTGGAGCAGAGGCCAACTATGTGGTTTGTGGTGTTTCGACATGCCGGCCACGCCAGGCCCTCTTGGGTGTGATCCGCTGTTTTGTCAACAGCTTATTCCTGTGGCTGCGATCGCAGTTGCAGAGCACTCGGTTACTGAAGTACACAGGCACCGGGTGTTTGTCAAAGCATTAGGAACAAGATCTCTGAACGAGCGCGTTTCAGAGGGAACAAATGAACACATCTCTTACGCAAGGGTTATTTGGTTTGTTACGGTCCGACAGGGACATATGTACAGTCTTTGTTTCTGCTTTCTACACTATTATTCAACCTTATTCATGCTTATGTAGGCCGTGGCTCCATCTGCCCGTTGACTGTGACACTATATATACATCATGTGGAATGTAAAATGGACAAAAAAAGCAAATTGGGTCTGCTGCAATATGTGTATCAGTAAGTTATTACAGTCAGCCAGCATTCACTACACCTAATTGGAATGCAGCCCTTAATTAATTACACCTGTGTGTATCCTGCTATGGCATGTCATCGAAAAAAAAAAAAAGGTAAAAAGAGGAACATAGTTTTAATTTTTTGTGGCCACAAGGGCGCAGGATAACAACATGAGTTGACAGGTTTATAGTCTTGACATTTTATCACGTTTAGAGTCGCTAACTTGTTAGCAAACGAGTGTAAGTTCCACCTCCACCAGGCATGGAGCAGCGCTAGCAAACATTCTGAGCTTTTTGTTTCCCAGCCAACTGACAAATGTAAGTCTGTTATCTTTTGTTCTCTTGTGTTGTGCATACTATTGTTGATAAATATCTTGTTAGGTAATAGCTTGTTTGTAAAAACTGGTGCTGGTGTTTAGTCTTGGAGTAGCAGTAGCGACAGTAAAAGGACTGTTGGCAGATTTGTGTAGCCTCAGTGTATGTAGCTTACATGATGCTATATGCTAAAATGATGCTAAAGAGCTTCTTTTTTTTGGCCACAAGGGCGCAGGATAACAAAATCAGCTGACAGGTTAGTAGCCATGACATTTTATCACTGTATAGAGCTGTTATGGCTAACGTGTTAGCAAAACAAGTGTCTGTTCTGCATCCACCAGATATGGAGCAATGCTAGCATACATTCGGAGCTTTTGTTTCCCAGCCAACTGACAAATGTAAGTCCTTTGTCTTTTGTTCTCTTGTTCTTCACAAAACTATTGTAAAAATACATCAAACTCTTAACTTGTTAGGTGTTCTTCCCCCGGGTAATAACTGGTGCTGGTGTTTAGTCTTTGAGTTGTAGCAGCAGCAGTAAAAAGGAGTGTTGGCAGATTTGTGCAGCCTCAGTTAACATAGCCTACGCGATGCATCGCTAAGCTGATGCTAAAGAGTTCCCCCCTCAGGAACTTTCAAAGCAGGGCACATGTTTGTAAAAAAACAGAGCATGACAGTCTTTGTTACACGCTGAGTGTGGAAATTGGAGCAAACAATTAATTGCTGTATGATTTATACTGAGTTTTATTATTTATTCAGAAGGATTACGCTGATTTGATTGAGCCATGTGAAAATGTGGAAAAAGATTCATGCAGCATCAAAGTGGTCCTGTGGCCATGTCCGTCATTGGCTTTTGATCCCGCTAATGCACTCCGGGTCTTTCAACCCTTGAGCACAATGCACACACACACACACACACACACTTTCTTTCTTTCAATGGATAAAGTAAATAAACAGGGTTGCCTGTAGTCAGTGGCTGCAAATAAGCTTTTATCAAACATCAGTCAACCTACATGCAGAGTGATCTTGAATTATTAAGTAAGCTTGAATTTATTGGTGATTCTGCATTGGTGTGGCATGATAGTTTGGTATCAGTGCTACCTGTATAGTATATTAATGCTATATAAGTATTACAATAAGTTAACTATGTTACTAACTTACTAGTATAAATACGAACTGGTGATTTGGCCATAGCAGCGACTAGATCGTGACCCGACACTTAGAAATAGAAACAGACAACATTTCAATTTTCCTCCCCCCATGGTGTTACCCTGTGATATTACTGTTGTCACCGCTGTTGCAAAGACAGCGTGAGCAACATGGCTACCACCAGCAGCCTGACTACTGTCCAAAACAAGGAAGAAAATGTGAGAATCCCAATTTGACCCTGGAATGGTGTGATTTTGATGTGATGAGAAAGGCAGAGTAATCACGCGGTTGTATTAATAATTAAGCGGGTTTTGTTATTTACCGATCTAGTAGATAGAATACTGTTTTCAAACCGTTATTAGTTTGGTGTTAAGGGGAAGTTTCACTCTGGTTTTACCTATTGCCCTCCCTCTTCGCCCTGTCCTCCCCCATCAGCTCTTTTTTTTTTTTTTGCTGTGTACAGTTTCCACACTTATTCCACTCATTCCACTGTTGGGGATATAGTGACTGGGCAAAACAGTTCTTGTTATGGTTGCACTAAAGCAGATGCACTTCCTTTGTGTCATAATTCAACCTTCATTTAAAAAAAAAATAATCCAGCCCGGTGGCAGATTGAATAACATAGTGAAAGCAAAGCTTATAGAGAATTACTACAAGATGGTGTAATTTCTCTCCAGCATTACAGTGTGCAATCAGTATTTACCTCAGAATGATTAAATCAAAAAAAGGTGTCAGTTGCCTGTTTAAGTAAAGGAGGTAAAGGATCTTTCTCCAAGATATTTTTCAACCCAATTTTCACTTTAAACTGGGTTTGGCTTCAGGACTTTTCAGCATTCATTATTCACTCCGTATTCCCTATCAGAATGAGCTTAATTTTCATGCTGTTGACACAGCAGTTCCCTGGATGCAGTTTAGCCTGATTAACTCACCGATACTCTTAAAAGCCTCGTGCCAAAAAGAGGTGACTAATGTCTGTGGAACCCCGAATCTATTGATCAACCACAAACATTCTCACAAACAGGTTCCCTACAGGTCTGGAATCTATTATGTTGTCAAATTAAATCCTTGTTTTTCTGTCGAGCACTGAGGGCACTTTTTCATTTCCTTTGCCAAATTACTGAATAATCTCTCCCCCCTTGTGTTATATGATCTTCCTCTAGTTTTCATTGCTTTGCATATGCTGCAAATGCATCTGCAAACAAACTGGTTTAACTGAGAGAACACCTGTCCATCAGTGTCTGAAAAAGGATGTCACACTGACACGATTATTCACCTGCGGTTGCAGCACTGAAAATGTGTTCACTCACTATTACTCATAGAAGTTCTCTGAAATATAACTTATGTGTCGCTGCTTGTACAGTGAGACAACCTTTCTGTGGATCTCTATGTGTGGGTTTTTTCCCAAACATCTGTCCACCCAGACAGATCTGTGAAATGAAAATGGCACGCTCAGGGCTACAGGAGAAAAACAAATCCTTGATGTTAGAAGGGCTTAGGCGTTGGCAAGACTGTGGGATATTGCAGTCATTTGGACAGATTTAGTTTGAATTAAGAGTGATATGAAAAATTTTGCCACTGTACTACAGCGGATTTCTTTCCTTGTGAAGTTAATGAATGCAAGGGAAAAGGTTCTGGCAAGTTTTGTGCTCTGGAACTTGAAGTATTCAAAATCAAAGTTAGGCATTCCCTCGCTGGGAACTCAGGCTTTTCTCTTCTCAGGGGCAATGACTCAAGAGCTTCTGTTTTGGAAATATAATAAAGTAGTCAGCAGTTCAGTGTGGCTTACCTCTGATGAATGATATTTTAGATTGGTACCACTATCACACTCGGTTGAGGCCTTAAATGATCTTTTTTCCGGATGTGTTCACATGAAGCAGTCCTATCAAGAATGAATGAGACTGATGTTAACGGTTCTTGCTTTGAACCCCTCGTACACACTAGAGATGTATGGCTTATTTATGGTTTGAGTCTCTCGTCTGAGATCTCTGCTGCTGTTATTACTGTAACATGGTGTGTGGCTGTTAGATCTTAGCTGTAGCTTCGTTGTGCGTGGCCTTTTGAATACATGCACCACTTCTGCATTGCTCCTCAACAAGGACGCGATCGCAGCCCAAGGCTAAACGTTCTTCACGAGAAAAACGATTTAAAGATGACTCAGTCTTTTCAGTCTTTTGATGACCGCAATGCCTTTGATTTGAATTGACATGCTCCTAGAATAGTAATAGCATGATGAATGGTATGTTGGTGTTGTTGATGATGTTGTGGCCTGTTGGTTTTATACTCATCTATGTTTGGCTCGAAGACAGTGAAAACATTTTCATCAGATATCTCTGCCTCTTCCCCCCTTGGGCAAATTCTTCCAAAGAATCCAATTACCTTGACTTGTTTTTATCATAAAAAGCATGAGCTATTATTGCTGGCTTTCCCCTGCTTTTTGTGCATAAGTGTAAACAGGCTGATAGAAACAAAGGTGCCACTGATGTACCACTGCAGAACATATCAAGTTTGTGTTTAAAAACATGCAGCCGCGGCAAGCTCATCTTGAAGCACTAAGCTTTGAGCTCATGGGCAGACTGGATTACTATACACATTTCCACTTTCAATCTAGAATTACACTGTGTTTCAGCAAATGAATAGTACATTCAGCTCATCTGGTTTAGATGGCCAACATAGAGATTTTGCTGGGAGACGTTCACTGATGAATATGTAAAGTTTCTGATTAATCTGTGCTGAGTAATTTCCTGCTCAGACATTTTTTTTCTGGTCGCAGAACATGTTGCACTGTGATTAGTTGCTTGGACCATGAAATGGGGTTATTCAGCACAGACGAAGGAAGTGCGGCTTAAAGACATGGGAACTACTTAAATATGAAATCATTGTTGGTCACAGTGTGTTCATGAGTTTGTCCTGACCATGCTGTGTGGTCAGGAGTCATTAAAACATACTTTTTCCCTAATAATGACTTTTCTGAATTAGCTTTGAGCTCATATTTCACACTTTGGTTACAACCATTACCCTCAGACCAAGTTGTGTCTGTGAAAACATGCTGCTGTTTAAGAAAACTCAGCCAGTTGTGTATTTGCATGACTAAGACATTGCTGAGGACGTCGACCAATAGTCTTAGCTGTATGTCTTACATTAACAGTAAGTTAAAAAAAAAGAAAGTTAACCAGCTTTGTATATGCTATCATATACCCTACCAAAAAACTATCAAGAGACACCTCAGGCAGACTTGAAGATGTCATGAAGAATCATGGTCGGGTTGTCCTGTTGCTGCTGGGTAAAACCTACAGAACATTGATAACAGATGGGTTTTTGCTCTTCTGTTTTCTGAGGCTGTTAGGATGCTGAGTTGCCACTGACAGGCCAGCCATCTCACACCCTATGATTAGGGATCAGTAATGCCTGAGGGTTGGAGACAGCCTGCAAATAGCATCTGCTTCCTGCAAACAGATCCTCACATCTCCAAAACATGTGCCTAAAAGATGCTGGCCAGAAAGGACGGCTGTGGATTTTGCAGCCTTTGAATGAAGAAAATGAAATGTACCTAGATACTTAGTTTAGTTGGGACTTTGTGTCCCTTAATACCACTTTAACACCGAGACTGGTGCGTATACGCAGATTTTTAAAAAGTTGGTAAACCCACTAATAATTAGCAGTTAACACCTTTCACATTGCCAGTAGATGAGTTTACTTTTTGTTTATTCTTTTGCCCTTGTGTGTCCCATTCATCTTCACAAATGACAGGAAAAACAGGGAACAGTAGAAGCAGCAGATCACGTGCTTCATCAGGATACATTCAGAAGACGTTAAACTTGTTTGAAAATGTCTTTGTCAATAATATGCTGAATTATACATACTGTTTTTTTCCAGAACTCATGACAGATGTTGCTTAGGAGTGAGACATCTCAATTCATTCTGATCGCTGATCATGCAACACATGGATATTAACAAGCCAGTGGCCTGAACTTCAACACAGATCATAACATCGTGCAGGAGGGTAGAGTCATTTAGCTTGTTCACCTGTGACTACTATGGGATTAAGGAGTAAATCCTAATAATTTACGCTTGCATTGCAGACAAAAGCCAGATGTGAGCGGGTGTAAGTAGGTTTTTTGGCCAGTGTGAAAGAAGTATGAGGATCATAGGCCATCAGCAAAAGCCTTCAATCCTCTCAGCTTTTGTGCCTTTTGATCCAGTTACTGACATGACAGCCATTCATCCCTGACCTCCTGTTCATTACTTCTTGTATAGGTGGTTCTAGGTCTCACCTGAAAGTAATGTATTGCATCTATTGCATTATATTACAGTTCTGATTGTTGGTACACTGGATGGATTGTATTTTGTACAGGCAGTATAGAAGAGAGCCTGCAGAGCTGAAGGGCGAGGGTAGTGCAGGAACCGGACTGCTGATCTTTAAAACAGGCATCAGCAGTTCTTTCATTTATAATTACCTTTTTAAGGTGAATGTGAGGTAGGCCACATGTCTGTGAATACTATTCAAGCCTCCACCCAGATGCTGATATTAACAGGGCAGAGCAGTGATCTGAAAAAAAAAAGAAGCAAAGCAGTGATCAGCAGCTGCAAAGGAGACCAGCTGACAGTATTAAACAACTCAGTTAAACATTGTGGGGGAGAAAATAACTCAGTCTGTTTTACCTCAAAAATTCGCCTTCGCCTGCTCAGTGCCTTGTACACCAATGAACGCCCCAGAGCTAAAAGTGCAGCAGGGAGGCTGCTCTCACTTGTGAACTTCTAATGATAATAACACAGCCAAACACACACCCTTAATTTAGTATTCGCATACAGGCATTCTTGCTTTAAAATTGATTAACTGATTAATTAAGAAATTAATGCTGTTAGTTTTTTTTTGTAATAAAAAGGCTGCAGATTTATTCATCTTAATTTCCAGTGAATGGTTTGGCATAAAGTCTAATGGAGCAAAAGACTGAAAACAGTAACCCCCTTTCTGTTCATTCAATCGCTAATTGATTTTGAAAGGAGAAACACTTAGCATTGAAAATTGAGAATTAAGAATCAAATGTGACATTATAGAATCAATCCAATTGAAGCAGATCGAATCCTGAGATTGACAAAGACTCACTCCCCTAGTCACTTTTCAGCTGACTTACAATGGTGTGTTAAAAATTTCTAACAGTCATACCTGACTTCAGAAGGTCAAAAACTGTTCAAATTGAACCCCTCTCTTGCATCTAAAACTCAGGTTTTGTAGGACTGTTTGATCATGTCCTGCTGTAAATAGCTTTTGGCTTCCGTCCACTGACTAGGCTCTACATGGTGTATTCAAGGGCGGCTTGCAAATTATAAACGGGTCTGACTTTTTGCTGCTCTTGGTAAATATGTAAACTAGTCAAAAAGGTTTATTTATTTTTCATTTTTGTTAATGTAGTTAATTTATGTCAAGTTAACTTGTTGTTTAAAGTTAATCTAGATTGTCCAAATTCTAGTTGATTTAAGAAACCCCATTTTTCTCATTCATCTTCTCCCCCCAAAAACAAACCACCAGACGGAAAGTGGTCCAGGCCTTCTGGGTTTAATTAACTAGCATTAACTCTTGAAAATAGGCAGAACTTACTGTGAGCATTTTCTTGGCAAATACTGGTAATAGCTGAAAGTTTTTACTGTAAAGATAAATTAACATTTAGCCTAAGACATTAACTGAAGGCAGTATATGTGTTTATTATCATATAGACTCTTTACTGGAAGTTTTACTGGAAGTTTCACTGGGTTTCGTTTTTGCATCTTTGCTATTGTGAAGAAAGTGAGTGGGATTGTAAGAACCCTGTAGATTTTCTTTGCAGAAGGCTGACTGGCAGTGGGTGTTAGGTGTCTTAGATCACATTACACCGCACAGTCTGCCGGTAAGTTTTCCTCAGACAGAACAAGACCTGTGAGGTGTTTGTTTGTACATTTACTTGTGTACTATTACTATTCCTTTTTAATACTTCTACTAAGCATGGCTATGTAAACATCCTCCCTGCACAGTGCATCTCTCAGGCAGTACAATTTCTTTATAGATTAATGTTTGTTTTTGCTTTGGCATGTGCTAATAGAGAAAGTGCTCGGGTGTGTGTGCGTACGTGTGTTTCCGTGTATGTGCTGTCAGGTTTAGGTGAAAGATCTGGTCCAGCCGGTTTTTCACTGTCAGCTTCAGCCGTCTGTCTATTAACCAAATAGATTTCCCACCAACCCTCTTGTTTGCAAAGCACTTTCATCACCTCATACAGTCTGTTGCCTGCAGTATTCCCAAGAAAACTCCAACCTGCTTCTACAGCAGTCAGTTGATCCTGGGCCACGTTTCTTCCTTAGACATTGCTTATTTGCCAGAACTAAACACAATGAAACTACCAATCTTAAACTCAACTTTGTAGCTGAGGAGCACAAAAGCTTTAAACAAACAGAGATTCTTTTTGGCAGTCAGATTAACAGCAATCCTGTTTGGATCTTCTTCAGAAATACTAGATCATTCCTGTACAATCATCCGCTTTGTTTCAGAAACCAGCTTCTTAAGATGTAATGTAATGACCTGTCTCTATGGAAAGTCAGACAATCTACCATTGCACCACAGGGTCCCACTTTGACCCCATCTGACAGTGCAAAGCTGTGCATTAACATAGCATGAAAAGCACATTGTTTTGTCCTTTGGTAACAGAACAGGTTCTCCAAATGTTAGGTGCTTGTTTTCTGCGTTGGCCAGGAATCGATTGAAAAATGCCCTGCTTGTTTTGGTTTGTGTCTGGCAGTACGTTCTAGCTCAGAAGTAAACAAGCAGCAGCCCACTCCAACTACCTCTGCTATGAAGTATCTGGATCAACTTAGCGCTGTTTACAGGTCTGCGCCTCTTCATCTTCACAAACAGGACTCCACGATTTCTACCCCGCCCTCTCCACCCCTGGGTAAAGGATATACATTATCAATTTTCCCACTCCAGTGGCTCTCCTCTCACACCAAGCCTTCAACTCTGGTGGTCCTGAAGAGAGATTGATGGGGCTCTCCTCCATTACTCACCGACTTTAATGAGAGCAGTCTCAGTGAAAGTGCTGGGTGGGGGGAGGGTGATGGAGCAGCAGTAGGCAGTCAAACAGATACAATGCCACTTACATCACCTTGTATCTTGCTCTGAACCACAGCAAAGTTGGCACGCTGGCAGCTGACTGGCGCCCCCACTGGAGCTGTTGCATTTGTTGATTAGTGTTGCAGTGCTGTAGGTGAACTGAAGTGTGTTAGTGTCGGGTCATGGCACATCGTAACAAGGAACAGGGAGACATAAGCAAAACAAGCCAAATATGGAGTAAAAAAAATAGTGCAGTAACAACACTTGTTGGAAGTGTACGTGTTTTCTGCTCTCAGAGCTCTGAACTGCTTTTCAGTTGACCCTGCATGTCATTTTCAGCTTTGCAGCAGCCTGTCTTCATGCACGGCCAAAGGGAATGAGATGTATTGAGGTTGCTTTGTGTAACAGTCTTGTTTAAAGCATCAGCAGGTCCTGAAATTACCTAGAATGATGTGTGTGTGTGTGTGTGTGTGTGTGTGTGTGTGTGTGTGTGTGTGTGTGTGTGTGTGTGTGTGTGTGTGTGCATGTGCATGTGCATGCACATGTGCACGTATGTGTGTAAATTTCTATTCTCCTCGGTGTAATTGTGTCCCTAATTCACCCATCTATAAACACTGCACTCATTAGATTTAACCTCCCAGCACAGCCTCTGGTGCTTTCTCTCAACATCCTTTTTATTCTCTCTCAACCACCTTCCCCTGTCTTCACCACCACTTGTTGTCTTTCCCTTTTTATCCCCACCCCTTTATTTTCTTCTGTCTTCCTTTAGACACTCCCACACCTCTGCCTGTATTTTGTTCTCTGCTCTCTCTCCTGCTTCCATCGCTCTCTCTTCTCTGTTCATAAACTTTAAAACATTTTTTTTCATGTTCTTGTGGCTCAGTCAAAAAGTCCCATCTATTGAGAGCTGATATTGTACACAGTCTTGCTTGATGCTTTTATTATTTCCCCACCCACCAATTTACACTCATTATGTGATTATACATTTAGAATTTTATGTTGACAACACATCAGAGACATTTTGAAAGAAATCTGGAGATAAAAGCCAAGAGCGCGATGGTGGATCCTGTTGAAACATGAGGGAGGAGTGGGTCAATACATTCCAAGGTTTTATAGATTGCATGGTTAGACCTGAAGCAGGCAGGAGAAAGTAGTAGTAGTAGTAGTAGTAGTAGTAGTAGTAGTAGTAGTAGTAGTAGTAGTAGTAGTAGTAGTAACAGTAGGAGATATGAGATACTCAATATTATCCACTTTTTAAACTTTATATATTCCAGCTGGTGCTCCTGTGAAGAGATGATCAAACCCATGTGAGCACACTACTGTATTTCTGGGCTTCGCCGTACCATAGTGAACATTTCACATGCAAACCCTCTTTTTTAGTTCCCCACCTAAATGGCACTGCTTCTCTCTTCACAGGCACTTCATTAGCTGTGGGTGTACCCTGAGAGTTAAATATAATGTTATTATGTTTGGAAGACTCAGTTGCTATTAGACGGGCAACATGGGAGAAATCTGAAAATGACAAGGTAGAAACACAAAGAAGACACGCTCTGTTTTAGATTAGGGATTTTCCTCTTTTTGACGCTTGACAGAGTTTTTGGAGGGGAAGTAGACTGATGGGGAGTGGAATTATTTCCAAAACCAAGTGATTTCCTGAATGATAGGCAGGCTCAGAGGCAGTGATTTATGTGTTTATGTTTGGCAGTTCTGAAGAAGAGACTTGTCTCCATGTGTTGACAGAAAAAAATGTGTTGCTGTTCATGCTGGAGACAAATAATAAGTCCAGTTTTTTGTCTGCACGAAGAGAATAAGAGATCAATTTCCTTCAAGCTGAATAATGTCAGACTCCATGGTCTGACTCTATTACTGTGTCCAGGCATTTATTCACAGTTAGACTGATTAATCTATAATAGTGACATTAATGCTGGAAGTTTGTTTCGGTAACATAAAGAAAGCAATTACACGTCTGCACTCCTGCACTAGCAGGCTGCTGACAGTATGTGTGAGCTCAGCCTTTGGCTCTGAGTGGTACTCATGCTGCCAAGATTCAAGACAGTGAACAGAAAAGCAGCCGAGAAGCTAAGTGGCCATGTGTGTTTCTTCCTAAGTCTGCACTCAAAGTTTGACGCAAGGGACACACCAGGGTACAGAGGAAGATTGCAAAAACAGCTCTTTTTCCAATTAGTCTCATATTTTGTCATGATTCAGGAAAATAATGTTGTAACCTAGATAATTATCCCATAATTCCAAATGATTCAAAACATTTGAGCTGACTTGATGATGTGTGTCAAGTTGCACTTCCTAACATGTCAAACCAGGATTTGAAGTAAAACTGTATGGAATTCAGTAGCTTTGTCATGTTGGCTCCACTGTGTCAAACCTCTCCACCCCAGATTTACTGAGATCCTCATATCAGAATTATGACAAGATTACATCAGAGTTATGATAAATTTGCTTGGATAGCACAGATCTAATCTTACCAAACACATGTGACTCATTTATCATCAGAATTGTTAATCTGTGTGTTGCGCAGCGTATGATCCAAGACTTATTTCTGTAGAAAATGTTGAGTAGAGTACCGTGGTGTACTGTGTGCTTAAACGGAGTGCATATACTCAGTTAACCTGTTTCTGGATTAATGAAATACTCAAATGCACAGTGTTATGTTTGCAAAGTAAACGGAAGCCTATTCATTAGCATACAACAGTAGTCAGCACTTTAGGAGAACACTGAATAGTTTTTATGCGGGCTGTGTGTGTGTACTCTGCATAATAAATGCTCAAGCATAATAGCCAGACAAGCATACACGTATGAAGATGGAGAAAGTGGCAAATGACAATTCTGTTCAACCAAAAACGAAAACAGAGCATTTTGGCAGCGCATTAATTCAGGTAAACATGATTATAACAGTGCCTTCATGTGGTGAGAAGTCCTGCCTTCAACTAATTCATCTAGATAATGTCATGCTTTTATCAGGAAGAAATCCCACTGGCACTTGGTAGCTTGTTAATGGAAGTGCTTATAGGTGAGTATTCTATCAGCACAGCCATTACAGGTGCCAATTACAAAATGACGGATCGAGACAGCTAAGAAAGCAGAGAAGAGGTTACGATGGGGGAAGTACGAGATGAGCAGGTTGTTCACTGAGGCGCTTTCCGGATAGAAAACCGAATTCAACAGCCTGGTGTGCTGCTATAGAGATTGCTCTTTGTTAAACTCTAATTACATTTTAATGTTCACCCTGATGTGGGATTTTGAATGTCTTAGATGTTGTAGCTGTATGTGTTCATGTGCTCTGAGTTTGTTGGAGAATCAAACCCTGAAGTCAAGCTGTAAACAAAGAAATAGTTTATTAAGGTTTAAAGGAGTGTACCACTGGTCAAAGTTTGCTTCTCTTTTGGAAGTTATGCTCAAGACAATGATGCAGCTTTATTCCTCTTTTACTATAATCTCCAGGGCTGAGGTTTCACTGTTTAAATAAAACACAATCTGCAGATGTCAAATCAGATACAACACTGTCGCGATGCAGTGTGATGTGCTGCACTTTGTCTCTTTACCTCTCGCTCTGTGGTGTCCTCCGCCTTTCCTGCCTGCCTTCCTCTCCTCACTTTTAATCTCCTCTCCCTCCATTTAACCTACACGGACATTTCCCACTGACATTTCCTGTCTTCAGCCTCAAGTGCTTTTCCCATGTCATCTGTTTCCTGTGCAGGGTCAATGAACATTTCCCCAACTACGAAGCAATCAAGCATCGGTCAGTGGGAAGGTTGAGTGCTGACATGAGACTAAAACATAGTACCTGCTGATTAAGCACAACAAATAGGGGGGTGATCTGACAATATTAGATCATGATTAATCTTGAATCTATCCACAATCTATTTTCAAGGCAAATTGTAGAGATTGTGTTATTAGATATTGTCTCACTTATGCCCCCAGACCTCATGTTAACCTTAGTGACTATCAGATATTACATGCTACATTAACACATATTGGATATTTGATCTCAATATCTCAAATTTAGATTTTGGCTCGTGATTGCAATTAAATAGATCATTGTATTTTTTTGCCAGATTGCCAAGCCCAAATAGCACGTGCTTGTGACTCTGTGATGCTTGTGCTAACTGTCCTTTATTGACTAGACAGGTTCGACTGTTTTAAATTGTGTGAGTAAGAGGTCATGATTGGCCTGATAATGACAGCCCTGTGTTGTATGAAGCACCAGATGTGGCTGATACAGAAAGCCTCTCCCATTACATAATGTGTCCTGCTCAGGACAACAAATGGAAATCGAGCAAAGTAGGCTGTAAAGTACTGTATGTAAAATTTATGCAATGTATGTGACACAATGTACTGATATGTCATCCATCATAAGGAACTAAATCAAATATTGACAGACTTTTAGCGTTGCTGCTGCTTCATTTACTTTTCTTTCCTTGCTATGTTGTCAGCAAAGGGGACCCTCTCGATGTGCCCAGCATGGTTCTTCTTCCAGCAATCATTAATAATCACACACCAGTGGATCCTCCAGAGATGTGTTACTGTAAATAGAGCTGTTACTTCAAGCCTTACACTGAAATGTGATAGGCCTCACAGGCACAATGTTCTTGCTTCCACTTTGCTTTGTCAATTCTTGTCCAAGCAACCATTTATTATCACCAGCTAATGGCTGTTGTTAGAGAGCAGGAGTCAGTTTAAGGTCTGGCAAGACGTAAACACAGAGCTCAGCTCCCTCCAAAGGCAGACACACATCTGGACTGTTTTTGTCTTCTTCTTTTTTTAGACAGATTTCTTTCCTATTGTTTACATCTCATGTATTATTGAGTGCATGACTTTACTGTTACTCTCCGTGGCTCAGAGTTACAGGCGTCATTGTTTGTGCTTTTTGGATGTCTGCCCAAGTGATCCCTTAGAAAGTGACTTTCCCTTACTCTCTCTCTCACTGCATTTTCCCTTTGTCTGTCTGTCTGTGTGGGTTTTTTTTCCTGACAAAGAATCAGAAGCTTGGTAATTCCTGTCAGATTGGAAACTCTGCAGGTTCATTTGTCAGAATACTTCATATTCGACTATCTTACTATACATAACTGAAAAGACCATTTATTATACAATCTATGTAATTAGAACATGCGGTGTGATATCCCTACATCCAACACAACATGGTCTCAGTTGATTGTGTTATGCAGATGATATAGTATCCTGTTTGACCTCCTGAATGAAGCCTGTAAGTGAAATGTATTGTTTCAATATTCTTTACTTAATAGTATATATTATAGTATGTATGACCGATAGGCAGGAAACTCACAGTTTGTCTTGAATGAGCTGAGATTCATTCACTATGCAGCATGTATTCAAAGCACTGCCTTTAGTCAGATCGCCGCTAAGTGCTGTTACCTGGCTAGAACATCCTGCCTGTCACAAAGAGGGTGACGATAAGAGCAGACTTTGATTTTGTAGACAGTCTCCCAGTGTCATGGGACTCACTTTAGTGCAAGGTGGTTTAGAGAGCTAGGCCTTGTGGTGAAACAGTAGCGTGTCTGACTCCAGATCAGAGGGCTGTATGTCCCAATCCCATCAGGGTAATTGGTTTTGAAGGCCTCATGTGTTCAAAGTTAATGCATATGACTAAGGTCATAAAAATAACCGAAGACACTGGCTACATGACAAAGTGAATCATGCATTTCATACTTCTGTATATACGTTGTGGTAAGTAGGCCAGTGGGTGGACTGTGTTGGTTGTGATCGGCCAACCAGCAACTTCTTTTTTAGAGAAACTCAGTTCGCTGCTCCTGGTTATCGTCAGTGTTCAGACTCAAGCTCAGCACTGTTTGATGAGTAAGTACATATCTTAGGCTGTACTGCATCACATCTGGGGTCACATCATGTTGGACACTCAAAGTGAAAAGTAAGCCTCTGTGGTTGTTAAGAAGAAGGCAGGTTTGTTTTGCCTCCAGTGTACCCTTCACCAGCCGTGTGTGTTTTGTGGAATTATAGTATGTATCCTGTGTTATTAGAGAACTCTTTATTAGGACCATGAGCTAATTTTGTGCATGTCTGTTGCTGTACAGATGTGGCGAAAGCACGGTCACTGTCTCAACTTGTGAGACCAAAGACTTGCCACTCCCTCTAGCAACCCTTTACTCTTATGTCTGCTCAGCATATGTTGCTCTTGAACATGGTGGGATTTGCGCACACCCACACACACACACACCCACAGTGCCCGCTCAGTGCACCCCTCCTTTCTTTAGTGTGAGGTGTGAGGTGTGTGCTAAAGAGTGTAAGAGGGTTACATGGTCACAGTCTGTTGAATTTTTACACACCATGACCAGCATACTCCTCAGAACAAATGGGTTCTGACTCTCACTCTCTTTACGACAGCCTGATATTGGGGCAAATGCCAACACTGAGAGAAGAAAGTGAACATTCCAGCATCAAAATATTGGCTGATATAAGCACATTTTTGCGAGGACCCCCTTAATTGTGGTTATCAAACACTTGGAGGCAGGATATTATTCAGTTTAACTATAAACTTTAAATTTATTGGGAATTTTATTAATAAATCCCAAACATCTTTTTCTGCATTAAAATCGCTAACAAGAGTTTTCATATTGATGCAACATATATATGTACACCTACCAATTAATCTGTGATAAGACTAATATTGGCCAACCGTTATATCGGTCAGGCTCCTTGTTTGACATTCAAACTTGCCACCCTAAACTCTATCCTGCGTGCTCACCATCCACAGGAGCAATGACAGAGTGAGCTGACTCAATTCCTCAACAACTGAAGTTTACTTTTGTTTCCCCTAGCTGCTGTGTGCGGATGTGTGTTGCAGTCTGACCATTTGTCAACATGAGCATTGAGATCATGTTTCTATTACAGTATGCAATGAGCAGTACATAATGATGTTAGTTCCACATTTAGCTCCCGGGGACCTCCTCATCCACATGCACAAACACAAATCCTAGAAGACACTCTTTGGCCTCTCCGTGTCAGACATCTGTAGCCTGTGAAAGAGCAGTGTGTGTCCTGACGTCTCCACTGCCGGTTGTCTGTTCTTGGTGATTCACCCTGTGCTCTGTGTTTCACTTGGCTCGTTTATAGGCCCCATCTGGCAAGCATAACCTCTATGCTTATGAAATAATAAACAAAAGCGTGCCGAAATTGTGCTGACTGACTGCTGCCTCTGTAAGCAGACAAAGAGTCTTGCAGCGCTCAGACAGTTTTACTGAACCAGCAGGCCTTCACTTGTGGAGACTGCGCTGATTTTCAGTGCCACTTGTAGCATTTTTTCAGACGTTGTTGGCGTAAAAACTGCTGAGCTAAGTTGTCTTTGCTTTGCTAGCTGGAAATGACAGGTGTTTATTTTGTTGCTTAGCTATTGTGAATGTTGGTGTGGCTCTTTTCCATTTAGAATTGTCTACATATAACAATACATAACCATAAATTCAAAGCGGCACATCCAAGTAAGAATTCATTGTTCCCTCCTTCTCTCCTGATTTAGATGTACATTACTGTTGTTGCAATAACACTGGCATGTTTCCAGTTGTTTCCACTGTTTTCTCTATATTTTGGAAGTAAAATGTCACACTGGCGATGACTGATGGGTGTGAAGTCTATAACACTACATATTTCACATTTACAACCAAAGCTGACCGTTTCTCTTCCCGAGCAGATGGCCTCCCTCAGGGTTTGACTCGGTTGTCCTTTCAGTAACATGACACCCTCACCCTCTGTCTGTTGGTAGATTTCTAAATAGCATTTGAAACTGACAGACTCATTATGAACCCCTGAAAGAAATTGTCCTTTTGCTTTCTCCCGTCGGTTGGGCGGTCAGAGGTCAGGGTCAACTAGGGTACTGTTTCCCGTCAGCGAGAGAATTCTAGGTTCTGCTAAGAACACCTCAGTGGAGAAACTGAGACATAATGATGAGTTTTTTTATTGACTGCTAACCTGGTCATCAATGATT
Organism: Acanthopagrus latus; assembly: GCF_904848185.1. Taxonomy (NCBI): domain Eukaryota; kingdom Metazoa; phylum Chordata; class Actinopteri; order Spariformes; family Sparidae; genus Acanthopagrus; species Acanthopagrus latus. Next base: position 6,944,656 of record NC_051057.1, on the reverse strand, counting down.
ACAAACATGTCTGTATCAGTAGTACATGCTAGAAGGCTGTGTACACTGTGACTATTTGTATGCCATAGAGTGTTCTTTAAACTAAGTATCTGTTGTATTTTGGTAAACATCTTTATTACAGTTTTTGTGAATACCATATGTTCATCCCTTTAATTTCATGTACAAAGAGACGTGTTTTTCTCTGTCGTGCACCCCAGTTGCCAAATCATGCATGTTACTTTGCATGTCCCACTATATCCCCAGAGGTGTCTGATGCCCCAGACAGTGAACTTGTGTCAGTTGTGTGTGCATGTGTGTGTAAAACACTCCTGCTGTTGCTAATGACCACTTATCTCAGATGAGATGAAACCGGGTAGCTAGCCGAACAAGCCACCTATACTGGCTCTTCAGAGAGATTGCTAATAAAGAAGCTAATAAAAGCATAACTTTGGGAGGCAAACCAATGTGCTAGCTACTAGCTGAGATAGGTTGACTGTGACCTGTCTACAAGTCATGGTTTAGTTTTAAACAGCTTTTTTATTTTCCACTGACTGAATAAAGACTAAATACACAAACCTCCAGTCCTGAGATTGTTATTCTAAGAGCAACAAAAGACTAATGCTTAAACTTAAACTGCTTAAAAAAATCATAAAAAAGTCATACAGTCATACAACAACCTGCTGGGTTTTTGAAGTCTGTCATGCCTCTTAATCAGTGGCACATCCTGCCTGAAGGTTTCTTCTTTAATTGGCTTAATGATGTATCATTATGAAAGTACTCAATGAGATCCTCATGTGATAATGTCTGTTTTAATTTGTCAGTGAAACCTTCATCGCAGCAGCAGTTCCCACTCATGCTGAGCCATGAGGCAGCATGTCTGGCCTGTGTAGACACACACACACACACACACACACACACACACACACACACACACACACACACACACACACACACACACACACACACCAAAGCAGTCCGACCTGCTTTTTTTTTTTTTTTTTATCCAGACCAGATGCTCAGTTCATGAGGGGTGATGTATGCAGTTGTAGTCCTGGAGAAACAAGGTTTAGGGACTACAAATCCCCTGCTCAAGCAGATCACACAGCAGGAGAGAAGACCACAGAGGTTTATCAAAGCATCTCAATTCAGAGAGCTTGGAAAATCAAGTGACATTTGTATAGAGAATGTCAGTGCCTTGACTTACAGTATAGTGAGGGTAAGATTTTTGGCAGATATTTTGAGGGTCTCTATGTTAAGAGGCTGCACAATTTTGCTCAGAGTTTGACAGGCTGGCCTGTGATACCTGCTTGATCTCTTGCTAACCTCTGGTATTAACACTGCCACTCGTTCACTGCAAGGAAATGTTACCTGTTGGACAAAAAAAATAGTCATACACCTCTGTTAGCCTTTCACATGAGCCTGCACTCAAAACATGTCTATACTACAAAGTTATTCCTTGTTGTTGATTCTTCTGAAATTACATTTCCTCATACAACCTACAATGTCTGCCAGTTGTGTGCAACTTTATCTTTTTTTTCATTTGAAAAAGTAGAATGATTCATTTGCAAAGTTGTTCCTTATGGGCCTTCTGAGCACTTTGTTCGGTCTAGATGCAAGATGTTGTTTAGCGCAACTGAGACTCTAACCCACATATTATACATGCAACTGAATTGTTAAATTGGTTTGAATGATTAATCAAGTGTTGTTTGTTGGAACAGTGACAGTGAATGAAAGAGTTTGAGAATCTGAAGTTGGCCCATTTTTTGGGAGCAAACAGATGATATTGTGGACATTGCCATGAATTTTTTTTTTTTTTTTTTTTTTTTTACACGATGGAATAATCTCCCTTAGTTCTGAAATAAAGTGTCACTGTATTGGAAAAAAATAACAATTATCTGATCAAGCCAGACGATCAGCAAAGGTAATCAGATAATGAGGTAATTGTGGAGACGAACTACCGTATGTAAATTGGTCAAAGTTTTATCAGTCAGTTTGTGTATAAATGAGATTAATGGTGCAGTGATGCAACAAATTGGAGTGAGTAATATGCGTAACAGCTTGTTGTCACCAGGCAGTCAAGTTGTACAGTAGCAGCAGAGTGTTAGTGAAAGAACATTTCAAACCTGAAGGGCCCCTTTCTGGGAGAGCATCGCCGTCTTTCTCTCTCCGTCAGGGTGGAGTGGAGCATTTTTCCTCTCAGAAAGAAAGTTGTAAAGTTTTATGTTGCCCAATTACACCGTCTCCAGCTTCTTACAATGTACAATGTGTGAAAATCTTTTAAACTTAATTACCAGCAGGACCATGAAAGTTCTTCATGGCAATTATATGTAGCTTGTACTGTTTCTTGGACGTGCTCCTGTGGATAACAACATGCAGTAAGCAGCAGGCCTCTCCAGTGTGTGCAGCCCTGCATGCATGTGTGTAGCGAGGTGTCATATTTCTCTCAGTGTAGTACTCTGCAGACTGCAGTGGCTTCGGGCAGGCAGTGCATCAATAATGCAGAGACCCTGGAGGTGACTTTGTCTCAGAGGAATACCAGTGCAAGGCTTCCCTCATATACTACTTCTTTAACAAATTACTATCTGCCTGCATGCAGATAGACAGCACACGGTTTGGAGCTGCAGTTTTCCACTGGAAGCTATTGTTCTGCCCCGAAGGGATGCTCAGTCTATTTTAGAGAGCTAAAACAAACCAAGTGAACTGAACTAAACTGGAAAATCAACTATTACCTCCCACGTCTCATCCACTACGTGTGATGTCAACCAGCCAACTCGTCTGTTAGGTCAATTGGGGCTAAAGAAGGCTTTTATAAACAACCAGTAACGAGCTCTTTATGAATTAGCATTGTGAGCGCCACAGAGGAATTTTTGACTAGATGAGAAAGGCTGTCTGTAAAGCAGAGCTGCCTGTTTAAATATTTATTTGAATATAAGGACATTTCTACAGCCTATTAATGATATATGTTGGTTTAAAAGTTTAGTCATTCTCTCTAGACTTTGTTAAATCTTTTAGTAAACTTGTGCAGCTCACTTCTCAGCCCTGACTGTATATGATGTGTTTTAATTACTAATCATTTTATTTGTCTGTGAGATGCACTGACACCCATAACTTAAGATATAAGGATTTACCTCTTTATACCTTTCCATGTGTTTGACGCACATACTTGTTGCTGCACTGTAACCTTGCAGTAGTAGCAGCAGTAGCCTGCCACCGTTCCATATCTTCTCCTGTTTTGCATTTGCTTTACTTTCTCTTGAGAGCAACAGTGAGCACTTTGGCAAAGATGAGAAACTAGGGCGGTGTGTGTGTCTCTCTCCCTCTCTATCTGTGCGTGTGTGGGCTCACGCACGAAAGAGAGGCAGAAAGCATTTGTGACACCAGTGTTTATGACTCACAGGGGAGAATATACACTCCATAAATCACAGCTGTTATTATGCTGCAGAGTGCAAACTGTAAAAGTGGGAGGTTGAGATGTGGAACTACTTGGTTGAATTGGTGACTCACAAGGAGGTCTGTACTCCCAGAGGTCAGAGGTCACAGCAGAATGGTGGTGTCTCGGCACTTTGCTCAGACTTTGAAAGTCTGGAGATTGTGCAGTCCTCTCTAAATTACCCATTGAGATTTTAGCAAAGTGGTTATCTGCTTATTTTCACACTTTTCTCACTTTTTTCTTTCTAGGTACAAAAAGTGCCCACTTGTTTACAGGTTATACATATAAAACATTCAGTAATGATAGATTATCAATTCTGATGTTCCTAATTTTTTTTGTAGATTATTGGTATCTGAGTTTTTTGAGTCTGATTGCTGATAAAGTAAATTCATCGCAAAATGCAATACCACTTTGTCTCAACTAACACATAGCACAGCCTATCAACATTAAATGATCTGAATCTGAAAAGTAACTTGAGTTATCAAATAAATGTAGTGGGGTGGAAGTATAAAGTAGCATAAAATGGGAGACACATAAGTCAGGTACCTCGAAATTCCACTTGACAAAAGATTTGTATTTGTACTGCAAATGTATATTGATTAAAATATTGGTTTTCTGTCTCCAATAATAATCAGCATTGTCATCTGCCCCTGAAATAAAGACATATTTTTTTCCATCCCACAAGTAAATAAAAAAACTAAAAAAAATGTAAACACCATACTTTTGAATTACAGTAGAGAAGCAAAAAAAAAGGAAGAAAGAAGTCATTCATTTATGGCCCAAAATTGTTTGTTGTTGTGATAATTAACAACACAAAAATTGATGATTGAGTTAATGACTTTAATCACTATGCAAATATGAATGTAGTTGAACTTTCATTAAGCCACTGTAAATGAGCTTCTGTTTGACACATGTAATGAGATAAGACTGTAGGCTTAATGCACACTTACATTCATCTCTCATGGAGCAAAAGAAGTTCAGCACTAGAAGTGCTGCTGGGTGTTTGTGGTGAAACGCAGGTGCTGTTTGGTGTGTTGTGCATATTCCATCTTGTAGAGGGCTGAACAAAAACTGATTTGTTCTCGTGCTTTCTTCAGCTGACAGACAGTCCTTAAGTGGAAATCACAGAGCCTTAAGTAAACCAGTAAGTATAAGACCAGTGGTATGTTCATCAGCCCACAGGCATGTTGGTCTGAGCAGAGATTGAAGCCCAGACCTTCTCAGTTGGGAGACAGCTGCTCTAACAGCTGAGCTGCAGCACCTGCGAGGAAACCAACTTGGCACTAGCCCACAGTTTCCTGAGGTCTGATTACAACCAAACAAACATCCATGTGAGCTAGAAAGTGTTGTGAAAGCTACATGTTGTCATCTCTTTCACTAAAGCTCTTAATAATAAGGATCAAAATGGGGAGAGCTTCTCGCTGTGAGCAACAACACAGACCATTGACCCGACATGCCTCCCTAGCAAACTGACGAGAGACACAATTTATTGAGGACAAGTCAGGGTAGCCAAACACCACATACCTTATCGACTCGAAACAGACAGTAAACCCATCAAATGTTGCTCTCAGATTAATAGAAAACTTGTTATATAACGTATGAATAAATGTTGATGAAGCAAGTTTGCTGGTTTATGTGGCCAGAGCCATATGTTGCGTTACATTAGCATTCATTGGGCTTTACAATCTGTACAGCGAGCAACATCTTCTGTCCTTGTATTATACCTCTGTGTGTCTCTTCTTTGTCAGCTGCCTGCATACTGATCACATCTCTTCACTTTTTCAGTTTAGAGAGCAGGGCTTGTTGATGCCATCTTTAGAAGATAACTGACAGGATCATATTACAATTGTCCTACAAACTGCTGCTTGTTGTTTGTGAAACTGCCTCATCGGGTCTGTCTGTGTTTTTTTTTGTGAGATCATCTCCAAAAGTTTGAGATTCCTTAATAGCACCAAACAACACATTGTTGTCTTTGTGATCCACCACTGGCATTTCTCTTTTGCAAAGTGCAAAGCTAACACAACTTGTGACAGAAAGATTGCTGCTTCGAAAAACCTCTGACCCCGACGTGATTTGAACACGCAACCTTCTGATCTGGAGTCAGACGCGCTACCGTTGCGCCACGAGGTCCTTCTGCAGCCAGGATTTTAGAGACCTACACCAAGCTGCTGATATTCTACCCGTGGGAGTAGTAATACTTGCAGAAGCAAAAGCAGCAATCATAAAAACACAAAGGCACATGTTCTCTCTTTCTCACACACACTTTCTCACACCCACCTCTCCCCCTCTGTTTCCTCTAGGGCACCAGTCTTTGTGTGGTCTTTTGTAGCCCTCGCTGGTACAAAGACACAGATAATGGGGTGAAGAGAGCTATTGTCTGGGCTTATGTCGCAAGTGTGTGTGTCACAGAGAGCAACTACCTCTGTGTTTCCCTTCATCTTCTATATTGGATCAGATAAGCAGACACCTGATCAGACTAGAGTAGCGGTATGTTACTCTCCCAGTGCACGAATGAATGGGTAAAGCTCACTAATAACTAAACAGGCCGGTGGGGCAGGAGCTAAAGGACAGGCAAACAATACACAAGGACCCACCCTGAATATCTGCTGATATCTGCTTTGCCAAATACAACAGTAATTCAACCTGCACATGTGTTCAGTGTCAAACTAGCAGGGATTATTCTGAGGCGGCATGTTTAGACACCAGGTCACTTTTCCATGTCCTTTTTTTCACCGTATTAATGTTAATAATCATGTTTTGCTACACATGTAAACAGATCTTCCATTAACATACTTCCCATGATACCTGATCTTCTACTTTTGCACTGCTGCTGCTCCATTTGCCACACAACCACATCATTAAAGTGAAACTAAGCATACTGTAGATCCCAGTGCTGTTACATTTAGCAGTGCTACATGATGACAATTCAAGCTCCTCCACTTACATTTGCACTTCATGGTGATATGCAGCTCCCCTTTCATTATTTTTTGTATGTAATGATGGTAATTGAAGAAATGTTGAAGTTAAGTTTGTCAAATGATGACATTAGTGAAATATGACAGGGATCTTAATGGTGTGCTCCTGAATACCATCGTTTTGAAACCAAATCTGACAGGCTATCAAACTTGTGGTCATCATTCAACTATATACTGTTATTATTGTAGTCCAGTCTCAAAACTCAACCTGATAAACAAGTGAGTTTTGGGGAAGTTCTAACAGTTCCGTGCATGGAGAGTCAAACTCGCATTCTTGCACGCAGAATAGAAATGTTCACTTGCTGGTTTTTATCTGTGCAGGTTTTGAGAATACTTAAATGCCATAGAAGAGCTCAGAATCCTTCATTTGGATACTGATGTGGACATCTTTTACCATTGCAATGGTAGGAACTGTAAAGCATTTGTGTCAGCCCTTGATCTTAATTAAAATCAGGCAGGATTATAATGTTGTCAGGTACTTGGAGTATGTAACCATACCTCTGAAATGTGATACTTTTGGTTTTAATGTCTTCGATGGTATCTCATGGTTTCATTGTGACATGGAAAGTCCATTGCACCGTTCTACACTGGAATAACATATCTTCACAAGACATCGATGTAACACAGGTTACACTTGTTTCCACATGTCAGTTATCCTTCTTCCTGTTGGCAGTAAGCTGGACAAATATGTGCTGTTCTCACATTTCTCTGAGCTTTTGGTCTGAACGCCAACACTCACATGGCTCATCAAAGCTGTACTGTACAGTTGAACTCATCAGCTATGTTTTGTTCCTGTGGTTTTTGTCCCGTTGTTAATTAAATAATGCAGTATTGCAATCCCATTGTTTCTGTTTTAAAAACTAATTATGTACTAAGTTAGGACTTGAATAGTGATGGGGTGTCAGTGTGGTCTGGAAAGGGAAAACTCTTTCTTCTCACACAGTGACACCAGTCTGGACATGTTGGCTGGATCTGATGTGATTTTTCCAATGGAGCGCATGATGTTTCCATAGCAGAAGTGACCTCAACACAGAAAAAGCTTGTTTGTGTCTGTTTCTGGGAGAACATTATGATGAAAGTGTCAAATCTTTTTGGATCCTAGATGATAATATGACACTAATACCATTCAACAAACTGTCTTTCCACTTGCTGGCTGGAGGCAGCCCAAATAGATGTCACCTATCAGGAGGGCAGAAGACTTGAGGCCAAAACAATGTGTTGGAAAAAATAAATCGATAGATGGAGAGAAATACAATACATCGAGTTTTATAGTTCCAAAAGCTACACAACTGCAACAGCCAATGTTGCATAATGTGGTATTGATTTAGTAGCAGAAATGGTAACAAAATGTGATGAGGCTGATGCTGAGTGTGCTCACACTTTATCAGCTCTTCACCTGAGTTGACCAAAGTCACATCCTCTCAACTGTTGCCAAAAAATCCGACCCGAGTCCTTTGGAAAAGAATATTCGGTGTCAATTGTCCACAAGCCTGTGTAGGAATCCGCTCACATATGGCCAATAAAGACGATATATATAAAAATAGTGTCTTACATAATATTATCAGTGGTAGCACATGTGGATGAATAATACTAATAAAGCAGGCTAAACAGGGGGTTTGACCTTTGGGTGTTTTGTGAGCTGAATGGCTTACATGACTAGAGGCCCGCATTACTATGCGGGATTTGGGGTTAGCGAGGTAACTTAAGGGTTAGCTATGGGTTTTCAGTGTTCTTACCAGAGAAAAGCGCCATGGTAACTTATGCTGCACAGCTGCAGTTTATGCTCGAGATCAACAAATATAATCAGTTGTCTGGGAAATGGCATAATCATTCAAAGAACATCCTGTGGCGCTTGGTGTGTGAAGTTTGTAAGGTATCCTAATGCTTTCAGTTATGTTTATTTATCTATTTTAATTTGCTCCCCAATCTGTTTGACACCACATGGATCACAGCTGAAATGATAAGGCTAAAATATAATACACATTGTTTGCATATATCTTTGCAATATATTCATTTCATGGAATGCACAAATCTAGTTATGCTCAGATGTACTCATGCCCTAATTATGGGCCAGTGATATTATAATCCTATTAATTTATGCATTTCCACAGTCTGTGATTTTTTGTCAGCTGTGACTATGTGTTTTTAGCAGCAGTTTGCATTTTTTGAAAACATATTTCTCTCTGCTGCCAGTAGACAAGTTGTAATTTGCCATCAGTCAGATGCTGCAAACAGGTCCCTTTTTATGTGAACATGCTCATGGCTGGATGTGGAAAATCAGGGATGACTGTATATACTTTGCCTGTAAGTAAACATAGGGAATAAAACGACCTTTTATACCCCTTTCACAATGGCCAAAAATACCCACTTTAACCCACTCACATTTGGCTTTTGGTACAATGCAAATGTTATCAGGATTTAGTCCCAGGTCACTTAACCCGGTAGAAGTCACTGGTGAACCTGATGTGCAAAAATGCTAACTGATTTTCAGCTTTAAGGGCTACAGATCAAACCAATCTATAGAGAGTAATTGAGCTTATCATTTTTTTATATTGCTACTGGCTTGCTGGAAGCAAAGCAATCTGATTTAAGGTTGAAAAGGCATTTGCTAATGTCAAATACCTTCCTACATTCCCAGTGTATTTCTGGGATTAGGTCATGTGACTGAGCTTCTTTCAGAATTTGTTTCTTGTAATCCATCCGAGAAACAAGTCTGAACATTTTGAAGTTTTTTTTCCTCCGGTTTAATGCTGAGGGTCATTTTGTGGCTTGTAATAACTTCCAGAGATGGTGAATTTGCTGTGTTTTTCTTCTTGTGGACTATATGTGTGTCTTGTAGTGTTATTGCAGTCTAGTTTGATCTATTTCTCATTCTTCCTCCAGATTGGACCGCTTTAACGATTTTACAGCAAACAACCCATAATTGAATTTTACTGTACATGCATTAACTCTATATGTTTCTTTATGGATACCATATTGAATTATTCTTTCAGTGGCCAACTGTGTAATTTTCTCTTATTTCTGATTTCTTGTCTTGTCTTTTGGGAACAACCCTCACAAATTGGCTGTCTCCCCCCTCCCCTAATAACCTCAGAAGGAAGAAAAATACCACACAGTTTCTTCCCCCATGCCTTGGACCATTTTCCCTGGTGAACCGCACTGGAGTTCAGTACAACGGAGCCGTGCATGAAGGCATCTAACCACAGACCCAAAAAAGACAGCTAGGTTTTGGAAGAGAAAGCATGTAGCAAAAGAGACATAGGGAGGGAAATGGAGTGAGAACAAAATACAGACAAAAGAGCGAGGAGATTCTTTCCTAACATGGTGAAGGAGGGACAGTCACTGAGCTGAGTGGTTTCTATTTAGCCTCCTCTCTCGCTGGGCCATCATGCCTCAGTGGTTGTTGGCTATGAGCTAGACAAGGCCATACTGAGAGAGAGCAGGGGAAGCTTCTATTCATTTTAGATGTTTTATTACTGACTACCAAACATCCAAACCAAACATGGGATTTTTGACAATATTCTGGTTGCAGTATACACCATATTTGCAAAATGTCTAACGCTTATTCTATAAGAATAAAGGCCCATATTTATTTGAAAAACAGAGTAGTTCCAGAATACAAAAAAAAAAAAAAAGAGCCGAGCACAGTAGCTGCTGGTGTGGTCATCTCTGGGCCAAGGGACCCTCTGACTTGGGCACAGTGAAATAGCATGAATGGTAATGGCTAATAGTTAACTAATGTATTAATTAATATTAATAAAAAACAGCCTTTTCCAACTGTCCCAACTTGACTGCTGATGTGGAAACTGCTAACTGTATTTGACGGGCTGCATATTAACGTCCCTTTACATGAGCATGAGCTGCTGCAATATTGTGAAAGCCTCATACTGTACTACACATACAGTATAGGCCTGGTTATGTCTTTATAGGAAATACACAAGACATTTACACTTCTCAGATGACTTAAAGGAACTGCACCAAGTTCATGTAGCATATTGTACTGTTCACTAAGTCTTTCATGTCTGAGTCATTACAGAACGCCATCTACCAAAACAGTATTTAATCGAGGTTTGAAGTATGCTGTTATTTATTTTTGTCTTTTATAAAAAGAAATTGATTAATTACACCTTGTATGAGCCACTAAGTTGTTGTTGATCTTAAGATGCACTACTTTCTGTACCTGAATCCATTATAACTGTGGGAGTGTGAAGGAATGTTTTCAACTTTTATACGCACATTGAAATCTAACCATGAGAACTGATGACTATGACACCTCCTGTCTTATTCTCTTTTCTACCCTCATGTGGAGAAAGCTGTCAGCCATAGGCTTATTTTGCAGGCTATCCTGCAGGGGATTAAACTATTTCATAACTGCTATCATGATGTCAATCCATAACCATGTCAGAACCCCAGTGTGCCTGGATCATTACACGAACCACGTGGTGGTTAGATCAGCTGATTCCTAAGGAGACACAAGCTGCTAATTATTTTGGCCTGGCAATGCTAATATGTTGCATGGCTTTACTTACATAAGGCTTTAAATCCAAAGCCTATATGGTGATAATAATGCTGATCTCATTATATAGCTAATACTCTCTCTTATTTTTTATCTAGGACCCCAGCTATTGGGTCCAGGTCCACAGGTTGGAACATGGAGATGGAGGCATATTGGACCAGGACGACATGCTGTGCGATGTTGTGGATGACAAAGACAGGGTGAGTCAAAGTTGGAGTGAAACTGTGATAAAAAGAGGCGCTTGTGGTCACATGTTTTGTTTATTTTCCCAAACTGACATTTCCTGTTATGCCACCCCTTCACTTTTACATTCAATTTTTCCTTATGCAAAAATGGCTTTGGTCGAGTCTGTGCTCTGGTGCTTTGTGCGTAAAGCTTTGGCAGTTCTACAGAGAGTTTGGCCAACATGTACTTATGACTACACCTGTGTCTCATCATGAGGAAAACATTACAGAACAGTGAACTACTGCACACTGGCATGTCCTCCAATGTGTAACGTGTAATCATTATGATCCACTGGCAGCAGTCCTCCAGTGCTTTCACACATGTGGAAGGTTGAAGTCTTCTGAGTTGCATTCAAGGCTCCACTTTGATGTGTGTGTGAGGGTGTGTGTATTAAGAGTGAGTGGGCAATATCCATGTCAGAGGCAGGATGATATCACACTACCCACCCCACACGAGACTGACTGTAAATGATTACCCACAATCCCACTGCATCCTGTCCATGGGAACAGTGCTGACTACACCTGAGTCACTAGCTGTCTGGCTTTAATGTGGGGCCAATTAGTGAGCTGTAACCTCCTCTTTGTGTCTCTTTGTCTCTGTGAGTGGGACCAGCTTTCAATTCATTCAAATTATTGAATGAAATTTGCTAGAAGTTACTCAACAGTGAAATACTTTGATACATAAATGGATAAGATGAATTCAATATATTAACAGCACAACAGCTAATGAAAAACTTAACAGTGAGAACTTCAGTATTACAACAATGAACATTTACCATTTCTGACTGTAGTCTACACGGATGCACTGACAACTTCAGTGATTAATCCGGCGCTTTCATCACTTCAAAGATGTCAAAGCTTTAAGCCAGCAGGGCCATCATGATATATTCCTCTTGATGGTGTTGAAACATGTGAGTTTCAATTGAAAGTCTCATCTTTGATTCGTATCTGTCAGCAGTTTTTCTCAGGATATCTGATGTCATAGACCCACTGTTATCTTGTGTGATCTGAAAACACATTCTTCGTAAGAACATTTGGTGTTTTGTGCTGCTGTTGCATGTGAAAAATACATTTCCCACATTTAATATCTGCGGTTTAAATAAGTTCAGTGAGCTTCCATCTGCTCTGAACAGCCTGTCTGTTTGATACGCAGATGCTTTTTGGTTGTGAGTGTGCATTTGTACATGAATGAGAAACTGAGAGAGAGAGGAAGAGTATGTGTGCATGTGCATCGGCACACTTTATAATGACTATGTGGTTGGTGCCATGGTTACGCATCAGGTGGGATCAGGGGTGAGAGCAGCTGTTTTGCACCTGCTGTCTGAAAGACTCCTTTCACTCTCCTCTCCTCTCCTCTCCTCTCCTCTCCTCTCCTCTCCTCGCCTCGCCTCGCCTCGCCTCTCCTCTCCTCTCCTGTCCTCGCCTCTCCTCTCCTCTCCTCGCCTCTCCTCTCCTCTCCTCTCCTCGCCTCTCCTCTCCTCGCCTCTCCTCCTGGCACATACAGTATGTATTTTCTCCTTTTTATTGCCTTTATCTGTTCTGATGATGCAAATAATTGCTCCCCCTGGTGGTGGTGTGGGCTCTTCACACATCTTACTGCTGACAGAATATTGAATATCATTAAAATAACAACATGTTTGCCTTGCCAATTAACAAGCACAAAAACAGTCCATTTTTTGAATTATTTTTTCATCTGAGAAGCGTTTGAATGATATCCTGAAAGAAATGCCACAGTTTAAAGAGCTCTATGTACCCATAAGAATATTAACCTACAAAATAAACAGTGGTGTAAATGACACAGAAAGCACAGCTCAGCTGGATGTGGCCAGGGACAGCTAACTTTACACCAGTGGAACAGCCCACGTGTGTGTGTGTGTGTGTGTGTGTGTGTGTGTGTGTGTGTGTGTGTGTGTGTGTGCGCGCGCGCGTGTGTGTGCATATGTGCTTGTGTGTGTGTACACCTGATTTTATCTCGCTGTGTGTGGGTGCTTCTTCTTTGTGTGTTTGTATGTAAATGTTGGCAGTAAATCCAGTCCGTCTGCTTCTTTGCACCATCAGCAACTGCCTCTGTCCCAGTTTTACTCTGCTAACAGTCATTTCATTTTATTGTTTTAACCCATTAATGACAGCTCTCCTATTATTATTATGGATGTAGCACGTACACAGGCTTCCTGGGCCATGCCGGGCTGAGAGTCACATTCTGCTTTTGGAAGTCTTAATTAGAATGTACAGTTTTCTTATCATGTGGTAAAATAAAAATAAAAATAAAAAAAAACACTTTGCTTTGCTTTTTGCTAAACTTGCTTTGGGTTTTTTGTACAGTGTTAAACATAAGTTTTCTTTTGCTCTTCCTGTTTTTTAACTGTGTTTTTATTGTGGCCATTTTGTTGGCAGTCTTACGCCAACTTAGAACATTTTCCATCACATTCAGAATCTTTAGTTGTCTTAAAGTTTACACATAACTCAGTGTAAACGAAAGAATCCATTTAGCCACGACACACTGATGTGATAGCTGTTCACTATAAGTACAGTCATTTCAAATGAGTGGTGCATCAGTTTTAGTTTGTTAAGGCATGATATTTAACTACTACTGTAGTACTGGTTGCATGTCTCACTGTTGATTTGATGGCGTAAGGGAAAGTATGTCTAGCTGAGATTAGATGCATGTAATCAGATTTATCCCCTTACATTTGAGCTGTGGAGTAGATGTTTCAAATGCTTGTTGACACAGGGTTAATGGATTATGTCGGTGGAGTGAATAGAGTCCTGTTTTGCCTTAAAATCATTGACCCCGACTGGAACTGATCACGGAAACTTGTGAACTGGAGGTCCCACTGCCTCCTGTCTGCTTCATTAAAAAGCAGTGTGCTGCATTTGTACATAGTGCCAAGTGTATGTTCAATCTTTTATTTTCTTCTTAGATCACCTTGTCTCTGTTGCACTCCTGTTATTTGTCTTTCAAGCGGATAATCTCAATTTCTGAATTTCTGACTTCACCCCATTTGATGGTCCATCAGGCTTATACTTCTTACCAAGTGGTGATATCCACAGTTGGATTTTTTGCTGTAACAATTTCTTCTACATTCAAGTGTAAACGAATGATTTCCGATCTACATTGTGTCACTGCACTGAGAGAAAACTGAGAGGGGATTTAATGCAGAAACTACGTTTGTCACTTCACAAGTTTCGGTGCCTCTATTGTTAGGAGCACCCAAAGTAGTGTGTGTGTGTGTGTGTGTGTGTGTGTGTGTGTGTGTGTGTGTGTGTGTGTGTCTGGCTCAGGTTCAGCAGTCAGATAATCATACAGTGATTCATTTGCAATCATAGAGCTGCATGCTGAGGCCTGTCTGTGTTGCAGAAATGTTTAAATGTGTGAAGTTGAGCTGGATATTTTTCCTATGAAGATCATTCTGATGAAATCATGATTGTTTGTTTTGGACATACGTGCTTAGATCACATAGATTAGTTCCATCTCGTCTGTCCACAATGTTCTAACGAACCTGGAGAGTTCATTGATGTTTACTAACAGTTGCCATACCAACTCTTTAGTGCGCTACTGCCACCAGCTGGACTGAAGTGTGAAGTAGAGGTTTGACGGTTTTTTTTGTGGTGGTTATAGAAAGTGTAGACATCTTCAGGTTGTATATTTATACGAGAAATGGTGACTTACATGCTTGATATTCTGTGCTAATGTCTGTCTGATGATTGTGTGCTCAAATTATGTTAGTGCGAAATCTATTCAGGTGCATAACAAACAATAGATTAAAATGATAATGATGATAGTAATTAATAATGATAATAAAAATTTCTGGTTGTGCACATTGGTGTGTGCAGGTAGTAGCACACTCTACTACCTCTGCAGTACTCTGTGATACCAACAATAAGTATATATCAGGCTAAAGGATCAGTGTAACTTCTAATAGCACCACAATAGTGGGTTCAACACATTCTTTTGCTCGTTTAATCTGAAGGAATATGTACTTTGAATATGTTCACCACATTTTGTGCCCTCTTAGTGTAAATTATGGGAACTATTGAACTGCTACAACATGCACATGATAACTTAAATAAAATCTAAATGAAGTACTCATATGAGGATTCCAATCAAATATTCAAACCAAAATATGTATTTTGTAGCACAGTGATGCTGATCCAACACCAAGGACAAAGTAGAAACTGGTCTCTTTTTATATGGACAGCTGTAGACACACTGCTAGTACAACATACGTTGATATTTCATTTGGAGAGAGACAAACTCCTAACTCCTGTTTTTAGCCTGTCAAGTCTTCAGCAGGACTGAAAGAGCTCCTGCCAAATGACACACCTCATTCGGTCAGTTAAGAGTATCTATGAAGGCGGTATAAACTTTCATCTAGCTCAGGAGCCTCAGGTTAGGCTTCTGAAAATCCACTCTGTGTGAAAAATTCTGCAGAAAGCTGGCAAGTGGCTGGAAGTGGCTGTAAAAGAGACACTTCATCCATACACCAGATGGCAATGTGGCAATTAAAATGACTCCTGGTTAGACGATGGCCTTAGGTAAGAAATTCACAATATGGGTCTGCTGAAATGAGTTTATAAAGAAATGAAATCGGTAATATGGACAATTAGATGAAATCAGATGAGACTTTAACGGCCTTTGCGGGGAAATTGGGCAATTGCATTAGCGATTTAATTGGTTTATAAAACTTGAAAACTGCTGTTGTTGTGCGAGACAAACTCAGTATCTAATGCAGAGGCAGGCTTGATTTCTGTAATTAAGTCCTGTAGATGTGTATCATAAAATTGTGTGTCACATTCATTGGTTAAAAAGTGGGATTTATTTATTACCTCTGCCAATTTGAGAATGTTTTCAGCTGTGTCCACTTGTTTGTTGGTTTGTCAGCAGTATTACACAAAAACTACCAAACACATTTCCACAAAGCTTGGATGATGGATGTAAGGCCGATATACCCAAATCACTTTTGGTGCATATCCAAATAAAGGGACAGATCCAGGAATCTTTACCACGTTCTCTTAAAGTTGGAAGGTGGTTTAAAATTCAGAGTGATACAGAGCTATCAATTTCTACCTTTATTGAATTAAAGGAGTCTGTTGGGTCTTGGTGGAGGCACGTACTGTACTGATTGCCATTCTAGTGTTTTTGTTTATCTAGTCCAGAGAAGAGAACATCTGCACCATGCAGTCCTCTTTACCTGAGGCAGGTATGCTGTATTTGTGCTGAAGTTCATCTGAGAGTTGAAACCAATTCAAATCAAAGTAGTGATCCATGAAATCTGCAACTTGTCATTTAATATGACATCTTTGACCTCAACTTCGTCACCACATAAAACAAAGCTGGTCAAGATCAGGGCTGTTTTTTTGAAAGGCAACAATTTATTGATTAGTCAGTCAAAAGAGAATTAATTGCCAAGTATTAAATATAAACAATTAATAATTTCACGTCATTGTCAAACAGTTCTTGGTTACAACTTCAGAAATAGAAGGATTTGCTGCTTTTCGTTGTCATTTATCATAGTAGATCAAGAGTCTTTGGGTTTGGGACTGTTGGTCGGACAAAAGAAGCAATCTGAAGATGTCACATTAGACTCTAGGAGATTATCTTTTCAAAATATTCTGGCCTTTTATAGACTAAATTTCCTATAGATTGTTGTGGAGACAACTGGGATGTAAGATGTACCGGGGGTTAAATTCAGTGTTAAGGTAACACATTAACCTGAAATACCAAACATGTTATGACATCACAGCCTATGTACTGCACTGTTTTGTCTTGTGTCAGACACCATTAACCCTTTACACCTGACTGGGCCTCATCCAACTTGTCAGCTTGCTTAGTGTGCTAGTTTCCATCTGGATATTTGTCTAAAGGGAGCTTGATAACACATAAGTGAAGGTGATTTCAGGAGCAGGTCACCTGGTGCTTGTAGTCTGGATGTACCTTATTAACAGGGCTGAGTATAAGCAAGCCTGTCCCATGGGCTTAATGAGTGCAGGATCGAAGTGTGAATCCTCAGGGGCGACTACGGGAGAAAGCTTGTTACTGCAGAAATACTTGAATCAGCGTTTCACTAGAGCATATTTTACAGCAGGTGCATGTTGGCGTGTACAGAAGCTGCAGTGACACTTGTCAACCACAGAGAGGCACTCAAGCCCAAGTGATAGCAGTCTCCAGTAGCTGCTGGATACGTCTACTATAGAGATTCTGAGTAGATTGGCTTTTGGGGAAACTGGATCTGGAAGACTCATGTTCTTTCAGAAAACAAAAGACAAAAACTCCCAAAAACATTTAGGAGGTACAAAGAAAGGAAAAGAGAAAGTCTGATCGAAGCTAACTGAACTGTCCATGTCTGACTGCCTCCTCCATTTGTGCTAATGCAGCCTGTTTATAATGAGTACCACATCCATGGCTCCTGTGGCTGAGCTCCTTGGACAATTGGCATTTTCTTGGCCCCTGAAGTTGGCATTGCCATAGCAACGGCAGTCGGGTGCCAAGTGGGCACCTGCGCTGGGTCGAGATCAAGCCGTGAGTGAAATTAGCCAAGGCTAAAGCAGGGTCCCAGCAGCTGCCCCCTGGTACCAGAACACTGCCGGGGGAAATCAAAGACTAATTACTCTGTTTGTCTGTGCTGTGTGTGTGTGTGTGTGTGTGTGTGTGTGTGTGTGTGTGTCTGCGTTTTTGGTAGGGATGTGTTTGTGAGTGAATGTAGCCTCTTTTGGCATAGATTGAAGACTATTGTGTCTGGTTAGCTGTCTCTCACCACCGTCTCTCAGACAGTGTAATGCATTCACCTCACACATTCTGGGCTGCTTACTCTATACTTGCCGTGCATCTATACAACTTAGTACGATTCATTGTCTTGTGCAGTTTCAATGAATCCATGGAATGGATTTGATTTTTGCAATACAATATGATGAAATCTCTATTTCCTGTAGGTGGAGCAGGAGAGAACCAGAGAGAGTAAAACCATCAGACCATTTGTTCGTCTTCTGAAGGTGCTAATGTCGAGAAATTGAAGTGCAATTTATTTTGCCACAGTTTGGTGCAGACAGACTTGACTTGGTGTTGTTTTGCAGCAGGTCTTTTATGTATTGAATAATTTAATTTATCTGTGGAAGCAACACCAGAAATACTTGCTGACAATAAATCCAAGGAAACTCCTCTCTACAGGCTACATAGTATCATATATGTGTTATAGCACATGTGTTATGCCCTCTGGTGGCCAGACAGACAGATCAGCAGAGGCTTAGCCTCTGTACATCATCTTGATCTGTTTTGTCAAAAACACTTCCATTTGTGCAAATATGGTTATTAATGGAAATGGTTCATTGGACTGAAATGTACTTTTTATTCAAATTGGTTAGTTTTGTTTCAGTTTAACTGCAACTACCACCACCTGGTGGGTAATTCTGTGGTGGATGTGGATGGTTCCAAATTAGGCTGCAACTGATTACTTTCATTATTAATTACCATCTGATTATTGTTACGATTAATCAATTAATCGTAAATTCAATAATCAATGTCAAAAATGTGAAGTATGCTCATCACAATCTCATCGGCCAAAGTGACGTCTTCAGATAGCCTCTTTTGTTTAACCAACAGTCAAAAACCCGAGACTCTCCTTTTGCTGTCATAAATGACAAAGAAAAGCAGGGGATCCATTTGATGATTCAGCAATTTAGACAGTTCAGCAGATATAGTTTTAAATGGTACGGTTGACCTGATGACCCTCTGACAGAAGGAGGCGGGGACTCGAGGAGAAATGCATACCAACAGGAATATATGACAGTTGTTGTGTTTCTCTGTCAGCGGTCAACAGACTGACACATATCTTCTGATTGACACAGGTAAACATACGGTTATATACTTGAACTTTGAAAGGTGTAACTGCTGATGGCATCAGATAGACACACATGCCCCAAGTGTAAAACAAACAAAAGAACACTGACACATCACACATACAGTTTATACACACAGGAAAACACATGTACAGAAATAGTCAGACCCTCTGACAGAGTCGCACATGCCCACACACACATCCTGACAGACAGCCCCCCCGCTGTACTCAGATGTAATTAGCCTGTAAGGACCAGAGTCAGCTCTGCGTCCTGAAAGACTCAGTGTGTTAGTGGAATTTATCCTCACCTCCGCTGCTCTGCTCAGAGGCTGGTGGGCGGCGGCAGGCAGTTTTTCATTTCATGTTCCTCCGGGGTTTTAGATTTATTGTTGGTTGTTGCTTGTTTATTAGGTTGCTGATTTTTGAACTTCACTTACCCAGGGAAGGTTTGTTGAGTACTGTAGTTCTTTTTTAGCAACTCCCTGTCTCCCACTTATACAGTTATAATCCCTCACAGTGGGGATATGCTTTTCTGCTTTTCCTCCATTGAGGGTTGAACCACAAGCTTTACTGTTAGCAACTCAGAAGTCTTTTTGAGCACATAAAGGGGTGTATTGCACTGTTTATACATGTTGTGGTGCTGTATTTCATTAAAGGCAGATTGTTTTCAATGAAATCATCTGCATTAAAACTGTACTAATGACAGTGGCATCCTAGCACAGGTTCTACAATGTTTAGTGATGTGTGTAAGTCACAGAAGACACATACCTCTAATAAGGCTAGTTCTTTGAAAAGAAAAAAACAAAAACAAAAACAAGATGTAGCCCTCACTGCATAATGAAATGCTTTCAGATCCGACTTTTATAGACAATGTGATAAAACACTGTGTAGAGGGAGCAGAGTCGGATCCTTTTACAAACGCCAGTGTCACAGTGCAACAAAATGGTGAAAGGCTGACCGTGTCAGAGTTCAAATGTTAGGCTGGGTGCAGGCAGAGCATCGATATCTGATGGCTTGACCACTGGACTGCTGTCTTTTTCAATATCACTCTAAAAGTAAGCCTAAGATTGCCAACAACATATAGTGATGTGGAATCTGTCCCATCATTAGTGTGCACTGTCTGAACAGCTTTCACTGGAATGAATGTGTCATCCTGTGAGGTGAAGTTGTAAAGTAAAATATTTACAGTGCAGGTCTGCCAGTGTCTGAAGAAACCAAACAAAACGAAAGATAATGCCACTGATTCTATTTTTGTTTAATCATTATTTCACTCTCTTTAAAATCGTTTTTTAACATGACTTGTGCCCAAAATGGTAAAATGGTTATAAAACATGTGAGCATTGGAAATGCAGTGCTGTGTGCAGTATGGACGGTCTGAGATGTGGTGATGTGGAACAAAGGTGACCTGGTGGTCTTGAACCTCAAGAATCACCAGTGCATGACAGAATGCTGTCCATGCGGACCTGCTGATCCACCAGTATAGATAACATCAGTCCATCCTTGTTGACAAAAACATAGCTTCAGCTATACAGCATATGCAGTATGACATACACAACTCTTGTGCCTGCGGTAAGACTGATAATACTCCATATTGCACAGCAGCAGGCAACTTCTCCAGCCTCTGCTTTAGTTTTTCAGTAAAATGGGTGAAATCAGGTCATGTCACCAAGCTTTTATTTCAGCTCGGGGGCAACCCAGCTAGGCATGTAGGTGTCTTTGATTTCCCCTTCATGACAGCTCCCCTACAGGAAAAGATTTCTGCCGATGCACCAAATTGCTCCTGACACGGCGTCGGCTTGGCTGAATACTGTCTGGAATTGCTGGGGTGTTTAACCAGAGCTGTGGATAGGCAGCACCAAAATAGGAAAAAAAAAAAGTAGACGGACCCACACAGACGAGAACATGCCTTCATTTACACACCTGTGTATCACAATCATGCACAAACTCAGCTACACACAGACATACTGTGGTGGACACACATGCTACCATCCTGGTACTGTGCACGTGCGTGTGTCATGCAGGAGGATGTTGGTCCTGGTTGACAGCTGTCAGAGCTGCTTTGGTTCCAGTGTCTGGATACTTTGCCAAACGAGCCTATTATCTGCAGCGGTGGAGTCCTGTGGAGGGGCCCGACATTGCCCCAGGCAGACGATTTGGGTCAGCCGCCATGAGACTAGTCCTAAACTGAGGTGACAGTTACAGGCCCCCTCCTGGGATTCTGCCGCTTGCCCAAAGACCCCCAGAGGGCTGTTGGTAGGACCACTAAGATAACAAAAGAGTAGTTTTCCTAGATTATCCATATGTGGTGAGTGCTGCACCCAGAATGGCCTCTGGCATCAGGCAGAGATACAGGCAGCGAAGCTCTGCCCTGGTTTCCACTTTGGAACTGGATCAGTTATATTTGCTATTTATCCTTATGCTGTTTGTCTCATTATATGGCTGCATTTCAAGAGGAAGTCCTCTTCTCCACATTTGAGTCTTTGTCACCTCGCCTCATGGGGGCAACAGTGCATTGTGCATGTGGCCCCACAGTACAATTGTCCACGAGGAAATTACTTATACAAAGTCAGAGGCAGTTCAACAGAAACTGCAATCTTGAACAGAAAAATTCAATCTACCATCAATTGCTTATTCTTTTGAATATAGACCTATTTCTCTTTCGCCCGGCTGCCTCTCAGCTCCTTGTTAAACCAAGCGAGTGTCTCTTCTGCATGACAAGTATCCCTCCGTAGCTTTTTGTCTCAAGAGTCTCCAGACCATGAGCTGCTGTTTTTAACACTTGACTACTTCTCTCAGAACCATATATAATTACCTTCAAAGATCCAAAGTCACTCCAAGGTTGTGTCTGAAAATTGGCTCTCAAATTGACTTAGGAAGGTAAAGCTCTGTTTCAGACTGGCTTCATTTATGACAGGGGATATGATATACACCAAGCAAGTTGGTATTTTTAGCAGTGTGTGTGTTTAGATATTATAGCACTTAGTATGGCTGTGAGTATGGTGCAAGGACTAGGGCCTAAAAGATGAAAGATCTGGTAAAATAAAATAAAAACAATACACAAAAATAGATATTTACACATGAGCAGACAACCTGAAGCAACAAAAGCACATTTATATGCACATACTTAATGTACTTAAGTGCATTGAATTGGATAAATAGGAGAAAACCAATGAAAATGCAAAAAAAAGAGATAAATAAGGGAGGAAGGAAATAAAAAATGGAAACAAACATAGGGAGAGGAAATAATAAAATATGTCCAATCAAAGGGAGAACGGAAGCAATGTAGGAAGAAGAGAAGAAACCCAGTTGGAGTGGAGAGTAGGCATTGCCACGAGCTAAACTGAGTCTGGCGACTGGCGCCGCACTGAGCTGAAGTTGACACTGGCACAGGGAGGGAGGGAGATGGTGCCAGGGCCGGGGAGCTAAGCCTGGTTTGGAGAGCTTTAGTCGGACATATTGTAGCAGACAGAGAGCTGAATCCCCTCTAACACTGGCTGTGCGCTCTCATTGCCTCTCTTCTCATGAGAAAAGGCTAAAGACCTCTTCAGATTATGTCCTGCTCTGCTAAAGTACTACAGGCTTATAGACATGCTAAATTAATGTATGCTCTCCTCTTGGACATCTGCAGGTCAGTGGGATTTATCACTTTGTCTGGAGTCTCCTTATTAACAATTGGCTCTTAACTTTGATAGCAAATAATTAATAATTCAAGCCTTTTCTATAATTTTGTGGCTTTAAAAAAATGTTTTTTAGATCCTTTCATGAAAAATTTATTATTTTTTACTCCTGGTTGGATGATAAATAGACTTGCTTTTCTGTACACGTTTCAGTCTACTGACTGCTCAAACACACAACACTCTCACCCATTCATACACACATTCATACACTGACTGGAATTTGAGGATACAACCTTGAGTGGTGATTGCTTTTTTTTACTGTTATTTTCTGCTAAAATGGTCAAGGAGTTAATAGAAGAAGAAATCTGCATATTGATTGCGATTAATAAAAAAAACATTAGTTGCAGCTTGGGAATACTATTGAAAACTCTGACGCTAGAAATTATATATTCATGGTGCATTTTTAATCTTAAAAAAATAACTTATCTGAATCATATCTGAAGTGGACCATGGTGTGTCACTGCTGTATATACTGTAGAAAGAGTTCTGACTGTCATAATGATTTAATATCCATCTCTTTGTCCTCTGTCTCTTTGCACTAGCAATCAGGATGACTAAAAGCCCTGTGTAATGTAGAGGCCATCTAAAGGTCTGTAGGCCAATTTGAGAGAATGTGTCTCAGTGTGTCTTTGTGTGCAGCCATGGTTTTATGCAGAAGGGATTTTGAGGTAAAATTGTCATTAGACCCCTCCACCACTGTGCCTTCCTTCTTCCTTTGTGTAATACATGGAGAATCTTGAGAGCCCCTGCATGAATGCCTTATGTCTCCTCCACAACAGATGTGCCACAGCCTAGGGCCCCCCAGTAGTAGCTCGTTATGTGAATGTGTGTGTGTTTGTGTGTGTAAGTGTGTATGCACGCGTGTGTGGGAAGACTGCACGCTATTCCCATTCGGAAGTCAGCAGGGAGTTTGCCTATAAAAGGCACAAATAATAGGCACCCATTTATCTCCGAAGACACTCATCCATCAGAGTATACACACACAAGAACACACATACACACATTTGGTTTGTGATATTATTGCTCTGTTGTGCCAGAAGCACTGTCCTGTATACAAGCATCAGTGTAAATGTCTGTCTTTAGACAGAACACAAGAGTCATGTGACATGCTGTATTGTCCCCTGTCAGTCACTGTGTGTGGCCTCATCTACTGATGACAGTCCCAAAGGTCTCGCAAGCAACCCTCTCTACAACCATCAGAAAAGTGTGTGTTTTACTTTGCATGTGTACAATCTACTATAGTCCCCTCCTGAATGAATCCAAAGTGACCAGAGTCTGCATGGATGTGTTGTAACAACAACTGGAACTAAGATAGTAAAGGTTGTAAAGGTTGAAAACATGGTTGGTTGACTCGAAAGTTAAAGATCTGTTATGTTCATATCTACAGTACAGGTGGACTAGATAGTGAATCCAAAGATGGCTCCAGCAATAATTGCTTGCCAGGGACACATGCCAAGAAAGTTTCAAGCTTCCAGGTTTGCTTCCCGGGAATGTGACCCGCTGAATATGGGCAGTAGAGTTTCTCTCATTGGTCAAACCTGTGAGTTCCTGTCGGTCCGTAGACTTTACATTGTGATGGGGCTTCACCGATTTAAATATGAAACAAATCCAAAATCTCCAATGATGATGGTCAATGGGGATAATGCTCTTGAGCCATTTTTTTCTGCAATAAGCGGCCATTGGGCAAAATTGGAAGAAAGCGTCTTCCACTAGTTCTGTAATACAGTCATGATAATGTGACATTCTAACTTAAGTCTTATTAATAGCATTGACCTTAATTTGAGTTTGACCAATAAATGATATCATGAAAAATGAATACCTCTGGAGAAATATGAAAAATTAAAGTTCCCGTAAACTGGCATTTCCTTCCATATTCCTCGTCTTTAAAGCAGCCTTAAAGTGGGCAGTCATGTACAGTTTACTGACATGATTATACACTGTATCTCTGCTCTAAATTCAACAGAAATTATTTGATACTGCCATCTGGGACAAAAATGCATAGAAGTCTAGCTGCATGGTTGTGTATGTATGTTAGTGTGTGTCTGCATCTCTCGTCTTACATATTTTAGTCTGTATTCATGTGTCTTCATAGAGTTCTGTAGTCTTCAGAAGCGGTGAACTATTCCATACAACCCTCATCTGAACGCCTACAGAGGCTGGCTCATCTTTTTTCTTCACCCCTCTTTATTGTCTTCTTTCTGCTGTTTATCCTCCACTCTCAATGTTGTCTTCAAGAGCCCTTAAACAATCCACGAGATGAGAGAGAAGACAAGAAACAGACCTTGTGCTCCTCCCTAATCCCTTATTGATCATCAGCCTGTGAATGAACTGAACTCAGTAACACATCTATTGATCACAGCAACACACTCATACACAAACACTCCTTCAGCTTCTTTACCAGAAGTCATCATAATGAGTACCAGGGCCTCTCACTATATGGAAAGCAACTGTTATATTATGTGTCAAGTGGTAAGATGTGTGCAAAACACTGCTAAAGTGAAAAGTCAGTGAGTTCAACTCTCACATTAGGGAAAATTCATTTTGTGCAGCTCAAACTGTTGAAAACTGGATGTGTGTTTTTAACTGAAGCCACATGTAGAAACCATCAAATCTGTTTTTGTTACATTATTGCAAGCGAGACATTCATTTTTTCAACCATGACAGTTGTTATTTCAACTTAAATGCATGAACCAGTTTTAGTGAGCCATTTGTTTTGTGTCGAATGATTTGACCAAATATTCTTTGGTGCAACACTTTGAATCCCTACCAGCTGCTGTTATAGGCATTACTGTCTATGACCTCTGAGCTCTGCGTGTTGGGACATAAGGGAACAGAGAATTATGCAATAAAGATACTGACGGTATATCACGTATCACCTTGTATTGTATTCAGCTTTGTGGGCTTAATGTCACACTTCTTCAGAAAAAAAAAAAGAAGAAGAAAATTGTTCTGTCTTTTGTTGTTGTTGTTAGAACATTTCAACACAACAAACACCGTGTGGGAACAACTGATAGATAGGAGACGCTTATTTCTATTCATAAGTGAAATAATGATAGCTGTTGCTGCCAGCAATGACAGGATGTTAATAATTCATGACAGAAAAAAATAGTCGACAGATGTGCCACCTACTTGTATTCAAATGTGGCTCTTTGAACAACAACTGTGGAGCACATCCCCTTCACCAGCCACCAAAAGAAAACCTTTTTTCTAGTTGTATTCTTGTGCACTTCGCTCCTGTCTTCCGCGATGGGAATTGGAATGACAGTGGAGAGTGTATGTTGTTCATCTGTGCAATCAGTTTGTCAGGACAGAGGGTTAGGACATGTGCATGAGATAAACAGAGTTCATAGCATTCTATGTGTGTGTTTCTGGTCTTTAACAAAGTGACATAGTGCTGACTGTTTAGTATGTGTGTGTGTTTATGCACGCACCTGAAACCGAGTTGCTCCATCACCAACACATGCTGATATTTTATTCAACACGTTGCCTCCACGCTTATTATCAGGAAGAGTATGTTTGAACAAAGAGGACAGGCAGAGGAGAAAGAAACCAGGGGAAAATGCAGCTTTTGCACTTCTGTCAAGTGGAAAGACTTCTATTCACTCTTTTTATCTCTGCCCGTGTCCATGTGTATATTATAGTGAATAACTTCATTTTTTATATTCAAAAAACAGCTATTAAAAAAAAGATCTATTTATCTTTTATTAAAGATGTGAAAGTGTGTCTGGCCTCAGTCTGCATGTGTGTCTAATGTGTGTGTATGTGCTCTCATAGTGCCACGCTCTAATTAGCAGTCCTATTAGCACAGGTGCGGCACCTGAGACCAAAGCAGCCGCATCGAGAGTCCCCCCCTTTAGACGCAGCACCTCTTAACACAGCATTAGGAGAACCAGCCCTCTCCCTCAGTTTGACAAAGAAATCACTGTGACATTTCATTTTGAAGCCTGTGTTAATATTTTGTCATGCAGTGGTGAAAATGAGTTTTGCTGCAGGGAGGGAATACAGGGTATCGTTTCAGCCACATATTGGTTTGGAGGCAGAATAAATTGCAAAGTGAATACTAAAACGTTTACCTTGGCAGACAGTAGTGTTTCCTATAAGGAGAGAGTCGTAAAGCAAAGACGCTTTTTTACCCGCAAAGAGCAATATTGTCAGCTAGCACTCTAAAGCTAAATCTATTTTTTAATAAGGCTGGGACAAAGCCGGGAGGGTCATGACATCTAGCTTTCTTTCTGGCTTCTGACACCTCCTCATTGTTATCGTCTTTGTCACCACCAACAGCTTCCACTCTGCTTCCACAAAATAGCACTGATTTCCATGTGTTGCCAACGCAAATCAGCATGTGAAGTGTGTTGTGTTACTTTTTTAATCAGCTGTCGTTTACTTATTGCCAGAGTTGTTTGCGACACATTCTTTCGTTCTTGAAAGTTTATCTGCAAAGGAAACAGGTGGAGTCACCTCCATCTGTTAAACTGCTCGCACAAATTAGAATTACACTTTCTTTTTTCATTCCTCAACCCGCTCATCCCCGTCAGTCTCTCCAAGTCCACCAGCTGAGTCCTGCTTTCTAATTGTTATGTTGATGACGGTCATGATGGTGGATTGTCCTCTGCTGCCTGGGGGGCAGTTTGGCAGGACGGTCACCCTGGCCCAGTGCCCTCCCACCACTTGGCCATTTGCCCGTTCTACTGCCGCCTACATCCCTTCACAAGTGTGTTTTATGCTGGACAGCTGTATCTGTGCTGATCTTCCATAGAATTTGCTCTGCCTCAAAACTCCAACTCCTTAGCAATTTGTCTTTTTGTCTCACTTGCTGTTGTTGTTTTTTTCCACCCTCCTGGTTTGCACTTTACTTATCTCCAGAAATGCTGCCATGTTTTTTTTCTCTAGATCAAACACCTCGCCTGCACTGCTCAATTTTCTACACTACACTTTTATGTTGTGTCATTACTATGTCTGGGAGAGAGAGATGGAGAGAGATAGAAAAAAGAAAAGTGAAAGGTATTTGATTGGAGTGCATGGAGCTGAAGGTTGATATGAATATCAAAAGGTTTTATTTTTTTACCACTAGCAGATGATGCTGCCTGTGGCACTAGGCACACACTGACAGGTGGTCTCTTTTGGTGTGTGTGTGTGTGAGTGGGTTTTATCGGTGTGTATACTTATCTCTCTGGTGCTGTAGGTTTGGGCGTGTCTAAGTGCATGGGCGCACATGTTTCTTTGTGTGCATTTTGTGGATTCGAATGGAAGCTTTTTCAGTTTGCATTTTTGGTGAAAAAAGTCTGTTTCTCAACCAAAATATCAAAATCCTACCTAGTTACTACATGATGGAGAAAACACAATTTGCCTCACCATGTCACTGCTGCTGTTTTTCATTAATCAATATTCATAAAAAAAAAAATAAATAAGAAAACAGAAAAAAAACCCTTAAAACAGGTACTACATACACATATATCTCCAGTTGGTTTACTGTATTGATATGGTATATATAACTTACCCCCCAAAAAAAGTGTATAGTTCTACACAAAACTGATACTTGCAATTTGGCTTACTGCTGTCTCACTGAGCTAGTGTACTGTGTTAACTTACTGGAGACTCAGAATAAAGCGCAAAATACGATGTTAAATCAATCTTTTAACACATGAACACTTCTAATACAGTCTGTTGCAGTCTACCTCTGTTATTTAACACGTGACGTTCTCATCCATTTGAATGAAGCTGGTCTCAGTGGAGGGGTGTTGTGTTTATGCCGAGTGAAACAACACACTCCCTGCCTGATTTTCACGGTGGCTGTGGTAGAAGAGAGAATCGAGATGAGATACTGAAAACATGATGATAATAGACATCACAAACAAGCCATGAATATATAATATTTTCACCTTAAACACTTAGCTTTCTTACCACAACTGGTGCAAATGTGCAGATGGTATGCCCATTAAGTTCGCTTCACAAAAGCACATTAAACTGACGGGACACGAGGGAATTCTTGATCTATATCAAACATCTCCTCATTCCACACTGACTCACTCAACAGTGGCAGGAGCATGTCAATGATGGTGTACATCAGAAGAAGTATAATCACCTCTCCAGGGTGTCAGAATGATCCAGTGGCTGAAATAAGAGCTTGTGGTTTAGAATCTCCCCACAGACAGTGCTTGTATCCAGCTGCAGCAGGGGGCACTGTCGTGTCACCGTTGGAGCTTGTGCAGTCTCGCTAGCGGACAGGGTCAAATTCCTCTGTAGGCAGGAAAACCTTTGTACTACACATTGCCAAGTCACTCACAAAATTAACTTTAAACAATCCTTCCACATTAAAGGGGAATCTTGTTATTATGTAATGGGTTCTATCCATTTGGCTCAGGAGATCTGTAGCTCATACGCAGATAACTGCTTTCAATCCCTATTTCAAGCATTTTGCCGATGCAGATGCCTTAAAAGTGAGGCATGAAGGGTTTAGCTCAAGGACACTAAAGTTAGTCTTTGGATGCACAGATCACAACTGTGTCCTGTGCATCTCCACATTTCAGGAGTATCACATTACCAAGGGTTGAAGCATGCCTGTGTATTCCGAAGCATGTTGAAGACATGCGGTATTCAGCACCACCAGTCCATGTCGTGAGAACGTCATGCTTTGTAGATGTTCATAGATTCCCTTTGGAAGTTGAGGGTCATCACAGCAGGAGTAACTCAAAACTCCTCTCTCTCATCCATTGTTCAGGCTGGCTCACACTTCACACAGATATGCGTGCAACTGAATTTGCAGAGTTATGGCTGTAAAGCTGAAAACTTGAACAAACTTGTTGGCGATGTGGAAAGCTACATTTGTGCAGAGAGGTACTAAGGTGCTGGAGTTCTTGGCTGCTTTCATCAGGAAAAGCAGAAAAGAGGCTTTGCTCCCTCTCCTCCTGTCATCACCTCGATGTGGAAAGAGTGAAATTTCTAGATGAGGAGGGAGAATTACCTATTTATTATCTGCTGTCCTGCTCTTCTTCTTCCTCAGTGTGTTGCCATACACCATGCATGAAATGGCTCCAAATGGATTTCCTTTGTCTTTTGGCAGGTCTGCTGTTATGCTTTACATTAAGCCTGCCTTCTGTGGGCGCATACGGGCTGTACGGTATGAGATTCACCCTTTTTTGTAGCAGCAGACACACTTAAAATATTTGACAGCAGGGGGACACAATAAAGCTCACATAAACTAGTTGTGTGAGTGTGCACATAAATCTGATTTTCTCAGTCATGACACATTTTCAAACTCAAAAGTGAAGCTCAAAGTTTTTGGACTCCCTCTGCTTCACTCGGTTTCTCCCTGACTGATTAAAGGGCCTCAGAGGACTGCTCTTCCTTTACAAGTGAATCCTGTTCATAGGCTTTCAGAAGACATGGATGGGAGCACAATCACTTTTATCAGCCGTGGTTTACACATTAGTCCTTCAACTCATCCCTTCTACTGTAAGACCCTCTCTCCCTCCCTCTGCGAGGAAATCTCCACTCGGCGTACTTTATAAAACTTCCCCCCATCTGCAGTTCTTTAAAGCCCTAAGCCTTCTGCCTCTCCACTCCCACTGCACATCTTTGAAGCATCGCTCATTGGTGATACTACACAACTCTGAGAGCTTATGCGTCAAAAGCCTAATGGCCCAGCACTGGTTAACTTCCAGGCTTACACCCGAGTTGATGAACTCACGCAGCCATCACCACTGTCTCTCATCCCAGCTAAAACCTACATTGTGCTGGCAAGGTTTAGCAACGAGGAGAGCGAGGATTGTCAATTGATAGGAGGGAGAGAAAGATGAGCTGGGAGGAAGACTCGGAAGGAACCTGTTAATAGGCGCCTAAGCCGTAGCCAAAAACTCTGCAATAATGAACTTTGTAGAGGAGAGATCTGTGTGCATAGGCAGTGTCGAGCAGATTTAACAACTTCTCAGAGCAAGATTTACTATTAATACCACCTACACAGTGTCAATCAGGGTTTTGTGCCATCACGTAACCCCCACTGACACTAAGTTCTGCTGCACCTTAGCATCAGTCAGGCACCCCTGACAGAGACTGAGTGGCATTAAGATGTAGAACATTTCAAGATCATCTCTGTGTTTGTACTTTTTAAAGAAATCCTGATTAGGGGCAGTCATACCAATCCAACTTGACACAAAATACAGTGCCATGATCTATAGTCAGAGTATGAACATCTATTTTACACTCATTTGAAGTGTGAAGGCTGTTAAACCATACAGTTGACATTGCACTTAAGCTATATTGGCAATGTGGACATGTTGCGTGACTTGCCCAGGACTGTTAAACCCAATGGAGCTTGGTATGATGTTGGTGATGTAATGGCTTTGGCTCAGTGAGTTAACCTCCTGCCTCTGCTGTAAGACACAATACCTCAGTGCATAATGCATCTTACAGATCTAACTACAGGCCATCTATAAATGTGTCCACTGCGGGGGTCTCAAACTGCCCCTGGGCCAGCTGACTCTTATTTTGAAGAAGACTGCTCACATACAATGTCTGTGATGTGTTCAGTTAGCACCACTATCAGTCATCAAAATGGGTCTTCAGAGCAAATCTGCTGTCATTTTTTGGCATTAATAGACAAAGGATCAATTTTAGATATGTCTGGAATTAGTTTAATTCAGTCTGTGAGAGGACTGACCAAGAAGGAGCTGTTAGATGAAGAGCTGTGGGCAACAGGAGGCATATCTCCAATTATTCAGAGATAACAGCTCCTTTCCCTCATTAACATTACCAGATTCCCTATTAAGAGTTGAACATATTGCCAAACAGGCGCATTTGCCTCTCACTTTGACAACAAATCCTCCACCATCGTCTTGTCAGTCAGCTCTCCACACTGAAAATGTGTGAAAGGAAATGTGACTCGTGTTGCGTTGAAGCTCTGCTGCTGGCCACGCTGCTACGCAAAGTAGACACCTCTGGTAGTTTGTAATCGTGGCGTCTGTCAACGGAAAGGACTGCTGGCTTTTGAAAGAGTAAAATGACAGCAGAGGCGGTAGCCAAGTAATGTAATTTATGTAAGCTCAATTACGGAGCAACACCAGGATAACCAACTGCCAACCGCAAGCCTGACTTAAGGTTAAGATAAGTTATTTATTAGGAAAATAAGTTTTGCACTGTTAAAAACTAAGGGCACACTGAGGTATATTGCTAAAAACTGCTAAAACTTATATAAACATTTATACAAACTGTATTTTTTATTATAATGTTAATTATGGACATAAATTAACTATATTTTCAGAAATATTCCTTCTTGATGTAGTACTTTAAGGTTGTAGAGTCCCTCCGGTGGGATGATTATACCAGTGGCCCCAAGCTGACTTGAGTTTATGCCCCCTGGCATACTGTATGTGTTGTGTCTTTGGCCATGACACCTGTTCAATAAACTAGTCTGGTGCTGTAAAACATGCAGCTGTCCCTCAAATAAACAAATCCCAATGGGAACCAATCATATTGAATGATATCACTTGACGTATTTGACATGTATATGTGAAGCATATTTTTATGTACTTTGCCCCTGTTTACTTTGTCTCTGTACTCTGCTGTTTTATGGCCAGCCCTCTAAAAGTCCGGTTGACAGGCAGGGCTATTTACCGATCAGCCTGCCATCATGTTTTACAGCAGCTGATTTCGTGATGGCCCTCAATTCTCTAGATGACTCTGCTGTCCCAAAAAAGATACATCGCTGCATTTTTTTTTTTGTCACCCAAACGAGAGAGAGGCTCGAGCATAAATCGACTTGAGGACAAGCAGTTGTTTTCTGCCCCGGAGCGGCTGGGGTTTTATAGCAGTCCATGAGAAGCTTATTGGAGGGCTCTTTTGTGTGAGGGTGAATTTTACGGCTGATTGCATGTATTGGAGTAGTCGTAAAACTAAGTGGAGGAGACCTGTCTTCATGGTGTCAGTGGTGGCCGTGCTTACAAGCCGTGTTACTCAGAAATAGGACTCCAGTCAAAAGTCTTGTTTGACCTGGTGTGAAATGGCAGCAAAGATCCCCTCTCAGATTGTTTTCTCTGAGAATGGCAATGCAACAAAAGGGCTCTGATTCTGGAAAGCATCTTCTGTTGTGCATTGTAACAGCACTTGTTGAATAAATATATAGCGGTGTGGGCTTGTTTCAGTCTCATTGCACAGTGGCTTTGGGCTGCAGTTAATTGGCTCACCACAACCACAAACACCATAACTGTAGTCTCTCATGTGTAAGAGCCCACAGACACTAGTTATGAATGAGAATATAACCAATTCTTTGTTTCCCTTCCCATGTAAATGGATGAGCTCGGTGAAAAAAGCTCAGAATTAACTGACTCTATACTAGCCTGCTCTAAATTCTATTTGTCTTTTAGATAGTGACACTAAATCAAGTCAATCTAATTGATAGTTTGTATATTTTGTACTTTCTATCAATAACGGCACTCTGTAGAGCTGTTACACCACACGCCTGCAATGGCCGTGTCTGGAGGCATAATGTTGTTAGGTTGTCCTCCATCTCTCTGTCTGTAATTACCGTGGAAAACTTATTGGGAATTTCCTCAAATTTGGGACAACTGGTCACTTGGACTCAAGTATGAACAGGTTCACATTTTGTGAGCAAAAGGCCAAGGTCACTGTGACCTCACAAAAGACCTTTTTAGCCAAAGAATAGATATGTTAATGGGATACTATTCTTCTTATTGTATTTGCCTTTCCTTCATTGCAAAGTGAAAAAGCCCAAAGTCCACGTCAAAGGGAATTACCTTCTCCCACAGAAAACACTGCTCACGCATTGCCTGAAATGCCTGGTTTGGAGTTGAGCCTTTTACTCTGTAGAATAAAATAATGAAGTGATGGCTTTTTATATGCAAACAGTCAAAGGTCAACTTCACTGTGACATCATATTTAAACTAAAGATGAACTTTTCCAGCCAATATTCAATACCATAACTTAGAAACAGAATTCACATTTAGTTGGGTACTAAATTGGTGAACTTAATTAGGTGATTGACCATGTAATGAAGCTCTCAGTCAGTCCTCTGTATTCCTCTGTAAAAATAATCTCGATGGGAAGATGCCATGGAGACTCAGACTCAGACTCCAACTGGAAATTATTCATAGGAATCATGAATGTCAAAATAATGATCTGAAAAATACACTTAGTACCTTTCATTAAAGCCTATCAGCGAGTACATTATATGAGTTTGCACTGACATAGATGTAGACTGCTTGGCAGATGTATACATCCACAAGGATCTCATGCGAACAGGTGCACAAGGATGCACATGTGCACAGAAGAGCAGGCAGACGATGCAGATCATATTCTTGCCTGTAACACAGATGCTTTCTGGTCACATTTTACCTCAGCTGGAAACATCTCATCAGTTGCTGCTAAGGTCTGCATGTCAAATTTTGGTAAATGAAATTGTGCTAAATTAAGCTGGTGTTAAGCTCAAAGACCGTCCATGCCTGTATGGGGCCATATGGATGTTATGGTATTTCACTGATCGTCAAAGGCAACCTAAGGCAGAGAAGAAGAAGGAGCACATTTTCTCAGCTATTTGTTAGAGACATGCACAAGGTTTGTTTTGATGCGAAACACTGAACGTAACTGTGTTTGTTTGCAAGAATACTCGACAGGGTATCTTAAGGATTTCTCACTAATCCTGGCCTCACACTGAAATGTGCAACCTGAGAGGAAGGAGAAAGGAGAGCATAAAGTGGGAAGGTGTTGCTCAGCCACAGTGGATCACACCTGTTGGTGTTCTCACAAGCTATGTTTGGCTGTTCACCTGCGAGGACCTAAAGGCCCAAGAATAGCGTGATTGACTTCAGATGAGATGGTGGCATGTTCTGCTCTGCAGCATATGCTCCGGGAGCTTCACTTTCTTTTCAACAAAAATAAGCTTGCACTGCAAATACAGTACATGAAATAAGATGAGGGAATTTGTTATGAAAGGAAACAGACACCTTGTGAATGGTGGCACACAGCCGTACACCTGCGATCCTGAGTGAAAAGTAACCTGCAACTGGCCGTATTGTCTGATTTTTTGTTGTAGATCACCTCGGCTTGAGTCTCGTTTGTATAAATAACAAAAGACAAGTGAGAAGAGAGTCATGTGGGTTACTTATGGGTCACAGTCCTCCCTCATGTATTCATTCAGTCTTCTTTTATCTACCCACCCACACTTTCGGTACAGAGTGTCTCTTTCATCTTCCCCTAAAATCTGTTGTCCTTTGTCTCTGTGCGTGTCTCTCAGGCGGATCACAGTGCAGCACTGTGTAGATGTTCAGAGCTTGCTGATGATGTTATGGTCAGGGTATTAACATTGAGCCGAATGGGGAACACTCCACACCTCATCTCTCTGCCCACACAGCCACTGACAGGAGGCTCACTATGCATCAAATGTCTGTAAATGGCCCTCAGTCTGCCTGTCTTATCTGGGTGAGCAGCTCCCCTCAGGCTGTGTAATCTGAGTGTATGTTTTACAGTAGTGTCTGTGAAAATCTGTATTCCTTCAATGTACACACACTGTACTCTACACATCATGATTTCCTAGGCGACATATTCTTTATGTCCCCAGTGTAAACCATGCACCTATGCCATCGTTTGTTTGTTGTTTGCCTGCATAATTCATGTGGTTTTGTATGTATGTATGTTTGTGCACGTACGAGCTGATGCTTGTTTACCAGACTGCTTATGTACCCGCCGCCCTGCATATCTAACCTCCACTCTCCACTCTCCTACATGAGCTCATGCTGCTGATAGAGAGCTGTGATAACAGACCCCATCACATCAAATGAGCTATAGATGGGGCTGAGAGACAGAACTCCATCCTTCCTTCCACCCCTCTCTTTCTCTCTCTCTCTCTCTCTGTCTCTCTGTCTCTCTCTCTCTCTCATCCTTCTTTCCACCCATCCCCATGTTAAACCAATTAACAGTAATTACCGGGCCACCCCAGGCGCAGCTTCTTTCTGCTGGCTCCGCTGTTTTGTCCTCATCACCACGCCGACACGAAGGGAGGCTCCGAGACGTGTCGGGAAGCAGGTCATTACTGTTTATTAGCTAAGGGAGGCTGATTTCCCCTGATGGGCCCTGTAGGAGCCCGCTCAAGTTTGGCTGTTTGGTCATGGAGCTGACTTTACATATAAGTCCGTGTTTTTGTGTTTGAATGTTGTTTTCATCTGTACCACAAGTGAGATAGGCAAGAATTCATCCTCATTTGTTGTATTGTTTTATTGTCAGGGGCATTTTGACAGGGTCACGACTTCTGATGTGACTGAGCACAACTATAACACATGTGAACCACTAAAGGTCATTGTTGGAATCAAACTTGTGAACGTTTGGCCATGAGACCATCACTATTTCAGTTTTCTACCACAGTAGAAACATACAGCTGAGCTTCCTGCCCTTTTTTAACCAGTATATACTGAGATATGTTATGAGCCCTCCAGAGAATACAGTTATAGCCTATTTATTTCTGTCTGCATATGGTTTCCCAAAGCACCTTTACAATATATATGAGGATTCAGGCTGTGTCATATGCTTAGAAATGGACAGGTGTCCTGGTCAGGCCAGGTGGTCCTGGTTCTTGCAAGGTTTATGGAAAGCTTAGGTACAAAAAATGCATTTTATTGAAAGGGCTTGGGAGTCAATTAAAAGAAATACACAATTACACATTTTAGACGTGGTGATAAAACCTAATGATAAAACTCGCTCAAAAAGTCCAAGTACTAACTGCAACCATTAGAACTGTCACTTGGTGTGTTTTGATGCTCGCCACACTGATTGTTTACATTAATTTAAGCCAACATTCAAAACAGCTTCAGTGCTGCACCCAAGCTTCATAATAACAGGGAAAACCCTGGAATCGATACGATAAGTAAGTATATGAGGAAACAATCCATCTTGTCCTGTCAAGTGATCACCACTAAGCAGAGTCTAATGTAACATGCACAATGATATGAGAATACTCAATTCAGCACTCTGAGATAACAGACAAAAAACCCAAATAGAGGCGTGATAGTTGTTGTGATGGATTGTCTTGCTGTATAAAATGTTGTTTTTTTATACACTACAGGAATGAACGGCAGCAAACATCTTCCTCTGAATGGCGTAAAGTGAGCCCTGATATGTCAATCAATGTTGATACCGTGCAGACTCGAGCCGTCAGATGTCTGATGCGTATGTCTTCACTGCTCTGGACAAAAATAGACTGTTGTACTGTGTGTTTATCATCGCTCTCACAAACACTGCTCACAACACGCGAGGAAGCTTACAGTTGTTGATATAATAAGAATATGCTGTATTCAAGTACTGACTTTGTGATTTCGCCAGTTGTTAATATCATTTCATGTGACATTCAAGTGTTATTGCATGGTGATAGTGATAAAGTGGTCCCTTCCACTTTGTGGAAATACGGACAATAATTGAGAATTCAGAAATAGTGCAATTATAACAATATGAACCATTATATTAAATGTCATATCATAAAATGCAGAAAGTGAAAGCTTTGTTCCCTAAATGTCACACTTGACTTTTCCTCTCCATTTAGCATTTTGTTTGGGCATTCATTAACAAATAGATTTATTTACAACATCATTTCAAACCCAGCATCAGAAGGGGAGTGTTCCAAGAACATAATAATTGTTTATCCCAATGGAACGGTTGTTTTGGTCACTGGACGGGGTTTTAAGACTGCTGTATACTTGAGATTTATAAATATGGGTGTCATCTCACTCTCGGTGATGCTGATGCAAACGCAGTGATGCTGATGAGGCTCAAATTACTTCTTGCGTATCATTTGCATTGGAAAATTAGGAACAATTTGGTGACATTTCATAGCAACACAAGTAGTAGGTCGTTAATATTCAAATGAGCCATTCAGTGTAGCGAGACACAATCAATCGGTCACAGATCACACATTATCCCAACAATGAGACACAATCAATCATGCTTAGCAATTTGCCTAACCCGTAATCACAGTATATGCTGATCCCTGAAGTTTACTTGAATACAAATGAGTGTCACCCCCCTCACACACTGTTTTTTTTTTTTTTTCTTTTTTTAACAAATGCACACACCCACTTGATTAATGAAGGTGGTTTTAGACGGTGGCTGTGAGGAATACAGGAGGTCACAGCTTTGTCATTTCCCCTGGCGACACGTCCCATAATGAACTGGGTTATGCTCCTTCATGTACACAGCTTCAGTTGACACTTGACTCATGGTTATGAACACACATTTATGGACAAACACACACACATATAAACACACAGACACACCCCCACACCCTCCTGCGTCTGAGGGACCATGATCTCATCATATGAGAAGTCCCCCGCTTGCCAGCGAATGGTGGGCACCTCCTTGCTGAATTATTTAAAGGCCTTTTATATTGGAAGTCTTGATATTGGTGGATGATGCCCCCTGCAATTATGTCACTTTTAATAATAGATGAGTTGGGCAATGGGGAGTGTGGGGCTGGGGGTGTTGGTACCCGTTCGCCAGCCGGGGTCGGTTCACCAGGCGGGCTGGCATGGTAACGTGATCTGACTGGTGTTCGGGGAGAAAAGGCACTTTTCATGATGGTTGCACAGAGTGACTGGGGACTATGTGTGTGTGTTTGTGTATGTGGAGTGTGCCTTGAGTGGCTTGAGCTTTGTGTGTGCACAGGAGTACCCGGTGATAATTGCAGCTCTCACCTGTCCTTATGAAGAAGGCCCTACACACACACATACACGCACGCACACACGCACACACATATATTCACCTGCCTGACCCTCTGTATTTGCATGTGTGTTTCTTCCTGAAAGTGGAACATGTGCAGATCCTGAAGTGTCTGGTTAGCATGCCTCCCCCCCCTTTTTTTCATGAAAATCCATCTGTCATTCTAGGGTGTCAGCCCCTTCTTTCTCTTTCTCTTTCTCGTTCTCTTTCTCTGTCGCTTTCACTTTCGCTTTCTCTTTCTCTTTCTCTTCCTCTTCCTCTTTCTCTTTCTCTCACTTTCCCTCTCACAAACACACACACACACACACACAGAGTCAGTCTCAGGTTGGGGTTCAGAGCTTGTCTCCCAGCTGCAGGTGGCTCAGAGGCCTCATGGCTGCAGGGCTGGAGGGGTGCACTGACCTGTGAAAACCTCCAGCTCCACACTGCTCACTCTATTCTCTGGCTAATTCAATAAAGGAAGCTCAGATAGACTGCAGCAGTGGCCCCAGTTGGAGCCACCAGGACCACCGTTTATGCTCAGTTTCCTCTTCACTTAAGTTATAAGCTTGAGCAAGCAGCCGCTTAGTTTCCTGCAATGCTGCTTTAAGGGATTAACTGTCACCATGTGCCGCAGTTTCCCTCCTTCTTGCATTCACATTATGTCTAAGTATCCAACCTATGATTAGTTTCATCAATCTGTCATGATTTCTTTTATTTATTATTCAACCAATAATGTCTCAATGTGATGTCTTTAAAATGTTTCTTTTCCCCCATCAGCAGTCCAAACCCCAAATGTGCAATGACATAAAATAAAATGTCATCCCAGGAACCAGCGCATGATTCATATTTTTATTTGATAAATATCAAATATTTAGCCATCATATATCATTTTACACAAGTTGAGTAATGGATGTACTGACACATTTTTACGTAGCACTTTTTTTTTTTTTTTTTAATAAATTTCAGATTTGCTTTAGGCATGTTCTTTATGACTAATTGACCAGAATATATGGCATGTTATCATTCAACACATAAAGAGTTCCATAGGTAATGTATCTGAGATCAGAAGCATGGTGTTGCTCATCCTCATCTCTTTTCTTTCTGCCATCCATCTGATAAGAGAAAAAAAATGGGTGAAAGGAAAAAAATAGATGTCTTTGTCTGGGGATGCAGGGAGTGGAGGGGGTGGGGTTGCAGGGTGCAGGAAAAGGAGAGGAGGAGATGTGTGTGTGTGTGTGTGTGTGTGTGTGTGTGTGTGTGTGTGTGTGTGTGTGTCGGAGGTGACAGGGGGTAGGAGGAGGTATCAAATTACCTCCCTCCCTCTCTGCCCCTTATGCTGTCTCCTGGTTTTATCAGTCCTCTGCACCTCCAAATTAAATTTGTCCTGAGAAGGGGTGAATAGTGGTTGTGGGGGACGGGTTATGCGCAGGGAGGCCTGCCTGCTTTGCTCCACCAGAGCAGCTGGGGCCCCAGAGGAGCCGAGCTGGCCACTGACGATGACAAGTCAGATGCAATCAGGGATTGGGCCGGGCCTGAGCATGCCTGTGTGTGTGTATGCGTGTGCAAGCCTGTGCGTGTATATGCATGTGTACGGTGGGGGTGAAAGTGAAAGCCAAGATAAATATAGTGTGGCATCGTTGGGGCCCTCAGGCCGGACCAAGTGCACACTTCCTGTCTGCTGTATGTGTCTGCTGACAGAGGATTGATTCATCTCTCCTGTGCAAGCTGACCCATCAATAGGGCCATCTTTGACTATAGTTTCCAGGCTCTGCACAACCTGAAGCATCTGTCAGAGGGATGGATGGACAGCAGATGAAAGCAAAAACATCTTCTCAGGAAACACTGAATGAATGGCTCCCTCAAGAACACAGTAACAGCCAGTGTAATCTAGCACACATCTATTTTAGATTTGCAGTCGGTGGTTTGCCATTATGAAGGCCTCAGCATTTTACAAAAAAAGAAAACCCCAAATGAATAAATAAAAAAAACATACACCCAGGGTTGCCACACCAGTAACCACTAATCAACCAGATCAAACCCAGCTGGGAAAAGCCACCAGCAAACACCTGCTGAATTTCCTTTTATCATTCGCACTTTTTCTGCCAATAAAGACAAAAATGCACACCATTTACACATACCTCACACAACTAAACTGACAGATAACAATCTGAGAGCTGATATGATCACCTGAATAACTGATCAACAGAAACTTTTGTTTCTATTTTAACTTTGTTTAAACTATTTTGATAATTAGTAATATTTTGCTAAAAAATAACTGATTCTAAAAGGGACTCCCCTTATGTGATTCAGTATAAAATTACTCAATTAGGTGATAAAGCATAAAACTACTCAATAATGCAGAGACTGAAGTGATTGGCTGGCCGAGAGGACAAAGCAGATGACTTTAATTCTGTTGCTTGCTTTTTAACATTAGACTTAGAGAATGTCTTGTTATCAGGTTTACAAGAATATTTCCAGTATTTGGGCAATATTTGGTTAGGTTTAGAAAATAAAACTACTTACATATAACCAGTAGCTTAGATTGAGGTAAAAAATAAAAAATAAATTAAAAAAAATCTATTTTTGAAGTGACAAGTGATGAGACCCAGTGCAAGTTGATGAGAACAGGCATCAGGCACACATCTGACATAGGACTAAGGTGCCACTCTGGGCAAATACTACGATTTCAGGGACTCAAATGTAAAATCTGCTGTGAGCATTGTTGTCATTTAAGTTAACTCCCTGTCAGTTTTGCAGTTGGCAATCCTGTCTCTCCTCCTCACGTCACCACATGAGCGTGCAGCGATAATCACCACACATAACAGCAAGCAGGAAGTTCATGAGCAAGCAGGACCACCTCTTCGGAAATTGTGAGAGACTTTTTTGACTATTTATTTTACATTTTATAGATTGAATAGTTGGCAGGTTATTTTACAATGAAACTAATATTTAGTCTGTGCCTTATAAAATGTAGACTCCCACCAAGGTGACTTTTTACAAAAAGAAAAAGAGAATGTGGGCGCTCGAATCACGGCAAGTCCAGGTCCATTACAACTCCACATGCTGCGTGTTCATCTTTGTAAATGTCTATTGGAACATTGGAACGTGCTTTAACAGGATATCATCCAAACTGAAATAAACAGTGAAGATTGTCATGTGGTTATGTTTTTGATCAGGTGATAAACATGTAGACACCCTCATGACAGCTTCACATCCACCCTAAATTGATTATGTCGTCAATAACCGAAACCATGTTAGCTCTGAGCCTTCAACAGACTGCTTCTCTTACACTAGCAAGGTATTAGAATACTTTTTTAAAAATTCTTACATGACATACTGATATATTCACGCAAACTTTCCTCTGCATTAATATTCAAGTTCAGCTTGTACCGGCCTCCCTCTGTCTCCCACCTCGTATGTAAAAGTTATTTCAAGTTGTCTCAGCAAAGGTAATTCCTTACAGGCAATAACTGAGCCTGCATGCTCAGCACCACTTCCCCAAACACATTTAGTTTTTAACATCCCCTCGTGAAGAGGCTCCATTGGCTGTAGTGGGCTGCTGATGAGCTCTATTGTTTGCGCTCTTTTGGCACTGTCTCGTCAAGCAATCGCCATGTGAATACTGCGAGTTTGGCTTGCCGTCCTTTTTTTTTTTTTTTTGTTTGCTTTTCTTTGTTTATTTACTCAGACATCTCAGTGAAAAGGTCGATTCCCAGGCGGGCCCACTGTGAAAAAAATAATACTTACACTGTTTGAACTCGGCATCTGACAGCTACAAGTACCGCGCCCCCAATTCCTAGTGTTGTACATAGTGTAAAAGCAGACAAGAAGCTTTTGTGGGATTCGAATCCTCCAGAATAAAGGTTACTCTTAATTGACAAAGCATCTTTGAGGCCTTTGACAGTTTCAAAGCAGTCAGCCTGCCGTTGAGATAAGAGGCAGTGTTACCAGCTTTGAGCTGTGCTGTGTGTTGTTACAAAGAGTTATAATGAGCTT
This sequence comes from Acanthopagrus latus, assembly GCF_904848185.1. Taxonomy (NCBI): domain Eukaryota; kingdom Metazoa; phylum Chordata; class Actinopteri; order Spariformes; family Sparidae; genus Acanthopagrus; species Acanthopagrus latus. Next base: position 6,902,334 of record NC_051057.1, on the reverse strand, counting down.
CTGGTATGCAAACACATACAGCCTCATGCACACATGCAGACACACAGCACCAGAGGAAAATACACACCTACAAAATGAAACACACACACACACACACACACACACACACACACACACACACACACACACACACACACACACACATATTTTCCCTGGTTAGCCATCCGTTGGTCCCTGGTGATGAATGGAGCAGGAGGTCCAGAGTGCGAGGCCTGGCCTGGCTGACTGATAGAGCCATTGATTATAATCTCTCTCTCTCTCTCTCTCTCTCTCTCTCTCTCTCTCTCTCTCTCTCTCTCTCTCTCTCTCTCTCTCTCTGTGTCTCTCTCTTCCTCTTTCTCTTTTTCTCTCACACACAGACACACTCCTCTCCTATCTACGATGTGACAATGCTTCTTTTCAGACCTCTTAATCGGCCCAACGTTGACTAATTGAATTCATTAACCATGCGGCCGCCGTCCACTCATTGTGCTCCTGGTTATTTACAGGTCCATTTAAAAAGGGACAATACAGAGGAAATGTCAGGCTATAGTTTGAATGACATTATGCGAGAGCACTGACAGCGTGTGTCTACATCTGTGTGCGCATTTAAACACACACGTGTAACTGTTTAATAGCCATGAATGATTTAGTGTGCTGCCTAAAAAAAGAATGGGGGAAAGCCCCCATTCGGTCCAGTTGACTTTGTTTTATGGGCAAACGATGACAAAGAAAATGAATCATAACCTACTTAACATTTTTTGTGTGTGTGCATGTGTAAGTGTATGTGAGTGTCAGACAGGGTTAACCAGCCCATAGGAGGAGGTGCACTCTGGGGAGGGCTTTTATTCCAAGCCAAATAAAATCCTACATCAAGCATGCTTTCCAAAGCCATCCCCAAGGCCTACTTAAGAAAATATCAACGCCCCATGTTCCAGATCCAGGGAGTTCTCAGTTCTGGGAACGGCTCTCCCTCCCCTCTCTCCTGTTATTCCAACGACTGAGAACTATTTGGACGTGTCATGAAGTATGCTATTCTAACTCTCTCATTAGTTTCCTGTAATTTATTGAATTAATTTCCAGCTTGTAACATGTTGGAATAACACATTTGGGCATTGGGCATATTACAGATTTCAAGATGTTTTTGCATTGTATCATGGTTTTATAATGGCCTCACACAGAGCTTCTTTTAATAGCTGAAAGCAGTGTGGGTGTTTCCTGCTCAAGTCAATCAAACACCAGAGTTGCAGCGGTTTAATTATTTAAGTAAGTTTAATTACAGCGCTGTGATATTTTTATTCATTCAGCTCCCGCTTCAATTTAGTTGTATTATGTTTTCCAAGCACACTAGCCTCGTCTGTCTGTCTCCCTCTCTCACTCCTCCAAACACATCAGGCGTTCGACCGTGTGCCCTGACCATGTCACAGCCCTATGCTTAATTTAGACTTCCCATGATGCCGCTCTGTTGAGGGCACGTCACGGGTGTTTGGCAGGGCAGCACTGAATGGGGCCCAGGTGTGTGAATGAGCTCTATCCACACTCAGTATTTTTTTTTATTATTTTTTTTTTTTACTGCCAGACACACACACATAGACATAGAGTCCTGCCATGGGAAGAAAAAACACACAGCTAACATCCTCTTATTTGCTTACACATGTTCTAACGAAATTTCCTTGTAGTGGACCACAGGAAGTGCTTAAGTGGGTCAGGGGGTCAAATGGTTAACATGCTGGATGTGACCGCCCCAGGGTCGGGGCCATGGAAGGGCCTTCTTAAGAGGTGGGTGCTGAAGTGGAGGATAGGAAATGTGATACTAGCAGGGGATAAAGGAAGAGGACAACTCTTTGCTTGATGGGGAAAGAAAGAGATGAAAAATACAAGTAGCTGCCCAGTTGAAGCAGAGAACGAGAGGGGAAGAAAGAGGCAGGTCCGAAGGCACGTACATCTCGTCAGGCCCAATTAACTGCATGCAATATGAGCCCAGCTTAGGGCCGTGAAAGCTGCCTCTCAAAGCCTCCTTAGAAATGTTCAGAGGAAGCCACGTGCATACTAAAAGGATTTCAGAGGTTAGGTGCTGTAACTGAATAACCTGCCTCTGTGTAGAACATTTGCCTAAAGCAGTAATTTGTCTGATGGAGTTGGGCTGCTCTGGACAGTCCTGACCATCTGTTTTGAGGATTAGAGGACAGTAGACACCTTAGTGCCAGGTAGGTTTGACTGTGAAAATGATTAGCAGGTTAAGACACACAAAGAGCCTTGTGTCACAGACCAAAAACAAGAGGGAAGACAGTCAAGGAAAAAATGCAGACGTATGTTGTTTCATAGGAAATTATTTCACTGAGGTATGATATTGTTGTATTATTTTACCAAGAGCGATGGACGTAAAATGTCAAAACGGATGCTCGGATTTCTTAAGGGAAACATTCGATTTTTACTTAGTGTTTCAAAAGGAAACGGCTTTGTAACGGCAAATGCAGGAACATTTTTGGACAGTCTCTGCTCTTTCATTGCAGAGCTTTTGAACACAGCTCTGCACTGACTGTGAAAAACTTTGACCCTGACATGATTCGAATGCACAACATTCTGATCTGAAATCAGATGCGCTGCCATTGCACCACAAGGTCTACGAGCTTTAGTTCTCGACCACGTAAATATAATGCTCCCAAGGGAAGAGCAACAGTTGTAAGGCCCGGGTGTGAATGAAAGCAAAAAGAAAGTCAAAAGGCCCTGAAATGATTCAGAACAGTTCAAGAACCTTTCTTTTTTTTTTTTTTTTTTTTTTAAATCTACCACAGTTCAGACAAAAACGCCAACTACTGCATGAATACTCCATTTCCTCAGTACATTAGGAAAAGCACCCCAGCATTTTATAAGCACACGTAACAAACATTAAACCCCTTTCTCTGTCATCCAGGGTTGAGTATTGTGAGGTTAATTTTATTAACTAACCCAACTGTGGTCCAGACCAGCCCTCACTTTACTAGGTCTAACCCAACTGCAATGAAACAAACAAAGCTGTAGTTATTATATTGGGAAAATATGACCAAACAGCACAGCAATTTGAAATCCAATACATCAGTCTGTAACTTCCAGAAGCCAAACTTGCTTGTCCTAAGCTTTTCCTTGCGCTTTCCTTTCCTTTCCTTTCCTTTCCTTTCCTTTCTTCCCACTTTTCCCTTTCTTTAGTCCATCTTCCATTGTCCACTTAAATCAGTTGTTTTTGCCTGTGATGATGATTTAAGTCTTCCTCTGTTTCTACTGATCATACTCTTGCTGCTTCTTGCTTCTGTTTTTGTCTAGAGTAAGTGCTGCAGTGTTTTTCTCATCATTCTGTAGGACAGCGGAGCACGTCTGCGGCCCGTCATTCCTGAAAACCTTACGTTCGCTGTGCCAACTTCCATTTTTAGCTGCTTGCACATGCACACCAAGCATAATGATGTGTTAAATACCTTCACCAGCTGTTTGACTATTACTACCTACTTGTGTATACTGAGAGTTCAAAGGCAGGTCAGATTCGAGCCATGGCTCTTGATGGCCATTTGATTGCTACTCTAGACTCTTGATGTTGCTTAAAGGCAGCAGATGAGCACATCGTTTCAAGATGATTAGTAACACAGATATATTCACATGTGCATAAACACACATGCACGCTCAAGCATCCATCATACAAACTGTGGCCTTCCACTATGTCCTTATGCAAAGTACCACATTATAGGTAAACAGTCTATTCCAGCAGTAACCTCTCTCCATTACAAATAGCTGGTCGCTGGAGGGGAGCTCATATAAATACCTATTAGACGACCCAATTGTCTTACTGCCAGCTCAGGGAGGGCGCCCCGGCTGGCTAAATTGAGCTCTGACTGGCATTCATCAGCGTCCTTTGTCATTCTTCCTTCTGCCTCTCTCACTGGAGGTAATTGACTGGAGAATAATACCAGCCGATCAGTCCACCTATGGAGAGACGAGCCGCAGATTGATTAGCTCTACGGCAGTCGGGCCGTGAGCCGCACATTGACTGAGATATTGTTATTCTGAGATATGAAACAGCTCTAATGGAGCCGGACAAGGACTGATGATCAGAGGGGATGGGACGGAATAAAAAAAGCACTTGAAATATTACTGCAGCTCGTTTATTTAAGTGGCACATTTTGCACGATGAAAAGGTTGAGCTTCTCAGCGTTGCTTGTCATATTTAGAGAGCAGGGAAGCAATAACTGGGTTTATTAGACTGACAGTGTGCCTGGGTGCATTGTTATTGCTGATGGCACTCTGGTGACACCCCAAACCAAACGTAAATTCTGCACTCCGTAGTTTTGTACAATGAGAGCTGAACAATGGCTGTAACTGTGTAAAAAAGGTGAGAGGAGTTAGGTCAAATGTTGATGATTTTAGCCCTCTTGGGACTCTAGACAGCATGTATTTTGTAGGTACGTGTACATGTACCTTCAAATTACAAGTAGCTCTAATGATTCGTACTGATAATTTATATCTCTTGAGGCTAGTAGGATTTGTTTATTCCAGAATCTTCCACATCTGCATCAGGATGCATCTTATAATGAAGACATTTCCACACCTGTGTACAAAGTCTTAAGATCAGTCTGCTCACAAACATGCATTTATGCAAGTGCACGTGGGTGTAGTACACACAGCAGCATGGGCGCACATACATGCACTTACAGCACATGACTTTCTTTTTCAGTCGCTCTGAAAATCACATAAAAGCATCGAGGCACTGCAGTATGACAGATGAACTTTTAACCTTCGCTCATTAGTACAACCACTTACTTCACTCTCACACAGCTCAGACAGAGCTAGAGTTAGACATCATAAGAAATAAATTCCAGACTCCGAGCTGTTGCTTAACGAGACTTACATGCTGTCTCTTTAAGAAGTAGACTTTATTTCAGCAGCAGCACAGAGGTTTCAGCAGCATCTTCCACCAGAGGAGGACTGAAGTTCCTATTATTTCTGAGTCAGTGGATTACAAGCCATCCTCAGTACCACTTCCCAACTGGGCCAAGGTGACACACATGAATTTGTTACACAAGTTGTAGGATTAATGGCTCGCAGTAGGTTGAGAAAGACATTTTTAAGATATTAAGGATAAAATAATTTGACCATTTTTTTTCTTTTTTGATTAAATTACTTGTAGTTTTTTGAGCTTTTGAGCTATGTTTGTCATTTTTGTACATTGCCTATTTCCCCTGGTGTCACACCACTATTCAGCTGTGTGATATGGATTGTGTTGGCCTTATTGTATTGCAGACTTGGTTTTGGTCTGGTGTCTGAAATTATTGCCTCTTGTATTTTTATCAAAACCTTTGCATTTTTCTAATTTGTGCCTACACCTTTGGCATGCTGCAGCTTTGGAGAAGTGCAGTCAAATTAATTGTTTCTGAAAGTTCATAATTTGTACGTAACTTTTTGTTTCAAAATTTCATAATAAATGGTTCAAACTTTAAGTGTTTTTGTTTGGAGTAATCCAATTTTTAAATTGAGAAGTATATAACTTTGTTTTGCCTCTGTGCCATTCTCCTCTTGGTACAGTCCAGTTCTTCCTCTCTCCTGGACTGCTCAGTGGTTTTTCCAAGGCTGCCCTTGAGAGATAGAGAGGCAAAGAAAAAGAAAAGGCACAGAGTGAGAGTGAGAGAGTTTCTGCTGATGAAAGTGACAGTGACACTGGGCTTATTGCCTAGTCAAACACACACAGCCACTGCCACACGCAGCCTGACCCAGTAATAGAGGCCAATGAAATCTGCTCATTGGGAGCAGGGGACCCGATCGTTGGTGCGGTAACTCAGCCGAAACAGTCTCATTCTGCTTCTGTCATACACAGAAAATGGGCTGACTTCAGTCACAGCAGCGTTAGGCCCTTTGAGGTTCCTACCACTTCTCTGCTCCAGCTACGGCAGCTCTGACACCAGGGATGAGAATTTATGCTTTTACGTTGTGAAACCCAAACGGATGTGACATGCAATTTCACCTGGAATGAACACAAACTGTGTTTTTATAGAGCTGTACTTTTCCCGTCTTGCTTAAAGTCAAAGTCACACTAAGCAGGGAGGGGAGGGTCAGGCTTGAAGTTGACAGATACACAAAGAGAACTGCATCCACCTCAGCCATGGCGGATGGTATTTTCATCCTCTTCCTTTGTTTTCCACCCTGTAATCAGATTGTACTGTAATGAGGCTGTAGGGAAAGAGGAGGACAATTATGTGTTCAAAATGAGCTCAGCTCCTCTGCGGAAAGCCTTTTTTTTTCGACATGGCTGTGGGAGATGCTGCTTGGAAATGGCCCAGATTGCTCCCCGCAGGGCTTTAACACCACTCTCCACTGATTGCTCATGTGATTGCAGATTGAATCCGGACATGCACATGATTTTGTGTCATTTTGTCGAACACTGCTAAAACAATGGTGTGATGGATTCAAAAAACCTCTGTTTGGAGAGGGCTGTCATAAGGACCCAGGGGAGGACCAGGTCAGCTTTCTCTTCCAGTCCTTCCATTATAAATACCAAACCCAGTTACCCTGAAAGATACAGAATACCACAGTGCCCCATTCATCCCATTTCACAGTGGTTGTACATGTCATGGATTACAGTGGGTTTGGAGATGAGCTACTACAGCCCTATCAAATGTCATTATCCAGCTGTCATAAGGGCCATGTTGTGTGTGTGTGTTGTGTTTCTGTGTGTGTGCGCATGTTGGCGTGCAGGCATCATGATCCCATGCAGAGCACTGCAAAAAGGATTTGCGAGGGTCAAATGGGACCAAATTCATTGCAAATCGAATTGTCCAGCAGGCGGAATATGTTTTTTATTAGCACACTTTTTATTGTCTGTCTGTCTGTTGAACTGTTGTGTTTATATCTCTAGAAAGGGCTGCACATCATCAGCTAACTTTATTTGGCATGCTGGGAGTCTCACTTTCACCATTGTGACTGCAGAGAACAAATGAAACTTTATTTATTGGCTGACTAAGGGAGGCAGATGAAAGTAAACACACACCACAACAACAACACTGTTTTTATGTCGGCTCTCTCCCTCCTCCTTCTTCTCCTCCTCCCCCCTGTCATCCCTCTGTGTATCTTGAGGGGTTTGGAAAGCCGAGGAAAACCCTCTTTTCTGGAACCTTATCAATCGTGCAGCTTGCCCTCATGCAAACACCCTGCAGATGCCTCAAGACACACTGACATTAACATAATTTCCAATTTGCTATGTATTTTTTTCAAGTTTTTCTTTTTCTTTTTTTTTCAATGTTTACTACCAGTTCTGCAGAAATGCACAGTGCGTTACTACTGAGGAGCGTTCTGCCTGCTTTTAAATTCAAGTTCAAATTCAAGTCTTAATGCATGGGTTAAAACAGCACTATCCCTATAACCTAATACATTGTGATAAAATTCTTTTTCAGCGAGTTATTAGATGTACTTTTCTCCCATCTTATTGAGTTGTTTTCTTCTTGAAAACTAAAGGATATTTTAGTATATACAGTTCATTCACTCCGCACAGTGAACAGAAAGTGAAATGAAATGAATGTTGTAAAACAGCTACGCTTCCCCGTTCACCAGCCATGCATTTGTTTTTGTTTTTTTAGGGAATTGTTTGATACATGTCTTGTCTTTTCCTCCGCCATCCTCACCACTGCACACAATGTATCTTGCTATCTTTCTCACTTGCTTTTCTCTCACATTCAACAGCTCTTACACAAGGTCTCATCTGTATTCTCCATTCCAACACAATGCGGTTTTTTACCCCTCTCCTCTCCTCTCCTCTCCTCATGGGGTGGGCTGGAGGAAAGAGCGGATAGAAGGATGGAGGATGGAGAGAGGGAGTGAAGGAGGTCAACAACAATCACCACAGGGCTACAAACCCCCTGGAGGCAGAGGACTAGAGAAATAATGGGGAGAAAGGGGTAACAGAGGGAGATAGGGGTGGCTGTCAGTCTGTCACTCTGTCTTTTCCAGTACAATCCCTCATTATTTATCCATTTCCATGTACTTCTCTGCCTTTGTGTCTAAGAGTTGTATATCAATCAACGCTCTACATGCCTTCAGAAAATAACATAGCCCCAGCTGTTGGTCAGTATTAGCTTGAATTCATTTGTCTTATGTGAATTATTGCTTGTGAAGGTAGTGAGAAAATGAAACTTGATCTACAGGTGAACCTCTGTAGTCACCTCCTGTAACAGCACACACACAGATACACACACAAAAACACACCCCTGTCTTGCAGCAAATCTTTGCATTGTCCCCCCTCCCACCCATTCTTCCTTCATAATAACCAATGCCAGTCACTGTTTCCAAGACAACCACTCCATCAGCCTCTCATGGCTTTGCTGCCAATAGTATTGCTGAAGATGATGATGATGATGATGATGATGATGATGATGATGATGGTGTTGTGTGCGTGTGTGTATGAGAGAGAGGGAGAGAGAGAGAGATGAATGTTATTGAAAGTGCTCTTTCTGCTCTTTCTTGTATGACATATTGAAGATCAAGAGTCAGTCAAGATTGAAAATTGATTTCTGGTGTACTGTGTCTAGGCTCGGTCCATACACAGGTGCATCCCAGGATCCGTCAGGGGATAAACTCATTAAAACTTTCTAGGTCGACACATGCTGAAATAACACATTGTTCATAAAGTATAGAGCTCTGTAACATCGCAATGACTTGTTTCTGACTTGTATCAGGGTAAAACGTATTTTTCCCCTTCTACCTGTTTGATTGGCTTTGTTTGAGTTGTTTTTATTTCTATTCAACACTCCCTGACTGGGTGAATCAATTTTCACATGTCCTTGATTTGTATTCTGCTGTGACACGGTCAGACCTCACATGGGTTGTGTGTTGATATTATGCTGCCGCTCTCTCGCTGTATTCCTTTCCCGGCGCCTCGCTGCTGCTGCCCGCCATGTGTGCATCTGTCTCTGATCCACCAGATAAGTTGTTTTATGCTTCTTTACTCTCAGAAGCGTCTTTCATCAGTGTGTTTACACCAAGAGTCAGCCAGTCGGTTATGAACACAGAGAGGGCAAGCGACGCAGACCACACGCCATATTCAAACCCCCATTGATCAAATGCTTCCTTCTTTTTTCTTCTCTGTCTACCCCGTCCCTCCTCTCTGGCACTCACTGTGGAGATGCTGTTTCATCCCTCTCTCCTGGTGGGAGTCGGTTTTATTATTATGGGATGTTTGCCTGTCCCACTCCACAATAAAGGGCCCTGCGTGCACTCGTGTGTGTTTGGCATGAGCCAGCGTAGTTGATGAATGGGCTGTCAGGGCTAGATCCAGTTGGAAGCAGGCCTTGTCTAATAGGATTCCGTGAAGACAGGGGTCCCAGTGGGGTGACGAGAGGAGTGCCCGCAATGGCCAAGCAAGGCAGGCCCAAGGTAGAGAGAGAGCGAGTGAGATGGGGAGACAGCAGTGTGTTAAGAAAGCTCAGCTGACAGGCAGGAGGTTCGGACCTCACTAAGGTTGACACAAGTGCATACACATCATTACATATTTATACCTACATGTATGATATTCGTGTATAGGCTATGCATAATTGCATTCACGCTTCTATCATGTGTGATGAGCAAATACACAGGCATGTGTATGCATACAGATGTGCGCGATACATAATGAATGTACACACACACACACACACACACACACACACACACACACACACACACAGAAACATCTATCAAAGATTCTACATGATTGGATTATCTCACACTGCATACTGCCTGCTGTGTTGGTACCTATGGAATGATCGGACTTTGATATTGTACACTGCAGTACAAAGGGTGACAAATTAAATGATCTTCTCTCACAGGTACTTTTAATCAAGAATTTGAAGAACTGATATTCTATACTTCAGAACATTCTCTTTGAATCCAGTAAGATCTATTGTCGCACCACTCTGTATGTGTCTTTGTCCTACTTTGGGTTGGGGGGCACAAGGTCTCTCAACACCAAGTAGCTTGATTGATGGTGGACATGTAGGACAGAAGACAGACAATCTGTAAATAGCTGCTTACTTGACAGTGATTTTTGGGGTCAGGTCTGATTTCAAGCTAAAACATGTTTTATACTGGCGTTAACAAAGTGATACACATACACATTATTGTTTTACATCTGATACTACTACGTTTTCAGTGTTGTACCATTGCCATGTTTAATTACGAAAAAGCAATGACACTAAAGCACTGTTGTTACTAATATAATTAACAATGTCAAAGTGCCATGTGTCTGTATTAGGGCCTGGAAATAAATAACTATCATAGTATAATTGTGACATTGAATATAATCTTTTGGATATGATGATATGTCAATAGTGTTGTCTCTTCCTGGTTTTAAAGACTGTATTACAGTAAAGTGATGTCATTTCCGGAACTTGTCGTCCTGTTCTACTTGTTCTAATACTCGTCTTTACCCACTTAGTCATTATGTCCACATTACTGATGACTATTTATCAGAAACCTCATTGTTCCAATATTTTGTATAAGCACCATTAGTCATCCCTACATCAATCATCGATATCATGGTATTTGGTCAAGAATATTGTGATATTTGCTTCTGTGATCCACTCCAAGCATTTATATAGTGCTTTGGGGAGACTTAAAAAATAAAATTAAGATATATTTTATGTATCGTGATAGAGCCTTGAAATTGATGTTATTACTTATATATTTGCTTTTTCCACCGTGACATGGCATGTGATGTTGTTGCAGTCTTTTTTAAAAGTTTGTTTGTTTGACATTTCCTGTCTTCACCTTTAAGGGACTGTGTCCTCTTCATGCAAATTTCCTGTTTGACATGGTGGTTCACGGCTGATGTGGTGTAGTTTAGAAGCCAGTCTCCTCTGTTGCTAGTAATCACACTAATACCTATGTATTAAGATAACAGTGATCTATTGATGCTACACTGTTATTAGTCAGACATTTAAGTTAAATGTTGGCGTAAAATAGGCCACACAGGCAGCTTGTTTGAACATTCTAGTTATTTACTAGAGGACACATTCACTGGGAATTTCTCATTTTCTATCTATTTAGCATAACAGGCTGTTTTCCAACATCAGTTTGTATGCTAAGTGGACCTCACACAAGCTGTTGTGGATTCTACTGTTGGCCAGCAGTCAATGGCCACATTAGCAGCCGCATAGCAGTCTGAGGCAGCTTGCGGAACTCAGAGGATTCAAAATCTAGTAATACCAGACAAGTGTCATCAACACCACTGCCCACTTCCACACAGCTTGATCCACATAATCACTCCCTTTACGTAAGCAACTCATGTCAGTCAGGGTGATTGATGGAAGTGTTTCCAGCTGAGCAAGCCTGCCGGGTCAGATGTATGTATCAACTGAATTTCATCAGTCCTAACTGACAGCAAATGCTTACAAATCATTTATTTAAAATCATCACTGATGATTGCACATAGTGAATGTTCCATCACAATGTTATAAACCACTCATAATTTTAATTTACTGTACTATAAAAGAAAAAAGTCCATTAATCAATCAACCAATGTTTCATTATGTAGTACTTTTTCTAACACAGTTTAAAGAAAAAAAATTGCTGGCCACCAGTTTAATGTTCTTCATTTCAAAACAATAAAACAATCAAGACAATTACTTACACCCATGGGGATGCAGTCTTTGGGTGAGTAAAATAATTAAAAAAAAGATTGAGGGATTTTTATAAGCCTACATTTCTGTAGACGTAACTAACTTTTTAGCAGTCAAACATCTTGTTTTACAACCTCAATCTCTTCTTATATTCTAATATGACAGTCTCACTGGTGTCATTGCTGTAATGATATGCATGAAGGAACAAAAGGTATGATAACACCGGTAAAAAGAATGAAGAAAAGACTAATATAATGTATTCAAAATATTTCAGTGTCATTGGCACCTCAAGAAGCTGGCAGCAGGGTGAAAGCTGTATCACTTTCTGTCTAAATGAGAACAGCACCTTGGAGACTGCAATAAAACAAAAAGTAGGAGCCACTTTTGCTTAGCTTAATGCAGCCTGATAAAAGCATCTTTGTCTTTGTTTCACCTTGGTCTGCAGCACAATCTCTGCTGCCTTTGCTGCTCCTTTTCTCTTTCTATTTATTTTCCTCTGTTCCTTTCATTTTCTTTGCCTGTCAGTTGTAATGAAACAAACTGAGTGTCACTGTAGTATTAAACCTCCCGAAGTATTCTCGCAGCTCTCTGTAACCCATTTCTGTAACCCCTGTTGTAAGTGAGATGCTCAGAGTTCAGTAACAACAAATCACATTAATTTTTTGGCTCCCTCTATTCAGGATCGGCCAATGTGGGGTTACACTGCTTGGGTTCTCTTGCAATTTTTCTACCACATACTCATACACACTGTGTCTTTCTCCACTCCCTCTTCCTCCATCTCATTTTCGTCTAATTGATGGATGCCGTCTCTTGCCCCTCATCCAGCCTCTCTGGCAGCTTTTAAGACGCTTTTAATAGGAGCTCAGAGGACGACCAGCACCATCTTTCTTTCCTTCTTCTCCTTCAAACTAGCAGCCATCAATGGGTCTCTTGAAGACCCTAGTGTGTGTGTGTGTGTGTGTGTGTGTGTGTGTGTGTGTGTGTGTGTGTGTGTGTGTGTGTGTGTGTGTGTGTGTGTGTGTGTGTGTGTGTGTGTGTGTGTGTGTGTGTGTGTGTGTGTGTGTGTGTTTGTGAGAGAAAGAGAGGGAGAGAGGACCAGCTGTGAAGTGCGCTAATAGGCTCGCCCAGCCCAGTGTCACAGTCTTGCACGGTCACCGCTTCCATCTCCACCCTGCCGCTCTCTTGCCCGATGGGAACTCAAGCAGCCTCCTCAAAGAGAAATAACACTCTGGCATTGTTAGCTGAAGAAAAAGAGAAACATGAGGAGGCAGAGAGAAAGACAGTGACGAAAGACTCCCTGTGCACCTGGTACTGTAACTGTTACATTGCTCCTGTCTGGATCTGAGTTTGCTGGATTACATTTACACCTGGCACATGATGCTCCTCTGGTGTGCAGTGTTTCCTCCTGCTGTGCACATCGCTTCCTAGTCTATTTGTCCGTGCCCATACACTGTTATTCCTATACTCATATTGGGGTATTGAATTTGTTTGCTTGCTCTTTGTGTAATTTGGATATGTTTCCACATGAGAACATTTATTTGTATTCCAATAGTTGCTGAATGTCATTTAGATGATCCTCTCTCAGTATCACTTTGCTTTTATTTTGTTTATTTTTTTTAATCATTTTGTCATTTTCTCCATGTGCAAAAACACATTTCTTCTTTTGATGCTTTTGATCAGTTATGATTAAGCATGCTACAAAGGAACACAACTTCAAAATACAAAGGGAGACTGAAATAGGGAATGGAAACTTTTTTTTTTTACTGTATAAAACACACATTTTTCAAAGCCCTGGTTTGCTGCACATTTTGTCTGTCCCCACCTGTTAATTGTGTAAAGTGCAAAGTACTTTGTTCAGAGAGCTCACAACCCCTTCAGTGAGCTGATCAAAACGAGGACAGGCAATAGAGATGAAGCGGTTTATCAAACATCCTCCCCTGAGCCTTTCTCACTCTCTCACACACAAAGAAACACTCCCACAGCCACTGTGCTGTTTGTGAGTCCCCCTGTGTTGGCCTGCCTTAGAACAACTCAATGAGCACAGGCTACACCTCTCAATTATCTTTATTGGTATGAATGCTCAGAAAGTTTGCCATTGCATGTATGCAGTTCATTAAAGACAAACATTTTATGTATTCACATATAGTACTGTGTGTATCAATTATTTGATCAAATCCTACAATTTATGTGGCTTGTAAACACAAAAGTATATAATTAAGTACATGGAATCTGATAACCATTAATTATTTGGTTACACAGTGAGTCTCCCAGATCTCTCTGTCTTTATCACCCTCTCTCTTCAGGCTGTCTTCGTCTCCCATTCCCACCAGCACCACCAGCACCCCCACCACCCCCACTCAACATTACAGCACTTATACTGCCACTTCATGTGCAAATATTTGAGTCTGCCATCAAATCCCTAATCACACCGATCAATCTCGCAGATATTGCCGTTCAACTGAGGACCTTCGGACAAGTGCATTGATTTTGATGTTTTTTCCTAGATATGTCCCTTCCCTACGGATATATCAAATCAAAGCTTTTTTAATATTGAGTAAATATTACATTCATCCACTCTCAGGGTGACAAGGGAGGTTTGTCTCATAAAGCAGCTGAAGCTGGATTGCTATCACAGAACAATAACCGGCAATGGTGTTCTCACCTTGCGTGGATTCATAGCTGCAATTGGTGCTTTGTTTTAAGCTCTTATCACACATAAATGCATTTTTTAAAAAAATGAAGAATTTGGATCACCTTCTAACGGCACCTGAACGAGCATCAAAATAACAAGCCTGAAATTCTTAAAAGGTTGGCAAACAAGGAAATGTCTGTAGCCTGCATATCATCAGGCTAATTAGGCAGAGCCAGACATTCTGAATGCATAGCTAATGAGCGCCTTCTCCATCTCTGCTGGGATCACCCGGCACGTCTAATGGTCACATAAATTTTCATTTATAGGTCATAATCTGTCATTTATGTACATGGGCTCCCCCAATTAGAGTCCTGGGCCCTTCAGACTGATGCCTCTCTTGGGGATTCACAGCTCTGGTACCCTGGCACTAACAGAGCCCCATTAGCGACAACCCTGACCTGGTGTCCAAGCCGACCCTGGAGGACTGTGGATAACCTGGCTCATTACTGACGCTGGTACTGGAGAATGGTTCCAGGTGCTTGTTGTGAGTGTCCTGTGTGTCTGTTTCTGTGTCTGTCGGCTGAAACGTTAATGGACTGGCAGGAAACCAGCACTGAACGTGGGACGGAACGGAAGGTACACGAGTAGCACGAGCCTGCACCTCTTGTGCTGCCATTTGCCATTCTACTGGTGCCATTTTACAATACAAGAACAACGATTCTTTTACCAATGGCCAGAGCTTTACATGGGGCACATGGACTACATATGAACTATAAATGGATTATAAACCTGGATCACATTCTGCTTCTCTTAAATCAGAGCAAAGAATGTGAAGAACCAATGAATGAGGACATTTAACTGTGCACCAGTGGCATCTCCTAAAGGCCCAGCAAACACATTCCCATGACCCTTGCAATGTTGTGTGAGTGTGTCTACACATGCAGGAGACCCAGGCTTCCAGCTCTTGGAGGGGGACATTGTCAGCCCCAGGAAGATTTAGGCAGAGAAACAGAGATGCTACGTTTTAACTGACCACTTGCGGCCTTTTTTTCCCTTAAACCCTGATAGGGTTACACAACTTAGATACAGATACAGAGCTATAGCACCCTCTTATATCCGAGAGTCTGGATGACTGCAACTTTGCATGCATATTTGTGCTTTGGCATGTCCTCTTGTCCACTTTTGTCCTAGTAATGAAACAGTGCTGCAATATGAGTGCTGCAGGAGCTGAGGACAGGCAGTCATTTTTTTTCAGTGAATCTTGTTTTATATTTAAATGTCTGAAGGCCAACCATTGAAGTTGCATAGTTTCCTAATCTGCTTGAAAAGGTGGCTTGAAAAAATTGCAGTTTTGTCAGTATTGTGTGGTATCATTGCGCTGTACATGGACATATTCATTTTTGTAGGCTGGCTCTTATATCATCACTCTTATGCTATTTCTTCACACTGGCACACTGAAATGTAAGACTGAAAAGGAACCAACATCTACAGTGTCACGGTGTCAGACACTGCTTAAGTCAAGTAAGCTTTAATGGAAAAAGAAGGCCAAGCTAAGAAATGAAAGTTGAACTGCCCTCCGTGTGGTGACCCAAGGACGACCCCGACTAGTTAGCCCCTATTGACCCATTCCATATACAGTACGCGCCACTGCTGTTGCTTTTACAGGAAGTCGATTTGGATGCTTTCAGCTTCAGCTTCCTCTGGAGACCCCTCTATTCTCCATGGTATGTCATCACAGTCATATTTTCTCTTTCTCTCACTCCTTTTCGCCCTCCTACTCTGACTCTTTTCTCATCCTGTCTTCCTGTGGTCCTTGGAAAAAAGATCTCAAAGAGACCTAAAAGTGTTGTATTATTGAAAAGGAAGGCAGGAGGGCATCCCACTCCTGTCATCTCTGTCAAATGGTCAGTGCACATGGTTTGCTCTGGAACGAAAGCATGTCTGATAGCACAATAGAAAATAGAAAAATAATGGGAAAAGTGAGCCAGGCAATTGATTCAAACCCCTAGCTTGTTATTCAGGAGGACAACAGATAGACATTGTAGTGTGGTGTAATCACAGATTTACAGTTAAAGAGGAATATTTGCATTTCATTGCCAGTGTTTCTTGAACCATCACTCACAGGAAGGATGCTTAGTGAGCACAATGGTACAGTCCAAGTTTTAGTTGTGGGCCGGCCAGCTGTGTTGCAACCCAAGCCCCTCATAGTCAAGCCAGAAAGCCAGTACAGGTCACAGTCAGTGTGTGGGCGTTCAGTAATTTACTTCTTGTGAAGCACTCTCCAGAGAGGTTTTTCTTGGGTTTTGTTACCAGACAAGTAGAAGAGGAGACGGTTGTGTTGTGGTTCACCTCTGAATCTGTGGGAAAGAGTTAAAGAGCACATTATTTGATGCCTCTTTAGGATGTAAGCCAAACATATTGTAGTCTCTTATTTAAAAGGCAAAGTTTCTGGATCTGACAACATTTTTGGGCTTAAAAGGGCAAAACACTCTGGCTAAAGGGTAGAGCAACTTGCTGAAACAACTTAGAAATTAAAGTGGTTTAAGGAATATGAGAGCTACAGTCAAGTTTGGTTTCAAAACAGGGTAAAAAGCCTGGCCTTGGGTCATTAACTGACAAATCAAACCTGATAGTTGTTGTACTGCACTCACCGTCCTGTAGTGCTGTGTTTATTCACTGCACTGACAGTGAGTCATTGAGGCTGTGATGTGGCCCTGACTCTGCTATTATATTCTTGTTGAGATTCATTCCACAGATGATGATGCAGTCTCCACTGGTTAGTGGTTAGCTCTGAATAATGCATATTAAGTAATGAGCTGCCCAAATGGATCAGTGGGCAGTCACTTAGGCCATGCATAAAGCAATCAATTATTCGATCAATAGCCCTCATTAGTCCATCATATAGTTAAACTGTATGTATGGGCCTCTGGTTGGAGTAAATAATTTACAGCTCACAGATGTAAATGGGAAGATTGGCCCAGTTCAGTGTCTAGTGTTGTCTTCTTGTTGGAAGTTATTAGAATACAGATCGAGGTTTTTGCCCTGTAGGTCTATATATGAATATTTCTAAAAATCCAACCACCTAGTCATTTGGTTTCTCAATACTGTGATGCTGATGTTATCCCTATACATAGAATATCTGATAGTTGTATATCCATGCTGTAAACAAGCCCCCAAGAATGGTACTAGGCTATAAAGCATTGGGTCTAGTGATGTACACTGATCCAGACTTGCATCCCCTTTAGTTGAACACTGGGCACCCATAATTATGCCCCCCTTGGGATCAGTTCAATGCAGAGAACCAGTTTCACTCCATTCATGCGCGTACATTTTGTGATTGAATATGATTAATAAAGATTCTTCTTGTTTTTGTTCTTGTTTTTGTTCTTCTTCTTGTGTAAAAAAAGGGGGGGGGGTTGGTTGTATGCTGCACATATTATAGAGCCTCTTTCAAATTTGTGATATGTGATATTGTGCTAAATTATTACAATTTTGATTTGACTTGTTTTGTGATGAGGACTCTTCAAGACACCTCTCTGTTGTGGGTAACAATCGTGTGACTTCTTAGTAGCGGGACACTTTCTAACCACTGGGTGGCGCTACTGCAAACACATTTAAGCTGTTTCTCTGTGGTAAATTTGCTTGAAAAACTGCTGCATTACCGTACAGAATGGAATGCTTTTGAGCTACCAACCTGTGCCACACATGTTAAAATGCACCTTGCCTTCAAAGCTCTCCACCAAGAGTCGTGCTGCGCAGCCTACTGTAATATTTCCAGGACACATTTTCAGATCTTGGTCGGCGGTCGTGATACGTACCAGTAGCGGTTTGTACTTACTGTTGGCGCTAATGAGTGTCGTGACGTGCACCGAACACGCCGAAGGGGGCATCGCTGGGAACCTGAGCAAAGCCAAAACCGCTGGCGCCAGTCCCACATAGCGATAATATAGATGGGGCGGAGCCTTTGGAGATCAGAGCACAGTGCCGCCTTGCCATTTTTCCCATGGGACCTTTAAAGGCAAGGAAAAAAATAAGCACAAACCTGTATACAGGAGTACTGTACCTTCCTCTATATTCTATTTTAAAAAAACAAAACAAAACAAAAAAACATTTCAGTGCAAATATATTCACCTAATGTCAGTTTGGACCTAAGGATTTATCAAATCTGATCCAGGGAAGGAATTATTCTGTATTTTCCCTACCCTCACTTTTTACCTGCAACTACATTCTACCTCCCAATCATTAGTCTAACCAACAGTAGCCTCAATTCCCAGCCCAGTGTCTTAAATCCCCTTCCTGCCATAAGTGACCATGTTTCCTTCTTCTAATTGCATCCAGCCGTTTGGAATCAGACCTGAATGGTTGTCTAGGTGTTAATTGGTTTGAAGGACTGCTAACAGGAGACAAACGGGAGAAAGGTGAATTAGCACGGTGCATATGGCCCATAAATAGCATGGTGTGGCCTGCATGCTGTCATGTCGTGTTTAGAGGTGTTCTGGTTTATGTCCTTTAGGTGGCCCAGGAGAAAAGACACACACACTTATCATTTATCACACAAACACACATGTTCTTGTGGTTTGCTTGATGCAATGATCTTTTTAACTTCCATTTATAACAAAGGTCTTAATATCTAGTCTTAATCATTCATTCTTTTAATCAAAAATTGTATGAAAAACAGTACATATTTATAGTTAAGTGGTTATTAGATTTTCTGTGGACAGTTGGAGAATTCCACCCCACAAAGCTCACTTCAAGTAAAGAAAAATCTCTTCCTTGTGCCATGTGGCATCTTCATTCATCCATGGTCAACATAATCATCCTCCTCCACCAGCACACAATTAATTCATGAAGTTCTCTATAAAACCTGAGTTAGAGGTGGAAACATGGTCACATAGATCATGGAAAGCTCACATTTGGTCACCTCTGCTTCACCCGTCTCTCACAGTAAAAGAAAGATCTCCAATGCCTCACTTGCATCCCAACATGATCACTTAAGATATTGGGCCAATGAAATAATGCAGCTTAAATGGCCTGTTTAAGTTGACTGAGGGGACGGTGACATTATGGAGATGCTGTTAGATGTCTGTGAAGAGGCAGTACTATGTGAAACATCTCGGCAGGGATAGCCGTTAGATCTTCCAAATAGTGCATTATACACTAACTCTGGACCCGTGCATAGTCCACAGCTTTAAAAGTTTTGACTCCACGGCTGAGGCTGAAATAAAACCCTCTCTGACAGGGACCTTAGTGTCAAAACGTGATTTAAAGATCAACTGAGTTCAGTGCCTCTTCAGAGACTTCTCCAGCAAACCTCAATCTAAAAAGACTTCAGTCTGAGTGCACTTGTCAAAGAGCTCAGTGTCTGAACTACCAGCAAAAAAAATTGAGCAAATGCAAACTTTGGCCTTTCTAGTGTCTGTTTAACAGCTTTCCTTTAATGTCGTCAAAAAGATTTCTTTCCCAGAAGTTATTATCTCTGTGGCCAGGTTTTACATGCACTTAGGACTTGTCAGGAATCACTTTCTGAACAAGTGTCACTGCGTGTCAAAGGCTGCTGTTTTCCTGCTGAGAAATCTGCTGATTCTGTTCCTTGAAAGCTGCAGCTTACACGTCTTCTGAAGAGGGAGATTATGCTCTTGGGAGGCTTTCTGTTGCACCTCAAGACACTGCTGCCTTACCCTCCTGCCAAGGCCTATTTTCTACGCAGATCAGCTGTCCACCTGCTAGAAGAGCTGACACTTTGGCTCCTGCTGCATGCTCCACTTTCCAAAGGAGCCTTTGAGAACGGCTGAGAGGATTTACAGCTGTGTACAGCGGAGGGGAAGCTGGATCTCCAGCTGGTGTTGGCATGGTGGTGGTTCAGAGCAGGGTAGTGTTGCTTTGACCAGAAACACTTCCCTCTATGTTGTAGAGGGATGGAGTGTGAATGAACATCTTTTTTTGCATCAAGCTCCTTGTTTGTATCTTTGTTGTATTATTTTTGTTAAGTTACCTTCACACTGGGAAAACTCAGCCCCCACAATAGGTGTCCAACAGTACTGATCAGTATCTGACTTGCTCCAGAAAATGTTGATGTATTGGTATCAGTTATGGTACATGTTAAACATCATGTCCAAAGTGTAATGGGTTGAGTTCTATAGTGGGATGCCATTCAAATCACAATGTTACAAAGGTCAGGGCTCATTGAATAATGTCTTTCAGCCATCGGCAATAGATAATTGCAGTGTTCATTTTGTCTATTGGCCCAGCTCTACAAAGGACATTACAATTGTGTGTAACTAGAGTTCTGAGTCAGTGGTAACTAGCTGTTACAGTGGAGAGGTGCTGTGTCAGGCTAGATTTTCCACTGAAAACATCTAGTTCTTGGTATATAGTAACCTTAACCTTAAGCGCATGTGATAACACAAAACAAACCTTGACCTTGATCCTTATCAATTGTATATTATTTAACCTGTGCCCGTACACCAGGAGTTACATCCTCACGATACATAGAGCCTCTCTTTTAAGCTAACCTCTTCGTCAGGTAAGCATCATCAAAAAACCCACTTCTTTTTCTTTAATTCAGGAATCTCAGAACCTTACAATAGAAAACATTCACTGATACTGAAGCAGAATTGTTTCTCATAAGTTTATACAAAAGTGGTCTCACACACCTATAATCACTCTCTTACACTACTAGCTCTATACTGTGTCAGCCTTTATGTCTGCGTCATGTCAGTATAATAGCATTGCAAATGAACAGTAAGGCTTGAGTGGAGAAGCTGTTATATTGCTTCATATTCAGATAATGAACTTTGCTGGACTGGTAGTTAGAAAAAAAGTCAACCAACTTGAGATTGGCCAATTAATAAACATGGTTTGTGCAATGAGATTCGGATGGGATAACTGAATCTATGAATCTTCACTGTGGTGAAGACTGAGTTATGAATAAGGCAAAGAATGAGCGAATAAACAGAGACACATAGAGAGATAAATATTGGGTTAAGCAGAGCAAGCAGCGAAAGAAAGCAAAACTAAAACCTTAAAAATAAAACATGAAGAGATTGAGAGGAGGATGGATTTCGGATTGACATGAGAATACGAGTGTTGATTCTCAGGTTGTGGGCTGGAGAGAGGTGCAGAGCTTCTCCTCTCCACCCATGACAGCAGCTGACAGTATGATCCACCAGCTGATTTACATTCATGCCACCGTGTGCAGGCCGACACTGAGCTTTCTGCCATCTTGTGAAGTGCAGGTCTTTATTTTACCTCTCCATCTATCTCTCTTTATCTCCCTCTTCATCCCGTGGCTGAAAATCTCTTTGGTGTCGAATCCTGGTCGAGAATGAACAGTTCTATCTCTATGCAGTGAGTTCTGCCAAAGTTCGGTGTTGTGTATCAGAATGAATTTTGCCTCCAGGCTGCTATTCTCACAACTATTTGACAAGTTATCAACTTGAGGCTAAGTCTTGACAGGTAGTACCCGTGGTGACCTTGCTAACAACATTTGAATGAGTTGGGTAACTTCTTGAAATCATGGTGCCTTTTGATCTGTTCTGCTAACTGACAAGTTAAACGCCACGATGAATTAGGAAAGATCTGAGATGCCAAAATATTAGAAAACACTAACTTCAAAGCAGATGTGGACAGGTGTGAACCCAGGCCAAAACAGGCCCCCAAGCACCGACACATACAAGCACAGAAACATCCATACTGCACTTACATCGCCACATACCGTAGATACATCTGTGTGTCTGGAGATGGTTAGTGCACTGCTTTGATTCTCAGAGGCTGAGGAGACGGCAGTAAACAGTCGCTGTGGTCTGCCCTATGGCCCACACTTGTCAGCAACCCTGCCAATTAAGCACTGACTAGGAGGCGGAGCTGAATCACTCGCAGCTAACTGCTCATTGCCAAGAACCCTCCCTCATCACTCACACCCCAGCCAACACACCTCCGCTGACCTCCCTAAAAATCTTAGTCACTGGGAACAATCCATCCACCTCAAGCTCAACTGCTATAAAATATCCTCAAACAAGACCAGTTTTGTCATATAATCAATGTTGTCAACATTAAGATAAAGGCAAAAGCATGTCAGTGATCACACTCTATTTTTATTAATGAAATGATATGGATTTATTTTATTTGATGATAAGACATACAGTTTACTGCAGGATTTATAGTAATTGAGCATAAGAACAGGGCCCTATGGATTATTTCCACACAGTCCTCCAACTTACAGCACACAGATAGAATCATACATACGGTACATACAACAATCAAGTGGCTTTGTTTATTTGTTCCAAGTGCTCATCATCATATATAACAGGCTGTATAGCCTGTACAGCACTGTTTTAAACAATCCACTGAATTGATCTCAACCTGTGATTGACATTTAATCATTCCAGTAGTACAATGGAAGTGGACAAATGCAGAAATTCTATAGTATTCATGTAAAATAGATCTATAATCAGTCGGAATGGAATCCATATCTTAAAGCTTCCCAATTTGTTAAATGATGATGCGTTGGGTTTCTCCAGCTGGTCAAATACTGGCGCTTTGCGATTGCAGGTCGGGTCGGCTGTAAATCAAAAGCATCAGTATTGGACGAGTTGGGGACGAGCTTTAAATTGATCACCTACTAAACTGTCAGGGTCAGATTAAGTTTCCTAATAGGGTCAAATTACATTTTGGTACATAGACTGGGTTCTAAAAGGTCTTGAAACAAGTGCTTCATCACTGCATGTGAATCATGATAGGAGCAAGTTTTTTTTTTTTCTTTTCCTGATGCATTAACATTCTCAGAGGTTATTCTGCTTTAGAACAAAACACGTGCAGTTTCTTGGAACAGGTTTACAAGAAGAGAGGTCATGAAAATCAACAACAGATTCAGTCTGAAGATATCCTCTTCACTCCAGCAATTCTCACCTCTCCCAACACCTTAATACCCCTCATCTACCTCAGCCTCCTCGAATTAGTGTGCGCTCTGTCAGGCTGCGGGTCTCAGATTTGCCCCCTCCAGTGTTTAACCTCCAAACCAGCTCAGCCCAGATCAGTGCTCTGCTCAGCCCATCACAGCTTCTCAAGGTTGGGCCAAGGAGAAACTGCAGAAAGGCAACTCTTGCCATCTGTTTCATTTGGAACCTGACCCATGTCTGACCATGCAGCCAGGTACAGAAGACGACAGACCCACATATGACCAGTTTTCAGACCTAGATGGTCAAAAAGAGAAAGCAAGTTATTCCTCTATTATACATAAGAGGTATTTTATTGTTTTCTTGTGTTGTCAGCATGTCACTTGTTTTCACAGCTGAGGGTCTTGGTAAGTGTGAGAAATAATGGGACTAACTTTGCATGGCACGGCTATGTTATTTGTTTTCGCCGAGGTCGGATTGGGCACTGAAGGATGTTTGAGAAACTCCCCCAAAACCTAAACACCAGTAATAATAGCCCATATCCTCAGCCAATTAGTCTTCTCCCGCATATCTGACAGCCACAGAGTTTTCCTTTCAAACACAAATATTGTTCCTCCCTCAGAAGGAGACCCAGTCATGGGAACCCTCTGCCCTCTTTGAAACGTCACCCTCCCTCCCAAAGGTCGCCCAAAAACAAACTAACCAGTCCCCTAGCCTCTCGCAAACTAACTATTCTGGATGTGACATCTTCATCTATCACAGCCTTGATAAGAGGTATCTTTGATTACACCCTCTTCTGCTGTGGATCTGTATCTATTTTCTCTCTCTATCTAACAGACTCCCATCCATCCATTGCTGAAGGTCCCTCCCAGGGAAGGCTATAGCATGTCACTGTCCCAATGCTCAGGACTCAGTAAGTCGATCCAACAGGAAATCAATAGCGGGACCTAATGCTGAATAATTGAGGTTATGGGAGTTCAGCAGCACTCCCCAGACATACATCCCCACCCTGTCTTGTAACCTCCCATTATGCACAGGGTGGGGCGTGCTGTGTCCTCATGTCCATTCTCTCACACTGACTGTACAGATACATTTGTTTGAATTACTGACCAGTTGAGCACTACAGCGCTACTTAACTCTGTTGCTCTGGCAGATATCCACTCATGGAATTATTGTTCTTTAGCAAGGAAGATCATCTCCTGAAGCTGAAAGAACATTTTCAAGAGAGTCTACTGGCAACTTGCTACAATTTGACCATGTAATACCAATACCAGACCATGCAGAAGTGGTGGGATAGCAGGACGGAGTACAGTTACTGGCAAGGTATTTGTAGTGTGACGTGCACTAGAGGGCACAAGCTGCCTTGCTAAGACACCAGCCTCAAGTTGGAAAGAACATAGAGGGTGAGCCAAGAGGTGGACCTCCGTTCAAAATGGTGCTATGAGACAGAGTAGAGAAGAATGAGGGACGACTGGAAGGTTTCACTGTTGTGATAATATGCCAACAAAGTCAAATCCCACAAATCTTTTGCATGTTAGATTAATGATTTTAAACACTGAGTGAGAAGTAGACAGCTACACTGTCAGTGTGGCTTACACGATGCATCAAAACACAGATGCACTGAGATATGAGTTATTCTTAGCTGTCAGTGTTTTGTGCAATAGAGTATATGTAACAGTCAAAGCTGTCAGAAATATTTTATTTTTGACAAATAGTCTGCCGACCTGTTGGTCTGTCTATGAAAAGAGCCAAACTGAGAAATAGAAATAGTAGTCACATCTGACACAGAGTAATAATCAGCTAAAAGAATCAGACCCTCAGCAGCCAGGCTAACTGATAACCTGTGTTCAGTGTGTTTCTAGATGTCTCTGCTCTCTCCTCACACCTCCTTGTAGCTTCTGGAAAGCTGCATACATGTATCTTAACAGCTACTCTTAGACTCCAGAACCAGAACACACGGCCAGAACCTTAGTGCCATAAAGGTGCTGAGCTCTGGGAATTGTTGGTTTCAGCCCATGGCAGAAAAACAAACTCAGTATTCGAGTTATTCCTTTGTCTTTGTTATCCAGTCAGAAGCTTCACTGCTGAGATTTTTTGGCATTTCACCTTAGAGACAGCATCATCCTGCTTTGTGAGTGATACAGGTGTTACATTTGTGCGCATAGCAGAACCCCTTATATCTCAACCCTACCCACAAGGTAATATTCTATCAATAAATGTGTATAAATGTGTAAATGTCATACAAACGTAACACATAGCACCGATTAGAGGTGAGAAAAATCATTAACATATCTGTCTAAAGAGTGATGCGCTATGTTCAAAGCATACACTTCTCACACAGACACACTTGTGATGGCAGTTCGTCAGTTTGTTCTGTTTGAGCATGCTGCTGTAATTGCTCCCCGCTAGTCTAACACACTGGTTATGTTCTCTCTCACAAAGCAAAGGCTGTGGCCCCTCATAAACGCAAAGTCACTTCTTTGTTGTCTTCCCGTTCTTTTCGGTGTGTTAAGTGTGTCTCTTCTCACACTGTGTGTTTACCTCCCCAGACAAACACAAGTAAGAACAAGCATCCACTCCCTGCTTCTCTTCCCTCGTCTTGGTTTCCTCTCCCTCCAGGCTAAGGCCACTGAGGCCTGCAGATGGCAGATAATGACAGTGCTGTCCCCACTGGCTACTTCGCTATGTCTGTGCCAACAGTGGGGTGTTTAGCTCCACTTGACCACCTCCTTGCTGGATCACTGGTTGGCTTACTATTCTAATGGCTTTTTATCAGCTAATTGTGGAATTGCCTTTTCTCCATTAGTATAACTCTTTGTTACTGTTTTCCCTGTTCTTAATTATCTCTTGAGTATTAAAAAGGTCAAATGAATATTTTCTTTCATTTGACAATGTAAACGACTGTTGGTTAGACAAAAGAAGCACTATTAAGACTCTAGGAAATGTTTTTTTGACATTTTTGACTTTTTCTGACATATTATAGACAAAATGATTAATTGTGAAAATAATGGGCAGATTAATCAATAAAGTGTATCAGCATTATTATCATTAGTTGCAGCCCTATGCCTCAGTGATTGAAATTTGCTCTTTTACTCATTTGCTGACTGACTGGCTGGCTGGCTGATATACATCCTGTCTGAATAAGCCTTACTGAGAACAAAAGGCTGTTTGACAAGCTGAGTGGCTAAGTGGCTCAACGCAGCTGCTCAGCAAAAAAAAAAAAAAAAAAAGATGAATAATGATTTTAATGTGTAAAATTGGTGGTGCACCCCTTTAACCCATCGGGAGCTAAACTAGATTGTGGTATATCTGATTTTAACAATACATTTTTACATATTCACATCTTATTCTTGATCTATCTGCGATAACTAATATACAAGGAAGGCAGGCCATACTGGCTGCATAAGCACTGTTTGTGCCTTAGTCTTGCTTTTCATTCCGAGTCTATGTTTGCAGGTTACAGCAGCCACCCTGCTGGCGTGACTCGCCCTTTTCACACGTGTGTCAAGCAAGACTGCAGTGGTGTGTCATCGAAAAAATCTGAGTCTTGCAAATGCACCTAAAGGAAAGTCACGTCATAGTATTTACTGTTAATTATCAAAGCTAAACTCCATGTAAACAGATATGGCAGGCAGGAGACTTGCTGCAACACTGCTGGTGTGGACACAAGCATGTGGGTGTGCAGCAGCTCAGCAACGCAGCTACACAAGCAGCCAGTCACTACACAAGCAGCCAGTGTGGCCAGCCTGTTACATGTATCCTACTTGATACAGAATATACATTCATATGAATTAATACCTATGGCCCATCCTAGAATTCTTTCTTAAATTTGACCATTGAATTAGAATTGAATGCAGACCTCAGTGCAACAAAACACTTACAAATATTAATGTATTCCATGTTTTGAAGTCTATTCTACAAGTTCAAAGTCTTTTTATTTGCATTTCAGATATTCTGTGCACACACACAGCTTTGCAGGTCCATGGCCCCAGGCTATCAGGCAGCTCACCCGGGGCCATCACGTGTGACAGGGCAAAGGCTAATCAAGAGCGAGACCCGCTGCCCAATTTTGCAACAATATATGGACATCAAAGTCAAAGAGTCGGTCTCACTCCTTGTATCATGTCAGAATTGTGTTTTGATCTACTGCGCCTCTGGGTTGAAATTTCTGCCTGAACCTGGTCGATTGGAGAGTGTTGTTTGGCAGACCCGGCTCAAATACAGAGGTCTCAGCACAATGTAGAAAATCCTCGGAACCAAAAAACAAATAGGCAAACCCAAGACACAAAATAAAATGAAAGTAAAAGCCTACACTTTAAAGTAACTATCCTCGATCTCCCTTGGGTTTCTTGGTCAATTTTTGGTTTATTTTTCCACTCATTATTGTCAACAAGAGTCTCTGCCCAGATATCTCCAATGCAGCCGGTATTTGCAGTCCTCTAAGATATCAGTCTTCTATGTGAGCTCAGTGTATCAGAATCAAAGAGAAAGGGCCTTTCTCTAGATCTTTTCTCCAATACCCTGAGACAGATAACGCTTAAGTAATTAGGCCCAGGGTGTATGAGATGACAATCTTAATGCATAAATTCTTCTTGTGAATGATCAGCTCTGGATTTGTAAATGTATGAAATACCTGATTTCCATCTGCCTTGACTACAGAGGATGAATGGCCTTGTCAAGGATACGGCCCTCCCTCTCTGTCTGCTCCATTCCACTTTCTGCTCCTCATTCCCTACATCTCTTTCCACCAGGGAGGCCTGAAATGTTTGAAGCTTTCCCTTTTTTTCTTTCGGCCCTCTCTCTCTCTCTCCCTTTCTGTGCCGAGGTCCCTGAATGTGGAGTTTTTAATTACTCTCTCCTGGCTTTGTGCATAACCAATGAAAGATTGAAGGGCACCGCAATCTGAAAGGCACTGTTAGAGTATGAGTTTTTCTAATGCCAGCGCTTTGGGAGAGGAATACTAATACACAAACTGTGACTTTTTATGCTTTTGTGCGCATCTGCAGTTAAATAGCGTGTGGGTGCGCTCATCTACTCACATCTGTGTGTGTGTGTGTGTTTGCGAGTGCAGCCCCTAGACAGGCTGTCTGTTTGTTGTTTTGCATGTGAATCAGGGCAGGGGAGGAGAGGCATTATTAGATTGGGTGTGCAGAGTGGTGGGGCAGGGTAAGATGAAGACTGGGGGGAGCAGGTAGGTTCATTGCATTGATTGGATTTCTTTAAGACCAGTTTGAGGGTGCAACACCTCAAGGTGCCCCCAACAACTCTGTTTAGACAGCAAAATGAATATAGGCTGGTATGAAAAAATCAATAGAGGATATCATAAACAAATGATTAGACTACACGGACTATTTTGGATGCGGTGTGTCTGTGCATTCAACCTTAGAAGTCCTTCAAAGTATCAAAAAGTAAAGTGTATGCGGCCGAAGGATATTTCACATAAAGTGAACTGAACAAGCCAAACTCTTAGAAATGAACGATTTTCTTTACACCTGGATGGAAAAGTATAATTAATGTGATTGCATTTAAAAAATGTAGACGTGTTGATGGAACAAGATTAGTTCAGCATTATTCCGTGTGTCTGCGCAGTGTTAATTACTGTCAGGTGATTGATGTTAATTTAGCCCATCGAGGTCACAAAATGCTCATCATGTTTCTGCTTTCTTATGGACACCCACCCTAATTGCTTTCATGAATATGTCATCACTTTTCCCTCCCTCCTCTCCCCACTCACTCCTAAGCTGCAGCCAGCACTGGTCTTCTGTGTGCCCATAAAAAAAAAAAATAAAAAAAAAAGTGTTATTTATTTCCCTGAGCTGAATAGGGTCGAATTGTACATATGACCACGGGTTATAAGACATTAATATACATGGCAGAAAGCGATGGGGGCGTAGTAGGAATTTTTCCTCCCGTCAGCACTGCGTAGGTAGCACTTGCACAGGGCTCCCTAATATGTGTGAATTCATTTCCCCCAACACAGGAGGAAAAACTTCAAAGCCAGGGACGAGAACTTGGCCGAGTGGATTTGAAAGGGATGAGTCTCTAATCTGGTTAAACTTTGCTTGCTCTGTATATTTTCTCACTGCCTCTTCACCCATTCTTTCTTGAACACCCCTCCTACCTTGTTTTTTCTTTTTTTCTTCCTGCAGTGAATCTACCTCGTGAGCGGCTTTGATTTAAAAGTGAGAGAAATGATGACTTAATGTTTCAGCGAGAACAGCAGCATAAACCAATCTCGGGACTTGCGTTTGCTTGTTTGGGGATTAAATTTCTCTAAGCCTGCTCAAAATCCCCCCCATCCTTCCTACTCCTTCTGGCCCTAACCCTCGCGCACCGTCGCTGTTACAAACAGGAGGATGTATTCCATGTGTCGCAGCATCTTTACGCATGACATTTCCTTTGTGGTGTGTGTGTCATCATTTCGGGTCTTAGCGAGCCTTCGGGGGCACTCTTCTCTTGCATCAACCCCATGTGACAGCACCTGAAATATGCATACGTTTCTGGAGGCTGCAGGGTGCCATTTGAGGGTTAGTTGGAATGCTGGTGATGGCAGGCCAGAGTGCTGCAGACCTATTCTCTGAATATTTGATGGTCTTAATGAGCAGGAAAAATACAGGACTAAGCACTTTGTTGGTTCACTCGACTCTCGGCGTGTGAGGAATAATGGACGGCAGGAAAGGATGAAATATTGAAAACTCTACAGCAAGAGGAAGAAGGTTTCTTCATTGTGCTGTTGCCTAGGGTCAATGAGAAAAAGTTGCAAGGAAAGGTCACGTTATCTTAGAGGGGAATGAAGGACCATGGACTGTCACTGCATGAAAGAGTGTATCATATCAGAGCTGTATCGAGTTGATCTATTTGCATACTAATAGTCGATCAAAAACCTTACCCTTTGATGGATGTTTGAAGGGTCATCGACTGATAAATGGCAGGTGCTGAAGTGGGCGAATAGATGGATGGACAGATGGATGGGGGGCGTGTGGATGAAGGATCGTGGCCCCTGGCTATTACTCAACCCAAGTTTAAAGTTCTTGAAGTTTCTGGTGGAGTGTTGGGCTTTCACACTTTCCTCCGCTACTGTACCTGTAATAACTCTGCGCCCCTGGTGCCCTTGCGATAAAATGATGATAAATGACAGGGAAGGGAGATGAAACCTGGACTGTTTGTGTTTGGTGGGGTCGGTGTGTGTTTGTGTTTTATTCATGTGTGAAAGATACCTCAGCAATGATGCAGGCATTGCGTAGCTTTAACTCAATTCATTTAGTGTACTGATTAATTCACTGTCACTGCTTCCGTGACACACTCTAAAAGAAGTGAAGGAGCTGGGGGTAGTAAACTCAATGAATTCCATTTATCAACGCATTCTTAAAGCTGTAATCACAGCTTATTAGTTGAAACACTGAATTGTCACCTTTGGAGTGGAAGGGGAAAGAAAAAGCGTGACGGACAAATGAACGAATATTAATCTTGCCTCCGAGGGACGACTTTTTGTGCAGCAATAAATATTCACAGCAGGACATGGCGTGGTTCAACTTTGGATGTTCTCTTTAATTGAAGGTGCGGATTGAGCGGACAGGTTTCCCGCGGGTTGACTCTTGTCAGCCATCCCTTCCACTCGGCTGTGAAAAAGCTGTCACGGCAGATATGGATTAGCGTCAGAGCATCGCGGGGCAGGTATAACATGTCTCTGGTGGCACTACCAGAGCTGCCCCCCTGACTACTAACAACCTCTGTTGTCGTCAGAGCGTCGCCAGGCGAATGCTTTGCAACGGCTGTTTTGTTCCAGTGCCAATCTTAATGCCCAGGCTTCCTGGCAGATCAGAGGTTTTCGGAGGTGGAGGGGTGTGTTTGGTGGTGGTGGTAGTGAGAGAGGGGTTGGAGAAGAGAGAAGGTAGATGGAGAGAGGTTGTCAAAACAGCTCCTTATCCCCTCCTCAGTTGCTTCCTCTCTGTCTCTTCTTCTACTCCACCCATGCTGCCAAAAGTCGGAAAGAGATCAAAGCAGGCCGACATGAAAGGCATCCCTGAGATTCTGTTTTTTTTCTCGGTGCCCTGTCTCTTTACTCTCTCCGTTACAGATATGGAAATGCTGAATCTTGAGCACAGCCCGTACCTAGGCTGCAGAGAATGCCCGGCCTCATTCGACTTTCCCTTTTCCTCTGCTTCTCCTCCTGTCCTCCTCCTCGCCTCACCCCTTCATCATCGTCTGCCTCCATCCGCTGCTCTTGCCTCTCTCCAGCAGCCCTCAGGCTTCCAGGTAGATAGCGGTTGATTGGCAGCTGCTGTGACAGTCAGTGGAACTGTCTGAGAGTGGATGAGTGTCAGCCTTGCTCCAGGGGCTTAAGGCAGCAGCAGTGTTGTAGCTCCCTGCTGGAGAGAGAGAGAGAGAGAGAGAGAGAGAGAGAGAGAGAGAGAGAGAGAAAGAGAGAGAGAGAGAGAGGCCCATGAAATAAGACTCAGTCTGTTCCTCTCTTCTCCTCGCTTCTCTCAACTGAAGCAGGTAGGAGCTAAATAGGTTTTTCAAATCGCTCCAGAGTTTATCCCGAGACTGGAAACTGGAACGTATCTTCAACTCACATCCTGTCATGTGCTTACCTTCTCTCATTCCTCTTTTCCTACCTTTGGTTTTGATATAAGTGTGTGTTTTATTGTTGGATGTAGCATCTTGTTATTCATGGGCTCTTAGAAATTATCTCCCGCTGCCTCCCTTTCTCTGCCCCCCCCACTCTGGATCCTCATCCTCAGCTGTTACGCCACTTGACAATTAGCCATGCCACTCCCCGTTTGTGAATCGCTAAAAAACTTTTCCTCCTTTTTAAAAAACTTCTGAATACAACTCGTCGCCCGCTGCACAGCAGCCACGGGGGGAAAGTGTGAGAATAAAATAAAATTTAACGTGAAATCGTCTCAGTTCTAAAGTGGCTGTGACCAATTCCCAGACGGAGGAAAAGCATTTGTGTGATGGCTTTCAGTGCGTTGCAGCTTGAGCTCAGTCCCGTCAACAGCAAGAATTGCGTCAGTTCTCCCCCTGGCTAAGAGTGCCCCCATCTCTGAAGCACAAACAGAGGACAGGATGACGATGGAAAAAAGCTCGGAGAGAGGGGAGGAAAGGAGGGGGTTTTATGGGGCACTTCTCAAAATCTGGCAGCCCATCCCTCAACCAAAAATACTCTGCAGATGTGTGTTGATGATAAGTGTGTGAGTCAAACAGGGAGATTAATGTCCTTTCCAGTTCTTTCTTCCAGCCTTGTTTGTGGTGTTTTGGTCACAACTGGCTACGGGCAATGCTGGCAACTCTGGAAATGAAAATTTGGAGTGTCATAACTGGACGTGGTAGATAAGCACACTTCTGAATTCAAAAACTATGAAATGTTTTATTTTGGTTGTAAAGTAATTATTTTGAGTGTTTTGGTTAATGAGTTACGCTCATGGTTGACTGACACTAATATGATACGCATCAGCGCTAAGACTTAATGTAAAATTTAGAAATGATGGGAGCATCTGCCCATATCTTTCTGATAAGACTTCAAAATAGTTTTCAAAGCTGTTTGAAATTAGACTCTAACACGCAATTTTCTCGAAAACTTTCATTGGGAATTAATTGAACCTAAATGTCATGGCAAGTTTAGGTGAATAGATCAGACAGACAGAGCCAAGAAGCAAAAGACACACACACACACACACACACACACACACACACACACACACACACAAAAACACGCCCACTGCTTGGAAACTAGAACTCAGCTTTCTGATGGGAACTTTACATGTCTCTTTGGGTTTAGAGGACAAACACGCACTTTCAAGAGCCCATAAATATTGAATGCAGGATAAATGCAGGCCCATTTGATTATGAAACGGAGGGTGTGTAGATGAGTTTAGCTGGATATGTCAGATACCCACAGAGTGGTCTGGAGTGTCTGTGAAAGGATGCAAGGCATAGCAAAGTGGACCTAATTAGAGGGATTTGGAATGTATTTAAAAATGAATCACGCCTCGTCGAGACACCAACAACAGTATTCACCACTTCTCTAAATGGGCAGCTGGCAGGCAGAGGGCTTGTCGGGCTGCTAAATACTCCCAGCAACATATGAATGGGAGGCCTGATTACTTTGTCACTAGTGATTCATTGGCTTGTAAATGCTCTAGGGCAGTGTAAATACCTCTTGGGACAGCCCTTCACTCTAGTCTGCGTTCATAGCCGCCTCGCCATCATCACATGGCTGTTTCTTTCATAGTTATGCTGACAAAACTTTTAACGAAACATCATCAATTTCATCTTTTCAAGCACAATTTTCTTCTTCATTTCCTGAATTCAGTTTTAACATCTTGTAAAGAGACGAGACATCAAAGTATAAGATATAAAAAACGGAGTGGATTAGTTATCTTGCCTCAAGGAAACATCTTCAGTTTTAACACTCAGATTGCCCATTAACTGTTTGCCCTTAAACACAAAAGCAAAGTATCACGTCAAGGCTCAACACATGTGAATTTACACATTTACAAATAAGCAAACCTTCAGCAAATCACCTCTTCAAACTGACTGATTGCTAATATTAAGGCCCTCTTATTTTCTAGTACCAGATCTCTTCTCCTCTGTGATTGCCTCTCTGGTGCGCTGAGCAAATTTGCGATAAACCCTCACAACCTGAGGAATGTAATTTCGAGATCGGAATGCAACGTGATTAGAGTGAAATGGGTGACGCCATCAGTGATAGAGTATGTCTCGGAGACGGCATTGTGATGCAAGGAAACATCTCGGGGAAAAAAAAGAAAGAGGAAAAAAAATGCAGTCTGCTATAATTGTGCAAAGCCAGCGTGAGAGATGTCGCCGTGAATTACGCCAACACTAAACCACATGGGCATACTCACAGAAAGGCATAAATTCAGACGCAGATACACAAACGCATGCACACATAAGCGTCGCCCTCTGCATATGAATCAGAAAGAGAAGCAGGGGCTTCTAAACTTGTTTATATGCAGATTTCCCTGCGTCGGGGTGATGAAAAACAGCAAATACATGGAAAAAAAAACACTTGTGCTATTTTTACCTTCAGACAAATAGGATGCGGTATACACGGAAAGCTGTTTGCTCCCAACGGCGACTAATGCTTTCTTTGTTGGTTGCTCTCTCTACATCCATGGCCCTCCATTACATAGATTTGCAGGAAGCACAAAGA
The DNA here is from genome assembly GCF_904848185.1 of Acanthopagrus latus. Taxonomy (NCBI): domain Eukaryota; kingdom Metazoa; phylum Chordata; class Actinopteri; order Spariformes; family Sparidae; genus Acanthopagrus; species Acanthopagrus latus. Next base: position 6,868,044 of record NC_051057.1, on the reverse strand, counting down.
CATGAAAAGGAACTCATCTCAAGTCTGTTATATACATAGTATTGTTCTGTATAGCATGGTGTGTATCAGGCCGCAGCTGTATGATTGCTCTGTATGGATGGAATAAGAGGTTAATCTTCTTGTGAGTGGTTTAGTAACAGGTTATGCAAGAAAATAAAACACTTTGCTCTGCTGCCTCCACTTCACCACCACAGGTTGTATGCATTCAGTGCTCTCTCTCTCTCTCTCTCTCTTTTTCCCCCTCCATGACTCAGTGAAGGAGCCTAAAAATAAGCCTCAACTCGTATGTAGTCAATCATCATCGGTTGATCAAATTTTCTTAATCCCGGTGAAAGAGGACACAGAGTCTAGTGTTTCTTTCGCACCATAATCTTGGCTGTCGTTTCTCTCTCTCTCTTGTTAGGAGGGCATATTGGCTGTAGTGATGAGCAGTGTGTGGTAGACTCTAATGATTACGGGATGCTGGGGGGGTTCTTCCTATCTGGCCTGGGGAACGTGGCAATGTATCACCTTTGTGGGAATGGAGCAGCTGCTCGCGGTGGGAGCCAAACCTGGCAACCCAAAACACCCTGCGCTACATGCAGATGTTGCGAGATTAGACTGTTAGAGAGACAGAGACAGAATGAGTGTGTTGTAGAAGGACCAGCAGCATGATTGAGTGATTTGGGCTGAGGTAGATAACCTCAAAATTACAAAGCATACAAACAGTATGTGTGTGTATAGACACATACAGTATGTATGTCTTCACTTTCGTTAAAGTTAGACATACAAACACGTATTTACTAGATACTAGCAAAATTGCATATCTCCTCACCCCCCAAAGCTCACACTAATACACAATGACATGTTTCCCCTCTCTCTCCAGCTGATAGCAGTGTATGAAGAGCAGGATCCTCACAATGGAGGTGACGGTACCAGCGCCAGCTCAGGTACACAGAGTCCAGAACCCTTCACCAGTGACACGAGTTCAGCATCGGCCTTCCAGCCCTACCAGACCAACAGTGAGATCGAGGTCACGCCAACCGCTCTGCTGTCCGGTGAGTGCCATATTAACATTATCATCAGTAGTAACATTATTACATCAACCTGAATATTTCACCTCAAGCTATTGTTGTTCTATCAATAAATGATTATGGCAAACAAATAAATAAACAGCAACAACAACAAAAAATTACTTAGTCGACGTTGTGAGTGGCACATCATAACCAAGCAAAAAAGTGGAAGATTAGCATCAGCATGGTTAGCACCTCAAAGCCCGCAATGTGCTTTTTTAAGAATGAGCAGATAAAAAATCAAGGCTTTATAGGTCAGGCACATGAAAGCTGACATCGGAACATAACTGGAAGCTGAGCACAATGATATTAAATTGAAGGCAAAGGGCATTCTGCACGTAGTCAGTTTTCTTTTTGTGTATTCAAATGGTATGAAGACCAGCTTGTACCTGTACAGTGGGAACCTGACTGAAACAACACCAAAATGCATCAAAGTAAACTTTTTCTCCTGTGGCCATTGGCTGTTTTACTTGATATGCGGTGTGTGTTGTGTGGAGTCGAGTGTCCGTCAAGACTGTACAGTGTGTCCAGGGAATGGCAGTGCACTGACTTAGGCAGACAGGAAGAAACTGAGACAACGGAAGGAATTGAGACACAGCTGGATACTCAGACATGCATGAGCAGGAGCACACATGCCAGAGCAAGATGGACATGCACACACTCACAGATGGCACACACAACCAAACGTCAGTGACTCAGATGTTGCTCATGTCCACATGTTCATATCCTATGAAGTGGAGCCAGCGAGCTGATGCAGGGCTGACGTAAACTGTAAAGGACATCTAAGACATTTAAACCACACATGAATGAACTATAGACCTTTCTCGCCATGCCCTGACATTAAAGCGCTTCCCTCAACCTGACTGTGGAGACTCTTTGAATGGCAATCTGAAAGTCAACCAGTAGCTCAGTGTGAGAGGCAGGTTGGTTTGAAGCTATCTGACTTGCTGTCGACTTGCTTCAAACAAACCTTCATTTGAAACATTGACCAGGTTGGAGAAATGTTGGCATCTTTCATTGCTCACACAAGTATGGCCCCATCCCTGCAGGGGGCCTCTGAGTGTGTGTTAGCAAGGCAGGATCACCTTTTTAAGGGCTGTCCCAAACCAGTCTGTTTGCTGTGACAGTGGATGATAAAATCTTCAAACAGCAGGTGTATCACTAAGGGGAAGTCGTGGTACTTAGTAGGGCTGCACAATAAATCAAAACTGTATCAAAATGGTAATATGGCAGAGGGAGTGCAATATTTTTTTTTGTATTACTTCTTTATATCAGCTAAGATGGTAGAAGAAGATGGTACCATCTATTACATAGCGTATCATTGTTGTGAGTTGTTATGCATTTACTGAAACTACATTAGCTATTGGTACACTTAGCAGGTGAACAAGCAAGGCTTTTATCAGTGTCCATAGTGATGGATGTGTGTTCACAGTGGAGGGTGGCGAGCTCACTTACAGATACCGTCCTGTTTCCCTCCACATCCAAGAATGTGTCTTCATGCTAGGGCTGCACTAATTTTCATTGTTAATTAATCTGGCAATTATTCTCTCAATTTTCTTTCTGGTTTGGTTGAAATGAATCCTCAGTTCACTGAGAAAGACATGATTAAATACTCACCTCGTAAGGTCTCACGGCTGCTGATGTCGGATTCTCTGGCGTGTTTCTCCTGCTGCAAGCCTCTCCTGTCCCCACCTGCCATGTCCTGTAGTCCCTGAAGTCACAGTCTTTGTCAGAGCCACTGTATCGCCTCTGCACTGGATCCCCTGTTGTCAAACTGACCGAAGTCAGTCTTGGAGGTTGTCCAGTCATGTTCATACTCAGTCTGCCAAATCCAGTTGTGCCTTAGCCCGTTGCCTGTAGTGACTCCCCTTGTGATCCGAGATCCTGGTCCAGACAAACTCGAGGGCCACTGGCTCTACAGCTAACTGAGCCCTGTGCTAATTAATGGTAGCAGCAGCTCTCGGTTATTCTGGTGATATGTTGCCCCCTGTGTTTGGAGCATCCTCAAAATCCATATTCTAGAAATTACACCTTTAAGGAGCTGGAATCAGAAAATGTTGATTTTCTGTCTTATAACATTACTCAAACTGATAAATCATTTATCTAGATAGTTAATAATTAAAACATGTATATAATAGACATTGAGTGGGGATCATTTTAATGAAATTGATACAATTTCCAGTTGTGTAGATGATCCTGACTTCTAATCTGATTCATGCAAATACCAGTAAGTATTAAAGTAATGAATTAAAAATGAAAGAATTGTTTGCTCTTTAGCTGTTGTTCAGCTTTGAATATTTTCACAGTGGCCCTGTCCCCCCCACAAACACACACACATTTTTGAGCCTGTCCCCTGCACGCTCTGTAAATTGTACGTTTTGTATTCAAGGAATACAATGACGAGATTGCAGCAAAACAGAAGAACTGATTGCTTCCTACACACGGAGTCTTTCATAACATATATATAGCTGTTTTTCAGAGATAATGACAGTGAAGAAGATGAGCAGGAAAGAGAGACAGGGGGCCGGACCTATGACAATGATATGCTTTGTTATGTGCTAGTTTATATAAGTGTGGTATTACCAACAAGATAAAAGTGAGATTGCATTGTTTTTTTTCCTTTAGAGACTATGTTTAATGCACACAGACTTTTGCCCACTTACAAGTTCAATTTCCACTTCAAAAGTACTTCAGAAGTTCTATACGTGTGTGGTGAAATAGAGTTTAAAGAGGTGGCGAGCCAGCCGGACAGACAGACAGACAGACTGGCAACACGTACACACGGTCAGGCGGATGAACAAGACAGACAGGAGATGGTCCCTCTAGAGATGCAGATGAGCAAATTACTGGCAGCAATATTGCATATCAGACATCAAAGTGTTGCAGCGGCGCCCTTGGCAGCTGTGCTCTGAGGCAGAGAATTATGGCTATTTAAAATCATCATCTTTTAGAGCCATATTGATTGTTTTTTCCCCTCCTACAACTCCCAAAGTCCCATACTCTCCCTCTCGCTTTTCTTTCTGTCCTCCACTGCTCCTTTGCCTCCGTCTTGGGAGCCCATTTTAGATTTTCATGCTAACATGTGCCGTGCAGGTCAAACTGCTAATAATTGGATTGGAGATGAGATGTAAATTACAATAATGAATGTAATTTTCCCGTAATTATACGGACGCCGGAGCTGCCGCTGCTTCTACTCACCACTAAATTCAAGTCTTTCAGAAGTAAGAGAAACTGTCTGAAACTTTAGATTAACACTGGATCTTGATGATGCTTGTACCTTCAAAACTGGATGTCCTCGTTTTCTCAAAGAGCAGGGGTCCCTCTATTTGACCTAGAGTTGACTTTATATTACTGGCGGTCAGGATGCCATTTGTCAAAGTTTTCCTATGTTTTTGGACATAGGTGCCTGCATAAAATGAATGGTGCAACAAGTCCTTGTGTTTTACTGCCTCTTTAAGGCTAAAATATGAGAAATCAGTTGTGCCATATGAAGTCCAGTAATGATAGCTTTTAATATATTTCTTCCACCTGTGGATGAAAAGAAAACTATAGAGTTAAAGTTAAGAGTTACAGAGCACAGTACACAGTGACACATCGCTGAGGTCACAAGGATACAATCAGTGTTCAGAGGCTATTTGAGTCGGACAGTGGCTAAGGGTCAAGTTATGCTCAGACAAAACTAGCTTGTACTTCTTGTCTCATTATATCAGGAAAAAAAAAGAAAAAGGTGGAAGGTATAGCTTAAATGGGGATAGGGCTGCTCTCAAAGGGAGAGCTAGAGAGATAAGCCCATCCCTGGCTCCTTTTGGACCCTGCACACCTGACCAAATACTGCCTTGTGAAGTGGGTCTAAGTGTGGGATTTGGGCATTTTTTTTGAAAATTACAGAAATATATAATATACAGGCCTCCTAATCCGATCTTGAAAAGGTTAGGGATGAGGGATTTTTCAAAGCTATTCAACCATCCAACAAGCAGTTTTGACAGGCTGTATCGCTCAAGCCAATATCCTTTGTGTCTAAAGCATCATTTTATCTACAGCATTGAAGCAAGGCTGTTAAGATGTTAGTGATATCATATATTTACGGCCCAAAGAACAGTCCCAAGAATCAGTGTGAATTACACTTAAATGTGTGAAAGGATCACAGAAATCCTGTTTTGGGCATCACCTCTAACATTGAGGGTGTCTTCCTTCAACTTACTTTATAGATTGCTACTTTTATGGGATTGCTCTTCACTGTGGGATTTTTATTCTTTTATTTTTTTTAGTAGCTCAATAGCAATTGTATGATCCACAATCAGGAAATGGTAGCAGCCTAAGTGCTATTGACAGAGGTTAAAAGAAGACTGACATTGATGTGGAGTGGCTTTAAAACACTAACAGAAAATCGCAGTGATTGTAATGATGCTTTCATGATTGACCCCCTGCCAATGTCCAGATAAAACTAAAATATCTACAGATAACTTGTCATTTTGCCATTTATGCTGTTACCATTCTCACAAATTTCAACTCCCGCCAAGACAAACTGGCTTCCTGGCGCTTCTAACTATATACAACACCGATGTGGGAACAATTTGTCATTACCTTCACTGACTTGGTCTTGTGGTCCTGGAATCTCTGCTCCCTTGGTCCTTGAAGCCTTGCAGTGACAGGGTTGCTGGGAGGCCATTAGAGAGATTGCCTGTGGGATGGGGGAGTGTGGACACCTTCGGAGAGGAAGGCCTTCATTTAATCAATCTGGCTTAGTGGTCTGCCACTGAGGAAGCTCCCTGCCACCAGCCAAGGCCATATAAAAGTCACTCTGGAAAAGAAGATGCACAGTCACACTGACAACATACAACATAACTGTACATAGTGAATTAACTATTCTGAAAGACAAAATTGCTCAATTAAGAAATTAGTTCTCAAAGGCACTGATGTGTATGACATATTCTTTCAGCCTGTTTTTTTTTTTTTTTTTTAAGATCTCCAGATCTGAGATTTCAGGATTTAAGATGTGGACTGCCACCCCATCGTGGGCTCTCCCAGTGGGTTTGGGTGACTTCCAAGGCAGTGATTGCCAATTATAGATAAACTACCAGGTTTAGGTTTGGGACCACGTGCAGCTAGGTCTGATAGCAGACACAGATACTTATCATTCTCATCTGCCCTGCCTCTCTCTGACTCTCTCTGGTCCAGAACTACCTCTTCAATCTCTCACTTCAGCAGTAAGCAGGCGATGCAGTACAATCTAGGGGCTTAGATATCAGAAGAATCACAGAGTTGATAATGGTGACAGTATGGATCTGCAGATTGGTCTTGTCTGATGGTTAACCCATCTCACACTGGCTCTGTCTGCCTCCTTCCTCCTTCTTCCTTTTAGTTTCTATAAAGTTCTTAGAATGTTGTCAGGCCTATTTATTTAAACCAGTTCCAGCTGAGTGCTGATTGATGATATGTTAAGCAGTTTGTATGCCTACTATGCAGTGGAAACACAGCATAACTGGAGTGAGGTTTTCTGAGCACCAGTCACTTTGTTGTAATCTAGTTAAAATGTTAATTGTGAGCTAATAATGAATTAAAAATAATAAGGTCTGAATTTTGAAAAAGTCAGTGAGGCTCTATGCTAAAAGCGGTTCCTGGTAGGCAACATGACAGGGTCACAAAATGGAATAATAAGGCTTTGGGTCCACAGATTTTTGGCTGATGGGCTACAAAAACTAGCAGGAGTAAGATGAATGTGAGAAACACCCTCCATTCCTCATTGAGAATTATCATTACAGGCAGTGGAATTGCTCAGACACAGGCTACGATCTGTCAGCTGGTGATCTTAAAGTTTGTCTGTGTTTCTAACATATTTGGTTTCAGCGAGAGGTGATCACATTCTCCCTTTTTTTGAGGACTCTCTGTCTCTTTCCTACTTTGGAGTGTCATGGCACTATGCGGCGTAATGCCATGCTTATTTTCTCAGGTAACACCTGATAGGACCTGGAGGTTTATTTAACTTTAAAAAGATACATGTTTAATTTTCACCCATGCACCCCCCTGTGTTATAAAGGCTGTGTATGCAGAGCACTGTTGTTCTATCTATCAGGGGGAATGTACAATGTTGATCATGGTGTGTTGCCACTGTAGGCATATAAAAGAGCAGATAGATGTGTTTATGTCATGATGGCCTTCGATGACCTACTCAGCCCTTCTTCAACAACAATCCACAACCACTCCGACTGTGCATCACACCTCTCAAAGTAGCGTCTGAGTTGAGTACACACTCAGCATTGAGGACGTCGGGATAGCGAGCTCATCATTAGCGCGCTGAAAGCACTTTTTAAGCCCACCAGCCCTCAGGAGACTGTGAACTGCCCTCCTCTACCTGAGTTAGTGGAGAGGCTATTAGTTATGTCAACTCTAAATCATACTCACGCTTATAGAGGGAGAGAGAGGGAGGGCCCAGAGTGGGTGTTTAAACTGCTGAGGAGTGGGCGTTCACAGTTGCTTGGAATATTACTAATAAAAACGCTCATACTGTTATAATACCATCCCAGGGCTTCTTACAGCTAATTATTGCAACGGCCGGCACTGTTAAATGGCGAAGACAGTGTTTTGGTAATGAAGTGTGAAGTGCTTGGAGTAGTAAAAGTCTTCACTCAGCACTGCTGGGAATGTGCTACCAGTTCTGTTCCTATTATTACTTCTGCCAGGATCCCAATAAAGCCATAGCCAGACAGTTGAATCATGTGGAGTGTGTGTGTGTGTGTATGTGAGAGAGACAGAGAGAGAGAGAGAGTTTGTTGACTGCTTTATTACTTCCTGAGCCACGCTGGGATCAGTTCTGCAGGTCACTTGTGTCACACTTAAAGCAACAGAGGAGCACTGAGGTCTTGATTGGGAAACAAAGTCATTAACACTTTCCGACATGCAGAAACAGACTCAAGTGGTGGCTGGCTGTAACCCTGTGACAGGGAGCATGGGAACAGAGCCAGAGTTTGTTTGCACTGTCTCTGGTGTCATCTCAGAACCAAAGACACTTAGCAGAAAAGACATCTAGAAGAATGATGCGTCTGCCTGTCAGTATCTGACATACGGCATATCCGTCCACTTCAGCTTTCTCAGACAGCTCTTAATGTACAGTTTGTTTATTCACTACGTTAATGCTTAAATATTTATGTAGTGTTGAGATACATTCTAGTCACAGTGGCACTGCACTGAGTGATTGTCCTGGGGCTGAGACTTTGCAGAGACAGGAAGTGTTAGCAGGAAATTTGATTGCAGACTTGACAGAGTCATCTGACCTTTCCTTGTCTTGCTTTTCCACAAAGATTTGGAAAGAGTACTGCATGTCTTTTTCTCAGTCAGTTACCATGAAGACTATAAATATAATCTTTATTTTGCCAGGGCACAAGCAGAGCCTTAAATTAATTCAATAAACTAAATGAGAGCTTGAGGTTTTCAATAGTCCTCCCTTCTGTCATTAATGAACAAATTGATTTACTCTCTGCCTGTCTCTGTCTGTAAACTCAAAATCATTACACTGATCTTATATTTCTCTTCCCTTTTCACTTCCCCAAATTATTTTGCTTGTAAATAGTAATTATTTTTCTATTCATGCAATTCACTGGATATCAGTACTCCCACTTATGTGGTGAACTTACAAAATATGTCTTTAGGAAACCCAAAATGAGGAATAGTCGAACAAAAAGTGCTAGTATAAAAAATGCAGAAAGAGTTGGCTATCTAAAAACACATCACTGAAACAATTACATAGATTACATCTCAGGATGAAAAGCATAATTACTGATGTTTTCCTGTTGATTCAAGTTTAGAATGTTTTTCTTAAGTGATTTAACTATAAATGTACAGCGATTATAAACTCAAACTGGGTCTTTATGTTCCCCCTCACCGAGAACCTGTGTGGTACATTTACATTGCGTGTGACAGGTCAAAAGCAGGTCAGACTAGCCAAGGGCAATGCCTCCTGGTCTCAGAATGTTAAGTCCACAAAGGCCCACGGGTGTTTAGCATCCCTTTGTCTCCAGGCTCTTCATCCCAGTGGACTTGCAAACAGCCTCACGACTCCTCCGCCCACTTCATTAGCCCTCTGCGTAAGAGGCCCCCGCCCTCTCTCGCTCCTACACCGATCCGTTTCATTGTCTTCCACAGGGAGGTCACCTGCGAACTTTGTCTGCTTCAGAGCACATGTGAGGGAGGCACTCAGAGGCATGTGAGGGCACATGCAGGCAGCCAAAAACACGCATATGTTCACACACAAAAACTGCAGGCAGACATGTATTTAGTCACGCATGCTAATGCCTACAGGCAGACGACAGGGGAGCATTGTTGTGTGCCTGTATACAGACAGTGTGGGCTAATTGTTTTCATTATTAAAGGTGTGCCTGTTCACAGATGAGCACATACACATTAACACACTACACATGCAGTCATAAAATGCAACTCATAACCTAAAATTATTACAGGAAAGCTAATTTTGTTGGTTTGTAGGTAGAGATGTATCCACAACAAATCCTCTCCCAAATATCAAGAATTTTGGACAGTAATTAAAAAGTTGATTTACACTGGTATCAGTTTAAAAATCTCACTGCTGGGATGTGCTAGTTAAAAAAAACAAACAAAAAACAAAAAACAAAAAACAAAATTTGTATTATTTTTGCTGCACATTAACACACTCACCAAGCGACACACAAAGCAGTAAAAACCCATGTCATTAGGAAGTAAGGCAACACAATTAATATTTTTGTAGTGTTCATGAATAATGATGTAACTGGTCCTAGCTTGCTTGTGAGAGAGAAAGAGAGATGCATCATCTTGGCCACAGCTACAGAAAGTCTGCCTCCCTCTACATCCCCTCCTCCTGTTTTTCATCAGATCCACCAAGATACAATCCACCCCAAAGCACTGTGGAAATCCCAGAACACTCCCCTACCGCATTCCCATCTTCCCACAAACATGATCACTTTCAGAGTACTTACTTTGGCTCACAATCATAGCTTTGATCAAAGCAAAACAGTTTTCCCTGCTCTGCTTGATTTATTGTTTTTTTTTTCCTTCTCATGGAATGGTCTCTGCCAGCCATTTGAGCATTAAGGGCAAATTCATCTGACAATGTGCAGTGACTACCCTGCGGACTTCCTTTATGCTACCCATGCAAACATTTAGAAACCACATGTTGGCGTGTTGGACTGAAGTACTGAGTCTGGAATGTTTGGATAGGAGGAACAAGCTGTTCCCTATCTTTTGGCATAGATTTAAATTATACATTATTAATATGTGTTGAAATGTTTTTATTCACCCACAGGAAGCAGCAGAAACACACTGATGAAAAAGAGGAAGCATTGCAAACTCCCCCCACTGCAGAAAAAAACCCTAATAACCAAATCTAGTGTGAGAAGTGGTTTGCATTTACTCTTATAAATTGCAGATGATTATATTTGACATTGAATCACATTTGTATTAACAGTAATAATCTTAATTGATCTCAGAAGAAGAGAAGTCTTCTGTTTTCATGGACATGGTCAGCTACAGTAAAACACACTGGAGCTGGTTTGTGTTTTACTGTCTTATTCTAGCAGGATCGATGCAGTTTTAAAAGAGGGGTTGAATTTTCTTCCAGCTTTGCACTGCAAATTTGACTCATAGTATCTCCCAATAGTGAGGCTTGGGAACAGTGTAGCTCAGTGGTAGAGCATTTGACTGCCGATCAGGATGTCCCCAGTCCAAATCTGGGTGCCCCCTCATTTTAGGGCAATGTTTCAGCAAACAACCACCTTGCTTGCTGAATGGTTCATCATTTAGACAGTAGTTGCTTTGATTTACCTCAAACCTTGCCAACTGTCTTCTCTGTGCCTTGAAGCTGATACCAGAGCTGCCTTTGCCAAACAGCTCCAATTGCGTAAGAAATTAGATGAAGCCTTTTTCTTCTTTTTAGAAAGCTTTTAGTGAAAATAGGGTGTCCTGTCAAGGCATATTTGTAAAAAAAAAAAAAAAAAAAAATATATATATATATATATATATATATATATATATATATATATATATATATATATATATATATATATATATATATATATATATATATATATATATATATATATATATATATATATATATATATATATATATATATATATATATATAATGAATAGGATTTAGTTACATTTTCAAATTAGTTAGGGTGGTAAATTTCTTAAGAACTATGGGGCAGCTCTTTCAGTTCTGTTTACTTATTTTCTCTCTGTCTCCAAGCCTGTACACAACTAATCTGCAACACCAAATATATTTAGGGCTAGACAAAACACTGCAGTGATTGCATTTTCTATTAACAGTGTGAGGAAATGTTGTCAATTAACATATCTGGAAAGATTGGTCTATAATGAATGGATCAGTAAACTGTTCACCGTCAACATTTCATTTTCGCCCTGAAATATTTGAACTTGCAATACAGTATATTCTTGTACAGCTTTGGATTTAGAAACCTTCATATTGTTATGTTAAGGCAGATATCACTTAACATTTGATAAAAATCCCCATTTGTGTGCTTTTCGTCTCATCTTGGACCTTGTATTCCCACAATCCACAGTGTCTGACCAGTCAAACAAGAGCTAAGCTTACTGTTAGTTTACATGTGACAGGATCACTGCTTACAGCAGTTACACCAATTTACAAACCTGGCCTATGATAACTGAATATGTTGTGAAATTAAATAGTAAGCTAGCTTCCATCTCTACATGATGGAACAAGTAAGAGTGAGTCTTATGCTTTCTTTAACTTTTGTAAGTGGAAATATGTGTGTGTCCAGAGAACTACAAACTCTGACAAAAAAAAAGAAGTTTTGCTTCATGCTTTTCAGCCCAATGATCATGGTTTTAGTACTTCAAGCGCTGTGCAATTGCTGAGGTATTACTTGCATATTTCATCATTCTATACCTCTTACTGTGGGGTCATGTTGTGCCATTGCTGTAAGCAACTTTGGACCTCGGTTGAGACCTCTGACTGTCTCCATCCACAAATGCAAGAAACTGTAGCCTGAACCATGCTTGCACTGAAAGACTGTCACCTTTTTTTCCTGTTGGGAGATGTGAAGCAGTCTCTTTTCACTGCCCTGACACGATCCAGTTGATTCTCTGTGAAATCCGACCTAGTGCCATATGATGTAAAAAGTAGTGTAGAGTGACTGTAGTAATGATTTATTGATGTTTAAGTGCCACACATATCAACTTTAACCAGTTGTCACCCTGTGACTCTTTTAAAATTCCCATAAAAGCGCAATTTACTCCAACTATCCACATATTATTTTGGGAGTCATTAACAGCAACTACTGGCAAGACTGATGATGTTTTCTCCGTACACACTATGCCACCTTGTTGCCCAAATGAGTCATTGCCATCAGTGGGCGATTTACATACCTACAGAGAAAAAAGCTTGACGTTTCTACACCCCTGCTTCCCTCTCATCATCCCCTGCCTCGAATCTGTATGAAAACCTCATGTGCTTTTATAATAGTGTGTGACAGATCAGAGTGATGCATATCCAAAACAGGGAGTATGAACATCACAATACCATCTGTTCCTCCGGAGCTTGTATTCACTTCTCAAACAGTCATAATAGAAGTTCCTCCCATTATACTGAGCAGAGCTGACTCCTTTTTCTCTGTTTTGCCTTTGTCGCTCTGCTCTGCATTAAAGAAAGAACGCCTCTCTGATACGCTTTGACTTGTTGCGTGTAAACCGCTCTGATCTCATACGTGCTGTTGTGTGCGTGCACACGATCAGAAATGGATTTCTGTGTGGGTGAGCTTTTTTGAGATTAGCATATGTACTCAGTGTCGGCTCGCAGCAGGAAGCTTTTAACCAGAAATGTCTCCGTCCATTGAACAGTGCGGGCCTCACACCAGCGCCCATATCACTCCTCCAGCAGCACTCCTCTCATCTTGCACACCAAATAACTTTCTGTTTTTCCCAATAAATCATCAAAGGGTCCGGAAAAAAAAAGTTAGCGAGTCTGGGAGAAGTTTGCATTTGTCATCTTTTCTGAAAAGAGCAGCTGAAGTGAAAATGTTTGTGTTCCGAGCAGAGGAAGACATTCTCGTGGCTGAAATGTTGGCAATATGGATTTTGTGTACGTGCTGTCTGGAAACTGCAGCGGGACGAACTCCATGCTTCAGATGCTGTCTGACCTGCCAGAAACTGAAATTCATTCACTCACTCATCAGCCTCCAGTTTCTGCTCACACACTGGCCGTGACAATTAAATCTGAGACAATTTAGGCTTGTTTAGAGATTTAAGAAGGAAACTCTTTTTGTCATGAAAGATTAAGGAACTTTTCTACAAAGTCACAGTGGCACACTGTGGAAAAAATCTATTGTAGACGCTTATATAAATAAACAACTTGATAGTTGATGGCTGAGTAGCATTGTGGGTAGTGTAGGACCTAGGATGTTAAAAAGAAGAAGAATGTGTGGTGTACAAGTTGACATCTCTGGCTCTGCTGTGTTGATGTTGGTCCCGTATGTGTGAAATATGTATTTTAGCTACTGATGGGCAACATGTTGTGCCTATTGTGTCCAGTTTTCAACTGTCAAGGCAGTGTACAAAAAAGAAATGGAGGATCACCAGTGGAAGCCATATTAATACAATTGTTTAGTGTGGCTCAGCAGCTATTTAAAGCTGTGTGGACCTGAGCAGGTCTGGTTTTACTGCAGATTTTACAGACTGACACCCTGAAGTTGACTGAAGTAATCTCCCCTCACTGAAATTACATTTAGGAGAAGTCTTTATTTATCTCAGCACTGTCGGTGTTTTTGACATTTATTGCGGAAGTCACACATTGTTTGGCCAACCAACCTGAATTCTAAGATGTATTTGGTCGCTTTGGCTGTGCCTCTGTCTTCTACCACTCCTGGCTGGCTCAGGATATTTTCAGAGTGGTGTTTTTAATCATGAGCGACTTGGCCACATATCAGGCTGAGTGAGATTTATAGCCCCTTTTCTCTTAGAGCCTGTACCTCCAGACTGACCGTAATGGAGAAACACACAAAATGGTGTTTACATGGAAGGTGCTGCTGCCTCCTGATTCAGGGCCGACTGAGGGTTGTTTGGTTTGCTGATTAGCAACTCCCCAGAGGCCTCGCTATAGAGGGCAGTCTCCATGAGTCTGGTCTAAGTCGGGATGGAGTTCGAGTGTTGTAATGCGGCTGATCCCATTTTGTTAGGCGATTTTCATTAGATTGTTTTATTTTGGGGGAAATGGATAAGGAACTGTGAAGTAGAAAACTAAGAATAATTTATTGTGCTACAATTGCAAAAGGCAGTAAATGGGAACAATGTGGAAAATTGAATTTGTATTGTATGTATATCAAAATCAATCTGAATATCACTAAATTAACTTAATATTCCCAAAGCTTCTTGTGGAGCTTTCCTTGTGCTGAGATCAAGTCTGAACACCTGACCCCAAATATACATTAACTGTCCAACAGTCAAAAGAAAACTGCGCATAAAGGCAATCCATACTCACGTGCATGTTTTTGTATTTGTGTGCGCTAAACACATATGCACGCATGCACAGCAGTAGCTACAACACTAGCTGTGTTACTCCCTGGGTTCTTAGTGTGAGTAGAGTCTCGACCTAGATGAGTCAGGTTTGATTTGGGGAGTAAACTGCACTCCTCTCCTCCTCTTGAAGATCGTCATTGTCTGGGGAAACTGTCTAGGAGCAGCACGAACACATCCACACACACATTTTCGTTATTGTTGTTGAAGTGTCTATGTGTCTGCTGCTGGAGGCCTCATCTCTGAGGACCTGAGGAAGGCTGACATCCTCTCCTGCCTCTCGCAAGTAAATAGTCTGTATTGTCTTTCTGTCAGGTGAAAAGAATCAGTCTCCGTCTCTCTCTATTTCTTGGTCAAAATGAAAACAGGACGGTTGACTCAGCAGCCGTGTGGGAATACAGCTCTCCGGCTTGCGTTTGACTGAGAGACTGCGATGGGATATCATACCCAACAACACAAACTGATATGATTGATGTACGACATTTGTCTTTGTAGAAATTCTGAATGAGTAGAACTTCTCGGGTACATGTTTGTTTAGTTATTTAACCCTCATGCAACTGATAAAAAGTATTTTTTTACTCAGACCACATTTAGGACAAAATGTTTGTCTCAAACAGTTCTGTGATATATACTAGAGCTGATATATAGTCCTCACACAGAGATTTATCAGTAATGTCTTCTACCAAAAGAGGTGGAGATTCTTTGCTGTAATGGGTACACAGCCAGTCAAGTGATATTTTAGACCAGTTAGACAGAGGAGGCTGCTGTGTGAACAACCTACCCTTCTGTAATCTGTAAACAGAATGGAGGACAAGCGTTTATTATGATTTCTCTACAAACAGGTCCTTTTGTGGATGAACCAGCTGGTGCACTGGTAAATAGAAAATTGACAAAGAAGCAAGATAATGTTGGATTTTCTTTATACTTTAAGCAATGAATGATGTTTTTATTCAATCTTAAGCGTTTTATCATGGTTTATTTTATTATGGTCTGCAAATGTTTGCTTATTGACTGATTTGGTCTCAGAGTTTTTGGTGTGAAATGAAAATGAAAGAGGGGGGCTGCCAGTCACATGTGTCTGTCAGAATAACACAATATGCTTTAAAGGATTTGTTTAGAAAAACAACAAACAACACATAAAAATGTCAAATATGGATTTGTATGCACACATGTACATGTACATGAAAGGCCAAACATACACAAGTCTGCATTCAATATGTATACATATGCATAGACGCACATGTACAGACACACACGCAATGTATAGACAGTTGGGCACTTAGCTCTGAAGCCTAGTAGGAGTTTTGTTTTCTTAATTGACCCTTTGCTTTAAAGTGCTTTTCCATCTATCCATCTATTGGATTGTATCTGCCACTCTTTGTAAAGGTCAACAGTTGACGTTTATTCAAACTTTGTCTCGTCTCGTCTCTGACAGTACATCAGATTAGAGTTTGCTAAACACTTCACAGAAGCACGCTGAGTGGTGTTGTCGACCCTGTTTGGACTTTGGTTGACCAACATCCTTTTTAAGTCTCTTACATATTTCATCTGCTTCTCCGCAGTGCTGGTTCCCACCACTCCAGAACTGTATGCTCCCACCAAATAGGAACTTTTTGTCCCCCCGTGGATGGTTCAAGTCAGGGTGTATTTAGTAGAAATCCCCCCTTTCCACACACAAGGGGCATCAATATGTAGTCAGTGGTTGGAGAAGAGAGTTAAAATGGCTCAGTGCCATAATTTATTCAGACAGTGAACTGGCTGTGGCTTGACGTATTCAAAGTATCCCAGGAAAAAAAAAAAAAAAGCTTTTAGACATTTCATGAAGGCATGGTTGCTTGGCATTTATATTTAAATCAGTTCGATGTGAAAGCATGGACTGGACGTATGCCAGGGCCAGAAGGCCACAAGGGAAAATACCCTGTTCACAGACCAGACAGCATTCATATCTGGTCAGCTGACAGTGCCTATATTCTAACTATACTGCACACATGTGTATTTAAATACTAGTAAAGACTGCATTTCAATTATTCTGTAACCTCTAACCCACATTAACAAATTCCACCTGTATCATTCAGAAGACTGCAGGAAATAAACTGCAGTGTTTTTTTTGCCGTTGCTCTGCCCTTTGTTTCGATCTTGCCAGCAATTTGCACTTGTGGCCACGGCCCGACTGGTGATGTCATAGCATGTGTTCTTTTAATATATTTGACAGCTGATGACACACACCTACTGCAACACCAGTTGAAAGTTTCAAACCTCAGAGTTTTGAAGCAGTTCCAAGCCCAGTGTGACTTTGTTTAGGTTACCTCTATATTTTGACATCCTCAAGACATCAGGCTTCCCTTTGTTCCTTGTAGGTGTCTGTGAAATCAGTGATATTGGAGGAAATTGTGTTCCACTAAAGAAAAGTAAGAAGCATTTCAATGCTGAATTCTGAATAATTGGGGAGTTTGCATGTGGGAGAAGGATGCAAGTACTCTTTGACAGTGTATTTCTCCCTGTATGATAAATGTCAGTAAAAATGTGTTGAGTCTAGATAGAAGTCCTCTAAGACCTGACGTTTCTTACACAGTGTTGAAAGTGTTAGTTTCTACCTTGGCTGAATTCCTTGTATGCTGGACACAGATTTCAGAAAGACAAGAAAGGTTCCAAAAATGTTGAGCAATTGCAGCCACAGCTGTCACCCTGTGAGGCAGAACTTTGTGACGGAGGTTACGTGAAGATGTGTAATTATGTTCATGCCTATTGGTTAAAAGGGGGCACAGCAGTGGGAGGGGCTTATTGCAAAATGGTGCATAACTTCTATATGGATTTGCAAAAAATCTGGGGAAAAGGTTGGTCAGTAGCCAAAGGACAGCTGGTATATTGTTTGAGTCAACTGCTATGACCTAGCAGAGGGTATGGCATATAACCTAATTAAATAGACTTTATCAAGGCCCAACAATGTTAAAACCAATGTTTAAGCCTAACAAATCTAAAATGATCCCTTGTACAAGTAAGGAGTGGCCGAACGTACTCACAGGATTTTGCAAGTGATTTCATCCCTGTGAGGTCAGTGGGTCACCATAAGAATACATGAGAGAACAAATACACATACAGACACACAGTCCCTCCTTGCTGTGTCCTCTGTGTAACCTTATCAGTATGCTGGTGGCACTCACTTCATTACCTTCACTTGGCAGCCAGTCAGGGGGACGGGCCACTCCCTCCTCTCCAGGTATAGTGAGGACCCTTTCTCTTTTACTTCAAGCCATTTCAGTGATTGGAAACCTCCACAGCTAATACATTAGGGTTGACCCCCATCTCTTTCCCCACTAAGTTGGAAGTTGATTTTGCTGCGTTGTAAGAGCAACTTGTGGTAAATGTGGTAAAGTGAAGTGTGTTGATTGTTACTCTACAGAGACGGCTATGAGGAAGTACATACATTTTTAGAGGTGTGTTTTTGTGGTGTGAGTCAAAGGTTTCTGACATTTTCACACCATGCAACTTCTTTGAAATTGCAGGAAACATTGTCACCAGGTTGTCTGTGTAGATTCATCCCAGGCAAGAAGGTATAAGTGACTCCTTTACTTTCATATATATGTATGTGTGTGTGTATATATATATATATATATATATATATGTATATATATATATATATACATATACACACGTATATATCATTTTCAAGAAGACCTCAAATGCTTCATTGAGAAAAAGGAAAAGCGTTCTCTCTGAGATAAATCTTGGTGTTTCCTAATGTTTTTTCTGACAAGTCACTTAGCTTGAGACGCATATTACTTACAGTCAAAGACTGTTAGAAAGTGGTTATATTGTCATATGAATTAATTTGTTTTCAGTATGGCTGATGCTGGTTCTTTGTGACAGTGAAAAGACCTCATGCTGACAGTTAAAATGGAAGCAAGCATTTCTTAGGTTGAACTTGGAAACAACACGAACCCCTTCCTGACTGGACCAACACACCCTTTTCACTGGGCTGTCATTTGTGTCATAGGGTCATGTTTTGTTCACAGACTTAAACACCACATTTACATGGTTTGGACATTGCACTAAAATGTTTTCTGCTTCTGATGGCATGTGGACAAACAGCGAAACATCATGGAAATGCAGCAAATAGGTCCAGACATTTTAAACTGTGCTGCATGTTCCATTAGAGTAATAAACATTAGTAGCTGTTCCCACACTAAAGTTCTAGATTTGCGCTGATTTAACATACAGCGATTTTCTAAGATTTGTAAAATCTACATTAAGTCAAACTAAATGACCTTAATATTGGCTTTGGTACTGTGCATACAGCAGCACTTTTATCCATGGCGATTCATTCAAAAACTAATATATTTTCTCCTCCAAACAAGGTGAGTGTGAAAGATAAACAAAGGACAAAGCAATACAAGGTAATAGCCCTTTGAGAGTCTGACCTCTCCCTGCAGTGAATCATGGTGTGTGTACATCTCTATGACCCTGAGCCCTGGCCATAATCCCTCACTACAGGGGCTGGATTAGGGCCTCGTCTTATTAGCCAGCCTCCCCCCATGGTCTCGCTCCCTCTTCAGCCTGGATCGATGGCTGACTCGGTCTGAAGTGGTGGCGCTGGTTATTAAACGTGGGACCAACCAAACCCTTGGTTGCCTGGATAATCCCATCACAAATTAAGTAGAGGAAAATTGGTCAGGGAGAACAGGGAGGGGAGGGGGGGGGGGACTCTTCATATTGTGACCTTCTAAACAGAGTACACACATGCAAGCACACATTCCTTAACAACTGTCTTATTTATCATTTTATCCTGCATGGATTTGTACCTGTGATGAATCTGCATTTTATTGAAGAGAAGCCTCACTAAATGGGAATATGCTATCCTTGTCAATGTTTAGATGCCAGTTGCATCGTAAAACAGCCAGACTTTATTAGTTGATGTGTAAGCATAGATTCATAGTGCAAAGAGGGTCGGAGGAGTGTCTCACACAAAGTAAATCCTTTTGATATCTCCCTCATGCATATGTTAATTTGTGAGGTTGTTCAATCTGTAAAGAAAAGCATGATCAGCATCACTGTTGTGAAATCAGAGTAGAGACTGGCCTTGTCTACTGTCTATATATGTAGACTTTAATTGCATGTTCTTCTCTATTGACACATGATGTAATACTTATAGACATTTTCATATTCAGCTGCAGGCTTTTCCAAATCTCTTTATTTTAAAGATTTTGGTTATTTGGTGTTAATGTTGAGAAAGCATAGTTTTCAAATGATACAAATAAATGGTTTGTCCCTCACACTGGATATTTTGTTCTGTGAGCATCTGGGAACAATCATGTTACATAATGCAAGATCGATGTTGTCATAGTTTCTAAAGACTCGGATGAACGTCCAGTAAGAGCTGAGCCTGTAGGTATTTTGGGAAATAAACTAAGGCTTTTAATCCACATCAAGTATCTTGTGTAACTTCCTTTCCACACAGATACACAGAAAAACAAAACTATATTAAACAGTCTTCAATAAAAAATATTCTGATGTAGAAAATACAAAATGGGGATTTGATGTGAAGTTTTTAGATCCATCCAATCTCCAAGCATCTGTATGTTATAATCCCTTACTTGTTGCCATTTAATCATCGTTTTCCTTCTCATACTATCCCTGTCTCTGTGAATCACACTCTCACTCACCCTGTCTTTCTGTATTTGTGTCATGCACAATAATACTGGACGTTAATTACCCCCGCTGTCTGAGGTGAACGTCATTAGAGCCCTGAACTGGATGTGAACCAGCAGTTACAGAGAGGGGGCAAGGTCTATTAAATGCCATTATTGAATCCTCAACCTAATTTAAGATTAAACGCACAATGACTGGCCATCTGGCTGCTAGCTGTGGTTTCTTTACTCAATTCCCAGCATCCTCAAAGGAAAGCCTACAGACAACGGTCAAAATAAATGAAACACATTTGTAGCAGAGGACAGAATATATTAAAAGCTGCTGGTGAGCTGTGTTGGCATCGTCTTTGTGTGCAGAGTTGTTTGGCAAAGAGGAAGATCAGCTTAACATTGTTGGGAAAGCTTCTTTGAAAGTGTGTTTTTTTTAACAAGATACCTGCTACTGCATGAGAACTTGAGTTGCAGCAAAGATTCTCTCATGAGAACCAGAGAGTTTTATTAACTCGGGTTACTTAGAAGAAAATAGTTTGAAGCCGCTAACTCTACTTCTTGGCTACTGAGAATGTTCTTAAAAGTTTCTAGATGTATTTGCATATGAAGTGTCCCTGCCAGAGTCCCCCTGCTCATAGTGGAGGGAGGGCACTGTGCTGTGAGACTTACTGACAACAGATCTCTTTGACAAGAACAGGTTGATGGCGCAAAGTTTCTGCATTGGCATCAGCCAAATATGGTGCCTGGCAAGTGAGACTGAAACGTTTTCAGACCCAGCAGTAAAGTTGGCAACAATAAGAAGGGTGTTTATGACATACACCTTAAAGTTAATGACCAGCAATAGCACACATTTACACAATGCATTAAATGTGGTTTAAACACCATTAAACTGCTGTAAAATGTAACGAAAGAAATGAAATCACTTTCTCTGATTTATAGACTGTCCTCTTAAGAACAACAGAGTCATTCAATTACTTAATAATAACAATATTTATTAATAAAGGTTTTTGAAGGCCAAGAAAAAATGGGTTGTCACACTGACAGAGGTGTCAGTTTAGAAAATGCTTCTATGCATCATTCCAGAGGGCATGGACAAACAACATGCTTTGACTTTTCAGCTGGAGGACTAGTTGATATCACCAGGCAAGATCGCCGATATTGAAAGCCACAGACCATGTTAAAAGTTTTTTATATCCAGTGCCAATTCTTGCCTTCTGTAATTATGCTATGTTTAAAGTTATTGAAAGACATTGGCAAATCATGTACAGTTAGGGTTAGGCAACTAAAACACTCTATTCTTCGATGTGAAAGTAAAATACGCGGCACGTTCAGCCATCATCCTGAGATCTACACACCAACATTTCATCCTGCTACATATAGTCTGTAATTCCTGCATGTCCGCTGGCACTGGACATGAACTGTAAATTGCTGAATCGTCCGATGTAAACCTGATTTCTGAGCTGCTGGGCTGCTCTACCTGAGGCTGCATAAGTATAGTAAGCAATCATATACAGCCAACTTCATTATACTGTATGTGGAAGTGCTGTAGAACCTAAACTATGTGAAATACTGAAAAAGAAAAAAAAAGAATTGTTCAGTTCCATAGAACCTTGACCATAATCTTCTAGAGATGATTGGCGTTTGGCAGAATATTGAAAGCAAAGAGAGATTTTCTGTCTGGAGTACAAAGGCACTAACAAAGACAAGCTGATTTCGCATTTACTTTTGTGAATTCAGTCACATAATTATTACTGTCTTTGTGGTTACCCTGCAGGCGGTCACAACAAACACTCACAGTAGCATTCAAAACTCCCAAGTCTTGTCACAGTATTAAACGCGCTCGAGTTGCGGCACAGCGTAAGCCGTGATTAGAATGCGATGCTTTCACCGCTAAGAGATGTCTCTGGTGTATCAGATGGAAGCTTAGCACAGGCATATGCTCGCTGCAATGATCCACCGATGGATGACAGGTGGTTGCCCAACTATTTGCATAATTACGGGTGTAAAACGCAGCCTGCTAGAGCGTCATAAACAAATCCATATGGCCTTTTGGGAAAATCCGGATGATTCACACCACATTTTACTGATATTTTTGCCGTCTTCCCTGTGTAACACACATCAGCAGGATTTCTCACCGAATCTTTTAACTGGAGTGTGAAATGTGGAGCAACTTCATTCTCTCTCCTTGTCTTGGCAGCTCTGATAAAATATGAGAACTTTACACCGAGCTGCAGATCGGTCACTGTGGCAGTTGTAACATGGACCAGTGTTTCCTGTGCACTTTTCTGTATGTTTGTTGGCCGGGGCAATTTTGGTTGTGAGTTTCAATTCTGGGAGACTTTCCAGAATTAGCCTCAGTCAGTAGTGTAGGAGTTAGGAATGACCCTTATCTTGAGAGTCAGAACATGATATATGAGCAGTTTTGCTGCTATTACGATTGTAATTGTTATTTTTGGAGTTTCTAGTCTATGTAAGGGTTTGGACAGTTTTCACAGACATAGTTTTTTCCTTACATTAACTTTTTTTAAATAACTGGGTAATTTTCCAGCTGAAAGTATATTGAAAGTATATTTATTTCACTATACAAGTGTTCAAGCCAAACCAAACCTCTAATATTTGAGTTGTACTATGTTCCCTTTTCGGCTCAATAGACCATTTATGGAAACAAAACTATAATCACCAATTCCAATGTCTCAGCTGACATGTT
Source organism: Acanthopagrus latus (assembly GCF_904848185.1). Lineage (NCBI taxonomy): Eukaryota > Metazoa > Chordata > Actinopteri > Spariformes > Sparidae > Acanthopagrus > Acanthopagrus latus. Next base: position 6,845,108 of record NC_051057.1, on the reverse strand, counting down.
GTGTTGTCAAGGAGATACTGTAGGGGTTTTATGGCCACCAGACAGAACAGTGGCCCAAAAAGTGGTTGAAAGTGATCTGCTCAATATGTAGTAACTGTTTTAATGTTGCCTTAATCAGCTGTGCCCCCTATGCTCTCTCATTCTAACACTCATCTTTTGTCATCCTTTTTCTCAACCATCACAGACATGCCTCTGCGTGTCCGTCGCAGCAGTGATCCTTCTTTGGCAGACCTTCTTCCGGGAGAAGTCCTGGTGGGCCCGGAGGAACCGTCCAGAAAAAACCCAGCTCGCTGGTCCACAACAGCTGGATTCCAAAAGCACAACCACAAAGCAAACACAAGCAGCGGCACTGGCAGCCTGGAACGAAAGGTAACATATAGATCTGGCCAGTGATGTATTGGTTCTTTAAAATGAGCGTTAATCTTGAAATTCAACTTCTATTCGACTGCTATTAAGAGAAATACCATTAATGTCCGAAAGGTATGTAAATCTGAAGATGTGTTTAAACTGATCAGAGCTTAAAGAAATTGACATTGCATTAATTCTGTTTTATATACCACTTTCAAGTTGTATATCCTGATTCAAATAGCATCTTGCCCACAAGTTATTTTCTGCAGTGCTGCAGATGTACTGCATCAATTATAATGCCAGAGATATATGCTCTGAAATCTTCCAACCTCCAGCTTCTCTCTGTTTAACTTCCTTACTGCTCTCTTCCCTCATTTTCATTCATTCTCTCCTCTGCACCCCGAATCAAAGAAATAACCGTTAGATATGAAACCTGTGTTGCCCTGCTCGCAGATATCCAGCAGTGGCACAGATAGTCTTTATCTGAAACTCGTTCCCTCTGATAACACCCCTTCTAGTCTCCCAAAAAGGCGAGCAGAGATTGTTAAACACGTTCCCTTTGTTTCCTTTGCACCTTTTCTGAGGCTTTTTATGCCTCTGATTATAAATCTTAAGAAAAGCGTATCTCGGGTACATCCTCCCTGCGGCTTTCGAATGAGAAGGGAAGCCAATTAACTTCTCAAAATGGCTGCCCCCACGTGGTGCTGACAGACCTTTACTTCTTGCCGAGAAAGAGATATGTTCCCAACGAAACGGGAGGTTAAAAAAAGGGAGACAATTGAGTGCGTGGAACGTGACACAGCAAACCTCCACGTGATTAGTGTGTCTGGAAGCTGTGTCTGATAATCCTATTTAAAGACACTTTAGTTGTCAGAGCCTCAACAATGTAACAGCACACTCCCCAACCTGGGGGGCGGAGGAAAATGGTTGAGGGGAAATGGATGACCTTTCATTTTGTCAGAACAACTTCTTGCCATGGTACTCCGAGTAAGTATTTGTCGGAAAAAATATTGAAATAATAGGAGTGTCACTGGCTGCAGTGGCCTCTACCTTTTTGTGTAAGTTTTTTAATATTTGGTTGCTTTTCACTGTGTGGTAGTTGTTTGGAAATTAGTTGCTGATTGCACAAAGGGAAGTCTATAGAACAATGATCTCACTGACATTTGTATTGGTTCCCTATAAACATTGCTTTCACAATGCAATTTGTTTTCGACCAGCAATGAAATTTACCAGAAAAATAAAGTTTGCTGACAAATGGTGCCAGGTGCCAGGCTGACTGACGATCTAATCAGCCTGGCAGCCTGGAACCATTTATATCTGCATTCACGTCTTCAATATAGACTTTGAATTGATTAATAAGGTCATGTCATGCCCTGTGTCATTGGTTGTCGCTACTCTGACAAAAACGGACGGTGGCAAAGTGGTCTTTGCGATGGCTGCACCAAGAATAATAACAGTCTGAAACAATACTTGATAGGGAAGTTGTCTGTTTCCACTGTACGCAGGCTTTGGGTTTCAGAGTTTAGATAACAAATGTATTGGGGTGTTCCAGTGTGTAGGATGTAGTGGCATCTAGTGGGGATGCAGATTGCAAAAAATCGTCATATCAGCCTCCGCTTCAGTGACTGCTAACAATGTGAAAGGCCCCCTCTAGAGTTAGTGTTAACTATTAGTTTTAGTGTGAATAATACACAAACAACTGCACATAAACACTATATGATATGTAGCATGTAACAATATGAACACCGATTCCTTATTTTAAAATGGATGACAGAAGACAGTTTTAGAGACTGCTTAATTTTAAACACCTCTGATGATGTTTGGTTGGTATTAGAACTGCCATTCAAATGATGGCTATATATATATATATATATATATATATATATATATATATATATATATATATATATATATATATATATATATATATATATATATATATATATATATATATATGGCTATTATAAAAATAAAGCTTGACTGAGTGTAGTGTTCAAGTACCGCATTTACTTTTTGACTCCCATCTGGCAGGTGTTCTGAATTAGATACATTTAAGTCATCTTCCTGTCACTGGAGAGTGGTTTGAGAAGTAATGAGCTAACATTGGAAGGCTGTCATTTCTTTAGCTTGTCTAGTTTTTGACAGAACCATTAGATTTTTCAATAGAGAGGAGGCTCATAATCCTCAGTAGCTTTTCTTCATACATCCAACTGTCATATATACACCATCAGTCCAAGATGAAGTCTGTTTTTATGTGATCAACAGCAGATGTTGACTGTGTTAGTCAGCAACGACTATGATGTTTTTATATCTTGGAGCAAACACTGATCTCAAAGGGAACAATACGTGAGTGATTAACATAGCCAGTGTATGCATTGGTTCAAGCCATGCACTATAGTGTCTCCTCATTGTCTGGGGTAATTTCCTTTACACACTACAGTCAGCCACGTTCTCTTCAATTCCCTGCGAGTCCAGTAATGGCAAGTATGGCTTGGGTCTGCTAAATCTCCACTATATAAGCCAAGGAGAGTGCTCAGTCATCAGCTAGTACTGTAAACTCATCACGTCTCCCAATGACTTTACAATACCTCATACTCTAGGTCCTCCACGCTTAGCGCAGTCAACTAAATGTATTATGCAATGGATATGAGGCCGCTGATTTACTGCTACCTCTCTGGTATCTGGGTCTCTCCACGTTTAACGACCTGATGTGTCGTAAAAGTTTGTGGAGAGGGGTTCATTGTCGCGCCGTGTTGGCTTGCGAGGACATGGGCCATGATGGCTATCAAGGGCTGTCTCGGCAGAGCCCACGTGTCCGGCAGAGTTTAACAGTCCTGTCTGCAGAGCTTCCTTAGGCCCCGTCACGCCACATTCAGCTGCAATAAAAAACACATGGCTTATTATAGCATGCAGGGGATAGGGATCTCTTCCCTGCTTTTGTTTTTTTAAACTCCCTCTCTCTCTCTTTTTTTTTTGCATTATTTTGTTGCTATTTTGTCATCCGTTAAACACAGCTTGTTTTTCGTTTGCCTTTGTTCACCTTTTCGACTGCCTGACATTCTCTTTCTCTTTCTGCGACGAGCCACCAGGGGATTTTTCTTTTTTTAACTTTTGTCTGTGCTCTTTTGTTGTGTGATGTCTCATTAAAGGAAACAACAAACTTATGTGTCTTTCTTGTCTTGCTCTACAGCAGAGGTCTTTGCAATTCATCAGACATTAAATCATCCTCATTTTGGTTGTCTGTCTTTTTGAATCATCGTCTCTGCTGTGATTTTTAAAAGTAATTTGCTTTCATTTTTATTCAAATAGCTTCAGCCACCATGACCTTCAATCGCTGGGATTACAATGCCAAGGCTAGCATGTCTGGAATGTTATCTTGTGCGCTTGTGTGTGTTTTCGTGTCTATTATAATACGTCTGCTCACGTCTGCTGGTGTTTGACATTACCTTGGCAGGAGCATTTTGGAGGGTGTTTTTTTTGAGTAATGGAAGAGCTCAGCTGCGGCTGTCTTATTATAAGAGGCCTCTTATTAGCGGCTCGAGTTTAGCTGTGGGGAAGGTGTAGGGGTGAGGGTGGAATGGAGTGAGACTTGAATGAACAACATCGTATGGGTGTGTGGCACAGGTACAAGATACTTGTACAAGAACTACCTGACTTCCATCACAAAATGACTTCTCATGTAGCTTCCATAGATGGCAACAACCCACAAAAATACCTGTTTAAAGGCCAAAATTATGTAGCATAGATCATAGATCAGTCTTGGCCCTACTCCTCCTATTTTTGGTAACAGTTGTGTTGTTAATCTTTCCACATCTTTCTGTTTCTTTGCAGGGTAGAGGAGCCCACGCCTACCGGAGTCTTCCTCGTGATGCAAGTGGCTGGACCACTCAATTCCAGAGAGAGATGACTCGCTCTTCCCTCAGTGCCAACCACCCAATGGTGGACCGATGGCTCGACCGACAGGAACAGGTAAGGAAGTGGCTGATGATGCAAAAGAAATAATAAGGCCACATCTTGAATTTTAAACCGGCGATGTTGAACTTTTATCTTCCCCTTGGTGAGGTGGGATTTACACAGAATCCCTGACCTGCCTATGATCCTATGATTTACTGTACCTACCCAGTCACTACAGTTACTCTCTCCCTCAGCTCTAGCAAACCAGTCTTTGCTGGTTCACATAAAACTACTTACTGATGCTTGGATACTGTGAAATACAGATTGATTTGGTGGCCATAAGCCTAATCAGCATTTTGTGAACTCTTTTAACAAGGGCTTCCAATGTAACATATCTACATACGTCCTTTAATGTAGGTTTAATGACTCAAAGACACGACTTATTTGGAAACATTAGTGTTGCAAATTAACTAAAGAAAAAGGCTGCACTGGATATGTAGGGATGCCCAGTCTAAATTAGTTTGGAAATTGGTGTTTGTGTCAATACTGACCTAATTAAGACAATTAACTGACTATTTTGAATAGAAAGAGAGCACTGGTGTTGTTTTGGTACATGGCCTAAGGAAAATATAGTGAGCTAGAGTCTTTCACATACTGTACGCCACGCTATTTCTCTATTTCTGGCAAGAGTTATTATCTGCATACTAGAATAGTTCCCATACCCACTTGGCAGCCTTGTTGGTCTAATAATATATCTGACTGAGTGACAATAACATGGAACATATGCCATTTGGCAGAGACATCATTCCAGAGCAACTTATAGTAGCATTAATACAGCATGTACCTCTGTCTATATGGAGAAAGTACATGTCTGTATGTTTCACACACCATGCTCAGCTGTGTCATGCTGCATCCTATCCCGTCACAGCATCACAGCAATGGTAAGCAGAGAAGTGACAGATGACAGTGTAGTGATTACAGCTACACTGTCTGCTCTCTGCTGAGGGTGACTTGAAACAAAGATGGTGCCTGACATCAAACTTCATAACTGTAGCCATACATAGCAATACGTTTCATAGTAGCAGAGTACAACACTGTTCACCATTGCAGGCTCGTCTCCTCACTTCACACCTCTTTGCTCCGTCGGCACTTTGCGATTGTCTCACTATGCACCTTGTCCCCTTTTCTCCTCAGTCTATCAGAGTGTGGGTATGGGAGACAAAAAATCTGTTATTAAAAGTGACAGAGGCTCTCTGCAGGGATAGCAGGAATGACCTTGGGAGGTGTGGGACGCACTGAGCTCCCTGTGAAGAGGATTTCTCCCAGTTTGTCTGTCAGTCTCTGCCCATCACTGCTTTGACCTATGTAGGAGGTGTTTAATCGATCCCTCCCTCACATTATGAAATGGAAGAAATAGCAAAGAAAGGTGTGAAACTTTGAGACATAGGTAGAAGAGTAACTTGAATCTATAAGTCATTGAGGAAACAATGAAAGAAAATAATAATAATAATAATAATAATAATAATAATAATAATAATAATAATAATAACTAGACAATTCCCCGCCGGGGAATCGCGAGAGTGGGCTGTGCGCTTTGCCCCGTGACGAAAAAGCAAACATGGTATCAGCAAAATTTCTCCACCATCAAGCGGGAATGGCCTTAATTAACACAGTCACCAAGTTTTGTGGTCCCACTTTGAGAAATGTGGCAATAGGAGCGAGTTAGAGAAGGGTGCAGTTTTGCAAATCCTCTTCCTGATTTACAATGGAGTTAATGGGACAGTTGAGACCTACTCTTGTTGGTTAGGGGCCGATAATTCTAAAACCGTGAATCCCACCGAGAAAATAGACACATTGGGAGAAAGAAGACAAGTGTGGCTACAACTCTGGAAAATTTCACTGTTTTTGAGTGAAATTTGTGGCTGGGAGCATCATCTAAAGAGAAAATTTCCCTTACCATCTTTCAAGGGCCAGCATTCAAAAACTACACAGTATAGGAAAAAAGTTGAAGACACCTCTAATACACAGGATTTGTGCCTACATTTTAAAGTTTGAATGGTGTTTCTAGGTGAACGTATGCCCGAGCAGGAGATGTTTGAAAAACGTTGCAAATTTGCGACATTTTTGACCTCGTCCCATTCATTCCTTATGGGAAATTTTAAGCAGTTTTTCGCGTCTTACAACGCCAAAAATTGATATTCTGAAAAACTGAATGATAGCATACCGAGTCAGATCGAACCGCATGTTTTGATGTATTGTTTGTTTGTGTGCACTCAACGGTGTGCGACGAGTTAGCGACAGAAAAAATGGCTCTCAATGTACAGTGGATTGTAAAATAAACACTAGACAATTCCCCGCCGGGGAATCGCGAGAGTGGGCTGTGCGCTTTGCCCCGTGACAAAAAAAATATGAAAGCTAAGGTAGAAGTATGACATCATGTTGATAATTCAGAGTTTCATCTACAGTTCATGGTTCGAATGGTGTGTCTAGGTCAACGTATGCCAGAGCAAGAGATGTTTGAAAAATGTTGAAGATTTGCGACTTTTTTGACCTCGTCCCATTCATTCCTTATGGGAAATGTTTGGCAGTTTTTCGCGTCTCATGACGCGAAAAATTGATATTCTGAAAAACTGAATGATAGCATACCGAGTCAGATCGAACCGCACGTTTTGATGTATTGTTTGTTTGTATGCGCTCAACGGTGTGGGACGAGTTAGCGACAGAAAAAATGGCTCTCAATGTACAGTGGATTGTAAAATAAACACTAGACAATTCCCCGCCGGGGAATCGCGAGAGTGGGCTGTGCGCTTTGCCCCGTGACGAAAAAGCAAACATGGTATCAGCAAAATTTCTCCACCATCAAGCGGGAATGGCCTTAATTAACACAGTCACCAAGTTTCGTGGTCCCACTTTGAGAAATGTGGCAATAGGAGCGAGTTAGAGAAGGGTGCAGTTTTGCAAATCCTCTTCCTGATTTACAATGGAGTTAATGGGACAGTTGAGACCTACTCTTGTTGGTTAGGGGCCGATAATTCTAAAACCGTGAATCCCACCCAGAAAATAGACACATTGGGAGAAAGAAGACAAGTGTGGCTACAACTCTGGAAATTTTCACTGTTTTTGAGTGAAATTTGTGGCTGGGAGCGTCATCTAAAGAGAAAAGTTCCCTTACCATCTTTCAAGGGCCAGCATTCAAAAACTACACAGTATAAGAAAAAAGTTGAAGACACCTCTAATAAACAGGATTTGTGCCGACATTTTAAAGTTTGAATGGTGTTTCTAGGTGAATGTATGCCAGAGCAGGAGATGTTTGAAAAACGTTGCAGATTTGCGACATTTTTACAACGTCCCATTCATTCCTTATGGGAAATGTTTGGCAGTTTTTCGCGTTTTACGTCGCGAAAAATTGATATTCTTAAAAACTGAATGATAGCATACCGAGTCAGATCGAACCGCACGTTTTGACATATTGTTTGTTTGTGTGCGCTCAACGGTGTGGGACGAGTTAGCGACAGAAAAAAGAGCTCTCATTGTAAAGTGGATTGCAAAATAAACACTAGACAATTCCCCGCCGGGGAATCGCGAGAGTGGGCTGTGCGCTTTGCCCCGGGTCGAAAAAACTATGAAAGCTAAGGCAAAAGTATGACATCACGTTGATAATTTGGAGTTTTATCTACATTTTATAGTTCGAATGGTGTGTCTAGGTCAACGTATGCCAGAGCAGGAGATTTGCGACTTTTTTGACCTGGTCCCATTCATTCCTTATGGGAAATGTTTGGCAGTTTTTCGCGTTTTACGTCGCGAAAAATTGATATTCTTAAAAACTGAATGATAGCATACCGAGTCAGATCGAACCGCACGTTTTGACATATTGTTTGTTTGTGTGCGCTCAACGGTGTGGGACGAGTTAGCGACAGAAAAAAGAGCTCTCACTGTAAAGTGGATTGTAAAATAAACACTAGACAATTCCCCGCCGGGGAATCGCGAGAGTGGGCTGTGCGCTTTGCCCCGTGACGAAAAAACTATGAAAGCTAAGGCAAAAGTATGACATCACGTTGATAATTTGGACTTGTATGTACATTTTACAGTTCGAATGGTGTGTCTAGGTCAACGTATGCCAGAGCAAGAGATGTTTGAATAATGTTGAAGATTTGCAACTTTTTTGACCTCGTCCCATTCATTCCTTATGGGAGATGTTTGGTAGTTTTTCGTGTCTTACGACGCGAAAAATTGATATTCTGGAAAACTGAATGATAGCATACCGAGTCAGATCGAGCCGCACGTTTTGATGTATTGTTTGTTTGTGTGCGCTCAACGGTGTGGGACGAGTTAGCGACAGGAAAACTGGCTCTCAATGTACAGTGGATTGTAAAATAAACAGAGAGATAGAGGGAGAGACAGACAGACAGACAGACAGACAGACAGATAGAGACAGACAGACAGATAGAGAGAGAGGATGACAGACAGATAGAGAGATAGAGGCAGACAGAAAGATAGAGAGAGAGAGAGAGACAGACAGACAGACAGACAGACAGACAGAGAGAGAGAGAGAGAGAGACAAAGACAGAGACAGAGAAAGATAGAGAGAGATAGAGAGAGAGAGACAGACAGACTGTCTGTGCTTGCCCAGCTGATCTCGGTTGCCACGGTGATCGTTGCCGACCCCCCCCCGCTCCCCGGTAACGGACTGGGACTGCTGTTTCTCAGCCCTTTCAGCCTCACATGCAGGACGTCAAACTGGTGCTACATATTCAAAACCATACATGATAGCAGCAAAATTTTTTCACGGTCAAGCCAGAAATGCCTTAAAGAGCACGCTCACCAAGTTTCATGGTCCTGGTGTCACAAATGTGGAAATGCCAGCGAGTTGAAAAAGGGTGCAGTTTCGAAAATCCTCTTCCCGATTAACATTGGAGTAAATGGACCCAGTGAGAGCTACTCTGGTCGGTCAGAGGCCGATAATTCAAAAACCGTAAATCCGACCGAAAAAGTGGACGCATTGTGAGAGAGAAGACAAGTGTGGCTACAACTCTGGAAAATATCACTGTTTTTGAGCGTAATTTGTGGCCGGGATCGTCACGGAAAGAGAAAATTTCTGAGGTTTTTTTTGAGTCTCTCTCACTCTGTCAGTTGGTCTCCTGCACTCTGCTGCGCGAACATTCCGCCATACACACTCATTGAAAACCCTGAATTTTCCCCAAATCACTCATCATCGTTAAAGGGTCAGAGTTCAAAAACTATACATCGTAGGAAAAAAGTTCAAATACAACTTAAATAGACAAGACCTGTGCCTACGTTTTGAAGTTAGAATGGTGTTTCTAGGCGAATGTATGCCCGAGCAGGAGATGTTTGAAAAACGTTGCAAATTTGCGACATTTTTGACCTCGTCCCATTCATTCCTTATGGGAAATTTTTCGCAGTTTTTCGCGTCTTACGACGCGAAAAATTCGTATTTCAAAAATCTGAATGATAGCATACCGAGTCAGATCGAGACGCACGTTTTGGTATATTTTTGTGTGGGTGGGACAAACGGTGCGGGACTAGTTAAGTGCCAAAAACGAGCGGGAGGATGAAAAATATTATTATTATTAAGAAGAGGCGCGAGCAATAGTAATAGTGGGCTGTGCTCCGCACAGCCCACTATGGACACCCTATAGCAGAGCTATAGAGGTGTCCATAGTGGGCTGGCGAGCACAGCCCACTAACTAGACAATTCCCCGCCGGGGAATCGCGAGAGTGGGCTGTGCGCTTTGCCCCATGACGAAGAAACTATGAAAGCTAGAGCAAAAGTTGAATTCCACGTTGATAATTTGGACTTGTATCTACATTTTAAAGTTCGAATGGTGTTCCTAGGTCAATGTATGCCAGAGAGAGAGAGAGAGAGAGAGAGAGGCAGACAGACAGATAGACAGAGAGAGAGAGAGAGAGAGAGACAGAGACAGAGACAGAGACAGACAGACAGATAGAGGGAGAGAGAGAGAGATATATATGTATAGACAGACAGATAGAGAGAGAGAGACAGATAGATAGAGAGAGAGAGAGACAGACAGACAGAGACAGACAGACAGAGAGAGAGAAACAGACCGATATAGAGCGAGAGAGAGATAGAGAGAGAGAGATAGACAGATAGAGAGAGACAGATAGAAAGAGAGAGAGAGAGACAGAGAGAGACATAGAGAGAGAGACAGACAGACAGATAGAGATATATGTATAGACAGACAGATAGAGAGAGAGAGATAGAAAGATAGAGAGAGAGAGACAGAGAGAGAGAAGGACAGACAGAGAGAGCGAGAGAGAGAGAGAGAGACAGATAGATAGAGAGACAGAGGCAGACAGACAGAGAGAGAGAGAAAGACAGAGAGATAGAGAGACAGGGAGAGACAGAGACAGAGACAGACAGATAGAGAGAGAGAGAGACAGAAAGATAGAGAGAGAGAGGCAGACAGATACAGACAGACAGAGACAGACAGATAGAGAGAGAGAGAGACAGACAGATAGAGACAGACAGATAAAGAGAGATATATGCATAGACAGACAGATACAGACAGACAGAGACAGACAGACTGTCTGTGCTTGCCCAGCTGATCTCGGTTGCCACGGTGATCGTGCTGACCCCCCCCCCCCCCCCCCCCCGCCAACGGACTGGGGACAGCTGTTTTCTCAGCCCTTTCAGCCTCAAATGCAGGACGTCAAACTGGTGCTATATATTCAAAACCATACATGATAGCAGCAAAATTTTTTCACGGTCAAGCCAGAAATGCCTTAAAGAGCACGCTCACCAAGTTTCATGGTCCTGGTGTCAGAAATGTGGAAATGCCAGCGAGTTGAAAAAGGGTGCAGTTTCGAAAATCCTCTTCCCGATTAACATTGGAGTAAATGGAGCCAGTGAGAGCTCCTCTGGTCGGTCAGAGGCAGATGATTCAAAAACCGTAAATCCGACCGAAAAAGTGGACGCATTGTGAGAGAGAAGACAAGTGTGGCTACAACTCTGGAAAATATCACTGTTTTTGAGCGTAATTTGTGGCCAGGATCATCACGGAAAGAGAAAATTTCTGAGGTTTTTTTTGAGCCTCTCTCACTCTGTCAGTTGGTCTCCTGCACTCTGCTGCGCGAACATTCCGCCATACACACTCATTGAAAACCCTGAATTTTCCCGAAATCACTCATCGTCGTTAAAGGGTCAGAGTTCAAAAACTATACATCGTAGGAAAAAAGTTCAAATACAACTTAAGTAGTCGAGACTTGTGCCTACGTTTTAAAGTTAGAATGGTGTTTCTAGGCGAATTTATGCCCGAGCAGGAGATGTTTGAATAACGTTGCAGATTTGCGACATTTTTGACCTGGTCCCATTCATTCCTTATGGGAAATTTTTCGCAGTTTTTCGCGTCGTAAGACGCGAAAAATCAATATTTCAAAAATCTGAATGATAGCATACCGAGTCAGATCGAGACGCACGTTTTGATATATTTTTTGTTTGGGTGCGACAAACGGTGCGAGACGAGTTAAGTGCCAAAATCGGAAGGAGGATGAATAATAATAACTAGACAATTCCCCGCCGGGGAATCGCGAGAGTGGGCTGTGCGCTTTGCCCCGTGACGACGAAACTATGAAAGCGAGAGCAAAAGTTGAATTCCACGTTGATAATTTGGACTTGTATCTACATTTTAAAGTTCGAATGGTGTTCCTAGGTCAATCTATGCCAGAGAGAGAGAGAGAGAGAGAGAGAGGCAGAGACAGAGACAGACAGACAGATAGAGAGAGAGAGAGAGAGAGACAGACAGACAGAGACAGACAGACAGAGAGAGAGAAACAGACCGATATAGAGAGAGAGAGAGATAGAGAGAGAGATAGACAGATAGAGAGAGACAGATAGAAAGATAGAGAGAGAGAGAGACAGAGAGAGACAGATAGAGAGAGAGACAGACAGACAGATAGAGATATATGTATAGACAGACAGATAGAGAGAGAGAGATAGAAAGATAGAGAGAGAGAGACAGAGAGAGAGAAGGACAGACAGAGAGAGAGAGAGACACAGATAGATAGAGAGACAGAGGCAGACAGACAGAGAGAGAGAGAGAAAGACAGAGAGATAGAGAGACAGGGAGAGACAGAGACAGAGACAGACAGATAGAGAGAGAGAGAGACAGACAGATAGAGACAGACAGATAGAGAGAGATAGAGAGAGACAGATAGAGAGAGACAGACAGTCAGATAGAGAGAGAGAGAGAGACAGACAGATAGAGACAGACAGATAAAGAGAGATATATGCATAGACAGACAGATAGAGAGAGAGAGACAGACAGACTGTCTGTGCTTGCCCAGCTGATCTCGGTTGCCACGGTGATCGTGCTGACCCCCCCCCCCACCCCCCCCCCCCCCCCCGGTAACGGACTGGCACAGCTGTTTCTCAGCCCTTTCAGCCTCACATGCAGGACGTCAAACCGGTGCCATCTTCAAAACCGTACATGATAGCAGCAAAATTTTTCACGGTCAAGCCAGAAATGCCTTAAAGAACAAGCTCACCAAGTTTCGTGGTCGTTGTGTCAGAAATGTGGTAACGGGAGCGATCTCAAAAAGGGTGCAGTTTTGAAAAACCTCTTCCCGATTAACATTGGAGTGAATGGAGCCAGTGAGAGCTCCTCTGGTCGGTCAGAGGCAGATAATTCAAAAACCGTAAATCCGACCGAAAAAGCGGACGCATTGTGAGAGAGAAGACAAGTGTGGCTACAACTCTGGAAAATATCACTGTTTTTGAGCGTAATTTGTGGCCGGGATCGTCACGGAAAGAGAAAATTTCTGAGGTTTTTTTTGAGCCTCTCTCACTCTGTCAGTTGGTCTCCTGCACTCTGCTGCGCGAACATTCCGCCATACACACTCATTGAAAACCCTGAATTTTCCCGAAATCACTCATCGTCGTTAAAGGGTCAGAGTTCAAAAACTATACATCGTAGGAAAAAAGTTCAAAGACAACTTAAGTAGTCGAGACTTGTGCCTACGTTTTAAAGTTAGAATGGTGTTTCTAGGCGAATTTATGCCCGAGCAGGAGATGTTTGAATAATGTTGCAGATTTGCGACATTTTTGACCTCGTCCCATTCATTCCTTATGGGAAATTTTTCGCAGTTTTTCGCGTCTTACGACGCGAAAAATTCGTATTTCAAAAATCTGAATGATAGCATACCGAGTCAGATCGAGACGCACGTTTTGATATATTTTTTGTTTGTGTGCGACAAACGGTGCGGGACTAGTTAGCTGCCAAAAACGAGCGGGAGGATGAAAAATATTACTAGACAATTCCCCGCCGGGGAATCGCGAGAGTGGGCTGTGCGCTTTGCCCCGGGTCAAAAAAACTACGAAAGCTTAGGCAAAAGTATGACATCACGTTGATAATTTGAGTCTTATCTACATTTTACAGTTTGAATGGTTTGTTTAGGTCAACATATGCCAGAGGAGGTGGTGTTTGAAAAATGTTGAAGATCTGCCACTTTTTTTACCTCGTCCCATTCATTCCTTATGGGAAATGTTTGGCAGTTTTTCGCGTCTTACGACGCGAAAAATTGATATTCTGAAGCCTGAATGATAGCATAACGAGTCAGATCGAACCGCACATTTTGATGTATTGTTTGTCTGTGTGCGCTCAACGGTGTGGGATGAGTTAGCGAAAGAAAAATTGGTTCTCAATCTACAGTGGATTGTAAAATAAACAGAGAGATAGAGGGAGAGACAGACAGACAGATAGAGAGAGAGAGACAGACAGACAGACAGAATGACAGACAGATAGAGAGAGAGAGGCAGACAGACAGAGAGAGAGAGAGAAAGACAGAGACAGAGAGAGAGAGACAGACAGATAGAGACAGACAGAGAGAGGGCGAGAGAGAGAGACAGACAGATAGAGACAGAGAGATAGAGAGACAGAGACAGACAGACAAACAGATAGAGAGAGATATATGTATGGACAGACAGATAGAGAGAGAGAGAGTTAGACAGGTAGAGAGAGAGAGAGAGAGAGACAGGTAGAGAAAGAGAGAGAGATAGACAGGTAGAGAGAGAGAGAGAGAGAGAGAGAGAGAGAGAGAGAGAGAGAGACAGACAGGTAGAGAGAGAGAGAGATAGACAGATAGAGACAGAGAGACAGACAAATAAAGAGAGAGAGAGAGACAGGTAGAGAGAGAGAGAGACAGACAGGTAGAGAGAGAGAGAGATAGACAGATAGAGACAGAGAGACAGACAAATAAAGAGAGAGAGAGAGAGAGAGAGAGAGAGACAGAAAGATATATATATATAGAGAGAGAGAGACAGAGAGACAGACAGAGTGTGAGAGAGAGAGAGAGACAGACAGACAGACAGAGAGACAGAGAGATAGAGACAGACAGATAGATAGAGAGAGATATATGCATAGACAGAAAGATAGAGAGAGAGAGACAGACAGACTGTCTGCGCTGGCCCAGCTGATCTTGGTTGCCACGGTGATCGTTTCTGACCCCCCCTGCCCCCCGGTAACGGACTGGCACAGCTGTTTCTCAGCCCTTTCAGCCTCACATGCAGGACATCAAACTGGTGCTATATTTTCAAAACCATACATGATAGCAGCAAATTTTTTTCACGGTCAAGCCAGAAATGCCTTAAAGAGCATGCTCACCAAGTTTCATGGTCCTGGTGTCAGAAATGTGGAAACGGGAGCGAGTTGGAAAAAGGGAGCAGTTTCGAAAATCCTCTTCCCGATTAACATTGGAGTAAATGGAGCCAGTGAGAGCTACTCTGGTCGGTCAGAGGCAGATAATTCAAAAACCGTAAATCCGACCGAAAAAGCGGACACATTGTGAGAGAGAAGACAAGTGTGGCTACAACTCTGGAAAATATCACTGTTTTTGAGCGTAATTTGTGGCCGGGATCGTCACGGAAAGAGAACATTTCTGAGGTTTTTTTTGAGTCTCTCTCACTCTGTCAGTTGGTCTCCTGCACTCTGCTGCGCGAACATTCCGCCATACACACTCATTGAAAACCCTGAATTTTCCCCAAATCACTCATCATCGTTAAAGGGTCAGAGTTCAAAAACTATACATCGTAGGAAAAAAGTTCAAATACAACTTAAATAGTCGAGACTTGTGCCTACGTTTTAAAGTTGGAATGGTGTTTCTAGGCGCACGTATGCCAGAGCAGGAGATGTTTGAATAACGTTGCAGATTTGCGACGTTTTTGACCCCGTCCCATTCATTCCTTATGGGAAATTTTTCGCAGTTTTTCGCGTCTTACGACGCGAAAAATTCGAATTTCAAAAATCTGAATGATAGCATACCGAGTCAGATCGAGACGCACGTTTTGATATATTTTTTGTTTGTGTGCGACAAACGGTGCGAGACAAGTTAACTGCCAAAAAATCACGGGAGGATGAAAAATAATAATAAGAAGAGGCGCGAGCAATAATAATAGTGGGCTGTGCTCCGCACAGCCCACTATGGACACCCTATAGCAGAGCTATAGAGGTGTCCATAGTGGGCTGGCGAGCACAGCCCACTAACTAGACAATTCCCCGCCGGGGAATCGCGAGAGTGGGCTGTGCGCTTTGCCCCGTGACGAAAATACTATGAAAGCTAAGGCAAAAGTATGCTATCATGTTGATAATTTTGACTTGTATGTACATTTTACAGTTTGAATGGTGTGTCTAGGTCAACGTATGCCAGAGAAGGAGATTTGCGATTTTTTTGACCTCGTCCACACATTCCTTATGAGAAATGTTTGGCAGTTTTTCGCGTCTTACGATGCGAATTATCTATATTCTGAAAAACTGAATGATGGCATACCGAGTCAGATCGAGCTGCACGTTGTGATCTATTGTTTGTTTGTGTGCACTCAGCGATGTGGGAAGAGTTAGCGACAGAAAAAAGGGAGAAAAGAGAGAAAAGAGAGAGAGACAGACAGATAGACTGAGAAAGACAGACAGATAGAGAGAGAGAGAAAGACAGAGACAGACAGACAGAGAGAGGGAGAGAGAGAGAGACAGATAGAGACAGACAGAGAGAGAGAGAGAGAGAGAGAGAGAGACAGAGAGACAGACAGACAGACAGACAGACAGACAGATAGAGACAGAAGACAGACAGATAGAGAGAGATATATGTATGCACAGACAGAGAGAGAGAGATAGGCAGGTAGAGAGAGAGAGAGATAGACAGGTAGAGAGAGACAGGTAGAGAGAGAGAGAGAGAGACAGACAGACAGGTAGAGAGAGAGAGATAGACAGATAGAGAGAGAGAGAGACAGACAAATAAAGAGAGAGAGAGAGAGAGAGAGAGACAGACAAAGAGAGAGAGATAGAGGCAGACAGAAAGATAGAGAGAGAGAGAGAGAGAGAGAGAGAGAGAGAGACAGACAGACAGACAGACAGACAGAGAGAGAGAGAGAGACAAAGACAGAGACAGAGAAAAATAGAGAGAGATAGAGAGAGAGAGACAGACAGACTGTCTGTGCTTGCCCAGCTGATCTCGGTTGCCACGGTGATCGTTGCCGACCCCCCCCCCCCCTGCTCCCCGGTAACGGACTGGGACTGCTGTTTCTCAGCCCTTTCAGCCTCACATGCAGGACGTCAAACTGGTGCTACATATTCAAAACCATACATGATAGCAGCAAAATTTTTTCACGGTCAAGCCAGAAATGCCTTAAAGAGCACGCTCACCAAGTTTCATGGTCCTGGTGTCAGAAATGTGGAAATGCCAGCGAGTTGAAAGAGGGTGCAGTTTCGAAAATCCTCTTCCCGATTAACATTGGAGTAAATGGAGCCAGTGAGAGCTCCTCTGGTCGGTCAGAGGCAGATGATTCAAAAACCGTAAATCCGACCGAAAAAGCGGACACATTGTGAGAGAGAAGACAAGTGTGGCTACAACTCTGGAAAATATCACTGTTTTTGAGCGTAATTTGTGGCCGGGATCGTCACGGAAAGAGAAAATTTCTGAGGTTTTTTTTGAGTCTCTCTCACTCTGTCAGTTGGTCTACTGCACTCTGCTGCGCGAACATTCCGCCATACACACTCATTGAAAACCCTGAATTTTCCCCAAATCACTCATCATCGTTAAAGGGTCAGAGTTCAAAAACTATACATCGTAGGAAAAAAGTTCAAATACAACTTAAATAGACAACACCTGTGCCTACGTTTTAAAGTTAGAATGGTGTTTCTAGGCGAATGTATGCCCGAGCAGGAGATGTTTGAAAAACGTTGCAAATTTGCGACATTTTTGACCTCGTCCCATTCATTCCTTATGGGAAATTTTTCGCAGTTTTTCGCGTCTTACGACGCGAAAAATTCGAATTTCAAAAATCTGAATGATAGCACACCGAGTCAGATCGAGACGCACGTTTTGATACATTTTTTGTTTGGGTGCGACAAACGGTGCGGGACTAGTTAGCTGCCAAAAACGAGCGGGAGGATGAAAAATATTATTATTATTATTATTATTAAGAAGAGGCGCGAGCAATAGTAATAGTGGGCTGTGCTCCGCACAGCCCACTATGGACACCCTATAGCAGAGCTATAGAGGTGTCCATAGTGGGCTGGCGAGCACAGCCCACTAATTATTATTATTATTATTAAGAAGAGGCGCGAGCAATAGTAATAGTGGGCTGTGCTCCGCACAGCCCACTATGGACACCCTATAGCAGAGCTATAGAGGTGTCCATAGTGGGCTGGCGAGCACAGCCCACTAATAATAATAACTAGACAATTCCCCGCCGGGGAATCGCGAGAGTGGGCTGTGCGCTTTGCCCCGTGACGAAAATACTATGAAAGCTAAGGCAAAAGTATGCTATCATGTTGATAATTTTGACTTTTATGTACATTTTACAGTTTGAATGGTGTGTCTAGGTCAACGTATGCCAGAGAAGGAGATTTGCGATTTTTTTGACCTCGTCCACACATTCCTTATGAGAAATGTTTGGCAGTTTTTCGCGTCTTACGATGCGAATAATCTATATTCTGAAAAACTGAATGATGGCATACCGAGTCAGATCGAGCTGCACGTTGTGATCTATTGTTTGTTTGTGTGCACTCAGCGATGTGGGAAGAGTTAGCGACAGAAAAAAGGGAGAAAAGAGAGAAAAGAGAGACAGACAGACAGATAGACTGAGAAAGACAGACAGATAGAGAGAGAGAGAAAGACAGAGACAGACAGACAGAGAGAGGGAGAGAGAGAGAGACAGATAGAGACAGACAGAGAGAGAGAGAGAGAGAGAGAGAGAGAGAGAGAGAGAGAGACAGACAGACAGACAGATAGAGACAGAAGAGAGACAGATAGAGAGAGATATATGTATGCACAGACAGAGAGAGAGAGAGATAGGCAGGTAGAGAGAGAGAGACATAGACAGGTAGAGAGAGACAGGTAGAGAGAGAGAGAGAGACAGACAGGTAGAGAGAGAGAGAGATAGACAGATAGAGAGAGAGAGAGACAGACAAATAAAGAGAGAGAGAGAGAGAGAGAGACAGACAAAGAGAGAGAGATAGAGACTCACAGACAGATAGACAGAGATATATGCATAGACAGACAGAGAGAGAGAGAGAGAGAGACAGACAGACTGTCTGTGCTGGCCCAGCTGATCTCGGTTGCCACGGTGATCGTTGCCGACCCCCCCCCTGCTCCCCGGTAACGGACTGGGACTGCTGTTTCTCAGCCCTTTCAGCCTCACATGCAGGACGTCAAACTGGTGCTATATATTCAAAACCATACATGATAGCAGCAAAATTTTTTCACGGTCAAGCCAGAAATGCCTTAAAGAGCACGCTCACCAAGTTTCATGGTCCTTGTGTCAGAAATGTGGAAACGGGAGCGAGTTGGAAAAAGGGAGCAGTTTCGAAAGTCCTCTTCCCGATTAACATTGGAGTAAATGGAGCCAGTGAGAGCTACTCTGGTCGGTCAGAGGCAGATAATTCAAAAACCGTAAATCCGACCGAAAAAGCGGACACATTGTGAGAGAGAAGACAAGCGTGGCTAAAACTCTGGAAAATATCACTGTTTTTGAGCATAATTTGTGGCCGGGATCGTCACGGAAAGAGAAAATTTCTGAGTGTTTTTTTGAGGCTCTCTCACTCTGTCAGTTGGTCTCCTGCACTCTGCTGCGCGAACATTCCGCCATACACACTCATTGAAAACCCTGAATTTTCCCCAAATCACTCATCATCGTTAAAGGGTCAGAGTTCAAAAACTATACATCGTAGGAAAAAAGTTCAAATACAACTTAAATAGTCGAGACTTGTTCCTACGTTTTAAAGTTGGAATGGTGTTTCTAGGCGCACGTATGCCAGAGCAGGAGATGTTTGAATAACGTTGCAGATTTGCGATGTTTTTGACCCCGTCCCATTCATTCCTTATGGGAAATTTTTCGCAGTTTTTCGCGTCTTACGACGCGAAAAATTCATATTTCAAAAATCTGAATGATAGCATACCGAGTCAGATCGAGACGCACGTTTTGGTATGTTTTTGTGTGGGTGCGAGAAACGGTGCGGGACTAGTTAAGTGCCAAAAACGAGCGGGAGGATGAAAAATATTATTATTATTAAGAAGAGGCGCGAGCAATAGTAATAGTGGGCTGTGCTCCGCACAGCCCACTATGGACACCCTATAGCAGAGCTATAGAGGTGTCCATAGTGGGCTGGCGAGCACAGCCCACTAATAAGAAGAGGCGCGAGCAATAATAATAGTGGGCTGTGCTTCGCACAGCCCACTATGGACACCCTATAGCAGAGCTATAGAGGTGTCCATAGTGGGCTGGCGAGCACAGCCCACTAACTAGACAATTCCCCGCCGGGGAATCGCGAGAGTGGGCTGTGCGCTTTGCCCCGTGACGAAAAAGCAAACATGGTATCAGCAAAATTTCTCCATCATCAAGCGGGAATGGCCTTAATTAACACAGTCACCAAGTTTCGTGGTCCCACTTTGAGAAATGTGGCAACAGGAGCGAGTTAGAGAAGGGTGCAGTTTTGCAAATCCTCTTCCTGATTTACAATGGAGTTAATGGGACAGTTGAGACCTACTCTTGTTGGTTAGGGGCCGATAATTCTAAAACCGTGAATCCCACCGAGAAAATAGACACATTGGGAGAAAGAAGACAAGTGTGGCTACAACTCTGGAAAATTTCACTGTTTTTGAGTGAAATTTGTGGCTGGGAGCGTCATCTAAAGAGAAAATTTCCCTTACCATCTTTCAAGGGCCAGCATTCAAAAACTACACAGTATAAGAAAAAAGTTGAAGACACCTCTAATAAACAGGATTTGTGCCGAAATTTTAAAGTTTGAATGGTGTTTCTAGGTGAATGTATGCCAGAGCAGGGGATGTTTGAAAAACGTTGCAGATTTGCGACTTTTTTACAACGTCCCATTCATTCCTTATGGGAAATGTTTGGCAGTTTTTCGCGTTTTACGTCGCGAAAAATTGATATTCTTAAAAACTGAATGATAGCATACCGAGTCAGATCGAACCGCACGTTTTGACATATTGTTTGTTTGTGTGCGCTCAACGGTGTGGGACGAGTTAGCGACAGAAAAAAGAGCTCTCATTGTAAAGTGGATTGCAAAATAAACACTAGACAATTCCCCGCCGGGGAATCGCGAGAGTGGGCTGTGCGCTTTGCCCCGTGACGAAAAAACTACGAAAGCTAAGGCTAAAGTATGATATCACGTGGATAATTTGGAGTTTTATCTACATTTTAAAGTTTGAATGGTGTGTCTAGGTCAACGTATGCCAGAGCAGGAGATGTTTGAAAAATGTTGAAGATTTGCGACTTTTTTTTATCTTGTCCCATTCATTCCTTATGGGAGATGTTTGGTAGTTTTTCGCGTCTTACGACACGAAAAATTGATATTCTGGAAAACTGAATGATAGCATACCGAGTCAGATCGAGCTGCACGTTTTGATGTATTGTTTGTTTGTGTGTGCTCAACGGTGTGGGACGAGTTAGCGACAGAAAAACTGGCTCTCAATGTACAGTGGATTGTAAAATAAACAGACAGATAGAGACAGAGACAGACAGGTAGAAAGAGAGACAAACAGATAGATAAAGAGAAACAGAGACAGACAGAGAGAAAGACAGAGACAGACAGGGAGAGAGAGAGAGAGAGGCAGACAGACAGATACAGAGATATATATATATATAGAGAGAGACAGACAGATAGAGAGAGAGACAAACAGATAGAGAGAGAGAGAGACAGACAGATAGAGAGAGAGAGAGACAGACAGACAGACAGATAGAAAGAGAGAGAGAGAAAGAGACAGACAGGTAGAGAGAGACAGAGACAGACAGATAGAGAGAGAGAGACAGACAGACAGAGAGAGAGAGAGACAGACAGACAGACAGGTAGAAAGAGAGAGAGAGAGACAGACAGACAGACAGGTAGAAAGAGAGAGAGAGAGAGAGACAGACAGGTAGAAAGATAGAGAGAGAGAGAGAGAGAGAGAGAGACAGAAAGACACAGACAGATAGAGAGAGAGAGACAGACTGTCTGTGCTGGCCCAGCTGATCTCGGCTGCCACGGTGATCGTTGCCGACGACCCCCGGTAACGGACTGGTGCAGCTAATTTTTCAGCCCTTTCAGCCTCACATGCAGGACGTCAAACCGGTGCCATATCTTCAAAACCGTACATGATAGCAGCAAAATTTTTTCACGGTCAAGCCAGAAATGCCTTAAAGAACAAGCTCACCGAGTTTCGTGGTCCTCGTGTCAGAAATGTGGTAACGGGAGCGATCTCAAAAAGGGTGCAGTTTCGAAAAACCTCTTCCCGATTAACATTGGAGTGAATGGAGCCAGTGAGAGCTCCTCTGGTCGGTCAGAGGCAGATGATTCAAAAACCGTAAATACGACCGAAAAAGGGGACGCATTGTGAGAGAGAAGACAAGTGTGGCTACAACTCTGGAAAATACCACTGTTTTTGAGCGTAATTTGTGGCCGGGATCGTCACGGAAAGAAAAAATTTCTGAGTTTTTTTTTAGCCTCTCTCACTCTGTCAGTTGGTGTCCTGCACTCTGCTGCGCGAACATTCCGCCATACACACTCATTGAAAACCCTGAATTTTCCCCAAATCACTCATCATCGTTAAAGGGTCAGAGTTCAAAAACTGTACATTGTAGGAAAAAAGTTCAAATACAACTTAAATAGTCGAGACTTGTGCCTACGTTTTAAAGCTTGAATGGTGTTTCTAGGTCAACGTATGCCAGAGCAGGAGATGTTTGAAAGACGTTGCAGATTTGCGACATTTTTGACCTCGTCCCATTCATTCCTTATGGGAAATTTTTCGCAGTTTTTCGCGTCTTACGACGCGAAAAATTCGTATTTCAAAAATCTGAATGATAGCATACCGAGTCAGATCGAGACGCACGTTTTGATATATTTTTTGTTTGTGTGCGACAAACGGTGCGAGACGAGTTAAGTGCCAAAATCGGAAGGAGGATGAATAATAATAAGAAGAGGCGCGAGCAATAATAATAGTGGGCTGTGCTCCGCACAGCCCACTATGGACACCCTATAGCAGAGCTATAGAGGTGTCCATAGTGGGCTGGCGAGCACAGCCCACTAACTAGACAATTCCCCGCCGGGGAATCGCGAGAGTGGGCTGTGCGCTTTGTCCCGTGATGAAAAAACTATGAAAGCTAAGGCAAAAGTATGAGATCACGTTGATAATTTGGACTTGTATCTACATTTTAAAGTTCGAATGGTGTTCCTAGGTCAATGTATGCCAGAGCAGGAGATGTCTGAAAAATGTTGAAGATTTGCGACTTGTTTTTTGCCTCGTCCCATTCATTTCTTATGGGAAATGTTTGGCAGTTTTTCGCGTCTTACGATGCGAAGAATTGATATTCTGAAAAACTGAATGGTAGCATACCGAGTCAGATCGAGCTGCACATTGTGATATATTGTTTGTTTGTGCGCACAGGCAGATAGAGAGAGAGAGACAGACAGATAGAGACAGACAGATAGAGAGAGAGAGAGACAGACATACAGACCGAGAAAGAAAGACAGATAGAGAGAGAGAGAGAGAGAGAGAGAGAGACAGACAGACAGATAGACAGACAGAGAGAGAGACAGACAGAGACAGACAGATAGAGAGAGAGAGAGAGAGAGAGAGAGAGAGAGACAGACATACAGAGAGAAACAGAGAAAGAGAGAGAGACAGACAGATAGAGACAGACAGATAGAGACAGACAGACAGACCGAGAAAGACAGACAGACAGATAGAGAGAGATATATGTATGGAAGGACAGATAGAGAGAGAGAGAAATAGACAGGTAGAGACAGAGAGAGAGAGATAGACAGATAGAGAGTGAGAGAGATAGACAGATAGAGAGAGAGAGACAGACAGATAAAGAGAGAGAGAGAAAGAGACAGAGACAGACAGACAGAGAGACAGACAGACAGACACTTTGAGAAATGTGGCAATAGGAGCGAGTTAGAGAAGGGTGCAAATCCTCTTCCTGATTTACAATGGAGTTAATGGGACAGTTGAGACCTACTCTTGTTGGTTAGGGGCCGATAATTCTAAAACCGTGAATCCCACCGAGAAAATAGACACATTGGGAGAAAGAAGACAAGTGAGGCTACAACTCTGGAAAATTTCACTGTTTTTGAGTGAAATTTGTGGCTGGGAGCATCAACCAAAAAGAAAATTTCCCTTACCATCTTTCAAGGGCCAGCATTCAAAAACTACACAGTATAAGAAAAAAGTTGAAGACACCTCTAATAAACAGGATTTGTGCCGACATTTTAAAGTTTGAATGGTGTTTCTAGGTGAATGTATGCCAGAGCAGGAGATGTTTGAAAAACGTTGCAGATTTGCGACATTTTTACAACGTCCCATTCATTCCTTATGGGAAATGTTTGGCAGTTTTTCGCGTTTTACGTCGCGAAAAATTGATATTCTTAAAAACTGAATGATAGCATACCGAGTCAGATCGAACCGCACGTTTTGACATATTGTTTGTTTGTGTGCGCTCAACGGTGTGGGACGAGTTAGCGACAGAAAAAAGAGCTCTCACTGTAAAGTGGATTGTAAAATAAACACTAGACAATTCCCCGCCGGGGAATCACGAGAGTGGGCTGTGCGCTTTGCCCCGTGACGAAAAAACTATGAAAGCTAAGGCAAAAGTATGCTATCATGTTGATAATTTTGACTTCTATGTACATTTTACAGTTTGAATGGTGTGTCTAGGTCAACGTATGCCAGAGAAGGAGATTTGCGATTTTTTTGACCTCGTCCACACATTCCTTATGAGAAATGTTTGGCAGTTTTTCGCGTCTTACGATGCGAATTATCTATATTCTGAAAAACTGAATGATGGCATACCGAGTCAGATCGAGCTGCACGTTGTGATCTATTGTTTGTTTGTGTGCACTCAGCGATGTGGGAAGAGTTAGCGACAGAAAAAAGGGAGAAAAGAGAGAAAAGAGAGAGAGACAGACAGATAGACTGAGAAAGACAGACAGATAGAGAGAGAGAGAAAGACAGAGACAGACAGACAGAGAGAGGGAGAGAGAGAGAGACAGATAGAGACAGACAGAGAGAGAGAGAGAGAGAGAGAGAGACAGAGAGAGAGAGAGACAGACAGACAGACAGACAGATAGAGACAGAAGACAGACAGATAGAGAGAGATATATGTATGCACAGACAGAGAGAGAGAGAGATAGGCAGGTAGAGAGAGAGAGAGATAGACAGGTAGAGAGAGACAGGTAGAGAGAGAGAGAGAGAGAGACAGACAGGTAGAGAGAGAGAGAGATAGACAGATAGAGAGAGAGAGAGACAGACAAATAAAGAGAGAGAGAGAGAGACAGACAAAGAGAGAGAGATAGAGACTCACAGACAGATAGAGAGAGATATATGCATAGACAGACAGAGAGAGAGAGAGAGACAGACAGACTGTCTGTGCTGGCCCAGCTGATCTCGGTTGCCACGGTGATCGTTGCCGACCCCCCCCCTGCTCCCCGGTAACGGACTGGGACTGCTGTTTCTCAGCCCTTTCAGCCTCACATGCAGGACGTCAAACTGGTGCTATATATTCAAAACCATACATGATAGCACCAAAATTTTTTCACGATCAAGCCAGAAATGCCTTAAAGAACACGCTCACCAAGTTTCGTGGTCCTCGTGTCCGAAATGTGGTAACACGAGCGAGTTGAAAAAGGGTGCAGTCTCGAAAATCCTCTTCGCGATTAACATTGGAGTGAATGGAGGAAGTGAGAGCTACTCTGGTCGGTCAGAGGCAGATAATTCAAAAACCGTAAATCCGACTGAAAAAGCGGACACATTGTGAGAGAGAAGACAAGTGTGGCTAAAACTCTGGAAAATATCACTGTTTTTGAGCATAATTTGTGGCCGGGATCGTCACGGAAAGAGAAAATTTCTGAGTGTTTTTTTGAGGCTCTCTCACTCTGTCAGTTGGTCTCCTGCACTCTGCTGCGCGAACATTCCGCCATACACACTCATTGAAAACCCTGAATTTTCCCCAAATCACTCATCATCGTTAAAGGGTCAGAGTTCAAAAACTATACATCGTAGGAAAAAAGTTCAAATACAACTTAAATAGTCGAGACTTGTGCCTACGTTTTAAAGTTGGAATGGTGTTTCTAGGCGCACGTATGCCAGAGCAGGAGATGTTTGAATAACGTTGCAGATTTGCGACGTTTTTGACCCCGTCCCATTCATTCCTTATGGGAAATTTTTCGCAGTTTTTCGCGTCTTACGACGCGAAAAATTCGAATTTCAAAAATCTGAATGATAGCATACCGAGTCAGATCGAGACGCACGTTTTGATATATTTTTTGTTTGTGTGCGACAAACGGTGCGGGACTAGTTAGCTGCCAAAAACGAGCGGGAGGATGAAAAATATTATTAAGAAGAGGCGCGAGCAATAGTAATAGTGGGCTGTGCTCCGCACAGCCCACTATGGACACCCTATAGCAGAGCTATAGAGGTGTCCATAGTGGGCTTGCGAGCACAGCCCACTAACTAGACAATTCCCCACCGGGGAATCGCGAGAGTGGGCTGTGCGCTTTGCCCCGTGACGAAAAAACTATGAAAGCTAAGGCAAAAGTATGACATCACGTTGATAATTTGGAGTTTTATCTAAATTTGGTAGTTCGAATGGTGTGTCTAGGTCAACGTATGCCAGAGCAGGAGATTTGCGACTTTTTTGACTTCGTCCCATTCATTCCTTATGGGAAATGTTTTGCAGTTGACATTCTGAAAAACTACATGATAGCATACCAAGTCAGATCGAGCTGCACGTTGTGATCTATTGTTTGTTTGTATGCAGTCAGCGGTGTGGGAAGAGTTAGCGACAGAAAAAGGGCCCTCAATGTACAGTGGGTTGGAAAATAAACACAGAGATAGAGAAAGAGACAGACAGATAGACCGAGAAAGACAGACAGATAGAGAGAGAGAGAAAGACAGAGACAGAAAGACAGAGAGACAGAGAGAGAGAGAGACAGATAGAGACTGACAGACAGAGAGAGAGAGAGAGACAGACAGACAGATAGAGAAAGATATATATATATGGACAGACAGATAGAGAGAGAGAGATAGGCAGGTAGAGAGAGAGAGAGAGAGAGAGAGAGAGAGAGAGACAGGTAGAGAGAGAGAGAGAGAGAGACAGGTAGAGAGAGAGAGAGAGACAGACAGGTAGAGAGAGAGAGAGACAGGTAGAGAGAGAGAGAGAGAGAGACAGACAGGTAGAGAGAGAGAGAGATAGACAGATAGAGAGAGAGAGACAGACAGACAAATAAAGAGAGAGAGAGAGAGAGAGAAAGACAGGCAGAGAGAGACAGACAGAGACAGACAGAGAGAGAGAGAGAGAGAGAGAGAGAGAGAGAGAGACAGACAGACTGTCTGTGCTGGCCCAGCTGATCTCGGTTGCCACGGTGATCGTTGCCGACCCCGCCGGTAACGGACTGGGACTGCTGTTTCTCAGCCCTTTCAGCCTCACATGCAGGACGTCAAACTGGTGCTATATATTCAAAACCATACATGATAGCAGCAAAATTTTTTCACGGTCAAGCCAGAAATGCCTTAAAGAGCACGCTCACCAAGTTTCATGGTCCTGGTGTCAGAAATGTGGAAATGCCAGCGAGTTGAAAAAGGGTGCAGTTTCGAAAATCCTCTTCCCGATTAACATTGGAGTAAATGGAGCCAGTGAGAGCTCCTCTGGTCGGTCAGAGGCAGATGATTCAAAAACCGTAAATCCGACCGAAAAAGTGGACACATTGTGAGAGAGAAGACAAGTGTGGCTACAACTCTGGAAAATATCACTGTTTTTGAGCGTAATTTGTGGCCGGGATCGTCACGGAAAGAGAAAATTTCTGAGGTTTTTTTTGAGCCTCTCTCACTCTGTCAGTTGGTCTCCTGCACTCTGCTGCGCGAACATTCCGCCATACACACTCATTGAAAACCCTGAATTTTCCCGAAATCACTCATCGTCGTTAAAGGGTCAGAGTTCAAAAACTATACATCGTAGGAAAAAAGTTCAAATACAACTTAAGTAGTCGAGACTTGTGCCTACGTTTTAAAGTTAGAATGGTGTTTCTAGGCGAATTTATGCCCGAGCAGGAGATGTTTGAATAACGTTGCAGATTTGCGACATTTTTGACCTCGTCCCATTCATTCCTTATGGGAAATTTTTCGCAGTTTTTCGCGTCTTACGACGCGAAAAATCAAAATTTCAAAAATCTGAATGATAGCATACCGAGTCAGATCGAGACGCACGTTTTGATATATTTTTTGTTTGTGTGCGACAAACGGTGCGAGACGAGTTAAGTGCCAAAATCGGAAGGAGGATGAATAATAACTAGACAATTCCCCACCGGGGAATCGCGAGAGTGGGCTGTGCGCTTTGCCCCGGGTCGAAAAAACTATGAAAGCTAAGGCAAAAGTATGACATCACGTTGATAATTTGGAGTTTTATCTACATTTTATAGTTCAAATGGTGTGTCTAGGTCAACGTATGCCAGAGCAGGAGATTTGCGAATTTTTTGACTTCGTCCCATTCATTCCTTATGGGAAATGTTTTGCAGTTTTTCGCGTCTTGCGACGCGAAAAAATTGACATTCTGAAAAACTACATGATAGCATACCAACTCAGATCGAGCTCCACGTTGTGATCTATTGTTTGTTTGTATGCAGTCAGCGGTGTGGGAAGAGTTAGCGACAGAAAAAGGGCCCTCAATGTACAGTGGGTTGGAAAATAAACACAGAGATAGAGAAAGAGACAGACAGATAGACCGAGAAAGACAGACAGATAGAGAGAGAGAGAAAGACAGAGACAGACAGAGAGAGAGAGAGAGAGAGAGAGACACAGATAGAGACTGACAGACAGAGAGAGAGAGAGAGAGAGAGAGAGAGAGAGAGAGAGAGAGAGAGAGAGAGAGAGACAGATAGAGAGAGATATATGTATGGAAAGACAGATAGAGAGAGAGAGATAGGCAGGTAGAGAGAGAGAGAGAGAGAGACAGGTAGAGAGAGAGAGAGAGACAGACAGGTAGAGAGAGAGAGAGACAGGTAGAGAGAGAGAGAGAGAGACAGACAGGTAGAGAGAGAGAGAGATAGACAGATAGAGAGAGAGAGAGAGACAGACAAATAAAGAGAGAGAGAGAGAGAGAGAGAAAGACAGGCAGAGAGAGACAGACAGATAGACAGAGACAGACAGACAGAGAGAGAGAGAGAGAGAGAGAGAGAGAGAGAGAGAGAGAGAGACAAAGACAGAGAAAGATAGAGAGAGAGAGAGACAGAGAGAGAGAGACAGACAGACTGTCTGTGCTTGCCCAGCTGATCTCGGTTGCCACGGTGATCGTTACCGACCCCCCCCCTGCTCCCCGGTAACGGACTGGGACTGATGTTTCTCAGCCCTTTCAGCCTCACATGCAGGACGTCAAACTGGTGCTATATATTCAAAACCATACATGATAGCAGCAAAATTTTTTCACGGTCAAGCCAGAAATGCCTTAAAGAGCACGCTCACCAAGTTTCATGGTCCTGGTGTCAGAAATGTGGAAATGCCAGCGAGTTGAAAAAGGGAGCAGTTTCGAAAATCCTCTTCCCGATTAACATTGGAGTGAATGGAGCCAGTGAGTGCTACTCTGGTCGGTCAGAGGCAGATAATTCAAAAACTGTAAATCCGACCGAAAAAGCGGACACATTGTGAGAGAGAAGACAAGTGTGGCTACAACTCTGGAAAATATCACTGTTATTGAGTGTAATTTGTGGCCGGGATCGTCACGGAAAGAGAAAATTTCTGATTTTTTTTCTGAGTCTCTCTCACTCTGTCAGTTGGTCTCCTGCACTCTGCTGCGCGAACATTCCGCCATACACACGCATTGAAAACCCTGAATTTTCCCGAAATCACTCATCATCGTTAAAGGGTCAGAGTTCAAAAACTATACATCGTAGGAAAAAAGTTCAAATACAACTTAAATAGACGAGACCTGTGCCTACGTTTTAAAGTTGGAATGGTGTTTCTAGGCGAACGTATGCCAGAGCAGGAGATGTTTGAAAAACGTTGCAGATTTGCGACATTTTTGACCTCGTCCCATTCATTCCTTATGGGAAATTTTTCGCAGTTTTTCGCGTCTTACGACGCGAAAAATTCGAATTTCAAAAATCTGAATGATAGCATACCGAGTCAGATCGAGACGCACGTTTTGATATATTTTTTGTTTGGGTGCGACAAACGGTGCGGGACTAGTTAGCTGCCAAAAACGAGCGGGAGGATGAAAAATATTACTAGACAATTCCCCACCGGGGAATCGCGAGAGTGGGCTGTGCGCTTTGCCCCGTGACGAAGAAACTACGAAAGCTAAGGCAAAAGTATGACATCATGTTGATCATTTGGAGTTTTATCTACATTTTATAGTTTGAATGGTGTGTCTAGGTCAACGTATGCCAGAGCAGGAGACTTGCGACTTTTTTGACTTTGTCCCATTCATCCTTATGGGAAATGTTTGGCAGTTTTTCGCGTCTTGCGACGCAAAAAAATTGACATTCTGAAAAACTACATGATAGCATACCAAGTCAGATCGACCTGCACGTTGTGATCTATTGTTTGTTTGTATGCAGACAGCGGTGCGGGAAGAGTTAGTGACAGAAAAAAGGGCCCTCAATGTACAGTGGGTTGGAAAATAAACACAGAGATAGAGAAAGAGACAGACAGATAGACCGAGAAAGACAGACAGATAGAGAGAGAGAGAAAGACAGAGACAGACAGTCAGAGAGACAGAGAGAGAGAGACAGACAGATAGAGACTGACAGACAGAGAGAGAGAGAGAGAGAGAGAGAGAGAGAGAGAGAGAGAGACAGAGATATATGTATAGACAGACAGATAGAGAGAGAGAGAGAGAGAGAGAGAGAGAGAGAGAGAGAGAGAGAGAGAGAGACAGACAGGTAGAGAGAGAGAGAGACAGGTAGAGAGAGAGAGAGAGAGACAGAGATATATGTATAGACAGACAGATAGAGAGAGAGAGAGAGAGAGAGAGATAGACAGATAGAGAGAGACAGACAAATAAAGAGAGAGAGAGAGAGAGAGAGAGAGACAGACAGACAGAGATATATGTATAGACAGACAGATAGAGAGAGAGAGAGAGAGAGAGAGAGAGAGACAGGTAGAGAGAGAGAGAGAGAGACAGACAGGTAGAGAGAGAGAGAGACAGGTAGAGAGAGACAGAGATAGACAGATAGAGAGAGACAGACAAATAAAGAGAGAGAGAGAGAGAGAGAGAGAGAGAGAGAAAGACAGGCAGATAGAGACAGACAGATAGCCAGAGACAGACAGACAGATAGAGAGAGAGAGAGAGAGAGAGAGAGAGAGAGAGAGAGAGAGAGAGAGAGAGAGAGAGAGAGACAGACAGACAGATAGAGACAGACAGATAGAGAGAGAGAGAGAGAGACAGGTAGAGAGAGAGAGAGACAGACAGATAGAGAGAGAGAGACAGACAGACTGTCTGTGCTGGCCCAGCTGATCTTGGTTGCCACGGTGATCGTTGCTGACCCCCCCCACCCCGCCCCCGGTAACAGACTGGCACAGCTGTTTCTCAGCACTTTCAGCCTCACATGCAGGACAACAAACTGGTGCTATATATTCAAAACCATACATGATAGCACCAAAAAATTTTCACGATCAAGCCAGAAATGCCTTAAAGAACACGCTCACCAAGTTTCGTGGTCCTCGTGTCCGAAATGTGGTAACACGAGCGAGTTGAAGAAGGGTGCAGTTTCAAAAATCCTCTTCGCGATTAACATTGGAGTGAATGGAGGAAGTGAGAGCTACTCTGGTCGGTCAGAGGCAGATAATTCAAAAACCGTAAATCCGACCGAAAAAGCGGACACATTGTGAGAGAGAAGACAAGTGTGGCTAAAACTCTGGAAAATATCACTGTTTTTGAGCATAATTTGTGGCCGGGATCGTCACGGAAAGAGAAAATTTCTGAGGTTTTTTTTGAGCCTCTCTCACTCTGTCAGTTGGTCTCCTGCACTCTGCTGCGCGAACATTCCGCCATACACACTCATTGAAAACCCTGAATTTTCCCGAAATCACTCATCGTCGTTAAAGGGTCAGAGTTCAAAAACTATACATCGTAGGAAAAAAGTTCAAATACAACTTAATTAGTCGAGACTTGTGCCTACGTTTTAAAGTTAGAATGGTGTTTCTAGGCGCACGTATGCCAGAGCAGGAGATGTTTGAATAACGTTGCAGATTTGCGACGTTTTTGACCCCGTCCCATTCATTCCTTATGGGAAATTTTTCGCAGTTTTTCGCGTCTTACGACGCGAAAAATTCGAATTTCAAAAATCTGAATGATAGCATACCGAGTCAGATCAAGACGCACGTTTTGATATATTTTTTGTTTGTGTGCGACAAACGGTGCGGGACTAGTTAGCTGCCGAAAAAGAGCGGGAGGATGAAAAATAATAAGAAGAAGAGGCGCGAGCAATAACAATAGTGGGCTGTGCTTCGCACAGCCCACTATGGACACCCTATAGCAGAGCTATAGAGGTGTCCATAGTGGGCTGGCGAGCACAGCCCACTAATTATTAAGAAGAGGCGCGAGCAATAGTAATAGTGGGCTGTGCTCCGCACAGCCCACTATGGACACCCTATAGCAGAGCTATAGAGGTGTCCATAGTGGGCTGGCGAGCACAGCCCACTAATAAAAAGACGCGCGAGCAATAACAATAGTGGGCTGTGCTTCGCACAGCCCACTATGGACACCCTATAGCAGAGCTATAGAGGTGTCCATAGTGGGCTGGCGAGCACAGCCCACTAACTAGACAATTCCCCGCCGGGGAATCGCGAGAGTGGGCTGTGCGCTTTGCCCCGTGACGAAGAAACTATGAAAGCTAGAGCAAAAGTTGAATTCCACGTTGATAATGTGGACTTGTATCTACATTTTAAAGTTCGAATGGTGTTCCTAGGTCAATGTATGCCAGAGAGAGAGAGAGAGAGAGAGAGAGAGGCAGACAGACAGACAGATAGACAGATAGAGAGAGAGAGAGAGACAGAGACAGACAGACAGAGAGAGAGAGAGAGAGAGAGAGAGAGAGAGAGAGATATGTATAGACAGACAGATAGAGAGAGAGAGACAGATAGAGAGAGAGAGAGAGACAGACAGACAGACAGAGACAGACAGACAGAGAGAGAGAAACAGACCGATATAGAGAGAGAGAGAGATAGAGAGAGAGAGATAGACAGATAGAGAGAGACAGATAGAAAGATAGATAGAGAGAGAGACAGGTAGAGAGAGAGACAGACAGACAGATAGAGATATATGTATAGACAGACAGATAGAGAGAGAGAGATAGAAAGATAGAGAGAGAGAGAACGACAGACAGAGAGAGAGAGAGAGAGAGAGAGAGACAGATAGATAGAGAGACAGGGAGAGACAGAGACAGACAGATAGACAGAGAGAGAGACAGAAAGATAGAGAGAGAGAGGCAGACAGATACAGATAGACAGAGACAGACAGATAGAGAGAGAGAGAGACAGACAGATAGACAGACAGATAGAGAGAGATAGAGAGAGACAGAGAGAGACTGACAGTCAGATAGAGAGAGAGAGAGACAGACAGATAGAGACAGACAGATAAAGAGAGATATATGCATAGACAGACAGATAGAGAGAGAGAGACAGACAGACTGTCTATGCTTGCCCAGCTAATCTCGGTTGCCACGGTGCTCGTGCTTACCCCCCCCCCCCCCCGCTAACGGACTGGGGACAGCTGTTTTCTCAGCCCTTTCAGCCTCACATGCAGGACGTCAAACTGGTGCTATATATTCAAAACCATACATGATAGCACCAAAATTTTTTCACGATCAAGCCAGAAATGCCTTAAAGAACACGCTCACCAAGTTTCGTGGTCCTCGTGTCAGAAATGTGGAAATGCCAGCGAGTTGAAAAAGGATGCAGTTTCGAAAATCCTCTTCCCGATTAACATTGGAGTAAATGGAGCCAGTGAGAGCTACTCTGGTCGGTCAGAGGCAGATAATTCAAAAACCGTAAATCCCACCGAAAAAGCGGACACATTGTGAGAGAGAAGACAAGTGTGGCTAAAACTCTGGAAAATATCACTGTTTTTGAGCATAATTTGTGGCCGGGGTCATCATGGAAAGAGAAAATTTCTGAGTGTTTTTTTGAGGCTCTCTCACTCTGTCAGTTGGTCTCCTGCACTCTGCTGCGCGAACATTCCGCCATACACACTCATTGAAAACCCTGAATTTTTCCCAAATCACTCATCATCATTAAGGGGTCAGAGTTCAAAAACTATACATCGTAGGAAAAAAGTTCAAATACAACTTAAATAGTCGAGACCTGTGCCTACGTTTTAAAGTTGGAATGGTGTTTCTAGGCGAAAGTATGCCCGAGCAGGAGATGTTTGAAAAACGTTGCAGATTTGCGACATTTTTGACCTCGTCCCATTCATTCCTTATGGGAAATTTTTCGCAGTTTTTCGCGTCTTACGACGCGAAAAATTCGGATTTCAAAAATCTGAATGATAGCATACCGAGTCAGATCGAGACGCACGTTTTGATATATTTTTTGTTTGGGTGCGACAAACGGTGCGAGACAAGTTAACTGCCAAAAAATCACGGGAGGATGAAAAATAATAACTAGACAATTCCCCGCCGGGGAATCGCGAGAGTGGGCTGTGCGCTTTGTCCCGTGACGAAAAAGCAAACATGGTATCAGCAAAATTTCTCCACCATCAAGCGGGAATGGCCTTAATTAACACAGTCACCAAGTTTTGTGGTCCCACTTTGAGAAATGTGGCAATAGGAGCGAGTTAGAGAAGGGTGCAGTTTTGCAAATCCTCTTCCTGATTTACAATGGAGTTAATGGGACAGTTGAGACCTACTCTTGTTGGTTAGGGGCCGATAATTCTAAAACCGTGAATCCCACCGAGAAAATAGACACATTGGGAGAAAGAAGACAAGTGTGGCTACAACTCTGGAAAATTTCACTGTTTTTGAGTGAAATTTGTGGCTGGGAGCATCATCTAAAGAGAAAATTTCCCTTACCATCTTTCAAGGGCCAGCATTCAAAAACTACACAGTATAAGAAAAAAGTTGAACACACCTCTAATAAACAGGATTTGTGCCGACATTTTAAAGTTTGAATGGTGTTTCTAGGTGAATGTATGCCAGAGCAGGAGATGTTTGAAAAACGTTGCAGATTTGCGACTTTTTTACAACGTCCCATTCATTCCTTATGGGAAATGTTTGGCAGTTTTTCGCGTTTTACGTCGCGAAAAATTGATATTCTTAAAAACTGAATGATAGCATACCGAGACAGATCGAACCGCACGTTTTGACATATTGTTTGTTTGTGTGCGCTCAACGGTGTGGGACGAGTTAGCGACAGAAAAAAAGAGCTCTCATTGTAAAGTGGATTGCAAAATAAACACTAGACAATTCCCCGCCGGGGAATCGCGAGAGTGGGCTGTGCGCTTTGCCCCGTGACGAAGAAACTATGAAAGCTAGAGCAAAAGTTGAATTCCACGTTGATAATTTGGACTTGTATCTACATTTTAAAGTTCGAATGGTGTTCCTAGGTCAATGTATGCCAGAGAGAGAGAGAGAGAGAGAGAGAGAGAGAGAGAGAGAGAGAGAGAGAGAGAGAGAGAGGCAGACAGACAGATAGACAGATAGAGAGAGACAGAGACAGAGACAGAGACAGACAGATAGAGAGAGAGAGAGAGAGAGAGAGAGATATGTATAGACAGACAGATAGAGAGAGAGAGACAGATAGATAGAGAGAGAGAGAGACAGACAGACAGACAGAGACAGACAGACAGAGAGAGAGAAACAGACCGATATATATAGAGAGAGAGATAGACAGATAGAGAGAGACAGATAGAAAGATAGAGAGAGAGAGAGACAGAGAGACAGAGAGACAGAGAGAGACAGACAGACAGATAGAGATATATGTATAGACAGACAGACAGAGAGAGATAGAAAGATAGAGAGAGAGAGACAGAGAGAGAGAAGGACAGACAGAGAGAGAGAGAGAGAGAGGGAGAGACAGATAGATAGAGAGACAGAGGCAGACAGACAGAGAGATAGAGAGACAGGGAGAGACAGAGACAGAGACAGACAGATAGAGAGAGAGAGACAGAAAGATAGAGAGAGAGAGGCAGACAGATACAGACAGACAGAGACAGAAAGATAGAGAGAGAGAGAGAGACAGACAGATAGAGACAGACAGATAGAGAGAGATAGAGAGAGACAGATAGAGAGACAGACAGGTAGAGAGAGAGAGAGAGAGAGACAGACAGATAGAGACAGACAGACAGATAAAGAGAGATATATGCATAGACAGACAGATAGAGAGAGAGAGACAGACAGACTGTCTGTGCTGGCCCAGCTGATCTTGGTTGCCACGGTGATCGTTGCTGACCCCTCCCCCCTGCCCCCCGGTAACGGACTGGCACAGCTGTTTCTCAGCCCTTTCAGCCTCACATGCAGGACATATAACTGGTGTTATATTTTCAAAACCATACATGATAGCAGCAAATTTTTTTCACGGTCAAGCCAGAAATGCCTTAAAGAGCACGCTCACCAAGTTTCATGGTCCTTGTGTCAGAAATGTGGAAACGGGAGCGAGTTGGAAAAAGGGAGCAGTTTCGAAAGTCCTCTTCACGATTAACATTGGAGTAAATGGAGCCAGTGAGAGCTCCTCTGGTCGGTCAGAGGCAGATGATTCAAAAACCGTAAATCCGACCGAAAAAGCGGACACATTGTGAGAGAGAAGACAAGTGTGGCTAAAACTCTGGAAAATATCACTGTTTTTGAGCATAATTTGTGGCCGGGATCGTCACGGAAAGAGAAAATTTCTGAGTGTTTTTTTGAGGCTCTCTCACTCTGTCAGTTGGTCTCCTGCACTCTGCTGCGCGAACATTCCGCCATACACACTCATTGAAAACCCTGAATTTTCCCGAAATCACTCATCATCGTTAAAGGGTCAGAGTTCAAAAACGGTATATCGTAGAAAAAAAGTTCAAATACAACTTAGATAGACAAGACCTGTGCCTACGTTTTAAAGTTAGAATGGTGTTTCTAGGCGAATGTATGCCCGAGCAGGAGATGTTTGAAAAACGTTGCAAATTTGCGACATTTTTGACCTCGTCCCATTCATTCCTTATGGGAAATTTTTCGCAGTTTTTCGCGTCTTACGACGCGAAAAATTCGTATTTCAAAAATCTGAATGATAGCATACCGAGTCAGATCGAGACGCACGTTTTGGTATATTTTTGTGTGGGTGCGACAAACGGTGCGGGACTAGTTAAGTGCCAAAAACGAGCGGGAGGATGAAAAATATTATTATTATTAAGAAGAGGCGCGAGCAATAGTAATAGTGGGCTGTGCTCCGCACAGCCCACTATGGACACCCTATAGCAGAGCTATAGAGGTGTCCATAGTGGGCTGGCGAGCACAGCCCACTAACTAGACAATTCCCTGCCGGGGAATCGCGAGAGTGGGCTGTGCGCTTTGCCCCGTGACGAAAAAACTACGAAAGGTAAGGCAAAAGTATGACATCATGTTGATAATTTGGAGTTTTATGTACATGTTATAGTTAGAATGGTGTGTCTAGGTCAACGTATGCCAGAGCAAGAGATGTTTGAAAAATGAAGATTTGCGACTTTTTTAACCCAGTCCCATTCATTCCTTATAGGAAATGTTTGGCAGTTTTTCGCGTCTTACGACGTGAAAAATTGATATTCTGAAAAACTGAATGATAGCATACCGAGTCAGATCGAGCTGCACATTGTGATGTATTGTTTGTTTGTGCGCACAGGCAGATAGAGAGAGAGAGACAGACAGAAAGAGAGAGAGAGACAGACAGACAGACAGAGAGAGAGAGAGAGAGAGACAGACAGACAGACAGATAGAGAGAGAGAGGCAGACAGATAGAGAGAGAGACAGACAGATAGAGAAAGAGAGACAGACAGGTAGAGAGAGAGAGAAAGACAGAGAGAGAGAGAGAGAGAGAGAGAGAGAGAGAGACAGACACGCTGTCTGTGCTTGCCCAGCTGATCTCGGTTGCCACGGTGATCGTGCTGACCCCCCCCCCCCCCCCGCTAACGGACTGGGGACAGCTGTTTTCTCAGCCCTTTCAGCCTCACATGCAGGACGTCAAACTGGTGCTATATATTCAAAACCATACATGATAGCACCAAAATTTTTTCACGATCAAGCCAGAAATGCCTTAAAGAACACGCTCACCAAGTTTCGTGGTCCTCGTGTCCGAAATGTGGTAACACGAGCGAGTTGAAAAAGGGTGCAATTTCAAAAATCCTCTTCGCGATTAACATTGGAGTGAATGGAGGAAGTGAGAGCTACTCTGGTCGGTCAGAGGCAGATAATTCAAAAACCGTAAATCCGACCGAAAAAGCGGACACATTGTGAGAGAGAAGACAAGCGTGGCTAAAACTCTGGAAAATATCACTGTTTTTGAGCATAATTTGTGGCCGGGATCGTCACGGAAAGAGAAAATTTCTGAGTGTTTTTTTGAGGCTCTCTCACTCTGTCAGTTGGTCTCCTGCACTCTGCTGCGCGAACATTCCGCCATACACACTCATTGAAAACCCTGAATTTTCCCCAAATCACTCATCATCGTTAAAGGCTCAGAGTTCAAAAACTATACATCGTAGGAAAAAAGTTCAAATACAACTTAAATAGTCGAGACTTGTTCCTACGTTTTAAAGTTGGAATGGTGTTTCTAGGCGCACGTATGCCAGAGCAGGAGATGTTTGAATAACGTTGCAGATTTGCGACGTTTTTGACCCCGTCCCATTCATTCCTTATGGGAAATTTTTCACAGTTTTTCGCGTCTTACGACGCGAAAAATTCGTATTTCAAAAATCTGAATGATAGCATACCGAGTCAGATCGAGACGCACGTTTTGGTATATTTTTGTGTGGGTGCGACAAACGGTGCGGGACTAGTTAAGTGCCAAAAACGAGCGGGAGGATGAAAAATATTATTATTACTAGACAATTCCCCGCCGGGGAATCGCGAGAGTGGGCTGTGCGCTTTGCCCCGTGACGACGAAACTATGAAAGCGAGAGCAAAAGTTGAATTCCACGTTGATAATTTGGACTTGTATCTACATTTTAAAGTTCGAATGGTGTTCCTAGGTCAATCTATGCCAGAGAGAGAGAGAGAGAGAGAGAGAGGCAGAGACAGAGACAGACAGACAGATAGAGAGAGAGAGAGAGAGAGAGAGACAGACAGAGACAGACAGACAGAGAGAGAGAAACAGACCGATATAGAGAGAGAGAGATAGAGAGAGAGATAGACAGATAGAGAGAGACAGATAGAGAGAGAGAGAGACAGAGAGAGACAGATAGAGAGAGAGACAGACAGACAGATAGAGATATATGTATAGACAGACAGATAGAGAGAGAGAGATAGAAAGATAGAGAGAGAGAGACAGAGAGAGAGAAGGACAGACAGAGAGAGAGAGAGACACAGATAGATAGAGAGACAGAGGCAGACAGACAGAGAGAGAGAGAGAAAGACAGAGAGATAGAGAGACAGGGAGAGACAGAGACAGAGACAGACAGATAGAGAGAGAGAGAGACAGACAGATAGAGACAGACAGATAGAGAGAGATAGAGAGAGACAGATAGAGAGAGACAGACAGTCAGATAGAGAGAGAGAGAGACAGACAGATAGAGACAGACAGATAAAGAGAGATATATCCATAGACAGACAGATAGAGAGAGAGAGACAGACAGACTGTCTGTGCTGGCCCAGCTGATCTCGGTTGCCACGGTGATCGTGCTGACCCCCCCCCCCCTGCCCCCCGGTAACGGACTGGCACAGCTGTTTCTCAGCCCTTTCAGCCTCACATGCAGGACGTCAAACCGGTGCCATATCTTCAAAACCGTACATGATAGCAGCAAAATTTTTCACGGTCAAGCCAGAAATGCCTTAAAGAACAAGCTCACCAAGTTTCGTGGTCGTTGTGTCAGAAATGTGGTAACGGGAGCGATCTCAAAAAGGGTGCAGTTTTGAAAAACCTCTTCCCGATTAACATTGGAGTGAATGGAGCCAGTGAGAGCTCCTCTGGTCGGTCAGAGGCAGATGATTCAAAAACCGTAAATCCGACCGAAAAAGTGGATGCATTGTGAGAGAGAAGACAAGTGTGGCTACAACTCTGGAAAATATCACTGTTTTTGAGCGTAATTTGTGGCCGGGATCGTCACGGAAACAGAAAATTTCTGAGGTTTTTTTTGAGTCTCTCTCACTCTGTCAGTTGGTCTCCTGCACTCTGCTGCACGAACATTCCGCCATACACACTCATTGAAAACCCTGAATTTTCCCGAAATCACTCATCGTCGTTAAAGGGTCAGAGTTCAAAAACTATACATCGTAGGAAAAAAGTT
Source organism: Acanthopagrus latus (assembly GCF_904848185.1). NCBI lineage: Eukaryota > Metazoa > Chordata > Actinopteri > Spariformes > Sparidae > Acanthopagrus > Acanthopagrus latus. Next base: position 6,804,973 of record NC_051057.1, on the reverse strand, counting down.
CAAATACAACTTAAGTAGTCGAGACTTGTGCCTACGTTTTAAAGTTAGAATGGTGTTTCTAGGCGAATTTATGCCCGAGCAGGAGATGTTTGAATAACGTTGCAGATTTGCGACATTTTTGACCTCGTCCCATTCATTCCTTATGGGAAATTTTTCGCAGTTTTTCGCGTCTTACGACGCGAAAAATTCGAATTTCAAAAATCTGAATGATAGCATACCGAGTCAGATCGAGACGCACGTTTTGATATATTTTTTGTTTGTCTGCGACAAACGGTGCGGGACTAGTTAGCTGCCAAAAACGAGCGGGAGGATGAAAAATATTATTATTATTATTATTAAGAAGAGGCGCGAGCAATAGTAATAGTGGGCTGTGCTCCGCACAGCCCACTATGGACACCCTATAGCAGAGCTATAGAGGTGTCCATAGTGGGCTGGCGAGCACAGCCCACTAATTAAGAAGAGGCGCGAGCAATAGTAATAGTGGGCTGTGCTCCGCACAGCCCACTATGGACACCCTATAGCAGAGCTATAGAGGTGTCCATAGTGGGCTGGCGAGCACAGCCCACTAATAAGAAGAGGCGCGAGCAATAATAATAGTGGGCTGTGCTCCGCACAGCCCACTATGGACACCCTATAGCAGAGCTATAGAGGTGTCCATAGTGGGCTGGCGAGCACAGCCCACTAATAATAATAATAATAATAATAATAATAATAATAATAAATACGGTGAAAAACAGTTGATTGACATTGAAGTTGCCAAGCATGAGCTTCACAAATAGCTGTCCTGTGTAATTCATTCAGCTTGCCAGGAGTATCACCTGGAAGTCTGGACTACCACCCTGTGAGTTTGTGGGAGGTCTGTCTGGCTTTCTCTTTTTGTCTTATTGAAAATAAACCCTGTGAAGGTTGTTTGTCATTGTTATTGAGGCTATACTTCTTTGAATATGTCTATTTTAATCTTCTCTTTCAGCATTTTGTCTCAGGCTAGACAGTCCGTCAGGACAACACAATCCATTGAAAAAGAAGCTATTTTAGTTCAGAGTGTGTTTTGTGCATCTAAAGCTATTGCAGTAATGCTCAGAAATGATAACAGTGCCAAAAAAGACTTTTTGGGGTTGTCCTATCTTTTAAAAACACTTGGTATTAATGCATAAGCTCTATCTGGTTACATTATCTGGATAATGACATCTGGTCCATTGGCCTTTTCACTTATATTTGGACTTAATTTACATCTATGAATAGACAGTGTCCCAGTACACTGTGATGTCCTCTGATGTTGTGTTTTATCTTGTTTAGAATGTCTGACTTGTTTTAATATATTTTTCATTTGATATGGTAAACATATCAATTCCACACTATGAAGGAGGCCATCAATTCACAATGGGTAATTTTGATGCAAATTTAAAACAAATTAAGTATTTTTTACTGTTAATACTTATAAACCCTTAATTATATTTTGAATGCAGGCATTTAATTATTACAGTGGGACATGGCTATTTTTACTCTTTGACCACTGCAAAGTAGTTATGCAGGGCTGAGGAGCTTGTCAACAAACATGCTGCATCCATTGCCACTAGAAATATGGACAGGCATCGTTCATTTTCAAGACAATACTGGCTAGCAGTCATCCTACTACTAATTGTGGCTTAATGGGCTTGATGGGCAGCAGGAAGAGGTTGAGTTTAATAACCTGACAAGCTGTGGTGAGAAGCTTTTCTTAAGAATTTAAGTACTGCATTTACACCTAGCTGAGATCCATTTACAATGTGGTCTGGCGCTGAATATTACATTTTAGTAGTAAAACCTCTGTTTGGAAGTCAAAAGATTTTTATTTTTATTTTTTTATGATAATTATGCTCAACTTAGTTTATCTTGCCAGCTTTGAAAATATTGAATGATGAAAAATGTAGTGCAAAGAACTGCATGCTGCATGCTGCATGCCTTGTCTGCCTTAATATCAAACAATCACCCCAAAGTTTGTTGGGGTCGGTAAACCAGACCTTCTATTCACTACTTATTTTGCACTTTCTATTTGACTATCACAGTAACAGCTGTCACTGTTTTAATACTGTTTTTTTTAACTAAGTGCAGTGGAACAATTTAAGTAGCTTAAAGATGACACAGACAGTGCAACATTGAATTTTTTCAAAATAAAATAAAAAATAAACCTTTGCCAAATCCAAGATTACTGTGAGGTTTTCAGGTTAATCCTGAAACGAATACCTCATGAAATGTGAGATTATTATTTGAGAGCAGGAGTCATATGAACATAAGTATGTAAACATTTAATGAACAACAGCAGGAGTGCCACAGAGCATCTGGGGGCTAATTCTCGGTGCTACCTAAGTCTTTGTAATCTGACAGCTGTATGACTAAGATGACTTGCACAACACAAATCCCCTCATTAGAGGTGACATGGTGTGGGTTTCAAAGAGGCACCTTGCCGCCCAGTTGTTTCTTTCCTTGACTCACTGTATCTCAGGCTTGATCGCTGCCTTCCCCTCCCACACACGACTGTTTGATATGTTGTCTTCTTTGTCTGCTTGATCGGCATGCGGCACAGCGGAATTGCATTATAAGATAAAAATGCATTGCGTGGGTTAATTAAAAAGAATTGTGATCGGCGCGTAAGCGCTAGTGGAGATAATGAGTACAGACACACACGCTCACACATGCACGCACGCACACACACACACACACACACAGACACACACAAGAAAAATTACACCAATTAGCAGTTGTGTGTTTATCATGGATTATTTATCTCCTTTACTTTATTGTTCTGCTTTATGAGTGAAGATAAAGGAAAAACAAAGAAAAGTAAGAAAGGGCATCCCACTTATTTGTGTCTGTTCACTGAAACAACTGACACACTCTTTACTTTGTATATTTATACGTGTGGGTGTCTGCGTCACGCACCTGCAATATCTTTTCTTAATTTCATGCATACACTCCTCCCTGAATATGCACTTCTTCTAACATCACATCTTTCCCTTTAATGGCTGATGTTGGTTAAGATGCTCTGCTGTAAAGCCCCGTACCATTTGGTACACTCTCAAAGTGTTTTACTTCAGCATTTATATTTAAGCAGGCCTTCCCACCCCCTGCCATAAATTAGGAATGCAAAGTAAGGTTGCATAAAAAGACACACTTGACTTATATGCTCAAAATACAGAGGAGATTCAGCGGAAGTTGGGTGACACCTCCCTTATCTGTGCAATCTGCGAGTCTGTCGTCACCAGGAGAGCTGGAGTAATAAACTTAAACTCAGAGAAGGACTGAAGCTCAGCTGTAGCCAAGCAAATGCAGATGCAGGAGTGGTGCTGTCAGATTTTTATTTTAGATTTTACAACTTAAATACCATCAAAACAGGGAGTTTCATGGTTGATTAAATAATGCATGGAATCTATGATCGATCTGATAACAAGTTAATGTAATGGATTTGATTGTGAGTGTAGTGTCTTTTTAAAATGCAGTGATTTTTAGTTTTTGTGCTTTTGACTGCTTTTCTTTTGTGCAAATGCTCAGCACCGATCATAAGGCTGTCTCGCTTTTCTAGTTATATCTGCTGGCCTTGTCTCATGTTTATCTAACCAGTCAATAAATAAACTTTAGTGTCAAACGCTTCCATCTGAGACTCCAGTCCTCCAATCCCTCGCCAACCTTACACACCCTGCCAAATGTGGCATGGAGAAAAGCATGCTTTATCAGCTCATATACGCCAGGGCTTTATGAGTTATTCTTTATATAAACAGCTGACATTAACGCTGTCCTATTATCCCACTGATGAATGCTAATGGGCCCTCCCCGCCCAGCATCACACACGCACACACACAAACACATGATTACACGTGCACATACACATTTGGATCTGGCTGAGTGCCTCTTCAGTGTATTATTTTGTGGCCTTGATGAGGCACCCAAGGCCATTATCATGAGCCGTTCCAGCAGCAGGACTGACACCAGCTGTCAATCATCAAGAGATTTAAACCAATCAGAATGGCTTTCATAAAGGGACTCAGATATACACACACACACACACACACACACACACACACATATATATATATATATATATATATATATATATATATATATATATATATATATATATATATATATATATATATATATATATACACACACACACACACACAGTGTTAAGGTTTTCACAGGCGTTGTAAGGTCGAGAGACATTTTGTTATAAGTACTGATTATCATGTAACATTTTTCAAACTTTTTTCAAAACAGAGAACTATCTTAAAATAATCTGAACTCATTCAGATAATTGGTACTTGTTCTGACAGTATACTGCTGTTTGTTGGAAAGGCTGTTTCCGACAGTGTGCCCACAGCAAATTGTCAGAGAGAAAGACAGATTTAGAGACACATAAAGAAAACTGAAGTGTTACATAACATGCGAAACAGTGGAAACAGCTCTGATTAGAAATCTTTGATCAAGCCTCCAACTGTCGGTGTGCCTCCCTCGCTTTGTTGTCTAAATGAGACACCTTGTCTGGCGAGTTTTGAAGGAAAACAAAGTGGCGAGGTGCCCGGCTACATTGTCGAGCCAGCACGCTGAAAGGAGATAAGTCTGTTGAGCTTCAAGCTTGAAGAAGAGAGAGAGGAGGACACTCCTTTCCTTTTCTACTCTCACTTTACCGATTTCTCACCAAACAAACACACATGACTTTTCTTATTCAACAGTTTTGTTTTTACTGGGTTTACACACGCAGTCTGTCTTTATTTTTGCACCATTAATGGATTGTAAAGGTTATGCCCTTTGGAGAAATGTGACATGCTTGCCTCAAACATCATTATTGCCAGTAATTTTTGCCCAGGCCAGATGAGATATGTAATCTCTCCAGCAAGTTCTGGGTCTGCCCCGGGGTCTCCTTGCAGTTAGGCGTGCCTGGAAAACTGCTAAAGAGAGAGGTACCCAGGAGGCATCCAGATCAGATGCCCGAACTACCTCAACTGGCTCCCTTCAATACAAAGGAGTGGCGGCTGTGCTGCGAGCTCCCTTTGGATGCCCGAACCTTAACTTTAAGGCTAAGCCCAGCAACCCTGCAATGAATTTTAGCTATTATCCACAGTCTCATTCTTTTTGTAACCACGCACAGCTTGTGAGCATGGGTCAGAGCTGAAACACAGATGGATTAGTAAATCCAAGATTTGCCGCTCAGCCTTTGGTGCTGCTGAAGATGCACCAAACCACCTGTCCATCTCACACTCTCCCATCATACATGAAAAAGACCCTGAGATACTTAAACTTCCTTGCTGGGGGCAGGAGCCTATCACTCAACCGGAGGGGACAATCAGCTGTTTTCAGACAGAGAACCATGGCCTCAGACTTACATGCTTTCTGACCTTCTTCCCAACTAGTTCACTCACAGGTACAAACTGCCCCAGTGCGCCTGCTCAAGGTCATGGCCCGCAGAAGCCAGCAGAACCACATCATCTGCAGAAAGCAGAGATGCAGTTATGGGGTTCCCTGGTGAAGTCCAATGCCCATCAGAATGGTATCCGACATTGTACCAAGTGAACAGACACAGCTCTCACTTTGGCCACACAGGGACTGAATAGGTCGTAACAACAGCCCCAGTACCCCATACTCCCACAGTACTCCCCATGGCACTCCAACAGGGACACAGTCATGGGCCTTCTTCAAGTTCACAAAACACATAAATATTGTTTGGGCAAGCTCTCTTGACTCTTCTTTGGGTTTGACTGAAAGTTTCTCCAATTTACTGTGGTTCAGCCTTTAAAACCAGGAAAAGACAACATATCATGATACAATGATATATGTAATATATGTATATATAGTCTCGACGATGTGTCATACTCAATAATAATGTATGTTTCTCAGGCCTAACTCAGATTAACAAAACAAAACCCCTTTAAATGCAAGTCAGCTTCTACCCTTGGTTGTTCTATGGTGACTGTACCATCAAACTACGGTTTCAAATCCCTCATTTCATTAAACCTACAATGACTGTAGAAGCTAACAGAATCACGGTATGTTCTGGAGTGTAAGAATAAATATTAAATAAAATATGACACTAAAACCCTTGGGCAAGTCAATTCTGCACCAAGGTTAACATTTAATTCTTGTTGGTGAGGGAAGTTAGTCTACTCTCCTGACTAGCATGCTGGTAAAGCCCACACAGTCTGCCGACCCCGAGGCGAGCTGCGGGCAATGTTAGAGCAGTTGAGCATGGAGAGGAAACACAACAATAACCCCCAAACCCTGCCCGACTAACACAGTCTCTCTTTCTTTGTCTCTCTCTTTCTTTACCCCCTCACTGACTTAGAAACAGGTGAGCGCTCCCCTCCAACCTCACCCATCCCGTTTTTCGTCTTTTCTCTTCAGCGCTATCTGCTGGATTCATCATGTGCTTGTGTGGGCGAGTGTGTGTGTGTGTGTGTGTGTGTGTGTGTGTGTGTGTGTGTGTGCGCGCAGTTCAGTTCAGATAAATCTGGCCAATGTTTGATACAAGCTGGTTAGAGGGAAAACAGCAACCCACATTCCAGAGCAGTGCAGTCAGTCTCACCGTGGTGTCCCGTGTCTGCAGCGAGGACCTTGCACTCATCCAGGAGTTCCCTCTTAATTCTCCCTGAAACACTCTCAGGGACGAAAAGATTGCAGGAGTCGTGCATGTTGTGCAAGAGCAATTAAATCCATAGATGTACTTACCATGTCTTTCTTAATTGTTGCCCACTGGCCCTAACCAATAGGTGCTGCTCTGTATTCAACTCCATTCACACAGCAGTACAAAACAGACACATTATTTTCTCTTATCCTTATGTTCTCTGTTCAGTATTATCTGTTTTTCCAGTTCAATTTCTGTTTCTCTTCCCTGCTCCGCCTTTCTACACTCCAAAAAACTGCAGCTTGAACAATTCATTTAATCTACAACCTGGCATGTTTATCGTTCTCACAGAAGAGCAAAACAATCTGGGATGGGATTCAATTTTTTTTTAATTTAATGCCGATCACAAATATCTGACATCAGCTTTAATACTTACAAATGTATTTCCTTCCTTTATTTTGACAGTTATTTAATTGTCTAACTTTCATGAATGAACTACCTCCAGAAAAGACTAAATTTAATTGTAAATTACACAACCTGCACATTTCTTACACAGTGGGCACTGTCACTTCATCCTCTGTGAGGTCTTTAAATGGTGAATCACCAGACACACTCTAGTCCAGCCTGGGAGTGTGAACTGTTGAGCCCTGAGCGCCACAACGGTCTCTCCTCTCCTAATTAGCCATTGCCACTGAACCCCTGTTGGAATGTCATGACCCCCTGAAGGAGCAGACCAGAGCGGGTTTTATTTTCTGCCTTTTCTCTCAAGGCCTGAGCTGATCTTTAAGCCTCATTTAGCACTGGTCACCTCCTCTTTTTACCTTTAAGTGGGCTTGGTTAGCTTCAGCATTGTGCTGACTTGTAGTGCTTCTTGATCGACCCGACCACTTTGCACGCTACTCCCTAGTTTATTGTGTATTTGTTTGTTTGCTTTTTTCATTTTGTGTTCAGCCTCAGTCTGTCTTCCCTGTACCTCGCTATGTACTGTTTTTTGAGGTATTTGTATTTATAGTGCTACTAATGTCTAGGGAAGTTTTACCTGTTCCCTCAGCTACATTATCTGACAGCTTAAGTAAGCAGTTTGTTCAGAAATATAGATGTTAGATAAATCACAAAATGAGTTCAGATTTAAGAAGAGCTCCACCTCAGCTAGAAGGAAATGCAATGCAGTGGTGCAACAAATGCTTCCTACTCATCAACACATGGATATTCTGGTGATTCCAGTATATAAGAGTGAATCTCTCACAAGGACTGATGCCACTTATGTGCATCTCCTAATTACACTTTGAAAACAAGACTTTGCTTGTGATTTAGCTATTTTTATTGAACTGAACTGAGTGGATCTGAATATTTTGTCCACAACTGTGCTTATCATTTCCCATGTTAATTCAGACTCAGAACTTTTTAAACGATAGTATAGGGCTTTCTGTTTGTCCTTGTCTTCAGTATTATGGTGATTTTTGTTTTTTTACCTCGACTTCTTACCTTTATGCACTGGGAGCAAAAGAGTCAACATACTCAAAGTTTCGTCATTGAGCACATTTTTATAGCATATTTCTCTATAGAAAATCCTTAATTAAATAACTTTGCTGATTTAAGTTTGTCACCAGAATGTTTCAGCCACCAGCTGTGTATAGATTCCTGCACACAGCCTGCAGCAGCAAAACGCAAATTACAGATTAAGTGTAATTCCTTCAATAAGTGCATGTGTTTAGAGGATGAGAGCAGGTAACCGAATGCGCACGGCTGGAAGTGTCATTTAGTTGATTCCTTCAACAGCAGGGAAACAGATTGCAAATGTGTAAATGAGCAATTACAAAAATAATGCTTCTCAACATCTCGTTATTAACTTCACGTCTTTATTAGAAATATATACGGCAGTGATGATCACGGTGTGTGTGTGTCACTGTGGGCGTGTGTGGGTTTGTGCAATTTATATAGACACCAAGTCAGTTAATCGTCCACCAGCTTTTCTGCCCATAAGCTCCTCTTGCACAGCTCTATTAGCATTCAGGGTGGCTCCCCTCTTACCTTTACACACAAACACACACACGTACACACACCATCGACTCACAGGGACAGACTGAGAATGAGAATGATGGAAATAAGTGCTTAACAATTCAGAACAACTTTCACAACTTAATCCCAAGCACATAACACAGCAGACAAATGTAGTTCCCAAGGACAGTCTGCGAAAAGGCCGTCAGCAGGGGAATACGAGAGAGACAAAGCAGAAAATGTTGCTCTTCTCGGAATTGTGAATCAGCCTCTTTGCAAAGAAAATGAACAAAATAATTTGTCATTCACTGTTGTTCCATGACAAAGTTTCACACCGCACTGGCCTTTTCTTTCCCCTCTACACAAGATATCTGTTGTTTGGTCTTGCCGGTATTCATTTTCTTGCCTTTCTAGTTTAATTAAGAAATGCAAAAATCATGTCTCCCCTGTTATCTCTTCTGAACAGGGTGGGAGGTGGCAGAGAGTGGCAGAAGTTGCCAACACTGTTCTCTATCAGCAGTGCTGTAGCCTGAAAATGTTTCACCTGACTTGCTCTGCAGGCTGTGTGTGGATGTGCATGTGACTAGATAATTCAGATTAGAGTTTAAATGATTCAGGCTTCAGACAGCTGATATCTGAAGCATTTTGTGCCATGTTTCAGTTTTAACTACTTATATGCAGAAACCCCAACTCCCTCAGACTCCTGAGTGAAAGTCCCAGGCTAAGTCATCTCAAACATCAACACCATCCTTCTCCTTGTGCAGCATTGTTACTACTATACTACATTGTGTCACCTGATTTCCTCCTTTACCATCCTTAAAATTTCTATGGCCCTCACCTAACAATATATGTAAATATAGGTTGTACCAAGCTGTTTGTCCACACGACCTGTACTCTTTTACTGGTGTGGACGGGCTGGATCACCATGTGGAATTGAAATTATTGAAGGATAGCCTTGATGCACGTACACAGTTAATAACTGTGCATTGTGTTTTTCACTAGTTAATGATACACTAGTATCATCTTGATGTGTTTGCATAGAGTGACATATCTACTTTCAAAAACACAAAACTGCTTGTCAGTGTCCTTCCTTGTCAAACGGAAGTTGTCTTTTCTCTGTCCTTCTCTTCTCCTCCTGTCAGTTCATTAGTAGTCACTGAGCTCTGGGTGCTCTTCTTCTCCCCTCATCTCTCTAAAGTTTGTGCTTGTCTTCCCACTCCCTCCTCTCTCTGCTCCCTCTCTCCGTGGCTAATTACTGCTCAGATGTCGCTCTGGTTTGCACATTCACCCCATCACTGCAAACAGCCCTTCAGCAAGGCTGTCCGTTCACTCAGTTGTAAACACGTCACCTTTTTGACAATTTTCCGTCCAATTTCTTTTTTTCTCACTTTGAGACGCTTTAGATGAGCGGATGTAAGAAAACGGGGCTTTCAAGGGAAATGTGATAAAATCAGTTTGCTTCGGCGACCGTCTGTGCTCATCCGTCCCTCGGCCCTCTTTTACCTCTTTTTCCGTCCACACCTACACCGCCTCTACACTATCGGGGTGGCTATCCCTCTCCGCACTGCTGGTTGTGAACGTGTTAATTCTTGATTAGAGTTCACGCTTTCAACTCTGATTTGCTTCGTGGAGTGAGAAATCACTTTCTCAATGAGAATAATTGAACACGGGCAGGGGGGTGCCAGCTCATTACCCGCAAATCACAGGGAGCAGGGGCACCTTAGCCGAAGACAATAATGACTTCAGGGAATAAAACAGGGCCGCCAGCGTGGAACCAAAGCAGCGTGGGCAGCAGAGAACAAAGCTGGGAGAGGAAGATGCACACTCGAAACACTTTCTTTAGGTGAAATAATTGTTTGTGCTTATCTACTGACATTTTTTGTTGATTTGATTTATTTTTTCTCTCAGGGGGCAGTGTCTAGTCTTTAGAGGGACGTGCTGGGTTGTTGAAGAAGGAGCTAAGCTAGGTGTTACTGTTGTGAAGTGAATTACATCAGGGGCCAAAAGTATGTCCTCCTTAAATGATCATTCAAAAACCATCAGCACCAAAACTTGATTCCAACTAAAAGGAGAAGAGAGAAACATATACACAGGCAAATAAAAGTATACACTGTAACAGCTAAGGCTACATAGCCAAGCTCTTCTGATTCCAGACAATGAGGCTCTAGATGGACTTTGGAGACTGACAATGGCAAGTTTCCAACAGTGCAAAGTCATTCACTCCTGTTTATTTGATTTCCTTCTACTTTCTCACCCTCTCTTTCCCTCACCACTATTTTTTTTTTTAATATGCCACACATTTCCACTCTCCACAGAGTGCCAAATGAGTCCACTCTGACACAATGAGGCCCATTGTCACATTAGGCTTTTCTCACTGTTTTATAGGTCCCATTAAGGGGCCAATGCTTTTAAGTTGCTGAAGGAATGCAATAAGGCCCCGGTCGACAGTAAACATCCACATCTTGGGGCCACAGAGAAACATGAGACGGCGCTGCTTCACAATCTCGGCCGGAGAGACCCGTTTCATTTGCATCGGGCCAGAGAACAAAAGCGGTCACAGTCGGATGCAAACGGAGGAGGAATGAGGCAGTGTCATTTCAGAGCCAAGGAGATGGAGGAATATAAAGCCTCTTAAGAGAGAGGTTGAGGAGGAGAGTGTTCTTAGTGGGCCAATCAGACATTTCTGTTCCTCTTATACAGATGTAGTCATGGTAGCCACCCACTTCTCTCCATATTACTCTGTTCTTGATTGTGCACCATTTCTATCCAGTTTCTATTAAAGTTGGATATAGAAAGGGTATATAAAGACAAAATGTGTGGCAACTCAATAGTCTTGTAGCCACATCATAATCAAAACATTACTTAAAATGTTCGCTTTCCTAACAATTCCTGCAAAACTGGCATGCATCCATCAATGGTTAAGTGTTCTGTCGTATTGTCCTGGAACATCATTTACCTTGTAATTTAGTGCTCATCCCTTTAGAAAATAAATTCCCTAAGTTAAGGTGAATCTAACATCACCAGATAAAGCACTGACACATGGTGTCATCACTTCATTTGAAGAGTAAATTTGCTTTAGATGCAGTAGACGATCAGTCAAAGCAAACATAGTCACCTTTTTTTTCTTCCCCCCAAAGGTTATGCTGTTCTTAGGTGGAAGTACAAAAATATAGTTGGAAATGTCCTCTGATAAGAAGCTGTTACATCCCAGATTGAGCATTGCACCCACTCGCTATTTGTTCAGAAACTCAAACATGAAGACAAGAATGAGTGAGAGTGTAGTCATCCCAAACATGAATTAATACCCCGGGAGACAAATGATATCATGCTTAATTACAGTAGCTGACTATATAAACATACAGTATCTTTCAAAAAGACAGCATTTTGTTACCGGTTATAGATTACCTATCTCAAGCTAGTTTTAATCCTCATATTTCAACAAAATGAATGGACACCAGTGGCTGCCTCCAATGCCTAAAAACACTGAAAAATCTGACTTTGGCATACTTTTAAAATTCTTCTGCAGTAAAACATGCAAACTTACTAGTATAATCCTCTGAGCGCCTCATGGCTGGATGCCCACATTGAATTTGGAACATCCCAGATGGAGGTAATGGTTTCATTCCAGCAAGGAGCACCTCTGTAATGGGCCACACTTCTCCCTGCAGAGCAGTTCTCCATTGGAATTTTCTTCTCTTTATGGCTTAGGTACACAGTTCATGGGAGCTGTTGTGTAGAATAGGACCCCAGCTGAGCTCCATCACAACACACTCTGATGTCCCTGCATGCATTCATGATTTCAACCAGAACCACGCTGACAGTCTTTTCCATTTATAAACAGTGTACTTTTTGGGATGTGCAGCAGAAAGTGAACCTGCTGACGGTGTTTTATGATATATGATAGGCTGAAATATGAACAGATACCTTGATCTGTAAGCTAATTGTACCCTGTGTGTGCTCTGTCTGTGTGTTTAGATGCTGCAAATTGACTATCCACGCTGCGGTCTGTCTTGTTTGTTGTGAGGCTTGATGATTTCCCCATGCCCTTATCTCATCGGTGATTGCAATCACTTGTTGAATTTAGCCAGTGCATTATCTTCAACTGTCCTCTAACAGGCACACTCATTTGATCAATTGATACTTTGTCTAGTGTTGCACTCATTGCACTCAGAGCCACAATGCAAGCATATGAAGTAATCACAAGAATGTTCCAATTTTTTCCTTTCTTTCCTTCGTCGTTCCTGACCCTTCTCCTCCTAAAACACACAGCCCTGCCACCCACCCACACCCAGTGACACCTTCCTGGGGCCACTAGATTGCCTTGGCTGTGCCTAGAGTCTTTAGGGACCTCTCTTCATTACAGGCCCTCCACAGGCCCCTCATCTCCCACATGGCCCTCTTCATTTACCCCTGGCTGAGTGCAAGGACTCGGCTAAATGTCTTTCTGTCTGCGCCTTATCCAAGAATTCCAGCTTCCAAGTAAAACAAAATGGAAAGCACCCCCCCTCCAACTCACCCCACGCTGCTCCCATGACACCTCGGATGAATCTCCACTAACCACCCACCCCACCTGCGCAAATAAGACAGCAAACAACAGCTCATCTGTGGAATAGGCCGCTCAGCCTCTGTAATAACTCACCGCAATGTGTACCAAGGCTTTACTTGCTTTACCACTTAATTATTCATATTTCAACATCATTCACCCTCATTCCTTCTTTCTTGTTCATGTTTAGTGCATTTAGAATTTGAGGTCGCAGCGTGTTAAAACATCCTACAGGAGATGGAGGAGATTCCAGTGTGAATATCTCATCTCCATCGCTGCCATTATTACCTGCTGTTATGACATTTGCATCACAGTAACTGTGGTATTAAATAGTGAGGATGACAATTTGGCCACACGGCAGTGTAGTTTATTGGCAGCCACCGTGCAACTCAATAAGTCGGTGTGATTCTGACTCGCATAATTGCAGGAGCGGCTCCGAAAAATAATGATAATAAAATAAAGAAAACATATTTAATTACAATCCAGATCCAAACCGCGGGTGCTCTCATTGAAATTCAAACACCCTCAATTATTTCAACGGGGGTAACATTCACTCACTGACCTTCACAGTTTGAAAGATGGATTAAACGTTCTGAACAGTGGAAAGCAGACTGTCCTCCCACTCAATAACCTCAAAATGATGATTAATCTGTGAAAAGCACCACAGAGCTCTTTTTAATGCATGGGTAAAGACCCGGGATTCAGCTGGGACCCCCCGCTCAGCGGGGCTGCACACTCAACCCCCAGGATTATATGTTCAGAATCACCCCCCTTCACCTAAGCCAGGTGTATGGAAATCATAATTTCCTTTTGAACCATTTTTTTATGCACCAGAAACCCCGAAACTGCTTTAAACACCCCTTTGAAGTGCTATTCCAATGCAAAATGCCATGCACATCTGAACTCTTTGAAACACTTCTACAGTATTCAAACAACATTATTCACAGAGCTTGTAAGAATAAGAAGTGCTCTGGACAAAAGCCGGTGACGATAACTCAATTGGCAGTAATTCCTGCCCGTTTGAACCTCCGGCTCTCCGGTACAGGAGTGGTCTGCTCCGTTGCGGCCGTTATTGATGAGGTTTGGAAAAAGTCGCGGGGCTCTCCGTCCGCTTTGGGCCTTTGTTATTGACCTGGTGATTGATTTAAGCCCTCATAATTAGCAGGCCTAATTTAATTAAAGTGCAATTTAACGATACAGTGGGCAAAGGCAAAGGCAGCTGTGTCATTGATAGATCAGCCCGGGCCTGATATGAAACAGGCACTGGCAGATGATGTATTCCACACACAGCAGGTCTATCACTGACAGAGGCAGAGACAAAAGAAGAGACAAAGATGGTCGTGGGGAGACAAAGAGGGAGAGTGAGTGGCGCAACGAGAGAGACAGGCCTTTGTTTTTTCTAAATATCAGCTCCACAAACAGCACTGTCCGTCTCTCACCCCCACCCCTCCACTTCTCGCTGCTCTCTGTCCTGATGTGGACAAATGCAGCCTCACATCTCTGATCTAATTTGCTTAACAGCATTAGGAACCTGTCTGTCCCTATAATTCGCCTCAAGTAAATCCACGTCAGAGCCTGAACCTCTATGAGCCAGAAGCCATGTCTGTTCCAAAACACAACAAAGACAAATTTAAGGGCTAGGGGTCTTTGTTGATTAAAAAGATGTGTAGTGATGGTGAAGTTATATTAAACTTGACCAATTGTGTCTAGTGGGAAATTATGTAATAGATATAGAGATATATTGATATAAATGAAACACAAAGCCTCATGTCCCCACTTTGGCTGGTTATCATTTAGTGTCATCATTATTGGGATTCAGTTTTGGATTCTCACCTAATCCAAAGACATTTTTTTTGTTTTTATATAAAAGGGTAAATAACATTGGTATTTAAAGGTCAGTTAAAGAAAAAAAAAAGAGACATATATGTTATGTCTTCCACAAGATAAACATTTCCTGTTTTAGACAATACATTGCTAGCATTAGCTAATTATGAGGCCTTGTGGTCATGAAAATGTCATAAAAGATGCTGCATTCTTAAGCCATGTTGCAGAATATTCTTCTGTCATTCCATACAAGCTTCCTCAATTTCACATTGATGTTAATCACTGCTGTTGTGTAAGCAGTAATACTTTGGCACATGCGCACAGATGACATAAACACATACACAAGAGTGTAGGCTAAATCCAAACTTTGCAAACTCAGCAGTGTTGGGCACATTACTTTTAAAAAGTAAGTCCTTTTTTGGCAGCGCTCACGTTAGCCACACCCCTCCTGCTATCATCAGCGCTGTTATTCCCATCACTGGCTGTCAGTAGCAAAACAGTCTTTCCGAGTTTCCAC
Organism: Acanthopagrus latus; assembly: GCF_904848185.1. Classification (NCBI taxonomy): domain Eukaryota; kingdom Metazoa; phylum Chordata; class Actinopteri; order Spariformes; family Sparidae; genus Acanthopagrus; species Acanthopagrus latus. Next base: position 6,789,499 of record NC_051057.1, on the reverse strand, counting down.
TTGTCTTAAAAAATGAAGGAGTGATTCCAATTCAGAACAGGTTCTTGATACCCAACCCCACTCCCCACTGTACTAACCTAGCACAACAGCACATATCTGACTCCCTCTCCTCATTATCAAAAGGAATAGTACATCTAATCGGGAATGCAAGTGCCCTCCTTTGAACAAGGCTGGAGCCCATGGGTGCGGGGCGTGAAATATGAAAGACAACACATGTCCTCATCGGAGGACAGGCATCGCCTCGGCTTCTCCCGTTGGCACACAAACATAGGACTGTAGAATGGTAATCTCCCTCTCGCCCTCTCTCCCCCTCACACATACAAAGCAAGAGATAGCAGACGCCGAGGTCACACAGCTTTGATTTCCTTCCAGGTCTGCAGTTTCCAGTCCAAAAAGGAGCTAATAGTTTGCCAAACAAATGAAATATTAGCAGAAAGAGGGCCTAATATAGTACGCACTACGCTGTATTTTCTGTGTACAGCTCCATTTACGTCAACACAATAAATCCTAATTGCCTTGCATTGAAATCACCATTAGCTTATAACATTGTGATCCTTAAGATCGTAACAATGTAAAAAAGATAAGAAAGTCTGCTTAAACTGTTTGCCTTTCTGCTGACACCCATTAAGTGCCATTCAGGGAACTTGTGGTTTGAATGAAAGGGGTCATTATGACCCTCTCATCATCCACTAACCAGTTTAACTCTCTGTCCAGCCTTTTATAATGTTCCCTAATCCCCAGCATAAATGTACATAAGTGTCTCATGATCTTAGTCCTTGTGACGTATTGTTTTAATGGCACTGGAGTTTGATGGGCGGAGTTTTGGAATAAAGCTTTAAGGAAGGTGGGAAGGGTGGGGTCCATGGGTGCAACAGTCATGTCCTGTGTCTTCACAGAGGCCATTTTGGTGCATAGTCTAGCCCTAATGGCAGTTTTCTCTGCGGGGATAGATATAAAGGATAAAGGGCCTTCTGTAACATGACAATTATCCCATGTGTGAAGAATTCTGTCACAGGTACCCTCATCCTACACACTGCATATAAATCCATCGGCAGTTGATGAAGGCTGTTGCTCTATCTTGAAGTACACAAGCTCATATCTGTTACTCAAATGTAGGTGTCCACAGCCATAAAGCCCCTTTTAACTTTGCTAATAGAAAAAAATGAGACTCTGGCTCCGGTTAAGATGGAAAAATATTGGTAATTGCCTGATGAGGTCAAAGGAACTTTAATAGGACTATTAAGAGTTATTACCGGCAACTTGTCTGTGTATATCAGTGCCATTGTGCAATGCAGCGGTCCTGTGAAGTCCTGTTTGGTCCAGTCTGTTGTACAGTGTTTAGTTGAACTGCAATAACTGGAGGTAATGAGGGTACAATTATGGCTCCTTAACCTTTTGCGGAGCCTCGTCTGCTTTTTTTCCCCCTACTTGCTGAATGTTGCCAGCGTTTGTTACCTTTGGCTGCTTTAATATTTCCACAAGGGGTGTGTGTCACCTTGCACAATTATTTTTCCAAATGTTTAGCTGGCCGGATCCAGAGGGCCGTCTCTGCAAATATTTCATCAGCCTTTTTGCTAAATGCTCTGTTCAAATTGCTTGTTTCCTTTATTGTTCATATGGCGAACACAGCACCTCGATCAATTTAAGACATGTGTACATCCTGTTATTCAGCCTCCATTGTTCATTGTTGCGCCTATAGTAAGTGCATGTGTGACATCATCTGACAGGGAAACCTGTCCAATCCATGGAGCTGTCACACAGATGTGGAACTCAGCCCTAAAGGAGGGGTGGTGGCCAGAAACACACCATTCTCTGCAACCTTTGGACCTGTCCTTGTTAAGCCCTTGATGGGAAAGATCAGCTCAGGAGGGAGTCCTCGCCCTCCTTTCCCCTAACAACTACATGTTGTACTTCCCCATAGCAAATGGCATGACACATACACACATGCTTACAGTGGGTGTCCTTTAGGACAGTGGCTGATGGAGGATGACAGCTCCTCAACGCACACCCTTTGCCCTAACCCTTCAGCATAGGGCTTCAGTATGTGTGTGTGAGTGTGTGTGTGTGTGTGTACTTTTCCCTCCTGAGCAGACAGCTGCTACCTCCCGCCCATCCTCCCACTTTATTCCTTGCTCCTCTTACGGTTCTAACCTGCTTGTCCATTTGAAGGTAACAAGACTCTGCACTTTGCTCTCGCTCTCCCTCTCTCCTCCCCACTTTCCCTCTCCCTCTTTTTCTTATATGCGTCTCAATAATCTAATGCTGCAGCTGTCCGATGGCCAAGCCTCTAACACTTGCTTCCCTTCTTTGTTAAGGGGGATGGTGGATTTTTGGCCACAGATCAGGGCTCTGAGCCCTCACCACTGCAGGGTAGAAAGGGAGAGAGGTGGGGGAGGGAATGAGGAAAGGAGGGAGGGAGGGAGGGAGGGAGGGGATGGAGGGAAGTGTAGAGTGAGCGAGAAAGAGAAAGAGAGAGAGAGAGAGAAAAATGAGTGCCATGGTGAGTTGAAAAGCCTTGTTGCTTCCCCACTCCACTGGTTACCAAGGGATCAACGGGGTGCTAAAAGCACTCAGGGGAGGAAGAAGTAGAGGGTTTTTAGAGAGGAGGAAAGAGGAGACTCAGAATGACAGAGAGACAAAGAAAAAGAGAACAGAGGGTGAGTGGAGGGGCAGAGAAAGATGGATGTATATTTAGCCTGTGTCTCTCCTCTGCTGTCACTCAGGGCTTGGCTCTGCCACTGACACGGGGACAGACAATAAGTGGACTGGCAGTGAATATAAAGGGAGATGGTTTCCTCTGCTGCCTGTGGTCACAAGGAGACACTGACCCCTGTAACACTAACACAACACTGGGTCAGGCCATAGCCACGGAGTTAACATTTGGAGTGAAAAAATCTTCCGCTCCTACGGGTGGAACGTTTAATTTATTAACTAGCTAATGTGCAGAATGTATGCTAGGTAGCTATCAATAACACTCTGTGTAACCGTAGCATTGCCCCAGGCAAAATAGTCCTGGTGAGCCATTCTTACTGCCTGTTGTAACATAGCAAATGTTTATATTTTTAGATCAGTATATTTGGGGGGACATTTTGAGCATAATTGAAAATTGGATGGATGTTATTATGATTATGGCCCTGCATTAAAGAAAGAAGTGGACTTCAGGGCATTAAATGTCAGTTTTAACAAGTAATTATTTATCCTAGAGGAGCTTTGTATTCATGTGGTTAAAACACAGACTTTGTCTAGATGTCCACATTTTGAAGAGGCTGCTGGTTGATATCCCTGGTCTGGACTCTAATGAACCACAGTGACCACTTAAGCACTGTCTCGTGAATCAAATGTCAAGTGTCAGTCATGTCTTTGGAAACTGACATGTTGTGCATCAAATTATGTGAATCAAAACACCCCCAATGGCTGTGATATATCAAAACACTAGAACAAACAGGACCAGTGGTGTAAGATAGAACCATTATCAGTGTCAGCTACACAATGATGTAGTTTACAGATGTCACTATCTAGACCAGGAAGGTGTGAGGCTGCTAACTGCACTTACCGTACATCAATGAGAAAACACTTCAGAAAGTTCAGATCTTAACATGTTTTCAGCTTCTTCCACTTTGATTAAAGCATTATCTACTCTGTCCCATTACTCTCATTCACATCTCTTTCCCTCTCTTCTTTTCTCCATTGCCACGTCGCTCAAGAAATTCCACCTTTTTCATCACCAAGTTCTTCTCTCCTTTCATGCCATTTTCACACTTCCTCTCAGTTTTTTTTTTTACACAGTGGTGCATACCTGAATAGAGATATCACCTTTCTCTGGTGCTGCTCTGATATCTACCTGTGCCATTTTATGGTGATTTCACCTCTCAAATTCACACGCTCAGCTGACATGGTGGTCCCTTTGGCCTGGTGAAAGTGAAAGATGCCTTTCCCCTTGATGCTCTGACCATAAAACTACTAATCCTTTATTCCATCATGTCATATCGGAAAGCAGAATGATGTTAAGAGGGAAAAAGAGATGCACAACACAACCAATTGCAACCTACAGGACCAAACTAAAAGACAGGAGATCGTTGCTGAGCACTGCTGTTACTGAAGTTAATTGCATGTCACTTTGTGTGATGATACACCGTGAATCAGCTCGCTTCTTATATCGTTTTGCTGTCTAATGAGACAAAGGCAACAAACCCCGTCGTTGCACCTTAAAATAACCTTTCTAAAGTCAACCTTATCTCGGCTTCATACCTATATCTCTGCATTCCAGGCCTATATAACATGCCTATATGTTCTTGTGTGTATCTTTCCCGTCGTATGGATTTCCACAGGTGGCCAAGTACTGTTAGCATATGTGTGCAAGGAAAAGATCCAACTAACCCACTTGGGAATTTTCATAAAAGGCTCTGTACCGGCCCCGTGTGGCATCTAGGACCTCAGCTGACATGTAATTAAAGGCGTGGGTGACTGGTTGACTGACTCATTTTCATATTGGACGGTTAGCGAGGGGAAACAGACAGGTAGGGTGAGTCGAGGTCTCCTAAGGTAGGCTGCTGATGAAATTTTCATGCCCATCCCGCCCCACCCCCGACTCTAATAAATAAATCGGGGACAGAGTCTCCCTGCGCAACGCCTGAGTGTCGTCAAAGATATTGTGGCCTCTGAAAAGGGTTGAATCCATTTCCATAAAGTAACCAGGAAGGCACAAAATCTATTTGGATGTGCTTGACATTTGGGTAAAAGAGAGAGAAAGAGCAAGGTGAGGGGTGAGGGCGGGAAAATAGCGGCGGCTAACAATGCATTTCAGCAGACCCTGCAAAGGAGACATTGTGCTTTCTGGGTGCCAACAAGCTTATATACACAGAGAAAAACACACACAGTCAGGCACTTTGGTCAGCAGTTACTAACAGGTGTGGAAGCAACATCTGAAATGACTCTCTACTTATAAAACGAAGAAATGTTGATGTTCAGCGTGCTTGTCACTCGTTGATGAAGCTTTTCCTGTAACTAACCCTCAGCAGATGATAATTTGACATTGGAACCCTGTGATATTAAATATATCTCCCTCCTATTCTACATGCGGCCTGTCATCACTGCATGTAAGTGCCCTGTTCTATCTGCACCATCTCCATAAAGAGAGTTCAGATAAAGATTTTATTCCCCATTAAGGAGAGCATGAAGCTGCTCTGTCTGGTCCCAGAGCCTAGTTAAGACCTCAGATGTCTGACTCGCCTGTAAAAGCCGCCGCCTCCCGGCCCTGCTGCCTAATGGCCCTGAAGGAAGATGAGTAAATGAAATGAAGAGAGTGAGAGAAACAAATGACAGCGGCCGCGACCACTTTCCTTCACTCTAGACCTGATCGCATCACCGCAAAAATCCGGCAGCGGTGCCATGCCCCAGGCCAGACCTGATTGATTGAGCGGGATCAATCGATCAGGGCCACTTTGTCACTACAGTCACTGAAGAGTTTGGCTGGGGAGGGATGTTTCTACAGCATCATCAGTGCTCCCATACTGAAAGTCTCTTTTGATTTAGAACAGAGGCCGTTACTTGTTCCTTCAGGTAATTGGATTAAAAGCCAGAAAGGAGATTTAGGCAGGAGAGGAGGAGATGCAGGCACAACCAAGTAGACATAATGACAGAGAGGGGGTGAGTTTTCAGTCTTTTAATGATTTATGATTTATCTTCTTTTTTTTCTTTTTAGGAGGAGGAGGAAGAAGAGCAAAGAAAACAAGAAAGGAGAATTGAGCGGATAGAGCCAGTCGGGAGGGCTGATTCCTCATTGGAACATTCACCTGTGATAAACCTAGAGTGAGTGATCCCCAACAAACACGTTAGATGAGGGGCCTCGAAATTTGGTGCACATTCATGTTCCCTTTAGAATTGTACCAACTTTGTGGGTCCCTCAATTTTTCATATAGCTCTATCATCAGGTAAGACCTAAGGCCGCTGCTTTTCTGTGTTTAGTTATCATTTGGAAATGTTAGCATGCTAACATGCTAAACTAAGCTGGTAAACGTGTGAAATAGCATTCATGCCACCACTGCATCCTTACTGTGCATTGGTATTGTGGGCAGGTTAGCATGCTAATGCTTAGCATTAATCTTAAAGCATGCTGTAGACCCTTTGATGCTGTGTGCCACACAGATTTAATTCCATTTTATACAGGACTGCTGCATGAATCACAAATCCCAGACTAATAAAATGAAATCAAATAAAAATATGCATTTGTATGTACCGCTAGAGGTACGACAGAATATATGTTTTTCTATAATCATGGTGAGCTGTCCTTTGAATTCATCACAGTGATGCCCGAAAGGTTAATCATCGCCGGAACATCATCATTAAACATCTAAACACACATAATCACATGACAGTGACACAGAGTGGACATAAGGACCACGCCTTCTTCCATCAACATCAGAGCACACATCTGCATCAACGGCTGCTTGTGTTCATTTGTCTTTGCGTCTTTATCCACACAAATTAACCTTTTCCTCCTCTACTCTCGCTTCCTCACACGTTTTTCAATTAATCTGTTCTCTTTTAGCACAACAATCTGATCTTAATCACTTAATTGGAGTCTCCATTTGGGTCCCTAATCGACCCTGAGGTCCACCAGACTGACTTAGTAATGGATGACTTCATATAGGCACAAACACAATGCAGCCTCCACCAGTAAGGCCACACCAACCCCCAGCCCATACATCCCATCAGCATCTTGTCATGTTTGACTGTTGTCTTTTACAGCCTGCTTTTCTACATTTTCTTGTCATTCCTATTATTTGTTATTCATGCATGTCTCCCCCTTCCCCCTCCTTCTTCTTGTCCTCTCGGCCTCATCCATCACCGCCCTGTAGAGGCATGCTCAAGCCGGTCGAGGTGTCCAATGAAGGAGGGCCCCTGGGGATCCACGTAGTGCCTCTCAGTACACAGGATGTCAGGTAAAAAGAATGAAATAAAATAAAATCTGAGAATCAATGCAGCTCAATGTGCAACAATAGCTGGTTAGTTTCACCATCCTATTTGTCTCCTGCATCCTTTGGTATGAAGCCCTGTGGATGTTGCTTTCTTTTAACTTTTACTCATCCTTTCACTCATATTTCCCCCCTACTTTCTCTAACTCTCAGCTCTCTGTTCTCCATTATTCGTCTCTTTTAACTTTTTACTCCAGGCTGCCTTTTTTCACTGACTTTGAGTCTTCTGGCCATCTTATCATCTTATTTTTGTGAGTCTCGCTGCTGAACGACCACGCCCATACCCAGCGCCGCTCTTTTCCCACAGCTCTAAAGCCCCCAGTGGCAAGGAGAACAGATGAAAGTAGTTTTTGCTCTTGACTGCACACTTTTTTCATCTTGAGTTCTACTTTTCTTTAATTCTAACCTATGTGAGTCACAACAGTGTCTGTTCTCTCTTGAAGGTGATTTGGACTGCTTCCTTCTGCCTTTTTTTTTTTTTTTTTTTTTTAACTGATAAAGAATATTGATGACAGGGGACAAGAGGAGGAATGAATGCATCACAGTTTATAGTTATTCCAGAAAAAATAAAGGACAGAGGAAGTAGCCAGATGTAATCAAGCTAAAAGCTTGTGTAGAACACGGATCCCTGCTGCATGCTAAGGGACTGGCACATCACCAAGGGGAATGTGACTACTCAGCGCTGAGGAGACGGAGGCAGGGGGGTGAGGTGAAAAGACAGAGTGAGGAGATGAAATGGGATGACATTTGAGGGAGAGAGGGAGGACGGCTGTCATTGAGGATTGCCGCGTATCATTTCTCTGGGACACTAATCCTATCGCTGTTTATAAGCAGGTGTCAGGAAACTATATTTAGCTTTGACCTCGCGTGATTGACTTCCTTAGAAGTGGTGACACTTTGAGTTATCCTGAGTCAGAGACGGAAAATAACAACTCCCAATGAGTCGCACCGAGTGATATTGCTCAAATAAAGTTCAGATCCAACAGTTTATTAGACATGCTTTTATCCTTAAGCTCCTCTGTATTCCCACTAAATCAGACTGCATCTTAGAAGGTATAGCAGTAATGCTGCATGGCCAGTAAATTTCTTCTCCATCAGCTAAGGTCGGCACTAATAGCTATCAGAGCCTTCAATTAACTTGAGACATGATAAGACTTAGCGTCTGGTCAGTGGGTTGATGCTAATGGCCTGGCCCAGCTCTTTCCTGTGAGCTGTGAGCTAGGACAGGAGGCATTAGGCTCAGCGGGCTGTCATTAGTGTCTAGACCAGGGCCACTGGGGTCAGACAGCCAGCGAAACCAGACAGCAAACAAGGAACTGCAGGCACTCCAGCGCCGGCTGCCCGCATTCTGCTCCACTGTACTGACATCAAGTCAGATCCAAGCACGAGGGGGAGACAGCTACAGGAGAGAGCTTCAAGTCTCTGAAAGACTGGAGTTTCAGTAGACACTGTCTCTCTTTCTCTAACCTTCACACACACACACATGGAGATCGCTACCTGAAAATGAACTCAGCTTGTCAACAGTTTGGACTTATCTGGGGATATGTGCTCCCATAAAGGCTCTTGCGCAAAGTTCAATCACACAGAGCTGATCTGTTGGAATTCCGTGCAGACATAGATACGCCGTACATCTGCACACACAGACACACACACACACACACCCCACGCAGATGCATTCTTTGCTTAATGAACTTCTCATTCCATGACCAGTTTCAATTGTAAACAAACTGTGGACATAATTGCCGTGCATAAACACATCCTGATTGGATTATTATTTGATTAAAGGCAGTAGATGAGTGCAGGTGGCCATGCTCAATTCATTTCTCAGCACTGCTGCCCAGCCACAAGATGGAGTAAAGCCTTACAGTACGATCAGTTTTGTCTTCAATGGAAAGTGGGACTGATGTTTTTCTCCAGAGTCTTTGGACTACAAACTCCTTTTGCTTATATTTGGCAACTAATAAATTCACTGAATTGCAGCTTGTGAAAATACCATTTAGATTTTTCTTTAGCTTTTCCACTCTCCCCAACTAACTACTTTGTATCTAAAAAAACCTATTAGTATGAGATGGGGAGGAATTGTGATGGTGGCAGTACATTATAGTCATCACAATAATAGTGCTTTTACAAAATCATCTTCTTCAAATCTCTAAAAGATGCAGCTTTATCCCCAATCCTTCCTGCTGCTGCTTTGAATACTGATCAGGGATCAACCAAAACTCCTTTATCTACTGTTTCTTGTCTGCTACCAGATCAGAAGTCATTAGAGTGTGTCCACGGTGTAATCTCCGTGCGTAATACTTTGTTTTCAAGCTGCCAACACTTATGGAGATTAAGCACAATCATGTCCACTTCCACAGCACCCGCAATTACTCTCTGTTCAACACACTTAAGCTGACCTGGCGAAGCCAGCTCACACACCGAGAGAGAGGGAAAGGCCTATTGTGATCTTTAATTTCAACTTAATGCTGAACCATTTACCCTGTTGAGGAGCTGAGATGAGTCTGCGGTGTGAGCGTGTACATCCACATTATGCAGCCAATTAGAGCAATGTCCTGAAAGTGGCCCTGTTCGGCGGAAATGCTAAAGAGCTCTGCAGATCTGCCCTTGACGTCTGCGGTAAACAGGGTCACAGTTTAAATGCGCTGCTGTTTATGTGTCTATTGAAATGATAGGAAGTAACCGAGGATTATGAAAAGCACGCAGCCTATGTCCTTGCTCCTGATAAGCTGCCGATTGGAGTACAATTTACTATATCTTATAAATCTTGCACTGGCTTCTGAATAGTTGTGGCTCTTATATATTTCATCATTATTTTTAATTTCCCGAAAGTAAGCCTCCAAACTTTTTGTCAGTTTATGCAAGGACACCAGACGTTTGCACTCAGTCTACCTGCTACCTCAGGCATCTGGCGCCTTAGAGACGGATGGAGTTTGTAGTTCTGCTGCACGAGCGCACATCAGATCTCTTTGCATGCGGTTATCCTCAGGGCCTTACTAAAGCCCCAAAGGAGCTCACTGATGTATTTATTTAGAGGAGGGAGAGAGGGGGTGTATTTGAAGGTAAAGGTTGCCTCTTTTTTGAGGAGTGCTGAGATGGCACTGCCGTGGAACTGTTTGGGTATTTATTACAGCACTGCCGGCGCTCGTCTTAAGCTCCAGTGAAGGCAACTGCAGCGTTTCCTCTGAAGCCCTAAGATGATCTCTTAGCTGTTGGTGTGGATTACCTCAGACAACCCGCCCTGTCATTCTCTCAAACCTGCCCACAGAAAGGCAGACAGAGTCGGGGACACAGGCATGGACAGAGGCTTAAAATTGAGTTAGTAATGCAGTGCTTCTTCAGGCCCCAGGAAAGTACAGGTCTTTATCCAAGCTTAAAGTTAAGAAACTTTACTTTTAGTGACAGCAGCTGAAAATGTACAGTACATGACAATAGGTCTAAAGTTTGTAAACTTTATAACTTTCTCCAACTTTGAAAGTATTATGACTGTTGAACTGAGTAGTTAACTTTGATGTTTTCATTTTAGCTTTAGGATGTGCTCACTGATAAAATTTGGATAATGTCAGTCACATAGCTTTCTTCAGTATTCACCTCTTTTCCCTCCTACATGTCCTCTCCTCTATACTTCTGTGGATTGTCATTACCTTTATGGATGCAGGGGACAAGGCTTGCATAAACCCTGCTGGGTTTTTTTTGTTTGTTTTTTTTTGTATTATTTCCATATGTGACTGTGTGTGGTATGATTGCTGACCTATGTGTCTAAATGTTTCATCTGTGAGCTGTCACATGATCATTTTCCAGGACTCATGGCTTGCTTGTGAAGCGCCTGGAACGCGGGGGCAAGGCAGAGCAGGAGCGTCTCTTCAAGGAGTACGACTGTATCGTCAAAATTAATCAGGCAGACATTCGCCACCTGCGCTTCGAACAGTAAGCTCAAAAGTTTGCGGCCTATCAACTGTCATCTATGAAGTGTCCTCTTTTCTATGAAAGAAAAATGTCGTCTCTCTTATTTTTGAAATAATTCCATTAGGTCCGCTTCTTGCCCCAATGATTTGATTTTTTTTCACTGCATCCAGAGCTGGGACACACACTGTACTAATCACCTGATACCATTTTCTCAGTGATGCTGAGAGCGCTGTGTTGGACGTTAAGTGTGGTGACAGTAAACAGTGTTGCTGTTGATAAGTGGAGCCTAAACTGCTGTTTGACATGACACCCACACAGCTGCACTATAAAAAAGAAATATTACTGGCTTTGTTGGTCATCCTATAATAGGTCTCAGGGACCTGCATTCCTTCGCCAAAGCTTCTGCCTCTGATCCAAAACTGCTGACGCCTTTTTCTTGATTCATTTCTATCGATTCATCGCGACCCTTCATTTCCTAAAGTGGAATGAAGATATAAACCTGGGCCTATCCAACCATTTACCCAAAGCCACCCTTCTCCCTCGAACACACACAGGCTGCATGCACGGTTGGCGCATACTTGCACATGCACTGACACACTCACATATACACACACACACACACACAAACACACACACTGCTACACTGAGCTATAATGTGTTATCTACACCTGTATGTGTGTGTGTGTGTGTGTGTGTGTGTGTGTGTGTGTGTGTGTGTGTGTGTGTGTGTGTGTGTGTGTGTGTGTGTGTGTGCAGGTGTGTGTGTCAGGCTGAGAAATAGATTACTTCTGGAGTCTTAGTGTGTGGAGGTCTGCTTGGCTCTCTCCCTTATCATCCACTGCTCCACAGGAAGATATCGCCCAGATTCCTGCCAACAAAGGCCCAGCCTACAGTCAGACTGGGCTGGACACCATCATCTAAAACGACTGGGCTTAAAGCCACCCTGCTGGATGATTGGCAGAAATTGAAACCAAGTTTTGGAACCCCCCCTACATTCAGAAGTAGAGTTGGAGACTATTTTTTCCTTTTCTTTAACAACTCTATCACTGAAAAAATAGTTTTTTTAATTTATTTTTTTACTTGTTTTAAGCAAAACATGCTTTATTTATTTATTTATTTATTTATTTTTACTGAAGAGAGGAAAGTCTCTCCACCGGCGTGTAAAACCCCTGATGATCACGGTTACCTTACCCCATTATGTTAATGTGTTCACCCGACAGTGTACAAAGCCACTAAGGTTTTAGGATCCTTCTTTTTTTCTTTTCAAAACGATGCTATTGTCATTAGTAAACATCCCAGTTTCCTTCCGAGCCTTTTCTAGTGTGAAAGAGGCTTACAAACCAAATCCACAAGGGAGTGATGTTTTCTAGCGTTCTGCACCTACCCTCCCCTGCCAAACACATACTCCTCGCCGGCATCCAAATGCATATGATGTTTGTGATTCTGCATGGAAATTAGGTGGAGGAGCTAAACTTTCTTCGCTCCATCTTCACCCTCGCTCAACAACCCCCCCACCCCCACTTGATTGTGCGCCGCACAGAGTGACAATTTAAAGTGATAGTCTAATCTCCTTGGATTGTTTTGCATGGGTAAATATTTTGAGGCGCTTAATCTAACTGAATGTAATGACGCATTGATGGGGTGATTTATTATTCAATCAGACCCGCGTGGAGGCTGATTGCTGGAGTGATGGCACTTTATATGTGCAGGTGGGAGCGTACACACACACACACACACACACACACACACACACACACACACACACACACACACACACACACACACACACACACACACACCGACTCCCTCAGTCATCATCTCTCAATGTGCACATGTGAGTGATTTTTGAAAATTACCATAGGAATAAAGATGGGAAAGACCAAATCCTGCAGAAGTGGCTTGGTACGGCGTGTGCGCCTTGCCTCTGTGACACAGCTTGAATGAAGTGCTTTCTGTTGTGGCGGGAGCAGCTTAGCAGCTGTCATTGGAATCAGCATGGTATTACTGGTGCTGTAATGGGGGTCTGGAAACAGGAGGTGGGATTGTTGGAATCCAGACATTCTCCGTGCCTGCGGCCCCTAATGCTGCAGTGTGGCTCACTCCTAGACGGTCTATCTATATGCTAAGTGCCACCAGCAAATCCAGACTAAACAATTCTTGTGTCTGGGAATGATGTCGAGCTCTTGTCTTGGCTTATTTGGCCCCAAAACTTGCATGAGACTCAGTGTGTGTTTTGGCTTTTTTCCCCATTATTTTGTGTGTTAGAAATGAAGTGTGTGTCTGCTTTCTTTGGAATTGTATTGTCTGGAAAGCTTCCTCAATGCATGATTCATCACCTCTGTTCTGATTGTCGTGTCCACTCATTTCTAACCACACACAGACTACTCTATACAGGGGAATTCTCATACAGTAGGTTTCACTGGCATACTATAGAATACACAATATATTATGTTCAATCACTGACTCACCATGCTTATCTCTTTCCTTCCTTGATGCTGGTAATTATAGATAATGTAATTTATGTCCTTTGCCGCTATGTTTTGAGTAACGCTGCAATTGGACACTTTAACCTCAACTCCCCCTATCACATCTCAAGCATACAGAGTAACATGGCCTTCCTTATCATTCTCTATCAGTCAAGTTATGATAGTCCATTATTGTACTTGTGTCCTTTATCATGTTGAAGCTAATTCATTTCCGTCTGAATGACCTTACTCTTTCTGTATGACCTCCAGAGCCCAGCACATTTTCAAACAGGCCATGCGTTGCCCGGTCATCCTCTTCCATGTGGTCCCTGCAGCCATGAAGAGGCAGTACGAGATGCTCTCAGCCCAAAGCGAGCTCAGCTCTCCCCAGTCCCACAGAGTCCGCTTTAGCCAAGACTCTCAGCATTCGGGGGACAGGTCGAGTCTGGTGGGGGCACTGATCCCCAGGTCTGGACCACAACCAGGCCTCAACCACAAGTATGTTTTACTGCCTTTTAGTTGTTGTAGTTTTGGTATTATGGTGTTCCCCTATGCAGTAAACATGTTGCAGTCGAATGGATGTTAAGACAACCAGTACAGGATTTGAAAACCAGATAAAAGCAAAACACACAGAACGAAATCGCCTTTCTATCCAACCAGTTGTTTGGAAAAATAACAAAGGGTCTTGTTTGTGCACATGATTAGGTGATGCAGTCTCAGGCTGCCAAATTTCAAATGAATGCAATTCTATTTTAATTACACCAGTCAATAACTTTCTCTTAATATGTTCCCTGTGAATCTATCAAAGTTTAAAAGCTGCACAATAAAAGGCGAGAGAGGAGTTTAATACTAATTTGTACCAGAGATCTCTACATCTGCATCACTGATCATCCTGTTAAAAGCCCATTTTATCTACCTGTTATTGCTATTCATTTCTGTAATGTGTTTGGCCTAATTCCAGGAAACTCAACATGTGGGTCTTTATCAAGTAGGTCCTTGTCTCCAGGTTTATGGTGTTAATTTCACTGATATTAAATCATCTATTCACTCTCTATGTGTCTCTGTGAGACATTAGTCGGTATTCTCCATGGACATAATCATTTAGTGTTGAGAGAACGTTGTCATGCATCTTACTTTATGTAATAGCAGTCTGACAGATGATGGCTATTTAAGTGTAGCCCTTGAAATTAGCTCAAAGTAAAGAGAAAACAAACATATTACATTGACAAGAGACAGACACAGCACAGTTGAATCCAGTTTGCAGCACAATATCAGAACTTTCACAAATTAACAAACCTAACCCCACGGACTATTTGTCAACCAATAAATTATTGACTGGACGAGAGCATTTTCATAAACCGTCTGATCCATGGAGAGGGCAAGGTCCAGCCTTCACGTCCAAAGCTGCTCTTACCATGATTGTTGTCAATATTGGCCAACTATAATATCATTATGAAATGATTTATTCATCCTGATGTTGGTTGTTATTGAAATTGATACATATGATTATTTATAGAATGCTGATATACCACTTGTTAACTGAAGTAAATACAACAAATATCAAAGATACCAAAGCAGAATGCATAAAATACCTAAGGGAACTGAGCTCCTGCTTTCCACCTCTCCACACGGTCTATTTATGTCAGTGAAAACAAATCAAACTTTGGTCTTTGTCTTGCTCTGTAGCCAGCAGGGGCCCCTGGCAGGAAGCACTCCAGAGCCGAGCCGCCGGTACACCACGTTACCCCACACCTTGGTCTCCAGAACCTCATCAGCCCCCTCCCCCACCCTGCAGCGCAGGATAAGCACAAACCCATCCACCAACTCCTACCTGAAGAACAAAGGCCGCAGATTCAACATCCAGCTGAAGAAAGGTAAGACCCGGCACGCACCTGAAGGCATACATGCATCTTTCAGCATTTTTATGCCAAAAGTACGATGGAAACGTGAAAACTTCAGCAGAAGGAAAGAATCGTCAACACACACCATTTTCATGGAGGCACAGGCACTTGTCTGGCTGCTTGATCTTAAGATATGTGTTACCCGTCTGGGTGGTGTTTTTGTGGGAAGATGGCACAAACAGGTGGGATATTCATTCAAATGAGGCAGCACAAAGCAAGAGACTGTGCTCAGAGACAAACATTTCTGAATCAGTCTGTATTTGACTCAGTGTCACTCAGCTGCCACTTGGACGTACAGTCAAAACATACATAAATACCACAACAATGCCTAAAGAGTAAAAATGTTTGTATAAATACATTTTAATCTTCATTGGAAAGAGTATGTTTCAGATTAAAAGTCATGCAGGAATGTCTGTAAATCATCCTAAATGTATCAATAAGTGACTATGAATGACTCTAACAGTCCCTGTTGTTCAAAGCTGCTTTAAACTCGAGTCAAATGTTCTCCTTCAATCAGTTAAACACCCGCAGCCAACTTAAGCCTGCAGGAAAGATATACTAATAAAACTGAAGCACAGTGGCATTATCCAGAACAGTCCACTGTGTTAACTTTTTATTAAATCTCATGCAAATGACAGCAGGCTGCTACCACACAAACCCCACACACCTGCACACACATCAGATGGGTCCACTGTAACTTGGCATTCTGGTCATTTAAAGCGACAGCATGTTACCAGAGCTGCCCTGTGTCACAGCCTCCTTTACAAGTTTTAAAGAAACTTTGGTTCGGTTGCCCATGTTTCGTAATTGAAATGCATTATGAAGCAAATGAAGCTTGCAACATTTTGAGATATGATGTAACCATTTGCAATATGAGACACAGTGGATTTGACTGAATTATCATCGGTTTGATGCGTTCATGAACGGCTTCACTATTTTGTATCATTCATTCTTTCATCCTGGTAGCAATTAAAGGTTGAAAAACATATTTTAAGAGAGTCCCTGCACCCAAAACCTACTGCTTTGTTGCTGACAGTAGGTTTTTTAAAATAGGGCCCAGAAATATTGACAGTGGTTTGACTTTGCTTGCAGCCACGCAAAAATAGTAATGTCTTTTTTTAAATAGATTAGAATTGCTCCAACAATTCTGTCAGTTTCTTCATGACAGTTACTTCTGCTCTTACTAGCAGAGAGTTAAAGAATAACTCTGTGTAACTGATATCACAGCCTCAAGGTGTGCGTGTTCTGTTTTTTTACAATGTTTTGAGTTTTATCCAAGCCTGATTCAGAGGCATTCTTCATTTAACTGCGCTTAAAGTTCACTCTGAGGCACAAACATACAGTTGAACTAATTTCTTCATCAATCAGCTGATGTGACACCCATAAGTAGTTCATCCTCTAAGTGACAGCAGACACACAAAACACCTGTCTCTCTTTCTATTTCTATCCCTGCCTCCATCACCCACGTTCCGGTCTGTCACCCCTCCTCACTCCTCACTGAGACAAAGGAGACAAAGGGCCACAGCATCATCTGTGTGCATTTATTTTCTCCTCAGGAAAGAATAGGTGGAGGAAGACGACCTTAAATCTTTAGGAAATATTTAAAAATCTCTACTTGCCTTTAGGCTTTGTCTAAAAATGAGCAGGCTGAAAGCAAATGCAAATCTCTGCTTCTTGTGGTTTGATGCACTCGGGCTACATCATCACCGTCTTGTGGTTGTAATATTATGATTCAGCAATCAGTCTGTTACCAGCTGAGGTTGGTTTGTGTGTGGACTTGGACGGGCCTTTGATACCGGAGCAGTTGTATCTTAGCCAACCATTGTGGTGGGTTTACTGCCAGACTCCATCTCATTTCCATCACTCCTCTATCTTCATATGCATTGACGAGCGGTTGGTTGTGAAATGAACCAGCGCTGATACGACTTGCCTGCTCTCTCTCTCTCTATCTCTGTCTCTCTCTCTCTCTCTCTCTCGCTCTCTCTCTCTCTCTCTCTCTCCTCTTTGCTCCTTTTTTTTATCTGTCAGTGGGAGCAGATGTTTCCATGAAAGCTGGCACTGAGGCTGTAACAGCGAGCTTCAGGGAATAGTGCGGCAAGTGAGGGCAGCGGCGCAGGCTAAATGCAATGCACTCTGGGGAAATGCAGTCACAAGCTGCTCTAATATGTTTGGCGGAGGTCCCCGAGCACTGCGAGCATAGTTTTAGAATCGTCAGACAGTTTGGGGCTGCAGTGCAAAGTTAAATATTTTTGTTTATAATATGATAAAATTCCTCTCCTTTTTTTTTTTTTTTTTCTGCACGCAAGCCTCTCATTTAAGCGAAACCAAGCTGCAGAGATGTTGGTGCTGCTCCAGCCACAAGACCGATGCCAGCACTTTAGTTTGTTTTCGCTAGCCACACTGCTTCATGGTCTAATTGAACACCAGTCATAACTCTCAAAAGTATGCTCTGGCCCAAGTGACATAAATGGTTTCTCAGATTATTGCTCATGATTTAAATGGGGCTTACCAGATTGGATGTGCCTCGCTTGTAAACTTCAAGACGCAGGATTTAAATGGGGAAGAATTATTGTGCAAATGTTGTTGAATTGGAAATTTTAACTGAGCGCTAAAATAAGACGGAGTCGAGGGGAAATGTGCATCAGAAATCCATTTTGACAGTTCCATTTGATTACCATCCGATGTTATCACTACTAATGTACTTTTAGAAAGGCTTGAGCAGTTGTGTTGTTGACTCTGTCTAAGTGGCTCTGAGTTCCGAGTGGCAGGAGCAGATCTTGCATGACAAATTAACAAGAGTGCCTTAATCAAATAGTGCAGTCGAAAAGGACACAGGCACCCCATTAAGTCATTGTAATGTGCCTCAGCCTCTCCTCATGTTTGCTGTTTAATTGGCTTATTGGAGCCAAGATTTCAACTAATCCAGAAAGGGATACAATTACTTTTATCCTGGTCTTCTATTACCCAAAATAAAGACGTCAGTGGTTAATTACTGCAGGCCTATTAGAGATGCATTCTCCTAATTGCCTGATTGGAGACCATTAACGACGAGATCTTTCAATGTGCCAGAGTTTGATTCTTCTCATTATGCAGTGTTCAGGCCAGGGGAGAAGAGTGGACCTGCCATGGGAGAGGGGGTCACAGTGGAAAAGGGAACAAAGACGGTCATTTGTGTTTATATGCACATGAACGTGTGCACATCGATATGAATCCAGTATGCACACCAATATTCCACTATTTTTCTAAATATAACAATATTCTGAATTTGAGACATGTAACAGCATTTTTTTTTTCAAATTAAAGGATGAATTCACATAAAAAAATAAGAATGCAGGCTTTATACCCTCATCCCTATGCTGAGGAAAAGTCAGGTAGCTGTAATGTAAATTGTTTTTAAAATGTAAATAAATAAGAAGACAATTGAAAATGGCTCCATACAGGTCACCTGGTGTAATCCAAGACCCTGGATGCCCCTAGATCCCAGATTGGTTTGAAATTACTTTATTTACACCCTCAGCACACATTTGAACTCTTGCAGTGTGTCTGTGAATACTGTGTGTCTTCAGAAGGGGTGTGCATTATCACTTTTAGCTTAGCAGCTATGATGAAGATTTTGGTGTTTAGGTAGTCCTCTACTAACATCTTTTAAAATGAATTTTCCATACGGAGCCCTTTTGTTGTTGTTAACATTTTGAGTAACTGGTATCAACAGATGTTTGGAAATGCACAAATATCGCAATGCCAACCTTTGCAAAAGGCTGATTGAACAATTGAGGGAGGAAGGCTGTGTGTGTATGTGGTATGCACAGCTGCATGAAAACGGGAATACAGATTAAATATTCATCAGTCATGTAAACAGAATGTGGCGTTTTTGGAATGAGGGCTAACAATTTACATGTGTTGTGCATTTAAACATGGTCAGCGATGTTGAGGATGTGAAAGAGCGCCCAGAATGTGCAATCTTTCCAGAAATGACACAGGTTCAGTCATATATGATTGATCATGGAGTAATAATAGACAAATCTGTATTTGAAAAATCTGTGAAATCACATTTGTAGTTAAAAATAAAGGTATGCCTTCTTTTATGATTCTATCGCTTTAGTTTCACTTAGAGAAAATGCACTGCTTCAGAATCTACCACTGCAGCTATGTGACACTGTGTTAAAAAGTTTGGCATGCATGAAGAAAAATTCTGTATATTTAACACCCAACGTGAACGATGGCTGCTATTTCTGTCCACTTAGTTATCATGCTGCAGTGAAGGAGAGATCATAGCACATCATTATCCTCAACAGTTCAACTTTTTGACTTCATAAGCAACCTCTTCATCACCTTTGCCGCAAGTTTGTTTGCGTGCCAAAGCCAGGGGAAAGTTACGATCCGAGCTTTCTCCCTCTTTGTGTTTCTTGTTCATCAACAGCATCACTGTCAGCGAGACATTTCAACAGGCTGGGGAAAAGTAGGTCATGATGAACCATCAGAGGTGCTGACAGCTCTGTGAAATGAGCAGCTACTTTGACTTGAATACTGATCACTGTTGTTACCATCAGAAAACCCTCCACTGAAACCACACAACGCACATAACTTTTCTACTTGACTGCTTGAGACACAGACAGCTCGGTTATACACAGTGGAGTCTGCCTCTCTGAACACTGCCCCTTAATGACTCATCTAACAGCATTATGTAGCAGGGCTATTGAATTTTTGAGCATTCTTTCAAAGAATAACCCAACAAACACAATTTGTTTGTTTTACCTCATTCCCTAGCTGATATTTGAAACGATCTTTTGCTTTTATTTGACAAATTTGGGTCTGGTCACTGGGAAAGGTCAGGCCTGAGGTGCTCTTATTTATACGTTATTGTATTTGCCTACTTCCTCTACACAAGCAATTCATATTCATTTGACTAACCTTAAAGGTCAGTCTAAAGCAACTGTAAAGCAAATGGCTGAGCATATTCTCTGAGATTCAGCTGTTGAATGAAGTCTTACCACTCACTGCATTTTGAAAAGGCACATAGCTCTTGCTCAATAACAGTAGGAAGCAGCTTTGATTGACCACATAATGACGATGATTTGTACATTATGCAAACTTCAAACCATCTATATATAGTAGAAGGCTAGCTTGACCCAGACATGATTTGAGCACAGCTTAGTGACCTGCCATTTTACAAGAAAGACTGAAGGGTTTTTGGTCAAAACATCTGGCACATGACATGGTACAGGGATGATTTACAGAACAGCATTTTGGCTATTTAGGTGTAGGGCATTACATTTTGAGCGGATATTGAATGGCATTTTCATGCATTCTACAATCCGTAATCATTCACTTCACTCTGCTTATTCTGGGCCTCAACTGGTCTTTAATCCAGCCGTAACTCGCAACCGTGGCTTTGCAGTCCACATGCATTTATCATAAACACTCAATTTTGGGTCATAGCTTTGACACTATATTTAGAGAGTTGGGCACATATTTTCATTTTTACTTCCTTAAAAAATCTGAGTGAGACACACCCTGATGGCAAACCAATGAAAAAAGTCAGGATGGAAGTAAGTATGTTTGTATTAACTACAGGAGGTTCAGAACATAGTGGAAAACCATAATTTGATCCCTGCACAGTGGTTACTCATGTTACAGCTGCGTTTAATGAAAAGGATCTCTCAGAATGGTTTCAACAGTCAGGCCTCTTTCTAAGAGTCAGAGTAAAAGCACTGATAGTTTGGAATGGCATTTGTTGGTTCTTTTCTGATGTTTATGAGCAACAACTGACAAAATAACAAAACTTTCCTTATAAAATGCATGTATAGAGACACAGAAAATGTCTAATTATATTCTGCTATCATAGGCACAGCGTGGTAGTGCAGTGCTTTTTGCTTTTCTGTTAGTCCTGTAACTTTGCAAGAAAATGGATGTGACCATGTTTACCTAGAGAAACAAATCTTTTGTTGTCGACATTTATGAACTCATATGGAGGTGTTGGAACACTTTACTAAACATAAACACATGCACATTATTTACTTCAGAACGATAAAGCTTCCACTGGGCTGTAAATCAGTAATGTTGCTGTTGTATTTCTGCACTAGCACAGTGTGAGAGCATGTAGGCTGGCAATTGTTCACTTTAACTGCCTAGGTTCATGCAGACCTGGCCAAATGAAGTGTCTTTGAGCAAGACACTGAAATGTCAATGACTGATGCTGTGATCTGTAAACAATGAGACTGCATGAGAAAAGCAGATGGATAAATATCACGTTATATTTCTAACTACATTATTTTCTTTTTCCATATTTCCTAGGTCCAGAGGGTCTTGGGTTCAGTATCACATCTAGAGACGTCCCAATTGGTGGCAGTGCCCCCATTTATGTCAAAAACATCCTTCCTCGAGGGGCCGCCATCCAAGATGGCCGATTAAAAGCACAAGACCGACTGCTGGAGGTGGGGCAGCGCTTTCTATTTCTTACCATTATATAGCGTTCAACGACTGTGTTCTGTGAGATTGTATGTTATCTCATACACTAATTACTCTTTTGCTGATATGGTTTTGTTCCAAAATTCAATCTTACAGGGCTTTTGTTGAAATGAGTCAAACACACTGTGTTCCCTATGGCTATAACAATTCAGCTCCAGCTTTGAATTGCTGAGCAAAAGTGATTAGATGGAACAATATTTTGATTATACTTCAATCAGACTGACATGAAAATCAGCGAGTGCTCGCTTTAGGGGGAAATAACCCATGTTTAATTCCAGCTCAGAGGGTAATCTGCATAAAGGTTATGTGGAGGCCAATGATCCCTCCTCTTTAAACTCAGAGTTCTTATTTGATGATTTCAGTTGTGCCTCTGAGTGTGTGTATCTGTGTGTACATATATTTCTGCCTATACACATTGTATGAGTAATTTTAAATTTTGTGTGTGTGTGTGTGTGTGTGTGTGTGTGTGTGTGTGTGTGTGTGTGTGTGTGTGTGTGTGTGTGTGTGTGTGCAGGTTAGTGGAGTGGACCTGAATGGTAAGAGCCAGGAAGAAGTGGTGGCTCTGCTCCGAGCCACTCCCATGGGTGGGATTGTGAACCTGTTGGTGACTCGCCAAGAGGACTCTCTGCTGCCCCGAGAAGTGGTCAGTTGTCCAGCCAGCTCCTAACCGTATTACCTATATTAACTCATGTTTATCCATTCAGAACAAATGATAAAACAAAACTCCATGCTGATGTGACTGATATTCTGGATCAGAATATTCAATTTGATATTGCATACACCAGCTGACTCACTTCAGGAATATGGTAAAGGTCACTGTACAGTTGGGATAGAGTTTTGTCATGGTAGCTGTGCTGATGTGCTTTCAACTGTTCCTTTGACCCATCAACTTCTCTTTCAGTTATTTTCTCTGCACTTCAAATTTTTGACAAACTTGTATCTATTGCGTAATAGTATCATTGTTGAATTCCTTAATTTCTTAACTGGCTGCTCCCCTCTGAAGGATTTGTTGTTTAAAATGCCAACAAAATGTAATCATTTCAGGTCTGTCTGAAAGCTCCCAGCAGTGGCTTTGACATCTGAATACACCTTCATGTTCATTAACTGCCGCCACTTTAGCCCCAGACGAATAACAACTGAGTAACCACATAAATACACATGGTTCTCCAAGTGTTAGGGTGGACACGTTTAAGTTAACAGCCAACACAAACACATACTGATGAATAAGCATACGGTTAACTCAGATACAGCTATGAAGCATGCGTGAGCAGACACAAATACTGTACAACTTTGGACACACAAACACATTCTCACACTCGGACACACAACCTACATACAGGGTGACTTTGGCTGTCGTGCAACAGATGGCGAGGCTATTGCCCTCGTCCAGGCTGTGCTCAGTTGCTCTGACAGCAGGCTCGGGTGTCACAGCACCTTGGCAGTCCAGGGGCCTCTGGTGCCAGCCACACTCGTACCGTTAATACTCAGCCTGGCAGTCGGGCTGTTAACCCCGCCATAGGAGCTGTTCAACCTGTAGAGTAATGGCCCTGTGAGACACATTTTACTCTGCTAATGTGCTGTTTCTCCAGCTAGAAACACACCGACCCCAGACTTAGCTCCGCTTTAATTGGTCTACAGCTTTGGTTTGATTTTAACATTCATAAATTGGCTCATTGTTCATACCTGCTTTTATTAAAGGTGTCATAAGATCTGAAATTTGGAGGCTTGCACAACCTCAAAACATGTCATTGGTATCAGAATTGTGTAGACAGCATAATGTGGCTATGCATGATCCTGTTGTCCGCTGCCACCATCAAACCACTGACCTTCAGGTTCAGTTTGTGTAGCCACCGATTGAACCAAAACAGATGCGTACCTCTTCTCAGCAGCCATGACAGCAGCTGCACGAGGCTGCAGGAGTGTTAAAAAATGCAGGGCGCCCCTGTGCTGTCAAATCATGAGCAGTGCAGTGTGAGAGTTTGATGGCTATGCTCTCTCAGGCATGACACGATTGGAAAAAGCCCATCATGCAAACACTGTCTAATAATCTCTCTCTGTTTTTCTTTTTTTTTTCTCTCTCTCTCTTTTGACCAACTTCTTACACGCTGCGAGAGGCGGCTAGTTAATATTTCATCACTTTTCCACACTGGATTAGCATTTTGCTACTCTCTCCCTCACTGCCCCTTTTTTTCCTCACTTTCACATTTCCCAGCAGTGCTTTCACAAATCTCAATAATCCTCACAAGTATGTTCATAAAAATCAGATAAGGAGGCCGAGGCTCTGCCGATGACAGTTATTGCGAATAAAGCATGGAGCAAAAGCATGGTCGGTAATTGCCTCCTCTGTCACGCATTCTGGATGGGAGCGCGTGTGTGTGTGCGTGCGTGCATATACTGTATATGCTACCACACGCAGCCAAGACCCACGTCAATACACGTATGGAGGAGCATTTAGGTGCTTTCATTCATGTCATTCCTGCAGTGACAATGCGATGATGTTTTAAATTGTATCATGAGTGACGTGCCAGAAAACCACAGGCATCTGTCAAAAGAATATAGCCTTGCACGCACACACACACAATCCCACGACACACACACACACATAGACAGATTAAAATATAAAAAGAGCCATTTTTTGTCTAGTTGACATTTGCTTGCTGATGTTTAATGTCAGCTCTGAAAATCCCTCCTCATCTCCTTTTGTTTAGATGTTTCATTGTATGCCAGGCGCACTGCACGCGCCCCCAGAGGAATTAATTTACCCTCCCAGCATGTTTGTGTTGGGTCTTTAATTACCACGGTCGGGTGTATTTTGACATGCTTTCAGTAGCAATAGCAGTAGCTCTCTATAGCTTTCAATAAATATGTAGTCACTGGGAAGAGAAAAGGTTAAATGGCAATAGAGCAGAGTGGGGTGTTGCTTCTGTGATTTCCCCTTGTCTTTGTCTGTCTGCATGCTTACCTCTCCCTTTCCACTCTCAGGATGTCAATGGACATTTTTAGGCAGATACATTATGTTATATGAAAAGTAGAGCAGCTTTAACCTTTACCAAACACTGGACTCATCACTAATAAGCCTGCCCTTTCATGCCTCTTTTTTCCCCCTCTCTTTAACCCTCACCATCCATAATAACACAGCATTGTTTAATATTCCTCATAGAGGTGCTTTCACCTGTCTGGTTCTCCGTTGTGTTTTACATGGTGGGTTCCATGGGATGAACCCTGTGACCTTCGGATTTTAACACATGTTCATTATTAGACGAGGAGAGAGGCAAGCTGAGACGTACAGAGTTCTCCCTTAAAGCTTTACTTGAACGAGACTCAGTAGAAGGCTGATCAAGGGATATTTGAACAAAGTCACTTTAAGCTGTGCTTTTCCTTATGCTTGAGAGCTCTGGGAGTTGGAATCAGTGATTTGAACAGACTAAAGGGAGGAAGTGGGAAGGATTGCTGCCCCCTATGTGTTTGGAGGTTATTGCATTGCTTGTATCATCAGAGGGGGCTTTTGTGAGGATGTAGAAAGACTTGTGTGAGCCATACCTTGAATATGAATGAATAGCGACTCAGTGTGTTGTGGTCTTTTGATAACTTTACAAAAGCTCTGAGAGCGCTTGTGTCCTCATTACCTTTGTTATGATTCTTTTGGAATCTGTTGGTAGTTGGAGAGAGTTTTTGTGACATCAAGTGAATAAAGAATTCAGTAAGAAAAGGTGTCATTGTTGAAATGGCCAAAATCTGAGATAATCGGACATAAAATTATGGTTTGGGCTTTCTGTAAATCTTGGATGTGTTTGAATTTATACGTTTAATGTGTTGCACATTTATATCAGCAGGCTCTAATGTCAAGAGGTGGAGCTGATGGTGGTGGCATTACCTTTGGAAGGATGGCTTAGGCTTTACAGCTTGGAGAGACAGCCAAGCCAGAGTTTAAGATGCTGTTTCAACCTTTGTAAGAGTGAAACTGCTGGCTATTTTTGATAGGAATTAATGACAATTTCCAGTGTGTGTCTGTGGTGACAGAATCAGGGAAGTCAAAAAAGAATCTATTGTAACCCTTACCAAGTGGTTTTTATGGCTAAATGTAATGATGCCATAAGCACAGCATTGTCACAACATACAAAAAATGGAATATAGAGAAACATAAAGTTTCAACATATATGTGGTTTGCATAAAACCTACACTGGCAACATTTGTTCTGGTAACTAAGTGATTTGCTCCATCACTTAGTCTGACAGCAAGCACCATACTGTCCCCTCTCCCTTCACAATACTCATGGTATTCATTACTTCAGATCCAATTACCTGCCTGGTAACACTGGCCACAGCAAGACTCAACAGTGAAGTTACACTACGAAAACACAGAGAGAAACTTGTATACATACACACCCCTGAAATTGCCTCACACAAGCAAGACAGGCACACTTAAGCATATTTGAACACACACATATACACTCCACACATCCCACGCATAGCCAGTGGATGTTATTTATTGTTGCCATTTATCTCTCAGCTACCAGCACTGTTTGTGTTTACAGCTGCGAGCGCCGCTGAGCCTCCAGTCCACATCGCCCAGCTTTGTAGAGTGGAGATTGTGTTTCCAGCTCCCTTTTTTCCTGTAATAACCAAGTCAAATGTCACGCTACACTGCACAGTAAGCAATGGCAACAGTCAAGGAGGTATTTGCTGCCTCCTCATAAAGATGTCCATCTGCGCCCTGAACACCTGTTGTGCCATTTAGTTTAGAGCAGATACAGCAAAACAAAGGCAGAGAAATATAATCTGCAACTACCAGTTTATTACATGAACGGTGAGTTGTAGGAAATACAGCGTAGGCCTGCAATGGCGCATCATTTTAATTGATTCTAAAGCCCTTGCTATAGTCTAAGTGATTTAGCCTGTCAGTATTGCTGTGTCAGCATGACTGAAATGATCTCAGCTCAGCCTAAAGACGCAAACACATATGCGCACACCCAATCATGCCCTAAACATTTTTTAACAACATGATAAAAACCCTCGATGCAAAACCTGACCCACTGTATTGGTTTTATTAGACACATATGCTCAATTGCCATAATAGCGTTGTTCCTTCTAGCCCTTACATCGCTACATGACCCCGGATGAACAGTATATTTTACGTCCAGCAGAACTATGGACTGTGACGAACAAATGGGCTCATGAAGCCTCTGTTGTAACACTGCGGACCACGTAAGAGCAATTAAACAGTACATTAAAACCCTCTCTTTATGATCATATCACACTTGTCACTGATCCATTAGTAGCTATATCTGCCAAGCAATGAGAATCTTAATTGAACAATTAATTATAGCCTCTGATTGATGTGACCACCGAATTCATGGCTCGTGCAAATGCTGGGGACACAGCAGACAAATGCGTGACAGCATTGCTGACAGTTATAGCAGACTAATGGCCTGTTTCATAAGTGCCAACCCCAGTGGCCTGGTTTTAAATCCTTGCTGCCATGTTCGTTTTTTTTTTTTTTCTTTTTTTTTTAACCACTGGACTGTAATTGAGGCATTCAGGACTGCTCCACCAATTGAACATAGTTTCTGCTGAAATAATTGCAGTGTCTGGAATCATTTTATACGGCAGCAATAAAAGCACTGGTTCATTGAAATGGATCAGGTATTCAAACAAGCTCACCATTGTTCTTTCGCTCCCAAATCAAGGCAATCATCATCAGTGGCGCACTGCCTTGCATAATTATTCTCAGCAGATGATATCTTTGTTGCCTTTCCTTCGTCATTCCTACAGTGGTGTTATACAGCTGGCTTTTGTTGCCTGCAATATCGTGAGGTTAAAGTTGGAAGACATGAACAGAGTTATGAAGCTGCATTGATTTCCCTGCCGCAGAGATCCATTTACCGAGTCGCTAGAGGGAGAAATGATTTGATACGAGGCAAACAAAACACGATCCCCTGTCTTTGGAAGTAACCAAATGATACACAGATCTGTCAAGTTAGAGCC
This sequence comes from Acanthopagrus latus, assembly GCF_904848185.1. Lineage (NCBI taxonomy): Eukaryota > Metazoa > Chordata > Actinopteri > Spariformes > Sparidae > Acanthopagrus > Acanthopagrus latus. Next base: position 6,761,801 of record NC_051057.1, on the reverse strand, counting down.
AAGTTCACTCCTCCTCATTCTTTCTTTTAACCCTCATGAAGGAATCTGACTTTGGCATCCCTACATCCTCGGACGGTTCAGTCAAAAAAATGTAATAAAATAAAACAGTAGAAAAACAGGGGATATCTGGCAATGGCTGTACTTCTGGGATTCGTAAGATGTTTCTCTGTTTGTTTTTCACTTATGCTACGAAGAGTCGATTTTGCATCAATTACCTGTAATTTTGTGTGAAAAACCACATAAGAACTCAGATACAAATCATGTGTACAACATTCAGATTTCCCTTGTAACTTTCATCTCTATCTTGTCTTACATCTCCTTCTAATCCTGCGACTTATAAACACAAAGCAGTTACATTAACCTCTGAATGCTCTCACAGTGCAGCATTCAGAAGATAATAAACCATTTGGGTCATTCCACCGAAGTGGTGATAAAACAGTGCTATCTTAAGCTATGTGGTATCTACAGCCATGCCAAAAAATTCCATCTTTGGTGTTAATATAATTAGATGTCTGTCAGAGTAATGCTTTTTTTCGCCTCGCTGTGAGGATGATGTAATTTGTTGTAACTTCTGTTATTAAAGTACTGAAGACAGAATGGTTCTTGCCTGTCTTTAAAGGAGTTTATTTATATAGCAGCAGGTTTCTGAGCCAGAATCTTACCTTAGTAAAACTTGGCAAACAACTCGAAGAGATGAGTCATTTCTTACTGGTAGAGCTGATAATTTCAGGTCCTGTAACCCTTTTGTGGGTATTCACACTTCTTTCATAATTAGTTCCCAGTTTTACTCGATGATAAATCTTTAAAGCAGACCGGCTGCTTCAATGTAATCGAGTGTAATCAGCAAATTGCTCCACTGTAGCACATGTGTAGAAAAGCTGACCCCTACTCTGTAGATTTGCTCTGAGTTGGAACTCAGGTGAAGTCAAATTACAGGAATTGCTCTGAAGGCCTTGGAAGGAGCAGTGGAGAGCCGCGGTTTGGCAACCTACAATCAGTGACAGCATCTATGACTTTACAGGGCTCTTTAGAACAGTTTGACGGATGCATCTTAGAGGTCACTTTCTCTTCCACTTTATGCCTAAAAATGTCTCTGAAATGACAGGGCACGATGATCTCGTAGGTAAGGACCCCAGTGTGTTACCATGGCACCAAAAATCTCTTCCCCATCTCCAGAAAGCTTTCTCTTCTTGGAACACTTTATCCAAATTGTCTGCTGAAAGCTTCATAAAATTCATATTTTTTCTCCTACTCCCCGAAGTTTAGCAGAAAAAAAAATCACTCCTTTAGCACTTTTCCCCCACTTTTTTTCCTCTTGCTTTTCTCTCCTTGTTTTTTGTTTTGTTGAGCACTGACTCCTTCTATTTCGAGAATGCTGATGAGTTCTCACTACAGTATTAATTTGGCTCCTATAGAAAGGTTCCCTGATAAAAGTGCAGAGTTCAGAAACATGCTCTGTCATAATTAAAGCTAATGCTGCCAAGCGTGGTTGAAGACAATGCCAGCCTGGTTAACGATTTCCGAGCGTGTCTAGTCGACGCCACCTGTTTTCGTTTAGCACTTTTCAGCAGCTGTTCCCATAATTATGCTTGCTGTCAGTGTAGAGAACGGGAGGGTGCACCGCAGCATTGTGCTATGCCGATAAACAAGGTAGTTAAAGGCCACTTATGGCGACACAGTCACTCTCCCAAAGGGGATTCAGCGTCTGTTTCCAGAACACATAAAGGGTTGAAGTCTATATATATGCAGCTGGACATATTGAAGCTTGAAATGAGTGGCATCTGCTTCTTGATATGTGTCTTTACTTTGGTTCCACTGACACGCCTTTGCAAACACTCCCTGTCACCTTTTATTTTTTGATGTTTTCTTTGATTAGATGTAATCGCTTCCAAATGATCAATAGAAACATCCAGTGTCAAGCCAACTCTCTTTATGGCGTTTTTTTTTTCTTTTTTTTCTTTCTTTTTTTTGGAGGGATTGATCACAGTGAAATGCACTCAGTGCCTTCCTTCATTGAGAGCCAGTAGCCGTTGTAGGGATGTAGGCAGATTTGGCCTCAGATGCACCCGTAGAAACAGACTTTGTTGTGCTAATGAGCCGAATGAGCTTTGTCATTTAGAAAATCCCCAAAGGGTAACAGTCCATGTTTGTCAGTGCTGAGTCAAAATCTGTTGGATTACCCAGTGAAGAACATGGTAGTCCACAAACACTAAAAACCTGCCACTGCCAGCAGTGTGCGTAATGCCCTTTAGTGTTGTGTAAAAGCCCTCAGTCCCTCTTTGTACCTGGAAAAGGCTGGATTTGTTTTTAGGCCAAGACATATTTAATATTTGGCCCCTTTTGTCACAAAATGTTGCAAGTAGAAACACAGCCAAACGAAATGTGTGGTACAATACTTATCACGCGTGCAGCACTTTTGCAATTACACCCATGGCTGATTTCTTTTAGCCCTTTTAAATTCATTTCCAATGACCTTTATGTCACCAAATTGGGCCAAGTGTGGAAAGAAGTTTCCAGCAGTGTTAATTATTTTAGGCAGTGATGTGCGGAGAACTCAGAGTTGTGTGTGAATAGAAGTAATTGTGATTCATTTGCACTCTGTATTTCTCTCTCTCTCTCTTTCTCTCTCTCTGTCTCTCTCTCCCTTGCTAGCTCTCTTGCTCTCCTGCTCTCTCTCTCTCTCTCTCTCTCTCTCTCTCTTTTCTCTAGTATCTCACTCTTTCTTTCCTTGTTGCTCTGTTTCTATGGCTCACACTTGCACACATCCAGCACACCTTTCCTATTAGCACGTGACAAGTTAAGCGAGCTAGAAGCAAAACAAAAGGGCCCATTAAGCAGGCTGGCTTCTATTGCTAAAGTGATGAGCAACACTTTCCTCTCTCTGCCCTCCTCCGTTCACCTGTTTGTGTCTCTGCTCAGATGCTGCCTCTATCGCCCTCCCCTGCCAGGACAATAGACTGTAATGAATGGTCCCTACCCCATCACAGTGTTAATTAATGAAGGACTTAATCATATAATAGACTGTGACTGCACGGCTGTGTCAGGGAGCAAAAAGAACACGACATGGGCTTCTGTGACAAGCTGGCCAAGTGGCTAGTCACTTAAGCTATTGGGGTAATGATAATAATGATATTACAACCACTCCATGTAAAATTGGTTATGTATTGAGTTTTAGGGACTGCATCAATGCACAATTGCAGCCAGCTGTTGGTATTTGTTGTGACTAACAACATGTGATGCAACATGCAAAAGTCAAAATACACTAAATTGTTTGTAATTAATGAGTGGAACACATACTACTGTGTCACAAAAAAATAAAAAAAATAAAATAAAATAAATTATTGAATTTATTATGGGTCCTCTGAAAATGTGAACAAATCTGCTGGCTCAAAAATATACAAACAGTAACTTGAGCAATCAATTTTGGTGGTTGTAGAAAGTTACGTGAATTAAATTTTCTTTGTAGCATGGTCTCTTAACGTCTTTTGAGTGATTATGATTGATAATGGCTAGTGACTTTCTGGGCCCATTTTGTAAGAGGATTGTTCGATACACCCAGTAGACTCAGCCACAAACTCTGCAATGGGAAAGTCTAAAGAGCTCAGTATTAATCTGGAAAGTGCATTATTGATTTGAACATGTCAGGCAAGTCACATCAAGCAGTTTCAAAACATTTGCAAGTCCAGAGATCAACTGTACAAACAGCTGTTTGTAAGCGTAAAGTGTATGGCACAGTTGGGTCACTGCCATGATCAGGAAGAAAATTCAATGTCCACAGTCAAGTGTATCACATGAGCTGAGAGGGGGTCTGCATGTCAGCACAGTCTTTAGAGCTGTTGCCCCACAGCTAGAAGGAACCCTAACTCTAACCCTGGGTTTGATACCAGGTAGTCTGCATAATGGAGAAGGAGGATTATGTCCAGAGTATTCAAGAAATGGAATTCTTGGAAATCTGACTAAAATCAGGCTATTGAGTTTTGGAATGTTCTTCCCAAAATGCTGACTTGAACCCCATCGAGACAGGTGGACTATGCTGACAACAAAATATTCCATCCCAGGATGATAGCAAATTTAGTTTCACCGATTCTGTCAAGAGGAGTGGTTAAAAATTCACTACCAGATGTGGGCACCTAATTGGGATGAAAATAGCCAAGGGACATTTGCATGTATGTATGTATGTATATTATATATTTTTGAGGCAGCAGATTTGGTGACATTTTCCCAAGACACATCATAAGTTCTGATTTGAAACAAACTTCAAGAGTGTTTTTTGGCAAAGTATTATGTGTTCCACTTATTCCATCAGAGCTGTAGAAATCACTGGAAGTAAAAACTGAATGTAAACGTTTGACCGTGACTGTATGTAATATGGTTTGACCATGAGAGCAATTTTTAGACTACAAATAGTATACACTAACTCATATAACAAAATGTTCATAATGTTACATTGTGAAACAGGCTGCTGTAAAATGGTGGATGCATTTTTTTGAGCGTCAGAATCCCTGCAAAATGTCTCGTTTCACTATTATTACTTAAGCCATTTGGTTGCAATAAATTATGGAAAGTCTAGAAGTAATAGAAGACACAGGATTAAATCATTTTATCTTTTCAAGTTAGCCGGGTGCTGAAACAGAAGTTTGCCTGCTCGGTCAGCTGAAGTAACATCCCTGAGAGGAACATGGAGCAGGTCTCTGTGGAATAGTACTCTCCTTGTGTAGGTATTAAAGGTCACAAAAACACAGTGTTTCTAGATTTCTAGATTTATAAACTATAAATCTATATTTTTAGTCTAGTTTTAGTAATTAGTAATTTAGTAAATATTTAGTTTTATATTAATAGTTTTATATTAATTACTTTCTCAAAATCCATCACAATGGACCTTCAAAGGTGCATAAACATAGACAAGCAATGTTACTTATTCAAGTATGTGAGCAAATTCAAGCAGCACCAGATTACATCTTTGGGGTCAAATCATCTCCAGAATAAGTTCTTGAGGGCAGTTTCACAGAACATGAACATGTTTAAAAATGGACATTCAAGAAGGTTGTTATAATTGTCATTGAAGAGCAGCACAAACACATTATAAAAATGTCAGTAACTGCAGACAAAGCTCTACTTTCTCCTTAAAACTTGTGATGGTTGTTGTTTGTCTTCTGAACTCTTGTGTAATCCAGACTCACAACCAGTGGCCCACCTGGAGAATGCAGGACAAGCAGGAAAGTTTATCAGAAAAAGTTTTTCTCTGATAGAAATGTTGCTTTTTCCGACTTTACATTCACTATCACAACTGAAATCCCAACAGAGGAAAGCAAGACACGTTAAAAATATGCACTTTAAAGCAGATATGCCAGCACTCCAAGGAAGTCAACTTCATTAATGTTATCTAAAATAAAGTTTTTTGTTAATGTGCAAGGCCAATTGTAATCACAGTCAGGTAGACTTCATTCCTGGTTTTAGCAACTAGTGGGGATAGAGGTGTGCACACATTCAGCCATCGTTAGTGTCGAGTGCAGCATTGGATTTGTCACTTCCTGTCAGGAGAAGGTTTCAAGCCATTCATCATACCCAAGGAGCACATTTGATTTGGATAAACATGTTGAACCCACAATGCAGCAGAGACTTATCTTGAGTTTGTCTGATAACAGACACATTATGCATAAAACTTTTTTTTCCCTTTGCTTTTTGCTTTAAACAAGAGGCCTTGCAGTGTTTTTACATCATTTCATCTATTGTAAGTACTTGTGCGCTGTCTGTCCCAGGTGCATACACAGGGCTGAGCTTGGAACAATCAGCCGACTTTCTTTCTTCTCCCGTTCAGAGGTATTTCAATCCGGCTCTGCCTGAGCTGAATCGGTGCAACGAGGTCTGTCAAGCAGCCTGACAAACTCATTCTTGGCTAGCGGCGCTTGTTGCTGTCTGATGAAAATGTTACACTGCTCTCTCATTCTCTGCCTCGGCCCGCTATTCCCGGAACACCGCTCTGAGTGGGTGGTTATTCTGTCATCATTTTGGGAGAGAGCGCATACGTGGAGACACTCACTCACACAAATATAGACACAAACAGGCTCAGACAGGGTCCATCCAAAGTAATTTTTGCATCCAATGTATTACTATCGTCAACTGCTGGGCTAAAAGCCTCTCCAGGGACATAACTCACCACCACTATTTATTTATTTTATTTTGATAAAACATCTTCATTAAAGATAAAGACTGATCCTGCCAATGACGCACAAGGCCATTCATCCACGAGCATGCTTTTCAGGGTGGAAATTTTATGTTTTTGCCACGTTGCTACGGGGCCTGCAATGGAAACCAACCAAACACAATGCACATGTTGAGTTAAGGTTCAATATAGCAGCTGTCAGAGCAGCAAGGAATTCTTACTTTATGTCTTTACAAGCTCTAAACAGTAATGGGAAGTCAAACATTGTTTTGTGATGTGTTATATCCACCCCCGCATTACAGAAATTGTTTTTCAATTGTTTTGTTTCCTGCCCTCTACCCGCTTCGCTCAGACGTCTGAGGGGAAGCAAAGGGTCAGTTCCTGACAAGTACCGGTGATTTCTGTAATGGAAACGGAGGTGCTGAAATGCAGCTCGCCTATATGGATTCCAGTGGTCTGAATGTACTAAGGGTCCAGTCATGGTCAAAGCCCAGTTGGCAAGTTGCACAGACAGGTGTACTGTCATTTTGAAAGCAGAAGAAGAAAAGCAGGGGGAGAGAAAAAGGGGGCAGACAGGACGGCTGTCTGGAGAATAGGGGCTCAGTCAGAGGGTGTTGAAAAGAGCCTCCACCTGAACGCACCGCTGCATCCTAATAACTCCTCAGCCCCAGACAAGGCAAAAAAAAGACACCTTATGCTCTATCTTTCCCTCTCTTCCCTTTGCTTCACTCTTTATCCGAGCAGCTGTGAAGGGCACACACCTGGCTGCCATCCATCTGGCTCTGTGTGTGCACGCATGTGTATTGATGTGAGTCTATTTAAAGAGGTTTTGGGGTGGGTTTCTGGGGTTGATTGCTCTCACTGCCAGTATTGTTCATGTGGATTTGGCTGCCATGGCAATAAGGATGCATGTACTGTACAATCTGGCCAATCACAGTATTACTGCGCTGCTCTCAAGCTTCCTGTGGAGTGGGCTCACGATCGGACGGTTGTCAGCGCTTGTCTGCTGAATATGAAGGTGCAGGGGGAAAGAAGTGATCGGCAAACATTTTTATCAACTGCTCCTGAGGTGCCCTTGAGCTAGGGATCTAACTCCCAAGACCTCAAAGTGGAGCAGTTGAAGGTAGAGGAAGACTTGTTACATTCTGTATGAGATATACAGAGAAAGAAGCAGTGTCTCATTTTCAAACTGTTAGGGTAGAACAACATTGGAGTGTTGAAGCTTATCGTTACTCTGCTTATTCCCTTTATCTTGGCTATAACCCAGAAACCTTTGGTATGGAAATTAATAGAAATTGTTTTTAAATGCTCTTGAACCGTCACCAGGTTTTCTGGTCATCAACACAAAACAGAAACGGCCAGATCTTTGATGCCTCTGGTGTTTTCTCTACACCATCAGCTTTCGCTCACACCTCATTCCCCCTTCTGTTTGGCTGCGAGCGAGATGTAAAACACACAAATGCTACTCCTTTGGTTATCTTTTTTTTACAGATGGTCTTTGTTGGACACCTGTGGAAATTGTCAGAAAAGAGACTGGAGTGGTTGTTTGATGGACTATTTTCCAGCTGAATTGATCGCACTGGGTGTGAGACACTCAACAGTAGCTCCCTCACACCTATCTGGCAGCTGAAATGAACCTTTTTTTTTTTTTTTTTTAGTGTACCATGCATGAGGATCTGCACTACTGGCCACGGCAACAAAACACAGCTATGGTAATTTTCAACAGAAGGCCCACAGTTCGTACGGGGAAGGAGGGTCAGGTTCTTAACATGTCACAATTATCCTTCAAAGGGGTGTTGTTCAAAGGAAGCCACTGTTGTTTGAGCGCCAAATTGCTACCTGGCGTTTTCAAAGTTCCCTGCTGTCCCCACTGTTCCTACACCGAGCTCATGGCGGTGGAAAGGAATTAGCAGCGCTTGGCTAGACAGTACGGCCAATTGACAATGACAGCCTTGAGATATGTGACATGCTCGCCATCCATTCACTTTCTTCTCCTTATTCCCTCATCTTTCTCCTCTTTATCTTGTCTCCCGCCTGCTTTCCATTTTCTTGTCATTCACCATCCCTCCTCTTTCAATTCTTGTTCCACTAGTGTCTATTATCTTTTTTCTTTTCTTTTCTTTTTTTTTTTTTTTGTTCTTTGTTTATCTGTCTTTTCACCAAAGTGAAGTTACACTTCACACAGCCCTTTTGAATGTAACAGTGACATTGTAGTTGGCCGCAACAACAGTTTGCCAACTTTGGGTGGGAAGTTGATTCATCAGCCCAAAATACATGTGCGCTCATTTTTGGGCCATGACAAATATGTGAGAGCCGACTCATTTAAAACAAAATAAAAGATGTGTCTTTCTTTTTTTTTCATACCCACAGCCTGAGGAAAACGACATAGTGTTAACCCCTGATGGTACACAGGAGTTTTTGACCTTTGAGATTCCACTGAATGACTCGGGCTCAGCAGGCCTGGGAGTCAGCGTCAAGGGCAATCGGTCCAAGGAAAACCACACCGACTTGGGCATCTTTGTGAAATCCATTATCAATGGAGGTGCTGCTAGTAAGGCAAGTACCTACTCCCCACCCACTTGCGCTCTGACCTTTATCTCAACCGAGAACCTTCAGGCATGTATAACTATTCATGTGGACCTCTATACAGCATGGAATCACATTCCTTGGCACTTGATGTTAATACTGTTCAAGTGACATCCATGCTGTGATTTGTTTTTTTTGTTTTTTTTTTTTTGTCTTTGGACAATAATGTTCTTTTTTTTCTTCTGTTATTATTCCCTTGAATTGTTAATTCCAATGTTCATAAATACTGGTGGTTTGGGTCAGACTGAGACTTTTACAGTGTCATTAAAATGTGTTCCAGAGAAGAGGAAAACAAGATTATGATCATGCCCTGGTATTTAATGGGATTTTCTTGGAGAGAGGGTACATGTGATTTTCTAAAATCCTGCCTGAAAAGCAGTTGCAGAACGTCATGTTGTTCTTGCTCTCATCTAATCCAATGATGACAGTAATCATAAAACTGTGATACAAGTATTTTCCAAGTCTAATCTAACCTTATTGCTGATGGTGTTTGTCTGCAGGATGGGCGTCTGCGTGTCAATGACCAACTCATTGCAGTAAATGGGGAGTCGTTGCATGGGATGACCAACCAGGATGCCATGGAGACACTGCGCAAATCCATGTCTGTAGAGGGCAATAAGCGAGGGATGATTCAGCTAATCGTGGCCCGGCTGGTGTCCAAAAACAGTGAGGTAGGCTAACCATCAGGGAGGAGCAACACGTACGTGCATCACAAGTAGTGGGATTGAAATGGACTACCTTTGTTTATTTCTTTAATCAGATATCGTTACTAGTATTCTAATCAGGAGCTAACAGAACTCCAAGGTGAATTGTGCATTTCACTTCCCCCATGTGTACACAGGCAAAGGAAATGCACATGCATGTATTCAAATCCTGTCTGTGGTCAAGTGAAAGACATGTTGAATGAAGAAGAGAGATAGCTGTATTTTAAGTGCACTGAATGATAAATGAGAGTGGCTTTCCTCTGCCTTGCTGCTGGCCCTAATCTATCCCATATAGGTTTTTGTTGCTCTGAGATAGCTAAAGGAGGACATTTATGAGGCGACCACACCACCATGCAAATCTTCAAACAGACCCATTTCCTGTGTGAGATGGGTGATCCAATCTCACCCCCCTTCCCGGGACTGCATGATATTCTTTGCCAATGGTGGGCCTTGATATGATATCTAAGGAAGCACTTCACTGACTTGTGATTGACAGGCCTGAGGAATAGCGCTGTAGGACAGGCAGATAAAAGAATATGTATTGCCATCAGGTGGATATTTGTCATTAGACGACAGTCAAGAATATTGAAAGTGAGGGGATTTCTCCTTCATGAAATACCCTTTGTGTTTCTGAGCTAATCCCAGCCTGCCTCTCGTCTAGATGAATAGATGTTAAAATGTTCTTTCACGTACTGAAGTAAAAACCAAGATGAAAGCAAACTTGAATTAGCAAGTTGAGAAATGTTAAGCACAGTGTGACTGAAACACAGTATACTGATGTGTCTGCATTCGCACACACACACATCCACAATCCTAAATACGCACACATCCAAAGGCCCACACACGTTCACTCAGCCTGCAGCCAGAGGTTGTAGATCAGGTTTGATTAGTGTTGCTCTGACTCTAATTGGAGCCTGTGTCCCGTGGCTGTGCGTCAGTTTGGAGTACCACGCTGAGCCCCAGTCCCTCTCTCTGCCCTTCACCCTCCCTGCTGGCCTCTTCTGCTCAGCACTCTGTCTCTCCCTCCTCTCACCCCACAACATCGCCCTGACACCCTGTGCACTTCTTTTTCTTCTTGTTTTATTGTCAATTTTCAACTCCTTTCCTCCCCAACTTGTGGCACGACATAGTTTAACAGGTGAACATTTGATAAATACAGCCAGGGACTGGATTTGAACTCGCACAGATGACACATATATTTCCTTACATTACTCTTTTCCAATTTGGAGCAGTTGGATCCTGCAATACGGTATGCGTCTGCTCGGTTGCTTATGGCACAAAACAGAAACTAATTAAATTTAGCAAATATTACAAAAATCCTGCTTTACACTCAATAGATAAAAAATATGAACTATTTGTCTCTGACAAAAAGCAGCAAGCTTTCGAAGTGTCGATTTCTGAATGCGAAAGAGTGGACTCCATATGAGGATCCTTTTTCAACTTCAAGGTCAATATTGTTTTCGACAATGACAAAACAACACATTATCTGTGCATTTATATGGAACTAAGCTTTAGGAGCTTTTTACCGTTATTCTCCTCCCTGTTATGTCACACTCGGGGATCGACACTTCTTGACTGGCAAGATAGCGACAAGCGGAAGAAACAACTGCTAACGTGAGTTGTTCAAAAACTTTCTTTTTAGTAAACTGTGTGTACACAAACGATCTTCTCAATGCTTGTGTTCATGTGTAGAGACCCTGGTGATACTATGAGCAAAGTTTCATGTTGTTACGAGCCTTCTTAGTGTTTTAAAAATAGCGATTTTCATGATAAAAGTGCTCCAAGCACTCCACTGAAAAGGATTTTGACCAGAAAATGAAATTTATCTTAAAAGTGACACGTTCGTCATTATTATGGTTTTACATGACATTTTGACAACTTGTCCACTCAGTTAAGCCCTCTGTCGATGTAGTAGAAAGACTCAAATGTTTTTAGATTTTTGCTACATGATGAAAGAATAAGGGCTGAACAGAATGCACAGCACCTCACCAGACCAAAAAACACCCCTGCTGATGGGTGACATATTGCAGGTTGGGCGCTGCTTGGTTTTGACTCATCATCTGTTTTGAAACGGGAAACAGTTTGGTGGCCGGCTGCTAACACATGATATCATATTACCACTAAACAGTGAACTAAAATATATTTTTGAAAACATTTGGATGGGAAATAGACAATAAATAATAATCATATTTGATCAGCACTGCCTTCATCTGCAGTTTGACTGGAAGTTTCACAGTAATAGAACCATATGTTGGCCACTTATGGTTTGCAACCTTCTCCAAACAGTATGCTTAAAAAACATGTTTTTTGAAAACATTTTAGATAGGAAATGGGCAGTGTAGTAACAGAATCTTCACAGTTAATCAGCACTGTCCAGTTTTGCCAGCTTGTTTGTTTAGAGTTTGGTGAGATGCCCTTCAGTCGATCCAAGTGAGAGGGACAGACTGTGGGGCGGCTTTGTAATAGAACTTAAATGTGTGTTTGGTCGACACCCATTCTTTTTTCCTCGAGCCTTCATCCCTCCTCTATCCGCATCCCCTCCCCTTCTCCGCTCTACAGGAGAGGACACATGTCCCTTTGGGGAAAGCCCGGCCCCAAGGTTCAGTGAGTTCTATCACTTCGGTCCAGTCACTCTCCTGTCCTCTTTAATCCCTCACCAGCAGGCAGACAGGTAGACAGACTGACACTGAGCAGACAGTTAAGGTCACAGACAAGCACAGTCTGAGACAGCTAAAACCCTTTTTTTTGAATATTATTTAACTATGACTCTGTCAGAGTAAGGATGACAGATGATGTTTATTACATTTTTGATCCATTTGGATTACAATTTAGAGAGACATTTCGACAAGTTTTATATATAAATTGACATTTATTTCACCATCAGCTGCTATAAGACATCTTGCAGAGAAAGGTATAAAGAGTGTGTGACACAAAAGGAGAAAGGGATGTAACAGTGCATTTTAGATTCCATCCATTAAACTCCCATCACAGGCGACCGTGTTCTGCTGAAGATGTAGTGCTTTCAGGAAGCTTAGTGGTTTAAACAGATGCCAGTAAATCACTAGCGGGATTTTTAATATACAGAGTACATAAAAGATAGGATTCTAAGTGAGGAACTTAAGGTCAGTTGCAAACCTGAAATAAGAAAAGCCGAAGTTAAATGTCGACGAAGGCCCCCAGCAGTTACAACCACCTCCCCCTTCTCTCCTGCTCTGCTGTGCTGGCCAGGCAGTTATGTGGGGAGCCAGAGCCAGTTTGCCACTGTCACGCAGCCGAATGGGAGTGAGCACTGGAGGCCACCATTGAAATGAATCAGATCCATCACTGTCTGCAGGGGAGAGGAGCTGAGCAGCACAGTCTAACGCATCTGGGGGGGGGGGGGTCCTCGATGGGTGCAGCATATCCAGGCCACCCTACTCTATGAAAACTGCATTGATTTCATCATTGCTGGGTTCTGTTGGCCAAAGTACCATCAACCTTGTCAGAAGAGAGCAGTGCAGTGTTCTTGGTTGTTCAAGCTGCTTGGTTTGGTAGGTGCTTGCACTACCAAAACAACGTACAATTCTGAACTAGGATTTTTGTTTTTGTTTTTTTTTGTTTTTTACACAACATAACTTGAAATGTTACATTGTATGTAATACATGGATGAATCACCTTAATGAAAATGTGAAGTGGACTGTGTGACATCATGGTGTGACCTCTTACCAGCCTTTTCACAGTCATGCACACACAAATGTATTACCCCCACAAAAACACACCCACATGTGCTTCCATATATTGAGGCAGATCCTCTCAGTGTCAAAGTGTTTCAATAGGCTGGTTCATACTGCTGAGGGCCCATGATTAAGCCCATGTCTGATGTGGAGTACCTGGGCTATTTATGCTGCCGTTAAAGCAGTGCCGATGAGTGGCCTTTGCCTTGGGTTAAAATGAGAAATTTTGCCGACCTCGGAATAAAGGAGAAAAAAAAAACAAAAAACTTCAGCATGATTAAGGATGTATTCAAGTCTAACAAAGCATCCACACAGCATGGGGACTATTTTTAATGGAGCACAAACCCGGAAGGTTCCCATGAACCTGATTTAAAATCTGAAGAGTGTGGACCATTATGGCTCTTATCTAAGCTTAAATCAAATCAATTTTATTTTTTGTAGCCCATAATCACAATCACATAGCCTCAATTGGGGTTGGGGTTTACAATCTGCACAGTGAATGACATCCTCTGTCCTTAGACCCACAATTCTAAACTTGCCACATTGAGAAAATGACCCTTTTAACAGGGGGAAATAAAAATGGAGGAAACCTCAGGAAGAGCCACAGAAGAGGGATCCCTCTCCCAGATCGGACAGACATGCAAAAGATGTTGCATGTACAGAACAGAACAACAAAATCACAGTTTACAAGCTGCATTGCCAGAATATTTTCATACACATTATATAGAATATTTAGTGTCTGGCCGAGGCATCACCAGGGGGTCTGAGCCACACATCCTCCTCCCCACCATGGTGACCCAGAAAGCTTAAAAATACAAGTTTCAATTTGACACTTAGTCAACCAAGTCATAGGATAGCAGTAGCTGAAAGAATATATTAATCAGTGCACGTTATCATCCACCCATTCGTAATTATAAAATTGGTGTTGGTTTGTTGAGATACAGGTAGGTCGCAAGAGATTGTGCAACAAGATGACACAATCAAACGAGCATCTGTCAAACCTGGTGAAATGATAAAGGTGAAAAAACAATGTAAAAAACACTTTGGAAATATGTAACCTCAGGTTGGTTCATGTGTTAATATCAGAAAATGGCAACATTTTAGAGAATTTCCAATTTTTTGCATTACACTCATTTACAATCTTTTTTTTATGCGCTTGCTTGAAAATGCTCATAGAAACTGACTGATGGAGCCCCACCTAGTGGGTGAAAGAAGAAGTAAAACAAAAGCAACAAGATCTAAGTCAGAGGAGCAGATGGAGTTTTTTTAAAATGGGGAGCAAAATATATTACCATATATTACCTATCACCAATACCTTATATTGCATTTGATATGCAATTATTTAAATATTTTATAAGTAAACACACAATCACAGAAACCCATGCACACTTACTCTATGCATATACACGCTGTCCCAGAATAATTAATTCTTCTTCTGTTCTGGTTCCACAGATAGCCCTTGTTTGAAAAAGTACCAGTCTGCCCCAGATAGTCAGTGATATGATTGGTCACTGCCAATTTGTTTCAAGTATTGTAATTGCGTTGCTGCTTCAGAGACTTTTGTAATTTCCCTTTCTATATTTGAGTTCCATTAATGTATCATCACATGTGTTAGGCAATTAAATATATTTTCATTTCAATTCCATTTTTTTTTTTTCAGCCCACACTTCTGGAATGTGCTCCGTCTTATGTTAGTCACATTATCAGTGCAGAGACAGATCCTCAAGTCACTGTGACTGAATTGAATGGTGATCTGTTACAGTAGTTTGGCTGTTGAAAATCAGTGTGGAGTAGCCAAAAAACATACTATTACTTTTCATAAAGACACAAGTAGTGGTAAAATTTGTAATCAGTATAACTACTTGAGTATGAATACTAATTAAAAACTCACTTGAGTAGAGAGAGTTGTAAATAAAGAGGAAGAAGACAAACACTGGGACACTTTTTCCCAAGTCGTATTTGCTGTGGAGCTAACTGGAGTAGTTTCAACCACAGATGGTCTTCATCACGTGAAGAAGTAAACAGACACCTGTATTTATTTGTGACACAATAACAAATCATCATCTCTTGATTAGATGATTGGCCGCATTTACCCCACAGCAATATTCCCAGTCCGTGTCTCTCAGCATGATCACAAAATAGTACATTAATATACACCATTATAAATACAGTTTCTTGTATAATAGTCAAAAAGTGAATATAAAGATTGTCCACATGTTACAAATTTCCAGTACACATATCCAGGTCTATCCAATCACATGAAGACAATAAGACAACAAAAGTGGTGAATTAGGAGAAAATGCTGTGCAGATGTTTAATCATTGTATATTAAAAGCAGGTGTGTTGACTTCGTTTCTTAGACCTGAACAAGACCACCTGTGGTTAAAACGTTATATCACTCGTGTCCACAGTTGTGTGCAAAATGTGGGCTATATTGTTCTGTTTTTCATCAGGTTACACCAGTAAGCATGACTAGTGTGGCACTAGGCACTCAGATACCATTAGCTTGGATAATTAGATTAGGACAGAAAGCAGGAACAGTTGCAGTACTTTTGAACCATCATATACTGTGTGTATATATATTATAAGAATTATGGCCACAACATACACTATATTACCAAAAGTATTCGCTCACCTGCCTTTACTCATTCTATGAACTGAAGTGCCATCCCATTCCTAACTCATAGAATTCAATATGATGTCGGTCCACCTTTTGCAGCTATTACAGCTTCAACTCTTCTGGGAAGACTGTCCACAAGGTTGAGGAGAGTGTTTATAGGAATTTTTGACCATTCTTCCAAAAGCGCATTGGTGAGGTCACACACTGATGTTGGTCGAGAAGGCCTGGCTCTCAGTCTCCGCTCTAATTCATCCCAAAGGTGTTCTATCGGGTTCAGGTCAGGACTCTGTGCAGGCCAGTCAAGTTCATCCACACCAGACTCTGTCATCCACGTCTTTATGGACCTTGCTTTGTGCACTGGTGCACAGTCATGTTGGAAGAGGAAGGGGCCCGCTCCAAACTGTTCCCACAAGGTTGGGAGCATGGAATTGTCCAAAATGTTTTGGTATCCTGAAGCATTCAATGTTCCTTTCACTGGAACTAAGGGGCCAAGCCCAGCTCCTGAAAAACAACCCCATACCATAATTCCTCCTCCACCAAATTTCACAGTTGGCACAATGCAATCTGAAATGTACCGTTCTCCTGGCAACCTCCAAACCCAGACTCGTCCATCAGATTGCCAGATGGAAAAGCGTGATTCATCACTCCAGAGAACGCGTCTCCACTGCTCTAGAGGCCAGTGACGGCGTGCTTTACACCATTGCATCCGACGCCTTGCATTGCACTTGGTGATGTGTGGCTTGGCTGCAGCTGCTCGGCCATGGAAACCCATTCCATGAAGCTCTCTGCGTACTGTACTTGGGCTAATCTGAAGGTCACATGAAGTTTGTAGCTCTCTAGCAATTGACTGTGCAGAAAGTCGGCGACCTCTTTGCACTATGCGCTTCAGCATCCGCTGACCCCTCTCCGTCACTTTACGTGGCCTACCACTTCGTGGCTGAGTTGCTGTTGTTCCCAAACGCTTCCATTTTGTTATAATAGAGCTGACAGTTGACTGTGGAATATTTAGGAGCGAGGAAATTTCACGACTGGATTTGTTGCACAAGTGGCATCCTATGACAGTTCCACGCTGGAATTCACTGAGCTCCTGAGAGCGGCCCATTCTTTCACAAATGTCTTGTTTCACAGTCTGCATGCCTGAGTGCTTGAATTTATACACCTGGGGCCAGGCCAAGTGATTAGAACACCTGATTCTGATCATTTGAATGGGTGAGCGAATACTTTTGGTAATATAGTGTACATACATACCCTGTCGGCGATAGGTTCTCTGATTTTCTACCAACTAGGGGTCCACTGGTATTGCTTTTTCAGGGCTTATACTGATGCCAAATATTAGAAATCGTGGAGACTGAAAACCAACATTTGTGACCGATATTCATTTGCAGTCAAAATGAAAATCTTCGGACAACCACTAATAGAATCATCAGTACAATGTACTGTGCAGATACTTCACTTTGATAATTTTAGTTACTAGTTACTTTGCATTCACATGGTTCAGTGTTTATAGGCTATTCATTTTGATGTGTTAAAAACCACATATTGTTGTGGGCAGGACATTGTTTGAGAGAGCATCAGAGCCAAAATAGATCACATACATTTTTAAATTAGTTTATGTTTTCAGCAATCCAACAAAAAAAATTAACAGAAAAAAATTCTGAATATCAGCCCGGATATCTCAGCCATATTAGCCAGTCTGATAATCACTTATTAAAGAATATACATGCATTTATTCAAATAACCAACATTAACCCTAATACTTCAGTGATTTTATGCCACCAATGTTCATCATTGTTTTCACAGTGTGAAAATAAAGTGTATTTCCTTTTGAAGTATGGCTGTTGTTGTCAACCATAGTAATCTCAGTGATACAGTTATATAACATTAGTTGGAAGAACCTGCAGCAATAGCAATTAGTAATATCCTTTAAAATGGGAAACACTGAGCAAAGTGTAGCACAAATGTAAAAATCTTTCACAAGCTGAGACAAGGGGTGCTGGATAGACTGCAGAACAAAAGGATGATCACTTGACTGTGTCTCACGGTGACATATAGACCTAATTAATGAGCAGTTTATATGAATGTGAACATGAGATTTGCATTTGATCAGCTGCCCTACTTTCTGCTGTAGAAACTGGACCTACGGGCAGAACAGTGATGTCTGCTTATCATGAGACATCATCAGAACTCATTTTATTAAAAGGAGGATTGTAACTAAGATAGTGGCAAATGTGTAAATATTTAGGGTTATATTATGCCTTGAAAAATAAGATGTATTTAGTGCCTGAGCTAAACCAACCCCCATTCTGTTTATGATCTTTCGCTCAGTGGTAGATGTTTGTTTCTGTCTGTTGCAACAGCTACAGCGGTTCATGACATTACTAAGATATTTATCACACTGGAATCTAAAAGCAGACAGACTGATGATAAGTACGCTCATGGCTGGGTTTCATTTCTCTGATTTAAAAATCATCACAGGACGTGCGCACACGCCTCTCTGTGCATTCATGATGTTATTTATGACAGAGATCTCCTGCAGACATCAACTATTTTTGACAGACTGGTTGTCGTGTGTTTTTTTTTCCTTTGTTGTCCTTCTTGAAAGCGCGACAGCGACTTGCCAATGAAGCGCTGAATTTATAACCGGCAATGAAAACTTACTTCACCCAAGATGCTTCACCCAAAAACCTTTCTCATCTTTCCTGTCTGTTTGCTTTGCTTATTCGACAGTCTACAGATTCAGTTGAATTTCCCAGTATTATTTTTGCATCGTGGCGCTTCTCTATAAAGTTCTCATGATAACTCATGAGACAGAGCCTCTGCCCAAGGATGGCAGTGCTATCAATGCAGTCCTTCACCTCAAATATTTGCAACCTTTACTTTATACATAAGCTTTTATGTAAAGCATTCCACATCTTGTGACCACTTGAAAGATGTTCCAGTCCTACAAACCACAATTATGTAAATACCATGTGGTACGAGAAACCACAGCAAAGTGGCCAAGTGCGTTTAGTCAGCTGAGAAAACGTGTTTCGGGTTTCCTGTTTTCTCATTTCCTTAAACCGCTGACACAGTACCACATTCACAGAAATGTCCAGCCTCGTCGGCAGTGCCTCATCAAATGCACAGCTAGTGATCCCGACATGAGGTTTTCATATACATGACAGCTAATTAATGTCAATGCTCGAAAACTGAAGGAATGTGAGGAGTGTGATGCATACGAATGACGGGGCAGACGAGTGGGTGAGGGGGTCAACCAACATTAAAAGGCTTATGAGTGAGTACAACATACAGCAGTGGGCAGTTTCACAGGGAACAGGAAGCAAAAATGATCTCCTCTAAGAACAGTTAATTGTTCTATCCGAGGCCATTTGCTTTGAATGATGACCAACAAAGGATCATCATTTACCTTACTTCTATCTTGCAGCTAACCATTAAGGATCATGGTCAGGTAATGGGCATGCTGGAACACTGATTTATTATTGATGCAGAGCAGCATGGGGTACAGGAATAAGATCAAAGCCTGCAGAGACTTTGCTCTGTGTGTTCGCAACCAGCATTGTTGCCTCATAGAGCTTACAGGCAGTAGCTCAGTTAACTCTGTGAAGAGAGGAGATGTAACAGCTTAGTCTCTATATAAAAGAGCAGCAAAGTAGTCTCCTCAGCATGCCAATTGGCCTGTTTGTAATCCATTCCAAAAGCATTGCTGTTAGTCACTACATGAATGCTTATGCAAAGAGACAAGGGGAAGGAAGTGGCTGGCCCTAACAAAAGATGCTCACTTGGATGAGAGAGGACTGATCGATAGAGCCTTGAGAGAGCTATCAATCAGAACCCCGGCCTAGTAAATTATGGTTTTATTAGTATTGAGCTGGCCACTGCTGGGAGAGACCTTAAAACATTGAGACACTGGCCCCCATCAGAAGCAAGAGAAGGGAGGGAAATCTGTTAGACCCCCCCAGCCCCCAGCCCCAGACTTAATATGGAGTGATTGAAGTCTAATTAGGTCATGACATGTAGGAACGATTGCTCCCCAGTTTTTTATAGCAAATAACAGAGATTCATAGAAAGCGGATGAAGCAAGGGCACTGGGCAGTGCACCCTGGGAAATGCAGTTTGCAATGAGGCAGTGACTAAATTGGAGAAAGTAGCTCACAGAGCAGCATAAATGCAATTCCGGCACTGCTGGGTCCTCATTCCCAGCCAGCTCTCTGAGGACTAACTCATTTAGGAGCGGCAAGGGAAACTCAATAGGACCAATTGAGAAAATAATATATTGAATCTGGTGGTTGAGTGGGCTGCTTGGGCATGGTGGACAACTGCAAAGGTGAAGTGTGTGCTTTAGTGCCTCAAGACCCAAGTGTTGTTAGGCAACATCCACAGTTGTATGTGAATACATTTACACACAGTCCTTTCACTTTCACAGCATTGTACATGTGGTGTTCAGCTATTGGCTGTATATAATATTATTGCACAAAAAAAATACAGTTATTGTCTTCAGTTGAAGAAACGGCAGTGATGGAGGAGTTGCACCTGACCAGGAGATATTCACACACACCATGCTGGAGCCTTCTTATTTCCCATTTGATAGAGGATGTTGTGAATTGGAAGTTTCCCTAAGAACTCCGAAAAGACCTGGGCAACCACTTCGGGAAGCACTGGCATTAGATGAGGCTCTAGGTGGATGTGAGAAGCTAATGAAAGTGTGGTATCTAGCCAGCGGAAGGGTGAGTTGTGCCCAGGGCAGGATGCAGCAGCTTAAGGATTGTAATTACAGCATTATGATGGAGGTTGACTGGATTAGAGCCATGGCAACAGGCTGAGACCAGGATAGAAGGCCAAAAAATGGCCATGGACTAGACATTATTAGCCTTAGTTGACAGCTCAAGACCAGCACTGTCAACACACTGCTTCTTCTCATTCACTATTCTCAGAACTCAAGGTCAGGCAGATGCTGGCACACAGGGAGAGAAAAAACATTTTAACATTTTATTAGTCTGCATTCATACAAACACAAGCCCCATTCACACTGCATTTCCAGTGCGGGGATCATGCTCTGATACTCCATCTCACTATCTGCGTCAAAGTTACAGATGTAGGTGCAGATACTTGGTTCAGTGTGAGCAAAGGTGGCAAGGCAAACCTTCGTTTGCAGTGATAATTGCTCTGTCATGTCCTTGTGTGAAAAGGGCTAATGTGTGAGGGAAGCATCTGAGTGTGTGAGTGCAAACATGTATTCATGCGCATGTGCGTCTGTGTTTATGTAGCCCTTTTCACACAGAGACTCCGCAATATCATCGCAACAAAGGCTCACCATTACGCTGCCTTTGTTTGTTCACACTCAACCAAGTTTTTTTGCTCTAAATAATGTCACATTGTCACAACCGTTCAACTGTAGGAGCTGACAGATGCTGTTCTTCAGGCAGAAATGTCATGAAGAGTCGGTAGGATGTACAGGATGACAGAGGCTTTTCCATGTATGGATGCGGTATGTTTTTACTCATATAAATTGCCAAAGACACTACTGGTCACCACATCACTGTTGCGAGGGGGAATATCATCACATGATTCCCGCGCTGAAAGGGCAGTGTGAATGAGGCTATAGACAAACAAAAGCATTACCTTAAACACACAAACACACAGGCATGCTCAGTCAGTCCAGTGGGAGCTGAGCAGCAGATGATCTTGACTGGGCTCAGTGTAAATCACAGTGCTCGGCTCTCTCCCTCAGTCAACAGGATAATCCACTCTGAAAATGACTAGATTAAGACAGATTAAACACATGATGAGGTGATGAGAACCAGTGGTAAGAAAGCACAAAAATCCCAACAAAGACACTGATAATCTGAAAGAGCCTTGACCAACGTGCTGCTGCTCTTGTTAACACTGTGATATACCTTAAAGATCTTAATTTGTCTTATGCCTATGTCCTGATGACTGGTGCCTTTGGCATTATGTCTTCCAGTTGTCCTTCTGTTCATCCCATGCAATATCTCCGGGACACCTGAAAGGAATTTCTTCAAATTTGGCCCAAACTATCACTTGGTCTCAGCAATGAGCTAATTAGAACTGGGTGGTCAAAGGTCAAGGTCAATTTGACCCCACAAAACAAGTTTTTGGCCACCACTTGAGAATTCACATGCTAAATATGACAACTTGTTCACACTGATGAGTAATAAGATGAATAATTAATTGATGACAGTTAATATCCAAAAGGTGAAAAGGCAACTTCACTGTGACATCATAATGGCCGATGGCTAACTTTCCTAGCCATTAGTCAACCGCATAACTCCGGAACAATATTTCACATTTCGACTTGGTGACAATAATCTTGTCTGCTCACCTTGCAACATCTATATTTGAAGTGCCACAGTCAGTGGTTTGATATCTTATACTGACATTGAGCTTCTGGTGATTGTCATTCCCCCATTTGACAAGGCTCTGTATCAGTCCTCTGTACTCCGCTGTGAAAATAGTCTTTAAATTGAATGTCTTCAAACTGCTTGGTGGAGACTTACAACTGTGAGGATGTAATTCTAGTTTGCTGATATTTTGGCACATTTCTTTTTTTCCAATTGTGATGATTGATACTCTCCAATTTCCTTATTTTATCAACCTGCTGCCTCTGCGGCAAAATGCCCCTGTCTCGTTTCATCACAAGATATTTCCTACTACTACTACTACTAATAATAATGATGATGATGATAATAATAATAATAATAATAATAATAATAATAATAATAATAATAATAATAGTGATGATAATAATAATAGTGATGATAATATGAAGCGACAGCAGAGGGTGCAGATTTTACATAAAATGAGCCAGCTTGTCATGCAGAAGTCAGTAAACCTTCACAAGTCAGCAAACATGCATAGTGTGCTAAAGCATTAGCATGCGGGGAAGCAAACTTAATTAATACTGGATACACAAAAATTAAATTGCTACCATTTTGCCTCTGTGTCAACTTGATTCCAAAGTCTATTTGCCATAGAAGCCAATGAATACTTTTAAAATGAGCCTGTTCAGCTCTGAGGGATACATAGAGACAGTGACAGCGTTGTCTTTCTCAGATCCATTGCTCTTGACACATTCTATACATACTTTTCATATCATTTGGTTCTCAACTGCTTCCTCTCTGTTTCACCGTGTCCACTCATTTCCCTACCTCCTCCCTAAAACCCTCCATCTTACTTCTTCCCTGCTCATGACAAGTGACAAGTCTCTAGATCTGAATCAGATTAAAATGTGCAGAGAGGGGTTGAGTAAAAGAGAGAGAAAGTGAGTAAAATAAATCTTCATTTCGACAATTTGAACCCTATTGAGTCTGAATCATCCGGGGACATGCTTTTTATTATAAGGCTCGCAGTGGCTATGGCTCTGATTGTAATTGCGTTGACCTAGCCCCCAATTTCACACACACACTCACACACACACACACACACACACACACACACACACACACACACACACACGGCTTCTCCTCACAACCCGCTCTTATCAATTCCCTGTTGCGATAAAGTCCTGCACTCTCAACCTCATTAAACCTCTCATTTATATTAAATAGCCGATAAGTCCCTCCGCCCCGGTATGCATCTCCCAGGGCACGCTACTCCCACGAGAAGGCGACTTGGCAGCACGCACAATCCCCTGTTTTTCTCGTTACTCCTTCCATTTATTTACCAAATACTTCCCGCCACCTCCTCTTCGTCTTCTCCCCTCCTCTTCCTCCTGCTCCCCTGTCCTTCTGCTGCAGTTGTTGTCTGATCTTTTACTCTTGGCCAGGAGCCAGCAGAGTGTTGTGAGACATCAATATTAGCCAGGGCCTTCTGGTTTAAAGCATGCTTGAGGTACAGAGTTGAACTGTGCAGACTATCTAGCTGCAAGGGAGCTATCTGTAATAGGTCCTGTACAGGGAGTTCAGTGCATTCCCGTGGCAACCCACAGGCTGCTATGAAGCATTGTGGGAAATAAAGCCACTCTCTGCACGTGGAAGTGAATTTTTTCCCCTTACTCTTACTGTGGCAGCTTCATTGTCTAAAAATACCACATTTGAAAGACTATTGGCTGCTGCAGACTGGACACAGTATCTGGGCCCAGTGGTCCCAGACCCAAAGCCTAACCGCTAACTGTGTCCCCTGTCAAGACTGACACATGCACTGAGTGTACAGTGGGCTCAATAACCAGCAGTGCGGCATATCGACCACATGGCAAATGTCACTGGTCCATTTACTGGGGATCATTGTTAGAGGCAGCTGTCTATTGGCCTATAAGAAATCCATGGAGCTCTATCCAGCTCTGACTACTACAGGAGCCGTTTCACACTGCTGAGCCAGAAAATACCGATGTAAGCCAAGATCGACATTGAGGCCTGATTCCATGTTTCTGGAGTATTGACAGCGTCCCATTGGGGGCCGCTTTATGCAGGCCTATTTTTTTCGTTTGTGCGTGAATTTAACTTTTTTTGCAGTTGCAGTTTTTTTGCAGTTTGTGTGCAATAAATTGTCCAGTGTATTCTGGTGAGTAGATCAAGAGCAATGGTGGTAAACTTCTATCAGTCTGAATTGGGGTTAGGGTTATTAATGAAGTTATTAGTTGTTAATTAACTTATTAATGTTTGTATTTCAAGATAATGCTGTGAAATGTTAATGTGACTGGTAGTAGCTGTTAAAGAAGATAGTAGCAGTATCAGTTTAGGCTAGACTTTTCATTTAATGGCAGTAGAGAAGTCTGTACCAGAATGAGAATTGGTGCATCCATCACTGACACACCACTGTGGAGACATGCACAGTTGAGAGACACAGAAACAGATTTTCTTTGTTTTATATAATGTTTTTATTCAAATCTGTCAGTTAAAAATATTACTTTGATTTAAATGTTTGTGGGGAAAAAAAAACTAATTTGCCCTTTAAGGGAAATAATTAATATACAATTTATCAGACTAAATGGAAAGTTGAATTGGCACTGTACCTATTTGTAAGCCCCATTCCTACTCCTCATCTCTTTTCCGGTCTCTGTAGGCCCCTGGCAGTCCTCCGGTATTAGACCATCCTGTGAACTCTCTACTGGACAACCATGAGCGGCGGATTTCCCACTCCCTATATGAAACCATAGAAGGCTTGGACAACAGCTCCACATTGCTGCCTAATATGACTGGACGCATTGGTGAGTCAAATAACGCTGAGGTTCTCTTACTCTCCCTTTCAGCACCTAGGTGTCTCTTTTTTTTTTAGACAAAGTGACACCACAAATTGGATTTCTTTTGGCCGGTCACTCCCCATTCACATTGATAGGAAGTGTGGTTGACCTGCTAACCCCACGCCCATTGGATATACTTTTCCCTTGAATTGCTGCTGTCTGTATATTGACATTCCCTGATCAATTTTAACATCCACCCCCCCTTTCTGAGGTGTCTCCTCATCACCTTCAAAGCCTCATCCAGCCTCATCGCACTGCACCCCAAGGTACACCCAGACACTATTCAAACCTCTCAGGGATTAACGTCATCCACAATCCTCCCTGCCTTCACTCCGCTCCTGACTGACTTCACTCAGGTCAATTCCCATTCTACCCAGCTGACATCAGTGGGCTAAGATCTCATCTCTTCAGGTGTATTAGAATTGGCAATTCAATCCTCTGCCAGTCGCTGCTGTCATCTGAGCATCGACAGACCTCTCACATATGCATACAGACAGAAGGCGAAGGCGATTGCACCAGTGTAGGGGAGGGTGCGTTTGTGGGGGAATGCAGTGCAGTCACATGTATCCACGCACACAACCGGTTTTTGTTCATTTTTAAATCTTCTTTCCCATCCACATGCGATTGTTTTCTCTCCATCCTTTCTTCTTTTGTCGTTTGTATCTGATTTGTCTCTGTCTTACCCTTGTTTCCCCCTTGTGTTTCTCCTTTCACCTCGTTTCTCTCTCCGCTGATAAACCCCCTCCTCACCGTTGACTCTTTCAGCTCCCGCCCCACCATCACCCTTCCATCCTCCTCTGCTCAGATGGAGTGAATTTGTAATCTGTCAACGATCTACAGTTTCTCCCTCTCTGCCCTTCTCCCCATCCGTTCTCCTGTTTCTCTCCTATTCCCTCCCCACCATCTCCCCCTGAGCGGTGCCACTCTGCCACTGATCACAGAAGATCAGAGGCTGTGTCAGAGGCATCTGATGGTTAATTAAGCTTCCAGATCAATAGGGCTTGCCCCTGACACTCTCTCTCCCCCTCTGTCTTCTCTCTCTCCCCTTCTCATTTTCAGTCTCTCGTTGTGTCTTTCTCCTCCACCCCAAATAATAATGATCTGAAAATGGGTGGGTTTTCCTCTCAGTTTGGCTTATTTATTCAACTGGCTTCTCCAATGCAGGCATTCCAGAATGCTACTGTGATCATAAGCGGCAACTGTGGGCGCACTGATGGAAAAGTTTCTTGCCATTGAAACTTCAAGGGCACCCAGCACTCATCTCATCCTGCAGAGTGGGAGTCAAATGAGCCAAGTGGAAAAGTTTTAGGGGAGGGGGTGGAGTGGGTGCTAAAGCAGCAACTTATCACAGCCGAAGCTCGGCGGAGTCCCGGAGTCTCAGATCTTTGACTCGGCTTGTCTCGCGGCAAAAAGAAAAATGTCAGTTCCTTTCTTCCCTGTCTTGAGGCTGTCTCTGACTCGTGCCCTCATTAACCCATGCCTACATTCTGTGACAGGTCTTCAACTTTTTAAACTGACACACTTCTGTTTAGATTTCTGCTGCAGTCAGAGTCAAGTTTATAAAATGCAGTATCTGCGAAGTAGATGAAGGAATTTGGTCAGTCAAATGTGTTGTTTCTGCAATTTCTGGATGTCTGATCCTTCTTTTCTCCCTTTGACACTTCAATTTACTGATGCAGGCAATGTATTTTGTTTGGTCCTTAAAATGCATTCAAGCACAGTTAGTGTATTGGAAAAACTGGAA
Organism: Acanthopagrus latus; assembly: GCF_904848185.1. NCBI lineage: Eukaryota > Metazoa > Chordata > Actinopteri > Spariformes > Sparidae > Acanthopagrus > Acanthopagrus latus. The sequence goes on along the minus strand of NC_051057.1, from coordinate 6,735,075 downwards.
AAAGACAGTACTGTCTCTCCATCCTCCATGTGTCCACAAGCAAGTGGCAATGACCTTGCATCTCACAGACTACACAGAACTAAGATGTGGTTAACCTTGATCAAATGTCTCAAAAATGACTTTGAAAGCAAACAGCATCAGTATTCATGATATTCATCTCACATGTGCATTGTTTGTTTTTTTCCCCCTTTCCATTTCTGAATTTAACCAAAATGTCAGTGTACTGCATCTACCCACTTCAGTTTGGGATAAGGCAATAAATAAGCAGAAATTGACACATTATAAGACTACAACAAAATAGCCTCATCACTTAGTAAGACAATAAAATGCATTTTTCTGCGTGGATAGTAAATATCTGCAGGCCAGACAGACAATAGCTGTTTCCACTCTCTGTCTTCTTCTATGTGTTCGTTCAGATGGGTTCAGACTTATTGCCTTGTGTGTGAAAAGTGACAGTTGTGGTTAGAGGACAGATGCTGAGATCGGCTCGGCAAGGTCAGGAAGCACACAGCCGCCAGGGCTTGACTGACAGCTTGATGCTGAGTGTATCTAGACCTGCTAAATTACTGAATCATGAAGGCCAGACATGTGGAGTTTGTGCTGTGGCAGACTCCATAGGCATATCATAGATCCACGCACGCACACGCACACGCACACGCACACGCACAAATACACACACACACAGCTACATACATATATTTTTCCTCAGAGTAAATAGTGATTACTGACAAAACACTAAGGGATTTTACATCTTAAGAGCCAGCATAGGAACTCTCTAACTGAATCAGACCCTCTCCTCTGCTCCTCGGCTCCATTATATGGCCTGCGCTGCCATAAGTGGACTATGACACAGAGGTAAATGGGACAGGATGGTTTTGCTCCACAAGAATTAAGCTCTGGCTTTGATTGTGAGTCATTGCAGATGGCAGCAAGTCAATACAGTGATACTGTAGACTCCATATTTCTGCCAACATATCAGTGTTATTGCTACACTCTCTTTTTTTAGCAACTAGCTACTATGTGTTATGGATGCCTTAGCTTACCTCACCCAGGTATCGATCATAAAGTGGATCGTCTCTTCTACTTCCAGCAGTCACAGGTAGCAAGCTGTCTTTCCTCTGAAAACAGTAGCAGTAGGTCTTGGTTCTCCACTGGGAAATGTTCTATAGAAAGACATTATAATTGCCATTGCAACAGCAAAGAAAAAGCACAAAGTGACACAGGAGAGAGGTGCTATAAAGCTGGTATGTGCCATCATATCGATTGTATGGGCTCTTTACTTCTATCTTCGCTGAATTGTTTCAGGCTGTCATTCAGCATGGGTGTGTGTGTGGGTGCATGTGAGCGTGTGTGTGTGTGTGTGTGTGTGTGTGTGTGTGTGTGTGTGTGTGTGTGTGTGTGTGTGTGTGTGCGTGTGTGTGTGCGTGTGTGTGTGTGTGTGTGTGTGTTAATCAATAGTCAGAGATAATCCTATTCCCTATTTGCCTCAGCAATGCTCAGATGCTGTGATATTGTCAGATTTAGCTTCTCACATGCACACACCGTATGCACTGAGCATCATGGCCAGAGGCTGAATCCACAGCTAGCAGGTGGTGAAGATAGAACTTGTTCTGCTTGACTCCCTGCACACATAAAATGAGTTCCTGGCACTTTTCTTCTTCCTCTCCTGATTTCCTTCCATCCCCACCTTGCTTTTGTCCTTCGGGGGTGAAAGGATCAAGAATTGGCAGAGATGAATTCCCAAAGATGTAAAAACAGAACGAAACAAAAGATGAAAAGGTGAATTAAATAGAAGAAAATATGGAACAGAGTAAAATCTCCTCCATGCTCACAGTGTGATAGTGACAGTCAGGGTTTGACACAAAGGTCGTCGGGATCACGCCCGGCTTCACCTTCCGGTCTGTCTAATTGAAAAGTGCCACTGGGTGCACGTCCACACGCTGGGGTGAAAATTGAGGCCCGCGGACCAACGCTTTCTGTGTGTAAGGCTGTTTGGCAGAGTGCCTCAGTCAGAATGCACATACAGCACAGGCGCAGGAGCGACAGAGGGGTGGGGTTGGCCTGGAGGTGGGAACCAGGAAAGCGGACTCACGCTGTTATCACACAGGAAAGTAGGTGTTCACAGGATGTAATGTGTGCAGTGCAGGTGACAGTGCAAAATACTGTAGACACACATTGAGCACAATCCAAAATGAGTCACTGAAAGAAGTGTGGAACAGCAAAGTTTTGTCACTTTGGATGATTTTTCGATCATAACAAGGACATTTATTCATTAAAAGGTGGAAAGTACAAGCGCAAACACTCGCATTCACACACACATGCACAAACACAAACATAGACTAACATGAACACACTGATCTCTGAGTGCTCCCAGACACAATAGTTTTTCTTAATGGTGTTAAATTGGGATAGTCTTCCCCGAACTTGACAGCACTGTCCCCTCAACTTTTAGCATTTCAGTCTGCTGACTCATCCTCTCTGTATGCTCAGCCATCAGTGCAGGAGATAAGGCAGAGTGAACCTCCCTTTAATTTGGAGTTCAGACTTGACTCAGTGAGAAAATGACAGAGACAGACATGGTGTTAGGCAGGAACTTTCCTTGCTGTACTGTACTGCAGTTAATCACTGTGATCATCTGACCAAAACGAAGCATATTTACCACAAGATTTTTTTTTTCACACATTGTTTTGAAACTTTTGAAACACATGTAATCTTCAATAACAACTATTTAAACTGTGATGCGATTTTAATTCACATTCACACAAAAATGTATTACTAATGACATTAAACTGAATCATGTATTTCATTTCATATGTGTTTCATCAAAATTGATATGTTGATGATAAATCTTTTCCAAGTGCGAGGCACGGAATATTAAGTATAGAAAAATATACCAATTCGATTAAAGTATAAATTCCATTAGCCCTTGGCATTAGGGTAAAATGCAGTTATAATAATAAGATACAGTTATGTAAGAACATCATTTCTATTTAGAACCTCATAGTTTAACCACACAGGTGTATCTCCCTAATTAGACCTCTTCCTAGACTGTGTAGGTGTGCACAGACTGTGCTTGATTTTATCTGTATGACCTGCTAGGTTGAGAAAACTCTCCATCATTCTTATTGGTCCATGAAGTTTTGTGACCTCGCATAATCCAAGTACTGTATAACTCGGCAGTACTCCAACCTGAGCAGAAGTCTAATTAACCAAAGTAAGTGAAAACACCTGCGTGGGTGTGCAGGTCGATAACGCTGCATATAAACTGAATTCATGTAATATTGTGATGTGATACATTTGAGTTTGTGTCTGGAAGAAGCACATAGCAGGCAGAACAGACGAGTGGGATTTGTCTGGTCTGAATGAGGTTTACCACATGAAACATCAGTTATTTGGTTTAAAATGTTCCAGACCTTCATACTGCCTTGACATGTAGCTCAATAGCTTCCATTAGTATAACTATACCCCATAAAGTTACAGTTTCTTAGGTTAGTCTGACTTTATTTTTCTAATTTTGTTCTGTGTGTGTGTGTGTGTGTGTGTGTGTGTGTGTGTGTGTGTATGTGTGTGTGTGTGCGTGTGTGTGTGTGTGTGTATATACTCTGTGCTGAAAATACACAATTAAACAATTAAAATGAACTCCATTTACTTCAGTTAATTTGCGCTGGTGTGAAAGGCCAAACAGATGGGCCGAGACGTCTTGAAAGGCACGTTTGTTTGTAGTGTGAAAGCAGCCAGACCAATCATATTATATGAAAGGAGATATGTGATTATAGCATGATTTAAAAAGCTAAAGTCTGAGAAAAAACATCTACTGGTTGTGAACTGTTCAGGAAGCATTATTAGTGTCTTGTTGTACTTGTATCTTCTGTGTGCTTCATCCTATCCCTTCAAAAGTGTGTGACATGGTGATCCTGCATTGATGCCCTCTGTAATAATACTGATCCTCTTTTCTTCGTCGTATCCACCTGTTTGTCATTATTACCATCATGAAATCTAACAACCTGCTTTCGGTCCCCATTGGACTTCCCCACACGATCATTGACCAGAACTGAAATGCAACATCGCAGCTCTTGGTCTGAACAAAATAAACCGAACTACAGGTGTGGAGGCACTCTTAGAAGAAGGTCACCTGTGTCCCATGGCGAGCATAAGTCTTTGGTTTTTACCACCGTGTACTTAGAATGATTACCGGCTGCAATCCATGCATGGGCCTGATAGCCGTGGCAGCGCGGATCAGCAAATGATCTCTCCTGCAGTCAGATCAATAGGCCAAAGTGTCACTGAAGGGAGGAGAGGAAGAGAGAGAGGAGAGAGAAGAGGAAAGTGTATGAGTATGTGATGGACAGAGATGGAGGAAATCTTGTAGTAGAAAGAAGATGAAGTGGGGCTATTAGCGTGACCTCTCACCTTACAGCTCAATGTTTCAGCGGGCAACGCTTGGTCAGAGGGCGGAGAAAGAGGAGAGAGCAGCTCTGATCCGTTTGGATGGATGCAGCCAGGTGGCCTTTTGAGCCAGAGAGCTAATCTGTCTCTGTCTTCACTCTGTGCCAGAGGCAGGAAGAACATCTCTGCTTCAGTATCAGGGAATAGCTTCCACACGCTGGCGAGAGGGCTGCGTATGCCCCAGTGCAGTTATGAAAACATCTTACTTTCACTGATGATACGATTTAATAGAATTTCCATGACTATCATGTCTATGTGTTAAAGCTCAGTTAATTCATGCACAGTATTTGTTATTTTTCCACCTTGAAAATATTTTGTTTATGGACTACAAACAATAACATTTTATGTTCTATCATTAAAATGAATAGCCACTATAATCACTTTGACTGCAATATGTTTCAGCTGTTAACTGTGATTCTTCTATTACTATAGAAACCCCACCAACAACTTGTGTTTGAGCAGGGTGTTCAGTGTAGTGGTGGCTGCCAAGGCACTGGGAAGTGTCTGCTTTTGTCAGCATAACTCATGAGAGATTATCTTTAATCGCAGTGTGATAAAGGCCTCCATTGCCCAATCATGTTGCCAGTGAACTCTTTGCTCAGCTGAACTTGTAAGACCAGCTTCTGTGAACCAGCATCATAATTGGAGTATTATCTATCCCCATGTGACCTCGCATACATGTCTCGAAGATATGTGTGTGACTGCTGATTCATGTGCGATGCCATCTTGATATTCTTTTTTTTTTTCATTTCTTTCTTTTCTTTTGCTTTTATTCGACAAACTGAGTGCATGAAAGGCCCCAGTGTTTCGAGGATTGCCGAGGTCATCACAGACTGAATAACAGCTTTTCGATTCTGGCCAAGATAGCAGTTCTGGGGTTTGGTGAAAACAGTAATTGCATTCATAGCGCTCAGGTTTAGATGCCTGTGGTTGTTTTGCTGTGGTGCCATTAGGCAGAGCAACCGCTAAGAAGTGTTTCAACAATAAGCTCAGATGACCTTCCCTGAGTGAAATGATAAAATAAAAAAATAAAAAACAGAGATGAGAATGTGTTCCCTCATTATTTCATCAGCACTTGTTTACATTAACAATCGTGTCCCCATAATGACTGACCTTGACTTTCATCTGCCTTAGTCATCAGCTAGTTTGAGCTCCAGCATTGTCTGTCAGTCTGGCTGGCTGGTAGAGAAGTGTCTCTGATGGTTCAGTCACCTGCCCCCTTTTTCCCCTTGTCACCGACTGTGTGGAGCTGTTGAAAGCAAAGTGTGTTAAAACAGTGAGTGAGCAGCTCCATCTGCACCGCGCTGCGCCAGAAACACCACTGAGGTGCTGAAAAGTCCTCTCTGCTCTCCAGATCTCGCTTGTTCCACCACTTTACCTTTTGTTTTTCACTTTTTTTCTCCCCAGTTTTATGAGCCAAGAAGCCGTAAAAATATACCCCTCCCAAGTGTCATTTTCACTCAGTCTTTTCAAGTCTGCTGTACTTTTGTCTGCTCCATCTTCCCAGTTTAGCTGTTTTAGTCATGAGTTGCCTCATGCTACAGTAAGTACTAGCGGTGAGTTGGAGTTTTCCCACTATACTCATTATGCTGACAGTTTTGGAAAAGCAAGTGCTGCAGTTTCTCTAATTATTTTCACCTTTCAAATCATCAGCGCAGCCTTCGCCATACCTGTCCTCTAGCCATTTATCGGTTAAGTATGTGTGTACTTTAGCTACTTCGCAAAGAGATAAGTGGAATGACTTTAGCAACTCTTCATCTGCAGAACTGGCCACTTGTGTCAAGAGGTCCTGACTGGAGATGTTTCATAAAGCTAGGAGAGGGGAAACGTGCAAAGTTTTTAATTGGAACCATGTCCTGTGTCAGTAATAATGGTCTGCTGACATGAGTGAATGGAAGGTGACTGTTAGTCATGTATTGTTTTTAGGAGTGCACATTGTAAATTCAAACAAGCCTTGTGTCCATGCGCTGTGTATTGAAATGCACACCAAACCTTTTACAAAGCTTCGTTTGAGGAAACTTCCCATTAAACTACCACCAACACTGTGTGTCCTCTCCACCACCTCTACTGTAGTGAAATTCTGAGTGTCGCTGATGCAACCGAGAGGTAACTCTACCTACTAGCTGAGGGAAAGTAAAAGAGGGGTTGCTGCACGATATAAATGTGCATACGTGACTATCTATCCTCACACCCTTACACACTGTCCTTCAGCAAGGTCTGGCTCAGAGAGTGGCAGTGGCTGCTATCAATGGCACTTCCTCTGGCACCCTCAGATGCCATGGTATGGCCTCTGCCGGTGAGATTCATGGACGTATAACACAACTGTGATTTAATTAGTCACTGGTGTTTGTGCTGCTGTTCCAACAGATGCCAGGCAGAAGGATATTCTTGTAAAATACTTACCCGGGTGATTGAGACATGTCACCCATAGGCGTTTTGCATGACAGACTGACTCACTGACATGACTTCCTTGGAAACTGAATAGAACAGAGCCATTGTTAACGTTGTTAGTCACACCTGTGGTTTTCCTGCTTTGACAAGTCAAAATGTCTGCCGTGAAGAGGGTCTATTTTTAATTGCATCAGCAGCTGTTGGAGACATGCCAACACATCAGCCGCTGTTTTCATACTGAAGCATTGAGAAGGAATGTTATATGTATGTCGGTACTTATATGTATTCCTCAGTCTAGCAGCACTATTGATTTTTTTGTACAGCACCACTGTTTACTTATAGAAATACCTGTTATTTGTTTAAAATCCATACGTTTAGAAATATCATATCACACTGTCCACTGGCAACAGAAAGTAGAAACAACACAGCAAACATGCTCGTACAGCAAGTGGACACTCTGTCCTCTTGTTCTGATTCGCTTGCTTTTGGACTTTTAAGAAGTAGATGGATATAATCTTGTCCCCAAGTTAACCTGACCCTGAATGTTACACTTTGACCACAGGTGCTGACGTTGTTGCATCAGAAGGGGGAAATATTTTTTTTAGATAGCCCATAAATTATTGCAATGAACTGTAAACAGATTTACACACTGTGTTAAACAGTTGTCAGTAGGGGTCACTGCAGGATGGTCACTGTAAATAAAGAATTGCATAGCACTTCTTATTGATACTGTGACTTACTGCTAAATTGAGGGTAAAACACAGACATTGACAACAGAGGAGGGAAATCATTTGGGAAGTACATGAGAACTTCCTTAAGAGCTGTACTCGGAGGACAAACTGGAACTACTGTATAGATGATAAGGTACACTTGACAGCATAGTACACCGAATCTAGTCGGACAGAACAAAATAAAATCCAGAACAGACAACTCAACCAATACTGAACTGAACAAATTAAACAGACAAGGGCATGAGATGCAGGTGGAGAGATAGTTGGAGAAGCACAGGTGAATGCTGCTGACCCTTCTGCTCCGATCAGGCAAACAAATGCCATCATTCCACGTGGTATGTGTGCCGGATGAGGATGTCTGGTGCAGTTTTGTTATCTAGGATTAGTAAATGTGCCTTTTTTTTTTAACCCGATATGCATTTCAAACCATCATGTGATGTCATTAAAGCTGAGGAATTTTAAAAAGAAATGTTCACCAAAACTAGATTAACTAACAATAACTCAGAACTCCACTTACAGTATATCGTTTCACTAGCATCTATTACAAATCAAATCAAATTAGAAACATAGAAAAATGTGAATTTCACAATATAACAATTTTAACACAAATATGAATATTGACACACATCCATGATTTCACTTTCAACTACTTGGTCTGCCTGTTATGAAGGTGATAGGTTTAGCTTTGTCCAACTTGCTGGAGTTTTAAGCTGTCATTACTCCCGGCTTGCTGATTTACAGTACAGGGGGAATTCAATTACCCATGGTTCTCTGTCAAGCTGCCCAAGTGAGAAATGGCCTTCATTTCACCTGTACAGTGTTGGCAGCCATCTTAACTGGTTTAGATGAGCGGTCCATAGACAAATGGATGAGGCTCTCTAAAAGAATCAATTAACAGATGTGTAGTACAGAGGCAGCTGTTTGGGGAAGTTTTCCAGCCAGGTTATAAAGCAACTTGTCCTTTACTAAATTAATTATCAGAGGGATTTGTTGGGATTTGTTAAATAATTTTTAAAAATCATGCTTGTAAGCTAAAATAAATGATTGCAAAATAAACACATTGGTGGTATTATTGCTAGTTGCTTCACTGCATTTGAAGCCTTGGTTTGGAGTGTATATTCACATGTAGAGCAATAAATCTCTTTTGTCACATGCCACTGATAAGACTCCTGGCACATATGAAACCCTATACACATCTATACACTGTCTGCTTGGTGTCCTGTTTGTTTTATGAGTTCATCGGGCTGGGCTTTTCTAAACCCACCTTGTTTTCTGTTCTCCCCTGCACAGCTGTTTTGTGTCTTTGTTTTTCTTTATTTTATTATTTTTTTTCTCTGCAAATAACTAAACTATACACCTCATTGCCGCGTTGATTGCTGCTCAGATTTACTTCCACACTACGCATTTATCATTCGTCGGGCCCCAGTAAAATTAAATGCCTCTCAGATTCATGTTGGGATCCTGCCAGGGTAAATATTGTTGTCTGCTGTTAGTGATTACACACAATTGTTCCTAAGCTATTAGATTTGCGAAGCAGCCCTCCGATAATGGAAACAAAAGCAAAGACCAGGAAGTCCGGCATTTCTGTAAACCTTTGTCTAATAGTAAGCAGGTGTGTGATTAAAGCCTGAGTCTGTCATTCGTCTTGACTTTGATTACTTTTTTTTTTAAATGCATCTACCTCCGTAATCAAGTCATGCACTGGCATGAGTGAATCTTGCACCCCTGTATTGTAATGCCACTTCTCATGCCACTGAACAGCCCTCCTTCTGCCCTTGGAGCTGAGTGCCGGCAATGGCAGCACATTCCCCATTGACTTTGACTCCTGAGGAGCAGCAAAGGAGCGATTCAAAAAAGTCCTCAGCGGGGATGGTCAGCCAGGACAGAATACAGATCAGGGGAGCTCTTCTTCTGCTCATATTTGTCCTTGGAGCAGAGTGAAGGGGAATGGATAAAACCAGTCAGGTCTAGAACTTTTCGATGGTGAAATTGAAGTTTAAAGGAGCCTGTCATTTTGTGTATCTGGATCGTTACTTTTCCCAGTTATTCTAATCTAGTTTTGTGTATTTTCATTAGTGTTCAGAGCCTGCTACAGTTTAGCGAATATTGTCTGGTCAAGAAATGTATTTGTATGCGTGGAGCATTTCCAAATTACACCTGATAAGCGCTGTTATTTACCCATTTTGAGAATTGTTGGGTGTCCTTCAGACATGCCCTGATGTGAAAATCAAGTGCAATTATCTCAGCCAAAGTTATCTCTGTATACAGTATTATCTTGTTAATTACTAAATGAAGATAAAAATTATCGTGTTCACACAGGAGAGAGAGAGAGTGAGAGTGTGTGTGTGTGTGTGTGTGTGTGTGTGTGTGTGTGTGTGTGTGTGTGTGTGTGTGTGTGTGTGTGTGTGTGTGTGTGTGTGCGTATGTATGTGTTAATTTGGCTTCAGCATGTAGACTTTTTTTTTTCAAAATCACATTTTTTCTCACTTGTTATCAGAACACACTAATTGGATGTATAAACAACCTTGGGTATTAATGACATATAGGCATTGTATCAACTCGTACACATAAATGTAGTCATGCGTACGGTCTAATCTCTGGTATCTCTGGTTTCAGGTAACTACCAGCTCTCTCCGACTGTGAACATGCCGCAGGATGACATAGTGATGATCGAAGATGATAGGCCGCCTCTGCTTCCTGCCCACCTCTCCGACCAATCCTCCACCAGTTCCCACGATGACATGGGCTTCGTGGGAGACCCCCCGGTGGCCTGGATCCATGAGCTGCCCAGTCAGAACGAATGGTGAGCAGCAAGTTTTTTTGTGTGGTGGAGTGGGCTGAATTATTTATGGCTTGATAAACTTCAAACTAGCCCTGTATATATATATGTGTGTGTATGTGTATATAGTGTGTATATATATATATGTGAGTAACCAAACTTATCTCATTCACATTGGATCTGCTGTTCATTAAATGTCTGGACTGTGTGGTGGTGAGAAGAGTGTTTTTTCCAAACCGATGGACGAACCAGAAAATCGGATGTCTAGTTTAATATTCTGCAAAAATGGGTGAAAAATAATCCAGATATGTAATTTTACAGGAAAATGCAGTATAATGATTAATTTTCAGTTATTGCAAATTATTGGCCACATATGTAACATTGTCTGATGGCTTTTCTTGGTGGAGTGAAGCTGATGTCTTCCTTAACAAACCAGGAAATTATATTTTTAAGTCTGTTATGGAAAAGTAATGCATTTTGCATCAGTGCTGCATTTAGAATGCCGAAATGTGGGCAGCTTTTGGGCAAATATGCAGTTGTGTAAGACCATGTGGCTGTGATTGTATGTGTGTGTGTTGAATAATGGATGACCCAGGACCAGGCAGACCGTGAGTTAAAAAAAAAAAAAAAAAAATTCCCGGGTCTCATGCCATACCTCCACATGTCCAACCCCAACCACCTTTGGGATTTCAGCACACCACTCTGTCCCAACTGAAGCAAGCTCGTAATAAAATATGAAGCCAGGACTCATCAACCTTTTGGGAAAGAACTAAGTCTCTTTAGAGACTCAGCCGGTTTAGCAGAGAAAACCTCCACAGACCCGGGGAGATTTGTGCTGCTGTACTGATGTTTTAAAATGCGACTGTCTTTTTTTTTTTTTTTTTTCTTTTATCATTTCCAAAGGCTTCCTTTTAGTGCAGGATGTTAAAGCTATAATCACTCACTCTGAAATTACGTATGGCATTTATTTTATGATTGCAGAGTTCAGGTACAGAAAATGTAAAGACAAGCCATCCAGTCATGTCCTTGTTCTCCTCTGAGCACTGCTGCTCTTCCACTAAATGGAGGTTGTTTCTTACTCTTAGATTACCCTTTTCTATTCATAAGTGGGTGGTTTTGTCATTTTATGAGGATTGTTATTCTTTCTTCTGATTGGCTGGTTGAGGTCACATGTACAATGGTGGACTACAAAATATTGTTTTTTTTCTTTATCAAGGTGAAATGCTGGTTGCCAAGTATAGCGATGCATGATTTATTTCTTTTTTAAGTATTTTTATATTTTTTTTCCCTAGAGACACGCTACTCCCCGCCCCCTATCCCTCTCATTTATTATGAATGAGTAGATTTGCTCAGGATGCCCGTTGTTCACGTGATGTCAGAGGTTTGTCATAGTGGATTAGGTCCACAGCATATGGTTGGATAGCACTCAGACTAACTCACTGCATTTACACACAGGCAGCCACATACACGTGCATGACGTGTGCACACAAGGCAGAAGTGTGCTATATACCACTGCCTTAGGGTTATTGTGAATAATTCATGTCCTCACAGTCACACACACACGCACACACACATCGGGCACACATTCTCTTTTACTCAAATGCTAACAGCTGCTTAAATGCACCAAGTGTGTATACCCATTCTGACTGACTTTAACTGTTTCTCATTTCCCATTTCAAGTGCCCCCAACATCCTTCAACACACAAAGGCACACACATACACATACACACAGCGTACCAGGCGTACTGAGCCAGCAGGGGATGTGGGTCAGCCAGACTCCAATGTATTGGAACTGTAACTTTTTAATTTAGCTCTTGCAACAGCTCAGCCAGGGCCCCGTACGTATTGAATATGTATTGTGCAGAGCTGTGAAAGTCTCACCCCCTGGCCTCCACTATTATTCAGCCTTCTCTTCTCCATGAGGGCGGGGCCATACCAAGGCCGTGGCTATACACGTACAGTGCATACACAAAGCACAAAAGTGGCTGGTTAGCTTGCAAAAAATGTCTTAATTCAGGCTTCCTATCCTTTTTCTCACCCACTGGAAATTAACAACTTCTTATTTCCTCTTTCTCTTCTCCTTTAATTACCTTTTATTAATTTATTTCTTCTGGATGTAACTTTGTTCACACGGAATAGCAAGTCAGTTGCTTGTGAAATTAATTTAATCTCGGTTTACTTCACTCTATTAATGTAGGAGTAATCAGAAGGTCATTTAGGCATCTGGTAGTGGTTATTATAAGGTGAGTAATGACTGATGTAAACAGAAATCAATTAAAAGGACCCTCCCTGTTTGTAATATACTCACGCTTTTTTCCCCTCTTCTTCATTTTCCCTCTTGCAGAATTTTATGAACATGCATTCTCATCTCTCCCCTGGTTTCAGTCTTCTCACCAGATTTCTGCTGAATGTTACCCCATAGTGTTAGGATGTGACTGTGTGTAGACCCCCAGTGTAAATGGTTGTTTCAGAGGCAGAAATCCCATCTCACACAAGACACATAAATTGACCTACTTTTTTCCCCCACACATCCCTAGTCAATATCTAACGGGCGTGTGTTCTGTGAGTGTGAGTGTGAGTGTGAGTGTGTGTGTGTGTGTGTGTGTGTGTGTGTGTGTGTGTGTGTGTGTGCATGTGTGTGCTATGTGAAGACGTAGGCCTGTCTTGCTTTCTCTTTCAGATACTTAGAGCCGTCCTGTTGTTATGAATCTTTGTTGCACCACATCAGCTTTACAGGCCTGAAATGAACATAAAACTGGCTATAAATATTACAACCCCATGCTTTTAGATCTCTATTAAAATGGTAATGTACAGTAATCTGAGCTTTTATTTGTTGCTGCTGTATTACAGACTGTTTTATTAGTATTATTAATACCTGCACCAGCTCAGAGGTGGTAGTTTTGAGCTTGGTGATATTAGCTTGAATTGAAGTTAGTTCAAGATGGTACAGTTAATCCAGCCGGCTGTAGAAAGCTGTGTTTGCACTGTTTAAATCTAGTGTGCTGGGTAAAGGGTGTGTGAGTGTGACTCAGGGAGGTGATGGAAACCAGCATATGTCTTCCGTCAGGTTGCACATGATAAATAAAGGTCGTAAATTATTACTTTGCGTATCTGCGCCAAGTTCATCCGAGCATTGGGTCCTGACCCGCCACATAATTCCCTTTGCGGTGTCTGTCTCCTCCTTCTCTCTCCTTCATTAGTCTGAATCCAAAGCCAAACAGGAAGGGCCACGTCTAAATGATTTACAGTAAAACAGATAACAAGCATTGGTTCGTGTGAGCTTCGCAGAATAATCTGGATAAATTAGAAGATGAAAGGGTTTTCTCCCAGGACTGGAATGTGGAGCGGTGTCAGAAACACAAATCAGTGTGCGATCGCAGCAACTCCTAATACGAACAGATTCATCTGAGATGTAGAAGGAATGTTTCTGCTCTCCACCTGGTTTTCATCCCACCAGTTGATAAAGAGCACTTCAAGGTGTGTTTATTTCCTCCAACTGTCCACGACTTTTCTTTTTTTTTACATGGTTAGTGTGCACAAATAAGCCTGTTGTCTTTACAATCAGTTGAAAATAAAGATCTCACAAGTCAGAGATCATATCATTTAAAGATGCTCAGTGATAACGAATCAGATCAGCTCTCGTACAGCTGCTGTAAGCCAACATCCTCATCCACTTCACTGCACCAGCACACACGCCTGTATAAATATTTCCTCTTCATAATAATGCCCCCCTTTGGTAGTTGATCTAATCCTCACGAGATGTCACCAACTTTGGCTCTCAGAGGCAAAAATAACAGCTTTCGAAAGCATTTGCAAGCTTGCCTCACAATGTAACATCTAAACGAGACAAAACACAAAGTCCCTCGCTCAGGAGAAGTTTGTAAGAGCACCACAGGGAGTGTGAACCTCTTACCTACAGAGTACTGAAGCAAAGCAACTTGACTTTGAAGTCTCCTCCCGACAGCTTTGCTTACTTGTGCTTTTTTACTCTGAACCCACAGTATTTTTCTCCTCATTAAGCTGGTTAAAGGGAGTTGTGCATGATACGCGCACATCCACAACTACTTTTGTGCAGGTGCGTATTAATGTTTATAAAAGCAGCAGACAACTGTACGCATTCTGTAGTTAATCTGATATTTGCATGAAAATAATATTAAAGCTACTACAAGAAACTTTAATTTTGTGTGGCTCCTTGTAGGATGTTTAAAGCAGAACAAACAACAGTATCAATGGAGGATAGTTAAACTTGCAAAAAGCTCAATTCCATTTGTTCCATATAGCCTATTTGATTTGGTTTTAGACTATTTAAAATGAAGAAATATGTTATTTCATATTTCTTCATATGCCATTCAGCTGGTTATGGGTAGAAAAACAAGATATGTGTTTACCTTCAAATTTACCATTTTTCCCCAGTACTATGACAACAATGCAATAACAAGCACTTGAAAGGCAAAAAGTAAAGTTATTTTTCAAATTACTTAAACAGCCCTAGAGAAGCCCCTTCCTGGTCTAATTGAGCTAAGCCAGTTTTTGCCTTAAGCACACCTTGTCTTTGCACTGCAGCATTTTCTTACGTTTAGTGAACACTCAGTCTCCTAATTTATGCGAGAGTAGGTGGTGAGAATATAGTGTGTTCTAAGTTGGCACTGAAGTGCAGAAAAAAAAGCTAAGGGGTGTTTGCAGCATGCTCATCAATCTGAAGTTTAGGAAGCGTTACTCAACAGCATCACTGAGAGCCAGGAACTAACTCATACCAGCTAGCCTGTGGCGCACAGGCTGCTATTACCGTTCCAACCACTGTTATCTTACTGGCCTGTATGCCACCTGAATTCAATTTTACCACTGGCAGGAGGAACAGACACATGTGGAGTTAAGGCTAATGCTAATGGTGATGTGATGAATATGGTGTAATTTGTGCAATTACATGTTATTTTTATGATTGATTTGATTATATGGCTGTCTAATGGAAGCCCATAGGTTTTTGAATATACCAATGACTGTGATGGTGTTAACAATGAATATTAATCATTTGAGGGATTTTTGGCATTGCACTCATTGTCAAAGTCTAAAACTTAACTCTGTAAATGTTGAAACACTCCCTGTATGTAATATGTTATATCCTAACCTCTAGGTCCAGTGTAAGGGTCAGTTTGTGTTTGTGTAATCAAAATGCTTTTGCAGTCCCCATGCAGCAAAACATATTAAGAAATCTATGACTGGCCTCATGAAGTGTGATGGACTAAATAAACTTCCTTGAAAAAAGAAAACTCACTTCCCCACTCAGACCACTAGGAGCACTATCACAACCCTGAAATAACTACACTCCCACTGTCCCCATAGTTTGGCCCCTCGACTGGATAAACCTGACAGAATAGAGGATAGGTGTCAATTCTCATTAAAGTGAGAGGGACAAGAAATGGACAGCACCAGACACAAATGAGAGAGAAACTAGACTGTGTCCTTCTCTGTCTTTGTGAGATGTCACAGGTGGGAACATCATTTCCCAGGCAGCTCTGACACAGTCTGTCAACCAGCAGAGATGGAAAAGGACTCCAGACAAACATACACACCCATCCAGTCGCAAAAACACAAACACACACACACACACACACACACACACATACACACACACACACACACACACACACACACACACACACGCCGCTGCACAGACGCACTCAGTCTCATGAGTGTTTTAGATACACATTGGCTGGTAAACAATTTCACAAATTAACATATAAAGTGGAAAAGGTCCGCAAAGACATGAACAAACAAACTTCCAAGTTAACATTGCAGGCAGACTGCCTACTTCAGTTGACTCTCTTATAGTCTCTATCATCAGTAATGTAACTAAGAATTGCAAGTGCTCTACTAAGCATGTGTTTTTATTTTTTTGTTTCTTTTCCCATAAGGCATCCGCATAACTACAGATAAAAGTAAACAGCCCTGTAGTCCATGCACACAAAAGCGCACACACACACGCACGCACACACACACACACACACACACACACACACACGCACGCACGCATGCACGCATGCACGCACGCACGCACACACACACACACACACGCACACACACACACACACAAACACAAACACTAACACTATTTTAATAATCTCAAATGTCCACTTAAATTGCCATTGACTTTAACACCAGGTAGCACACACACACACACACACACACACACACACACACACACACACACACACACACATAAACAAACACACACTTTAATTGGAGGCAGTCTGTCCTTAAATGCTAATAGTCCCCTCTGCCTTTATGAATATTTACTGTGTCTCAGTAGCGTGCCATAGCTACAAGCATGTCATACATGCTTTCATTTTTGTGCTCACCTTGATTGTGTTCATCTATGGCTTCCCGTGTTGTGCACTATGTCTGTGTGTCCCCTACATGCTGCATCACTGTGACAGGGATGCAGGTGAATCTCAGCATGAGCCATGCCAAAGTGACCTGCACACACACAGACACATGCACGCACTCACGCACACATACACACTCTTGCCACAGAAACCAGAGTGTCCTCATCTGCCCGGTGCTTGTCCGTCGCCCTCTCATTCAGCAGACTGGAGAAGTCTGTGTGGCAAAACTCAATTAAAGCACCCATTCACCGGGCAGAGAATGAATGAGGCGGTCTAACGCAGGAGTCAGCTGATGGACAAAGAGGTCTTAATTGATCCTGTTCTCTCGCTCTATGTCTCTCTCTCTCTGCAACTTCATCACAATTAAAAGGAGATTACAGCAAATCACAGGTGCAGCTGCTGCTTTGCGTGGCACTGAATGAACCATTTTCTTTTACGGTCTTTATACCCTGATGTTTTATAGGTGCCATTAAGGGAGTGCAATAGAAATGGTGATCTGAGACACATTTTTTCCCCACATATTCATGTTTAAGAAATTGTTACAAAGATTGAAGGGAAGGCCCCCTGTTCACCTTTTTATCCTCTGAAATGTAGAATTTATTTCAGCTATCTAGTGTCCACAAGTGCACCTGCCAGCAGTTCAGCATCGACTTCTCCTGCAGGGCTTCATGCAATGATTGAAGACAGCTCCAAGCTCCCTGGCCCAGCTATGCATCCATGCGGTCAGCTGAATCGGCCTCCTCCAAACCTCAGAAGAGCCATTTCAGAAGCACCTTACTGGGCAGCGCTCTCCACCTCTTGGCCCCTCTCTGAGGTGCTGAAGCTAATGCACAGAACCACCAGCTAGTCGATCAAACCAAGCTGCACTGTTCTAAGAAGTAGGACCAGACTTGCCTTTTGGGGTTGTTTTTAGACGAGGATAAGAATTGTTGGGAGTTGAGAAAAGGGGGGAAAATAAGTCTAAAAGAATGACGTAAGTCATCATGGTGAAATGCGAGTACGGAGGACTTTTAGCAGCCACCACTTAGCGAGCAGGCTGACGTGAGGTCTGACACATTTAACTTCCTGCGAGGGCGACAAGAACAAGTCGATGTAATATGCAAGTTAAAGCTGTGGATTTGCCTGTGAGCAATCCTCAGCGCTAGTTAATTTTAGATGATGGGAGGACTTTGAATGGGCAGGAAAGCATCTGCTCGGTATGGTGGAAATTGCTTTAAACACTATTTAAAGAAGGAGAGATGAAGGAGTGTATTATCCAAATGGATTGGGCCGATTGTTAAGGATAGGACAGAGGCCTGAGGTCTGAGGAGGAAATTATCTGGGAGGCGGTCACATGTTCAAGCTTCCTCTTATTTCCATATATCCAATACATTTTCAGTGAGTGTGTGAGCAAAGTAAGTAATTCAGTGGTCATCCAAGCCCAGTATGGGTCTCCCATTTGTAGACTCAACCAGATCCTTTCTATCAGTTTTTCTTCCCACCACTCGACTGAATTTGAGCTTAAGCAGTATCTGGATCAGAGCAAAGTGACTTTTCAAAGCAATATCTCATTACAACAAGCATTCCTTCGGGAAAATTAATAGCCAGTAGAAAGTGAATATGAGATCTGTAATTGAGTGCTGTATTTCTGTTAACGGACTGTAGTAGCTGTGAGTCTTTGTGTGTCAGCTTTAAGTAGACCAGCAGATTACTTCTAGCTTTGCCTTTGGTACAATAAGTAGCATATTTTCAGCTGGGCTTAATAAATGTGAAAAAACTGAATAGTGTACTACTTAATGTAACTGGAACAACCTGTGACAAAGGTCCTCAGTTAGGATTTGCTTGACTATAATGTGACACAAGTCACAAGTCAAGAAAGGGAACTAGTAATGCACAGTTAACAGTCATTGCCACCTCTTTAGATAGTTATGGTCACTGCCCTACACTCGCAAGTGAAGGTGCTGGGAACCCTCAGTCTGACATAGAAACCTTGAAACCTTTGAAAAAAAAGGTTTTCAAAAAAGTTTTCTCAGAAGCAGATGGTTCTGGTTAGATCCTCAGCCCTTCAGGAAAAACCTATGTGGAACCTTTATTTCTGAGAATATGGAGACCTTAGGTGCAAGCCCCGACAGCAAGTACCTCCGGCTTGCAGGGGTGATCAAAGCGACACAATTGGCTATTTGTCTTCAGATCCCCATCCTGGGCTTTTAGTCATGGCTCTGCGTGAACCAGAGAAGAAACGCAGGCAGTGTCAAAATGGGCCGTAGCTTAAATCAACAGATCTGATGTCCTACTGAGTGAATTTACACCACCACTGGGCTGTCCCTTTGAACTTCACTCTAACTGCCCACAAATTTCTCACAAACAGTCACGCATCACACGTGCGTTCATTTGTCCCCCCCGCCAAAAAAAAAAACAAAAAACAACAATGCCGGCAAGAGTGAGGGAAATCTAAATTCAGGCTGAAAATGCCTCCTTTCTCTCCTGCACCATCTCAGTCATGCTCCGACAGATGACATTTGCGAAGACAGAAAAAGCGAGGGCAGGCTGGTTTTTTGTGGGCTCGGAGTGATGAGAGGAGAATAGCGAAGGATGATGAATAAATGAATTATACATCTGTGCTGTCATTCCTCTCTTCTTGCCCCACCTCCCTCTCTTCCTGTGTCAGCCAGAGTTGGTCCTGCGAGGCGGTCTGATCTTAGTTGGGATTGTCAGGTATGGTCGACAGCAAAGTGACATGTTGACGCCAGTCCCTCCTGACACGTGAAGCAGCTCCTTTGTTAAATGGGGCTGACAACCCAAATAAGAATTGTTTACATGCAAACAAGTGCCAGCACGTCTGCAGCTGCTGTTAAGTGATATTACAAATATTGAAAGGTGCTTGAAGGAGCATCTGCTCCAGGATGATACAATAACAAAAAAAAAAAAAAAAAAAAAAAGAATTCCTTTCCCGCTACTCCACTTTCAAACATATAATCATAATGTCCAACTAAGGACAAAAGCTTTCCATTTGCAAGTGCAGTACACATCAAATCATTTGATCACATTTCAGTGTCCTTAAGTATTTCTAAAGGTAAAAAATACAAACAACCTTTCATGATCATAATGTATGATCATCAGCAGAACAAAAGAACCTGTGACAGCGCCCTCTCATGCGTGGAACATTCATTAGACTCTGGCGGCACTGCATCTCCTCCCTCCCGTCTCCCCTCAAATAGCAAGATGTTCTCACCTTAATTGTAAATGCACTCTTCTGCATGCAAATATCAGCGCACCCCCACCGTCTCCCAACCACCTTTCCCCACTCCCCTCCGATTTTCAATTAAGATTCAGACAGAGATAGAGGATCTCAAAGGGAGCAGGCTATGGTGGGCCGGGCTCTGCCGCTGCTCCAGACATATAGGCGTGGGTGGGGGGGGGGGGGGGGGGTGGGGGGGGGGGGGGGGGTGGGGGGGTGGGGGGGGGGGGGTATTGAGTGGCCCTGACCCCAGAGCACCCTCACCTCACTGAGGTATCGCACGTCTTAGCCAGGCCTCATCTAGCCCATCATAGCCGGTCCTGATCCCTCCCAACAGAGGTGGAGGTGCCCTTGATTAGAATAGTCATTGAAATGAAGGATTGACACTGACTGTGTGTGTTTTGTGGGTGAGTACTGAATGCCGATGGTCATTATCTGATAGTAACAGAGCGTATTGGGCTGAGGTTTGGAGATGTATGAATATTTATAGGTGGATTTTTATCTCCCAGTCCTTTTATAAGGATTTACTCCAGCAATATAACTGCATTGTGATGTAGATGGTTACAAAATATATATTTTTAACTGGATAATCAGAAGATTACAGGCTATGCTGCTGGAGTGGCCCTATATTTGGTATGTGTCATGGCAAAATTATAATGCTTTTGTACCTTTGTTATTTATTTCCTTTCCTCCTCATGAAGCACGCTCAGTCCAGACACAGACCCTGACGGATCCTTCCAGAGGGAGGGCTTCGGCCGCCAGAGTATGTCGGAGAAACGCACCAAACAGTACGAGAACGCTTCTCAGCTGGAGATCGTCAAGGCACGCAAGTCCAAGAGCATGGATCTAGGTAAATGCTGCGCTATGTGCTATCCACACCTTGCACATGGATGTCAGGAGTGGGTGATAAAAGGAAAAGGTCTGATATGATATGATATAGTGGACTGTTTATTAGCCAGGACCTGCAACTTCTTCCTTCCTCTAAGAATTCCAGTTAAACAAATTAGTTTAGAACATGACATCTGTAAAATGACCAGTGTTTTGACACTTGTGTTCTGGTGTGGATTAAACAAACAAGATACATTAGCGAGCCTCAGAGGTGCTGGTAGGCAGATTCCTTACGTTTGTGCAGAACCAGGAATCCTTGTCCCTCTGTTTCTATTGTTGGTGCTAAGCTAACTTAAGCAAGAAGCAAAACAGGCAAAGCTGATTTCCCAAATATCTAAATAAAAGCACAACACTTGATGGGAAAAACATGTTTATGCAAATGTTTGTAATACGTGTCATTGCTCAGGAAATGTCTGTGCATGCACAAGTATGGCAAGTACACAAAGTTTGGCTATACAGTGTGACGGATGTTTGAGACCCTGTGGGTCTGTTTACAGTAAAACTTGACCATTCTTTTTCTTTCCCCGTTGGACAGTGCTGATGGACTAGATCTCACTGTAACCTGTGACTCTTCAAGCACTTCATGCCATCAGACTATCCCAGTAACTGCAGATTTCCCCCCAGTCACCCGCACACACACACACACACACACACACACACACACACACACACACACACACACACACACACACACAGGCACACAACAGTTCTCACAGTCCTGTCCAGCCACCACCGCTCCGCTTTCGGCCTCAATCTCCCATGGCCCCGTGTCCAGTGGAGCATGAGTAAAGATCAAAAAGCAAGAGCACAATGGTGTCTTTAGTGATGGGAAAGGGTGGTGAGATGCATGCATGTGAATACGCACACATGCAGAAGAACACTCTCAAAAACACACACACTGTATCCAGGGAAGGAGATGGTGTGAGTTCAGAGCCTCTCCCACTGAGGATGAAGCAGACGCTGCCTTCTCTCGGATCACTGGCTAATCATAACAGATAACAGCAAACTCTGTTCCTCATGGAGCTCAGAGACCTGTAGAAATCCTTGACTCTCCCGCAGACTTGTGAAGGTCCGGGCCACTGCGCTCAGCTCCGTGGGGCCCACCTTCCCTGTAGTACCTTCTGTCCAGCCTCAAAACTTTGCAACAAAGTGAACCGAGACAACACCAACTTTAAGGGGAAAGTGCTGCTTAGGAGAAAGATGATAGTTTGTTATTGGATAGGTTTCACTGACCAATTAGTTGAGCATGCAAATGTTTTCCATTATGTTCTTAGTGTCGAATAAAACATAATTGGATATAACCGAAGACAGGAAGTGAGTACAATGGACAGGATGCTGAGATAGCTCCTTGATGGCGTTCTCCTCGTTGCAAATGCACATTTTATCAAGGAGTTTAATCAAAAAGCTTCTTAATTGTACCAAAGTGGCATCAGCATTTATTTGTGAATTTGATTAGCTCTAGAAAACAGCAGTTTGTTTTTTTCACAAAAGAGGCTAGTTCATCTGTTCACAAGATGATGCCTCACTCTTGGGCACTCTCTGGGTGTTACTGATGATTCGCAAATCTCCATTATTACCCCATCATTTTCATAGTTCTCAAGATCAGCGTATGTTTTACTAGATGTAATTCAAACTCACATTCCCTTGCACCACTTGCTACTTGAGTTTCTGAAATGTCGTGCTGACAGAAATCTCTGCCCGTACAAAATCCATCAGTGGGGATATCACGGTGATGAGACGGAGGAGGGAAATAACTAACTTGCTCCTCTCATGTAATAACTCTCGTCACTGACATGAGTTCCCGCAGGAGAAATGTTTCAGTCAATAAATGAGCTGGAGTCAGAATGAAACATATTGTGATTTGGTACGTATCTAATGTCACACAAGTTCCATTTATCTCAAAGGCGCATGCTGCTGTAGCATGTTGATTATTTTAATGGAATTATTACATCAAAGCCACACAATGAAAAATGGCCTATGGGTAATGTATAATGGAGCCGAGAATGAAATGAGCCAAAGAACACAGTGCCAGCATTCATTCTTAAGCCTTGTCATCTGCACTCTGTTGGACACTGAAGTTTGTCTTGCGTAAGCATACCTCTTTTCTCTCCATTAACACATTAATAAAGCAGCTCTGTGCTTTCCCAGCTGCCCCAGCTAAATGGTTAACATGCTCAACAATGCTGTCCTCTACAGGCTCTCATTTTATTCTGTCACTTGGTATTTTTGCACTTCCTTTTAATCGTGCTCCAGGTACTCCCAAATCACATCAGCAGAATGGATTTCATGACTTTGAAGCCCATCATTGTTGAAATATGCTAAAGTGGTCAGACATCCCGCTGTTCAATCCCATTTAGATGGGGAACGTGATTGAGTGAAGAAAGAAAAGGGAAGAAAGAGACGTGAGGTGCCACGGCTGGCAGTAATACATTAGCACATTCCGGCTACTTTACCTTGTAAGGCTGGTGATTGACAGGCTCTTGTAGTCTAATATCTGTTCAACTGACATCACTATTCTAAAACTATTCAGGATCCACCCTGCACTTTCTGATTCTGTCACTTTCTGCTTTGCATGCGCTCAATCACCTGGTACAGAAGGCACTAACCACTCACATTTGTTTATGCTCTTTAAGAGTAGGAGGTGCGATTAACTGCTGCACAAGAACCTGTGGAGGTAAGCAGCCATGCCTGGACCGACTCCACGCACTGTCACCATTATCACAATGGTCCATTGTGAATGTTGAGCTGGGTTCGTGGGTCAGAAATAGAAATTGGAAAATCAGTCACACACTTTCTCCATAACCAGCTCATAACCAACCACTATTGGCTGTGTGATCTTGGCACCTTTAGATGCATATGGAGGAGAGAGTTGTTTGAGGTAATTGCAGCATGATCAAAAGAGGGTTTTCATATTGCTGAGAGGGAGTTGCATGGTGTTGAATAGAGACTTGGCAACTAATGTGGGAACCTGTGCCATTGTGCTCGTTCTGCAGTGCAAATGACTGAAGAAAACACTCATTACTGCAGGAGCTGTGGAGGGCTGGAGCGAACGAGGCGACGGAGTGGCATTTGCAATAGAGAGACAATGAGAGAGACACTGCCAGTTGGCCTCTTCAGCCTGCTGCAATTGATCCATCATAGTCAGGCTGTTTTGGAGCTCTGGTTGGAGCATGTTAGAGTGCATTCACTCCATTAAATTAACACAGAATGAGCTCATGACTGGGTCACAAGGGGATAGTTTTGAGTGATTTCTAGGAGCGGTAATTTGGAAGTAATATACCTCTTGTATGTTGTGTTCAGTGATAGTTGAAAAACAAAATGATGTGGTACATCATATGATATGTGAATTTACATTTATGCGAATATCTCACTTTTTGTATGCCTCAATTGCTCCTAAACTTTCTCCAGGAGTCAGGGAAGTGTTAAAAACAAATATTAAAAAAGAGTAGTGGAGCCTAGTCTCTGATAGGCCAGCTGTGGTAAATGAGAGACAGACACTTGAAGCTCACTGTAATTGTGAATTTCTATTCCAGCCAAGTCAGTTGCTGATCCAGTGGGTTGCCAGGCTTGGCATGGACGTTGGCACCCTCTGCATATTAATAGCTTAGCTAGTTGAGTGAGTAGGCTGACTTGGAGAGAGATAAACAAGTATGAAAATAACATTCCGGTGGGTTGATAAAAGCGCACAGTCACAGAATAATATCTAGCATCCCTGATTGAGATAACAATCAGTCCGGGTAATGATGATTCCTTTGTGACACATGTTCAGTGTAAGGAGGACGTCCTCTTTCCAGCTAATGGTCCACAACTGTCAGAGACTTAAGAGCCCAGCCGACCCAGGGACGCCTCACTTCCACTGGGTTACCTGGACGTGGCCTTCCCTCGACCACCTTGGAGGCTATTTTTAACGTAATTACCCTTTTACCGGCCTGCTTAAAGCCCTGGCTTTCTGAATAAATTATGTGTAATGGAACCCCTGTCTGTACACAGATCTTTACATGCAAGGGGCCGTGGTGAATAATGGCTGGGGAGCATAGTTTTAGCTGCTCTAATTATGCTATTGGCTCCTGTTCCTGTAATAACCGCTGCTGATTTATTCATGGAGTTTGCCATACCTCCCCTTTACCGTTTAATGGCAATGGATCTTCTCCAATTAACTGTCCTTGCCCTTAAACTGGCAAAGGAGCACAGCATGTCGGCCATTTCTGTCTTTGGCCATGATAGAATTCCAGGTGCACTTTTCCCCCCGTTTGGTTTGATTGTCTTTCTATTTGCACATTTCATTTTGATGATTTTCATTTCTCCTCCGGACGTGTGGGGAGTGACAAACTCATGTCTGTATGCAATGGGGGAATATGTATTTTCATCTCTGTGAATAAGAGGGGGATGAGGAGCAGAGCACCGAGGCTTCTGTTGTGTGATAGGAATCACATAATAGACTGGCATACAGAGAGCTGTCCGTCAAGCTCTCCCAGGAGAGCCACGGCTGCTTCTGAAGAAAACAAAGGCAGGTTGGAGGCAGCTGGGGTCTGTGGGCAAACTCCCTCTCATCGCCTCACTCTCCCGTTCTCTTTGTCTCTCTGCTTCTCTCAGTCATTCACCGCGCTGACTAGAAACAATGGCAAAGGGGATCGTGGTTCGGAATACAGAGCGGGAGGATTATTCCCTGTTTCCGAGTACAGCAGATGTCATTTGTGTTCCCTTGAACTGTTGCATCCTGCGCGGCTCTAACTTGAAATCCCATTGTGTCAAACATACACCCCGGCTTCTGCGTCTCAGCTGTTGGCAGGCTTTAAGCACAAGCTTGGAAAAAAACATTACATGGTGTTTGTTCTGGGTTGACTGAGTTTTATCCACAAAGTATGAAGAATCACACCATTCTCCTGCTACGCCCTGTCTGCGCTTATGTTTCCTCGTGATGTACTTTTTTCTTAAGACTGCACTCCCCATGATGAGATTACTCCTTCCAAACAAATTAATTACATGATTTAAACTCTCATTCAGTTTGTTGTTGAAGCTGGTCCCTGTTTCCCCAGCGTTAATGTTTGTCATAGTAAGCAGAAATGTCCTACCTCAACTGACGGACTAAGCAGTAAAATGAGTCTTCTCTTCCAGCAGCTGGAGAGCGCTTGACCCCACAGACATTTGTAGCACACAGTAAAGTTTCGTTTTACTGCCCGATGCAGCCTGAAGGCACACATATGAGCTCTTCTTACTAAATGGGATGCAGCCTTATAGGATTGGTGTTCATTTATTTCAAGAGGTACTTTCAGGATTGAGTCCAGCTTCTCCTGGGATTTGATACTTTTATTAACATTGACAAACAAGGAAGGGGAAAACAGAGCACCGAAGACATAGAGGTGGGTTCACCACTCTAGAAATTCAACACCACTGGATAACAGCTGACCTTTTAGCCTATCTGACTTCGTTGACACCAGATCTATAGCCGCCACGGATGATAGAAAAGCACTCACACTCTCCGTTAGTGTGCATTTGTATCAAATGTGGCAGAAACCAAGACACCTTTGTGACCCTAAAAATCCTAAAAGAAAACTTCCTTGAAAATTAGATTATTAAAATAGGAACCATTTCTTGTTCCTGTCCTCTGCAAAGTAGCTGTCTCGATGGTGTGTTTGAACTGTGAAACCCAGATAGCTGGCTAATCGCTGGTGAGCTGCTGCAGGTTTGCTTGGTGAGAGGATCAAGACGAGAAGTGCAAACAAAAGAGACAAGCTGCCAACTGGTAAAATTAAGATAACGGAAGCTGCATATGTGCATTTCTGAACATTGCTGCCAGTTAACCCTCTTATTTTTTATTTTCGTAAGCTTATTCATACATTGCTTTTGTAACCTTTGTGCTTTCACATCACTCTGTGTTCCTTCGCTTCCTGCCATACACTGAAACAAATGGATATCAGACGGAGGCCTCCATGCAGTGGTCACAAATCGTTTTCTTTTTGGTGATGGGGGTTTATTTTCTTTGCTTAATCTGTGTTTGGCTGTGCAACCCTCTGTCTAAAGATCCAGTGTGATCACCCAGCAGCAGTAGCTTATGCCTCATTTAAGCCACTTTAAACATGTCCAGGCTCTTGTTGATTGTCGCCGACATAGAAGTGTTTGGTCTGTCATGAATTTGCGTTATTGTGCCTTTTTAGGGGAGTCCCTGCATAGTGTGCGCAGACACAAACATAATATATCAGTGTCTGCATGTGTGTGTTCTCAGACCTTATAGCAACATTTGCTATTGAAAACCAACAGGAAGCACTGCAGGAGACGTTTGTTTACAGTACTTGAAGCTGCAGAGGAAACAGCAGCACGCACTTGCTACGTGTGGAGGGTCTGTATGGTCCACAGGGAGTCGTAAAGACACAACGCCACTCTGTCCAGACTCAGTGCTTTACCATCAGAGAGCCAGTGAGGCCCCTAAAGTAATTGAATCAACGGTTTATCCTTTGTTACTGATAGTTTCCTCTGCAGAAGTTTACATCTAACAAGGCCTCAGTTGTGCATATTCAGGAAGCCATCTTGTTATGTTTGACAGCATCTCGCCGCTTTGCCGAATTGAGGCAGAATAAGGGGGACAGAAAATCAACCAGGCTGCTTGTTTACCAACTGGCAGGTAAGGTAAGAGCTCCGGGGAACCGACGGACCCGCCTTGACAAAATGAAATACCAATACCTGTGTCACGCTCCGCTTACATACCCTAAACAAACCCCTGGCAAGCATTGGAAAAATAATTACAACTGTCCACAGTCTGGTTGCAGTGTTGAAGAGGCTGACTGTTCAAAATCACTTTGCTTTCGACACAGATGGCCCTCCAGCCTGTCGCTGTGTACGTCCTTTTAAGGAGATACTTAATCTAACAAGTATGATGTATATGAGTTAGGTTTCCAGTCTTAACAACCCTTCATTTGTGTCATGTGCACAATTTATATGTTAATTGTATTTACTTTGCATAATGGTTATGCTTTGTGCAGCATTTATCAGCGAATTAAATAAAGTCGGTGGCACTGGTCTTGTCAGATAGACATACTGCAGCGCCATTATAAAGTGGGATTGTGTTGCAATGTGCAGTATGATGGCAATGTGCTGGAAAGGTTCCAAGTGCTAGTTTTGTTATGCAGGTGATCTGTGTGGACAAATGTTTTGGTGGACTGATAACAGAGCAGTTTGTTTGTTTTTTCTGATGGTTCTGCATTATGTTCTATTCTACTACCTGTTGCCTAACATCTATTAATATGCAACAAAT
Source organism: Acanthopagrus latus (assembly GCF_904848185.1). NCBI lineage: Eukaryota > Metazoa > Chordata > Actinopteri > Spariformes > Sparidae > Acanthopagrus > Acanthopagrus latus. Next base: position 6,706,991 of record NC_051057.1, on the reverse strand, counting down.
GCCTCCTCTCAGCTCATCAAATACAGCAGTTTGGCCAGTGGCCGTAAGCCTCAAACTGTGACACACATCCCACTTCCCTATAGCATTAGTTTTGCATATAAAGGGCTCCACAATCAAATCAGCGATAACAGATATGCAGCATCAGGTTCGACGTTCAAAATACTGCTTGCTGACAAACATTTGACTCGACATTTGAAAGGATACAAACGCTGGACTTCAGGGGGAAAATCCAGCAATATAACCTGTCCAACCATCCTGACTACCTCCTAGCTCAGACTTTTCTGGCTCTTCACAACACTGCTCTAAAAGGGCACTTCAAGAACTGACACAGTACCTACTACCCACAGCGTCTAACTCAGAGGATTATGGCCACTGAACAGGCTGCTGTATGTAACACGACGGGAGTGACATTGGGATGTCTTGATAAGGCCTTGGAAATAAAGCAAAAAGATTGCAGCAGTGAGATGTTTGTGCTAAGATGAACTAGTCAATACAAGAGCACAATGTCGGAAATAAATGGACTTTGGGACTTTGTTTAGTCTGTATGCTGTCTCTTCTTCTGTTTTAACCAGCCTCTTAGAGAAACTGAGTAAAATAGGTTTGCAGTCAATCTGTGCATTTTGAAATGTATTCTGTTCTAGTAGAACACCATAATCACACTGGTACTGTGGTACATTGTTGTCTTTGATAGTGGCCCATTTATATGCATTATGTTTAGGCCACATCATTTAACCGTGCCGACACAAGGACAAAGGTTGAATCATAATTCCCAAAAGGAAACTGTCTCAGTGAAGATATAATACTCTGTTCTCATTTCACACACTCCATTGGCCAGGCAATGGCATCATTTGTTTTTCGTGTTAATTACCAGACTCACACCTTCTCTTTGCTTGCCAAGTACGGCACATAACCTCAGCCTATACGAAACATGAATGAGTCATTGACCCGCAGTGAGCTGCGTGACGATGGGACTAAGAGTCACACCCCATTAGTTTCCTGGCCTCAGTGACACTATTTCCTCTTTCCATAGGTTCTGCAGAACAAGTGGTCGGACCCTCCCTCGGTCTAAAAAAGTCCAGCTCCCTTGAAAGCCTGCAGACCGCTGTCGCAGAGGCAACGCTGAACGGTGAGATCAACCTTAACAGGCCACACTCGCGGATCATCAGGGGCCGAGGCTGCAATGAGAGCTTCCGAGCCGCAATCGACAAATCGTACGAGAGACCCCGTGTCACAGCGGCAGAAGAAGAGAACAGCATGGAGACATGTGAGTGTTTAGTGCTTTTGTTTTCCCGAGTATTGAACCAGAATACCATGCCCAAAAGTGTGTCACTATACAATGTGCGATAGAAGATTATTGCAAAGACATTCAGTCAGTGTAATATAGGTCATCACAGTACTTCCCAAGAGCCTTTTCTGAAAGGCAGGATTCACCCCCGAATAAACTGGGTTAGGGATCCCCACTTGCAAGAGAGGCATGTGCCACAAAGCACATCTGCATTAGGCGTCTAGGTTACACACTCATTAATATTCACACAGTTCATGTTGAGTGGAATTGTTAGAGACTGTGGCAACATGTTTTCCCAGGAGCTTACAAACTCTTAAAGTGCATTGCCATGTTTTTTTTTCAACGGAATGCATGCAAGGAAAAATTTCCGCTGTTTACCCACACACGTTAGGGCCCCATTGCATCCATTTTGCACGTAACGTATATATGTGTAATTGAATTTACCATGAGTATAAATGAAATACCCTTTGCTTCGGTTCGCGCCAGTTAGCTTTGGCTCATAACAACTCACTCCTTTGCCAGGTTTCCTCACATTTGTTTACATGCCTACCTGACTGGGATTGAATCCATAATTACCTAGCTTTATTCTAAACCAGGAGCAGGACAATTTGTAAGGAAAGGCATGCCACCCTCTCTTTGAGTGAATATATCCATCCGTACTTGGTGTTTGATGACAAAATGACATGCGTTGGATGCAGAGAGACAGCAGTCTTATGCTTTCCGACAGGTAATAACCCTGCAACACTGCAAGAATAATCACCAGATATAAATTTCCATTCACCGTTAAAGAGCTGAGAGACATCTGAAAAAGAGGGAATTATTTGCCTGAAACGCTTTGTTCTCATAAGCTCTGTCGGCAAGCCACTAAATACAGTCTTATCTCGGCAAAGAAAAATGGGGAAAGCAACCGATTTCCCCTGCCGCGGTATATTGCATTCTCCCCCATGATATTCAAATAACTCTGTTTTTCAATTTAGATAAAAGCAGCCAGTCTGTGCTCGTCACTGAGGTTAATAGTCAAAGTTGACAGATAAGCGGCTGCCTTCCTCTGCTCCCAGACTTTTATTTACATAAAATAAGAATGTGGCATCACCCAAAGAAAATGTGTCCCCACAAGATATCCTGCTGGGCAAAAATGCACTTCCCCCTTGTGCTACTTTGTGTTGCATCGTTTGAGGAAATAAAAGGGAAAAAGAAAAATCTGCTCTGCTGGGCAAAAATCCCTTCTTTTATGTGCCGGAATACGACTGGCAATTTCACTTGTCATAACCTTCCACTGACAGGCCAGCTTAAATGTCCTTGATGATTAAAGAAGGAAAGTTTAATGGTAGAGTTTCCACTAAGTGACAAAGTGTTTCCTGTGGTTGTCTGTCTCCATAAATTATCTTTTAGTTTCCTGACACTTTCATCAATGCTTCCACTGTCATTTGAGATTGTCAGCAAAGTCTTTTTTCCTTTCAGTTCCATTAAATTGCTGTGGATGGTCTTACCTTCTGATTTCTGGTGTTAGAAGCTTTTGTGTGTGTGTGTGTGTGTGTGTGTTTTTTGTTTTGTTTTGTTTTGTTTTTTTTCCATGGGATGCAGCTTGTTTTTTCTGTCTTGCTTTATTTTGAAATCTCCACCTTTTGTTTGGCCTTGCTCCTAACTCAACACAATGGCCTTTGTTAGAAAACATGTGAAGAATATGGCCGCAAACAAATGCACGCTCGCGTACGCACACACACAAAGTACACTTGGCGACTTCCCTCTGGGAGGCTCTGGATTACAATGTTTAGTATGTTATCGGCAGCTTGGCATCATTAAGCAGTTGCGACATTAGCACTCCTGCTAATCTCAGTCATTTGAATAGCCAGATACAGCTCACAGCTGCCATTCGCTGCTGTTGCTCTTAAGTGGATGATAAGCAGGCAGCAGATTGAGTGATAAAAATGATACCCATCCAGAACCTGTTCCCAAATTTGTGGAGGTGGTGAAAGCAAAGGGAGGGGCTGCGTGAGGCGATGAATTGCATAATTGAGCAGGTTTAAACCAGTGGTTTGGTCTCTATTGCTACCATCCAGAGCCTCACGTTGAGATTCCATTTCAGTAATTTCCTCCGAGACGGCAGCTGAAAAGAAATAGCTGATAGCTTCACAGCTCGCGAGAAAAAACAAACCCTGCAGTTCCTTGAAATGTGAACCCAGCAGCTCCACCCTTCCCTTACAAATCCATCATGATCTTCCCTCCCTCTTCTTTCTTCATGATAAGCGCTTCTCTCTCCTCCATCAAAGGCAAAACTTAAAGGACGACACGCGATGCTGTAATAAGTTGTAATCTGAAGGACATCTAGCTCACGCCTCCCAGCCAGAGATAGAACGTAGACAGGAGCAATGCCGATTGCGAAGTGTGCCGCATTTGCAATTAAGATCCCCGTGAGGCTTTTTACGATATTATTTAAATGTATAATTACTGACAGATTAATTACATTTTGCATATCATTTCTGATTAGATGTGATGGAAACTTTGAATTTAATCAACCCTACATCACCTAAGGAGTTTGGTTTCAATTTGAGGTCTGGGTTGAAATTAGTTCAGACTTAAATTAAGCATGAAATTCATATGACTTTCTTTACAGCTTCCACTTTTTGGGGAAAAAAGGGTAAAAAAGAAAAAAAAGGTTCTCTTGTGAGCTGTGTAAAATGTACACATTTGAAATAACTTCAGGCTTTCAGCTAAGTGAAAATATGTTCAACAGAATACTACTCTCAAAGGATGTACAATGTAAATATATTCTGCTCTAATGAGGCGGATGAATTCAGTGTGTTTTGTTCAAAGCTGTTGTACCTTGTGGGACACTGCTTTTCTTTTAATGGTTTATCTGATGTTTCCACAAGAAGGAAGTGAGGCTTTGTACTGCAACTTTGTGTTATCCGCGGGGAGTCAAGTGGAAGTTAAAGTTTTTCTCAGCTTTTTTTTTTTCCCGACTTCCATTGTATTTTTATTTTTTTCTGCCCTCGTGTTTGTGTGAATGTGCTAATCTCTTTCTCTCTGAACATCTATATTTAACACACACTCATTTGCTCTTATGTCTTCTCCCCAGTGGACGAGGACACAGAAGGAAGTTCCAGATCAGGTCGGGAGTCGATGTCCACCAGCGGAGACCTCTTTGTGGGCCCCGGGCTGAACGGCAGCCTCTCCAAAGATGACAGGCAGAAAGATCGGGACAAGATTGGAGGGAGCGAAAAGAAACCTGAAAGGGATAAAGACAGGGAGAAAGACAAGGACAAGAACAAAGCGAAGAAAGGTGTGCTGAAGGGCCTCGGCGAGATGTTCAGGTAGGAATGAGACGGCGCTCAGCTCCAAATCCTAAACAACCTCCCCGCATGTTGCCTTAAGCACCATTCACTATCTGCTTTATTTAATTCCACTCAACGCTTTCACCACTGGATCATACAGAATATGAATGCATTCTCTGGATGTTGCCAGTGCTAATCAGGGACCCTTCTCCTTGAACCCTGTGAGTTGGAGGGAGGGGATGGAGGGAGGGGGGGTTATCGACCTCAAGGGCCTCTGGCACTTTTGAGCCAGATTATTTTTAATAAGGGCAACATGTTTTATTCATAATCCCGTGTGCGCGCTCCTCCTATCCAAACACGCTCCGCATTTGTTAACTAGCAGACAATGTTCAGGGCCAATACGGCTGTTAATGTGGGAGCTGTGATTTGGGTTTTGGGGTTGAAAGACCTTTGGAGGTGATAAAACCGTGTGCAGGTTGGAATTGTTGCCTGCGGCTGGTTTTCTCAGTCACTGTCTCATCACGTGGTCCCAAGGTTTTAGATACAGACAACCTTGGGAGACAATGAGAGGTGGCATGATCCTGCTCCCAGCATCCTTCAGATATTCATATTCACAAGCAAAAGATTTAATGTCGCTGATTTAATTCAGCAGTCATCTCACCTGCTGTACGTCTTCTACATTGTGATATCACCTCATTTTCCCCAGGAAGTTGCAGGAGGCTGGCAAATTCAAACCAGACACCTCTGCCGGCACATTTTATGGGTGTTAGGTTTGTCTTCTAGCCTGGAAAATAATTCCACTGCCTTTGAGGACTAATAGGCACAGTTTCCTTACCCTGAATATAGTTACTCTAGACTATACAGTTGTGTACATTGACACGATCATGTAAGAAATGTGCAAAGACACAGTGGATGAAAATAAACATCCAGCAGGTATCAATTCAGTATCTCTGCTAAAGGAAAATTAGTGGGGGAGTCACATTAATTATTTCAATTCCATGCACATTTGAATATTGCATAAATTAACGGTGGAGGCGGTGCAGGCCGTTATCGTGCCGAAGTTGTTTTCATGTGGATTAGTTTAATGGGATTAGTTAGCGTATCGCGGTGCACGGCTCGGTAATGAACAATAAAGACGACAAGTGTGTTTCGAGGTCACGACGCAGGAATGTGGGGAGCTCGCTTATCTTCCATTATTTTCACTCTTGTGATTTTTTTTTTTAATTCAACTGTCTTTGCATCCTGTCGAGTAAACGCATAATGACTCGCACAGGCTCACATTCTGTCACACGGCAGGCGCGAGCACATATGCAGAGAGGCACACATGTTGACAGGAGTGCACACAGGGAAGTGAGCTGGATTAGTAAATGAAAGTGGAAATTTGGGTTTGACACTCCGTGACATGCAATCAGCGCCGTTGGCAAACCTTTTTGAGCGGATGTGTGCTCAGCCTAAGAGGTGGCTGCCGGGTGATTTTAGCTGTGCATGCGAGCCCTCGGCGTGCCCTCCTCGGCCTCATCATCATTCTTCATTATCTTTGAGTGCCACCGCCACTTAAGAGTTGGCACACGGTAGGCCTCCCTGACACCCCCCATCCTCGACCTCCATGTATTTAACGCCAGGCCCTGTGCCTCCTGAATGCAAAGAGGCAGCCCCCTAAACCAGTCTGTCTCTCCGGCTCTCAAGCTTTGTCTTTACTTCATTCCACTACTCCTACTCAGTGTTGATACCTCAAACAATTCACTACTTAATATGATGACAGCTCTCACGCCCACACGTCTACGCTGTCCCCTCTCTGTTCCCTCCTAGTTCTCTCACAATCCACCTAAAAGGCTTATAATGTTAGAAATGGCAAGGAACTGAGCTGAAAATAAATGTCTCCCACTGGATACAATGACAAACTATTTTTTAGAACAAATCGCAGTGATATGAAATGCCTAGCGGTCAAAAAGGGAAGAAGAGGGGGGAAAAGAGATCTGTTGTGTGTCTCACTTGTAGTGATTCTCGCAAAAGTTTTGACAGTGATTTCAGAGCGGGGAAGTTTTCACTGTGCGCGACAAAAGGTTAGGCTGACAGTAGCGCAACACTCTCAGGCTTACAAATCACAGATGGAATTTACATGAGCAAATTTCACGTGTCTCACCGTTGCATCAAAACATCAAAAAGGCATCCTGATTGGGTTAATCTTTTGTAATGCTTGTCTCCGTTGCTCTCATTAGCATAAAGTGGACAGGCAGGCGCTCACTTTTCCCTGCATTTCTCACACACGTCTTACACTCACGTTCTCCCTCTAAGGAGATTTCAAGGAGTTTGCACTGCACCGCAATTTGAGCTCATTTGCATGCAGGCCTTTGGACGGCCTGATGAACGTGTAGTGCACATCTTGCTTAATGGACAGCCTGATTGGGAGTGCATTAACATCAGAGCCAGGGGAGAGGAGGATGGTCTAATACAGGCAGAGAGGGAGGATAGAGGGAGAGACTGTGAGATAAATACTGTGAGTGCAAGAACGACTGTAAGTGTGCGAGTGCGTGATGGAAAGAAAATTGACTGCCTAAAGCCCAAAGCAAAGAAGCTGCAGTGCACAGCCGCGGCTTCCCTGCGTCTCTGGTTTCATACTGTACTGCCTATAGGATGGCCGACTGCCTGGTATACAGTCCTGTACCATCCAGTAATGAATAGCTTATCATCTTATGAATGGATAGCAATGTGCATGCATGCGGAGGATAAAAAGCCAGCCCCAGGCAACTTGACATTATTGTTATTTCAAGGATGTCTGTTGCATGCATCTATCACTGTGTCCATGTCTGCATGCAGTTGGATATAGGGGAGTGGAGGATGATGCATTATCCCCGAAACCATTATATGTGATTATTCATGTCATTTCAAGTAGATAACATGTGATCATTACTTTCTGATCCTATCGGGTCTGTTTGGATGTCGGAAGCTTTGCCCAGGGCTCTGTTAGCATGCTAGCAGACAATGATGTCTCGGCCAGGCCTGCGAGACCCCCTTCAACATGCCTAATGAGGTGTTGTTTATCTGCTCTGTGACTGACTGACCTCCTCCATCCCCATCTCCTCCCTGTAATGTGTCTTTGTGTGTGCACACATGCAAAACAAAAAATAACCACCCAGAGAAATTCATTATAGGCTTGAGTGTTCAATGAATATGCATATTTCAGTTGCTTGTAGATTGGTATTTTTTCTAGTGTGTGTGTGTGTGTGTGTGTGTGTGTGTGTGTGTGTGTGTGTGTGTGTGTGTGTGTGTGTGTGTGTGTGTGTGTGTGTGTGTGTGTGTGCATGTGTTCTGTTTTTGACAAGAACGACAGAACTGCAACCTATTGAGTACAGTAGCATGAAGCAAAAAAATGAAGGCAGGGTTGGGACGGGGGAGAATGGGGCCAGAGAGGTGGGGGTTGGGGGCTGGATAGGGTGAGGGTGGAAGGAGAGAGGGAGTGTGTTCACTGGAGTGAACTGGGGCACCAAGGGAGAGTGAGAAAGGAGGATGAAAAGGAAAGGGAGATGGGGAATGAGAGAAGAAGGGAGCTTTTCACAGCGGCAGTCACGGCATCGTGCTGCTGTCTGCCTGGAGGGAGGATTGAGGATCTCTGGCAATTCTGTACTTTGTGCTTTGTGTGTGCGCGTGTGTGTGGTTTCAAGGCGTGTGTAAATTTGCATGTGCGCACATGTGTAATGCATGTTTGCTTCTGTGTGTGTGTATAGATGAAAAGACTGTGTTAATGGACTCTGGCACTACCATCACCCTTTCTCCCTGGTGCTTCCTCACCCTCATGCACACTTGCCCCCTTACCCCCACCCCCCCACCCCACCACCAATCTGATAAGTGGCATGCCGAGCCATCCGTCGACACTGGAGCTCAATGTGACAGCCGTGCACACCACACCCCTCACCCTTCCATCCTCCATCACCCCAGGGACCTCATCGCCTTCCTTCTCCTCCCTTCAGATGCAGCCCCTCTCACGGCTACAGGGAGTGATGCACGGGAGACGGGTGTGGAGTGGGAAGGGAAGCAGTGAAAGTGGAGGGATGCTTCTATCCGTCAATCTTTATTATTCTTAGGCAGTGTGGAAACACGCTGGGAATTCTGGTGTGTGAGGGGGATTGCATGAGTGTGTGTCTGCATGCATGTGTGACTATGCCTAGAATATGGATACCATGCCACGAAAGCATGATTGCCTTGTGTGCAGCACAGGAGTAAGTAGTTAGCGTGTTCCCGCGCTGGTCCGTGCTTTCGTTTCATGCGATTCCTTCTGCTCGTGTGGGTGTGAATGGCTGATGGCGGGTAAGCCGGTTTGATCATTAGCACACCAACATGATACACGCATTAACCTGGCTTTTAGACACACACATGGCTGAGAGCATGCCGGATGGATCAACACACAAACTCATTCTGTATAATGCACCTCTCGTCCCCTCTACCGTCCCCGGCATACACACAAATGCTCACATATGCTTGTAGTATTATGCCACAGTTGATTTGGAGACAGCAATTAGCCGCCTCCACATGTGGGCCCTGACATCTGCTCAATGTAATCTGAGAGAAAACGATAATTGTTCTCCTTTTTTGCTCTGCCTCACTTATCATAATATCTACGCTGAGGTAGTAAAGGCAGGCACGGGGCACAGCGTCACGCCAGAACTTGCGCCTGAGAATGGCTGGCAGCTGGAATGACGTGGAGAATATGAGTAATGCAGGAAAAGATAATTACATAAAAGCACACCGTGGATGGTGGTGTCAGAATGAGCATCTGCTCAGCAGGGTGGTCAGTGGTTGTAGAAGTTCCCTTTTTCTTTTAGTCCCCGACGTAGGAAAAGATTCACTCCCTTGAAGTGTCCGTGAGAAACAAAATGACTCCCTGTCAGCTGACTGTGACATTGACCTCCCTGTGAAGCATGCTAAAGCAAAGTGAGCCACAGATTTATTCTGTCATCGATAAATATTTCAGAAGCAACTTAGCGCTGGACTTCGACAGCTTTTGGCAGCTTTGCCAAGTGCAAAGTCATACCTCAATATCACCTTCAAATGCCTGCACAGCTAAAAAGAAATATGTCACCGAGGGCACCACACTGAGAGGGTCACCTATTTCGACTTCTTGGGAAATACATCTTTTCAGAACAACACCCCCCCACCCCCCTGCGTTTTCAAAGCTGGCGCAAGATCCCAGGACTTTAAAGGGGTCAGTTTTGCAGGCTGAACTCCAAATTCCCCAACAAAAAAAATGTCCTCTGAGAGTGACATCCCATTGCTCCCTTGCCAATCATGTACCAAAGATGCCCAGCAGGGGCCAAACAACAAACAACACAGTCCCCCGCTGAGAAGATTAGTGCCACTGTGACAGAGTGCAGCGGCGAGAGATGAAAACAGTAAAACAACAAACTCCACTGTACGCCAGGTTAAGGCAAGCATGGCTTTGTGTCTGGTGTCAAAAAATTGGATGTCACTGTAAATTTGTGGCAGGGTGAAGCAGTTAGACACAAGGAGAGGCTGAGGGATAGGATGAAGGAGGGGGAGGAGAGGACGGCCTGAGACTTTCGCCTTCATGCAAGAGTGAAAGATGGTCGTTTAAGGCGTGGGGATGCGGATGGGGGGGGGGGGGGGGGGGGTCAAGCTGTCCGGCAGCACTTCCTCTGCTTTTGGCCACTCGATGCAAATGTAATTGGGCAGCACTGGGCCTCCATCAGACAGCCCTGAAGTAATTAGGTTTAGAATGATCACGCAGTGCTCCGAGATAGACCTTGAAGCATGGGGAGAAGTGCGTGTGTGTGTTTGAGTGTGAGTGAGTGTGTGTGTAGAGGTGGTGTTGCACGATGGAGTTAATTGAATCTGAAATCTTGTCGGGCTGAAATGAGATCCACCGATGTCTCTCACACTGGGTCTCAGGCAGAGGGCTGCAAACATGACTGAATTCATAAAGTGTTTTATTAAAGAGCTGAAATTAAGTGCAGCAGCACACCCCTCTATCCTCTACCAGGCCTGCGACTGCTAACGATCCAACCCCAGCGGAATGGCACCCAGACCTACCGATGGAAACCCAAGATGTCTTCTCTTCTCTTCTCTTCTCTTCTCTTCTCTTCTCTTCTCTTCTCTTCTCTTCTCTTCACTTTACCTCCTTGAAACTGTTTCCCCATCTCATTTTTCCTCAGCTGTCCTCCCTACTCTACACCACCTCTCACCCCCCCATCTCTCCTTTCATCAACCTTGACGTTCCAAACAGAAAACCACCCGATGTTTCTTAACTTCCTCCCTCTCTGTTTGATATTTGTTTTTCACACTTTGAGACACTTTGATTCCACTTTGATGTTATTTCTTCGCTTTGGCCTAGATCGCTTTGATCAATCAGAGAAAGGCTGTTCCAATGTGAGTCGACTCTCGGAGGACGCGTGGATTCGAAAATAATGAGAAAACATTAACAACGCGTTCAAGGATCTGAGAACGGCACAATGCCATTTTGTTTTTTTCTAAATAGTACAAATGGATCACTCATGCCGCCTCCAATAAGCCATGTTCAATGTATGTTTTGGTCTAAGGATGACAAAAAAAATATACATTAAATTAGACATGCAAAGCATGCTTGATATTACAGAGACAGAGGTGAGAAATGCACATGGGAGAAGCTATTTATTTCCCCCTATGTGCTATGCAAATGAAGCGAGCAGCTTGCTACAGTAGGACTCATTGCTAGTCTGCTCAGCCATCCACCAGGCTTAGCATGTAATGAAATAGAGGCCGCTGGCTGAAATGACCTTTCCCATCTAGTGAGTTCCCACCTGCTGATATGTGCACACACCCTAACATGTGAATGAGAAGATAGGCAGTACGGGAGAAACAACCATAGGAAAAGCGGGGAAGACAAAAAAGACAGGGAAATTGCTTTTGAATTACAAAAGGTAATATCAATCGATGTTGAATTACACTTCTGATTTCCATCAAAGGCAACCAATTAAAGCCAGGAATTGTATTCCTCTTGTTCTGTCAGCGTCTCGACATGTGTTTGGCATGTAAAGTGAAACTGTCTTTTTTTCTGCCTCTCTCTCTCTCTCTCTCTCACCCACTCCTACTCTGATGTTTTTCTCTGTGTCTTTGGTGACAGTGTCAGAGAAATGGAGATTTCGTTTCACAGCCAGATATGGATTTCATTCCTCTCCATGTTTGTCATGACGGAATCTTAATTGGGCTCTCACTGCTTTACCAAGATGTGCGAGCTGTCCCCCCCCATGTTGTGAGTTAAGGAGGGGGTGAATGTAAGTCTGAGGGAGAGAGGAAGTGTGTGTGATGACGGACTGAGGAGTCAGCAGGTAAAGCTCAATTGATGTTCCAGCTGCAGATGCATATCAAGTCTGCTTCAGCTCTTTATGAGTTAATTGTGTATCCACAATCGTATATACAGCCAGGTATACATGTGAATTACATCCATTTTAAACAGTTTCACCTTCTAATGTACATCTAGAGCCAACTCGAAGGCATGAAGGTCTGGGTGATAAGATTAAGAAAAGAAGACTTTTATACTGATATCCCAACACTTAATACCTGTAATGAGTGCTTTCCTCGGATGAGTGAGGACACCATTATCTGTATCTGTGCATGTATGTTTAACCAATTTGAACTCACAGAGTTTTTTTCAGACATGTTCTGCCACAAGGAGCCTCACTGAGTAACAAAGAAATAAAAAACAATAAAATGCAGTTTGATGATCTCTCTGAAGTAGCTTAGGATCATTGAAGATGTTGTCTTCATTGTTAAACAGCCACCATTGCAGGTGACTCAGGCAAAAATGTTCGTGAACACAGTAATGTATTCAAGTTTATTGTTATTCTTGTTCGCTGACATATCGTCTGTATTTTACCCGAGAGTTATAGCAACAGGCGAACAAATACTTGCACCGTTAGCCGACCAAAAGATAACTTAATCAGAGTTTACTTCCACTAACCTCAACCATACAATAGTTGTCATGCACTGATCTTGTGGGAAAAAAGAATTGAACATTTTTTTTAGCTTTGTATGTTGAAGACATTGCTATGAAGAGTAGTCTGGAGCCCACTATTGACATCCTTGACTGGTGATAAGGTTGGTTTATAACTTAACTGTAGTAAATATTGTTGATCTGTAGTCTTTGTCTCATATCAGTGTTGTGTTATACTGCAATCCCATAAAACCAACTGTTACCTGGGGGATATTTCCTCATTGTCTTGACCAAAGTTGAATAAGTGTAAGTGATATTATTCACAAAGTCCAAAGTCCCCTCTCTCTGCCTTAAAACACGTTTCCTTTTGCTGTAGATCAGCAAGGCAGATCCCCCACACCTCGAAATGTGATATGGAGGTGGTAAGAGGCTGATAATTGTCTCATTCATGTAACTGTCGCATTAATTTGTAGCATTTTTGCTAAGGGTTTTAAAAGATTTCTTGACTTGGAAAAACTCTCCATGCACCAAACTTATGGTTCCAGTGTTCTGCAGTTGTTAAATGTATTTTACTTTGGAGAAACAAAAGTTTGTTCTGCTGCAGAAGGTCAGTAGACAGAGGGGGAGTATCCAGGGTTATTTATTCAACCCTGCTTGTGATGTACAGTCACCACAGTCACAGAGATTCCCTCTCTCTCATCCTCACTTTACTTACAATTACTGTCACCCATCCACCCCCCCCACCCCCCATATATCCTCCTGTATCCCTCCTCCTTCCCAGCATGCCCTGGAGATTCATCGTGGCATTGACAGAAAGACCTCTCCCGTCTCCCTCTGAATGCTGGGAGGGATGTATATCACGGATCAGTGATTCCGCTGTCTCCTTTCTCCAACGGACTCAAATACAATGCTTGTGCTAGTGCGTGTCCAGGCCTGTATTTCAAAGTCTGACGTTTACGAGCCAGAAAACCTGCCTCACTTCTCCCCTCGCCTGTCCTTTAGATGAGCATCTTGGAAAATCAGGCATTTGAGTGTGGCAATACACATCTGTCTCCGGACTCATCAGCATGTAAATTAGTTTGGAAATAATTGCGAGAAGCCGAGATAATCAAAACAGAGAAGACAGGAAAAGAGGCCTGGCAAACAAACTAAATTTATGAGGTGCTCTTGTATCATGACAATTATCATACACTATTTCCTCTCATCTAGCACGCATCCAAATGGGATGAAGTCGTGCTAGGTGAGAGCAGCTGTAAATACATCACCAAAACACATCAGCGGTGTTTTGTAAAGCCACTCCAAAATTCAGGTTGCCTTCTCTTCCCCGCTGTGGCGCTTCAGCATCCACGCTTGCGGTTGCCATCATTAAAAGAGCTGAGCAGACTCGGGATGCTGTGTTTGCTGAATGCTGAGTTTTCGTGTTTGAGGCGTGCAGCAGCAGCCTGGCTGAGGATACAGAGAGTGGCAGCGATCAAAATGGCCCATTAGGAATGCAGTGTGCCATAGTGTATCTAGGTCACAGCCTGAGCCACCTACTGTAGCTCTTCACTGAGGAAGCCATCCCCACTCATCATCTTCTACATGTGTGAGCGTGCGGGCTATGTTGGCTAGGCATTACCAAAACATGAGTGTTGTTGTGTGCATTTGTGTGACTGTTTGCTTATGCATGGGTCCTGGCTGGCAATGGCACTGGGTATCTGATCGACTGTTTGTCTGTACACAAAGTGGGAGAAACAAAGTGTGCGGGGCGATCATGAGTTGTATAAAAAGTCAGCAGCATTACAACGATCAGAATACACACACACACACACACACACACACACACACACACACACACACACACACACACACACACACAAAGCTTCACCCCAACACCTGAACTTCTGCTCTGAGTTGCTCAAGTGTTTCTATGTAAATTGTCCTTCAGAAACTCCCTCCTCGCTGCGCTCATACACTTTAACAAATGGATGTATGAATGTGCTCGGACTGTTTATTTGTGTTGTAATGAGAGGCTTTAATCAGGGGTGTCAGGGATTTGAAACGTTCCTCTGAGCGTGTGCAGAAACAGCCCTCCCCTTCTCACACACACACACACACACACACAGACGCACACACACACACATGCAGACGTACGCACACAACTCAGTGATTTATGTGAAACATTAAAGGCAATCATGTTGGGCTGAGCCTCGTCCTTTGTATTGCACAGGCTGTTTGAAATATGGAAAAGCCAAGCTGTTCCTTGATATACAGGCACACACATACAGATAAAACACACACAAGCACAGACGCTTATGTGTGCCTGAAATATTGCTTAAATACGAGTAATTGGCACACTGAGCAAAAAAGACAAATACTGTTTCTTTTTTTTTTCTTATCTTGCAGGCACACACAAAACCTACACATGCAAAAACTTTTGGTTGTCGATAGATATTCAGAACCCCACCCCCACCCCATACACATCCACACTTATTCAGTTCAACAGCTGCTTTGATACTGATAGTTGTTAGTTTAAAAAGCAGAGAACATCTTCAGCCGTTCACTGTGCTGCAGCGCTCTGTGTCTGCTTTCGGTCTGGTTTCTGTGGCTACAAAGAACATTTCTCAAGAAGAGCAGATTAACTCTGCTGGAATTTCGAAAATCTCCCATGCCCTCCTCCATACACACACTTACACACGAACATTTGCATTAAATGGCCGAAACAAACATCTCAGAAGTACAACAAATTATCTGTAGGATTGAATACCACATAAAAACAGCTCTCTGTGACTGACCATTTTTCATGTGTTCATTTAGTTTAAACCCTTTTCCTTGTCTTACTCCTCCTGTTTGTTAGCAGTGGGATGAGAAGCTCTGTGTGAGGCTCTGTGTGTCTTTTTCCATGTATCTCTCCCAACGGCTGGACTAGTGGTTGAATGTTGATGTTGATCGGGCCGTTTGATGCATACACAGAGTTTGGGAAAACAGAGAAAATAAAATGCTTGAAATGACTAAAAAAAAAATGACTTGAAAGATCAACTCTGAAAAAGAAGTGTGAAGAGAGCAACAAACAGATGGAGGAGTACCCGACTGACAGAGAGTTGCAGATATAACAGGAAATATCGACTGACACGGCAAGAAACTGGATAAATGTAAGGCTGAAAACAATTTTCCGATAGGACGGTATAGCATCAATTTCCATGCACATGTATTGCCAGCAAACCGTCATTTCCATGCAATAACCCCTTTATGGTAAACAGGTGGGGACAGTGATATTGCCTGTGAAAAAGACTCTCATTTAAATACAATGATGGCATACAATTCATACACCTGTAAATTGTTTTTCTTTTTCATTATTTTGTTGTGGCGAAAGACTGCATCGAGCGTCGCCGCAGCTGAGTGTCCTCCTACGTGGTGGTGTCTTCTGTCTGCTCAGCTGGGGGAACTCATAGGCGTAGAAGTTTCTGGCAAGAATCATTTCTCCGTTCTGCCCGTGGTGCTGTCCCCCTACTGGCGCTCGGCCTGATGTCATGAATAAATGCATGTCATGCCTCCGCGGAGCAGGACACGCTGCTTTTCTCACCCGGCGTGAACCGCTTCGACTCCCACCCTCCCTCGCTCCCGCACCCTCTCCCCACTGTTTTCGTACCGTCGCTGAAAGAATTAGGCCTAGATCCCCTCCAGAGCTGCAGCCAATCAGCAGCAGCCCCCATTTGCGCTTTTTTTTTTTTTCTTCTGGAGAAAATGAATTGTGTGTATGTGTCCAATGAAGGGAAAGCGCCGAGATGTCATATCTTGCTGTGACCTGGAAGGGGCAGAGTCTCTGTTGAAGGCAGGGGAATGTGAAGCTGCATTAAGGGGTCGTGTTATTTTGATTGCACATCCCACACCGCGACCCCCAAGATGGTGTGAACTCACAGAAGTGCTACCTTCTATCTCTCACACTCACTCAGGAATCTGAGGTTGCAGTCTTTCCCCTTAAACTCCTTAAAAAAGATGCCATTCTGAGGATGGATCAGATCTTAGATTCTGGTTTAAAAGGCTGAGCAGGGAAAGCGCTGACTGACATTACAGGTTGCGGATAATGAGTTCCGCCGGGAGGGAGATAATCGGCTGGAGGATAGAGGAGCGGCTGGAGAACATCCTCCCATGCCTCTCCAGGGTTGGCGTCCTTGGAAACCAGCGGTGGCGACATTGTGCCGAGGCCACTGAGTGAGAACGGATGCCCCCCTCTAATGTTTGTTAATTATAGCAAATCCCAGGAAAGGATAAAAAACTCTTTCTTTGTCTTTCTCTGACTGCCTTATTGGATATTTTTTATACAGGTAGAGAGTGTTTACTTGCCACAACTGCAGCAACATTTAGTTGCCGAAGAGCACCGACAAATTGGACAGCCTCGCCTCCCTAACAAGGCTCTATTAAAATTACATGCCACTGTCAGGATGTTGCCCTAGGTGCAGTGCAGTGTAGAAACCATGCACTGTTTCATATTGACATGCCCTTGCATTGGACAGGGAGAGGAGAGGAAGAAAAAGTATTGTGTGTGTGCTGGTTTGTGTGTGTGACAGTCTTAACTTTCTGCTGTGTACTTTTTGCCATCAATAACATGATAATAACATCTCTTGATTTTTTTTTTTCTCTGAGGAAAAAAAAACAAACTGTATTTTTTTTCATGGTGCTTTATAGATTATCACCATGAAATGCAGCGGGTGGAGGCATGGTTATTTATTTTCTTCCTGACTGCGACAAATACAGTTTCGGGGGATGGGGGGCGCAGACACCACATCAGACGACTGTGGGGGGACTTCGCCCCGGGAGATCTGGATTAACTTTCAGGTTGGCCGAGCAGAAACCATAATGATTCTCTCTGTCTGCCCTTGAAATTATCTTCTCATCACTTACTCAAATTGATAGATGCAGTCACTTTCTCTTTCTGGCTCACCTGTTCCATTTGCAGGTTTGAATGATGCCAAAAAGATTTAACACCTCATATGATGAGGGCTTCATGTGAGGGTAAACCAGGTAGTCCATCACGTCCCTGCATTCACTCTCAAAACCCACAAATTTTTAGGAGAATAAATAAGCAGCTCCCTTCCCTACTGTAAGTCAGCAACTTCCTGTGAGCAAAACCACAAATTCCCCACAGAAGATGTCAAAACAGATTAGCTTCTGTCAAATCTACTCCCCAGATTAAATGATTGTAACAATCAAACTGGCTTTGAGGCTTTGCATAATTTACTTTTTTTCCTCCCTCTTTGGAAATTCTGCCTTTGACTTTTTCCTCCTCTGTTGTGCTGCAGCCTTGAAGTATTATTACCCTGTAAATCGATGAGGATGATGTATGAGGCATCTGCTGCTAGTGGTATAAACCCTTCTGTTTTCTATGATATATGAGGATGTATCATATTGAATGGAGTACCTATTTACTGACTTCTACGGAAAGCAGCCACATACAGCATAAGCCTAATGTGCAACAGCATTTGAAAACATTTTGTTTTATGAGATGCTGTCAGCAGATGTCAAATTGAGGACACTTTGATCAATGTTTCATTGCATCAGTGGCCATCATAACATTATTAAAGCATACTACATGTATGACTGACACATGTTAGATTACATACTCCTCAAATGAGGTTTGATGGTGAATCAGATTTGAGTGTGATCAAACAACTGATGGAGAGGGCAGGGCGGCTCAATCTTCACAACCTAAGGACGCAGTCACACCACGCTGGCAATTTGATCACAAAGCTCTTACCTGACTTTAGAACAGTGTTGGCTAAATGAGACTAGATGAAGTTCTTATGGATATTTAAAAGTCATCACGGAGACCTGTCTGCTCTACTACTACTACTACTTTGTTGATTAACAGAAAAGTAATTATGTAGAAATAGGCTTAGTGGTCTGTTTATAGCCTAAAAAGTGATTTAATTTATGCTTCGAAAATCAACAAAAGTGGTTTTCATCTGTGAAGATACGAAAGAGCGGTGTTGAGAGGAAAAAACTTCCCCTGTCTTTTTTCCATTTCTCTTCTTGCGCTCAGTTGAACAGCCAATCAGATTGTGATCGTGAGCCAATGGTTTCTTTCGCCAGGCAGCTTCACCAAGAAGCTGCCAACAAGGGCCGACGAGTGCCAGCAGTGTGGGACATACCACAAAAACCCGGGGCCACAAATGACGTCGGCTCGGTGTTTTCAGGGCCATACAGGTCATAAATATTCTCTACGCCCATGGAGTTGTGCGATTATCTCTCCTCAGCATTGTTCAGTTCTTTGTCTTTTGATTGAACCTCTGCATTTGTGTATTCATCACTATTATGTGCCACACAGAGATAGACGCTTAGGAACGGATCATTAAACAGAGCTTCGGTCTAGTGGACTGAAGCAGAACAATAGGATCAGGGCTTTATGAGGAAGTAAATGGCATATCATTGTTTACCTGGCTTTAATGGAGAGTTGAGGCTCAGCTATTGCTCAGATGGTGACCTTGACAGTCATTTTAAATAGCTATTAAACAGAATAATCTTAATTCAGAGGACCACTTTAAGTAATATCTTATTTTTTTTTGTTTATTTTTTAAATAAAAAATCTATAAACAGGAGTTCTGAGTAAAGATTATTCTGTTTGGGCCCTAAAGAATTCTCTTTCCCAAACTGCAAGGGAAAGTGTTCATTTTCATTCTACCCGAGTTTCAGGTGCCAATCAATATCTTATTATTAAGCCTCATCAGCCTCAGTCTCAATACAACCTGTCCTGTTGCCAGCCCAGATTAATGCCAAGGTGCCAATACTGGCTCAAGAGTTTTATAGAAAAGGCTGAAGTTTTCTTCTTCCCTCCTGATGCTGATTCACTCCAAATCATTACCGCTTTCATTGAATCCACTGTGTTTCACAGACACTTATCTTTCAGAAACATGTTTAAAAGTCAAAACGGTTTGTAGTTTTTATAGGCAAACTGGGACAACACATATCTGTATTTTCCTGCTGAGAAAACGTTATGTGCTGAAATATGACATTGTGGTTTGTGTGTCAGTGGAGGTTTGATGGCTAATCCTGTGTTCCACTGCGGTCCCACTGGCACAGACCCGGCTGTTCAAACGAAGGGCAGAGCCGGGCTGACAGCGAACCAGCAAGTGTCCCGATAGCCTTCTAATAGCTCTTGTAGTATTGGTTCTTTCCCCCGCCTCCGCTTTAATGCAGGCCCTCCTTCTCAGGCCACCGACGATGGGGGAATAGCCTTTCATACAGGAGCTACTTCATGCTCAGGGTCCTGCTCAGTCCGATATGATTCATTCTGACAAATCCCTCACCGTATTGATGTTGATCCAGAAAAAAGAAAACAAAAGTTGAAGGCAGAAGTTTGTCCTCCCTAAAGTTTTTTTTTCTTTCTTTTTTTTTTTTTTTTATTAGAGAGAGGGTCAGAGTAAAAACCGACAGAGAAAAAAAAATGGAAGAGAAAAAGAGGAAGGTGAATTTTCCTCAGGAAGTTAATGAAAGTCCTTGAAGTGAGGCGAGGGAAGCTGTCACCTGCCCTGGTGATAGATAGCAGGCTCACTATTATTAGCATTCCCAGCCCCAGCCGAGAGTTTTATGCCTTACTAGAGCCATTTGTTGATTAATTAATCAGGTAATGTATGCTATCTGTGCTACAAAAGAACCCAGATATCGCTCCCTTGGCCTCGCCCGGGCTCTCTCTGCAACCACAAACCAGGACCTCCAACCAGGCCACGGCACATTTCAGAGATTATAATTCCAAAGCAGCCGCTACCAAAGAGAAGCCATTTGCACAAAGGCACTGGCTGCTTTTAATGTCAAATACAATAATAAACATTCGTGAGGGAAACAGTCTCCCATTTCATGAATATATTCACTTCCACCAGCCCAAAGTCAACCTTGTCTGATGTAATTTTTTTCAGCTTTCACAGAAAGTTTGCAAACTGTCAAAAAAAAGAAACAAAAAAAACCCCCTCTGCTATGGGGAAGGTAAAAATAAACTCGGAGTGAAGCACAGCGAGTCTGGGAGACTGCAGCGCTCAATGCTTGCTCCTGTTCTCCTGTCTGAAATTGAATGGGACTGCTCAAAAAAGCTTGTGTGAAACATCGAATTAATCAATGTCTGTGTGAACAATGCAAGAACATTGAGTTACGTTATGTAATATAAACAGTCAATAAAAATCCAGTTATTTTCTGTGATTCTATTATGCGATTTATTGAATTTCTTCTCACTTGCGGCCACACGCCCCATAAAATTTCTGTTATTGGCTTGTTTGTACAATCTTCAAATATGTTTATGTAAGCGGCCTGGTTTCCACCAAACTGACAGTTATTTAAAGTTTTTTTTTTGCCATTTTCACATTCAAAATCAGTAAGGTATGACAGCAGTACACAATGACAGAAGTATATAGATGGCCTCATTTCTTGTAATTGAACATTCAGCTGTAAGTTTTCCTGTTCAGCAGTTAAGTTCATGCGATATGGTTCACTTTTCCCTATTTCTATGAAAGAATCCTCAAATATTATTTTATCCAGATATCTGTTTCTTTCTTATGTCATCCCTTCACATTTTCCAGGATACCTTATTGTAAGAAATTGGACATAATTCTGCATTTTTTAGTTGTTGTTGTTGTTGTTGTTGTTTTGTTTTTGTTGAGTAACTTGATTAAGCCATTTCTAACTACACTGGGTCCACCACTGCCATGTTTCTACAGACAAACCAAACGCAGGCTTTAAAGACGGCCTTTCACGTTTGTCAAGTATTTAGCCTTTTTTGCATTATTAGCAACTACTGTTGGTCAGGTTTACACAAGGGGTGTTCACCTGGGTGCAGTCTGAATTTGCACCACTAGATACCACTAAATCCTGCACACTGGTGCTTTAATTTTTTGTATAGGCTTGGCATAATTCTTGTCATAAATCTTTCAACCGCTATGTAGTGTTCTTCTTCCGTCAGGACTCATTTCAGACCTGTCAGTTAGAGATTTGTAACACACAATTTGTAACATCTTTACTCTAAAGATTGATTATATTTAGAATATTTGAGCCTTCCTCTATGAGACATGATTATAGAGTGTGATGGCCCAATGCCTATCAGGGTTTTAAGCATCCATGATAACCTTAATTATACCATGACATAAATCTTGGTGTATATACATGGTGTTCAGATGATGCCTGTAATTAGGTTGTACATGCCCATACAAATAAAAAAACAAACACATATAGTTGATGGAGTAACACTGTATTTATTGTATACGGTGTACAGATGTGCCTTTATCTGCATGTGCAAGAGAACCATCATGTACACTTCCTGGATATCTGTCTGTAATATTTCCCTTCTCTGTATCTTGCCATTTTGCACTTCCTCTACAGCTGGCACCATTGTGGAGGAAGCAGGAAATGACATCATTCTTTTTTTTTTTTTTTTTAATGATATCGCCTTTCCCATTCTGTCTGACCAGAGATAAATTCTGTTCTTGTGCATCTGATCTCAGTGTCATGCACAGGCACACACTGTTGTCAGTAATAAAGTCTCAGCCAGGGGAGTCAGATAATAGAGTTGTCCATATATTGTGTTTGTGAGTATGCAGCGCTGTAAATTTACTGTACTCCCCGTCAAGTGCACGCCTGTTTTCTATTTTCCATTCCTCATCATTTCCTCGCACCCCTCAGTCAGCCAGAGTCTCCAGTCATTTATTCTGCCCAGCTCCGTGCTAGGGCAGACCGGAGGAATTTATGATCATCGGGCCCGGCTCATTCTCACCTCGCTGTAAAGCTGTAATGGATTTACTGCCGCCGTTGTATCACTCCCATCATTAAAATGTAAAGGTTTGCAACGTTCCCTAAAAAGTCACAAATGATGCCAGCGAGCCCGACCGTCTCCTCCACTTACATTTCGCCTGGCTGCAGGGAGTTTGCTCACTCCTCTCTCTAAACTAAATCATGTGCTCCCATCACTCCCTGTCACTGCTCCCATCATTCTAAGTAAACTCTACAGCTCAGGGAGAAAACCTGAGCTCATTCTCTTTTAAAACAGCAGAGTGTTGCCATTTTCTGCTTTTCAGGCTTCCTGCTAAGACTGCACGCTAAATCCTTCCTGCTGTCCTGGATGGAGACATTGCAAGGAGGGAATTCACTATGTCGAGTTATCTTTTGATATGGTTTGATGCATTTTGATTGCATTTATATGAAAATTGCCAAGTTATTCTTTCAATAACGAATGAGTACCTGGGGAGAGGCCTCCTGCGCTGTCTCCCCAGTACAAACCCGGCCTGAAGATTTTGACAGTTTGACACTTTAATTTCCTTCGGAGGATTTCACCTGAATTTTCAGAACAAAGGCAGAGACATGCCGCTGCAGGAAAAGAAAAAAAAAAAGGTCCATATTGGCTTGGAAAATATTAAGCCTGTGTTGCAATTAAATCGTCTCCTCCCCTCACTTTTACTCAGGTTCGGAAAACACCGGAGGGATGAGCGGCCAGGAGACAGGATGGAGAGGAAGGGCTCCAGTAAATCTAAAGCTGAGGACATGCAGGCGTCTGAAGAGGAAACCCTGCGGATGAGGCTGGAACAAGAGAGGTGAGTGCTCAGACAGAGCATTGGCTCGCTAAAAGCCTAAACAATTAAGTCCCAGCCGAACAAAGGGAGAAAAAAAAGAAAAAAAAGACAGTGCTGACCGGAAAATTAGCAAACAACCTAATTAGCAAAATGGTGGAGCAAGGTTGGGAAATTCTGGGAAAGCACTCAGATGTCAATTTGTGAAATGTCCCTTTCTTTTATATCAGTACATTAAAAAGATCATTTATGGATTGTTGTTGCCTGTGCCATTCAGAGGCGCTGACCTCCTAATGGTGTTCGTAGGCCCCTGCGGATTTGACATGATTGAATGGTGCTCATTATAATAGTGAAATCGATGTAACTCTGCATTTGTCTTCTCCTGCTGCTCGCCCGGGTTGTTAATTGCTGAAGAATACGCTGTCCCTCTTTATCCTCCCCTCTTGGCTCCATGTCCTCTGGTGTCTGTGGACATTAGGACGTCCAGAAGAATAAGGCAAGGCATCGGTTTTGCCGCGCGCGCCTCATTCCTCACTGGCAAGCCCCATTTAATTCTCTCCAAAGGGGAAGACAATATTGGTGGCAGGGTGAATGAAAAGACAGCTTGCTGCCTCCATTGTTCTCCACCAACCAAATGAACTCAGTAATCAAACTGCTGTTGGTAATGACAGCTAATTGAATAGAAACAATGGGGCTTGATACCGCTCCCACTGACGGCAAAGTGAAAGAAGGATGGATGGCTGTCGAAAATGCATGGGACCACAGACAAGTGTGCACATAAAACAAAACATTAAAAAAAGCTTACAAAGGCCCTCTTCCTTGCTGAATGGAACATCTGGAGGCCTTGCTCAAAACATTGTAGCATGTTTCCTTTTGGTATTCAACTATGACTTGCAGTGAATGCGCTGAGGATGTAAACCCCCTCTGGACGAGGGCCCAACACATTTCCCTCAGTCCACCCTGGAGACCGGTGGGCCTGGCTCTCCATCCGGATCGGTCCCCTTTGAGAAGCTCCCAACTCGACTGTCACGCTAAGCAGTAGAATCACTACAGACATGCAGTGGGCATGAGATATATACAGCACACAACCCTTCCCTCCAAACAAACACATACACAGTATTTAAATCCCGTTCCTACTTCTTTTCTTTCCCCGCCATCACTCTGCTTCTCTGTGTGCCTCTTTTCCTTGCAGCACACTGTCATTCCCTTGTCTTGTTTGTGTCCGTTCTGCATGTGTGAGCTCCGGTCTCCCCGTGCAAGAGGGCAACCTATTCCTTCCTTTTTTTTTACCTGTTCCCAAATCCCATCACTCAGCCAGGCTGGGATCGTCCCTCAGTTAATAGAAAGGGAATCCTGGGGGAAATTGTGGTGGGTAATAATAAACCAACCTGCCATGAAGACAAGTCGATATTCAAAAGCATCAGGGTTCAGCAGGACGACAGCTCAGAAATCCATTACTTCTTGTAGTTTTTGGTCACGCTACTGTATTTGATTGTTGTACCCCTCTGCTTAAGGCACATGCTCTGATTGATTACACCGCTGCCACGGAGACAGGACCATTTAAGAGTGCGTTTTATAAAATTATGGATCGAAACCATAACGGGTTTTCGAAGCTGGCGATCATCAGCCGGCACTGTGTGTGTCAGCACGACCTGGGATGGGACGCAGCCAAACTCCCGGCCCGGCTGACATTAGCGATCATTAATTCGAGCAGACGGTTTTGACAGGGGCTTTTAGTGATTCAAAATAGGAGTCAGCGGAGAGGTGAGATGGATTAATTCATAAAACCTGCCCTTTTTACTCTGCAATAAGGAAGCTACGGCTGTATATTTAAAACTCTGACCTTGATTTGATCCATGGAATTTATGGTTTGGCCTGCAATCTTTGCAGACACAGCTCGTTTATTTAGATTGAAAATCATCCTCTGATGATATCTTGTCAGCCAGCTTATGGACTGAAGATGAGGGAGAAAAAAAGTACATAAAAGTTTGATTTCATTTCTAGAGCACAGCACAGTGCAGTGCATCCACTTGATGAAGAGTGGTTATCAGCAGCATTTGTGCTGCTAAATTCTGGCTCAGTTTGTACAGCTCCTGTGATTGACTGTTTCATGTCTCATCAAGGCAGCATTAGAACCTGCAGTTAGGCTGATCTAAATCTTTGTTCAGCCCATCAGGGGCAGCCATTACTCTGGTTTCTTTATGCCTGTGGACAGCACCCAAGACACCCCTATCGTATTGGCTCACGTTGAGACAACTGTAGATACAACAAGCCCTCTGATTGGTCCTCGGGTGGGTTGGAGAGCAGCCGCTTCTGTGGCTGTGGCCCTCATTCATGCGAGGCCGTGGGGGAGAAAGAAAGGAACACATGGCGGGTGGTGTTGGTGGAGCTTCTATCAGTCTCCCACTTATCTCTGCACACGCTAGCCCTAACCTATATTTTCCCGGCCAAAGCGGGGAGCACACAAAGGCAACCTGACAATGTTGCTTCTTCATTTTCTGCCTGAACTGAACTCCTTTCTCTCTTCCTTTCTCTGTGGTAGCTGATTATGATGTCCATTCTGTCTTATCTGCTCGGCTCTGGTTGGCTTTCTAATCAGCGGCCAGCACTCCACTGCCACTCTACTTGTTCCCGCTCCCCAGACCACAGCAGAGCACATCACTGCTTTTTTTTTTTTTTTGCTTTTTTTTTTGCTTTTTCCTCAATAGTAGCCTGCTTCCTCTCGTTTGTTGTTAGACTTCCTGCTGGCTCCAGACAAACAAAACATGGCTGGTTTTTCTGGAGTGGGTCAGTCAGCAAAAGTCACTTTCAGCAAACCTGGATTTGGCCTGTTTAATTTAAGACGAGACATTCTTCTCTTATACCATGTTCAGTGTACAAACCTTCATGATACGAAAAATTAATAAATAAAACAATCTGCTGTAAGGCAGGTCCTTCTCTGTTCTTTCATCACAGCGATTGTGGACACAACGTTATCATTCCACTTTATCAAACCATCTCATTATTTCACTTTCCTATTCGAGTCTCATTTGCATAGCGAGTTCAAAGGAAGCTTCGACTGGCTGATTGGGAAAAGTGATTACATTTGTAATTATATTGATACCTACAGCAAGTTAATGTGATTGTTACACTGTGAATTAACACCACGAAACTTGGACAATTATCTCTGTGATTGCATTATACTGTTATGGGCCAAGTGTCAACACAAAAGATGGGCTATCGGAGGCTTTACGGTTTAGCGCAGACAGCTGCACGCAGTCATTTACTGCAGTTTGATTAGATTCAGACACATTCTGCCCTCCATCTGCACTTCAGAACAACAGAACATGTTTTGGTGAGGAGTTATTAAAAAGAAAAATCTATTCAAGGCAGCTGGATGAGAAAAGTAAGAGAGCAAATACATTCTGTTTCATCCAGCACGGTAACAATGCATATTGAAGAGGCAGGCTTTCAAGCTTCTAAGTGTGCTGACTTCAAAATGAGTAACTCAGAGTACAGACAGAACCTGTCTTCAAACCCCCTCCCCCCCAAGTCTTCCCTTGGGTATATTACATATTGACAAACATATGGAGAAGGAGTCTGCTGGCTTTGTTGGTCCCAGCAAACAACCCTGTTGGATGAATACTGTGATTTATTCATTTGTGGGGAGGAAGGACTTGAGGTGAGCTCACATCTTGCTACCACTACACTCTGGCTTTCAATCTACAAGTCTGTGGAAATGACGGTCTAATCTGACACTTAATTTGCTCTATGAAAACCAAACACAAGGAGAAAAATAAATTACTTGATGAAAGTCCAGTAATTAACAGAGGCCTAACTTTATTTTTACTGACATTGTCGTATTATAGGAACATAATGATTTGATTTTCCATGCTGTAGTTTATTTCTTCATTATAATAAAAATGGATAGAAAAACAAAGGCACTTAAAAGAAAATATGTGAAACTACATTTTTTTACAGTGTGCCCATTCAATGCGCTAAAGTAATGTAGAAATAGTTTTTGACGTAATAGTCATTTGCGTTCACATTTATGTGCTGAAATGAAGATTGAGCCGCAGTTTAATTAAAAACTCTGTTTTCAGCTGGCATGGTTTTCAGACTCAATTTAGTGAAAAGAGAAGAGCCAAGAAAAACAACAACAGGGAGAACAGAAAAAAGTTGAAAGGGAGAAATGTTAATGGGAAATAATGTTGGCCAACACATATTTTTCTTGAAGACATGGTCAGGCAGTGGATTAGGGGTTGAACTTTAACTGCCCTGAAAGCCTCAGCATTAGACTGTCTAGACTGTCTGTTAGCCTGGAGGAAATGCCTTTCCACTGCACTGTTATGAAAAATAAGTAAGTAACCATTAAAGGTACGCATGAGGTCAATTGTACTTCTAAG
The DNA here is from genome assembly GCF_904848185.1 of Acanthopagrus latus. Classification (NCBI taxonomy): domain Eukaryota; kingdom Metazoa; phylum Chordata; class Actinopteri; order Spariformes; family Sparidae; genus Acanthopagrus; species Acanthopagrus latus. The sequence goes on along the minus strand of NC_051057.1, from coordinate 6,679,602 downwards.
AAACATCAAGTAAAACACAAACAACACATAGAGACAAGATAGATATATTCCACAGTGTGGCTGTGGTGAAGCACTACGGCTCAACTGTCCCCTTTTTCAAATGAAGTCTCACCGGGCTTGTTGCATTAAAAACTACAGTGTCCTCTCCTCTCAAACATACTATCTGATAAGAGGAGAAGAGAGGAGAAGGGGCTGGTAATTGGGGCTGTACAGTAATAATGTGTTTAGCGTGTGCAGCACTTTCCTCAGTGTTAACATGCCGGGCCATTAATTGGCTAATGGAGTATATATGGTACAGCGCGGGGGTGGTCTCTCAGGAGAACATGGGGGGAAGGAGAGGAGTTGGAAGTGCAGCAGCAGCTGCAGGTTGCCCGGAAAGAAAGCAGTTTGCAGGTGTGGTTGAACAGGAAGGTGTGTAGTTAAGAAGCGGGTTACTGAGCAGAGAGATGGCCTCCAATCTGCAACTCTGTTTCCTACAAAGGGCATTCACACACTTAAGATCATGATTATGTAAAAATGATAAAAGAAATGGTTTCAGTGTCAAAGTATTGGTCACATTTACCTTTTGACCTGATGATGGCACCAGGTGAAAAGAATAATCAACGTTGTTACAATTCATCCTGAGGGGGAGATAAATATCTTCATATTCATGTTGAAAGGTGATGCGTAACTGTAATTTTTAGGTGACAGCACTGTGAAATCACCAGTAGTTTTCATTCTTAACACATCAACAGGAGACATCTCGAAGAAAATGTGCAGTTTGCAATGTAGCGTTCAAATCAAGCTCGACGTGTAGAGACCCACTGCCAACTAGCCAAGGGTGGAAACTTAACATTGTATGACAAGCTTTTCTTCCAGACAGCCGGAACAGGTTGGTGTAGGCTTCACACTTTAGACTGACAGGTTTGGATTGTGGAGATGCTTTCTTCAAAAACACACGCAAATGTAACATGATGTTAGAAAAAGAGCATCAGACCATCGTGTTTCCGACTGAAACTGGACTTTTAAAGTCCAAGTCAAAAAATTGTACTGAATTGAATTTCTCAAAAATGGACTAACATGCCCAGATAATGTGGTTGGAAGTCGGTTTACTCTTTCATATATACGACTTATTTGGACCTGAACAGACCTCGGTGTTCTGCGCGTCCACCACAGTCCCCCTGCTGGCCACTGACCTTGAAGTCATCCGTGGCATAAGTCAGTAAGGGAAGCAGTGAAAAACAAAAGTAGAAGACAACAATGACGGTATTGATACAATGTATATTATGTAATGTACAGCAGCGAAGAATCATTCAAGTTTTCACCATAATAGGTCAAGTGGATGAAGGTTCAGGAGTAACAAGCTGAAATGGTGCATATCACCACCTGCTGTGGTGAAGTCAGACATACTTCCATCAATAAATCAATTCTCCCCTGGTGTTTGTCTACTGGGACAATGGCAGTGGTCCAATTAAATGGTCTAATTGAGCTCTGACCATAGCTGGAAACGTACTGACTGGCTGACAGATCTCTTGTACCACAAACAGAGCCAGGACTTCTCCCCCCCAGAGAATGTGAAGTGTTAGGAAGAATTGAAACAAAAGCTTATTTTCAATTTTTTTTTTTAAGCGGATAAAAGGAGCAAAGTTACATTTCATTGACCAGATGCAATGACAATAATGACAACGGCATGACTCACATGTTTAATATTTTTTTGCTTGTTAATATCCTTTTATTGAAATGCACCTCTCATCTTTATCCATGTCAGACTCCTGAGGCCTGGCAGAGAAGTCTCTTTCTGTTAGCGTCATGTCGCCAGTCTAGCCAAGGCCATTATCTCATCCCAAATGTCAATAATGCCATTTTTATGAATCTGATTAGTCCATAAAACGCCAGAGGGTCTTGAGATCCCAGCGGACTTCCGTGAACCTGTGGTAACATCATTGTCTAGGTCCTTCCTGGCAGAGATCTGACATCAATTTAGCCAGATGGTAGCTGAGAAGGGTTCTGAGAATTAGTGTTTTGTTTTTTTTTCTCTCAATGTGAGATACGAGCTCAAGTTAAAACACACATTTAGTCCACATTGTGCTGCGAGTTGATAATTTCCATACAGTCTGCAACAATGCAAAAAATGATACGCCAAACCAGCTTAGATGCTTTATAAATGACTGCATATCATGCAACATTGCATCATGCCTCAGTCAAAATCTCATTCCGCAGATAATGCTGAGAAAATGGGATTTTGGACAGCTAAAAATAAACTAGGCAGTCTATGGGTATGATGTGGGAATTGGGTTAATCCTGCACTGAAAAATGGTGATGGTTTGAAATGTGATTACTGTTATTAAAATACACAGACATGGGAGAGAGAGTTAGACTACGGGGGATTCTCACTGTGTTCCAAACCTGTCAATCATCTGCAAGGAGCAGCGGTGGGGGCGGGGTCAGAGGTCAGTTATGACCCGAGGTATTGGGGAAGTCAAGCACCAGTGGGAGGCAGCCTACTTGTATGTATGTGTGTGGATCTGTGTTAGCCTACAGCAGGGGTACAACATCTGGAACTAGTGAGCAGTCTGGTTGCTGCTGCAAGGGTCATCACGGTGGGAGGTCAACCCCACCCACCTTCCTCGCCGCCGCCTATCCTCAGCCCTTCTTCTCTCTACTCTCCACTGTCCACCTAATCGCTCCCCCAGTGTCAGTCCTCCTCACTGTCATACGGCACCATGACCGAGTCTTGTTAGCTGCGGACAGATGGGCATTCACATGGAACCATTCTCTGAGACAGGAAAGGCCCTGTGAAAGGCTCTGTTGTGTAGAAGAGGTCCAGGGGAGAGGAACGGCATGTAGGGAGGGGAAGCGGGCAGGAAGGAGGACAACTAGGTCTGCCTGTCTCCTCCTTACCTCCCTTTGTTTGAGGATCTGAGAGCTCTACACCCATCTCAGTTATTAGAAAAATAAAAAATTGAATAATACTGCTTGGCTTCTCTTACTAATGTGGAGGAAAGCCACTTTATAAGTTTTAGGAGGTCTTCCCCTGGTCCCGACTGATCGATATCTGAGATTAAATTTAAACATTACTATGATGCCTCCTCACTGTACCCCCTGTACGCAGTCACATCTCCTTGTTTCCATTAGCCTTTACAAAAAAACACATGTAATTCTTCAGTTAGTATCATCATCTAAATTCCCAGGCACATTTTATGGAAACTTTTCCAACCTTGAGAAAACAGAATAAGAACTGGATGTGTTTTTTACATTTGCAATTTGAATATCTCCTTTTACAGACTTGCTTATGACTTATTATCAGAAGCAATAAAAATCACACTGGTTTTAGGAATGCACTGTTAAATATAAAGGTGCCGTGATTGAACGCTTCCACAAAAACTTAACATAAAATACGAAACAGCTTTAAAGATATGTCTTTGAGTTAAAATACAAACTTTCACCATGAAACTTCCCTAGCTAAGTGTGCAATTAAATCATTTTTGTAGTAATAGTAATAGATTTTCTGATATGAAATTGTTAAATATGCAATATAACCCAAACAAAAAGTCTTGACATGTCGTGTATCCCCTTCAGAACCAATTGATATTGGGCAGCTATGATGGAAAGATATGGTTCTTCTGCATTACCTTGCACTTGTCTGAATAAACAATCTGTGTGTCACAGAATACAGGCGAAGACACGGGAGCTTCGGGAAAAGCAGGCAAAGGAAAGGGAATATGCTGAGATCCAAGACATCATCGGCCACACCTTCAGCTCAGATGAGGAACACACCTATGCCGGCATCGGATCATTAAACTCGTCGGTGGATAGCAGCAGCATGGATCCTTACAGTCACCACTACCATCTCCCCCAGAGTCCCCAGAGCCCTCACCCTCCCCAGAGTCACCAGGACAACGGTCCACCCCTGGAAGCGCTGTATGCCCAGGTCAACAAGCCACGCAATGGACGGCCTGCAGCTCCAGACAGGTAAGGGGGTGCAGAAATAAGTCCATATGCAAGCACTGCAGGGTTCCGACTCCATATGCACAGCCACAACACTCAAGGCTGAACAGTATGTTTTGTAACTCTCTACCTTTCTCATTCATTCAAACGGCAGTAAATAGCTTTGTGTCTTGTGCTTCATGCTTTGCAACAATCACGTTCATTTACACCTCATGTATAATGTATAAGCAGTGGTGAGATTGTATTTGTTCACTTTCACTTGTCATGGCTGACACGCTGCATAGAAAAACAATGAATTTTACACAATGTTTTATCGCTGCCTCGTCCCACGAGGCGTTGCCCCGTGCAAGCCAGCAGAGTCACCTGGCAAAGTAAAAACAACACAAGCCTATCAGTAATTCTCCATGTGTTAGAATTTAATATCAGGCAGCCTTTTTTTTTTTTTTTCATTATCCTTGGATCACAGGTAATCCTCCCCGGCCTCTCACACACCTCTTCCAGAGAGTCATGCTGCATGCGAGTTCAGCCTGTTTGTCGCTGGGGGGCTGCTCATAACCTGCATGTCAACACGAATATTTGATGTGACGACAACACAATGCAGGGTTTAGTTTCATATACTGTGCTGATAGCACAACAACAAGTGAAAGAAAATATCACGCTGTAAAAAATATTAATTAACAAGTAAAAGTCAAAAAGTATTAGCTACTGTTAGTACATCAAGTGATACTTGATATACAGAATCAAAATTCATTTCAGAATCATGTACATTATCAGTTTATAATCAGTGATGCATTAATGTTTAGAGCCCTTTAATGTTGCTGCTGTGTGGTGGAACTATAGTATTACATTACCATCACTTTAATTGTATTGCATATTAATAACAATAATATCCTTGAATCAGTTTGGATTAGGTTCAAGGTTTTACAATGAATTTAGTCTGGTACAATATTTATATCTGAGTTGTAGCGCAGTAAACTTACGCAGTTTTATAACTAAAGCTTGGACTTATTTCGCTCTGCTGAGTTATGAGGGCTGCAGATTTCTTGCAGGTCACATCCAGTGGTGACATGCAGCAGATTTCTATCCCCCATGGTCTCCCGGAACCTTTAGGGGTGTTTTTAATGGATCGCATAATGCCCATCTCCTGTGATTGACAGATGTCACATGGGGGCGTGTGACCTTTCACTGCTAGGCTCAGGTGGGGTGGGGTGCATGTGTTTCTTTGTGTGACTATGACTGGGTGCCTCTGTGCGAGTGCATGTATGTTTTTTAAGAGGATTTGCAGAGTCTCCATCCTGTAACACCCACCACCCCCTCCCTGTGACAGAGTAGATATGACAAGGTTATCTGACCCTTATGATAGCCAGCAAAATCCATGTGCCAATACATCCGGGGCTTAGTGAAGGACACCGATCCTTATGTCTAAAGTGAAGGTAACCTACACGTTTCCTCAGGATGACCTTGTTGTGTCACAGCAGCTATCTAATGTAAACTATCCCACTTCCAGAGCAGAAGTTGATGATGAGATTGGAAGCTAGCCTTAAAAATAAAGGCTGATAGACAACACTTGACTAGTGTTCAATGAGCCTGTGTATTCAGATCACAGAACTCTCCGATGTTTGTCAGTGATAGACATGATGCTATTGATTCCCAGTTGGAATATCAATAAGCTCTGTGTGGGTAATACAGTATACAAGCCTTAACATAAGACAACCGTGTGAGTGATTGATCTCGTTTTTTTTTTTTTTTTCATTTATTGCCAGGGAGTATTAATAGCAGTCTGCCTGGTAGCTCCCACAGTGAAATAAAGAGGAGATGGGATTTATGCAAAACACCTCCCGCATGAAGGGCTGATTGTAAACAGATGCTTTGACACATGACTGTTATAAGATATTTTCTAATAGTTCTGGTTGCTTGGGTTTATTTAGATTTAGCCACATTTACTCTGACCATCTGGAATGTGCTCTAATATTCAGTGTTTTGTTTTGTTTTTATTATCTTACAAATCGGTATAATATCATTTTATATTAAAAAAAAAACAACAAATACATTATAGTATATATTAACTCTTCTCTGAAATCCATCGGTTCCAAAAACAACAAAGCAACATAAAAAAAACTTGTCTAATCTTCTCCTTCCCACTCTCCTGTTGTTGCAGTTTCTTCGAAATAATGATTTCTCACCTTCACAGGTTTGTTTCCCCATAAAAAGTCTTAGTATTGCATGTTAATTATAAATACACGCTTATATTTAGTCTGGGGCCTGAGCCTTGAGTATTGATAGCATGGTATGGAGTTTTATTTGTAGGGACAGGATTAGCTGTCGTGAGTGTTGTGATTTGATTTGAAATATGCACCGCATGTTCAACACTGCATTTTTGTTTTGTACCTCTAGCTGCTTTGCATATCTTGTGTATGCCAGCCCCAGCTGTGTGCCTATAATATTTGTCTTGCTGCCTTTGAGATATAATATGCACGGGTGCTTATTTAGCTTGGATGCTTTCCATTTACGATTTGCAAAAAAAAAGGAGCTTGAAACACATTCAGATTCAAGACCCCTGTCACTTGTCTATCATAACAAACATAAACAGACATTTGCATTTCTAAATTAAACTTAATAGAACTTTCATTGTCAAATATGAAGCACCAACACGCCCGAATATACAATTATTTCTGACTGTTCCGTGTTTTAAGAGAGACTGGATTCTGAACTTTTTCTTTTCCCATTTAGAGATCCAGTCTGACTTCCAGTTTCTTCACTTTCTGATCTCACCGGTGCTACTTAACCAAATATTTTGCGGCCGTAGAGATAACACAACTTTCCTGTTTGAAGGTCGGGGAAAAGGAAGTAGATGGTGGTTTGTTCAGGGAAGGCTGCTCATTCCTGCCTGTCAGTCAGTCTTCAGTATGAAAGAGAAGAATGAGTAGCATTTAACCCTGACCTGGATACTGTTACTGCCTTCTGAGGTATCTCACAAGGATATTTGAGTTATTTTCTGGCAAAGTCCCATGGTCAGACATCCTTGGATGGCAGTCTCAAACTTTTGGACACAAAAAAACAGCACTGTGTTGCTGTCTAGCGGCCACAATCTCACAGCGGCCACAGCAAACGATATTAAATGTTTATATCACCATGGTGGAAGTCATATCCTGATTACCATATGACCTCTAGAAGCATTGCACAACTGCACAAATCTTGCCATTTAAATGTGGTTCCAGGGAAGTAAATGGAAGTAAATTGAGTTGGAATTAGCTGACAGCCTCTCTTTATTTTTCGGTCAGTGCTGAGAAAAACACATCAAGTGCTGAACAGAGTCTGCTGGAGGATGACTACACTTGAACTAATCAGTATCCTACATCTGTAAGCCACCTTTTCAAACATTTGTATAGCTGGAAAGACATCAAACAATGCTGGTGTATCCAGAAGTCTAAGTTCTCATCAGTTTTTTTAACGGTCTACCCTCCGGCGCTGTCACTGCGAAAACAGCATTTTAGTCAGTCAGAAGAGGTTCTTTAGATCCAGTCAACTAATTGGAGACACTTAGGGGCCGTCTGGTTGATGTGGGGAGGTGCTCCTTCTAAGAGGTGGTGGGAGTCCACATGCCTGCAATTGACCCCTATCGTTTGCATCTTTTTTTTTTTTTCTTCACGTGTTCATGCACATGTGCATTTATTTTGCGCCAAAACAAAGACATTCACCCATGTCTTGCCAAGGCTTTCAAGCTGCTCTCTTGTTTATCCACTACAGTTAATAAGAAGAGGCTGCGGCTGGATAAATAGCCTGGGTATATGCCTCTCTCTGATAGACCTCTGGTAATGGAACCCTAATGGGAAGGTCACTGTGACTGTAAAGCTGGAATGAGTCAGACCTGAGCCTATAAACCCGTGGAGATACAAGGGCCCCTGGTTGCTGTGGGCGGCCAAAGATCCTGCCCATTCTGCCATATCGGGTTTTACTGTTCCTCAATGGGATCACGGTACAACAAGAGCTCATTTGACAATTTATTACCAACCTCCAGGTTATTAGAGCTGGCAGCACCAGTGGTGTTTTGACAATGCTGTCAGACTCAGTAAAACAGAAGTGCACCAATAGAAATGCAGCATTCTGTCATGGTCAATTTTGTTAAACCCTCGTATAAAGCAAAACGTAAATATCACTTTCCCCCCTAAAACCTGTCGAATGAGGTCTGCTCTGTTACTGAGTTTGCATGAAAGTGAGCTCTACCCAATCCCCCCAACATGGTGTTTTCTTTTTCACTTGTTTTGTTTCACCTTATTAAAGAAAAAGAGTAGACCTAGCAAAATAGAATGACCTCATTTCTCGACAGTCGACTGACGAGTCAACCCCTCCATCTGCTGAGGGACCGTGGGGTTTGGGTGACTGGCGTTGGATGCTGCGTTTCAGAACGACAACCTGACAGGTGCCAGGCTCGATGGGATTTGTGGGAAGCAAGCGTGAAACAAAGCATCACCTTTGAAACCGCAATTTGATTGACTGCTGCTCCCATTACCCAGTCGAATTTCTAAAGCTCCTTAGAGCATGGGCGAGGAAGAGTCAGGGAGACACAGAGAGGAAGAGGTGGAGGGAAGCAGGGAGAAAAAGATACAGAGCTCATGGAGCTCAGCAGTGCAAAGCCCTTGAAGTCCTGTGAAACTCAGCAGCTCCAGCAAGGCAGGCAAGCAGGCAGGCAGCAGAGAGGGAGAAAGAACCCAAAGATCCTCACCACCAAGAACCACTCACTGTGCTGTTTTTCCCCGTGCTCTCTCCACACTAAATTTCAGTCACTTTGCATGGACTTGAAATTGGATTATGAGGTAGCTAATGCATTTTCTGCAGCTGATAAAAGGTCAGGCTTTTCATCTCGGGAGAAAGTTTGTAAAGATTTTTCCCTTCGCTCTCACCACCCCACCACTCTAAAGACGTCAACGAGGTGGGAAACATTAATTTGCGGTGAGTCACGTTACACTTCACATGAAGGGTCTCTTAAAGCCGCCCATTGCTGTTAAATGCCCCTCCTGCCCTTTGGAGCCACAGGCTGATCCTAGCCTTTGTTTGGATCGTCATTACAAGGAACAATTCATTTTTCTTGTTTCTCATCGACCCCATCAAGTATTTGATGCAAAAGCATTCAACGGGGGCCAATAATCGTGCTGTATTGTTTAAATGGACCACTGGATGACTCGATTAAAGTAATGTGAATGGAGAGTAGGCTTTTACAAACAACAATGTTCCACCTCAATCAGATGATCGCTTAGCTAATCTGTAGTAATCTCTCTTTTTATTGTTTGCTGTCTCTTATTTGCCGTCTGTAGTTAACTCCGCAATCAACAATCAGTCTCTGTGATGTTTATAGTCTATATTTTCATTTAGATGCAATCAAACGAGATAAACAACACATTCTGACTGCAACATCTGTAGCTTTGATTAAACCCTACCTCTCAATAATTCATTGGTAAACAAATGAATCTTTTACGACCCCTGCATCTGCGATAAGACTTTAATAACAGTTCGTAAGTCTCTAATAATGTTTTCTCGTGGTTCCCCGGGGAATAAAATTGAGACGTCTAGCATCAAGGAATAGTTTGCTTTAATGTGACATGAACATTAGTGGTAACTAATTACATTTTACTCACTCGTTGGTATCTCTGTTATTCCAGATTTATGTTCTTTTTTTTGTCTGCTGTATCCAGTTCCTTCTCCTCCCTTCGGCTGCCAAGCTAAACAAGAATCGGAGTCGACGCTGGCTGTATCACGTTTTATTCCCAGGGCCATGGCGGCATGTTTTGGCGCTGCCTTTTGTTTGTCTCTGACATCCACCACTGTTTTTCTGTTACTCCCTCCGAGTGCCCTTGTGTGGGTGTGAAATTAGTGTCATGGTGAAATGTGTGGCGCGTTGCATTTTTACGGCTAATTGAGAATAAAAAAAAATAAAGGGACACTGAGGTGATGGGAAGAGTTCGTCTGAAATGCGAGCTCCTGGCGAGAGGGCTGCTGGTGCAATGAATGAGCCTGGCTGAAATCCTCAGGTCAGCTGCGGACACCAGCGTCACCTGCTAAACCCTTAGATGATGGATAAGTCCTCGCACAGCTTTGGGAACAGGCCCGGCGTAAACCCTTTAGATATGTTACAAAATATGGGTGCAAGTCCAAAACGCACACACATTTGTTCTGACTGACTTTTTGCCTCTCCTCCCTGCCGGCGCTGCACTGTGGCGATAGTGCACAAGGCCTAATACACGAAATGCACATCAGCCTTATCGCAGGGGTTAGATGGAGATAGCAACGTGTATCTCCCAGGCAGAGCATGTGAATTATTTTTCGGGTCTGTTTTCAATTTTTTTGCCCTCCCGCTTCAGAGAGGGCCCCTGTGGGATGGATGTGATGAGATGGAGCACAGAGAAGGCAATTTATCCTCCGTTTGTACCATTACGTTCATTTAAGAAAGCAAACAGCCTGAGAGCAGAGAGAGAGAGAGAGACGGAGAGATGGAGAGAGAGCAAGAAGGAGTGTGAGAGAGAAAGATATATGGGCCCACATCGTCTTCAACCAGACATCAAGTGGATCAAGCTGATTACAGCTGCACCTACTGTATGTATTTCATCAATATGCCTAAAATGGAAAGCCTGGAAGACATCCATACAGTACCTAATGAATTTTCACAAGAAGATGAAAGGAAAACGGGAGTGTGCCATTTAGGGCAGGCGTGCCCCGGCAGACAAAATAGGAGGTGGAGATGGAGGGAGGTTTGGATATGGCCGAGGGCTGCCGGAGCCTCGTTTGTTGATCGGCACCTGAGGGCATCTCATTCCCGGCAATCAGCGGCTGCAAATAGACAGTTAATCCCTCCTCAGCTCCCCTGAAGGCTGCCGATGCCTGACACCATAACTTGACTGTGCCGCACTGAGGAGAGATTAACAAAACAGACAAGCGGTTGCAGAGCCTGGCAAGTCTTCTTCTACGTTTGCGAGTGAGCATGATGATTTAGTTTTGGAAATGTCACAGCAGTTAATTGGGAGAAAGCACAAGGAGAACATGATGATAGCAAATTTCGGTCGTAGCTCCCTCCGCCATCAGTTATTTACAAATCCGTTTTGATTGAATAACACCCACTGTGGTGTGCCTATTATGTGAACATGAGGTTCCTCTTCACATGATAGATAACCCAAGATCATAAACTAATCACGGGTCCTCACTGCTAACATGGCATCACTGCTTTCATTCCTACTCCTCACACACTGTCACACAGCCGCTCCAAAAATAGATCAGGTGAGGAATGTGATTTAGAGGCAGGTGACTGCGGAGCATGGGTTTGCACTATGAACCATGTCAGCAAGCAGATGACTCCCACGCCTCCCCATCCTCCTCACACTGTTTTCAACTCTCTCCTCAGTTACACTGAATGTAAACACACGCATACACATGAAAGCAACCCCAGAGTATCAGGCAGGGATGCTAACTGCTGCATTTTGCATTTTCCAGCCAGTGAAGTGAGGCAAGGGACATTATTGTGTACTGTGAATGAAAGCAGGCAGAGGCACCAAGGAGTGTTAAGGGGCCTTTCCTCTCACTCTAAATATAACTTGTGGAAGGCACGATAGCACAAAGCAGAACTGAAATTTGACCATAGCTCAACAGAATAAGGCACAGCAGGGCTGGTTGACCAAAGAGAATATTACGTTAGGAAAATCTTGATTGATAATAGATACCATAGAAAAGATAGAACAGATTAGATCTTTTTTTTTTAATTGTGTTAATATTATCCTATTAAAAATCTGAAATCAACCAGTCAGTGGTTACATAGTCAGGTTATTCACCAATCACTAATCTTCTCCAATTAAATGTTCTTGCCATTTCAACTAAATAATCCAGGTTGTAGATGGAAACAAGAAATCCTGGAGTTTCGTCCCACTTGAAAACATGCACAGTAACACCAATGCATTTTACAACACCCTGCCTGCCCTCAGATTTTACGCTAGCTTGTGCTCTGTGCATGTCCGCTGGGCAAAATTCCAGTTTCACTTCATGTGGTCATGTTGTTAGATGGTATATCCCAGCCGTTAAAATGCAAGTTGCAGATTTGTTAATGTATAATTACAGGCTAGCAATGCCAATGTTGGTTCAACTTACTAGTTTCACAATGCTTTAACATACATTAGAAATGGTACTAAGCAGTACAGTAGAGCAGTGTTCCCAAAACCTGTCACAGAACCAACAGCATACTGTTTTGAGACTGAATAACAGGCTTCCTTTATTCGTCGATGTGGCAGTAGAAATGCAGCATGAATAGAGTGCATGACACATGAATCAGCTGGCAGATTAGCCTACAGTTTACATGATATGGAATGTGTCACACATTCTTGAGAAAACAGCAAATACGTGGTGTTTTATTTGCCATAAAATGCCCTCACAAGTTCCTTCAAAAGCAATCATTTTGAATATTGGCACAAAACAGCAGCTTCAATATTAAATCAGTGGTTGCATTATTGGCCTTCAACCACCAATATATTACAGTTAAGTTATTGAAACCTTAAAGTTCAATCATAACCTCTTACTGTCATTCTGTTTTTGCAGTAATGACCAAACCTCATTCCTGCAGTTAGAAGTCCATTACATTATAAATGGACGAGACGGTAACTACTACCGTCTCGTATAGACTGTATACTTTTTTCTGACAAAAAAGTTAGGCACTAACCACTGGCTCCTGAATCAGTCACCAGACTGTGTCCTGAATACTATTTTCTAAGTGGCCACTGGGGTACAACTGTATCAAGAAGTAAGTCCGTTCTAATCGAAAGCCAGCCAGTGCGTACAGGGCACGTAATTAAATTTACCTTGCCCATATCTGAGCCAGCGAGCCCTTGCACTCAACACAGAACAGCATTAGTTCTCTCTATTTTAAGAGCAGTATCCCTATTCCTTTGTCAGACTATGCCATTGTCGCTCCAATCCCTGTGCCTTGAACAAGCTCCCAGCGGCAAATCGGATCTCAGCAAGAGCCTTTGTAATTACAGGGAGCTGAATGGGTGAATACGTCCCAAATCCGCAAGACCATCCAGCGACACATTCCATCTGTCTTAAGCCTCCTTCCAATATTTGAGATTGACTCACGAGGAGGTATTGAAATAGTGCAAGCCACCACTTTTTTTCCCTACTGTTTGTGTGACAATTCGGTTAAGTCTGTGGAAAGTTTTGGAAAACATTTTCATCATGTTATGAAAATGTCAGCCTGTCACATCAGTTCTGAAGACGCAGTTGTTTCTGGGTTTCATTATGATTTGACGCATTTGTTAACATTTCTGCGTGGATGAATAATCCTCCACTACAGTAGCAGTGCACTTCACATAACTAACATGAATCAAGTTTTAAAACATTAACATTTCTGCCTGAGTCACATGAAGACATTTTTATCCACAATGATGGCGGTTTAACTCCTATGGTCCCACTTGTTCCATCATTTGTATTGTTGTGATTGAGGGACCCCAGCGGCAGAAATTTGAAATAAAAGTCATATTCATGTTTTTAAATTTCACATTTGTAACTTGTGTGTGGTATCCATGTTACACCTCTGGCTTCATATTGTTGGACAGCTACAACCTTTTCCAACTTTGCTAAGTGTTAGACATCCATTCATGTCAGCAGACTGCATAACCTGTGGTCATGCAGCGAACACGGGCTCATTTCCTCATTATTACTCCATCATCCTGCACAGGTTTAGAATTGAACTACAATATAGTGGGGCAAGCTGGAGGGCGTCTGTGTATGTGTTTCTAGCCAGTACAGGCTGTGCTAGGGTCCAGACTGAGTCCCTCGTGAGGTCACCTGAGCCAGACCTGTTTGAGCTCACTGTGGGACTTAATAAAACCCTGCGGGGGCCACCAGACATTTCTAGTGCCATCAGCATGCCTGTAAAAATGCTCTTAGCCCCCTCTGACAGAGTAATGGCTGTGCATGGCCCTGTTGGCCTGCTGTAATTGGCCCATGATGTCATCACGGATCATCATGGAGCCAAAGGTCTTAGAGCCTGGTCTGTTTTCAAAGAAATACAGGCTTATTCAAGGGATTTACGTAAGCATCTTTCAGTTTGCCATGTATCTACTTTGAGTGGTGGAGTTTGTTTGTGCATGAAGAAATTACTGAGCAAATTAATAACCGAAGGCATTTTAACGGAGTCAGCCTTATTGAATTGGCTTACTGATTGGACCAAACGCTGTGTACGTCAGTAGAAATAAGCTTTGCTTTACTTCTCCCATGCCCTATGTTTTTCTCCAGCCTGACATTACATTGAGTAGAGTTCCATGTATCCGCTGGTGTTGATTATTTCATCAGTATTTTCTAGCATTGTAAGAAGCAGCCGGCTTTCAAAATTCTTTGGAACCGAAATTCTACATTTTCAGAGCTTCCTGTCTGCTTCGAGTTTAATTTCAATGCGCAGTATGTCATATCTGCTACAAAAACAAATCCTCATCAATGAAAACTTCATCAAAACAAAAGACTTAAGTTATGGGGGATCATGGGAGTTGTTGTCTTCACTGCGAAACAATCACTGATGACTGTCTATCTGCGAGACTAAGGCAAAACTATCCATGGAGAAGGTTCTACTGTTTTATTCACATTATGTTTCATCAGTCCTCACTCTATGATTCTCCCCCTGAAGTTATAGTGACCAAACAACCAAATGAAAATCACCTTTACCTTGAATAAAATGATGGATTTCTCTGAGTTTGAACGTTGTTCGGAACATGTGGGATAATGCAAGTAAAAAAAAAATGACACACTATTTTTATCTTGTGTATTTATATAAGATATAAGATATGTGCTTGTCTGATAGAGTAGAATGTATCTGTATTATAGTTGGCTATCACATAAAAAAAAAACAAAAAAAAAACAAAACACCTGTGTGAGTGTCTCTTGCCACTCCATCCTTAAGCTTCACAGCCTCTATGGCTGATGGTCTGTAAATGTCCCAGTGAGAGGTGTCATCCCGGAAACACTCATCTTCTCCACCGTGATTAAACATAAAGAATAATCCCCATCCTGTAGTTATATGGCCTCATTAAGGGCTTACTGCCAGGCCAACCTGCAGTCAGTTCCACCCGGGAAAATAGCCATGTTTTAGTGGTAGTCAGGGACGTCAGTTAAAATCCACGTCGGTTTTATGACCTTTTGTGAGAAGTTGTGCTTTATCCATTGAGGGCTGGCTTGGTGATAAAGCCTGTGCTTTCGAAGGAGTTCATAGTTTTGTGTTTATGGCTGGAGAATTGTGTTCATGTTTGTATTGCGGTGTGTTTGTGTGTATGAGGACGCCTGTGTCTGAGAGCAGATGCGTGTATTACCGTCCTTTCTGCGCCATGTGCCAGTGCCTATCATTCATTAATAATGTATCACACCAGACTGAGAGGTGATTGTGCTGGATGATTTTAATAGAGTGGTTGATGGTGACTGGAAACAGTGAGTGGTTCTCAGATGATCAAGCCCAATGTGGGAGAGAAAAGAAAACACCAGAGCAAATATGCTTCCATCCATCAAATGACTTCCTGGTGTATTTTAAGGCATTTACAGTAGGTTGCACCCATCCACAGGTCAGAGGTCATTGCAGCATCTCACCATAGGGACAGTAAAGTGGTAGTGTGTCTTTGGGGTTTTAACATTTGTTGGTATTGTTGTAGAGAGAACATGATGATTTAAAGGGTAAAATGCAAATGGTTTATTCTACATTCCTGATGACTAAGCAGTTTTCGAAAGTGTACCACATAATTTAGATCATTTTCATACCTTTCAAGCAGTGATTGCTTTCCATTTATGTCAGTAGGACTGAAAAAGCAGCCGGCACAGGGTAGAGATATTTCTGCTTGCTCATTCATCGTAGCTGACATTTCATCACCTTCACCTTTTTTTGTCAAAGTTTTTATAATTGTCATAATTAAAGGTTCTGTTAAGAGTTCAGAGTCAGCTTTTTAAACCTTTTTAAACCTTTATTTGAAATGCGGCGCTCCACTGATGTGACACATGAAGATAAGTTAACTTGTCTCAACGAGTACTCAGACTGTCAAAATAGTTGTTTTTTTTTGTTTGTTTTTTTTTTAAGAATTTTGGTTGGACTGAAACTTCTGATGTCTTAAAGTATGGCTTGATTCTTTAAAATGTGCACAGAAATGGATTTAAAAGATGTGAGCATTTACATGGCAATCAGGCTTAAATGAAATATGCTATTGCATTGCATTATATCTGCAGGATACCTTGGCTCCAACTTTGACTATTCTTTTTCTACTCAGTCTTCGTTCTTACACATAGGCTAGTCATTTGATCCGCTGTTTTGATAAAAATAAGACCAGGATATGCATGTGGAGCAGGTCATTTGTATAGTTTAAAATATTATCTATTATTTACTTATTTGTAGTAGGATTTGCATTGATTTATTACAAAGATGAAGAAGCCTGACTATAAACAACAACAGAGAATATATGGCAAGGTCCAATCCATTCATAAGTCTCACTGTTTCCACTATTTTCTCTCTGTGTGCTGTGTAAGCAGTCACACAAGCCTAAATCTTCCCATACGGAGATCCACGACAAGAAAATCTTTCTGTTGTCATGTATTAACTGTCCTTCTGGCTGTTGTCTCATGTGTGTCTACATAATCACAGTAAATCTCAGCAGACATCTGTTTCTCAGTAGAGCCTGAGTCATGGATACAGCAAGGTGCTATAATGTCAAAGCGTATATCTCCCGGACCACTAGATGATTCTTTCCATCCTGTGAGATCATACACAGTAAGATTAAGAGGTTAGAGATTTCGTCATGAGATCAAGTATTTCTTCAAGTAGCTCTGTGTGTGCCTTTTAATCATGGCAAATCGCTATTATGAGGAACATTATGTCAGTCAGTAAGATTTTAAACGTCTGTAATATGTGTCCAGCCATTTTCATTGTAGTTTCTCAGCATCTGAAAGACCGCTCGCTTTAAAAACAAGCTTGTTTTTTTACTGAGTAGCATGACATTTGCAGAATGAACTAAAATTGATATTATTGCTATTATCAGCAACACTTCCAAATGTTCTCTATAATTTTAAGCCCTTGCATTTTCTTTGAGAACTAGAGCAGCCTAAATTGATAGCAGCAGCTCCAACCCTGAAGCAAAAGTGATTTATACAAGTGATTTAGTGTAAGTGCAATGCATTTGTCTCTTGGAAATAACATGTCTTACTGAATACAACACAGGACAAGAAAAATATTTTCTAAGTACGAGCAGAATATAGAAAAAGGTTCTCACAGCTTCAGTAGAAAGAAAGAGAAAATGTGAATTTCAACATTAGTTTGAATGTGAAGACCTGAAGTGTTCTTTCAGGTCGTGTCCTTCCCACTCATTTCATTTCTTCTCCATCATTAGGGCCATGAATGATCTATAGTTGTTCCCTTCTTCTATTCTGCTTCATTAATGCTCCTTCCCCTCAGTCTACAGACATTCTTATTCCTTTTCTCCCTTTTTTCCTGTTGTGCTCTTTCACTCCCGACCCTTCGTTTCCATCTCTCTTTATCTCTGTCTTTCTTCCCCATTTGCCACCAATGCCAGGGATACTGAACGAGCCCCAGCTATCAAGCCATAATGAGCATGTTCACTAAAGCACTGATTCATCAGAACAAAGGAGTGGCAGGGAGAGCGAGGGAGAAGGATGGATGACAAGGGGAAGAGAGAGAACAAGAGCGAGAGAAGGAGATGCTGGAGTGTACCCTCGAATGGCTTTGGACTGTAAACCCCTGCAGCTTCCTCCTCCTCTGGCTGTATTTTTTCCCTAATAGCCTCCTGGGCTATTTCTGGGTCCCTTTTTAAATAGGAGGTGGGTGGGAGTGAATGCAGTGAAGGGGTGATGGGGTAGGAGAGGAGCGTGTGTGTGTGTGTGTGTGTGTGTGTATGTGTGTGTGTGTGCATGAAGAAGGGGGGGGGGTGCATTTGGCCCTGCCGAGACAGTGAATAAGCACTCTGACTCGCAGCAGGATCAGGGAGGCTGGGGTTTTGTGTGTGTGTGTGTGTGTGTGTGTGTGTGTGTGTGTGTGTGTGTGTGTGTGTGTGTGTGTGTGTGTGTGTGTGTGTGTGCTTATGTAGGCGCTCTCTGTTGCCACTGGAGACGAGGGAAGAGATGCATATGCATGCGCGCGCGCGCACACACACACACAAACCCCGAATGTGGAACCTCTAAAGCTGATTAGTCAAACTTGTGATTTCCAATTTCAAACCCGCGACACAAATCCTGCACTTAATATTCATGCAGAAAGCGGTTCAGGCCCCTGCCGTCCTGCGCTGCCCCAGGGCTGTGGGTTGGGCGGTGGGTGAGTGGGGTGCGGGGATGTGGGGGTTAGGGTGGGGGGGGGTCGTTGCCTTTTAATCAGCTTAGTTAAAAGGATGGAGATGAGGAAAAAGAGGAGGATGACAGAAACAGAGAAAAGAGAAAGTAGTGTTTTTTGCGACTTCAGTGGTGGCCTATTGGTGAAAGAAGCCCACACACACACACACACACACACACACACACACACACACACATAGGTGGTGGTGGTTGGGGTGGGAGTGTAGGGCAACCATGGTCAATGTAAACAGACAGCAAAATGTTGTTGTTAATAAAATCGTTTACAGCGTGTCTTTCATAGTGTGTGTGTGTGCTTGATTTTGGGCCAGCTCATGCTTTTTGTCAGAGAGCACACACATCATAAACAGGATTACGGTCACATCTGACAGACGTCGTTTCTGTTTTAGCGAGGGTGACATTGGTGGCGCCGCTGTTAGCGTGACTCCTCTTTCTGTGTCTTTTAACCTTGTAATCAGGATGGCGTGCTGTGTCATCGTCACATCCCCGCGCGGGCAGAGAGCGCTGGCAGTGAAGGAGGGATGAGTAAAACAGAGAGTGTGAGAGATGAAAGAACGGGAGGGACAACAAAGGCAAGCAGGGGTATAAAAGTGTAAAAGTGGAAGCTAAATAAGCTTAAAGTGTACACACCTCGAATTTATAGCAAAGAGTTTTATCCAGCTCTGCACCCCAGGGTGTTTTTGTTCTGTTTCCTCTCTCTTTATTTACAGGCTTATGGCATTGTCACTACGCTTTAGCTCGGGTTGTCATATATTGTTAGTTTCAAAAATAAGTTAGGCTACTCAGAAATGCTTTCATTTGCAATGATACTAGTACAACAGTATATGATATGAATAGTTTGCATGAAAAGTTTTATTGGATTTTAGTTATGTTTTGTTTACTTTGATTCACACGTGTTTGGATATTAATAGATAGGGATATAATACATTGTTGATGAGACAGTTTAAGCCTTATTATTGTTAAAAAAAAAAAAAAAAGCCAGTTTCCATGTCTTGCATCACTCCTGTTGTTTTGATTAGGATTAATATGCTTTGAGTCTTTGCCGCCATGGTTTCCATCCTGCTGTGAGTGATGTAAACATTTAAGACAGTGTTGCCATGGAGAGTTATCCCCCCAAAGAACTGACAGTTTCTAATGGTCATACAGCCTTTACATTTAGATTTGGTGAAAAAAGCTTCTACTCTGTGATGCAGCTCTCACAGAATAAAAAGCAGTAATTATGGATTTCACCACCTGATCCGGAACCACCCCCCATTTTTTTTTTTATCCCACTGTGAAAATAAAGCTTGAAACATTGTTCTTTGTCCTTTTCATACATTGAATATATATTATATATCACCAACAGTAGAACATTATGTTGAAGCAATTATCCCTTAACAAATATTATGGTAACTTGTGATACTGCATGGTCTGTTATAGCTGTATAACACTTCATAAACTGTGAGGCCTACAGTGGATTGCTTCGGTGTGCTTTGCTGAGGTTATAATGTATTGTCAGTCCACCTCTACTTTTTAACTAGTGAAGACACTCAAACTTTGCATTCATTATATGAAGTCATATCTATAATGTCTTGATTGTCGATGACTGTTGATCAAAAAGTGTCATGTGTTTGTCACTGTAGTCATAATAATACACTATGAATTCCTCCATCACTACAGATGTGGTCCTGTTAGTCAGTGTTACCGATTTTTTAATTCACCGTCACACCTTTTGAAGTAAGACCAAGGGAGAATAATGAGCAGACACCAGAGGGAAAGCACAGCTGGAGACACATCAACACAAAGGGAGTTGATGAAAAAGCAAAAAAAAAAAAATATGAAAACAACAACCAGAAGGTGAGAAAAAAAACAGACTAGCAATAGAAGAGTGAGGCGGTGCGAGCCAAACTGAGGTTGACAAAAAGACAAAGATTAACCCAGCGGAGGCGAATACAAGGAGGCGAGGAGACCTCCGCCTCCCAGAGAGCAGAGTGATTGCAGTGAAGAGCGTTTCACCCTCCCACACCTCCCCGTCGAGGCCACAGCTGTGGACTCCCATCTCATCATTCATCCGGACACAGCGGAGTGGTGCGAGATGTTTCCAGTCTCCACCGCACTCCATAACTCAACCTCTCTTCTCTAGAGAGACACTCCTTAAACACCGCCTCCCTCCATACACCTCACCCCCCCCTCCTCTGTCTCATCACTCCCATCAGTATGTCTTTAAAACAACCATTGGAGATATGAGAAGCAACATTCAGCAACCATCAGCGTAATCCTCCACATATCTACCAGCCTCATCCCTGCGGGCCTCGGGGAGAAGAATGTGGCAGACATGTGGACCGTGTTGCTCCTTGGGGGGAAACTTTAGGAAAAATGGCAGCAATAGCGTCTACAGGGGCTGTAATTCACCGGGCCGGCTCCGTGATGCTATGACACGGTTATTAGCCATATAAACTAGAGCTGTCACCGTGTCATTATTGCTCACATTCATGTGAGACCATCCTTTTCTCTTTATTTACTTATTTCTTTATAACCAGCTCCGGGCTTCGCTGCCGATAATTCTTCCTTTGTATCATGTGGCAGTGCGATTGATGCCTCTGGCCAAAATACTTTAGCTGTCCTTTTGTTGTGGTTTTGCTTTGTTTTCCCACTATCTGACTGAGAATAAAAACACACACACTGGCACATGTACGGGACATAGATGTTAATTAGGTGGCTACGTGCCTGCAGTGTGTTGACAGCGAGTAAACACAGTGCCGCGGCCCTCATGTGTCGACTCTGTTGCCTACAGCTTTTCCGAGTACACCGCACAACAGCTCATAGCCTCACTTCACTTAATGATGAGCACATCATTATGTCTTACACGCATCTGTAAGTTTAGGTGGCCTGTCAGCATAAGTGAGAAACTTAGGTTAAGTGACTCTGAATAATGCTACAGTTCCGATTTTGTCTAATGATGTGGGAAAACTGAACACTTGTGTTTACCTATTTGCCTGTCATATATCTAACATAACATCTAACAAGAAATTATGTATTATTAGAACCAACCTTATCAAAGGGGGCCCTGATCTGTAAACTCACCCTGAAAGTCTTGAATTGTGGCACTAGATTAGCTGCCTGCAAGCATTTTCATTATTTAAAGTTTTTTTTTTTTTTTTTGAGCTAATAGTGACCATATTTGTATGAAAGAGTGGGGCTCCTGATTGGATCTGGCTGAGGACACAAGACAGCAAGTCGTGTACTAAGCATACTCTGCTTTGTCTGCTTTGACCATCATTTCCTAAATGAACATCATGCTGTGCTGAAGAAGACTTAAAAAGTAGTGACTGACACCATAAAGTCATTAGAAAACTGTTAACTGAGGTAATAAATCAAGTGGGTCATTTTCTTATAAGCTGTCCTTATTTTATACAGTCAATTGGTTTCACAGGTGTAGTTCATTTCACTTTTATGCAAAGATAACTACCCAACCTGTGAGAAAAGTTATAGGATGTCATATAATGACCTCTTTAGAGCCACAGAGTCTGATGTCATCATCAGACATCATCAGGATTTTGTCCTGTGTTTGGTTGAAGTGGTAAAACTCTTTAACAGAAAGACCGCTTTACAAAATCAGGGTGAAATATTTGGAATGACTAATAAAGGACGTGATTGACATGAGCTGTGATAAATGCTGGGTTTAATTATTTTGGTGGTTGATCCACAGTTGACTAAATGGCATGTTTAATTTTTTTTTCTAATTCTTCTACGTAATTTTTAATGCCTTTATTTGATAGCTCACAGTAGGAATGACAGAAATTTCCACCTATAACACCCACAAACGCCAAAATTACCTCCCTGACGATGTCTTGAATCCCAGGGATTAACTGAGGAAACAGAATTTTTGTATCCTGGTTCATCACCTGCTGTGCTTAGACAATTACAACCAGTAAACATTAGATAAGGACGGTATTTGATTTAATTAATAGGTTGAAATTAATGCCCCAATTATCTTACTTCTGTTTGTGGATTGCTTCTGTTTGTTTTAGTGCACCATTTTGGCTCATAATTCTTATTAGATGATATTTTTAACATACAGTCTTGCCTGTAGCTGCCAGCCTCAAAGAACTCAGCCATGTGCCCCTCTCTAACTAAAATATTGCCTTTCCATTCAGGATGCTGTGTCGTGCCAGAATCTAAATATGCTGCATCAGGTACAAGTCTCCCCTCCAGGTTTGGGAGTCTGCTTTATGAGCTGAGTAGCAGGGAGGTCAGGGTCTCTCTCCAGCTGGTGAGATGAATAGACTGTTTGTCAGTGTTTACACCTGGGTCAGACTGATATATGTCCCCCCGCTTCAGAGAGACATAAAGATCTCATCCTCTCTCATCCTTGTTCACCAGTCAAACACCACATCCCATCATTCCGTAGATATGACCGCAAGTTATGAGCTGCAGGTTTGATGTATGCTTAACAGAAAAGTGGGGGGCAGGACAAAAGAAGATTTATAAACAGACATGTGATGTTGAACTATCCAGCTGATACGATTAAATGCAACAGGCAAAACTCATAATTCTTGTTCACAGCGTGGCCATGTACAAGATGGCAAATGCCTTCTTTATGTCACCTCCATCTCAATATCTGTCAAAATAAAAAAATAAAAACAACCTTTTGAATTTGTGGCCAAGCTCTGTGGCGTTTCGGCACCGATGTAATTCAACATTTTTTCTGAAGATATTCTATCCAGCAGTGGATCTGGAGTCTATGCAGAGATACATTATGTGTCCTGGCGCAGCGACACACAGGCGTGCACGCATGCATCAGTGCCCCACGCCGATATCGAATTACCCTGTCTGGTAAACACTTTCAGTCCAGACCATTTTGACGTTTGAACCTCCATTCTAATTTGGTCCCGCACTAAATTACCCACAATTACCTTTCCAGGGATGGTTTAGTACTTTTTTCCTCTTCATCGGCAGCAGCCCCTTGTCGCCTCATCCTCCTTCTCTCTCTCTCCATCTGACTCTCTCATTTTTTCCTTTCCATCGGTCTGAATCCCTCTTTCACATGCTCTCTCTCTCTCTCTCTCTCTCTCTCTCTCTCTCTCTCTCTCTCTCTCTCTCTCTCTCTCTCACTCACATGCATGGCGGCTTAGGCACCCTGAGGAGTCGCTGTCAATCACTCGTCAGGGCTCCCAGGTCAATTTGCCAGGCTGCCAAATGTGTCGTATCGGTGTGCTCACCGGTGTCAAGAGCCCTCATTATGGGCCAAAGGCTAAACCAAGGAAGTGAATGAGGCTTTCCTCTTCATTATTTCCAGTCCCCCGTGACCCCCTAACCTCTTTGTGCTCTTTCTGCACCTCAGGACCACCATCCCCCATACCTGGCTTCAACAACACTACAACCTTTAACCAACCACACTGGCATAACCCTGTTTCCCTGCAGGCCGGGGCCCTACCGCCGCCTGTATATCCACTCCAGCTTCAGACTGCCTCTTTCATTTTCTTTGCCACTTCCTCTTTCTCTCTCCCTTCTTAGCGCCCTGAGGAGTTTGTAAAATGAATGTGATTGAGTAGTGTTTTCCCACAATGCACTCTGCATGGCGTCCACTGCTTCCCATCTTTTAAGTGTCAGAGAGGTATGGAACTAACTTGGTGCTTTTTTAAAGTAGATGCTGAAAGCTTAGCCAAGCTAGTGACAGGGTGATGTTTTAGCTCAGGGGATGCCAACTGGGGAAATGAATGCGATGGCAACTGAAGAACATTCTGTGTATTTGGCCAAGTACTCATACATAGAGAAATGAGATGCATCCTGTACCTGGGCTTGTTCTTTTCACTGTATCAGTCCTGTCAGTAAAAGCGTCCTGCAGCGTGTGGAGTGTCCCATCGCTGGCCCGGCACCGTGATGCCGGATTTATATTGGTGGCAGATTTATTTTAGCCCTGATTATTAATTTCCAGATCAATTTACTGTCATCACAGCATCTGTCTGATGAATTGCTTGTAATTAGCCCATAGGTGTAACAGAGCCGTCCTCCGTTATCTGCCTCCCTTCCCTGCCCGGGTGCTGGTCATGCTGGCTGATGTGAGCTAAGATGGCTTTCCTGCACATTAGCCTAACACAATTAAACTAATTATTGATTTTTGTTTCGCCTCTGTGCAATTCACGACCCAGATAGCACTCTGTAAAATAAGGGCCCTGATATCAGGGTAGATTAAAGGGGAATGACTGAGAGTGTTTTGGTGAAGAATGGCGGTAACTTTAGACTGCTGTTTGTTTTCAACCCCACAAGGCTGTTAGGGCAGCACAGTTACATATTATATGGGACCTACATATAAAGGAGTAAACAAGGTTATCTGGAGACCTTGATGGCTTCACCTCTCTAACACAAAGGCTCCAGTGTTTGTTTACTAGTCCATCTTATCAGAAAGTAAATTAATCACAAACAGCATCTGTGTGGGTGTGAAATATTGTCCTTGGTGTGGCCTTAGACACAAAGGTTACACAGCCTGTGCTGAACACAACACGTCATACATTTCATTTTTACACTGCACTTACACTTGCAGAGTCAGAGCTACACAGGCACCATCCATGCTTTCTAAAATCCATATACTATAAAAACTTTAAAAAGCCGGATGAAATATGGAAACGTTATCACATTTTTAAAGGTGAATTATAGATTGAACATGTTGATATATTTTTTTTCCCTTGGAAATACTATATAAGGTTCAATCTGTGTAAACATATCAAAAAGCAAAGGTGTTTTGGGCTCAGCGAACAGTCCAGAAACGTGTTTTTGATATAGAAAAGGTTGTCGAAGTAAGCCATTTGGTCACATCAAAGACTTGAACTGACAGGAACTCAATTCTAAACAATGCGATACATTTAAGAAATGTTACTCAGTTCAGTTAATCAGTTTCCGCTGATGCTTTTTACGTTTACTACTATCCCTCTATCACATCAGAACACTGAAATGTTCTGCAACTAGCTGGCTAGATAATAACTCCATTTTTTTGGTACTAGAAATGTTTTCTAAAATTGACAAATAAAAAAATAATGTGCATAATTTCTTGTGCACAACACATTTTTCAATATGATTACCTTATTATTCTTCTATATGTTTTGCTGTCTAGCCATGACACAAGTCACACGTTTTAATTTTGGCCACTGCATCAATAAGTCCACTTTAACATTGTAATCTTGGGGTGTGCAACCCATTGGCACAGTTGCGAGAGTGAATGTACACGTGCGCCATTTGGCTCCGTGTGTGAGAATGTCAAGTAGCTTAACCCGGGGCCCATTCATCTTTACCTCCTCCTTCGTTCATCCCGACACATGCCAGTGTCGAGCTAAACAGCGCCGCATGTAAGCCTGCCCCTCGCGGATAAGCCTCATTCAGCCCAACATATGGTGCTTGACCACAACGGGCGGAGAACAAAACAGGAAGTGTGGCGGGAGAGAGTCAAAGAGTAAAGAGCATTCTTAAAGCGGTTAGGAGGCATGCTAATCCTCTCTCCCCTACCAGGTGCCGAGAGAGGAGATAACCTGGGAGACAATGGCAAGAGCCAGGCCTCTCCATAAGGACCCAAGTGTGTGTGTGTGTGCGTGTGTGTGTGAAGGTTGCTAAGCAGAGAGGAGGTGGCTGGCTGTGTGACTGGCTGACTGGGTGGCAGGGGGAGCGGGACCGACAGCAAGAGGGATGACAAGAGTGAGTGAGAGGGAGGGAGGGAGAAGCCTTTGTCTTTGTTTTGGAGGCCTAAACAGGGATTAGTGGTTTGCTGACGTCTTCTGTCAGTAGCCACACTGTGAGTGCCGCTTACAGGGGCCACGGCTCAATGAAAGTGATCAGCCCACATTGAGAGTGACCCGCTCCAGCTTAGAGTCTTGATGACTGATACGTGTCTGGGAGATACTGGAATGAACCCCGTCTCGGACAAACTCTCGCACTTGAGCACATGTTAGGGCTCCAAATGTACAGTGTATATTTGTATGGCCCTTTTATACACATTTTATGATAAGTAGTGTAGTATTCAAATTTGACTTTTCATGTCAAAGAACTTTTTTTTTTGGTCTTAACAGTAAAGTAAAATCAACACTGATTGATGTTAAAATCAACTGGGTGCAGGCGGTTGCAGATTGCTAACAACTGAACACTCCTCATCTCACCTCGACTGAGGCAGCAAAACATTTTTTGAAAAATCCAAAAACAAAAGGCCCTCTCAAGAACCAGTTTGGTTTGTGAGTTAGTGGACTCTGCGGAAGAGGACCCTCTCCCTCTGTAGATATAAACGGCTCATTCGACAGTAACAAAACACAGTTCTTGGTTTCAGGTCAGCATACGCTAATGAAAATATTTGAATATTATGAATGTTATATTCCGTTTATGCCCCCAAATTACCCTAAATCCCACAATCTGAACCCTTTAGTCTTTGCTGTATACTGGTGTTCTGACTTCATTAGCTAAAATAGTGACATTTAAAATGTGATTAATGAGTTTTCTGTGGTAGCCCTTCCTTTATTCGTGCTTCCCAGGAGGGGTTAATTTTTGGTTGTGGGGAATTTAATCTGGCAGTAGACCAGTTATTTAGCTTTAATGTATCATTTGGAATTAGATTTTGATTGCATGGTGATACAGCTATATAATGATGATAAGTTCCTAAACAAACCTTACTTTCTCTATGTAATTTTGTTTCTCACAAGATCTCCTAGCAGGCGGACGGGTACAACTTCTATCTGCCTTCACACCATCATAGACTAAATGAATGAATAAACATTTTTTTGTCCCTGGGGGTCAGCAGTTGTAATATTTGTTTTCTGTTTTCACTATAGTCATAATTTGAACACTTATTAAAGACAAGGTGACCCACTCCACTCATTGTTTTCATTATTGAAGCCCCTGTCAGGGACTAGCCTTCATCATATCAAGGACTTTCTTAAATTTTATTCATTTAAAAAGCCTCAGAGGAATAAAAACAAGATTAGATTTACAAACTGAGTTACCTTGTGATTAGTTCGTAAAGAAAAAAAGAAGAAGAAGAAGAAAATGGAATTTGCACAGCTGGGGGTTCTCGTTTACCTTTTCACTGAAAGTGACAGTGCAGCAACAGTGGAGAAATGACCTACTTGGTCAATTCAGATCGCTTTGTAAATCTCTTGGAAAAGAGAACAGGCCAGTGTGATTAGCTTTGTAGGTCACCATCGCGTTTGGCCCCAGTGAAACTGCAATAAGGCACGTTTCCCCTGTTACTCCAACGCCCACACACAGCCATTCACATATCTGGCAGCACCCCTTGTGAATTTTCTGTTTCATACCTCCGCTGTGTGAAAAACTTTACATCTGTCTGCAGAACTCAGCACTCTACCTTTATGAAAGTGAGAGTCTACCAGGCAGAGACCAAAGAGAATGAGGACTCTTTGTTACCTTTTGCTTTTAACATCCATTCCCGATCTGCCATCAGCGGTGTCAGATGACAGCGAATCACTTTTTTTCTTTAACCTAGATTTGTATGTCATGTTTTCACCTCACCTGCAAACACATCGACAGTTAGCTTTCTAACTTTTTGCAATGGGAAACTTTTCCGTCGTTGATTCTATATTGCTGCAGCTCTGTGTGTCGCATTTGCATAAGCTTTAAAAGGCGAATGAGCGTGTGCAAGGGAAAATGCAGGTGAGAGTCCAGATGAAGAGGGAAGATAAACTGGGAGGGAAGAAAAGATAAAGCAAACTGAGATGACGCAAGATCACGGCCATCTCCCATCCTCGAGGAAGAGTGTTGTTTATCATATACGTTCCCCTCCCTGAGAGAGATGGAAGGAGGGAGGCGATACAGCGATAACGTGCGTGTCATGTCCCAGAGAGATAGGGCAGGACACAAACTTGGCCGCCACTCGACAGCCCCTCCACTTTTCACCCTCATGCTGGATGAATGTTGGTTTTTCTTGTTGAGCGCGGAGCATGAGCAAGTAGAGATACGCTACATTTTACCGCAGCAGAACTTGAATCACGTCTGTGCGATTAGATCTGGAATGTAAGACGCAGATAGTATCCTTGGAAGAGGTACAACCTCTGCTCTTTTCTGTGTGTTTACAAATGATTGTCCTGGCATTGTGTGCTAATGGAATGGGTTATCTATGAGTAGAACACGTTACACGTCAGTTGAACACCATGTCCATTGTTGTGTAAGGGGATTGAGAAACAAAAGCCACCTTTCTTTCCTCTGCTTTTGGAAAATTCTGTTTATTTATTTAACCTCCGAGACACAAAAGCTGCTTCTGTGCTCGACTTTATGAAACATCCGACTGCGCTTGACATGTGAAACATCCAACTTTACTGGAGCAGTGGATGCCATCATTTTTTAACCAAGGCCAGCTTTGTTTCGGCCAAGAACAAACATGGGACATGTGGGGAGCCCATCAAACGACGATATCTGGTTTTTGTGGTTGTGTATGTCTTTGGGCCTGTCCTCAGCACACGATTGGAGATGATATAACAATAGCCACCTTGTCCACCAACTGTGGGAAGAGCAAGGGAAAAAAAAATGTGTAGCAAAAAGAATTCTGAGCTCTCAATGCCCTGTAGTGTGTACCAGTCTGACTTCACAAACAGAAGCCACAAATAAGAAGTGAAAAGCATTGCAGAGCAAACTAGTTTGTGAGAAGCTGCTGCCTTGGAGAACTAGTTGCGACTTGTTGATGTTCAGGCGAGAAATATCTCATAATGAGGCATGTGTTTACTTGCAGGAAATAAAAGGATAAAACACTGACGCAAACTGGTGAAAGGAGCTACAAAACCCTTAGCAACTGTCTTCTGCTGTAGCGTGTTTGTTGAGAGATCATTCTTTTATTCTTATGTCTCCAATGAATGCGGTTTAATTTCTCCTAGCACGGGATTCTGATTTATTCCTTCAGTGATTATTAGTTCCCCGCTGCATATTGCTGCGCTGACTGTTTGAATGTTTTTGCTTTCATTACAAAGAGTAATTGGCATATTGACTTTTCACTTCATGGAGGATGGTGGTATTTCTTCCAGTCTGATTGCACTTTTCCATTTGAGACCCATTCGGTGTTGTTTTCAAAATGGGTCTCCCTGTTACCATTCCAAGGAGATGCCCTTCATAAATATTGATGTTTAACTGCTTGCATCACAGTGCATAGTTTCCGTTCCACGCCAGGTGCTCGCTAATATTTTAGGAATCTCCATAGGAAGTCCATACATGGTTGTGCTGCAGACAGCGGGATGCTCTCTCAGAAATGTTCTTTTTCTTTTTTTTTCAGTGCTCGTATGAAGAAAACAAGTGCCTTTTCCAGCGCACGGTTACGCTAGCCTAGCACTCCTTCTCGCTCGTTTTGATCTTTGGTGACAAGTTGGGGCTTTTGCAGATAGCAGAAGAAGCAGGCAGCGTTGCGTGCAGAGAAGGTGGCTTTGATAGTTGAAATTAATGAGGCTGGATATGTTTGGCTTCGCTCATTATGCCTACATGCAGACCCCAAACCCTGGGGGCCCCGGAGCTCTGCTTCTCGTCTTTGTGCCGTGATCTCTCTGTCTCCTGATTTAGAGCCTCCTCCACTCTTTTCTCCCTTTGCTTCTTTTTCTGTCTCCATTTCTCCGTCTCTCTCTCCACCCACACCTCACCCCCATCTCTCAAACTCTCTTTTTCTGTGGTGTGTGGAGAGAGATAATATAATCAGCAGAGCGCAGTGAGAACAATAAGTGTGTTGTGTCGGCTTGACACGAAGCAGACAGCCCCTCAAAGCCACCTTAACATCCCACTTCAGACCTAAACTGCATGCGGATGGAGGGGTGGAGCAGCTGAAAATGTTTCCTCTCTCTGTCAGAGGAAGCTACTCGAGCCTGGAGATGTCGTCTTGTACAGCTCTGCAGTTGTGGGGGTCTGTGCCTGTGTGTCTGTCTGTCTGTCTGTCTTCCCAGGCATGAAGTAGTCTAGAAGTAAAAAAGTATTTTTCTTCCCCAGACTCCTTCCAAAATGAGACTTAACAAATGCACACAGTCACACCAAGACACCAAGTGTGTGTGCTGTATGTGCTATGTGTGTGTGTGTATGCATGTGTGTGTGTGTGTGTGTGTGTGTGTGTGTGTGTGTGTGTGTGTTAAGGGGTTGATAGGCTCGAGGTTGGTCCTGAGATAAGGGGAACATCTGTTAGTCTGTCTTTATCTCTGGCAGGGCTGCTGGCACTACGTTGTAAGAAGCCCCATCTAATCAGAGCAGACACAGAGTGAGGGGGGGTGCTAGCAAAGCTGCCAGCTCTGTGGCCCGTCCTGTGTCAGCCCTGGCACCAAGACACACACACACGCACAAGCGCACTAGCACAGACTCATACACAAAGAGACCGATTTTTTTTCACGGCTGCCATCTTCACACTTTGTCTCATTTTGGCAACATTCTGTCATGGCACGTCATATTTTGGTTCGGTTTCTGGGTCCGTCTGTTTTATTCATGCAAGGAAACTGTACTGAGCATGCACGTTAATACACTTCCTCACACTGATGGTATAGTTTTAAATGCACACCTGGAGATGCACAGCACTGTATACTCTTAATTACCAATGGCAGAGATTGTGGTGCTTTGCTTAAGGGTATCTTAAATGCAGTTGTTGACAGCCTGTTATTATTTTATTTTTCTCGCCGCAATTATCACATCCAGTCTCTAAACTGCCTGCTTCTCTACCCTCAGGGCTAAACATAGCTGTGCTGCGGCAAAAACAAAGCGCAGCTTTTCCAAATATTTCACTGCTGCTGCCATTTTATGCCCCTTTGCTTCAATTATGCTTTTGTCAGCTTCAGTCAACTTTCCAAAGTCAAACCCACCTGTTGCTCTCCTTGACATGAGTCGTCTGATATTGACTTCGAGTTAGTTTCGCTGTGTATCAAGATCAATTTAGGTCTCCCTCCATGTTTTTCCCATCTGGAGCATTTGTTTTGCTCTGGTTATGTGTGTGTGTGTGTGTGTGTGTGTGTGTGTGTGTGTGTGTGTGTGTGTGTGTGTGTGTGTGTGTGTGTGTGTGTGTGTGAGTGTGTGAGTCTGTGTGTGGTGCCTGTGTGTGTCAGGGTAACCAGCAGTGACACCAGCCTCCGCCGCTGTATGGATCTGGTCCTTAGGAGGTCTAATGAATCTAGGTGGGGCTTGTCACAGCGCGTCTCCACGCATCGCCCTGCCGATCATGAGAGCCGACAGGTTTATGCAGCTGTGGCAACTCTCTGGGGAAAAGGGATGCAGCAGGACTAGGCACCCAGGGGCACACACACTTTGCACAGTCAGGCTGATGCACTTGCGTGCAAAGTTCTGGTCAAGGAAGCATTAATCATGCCCTTCACCACTGCTTAGCAAGCAAGGTGACATTTTTCCAAGGCACAGAGCCACCAGACAGCTTTGGTAGTAGTTTCCCATGAGACTAAATGAGCCTTTTTACAAGGTGACAGTTTAGGTAGATACACTAGAGTAATACACAACTATATATTATTAACATTATCATGCATGCACTTTCATACAGGTTGATTCAGCCAATTATGAATGAGACTGTTTCTTTTTGTGCTTGTTATTGTTTTTGACTAGGCCTCTTTGAAGACAATCACCCATAGAAGACACAAACTCAGCAGCTAATGCAGTTGTTTTGTATTCTCCAACATCCAGGCATTCATTTTCATTTTAATAACTGTGAGGAAAAATATTGGCACCAGGAGATACCATCTTTCATTTGCTATAACTGTGAGTCAAAGATTATTATTTTCCCTCTCATCTCTGTAATGAAAATTTATTCCAACTAGAGGGCCTTGTATTTATGGGAATTAATTCACATGCGAATGAGCAGCGTTGATAGAAACACAAGCCGACATTTGAATTACGTATCCTGCAGAGTCGCGCGAAGGGTAATAGGGAATCGAATGTCTAACTTCTCATAGGCGGCTCTGAGCTCTGTTTGTTTGCTTTTGTTTTACTTTTCTTTCCGTTTTCTTGAAAGTTAATGTTTATTTTATTTCGTCATCAACCTGACCAGAGCTACAGTGAGCTGTAATCTTGGACTAAATTATGTCTGGAAAATGACTCACTTTTGATCCCAGACAATGACAAAACCAGTTTAATCAGCGGGAATGGTTCCCACCTGTAGCATACTTCTCTCCTAAGAAGCTAACACATGGACATTCCCAAATTTGGGCTGCTGATTCACTTTCCCCCTTTCAAAGGTCAAATGTCACACACCAAGCTCCCCATAATGACTTAATCAATGCAATTTTCTTTTTTAATTCTTACCATGTCAGCTATCACAGAGGGAGACCTTTGACTTGTCAACCCTTGTGCCCCCAAAGCTCTGTTGCCTTTGTGAGTTTTAACATGTGTCACTTTCACTGCTGTGCTGTTTCCCTGGCTTGTTTAGAATGCCAATTTGAAGCCCTGCTTGCCAGGAGAAATTATGGCATCACATCTCATGTTGGAGAAAAGCCAGACGACTTCTTGTTTATACACACGTCATTTAAAGCTGGACTTTAAAGACAGCCTGTCTTTCTCTTGAGCAAACACTCACAGATTTAAGAGGTTGAGGTGAACTGAAGCTCCTCTTGTGACTCGGGGCGGGGGGTGGTGTGGAAGTTAAGAGCATAGGAAAAGGTTATGGCAGCCTTGTCAAAACTGTTTTGTCGAGGATACGCTAAACAGGGTTGTGTACAGTTTGTACCCACGTGACTATGACTGCCATTGCACAAATCGTTGCAATACATCTAAAAGTCATGATATGGAGTAGAGTGGCCTCAGAGTTCTATGTTAGTGTCAGGCACTAATAGGCATTGATAAAAATAAAATCCATCTCCTGCTGGCACAATCATATCTCTGATCATTATGAGAACTCCTTTGGCTGTATTCACACCAAATCAGCTTTGTTGCAAGCACCACAGGCAGTGTGCAAACTGACATTACATGGCCCATTGTGTGGTAGACATTCTAACAAGAAATTCCAACTTGAAGAGCAATAAAATGCCAAAAAACTGCATGGTGATTAGCGTCTGCCTCGTGGCAGGGTTCTACTGCTCTACAAAGCTCATCACAGCGGCGATCCGTCTGTCTTCCATCTTTACATTTGCCTGGTAAACAGTGCAATGCTAAAATGCTACTTGGTTTACGAGGTTCTTCTTCTTTGTGATTGATCCCGGCAGTGTTACACAGGAATTGTTCTTCAACAGTAGAGCTTTAAGCTTAACTTTTTCTCTTTACTCAAACTTAACTCAATCTCTGTTGGAACTTACTTGGCACTCTTGGATTTATATCTATAAGACACCATTGCATCTTTCAATGGCTTGACTTCGAAGAAGCCCTTTAGCCGTCGATACATCGAGGTTAAGACACACCCTCTCTCTCAGCTTTGCCATTGGAAACACAGTGACGCAGCAACCAGGGTCAAACCCCGGCACTTCGATTCATTCCAAGCTCATACCTCAGGAGGTAGACAGGCATGGAGGAGATAAGGCTAAGCCTCCGCCTCTCTTTTTTCCCCTTCCTCTCTTTCTCTCTCATGCTCCCTTCCCTTTTCCTTTGCAGTGAGCCGTGGGTGGGGTGGGGGCTTGAGATATCCACAGTTCAGATGTCCTGTTGTGAGCCTTTAATGTGCCTCCTCATAAAGCTACAGTAGGGAGATCTATCAGCATTTGCATTGTATGGTATAACTCTAACAACCTTGAAGCAGTCATCACATCACCAATAGAACTGTAGTGGAGTGTTGATTGAGCCAGGGCTGCTGAATCTGCGCTCAGTGATTTGATAAACATTTTTCAAGATGTGTAAATTCTCAATATACCCACATACATATACTCACATAAATCTTTTAACAAGTAATAAAGATTAAATAGTTGTAGTTGGAAATATCTTGGACATGACAGGAGCACAGCATGTTTGTTTCAAACGGTGTTCTTTAGTACAAGCTGTTTCGTTCAGCTGCTTCATGGTGTTTCTATGGGAACCCAGGGCTTGTCAACGGATCAAGGTATTTTTGTCTACTGAGTGAAGTACTTGGCCTGTGGTTGCTATCATCAGTGGCACAGGTGGTAGATTGTAGCCATCAGCTGCTCCTGCTCTCAGTAGATCTGTTGTTGGTTGTTGACTTTGCTTCTTACATCTGTTTGTTTCCTTGGTACGACAAAATAAGTCACTGTACTTCATTTGGAAATGTCTTTCGTTCTAGTGTTTTTTGTGTATTACCTGTCGCTTTACCTTAACTAAACTGCAACTTCATGCACAAGCGCAGGAACCTGCATCACATGCCATGCCATTTTTCCTGTTTATATTGAATGTTTGTGAGGAGCAGTGTGAGGACACATACACTATATTACCAAAAGTATTCGCTCACCCATTCAAATGATCAGAATCAGGTGTTCTAATCACTTGGCCTGGCCCCAGGTGTATAAATTCAAGCACTCAGGCATGCAGACTGTGAAACAAGACATTTGTGAAAGAATGGGCCGCTCTCAGGAGCTCAGTGAATTCCAGCGTGGAACTGTCATAGGATGCCACTTGTGCAACAAATCCAGTCGTGAAATTTCCTCGCTCCTAAATATTCCACAGTCAACTGTCAGCTCTATTATAACAAAATGGAAGCGTTTGGGAACAACAGCAACTCAGCCACGAAGTGGTAGGCCACGTAAAGTGACGGAGAGGGGTCAGCGGATGCTGAAGCGCATAGTGCAAAGAGGTCGCCGACTTTCTGCACAGTCAATTGCTAGAGAGCTACAAACTTCATGTGACCTTCAGATTAGCCCAAGTACAGTACGCAGAGAGCTTCATGGAATGGGTTTCCATGGCCGAGCAGCTGCAGCCAAGCCACACATCACCAAGTGCAATGCAAGGCGTCGGATGCAATGGTGTAAAGCACGCCGTCACTGGCCTCTAGAGCAGTGGAGACGCGTTCTCTGGAGTGATGAATCACGCTTTTCCATCTGGCAATCTGATGGACGAGTCTGGGTTTGGAGGTTGCCAGGAGAACGGTACATTTCAGATTGCATTGTGCCAACTGTGAAATTTGGTGGAGGAGGAATTATGGTATGGGGTTGTTTTTCAGGAGCTGGGCTTGGCCCCTTAGTTCCAGTGAAAGGAACATTGAATGCTTCAGGATACCAAAACATTTTGGACAATTCCATGCTCCCAACCTTGTGGGAACAGTTTGGAGCGGGCCCCTTCCTCTTCCAACATGACTGTGCACCAGTGCACAAAGCAAGGTCCATAAAGACGTGGATGACAGAGTCTGGTGTGGATGAACTTGACTGGCCTGCACAGAGTCCTGACCTGAACCCGATAGAACACCTTTGGGATGAATTAGAGCGGAGACTGAGAGCCAGGCCTTCTCGAACATGAGGGGAAAGTCCTGTATTTTTTCTGCTCACCTCAACACAGGGGGGGGTCTTGCACCCTTGATATGTCAGCTCATGGCAGGGTGCTAAGCAGAGTGGTAGGAGGGTTCCACCCAACACAATCCAGGCCCCCAACGAGCTCCCCTCCCTTTACACAACCAGTCCATGTAGCTCCTGGCAAAGAGTGAAGCAGGGGGAGGGATGGCCTTTGCACAGCTGGACATCTTATACCTTGGATTACACACATATTAGAAATCAGGCCATCATGGCAGAGCTGCATCATCTTTCACCTTTCAGAAAAAAAACATGTGCCAAGTCGCATCACTGTTAGCGTGCTCCTCAGCAGGGAATCAGACTGTTTACCAAAACAAAATAAGGCAAAGGCAAAATAGGAAATCTCTCATCAGTCAGATACAATATGGCCTAGATGTAGTAAGGTTTTTGCTCAAACGTATCATTGTAAACATGGGCAATGATTGGAAGTGTGTTTGTAGCTCTCACTAACATCAAGGTCCTTTGACAACAGCTCAGAAGCAAAGGCAGATCACCCAATCAAAGTAGCTCATTTAGTGCTGTAATAAATTCAACAGATTTTTTTTTCTTTTTTTTTTTTTTATGTATTGTGCATAACAAATTTGAGGTAGGAGAGGAATTTATTAAATGTACTTTACAAGGGTAGGGGTTACTGTAAACGGAATACACTCACTGGACCTTCTCACATATAGAGGAGAGCGTCAAGGCCGCCCGCTCTCTCTTATATCACGTGCCCTTGCTATAAGTAGTAATGATGATATTTAAAGTATATAAGATAATATTTGTATCAAGCCCAGTAAACGTTCAACCAGCTATCCCAGAGGTTATATAGTATTTTAGTGTTTCAGTTTCTTGAAGAGGTTTCACCTCTCATCAAAGAGGCTTCTTCAGTTCTAACTAACTGGAGGGAACCTGCAGTCTATTAAATGCCATGTAGCGGGTCAAAAAGTAGTAAATATGGTGAAGAAATGCCTGCTACAGGACAGTACACACTGTTATAATATTTGCATTTGAAGTATTTGGTTTGAATATTTCAGTGGGTGTGGGTGGTTACAAGACATATGAACTGTTACACTCAGGAGACACATTTTCAGCAGAAATGATTGTCATGGTGCTGTATAAACGTTCTGATATTTTTACCAGAGATTCCTCACGCAGTGGCAGATGATAAAAGAGATGCAATCACTTTATAAACGTGTGTTCACAAACATCCATTGCTTGTCTTGGGAGGTGACAGAGGCCATACACATCATTAGCATTACAGTGCATCTCTATGTCCTTATTCAGTGGACATCCCAGCACACATATGGCAGCTTCAGGGCCGCTGAATCAACTAGAGAATTTTGTCATGAACTTTGTCAGTGTGCGTCCACAGACACAAAGAGCACAGACAGATCTAGAGAGTGAGAGCCGCTGCGTAGGCACTCTCGAAACTCCGACCAAACCATCTAAACCTGGCTGTAATCATAATACATAATGCAAAAATCTGTTACTACACTGCCTATTCATCCCATAATATGCTATGAGGAACAATTTTTGTGTTGCACATAGCTAAAATAGAGAAAGCTTGTAAACTGGAAGTCCTGGCCATTGTTTATGTACTATGATGACAGAGGCTAAAAAAACTCTGTTGGAACTGAGGCTAATCTTCTGACTTTTTTGATTTTCACAGTGAAATTAAAAAAAAAAAACATTTATTCACTCTCAAATCACTGGTGTCATTTAATCATCATGTCAAATGATTTAATCATTTACCAAACAGGACACATTATATGACCGTGTTCTTATTGCATAGCCAGCAGCTTGATCACATAAAATCTTCATCGCTTTAATTTGCTATGACAGGATCTGACACAAAAACAACAGTCACATGTAATACAAGCCAACAAATGCATAAGCACACAAACTGTTACATTAGCTGACTCAACCATATTCCAGTGGCCGGTAGATACATACATTATGTATAAGTTTGCCACATTCCCATTGTTAACATGTACATTTCATCATATGTCTACTGACACATCTAGCACGTATATACACTATTTTTCATATAATAATGTGAAGCAGGTGCGCCACAGGTATTGTCATGACCTCACATCCATGTGAAAAGATGTATAGAAAACATTGGCTATGCTTCATTTACAGCCACGGAATTGTATTCACACAATATGCACTTCAGTGTTTATACTGCCATACAATTTTCCCTGATATGATGTGCACTTCAGCAGTGCCACTCTGCATCCACACAATTTTTATCCAAACAATCTCCCTTTGTTCACACAGACGTGCAGCTAACAACGTACATCGGTGGACAAGCACCACATTCACACACGTACATGCAACTGACACATCAAACAGTGGGTAGACGCACTTTCACTGTCCAGAGTGGCTTCATAGCCTGTGATTTAATGGTCATTTTGTTGGCTGCAATAGCATCCTTTCCCATCCCCTGGTGCCCACTGGTGAAATAACAGGCTCTCGGCCCATCCACAAAACCCAGAGGACCACACTTGAATCATCGCTACAATTTGAGCTATCAAATCATAATGGCAGGATGAGATTGCCTTTCTTTCCTTGGTGCGTTTGTGTGTGTGTGTGGGTGAATGTGTATATGACGGGTAGCTAAGCAGGTTTATATTCTCTGGGCCTGTAGGCTCGGGTTAATGTGTTTAGATTGCTCACATTTGCTCCCCCCGATTCTCTCACTGAGGAGAAATTAGTTTTTCTTTGTTGTTTTGCACTTCAGATCTTTCCTGTCTTAATTAGTAGAATCTGGAAACAGATTGTTGTCTTTGGATCTGCTTTTTCACAGTTTTTGTTTAGAATAAAGTTGTCTTGTACTTAATGTATTGCTATACCAAAAAACAATTACACAATATTTTTTACAATTTACTTGTTCTCGTGACATATTTTTTCCTGCATCTGTCATTAAGAAGCACAGTGTTTGTTAGGTCTACATTTTAAAAAAAAAAAGAATACTATTATCAAGAATCACACATAAAATCATCTAATTTCCCATGATCATAACAATAAATAGATTTATTATGACATGCAGAGCACCAGGAACATTAGTATATGATTGCCATGGGCTTGTGTATGTCTATTTTGTCCCATCCTAAGTGACAGGCCAGCTTGATGTCACCTCGTTCTTGTGTGTATCCACAGTGAATGCTTTGCCCACAGCTGTAATCATGGTCAACGTTTGCTACGTAATTTTTTCTATGATGAGAGAAAAGTCACACGTCAAGTGACAAGATATCAGTGACACAAAAGGACAGCCCATAGAGGGAACGGCTGAAAGCTGTGGATTATTGCCCTTGGCCCACAGACACTGTTATTACATAGCTGCCTGTGCCACCTCAAGAGCAGTGAGGTCAATTTTTCCTCTGTGAATAGAATGCAATTTATCGTCAGCTTTGTAAAAAGGCAAGCCGTGGTCAAGGCGGAGAGCGCTCTCGCCTCTGCTCCGGGCTAATGACCGCCTTTAGACAGAGGAATGGCCTCCGTGCTTTTCACCACAATCCTTATTCCACTCGCATTGATCTCCCTGTCTATTTTCACACAGTAATGGATGGCATTGTCCCTCCTCCGCCACTGTTAGTACAAATAATTACGAATCAATATGTACTCAAGGCCCCACATCAGAATATAATTTTAACACATGATTTATTTCCACTGATGCCACGCAGTCCCTCCAATGTGCGGGAGTCAATGGTGGGCTGTTCTGTGACCGACTCCCTTACCGCCCTGCGCGATCAATCGAAGCAATCAGCTAAACACTCTCAATTGTAAGCTGCTGAATGAAAAAAAAAATACACTCTTTGTGTAGCTCTAATGGCACCTGTGTAGATTCTTCTTCTCTTTGGGTGACGTCCTTGACAGTAAATACACACAACAATGGAGCCAAGTTTGTTCACCACTAATGGCTGATGGTACTTTATAGTTGTGTGTTACCATGGTAAAAAGATGGTGTTTTTTTGTTTATGAGAATATTGAAATATACACATCGCTCATCACAGTGCGTTGCAGCTCATTGTATCTTGACTCAAACTTCGACCACCTTAACATTGGCTGTGCAAACCTTTGAACAGCTGCAATAAGGTCTCAAATTGCTCTCTTAAGCCGTCAAACTGAGATTCTTAACATGACTTGGCAAGAAGTTCATATCAGAATCATCCGTTTGCAGCAGCTCTGCGCTCGGAGGCTAGCACACTAATCTCTTTGCTCTCTGGCCCTGTCAGGACTGGTGAAATGTCATGCTGTGTTCCTCACTCAAATGGTGTGTGTGTGTGCGCGTATGTGTGTGAGTGTGCTGGAGCTTGTCATCTGACATTTTGGCAGACAGAAAAGCTGGATCACTTTGAATCAGACTCTGAGAATTTTCACCTGCTCGATCCTTTCCAATTTCAGCTCGTCCATCCTCTGCCGCTCCCATCGCTGTCACAGAGAAGTGTGAAAGGTCACTCAACCCACCTCTCTTCCCTCGACAGCCAATACGGAGGTCAAACATGTTGGGCTGCAGAACAAAACAACATTCATTGGATTTGACCACACCCCTCTGCCCCCACTTGAAATTATGTCTGTTTTGCGTACAAAAAACAGCGTTTCTTGAAGGCCAATTGCTTATTTCCATGCTCAGGCAAAAGAGTAGGTAGAGTAAGTAGGTATCCAGGTAGAGATATCCTGGAATAAACATTTAAAGAAACCCATTTTTCCTCTTCAGTGAATTACATACATTTGTAAGGGGTGAGCTGCTCATCAAGTCATGATGTCTCTTGTTGAGGAGAAACAATAGTTATATGTCTGAAAGACAGATTAATGGAACTAAATAGACGTGGTTTAACAAATAATAAATACTGTCAATGTAAATGTAAATTACTTAAACCGAATACCTGACTGCAGGAGGGTCCAGACCAAAAGTCATTTATGTCTTTTGAGGTCATCCCTGTATCAGAGGAAGCAATCACGGGGCTTCTAATTCCTTTTATAACTTTGCTGAGAGAGATGTCAGATCACGTTTTAAACCCTTACCAAAAATAGCTTGTTTAATTTTTTGCAT
Organism: Acanthopagrus latus; assembly: GCF_904848185.1. Classification (NCBI taxonomy): domain Eukaryota; kingdom Metazoa; phylum Chordata; class Actinopteri; order Spariformes; family Sparidae; genus Acanthopagrus; species Acanthopagrus latus. The sequence goes on along the minus strand of NC_051057.1, from coordinate 6,638,925 downwards.
GACTTGCAAGGGTATTCAGGCAGGAGAGACCAGATGTCCTGGATGAATATCAACGACCATGGCGTCTGGCCACAGAGCATGTCATAAATGTTGTCACAGAGCACGTTGTAGATGTGGACAAGACGTGCTTAAAATCTGCTAGTCTATTGGGTCTATCTTGTGATGCATGCCATAGTGTTATTGCACAATTTCTCGTACCCAACATCATTGTCAAACACCCTTTATCTCTCGGCTCAAGCCATTATTTGGTTTATATTTTGAAGTCTAACTATTACAAGCGCTGTCTCAACTTCTTAACCTATGAGCAATTGACACTGAAGGCTTTTATGGTAAGACCAAAGAGCGCCACTGGCAAGTGTTGATATTTTGAACATTGACTGACTTCAGTCTCTCCGGGGTACAATCCAGCCGACATAATCAGGAAGAGGCGACGACAACAACAGAGCTATATGAACTCGATTTCAACCACACACATCCCCTGAGGCCAGAACCACACAGTCACTACACACTCTGGACATACACTCAGAGCAGAGAGTCTTTATGTGCTGGAGACAGGCTGGGGAATTGTCTGCTGGGATAACTGAGCGTCGTTGGGGCCTCTGTCAAAGATACAAAGAAAGTGTAAGTGTGACTGTGTGTGTGTTTCAGTGTGTGTGTGTGTATGTGTATTAGCAGTTATCAGACAGAAAGTGGGGCAGCCAGCTGCCACGGGTCAAATCAGGTCCTGGATGTTCTTCCTAAATCAGACACACACCCTCTCACACACAGACAAAAAAAAAAAAATCATACTTAGACATTTCCTCCTGTTAGACACTCCGCTATGCTGCCCAATTTCAACAGGATTACAGTCTTTGATTCTTAGCAGATGAAACAAAAACAGATATGGCACCAGTAGCAGCAGACAGATGGGGGCCACACGCATTTTCGTGAAATGGATTTTAGAATGAACACGCTCACATAGACACGCACATTGGTGAGCTTCAACGAGTGTCAGCGCCGCGTCTCGTCAGCAGAAGGAGACGAGTGGTTTCGCATCCTCTGATGGCTCCGTCCCCCTTGCTGAGACACCAAGAAATCTCCTCTCTCCGTCTCACATGTCTCCCTTTCACACTCACCACATTTCTTTTCCATCTATCCTGAATTTACTGGCGAGACAGCTGTGAAGAAAACACAGGAGCCATTTTCATCGTTTGTGGGGGGGATGCAATGGCAAAGAGATGGTCAGCTTCCCGTTGTCTCCCACGGCAAATGCTGGTCTGTCTCTCACTGGCACCAACGCACATACATACACACACACGCGGAGGGAGAAGATCGCAGTCTTGGCAAGGCAAGAAAGAGGAAAGAAAGCCCCAGTGTGCAGTCTTTAAGGGTGGGAGTACATGAAAGGCTACAGGCCTACACTCTTAAGACTCTTTGGTGTTTCATGTGAAAATTCACAAGGAAGCGGCTCGCATTGTAGTTTTTTTTTGTCATTTTTTTTCTTTTTGCTTTAAAATCTGGATGATGTTTAAGGTATGTAGCTGAGTTTCTCTCTTCTGTTCTTTTAAGGTGACATTAAATTCACAGTTCCTTTCTCCACCTTGTCACCTCTTCATTACTGAGTGACCTCTCACAGAGAAGCCCTCTAATTAAAAGTGGACCTCTGTCAGCTTTCCCAGTTGGACGGCGCTTCTACTTTAGCTCAACACCTGCCAATGCTGGACAATCCAATCCGGTGATTCTTGTTCTAAAGCCACAACCTGAGCAGCACTGAGCTAATGAACACTGCCAAGTGGCAGGGGGGCCGTTCACTTATCTGCTCCTTTTTATTTCTGACTGTCTATTCACTTCATTCGAAATAAATCATGATGCACCTTCCCGGCGGTGGCTTTGTACCTTGACGAAGGGGGCAGATTTAAATAACTCAAAGCCCCTTCGCCCAGACCTAATCCCTAACCCCACTCTAATCAACCCTGTTGTTCCCTTCCTCGCTTCTTAGCATTTTCTATGTGATGGAGTGAAGCAAGGCCAGATAGAGGCATTTAAATGTAAGTGCTGGCAGGCTAATCTCTCCAAATCCACCCTCCGTTGCTTTCATTACTCCGCTGAGGTGCGCGTTGTTTTCCTTTCTTTCAGGTTATTCCCTTTGATACTACAAGTCAGAATGTAATTTCTCGCAACGTGAAAGTCTACAATTTGCTCCAGTTTTCAGCGCCGAAATTGCTTAACCCCCCGCCCCCATGAAGCACCTCAGGCTGTAAAGCATAGGATGTGGATCTACTTTGTTATGTATCAAATAGAGGACAAGCTCTGACAGGCCAAAGTCGATAAAGATGGGATATGTTCATTGGTCTACAGAGCGATGTAATAATCCTCCCTGACTTTTTTTTCTCCAATCGTGGCATTTGCCTCATTATTTATCTATCTAGTGGAAACGTTACTGAGATCCCGAGAAGATAAGTGAGATCATTTCTCCTGGCATGGATATGATATCTCACCCCCCTCCCTACCCGCCTTCATTCTTTTGGAGCTTGAGCCCTGGAGCGAAACGACACAAGAATATACGGCTTTTCTAAAATGATTTGAGCGCCCAAAGCTCCAGTGACATTCACTAAGGATAAAAATCTTCGGGGAAGGAATCAGCAGCGTCCCCATCAGCCCGAGCGATTCACCACAGGGAGAGAAAGCAATAAAAGTGCAGAGATAAGATGAGCTGACGGTGCAGACAGTTTTGGCACTAATGATGCCTTCAGTTTTTTTTTGTTGTATGTTCTTCCTACTGTATTCTACAGCTTTCATTGTATGCAGGCTTTTGTTCCAAAGCTGGAAGTCAATGTGGCCGCTTCACGTGTTCATGGTTGCACATTTGCATGGATGCTGAACATTTATTGTGTTTAACTTACTGTAGTAAACGGATACAGGATTACATGACATCCTGTTGTCATCTTGAGGAGCAGTTAACCTCCATGTGTTTCCATTTTTGCGTCGTTGTATTCAGTACACAAGATTGGCTCAACCCTTGAGTCTCTCAATACACACACCGCATGCTACACGTTTTTTTTTGCCACAGGGCTCCTCATCTTTCCCATTCACCCATGAATCATTCGCCTCCCACTCCAGTCTCTCCTATGGACTTCTTGGAGCAGGTTCAACTGGGGTCGGAGGGAGGAGGAACTTCAGAGCAAAGACATCTTTCACACAGAGCTTTTTCCACATCCAGTGAACACATCCATTGTTAGAGGGCTAAATCCGTCCAACGTGTCCCCTCTTCCTGCCCGTGCTTTGAAGCTCTACACTTGTCTCGTCCATCCATCCATCTTTCAGTGTATCCGACAGGGTTTACGACACAGATGCTACAGCAGTTGTAAGGATGGAACATCTGTGGAGCATTCCTGTTTAGACCCCGGCGTCCTCAGCTCCAGCATGCACCAGGAACTGATTAGAGGAAGGTGAGAAGGTGAAAGTAGCAGGTTTTACAGGCTGGTGCCAACTTTATTAAACTTGTGTCTCTGCTGCACTATTTAAGGACTTCCCTTTGAACTGTGTTTATTTATGGCACTGGATGTGCAGACAGCATGTCACATTCCAAAAAAATATCTCGCCCATTGACGACTTGTCCCTCAACTTTCAGCAAACATTACATCTGTTCTAGCCAGATGGTGTACAACTGTATGAGAAAAAAAAGAAGGAAACATATTGATCTCAAGAATAAGCTTAGCTTAGCCCATCAGACTGTTGTCTCAACATTATTGTTATTAATATACATTGATATTATTTACAGTATGTATTTATATTTATACTACCATGTTAGTGTAGAGTTGCAGAGCAGACAGTTTATTTCACCCTGCCCCTGCTGGCTGTTGTCCTCTGCGTTGTCTTCCATATTGCTCTGCCAGTAGCAGTAGCAGATTCTGCTTAGCTGTGATGCCCTTCTATGACTCCAGACTTGACATTGTTGTGTGTCATGCTGCAAGTGACATGAGCAGCAGGACTGAGACGCATCCGATTTCAATCGCATTTCAAACCACCAATCAAATTTCAATGATCATTGAAAGCTAGAGCAAGATGTTTAAAATTAAGGTAAGTTAAGTAATTAAGTAGAGTTAAATGTATATTTCTTGATTGGAGCAGGTTTTTGAGGCAGGCTTCACTGAGTAATAGAAAATAAGTCATATTACAACCAAAATTGTCAATTATTTGCCTGCTTGAAACTCACAAGTTTAAGGGAAACTAAAAACAAGAAAATCTGAAACTTCTTAAACTACTCCAGAAATATTATTGATTTCTTTGCCACGATTGCGAAAAAATGTATCTTTCAATGCGTTTGAAACTGTGATAATGTGCTACATAATGGAATTGCAAAGTCAAATGTAAAAACACTTTGCAAACTATTTGGGCACTTAGTTTAAATTGATCATCCTTTAGAGAGTCATTTAATATTGAAAAGCAATTTCAAATGCTAATTTACTTAATTACTTTATTACTTTATGAATTGTTTTTAAAAACCTTTCCACTTCCTGTCATGTGTCCTGTCATTACCCTAAGCTAATGCATTGCATATGTTATGTGGTTGAGTCTATTTAGTGCAACAAGAATACAGTTTGCTCAACAATAAGGGTCAAACATAGGTTAAGATGTGTACTCGTCAGTGACACAATATTGAATCATCAGCAAGATTTATAGGCAATGTATCAGCTCTCTGCGGAATGGACAAGTTAATATACAGTGCGTGAGGCAGCATGAGACCAACCTCTTGGTGGTCTCCTTTTGTGTGGGACCTCCCTCCACATCATTTCCCCCAGCACTTCAGAGGACCCCCCCATTCACCCTCAGCACACAAAGACGCGACGGAGTTGGCCTGGGTAATTGGGATAATAATTATTTCTGCATTTAGTGCCAGCTGGGTGCCTGAGAAGGTCAGGGAACAGCATGAGGACAGGCTTATCTCCATGTTGGTGCTGGCTTCCATATGGCAGCAGACAATAGGAAAGGGCCTTGGCCCCGGACACAGCAGCATGGCACAGGACAGCTCCCACAGACAAAACACAACAACACACTGAGGCAGCAGTAACCACGGTGGGTCTCAGAATTGCCACACGGGCTGGCCGGCTGAATGACTGGCTGCACAGCAGTGGACTGACAATAAATGACACTGGAGCGATGGGAGAGGGAAAGAGGCAGAGAAAGGTTGCTGGAATGGGGGAAAAAAAGAGAAACTGATAAAAATATAGATAAAAAAGGTATTAAGATAGGCATTTCTATAAAGTTACACTAAACTTGTTGCCTCTAAATCCTTGTCTTATCCAGGACACAAGCAGGTCAACAAACAATGGCTTTCATAATTTATTAAGAGGACTTTGACCTCTCTATAGAAACTCTACCTTTATGCGTTAGACTGGTAAAGGCTCCGGGCTTGATGAAAAGATGTGAGCAGCAAGAGGTTAAAAGTCTCCTTTCTTTTCTTCCTGTTCTCCGGCTCCTTATTCAACCACCCATTTGACCTCACTGTTCACTGGGTTACCATGGCACCGACAGCCCCCGTAGCGAACCGGCCTGAGCTTCATAAATCAGATTTTTACTGTGTAGCACTCCTTTTAATCTCCATCCACTGACGGCTTTATTTGATTCCTTCTCTTTGGAGGGCTTTCAATGGTCAGTCCATCGTGAAAAGAATTCCGGGCTGTGTGTACGCCTGTGTGTGTGTGTGTGTGTGTGTGTGTGTGTGTGTGTGTGTGTTTTTATGCATGTGCACAGGCGTGAGAAAAGGCCTATAGAAAGACAATGTTGTCCGAGGCTCCTTTGAACCCCCTGCATGCATTTCTTTCAGTTCAAGTTCCCAAGTATCCCCTCCTCTGTGCGGTGACTTTGAGATGGAGCTTCAGTGAGAATCGTGGTTTTTAATGACGAGTCGTTAATCCCCTGCTGGGCTGCAATCATACCTCACTTTCATGTCCAAATGAGTAGGGGGAGTCCATTTCTCCTCCCCTTGTCTTGTGCTTTTTTTTTTTTTCTTTTTTAATGTGACTTCATTTAATTAAAAGGGAACTTGGCAGTGTCCAGGCGGATCCATTACTTATTCATAAAGTGACTTTTGTTTCCAACGCGACCTGTTAATCAGAGCATTGCTGCAAAGAACACGAGCCAACAAAACTGTTCCCCCGGCTACACCATCAAACTTTAATACGATTCACTGGTCCGGGTCACGGTCTTGTCTCGGAGTCCATCTCCGAAACAAACAGCTGAGGTGAGAGAGGGCGGCCCCGATAAGACAGAGATGGGCTCAGGTGAGCGGGAGAGAAGCCGGTGCACAACCGAAGCGGTTAAAGCGTCTGGGCTGGATGACACACTGCTCCGAGGGCCATTTCAGTAACTGTCCCATTGATCTGCAAGTAAATGGATGAGATGGCTCTGTAATAGCAGGGACCTCTGGCTCTCAACAGCAGCTGTCCATCTCAGACATTGTAAGCTGTGATCGATGAGATGGCCATGTGAAATCAGATGATGGGCTCAGGTATTCGTGAGTCTGCCTGAGAGAGCAAATGTGTACACGTGTTGGTGGTGTGTTTGTCTTGGTGTGGGTGAATTTCAGCTTGTTTTTGAAGATTTATATAGATTTTGGGAGCCTGGTTTAGTGAAAGTATAATGTGGTTTTATGTTTATGTTTTTTTTATTTTAAGGATCCCCCATTAGAAGCACATGGATGTGCCTTTAGTCTTCCTGGGTTCCTGAACAGAAAAATACATGAGCATGAAGTGATTGTGGATTATGAGCAATATGCATAGGATCAGAACAAAATCAGAATAAACAGGGGAAAGGAAACAAAACACAGCAAAAAAGCAACGTATTATGTTTTTGTGAAAGTTTTACTAGTCAGATACAAATCCACTCAATTCTGGTTTGGGCATGAGTGCTTCTGTTTGTACTAAATGTGTGTAATCTAGATTCCTTTAGTATGAGTTACCAAGTTTTGAATATATTGGCCATAGAGATGTCTGCCTCTCTAATATAATGGAACTAGTTGCCACTCAAATACATTTGAAAAACTGGAGAGCGATGTATCTTCCCAGCATTCATGGCCTGGTCACTCAAGATGGTCCACAGACCTTGTTGTCAGCAGTTTTATGTAGGAACTGTTTTTTCTCCAAACTACACCCGCCTACTGTATCATCTCACAGAAGAAAGCTGGCATCTACTCATGGACGAGAGGCAAGTTTACTAAGCTAGCTGAAGGCTGATTTATGGTTGCACTTGCCGTATCCTACTCACCGAGCTAGAGTGACTCGGTGTCTGCAAGCCGGCATTTGCCGCTGGGCTGCTTGTTGACGGGCAGACTCCTCTTCCGACATCCAGTCTGTCTGCTCTCTCTTGTCCAAAGACACTCTGGCAGCGAAGAGCGCTACACCTACGCAGATGCAATGCGAAAGCATTAATCAAGTTTAAACTGTCATAGGCACGAGCCTGTAATCTGCGAGTAGATCAATGCCATCCGGGCAGTGATACATTTTAGTTCATTAGAAAGGATACATGTGGTCCAGTGGACCATAGTGTTTTCAGGAAACCTAATGCTGCCTGGAATATATTTCTTGGAATGTTTTGTTCCGATGCAGAATGTACGATCTTAGATGGCTGCAGCTTAAATAATAGAGCGCATCAGGTCTGAGGATCCATCATGTCTTCCTCTTCCCTTGAAGTGTCCCAGATAGCTGCTGAGTGTGTGCATGTTATGCGAGCGAGAGTGTCAGCTGCTTTGGACAGAAGTAAATAATTATGAAGTAATCTGTAATGCAGTGACTAACCAGAAAGATGGGTCTTGCGGTTAAGGAGATGCATTATATGCTTTCTTGCTGAGAGTTGAGAGTTCCCCTCTCAAATGTGTCCATTAAATATAAGGCTACAGACAGCAGCCTATTAGCTTAGCTACTCAACAGATCAACTCTGATCAGAACCTTTAACAGAATTTTAAACAAGTCACTATGATCCATGTCACCATGACCCCCCCCCCCCCACCCCCACCCCCAACTTCGAGTTGATAAAACTTAACCATCAACAACACAGTATTTTAGTGATCATCGCTGTCAAGTCAAAACCACTTGTCTCCAGAATGTCAACTTTCCTCGAGCTAAGAAAAGCAGCCATGAGAAGTGTCTCAACTTACAAAAGGAGCACTCCCTCCTTCAATTGTATCAGAGCATTCACCAAATTTATGCTATGTACTTTATCTGTGCATGGCAGTGGCTGTGGTAGTGCGTGTTAGAAACGACAGGAGAAATGAGAGGCAACACGTCTATATGGCGATCACGACAGTGATGGTAACGAGCTCTTCTAGTTTCCCCTCTCTTTCTGTCTGCCGGGGCTGCTGAGGAGCTGAGTAAAGGTCCAGAGTTCATCACGAGAGATTTTCCTCTTGAAGGGGCAAAAGCGACCAGAGCTTGTGGTGAGCTCTCAAAACTCCCAACGCTGTCGCATAATCTTTGTCCACTTACATCCTAGACATGGGGACATGAAGTGGGCATGCCTCAAGTATCTATTCCCATTCAATACAGGAAATTAATCTGAAAGCATCTATGAGAAATCACCATTTCAGGCCATCAGCCTTTGTCGTGCAAAGCTACCATTACGGAAATAGCCCAGGCAGTTGAGAATATTGGACTTACTGGAGCAATAGCCAATTCATGCTACATAAGTTTAGGAAATCATCCACTTTGGGAATACTGTAATGTAATGTTTTGTAGTAGTCTTTTGCAAATATGTACGTATGCAAAGGAAAACTATCAAACCCTGCCAGAAGAAATGAAATCACTCCGTTTCACTTCTTCAACAGCCTGGAGAAATGTTACAATAAGTATGGCAACTGTTTAAAAGCAAAACACTTCACTTCATCTCTCTCTCTCATAAGATGTATTCAGGGTGGGCCGCGCACATACAAGCACATAACCATGAGCATATTAAAGCTGCAGGAGAGGAATGAAATAAATCCGTGTAACAGTCTTATGGCTTATCTTTATTGGATGTGATTGAATTTTAAGGATTTTCCAATTGATTTGTGCGTAAACACTGACATTTGGCCATTCGTCAACACAAATCTGCCAATGATGAATGTCAGATTGATTTGACAGATTTACTCTGCGGTGGTAAAGCCAGCGCATTCTTGGTTGCATGCTGATAGCGTGCTCTTTCAGTCACTATAAAATTCTAATTTCAGAACTCAAAGGTTAAAAACCAACTTAAAAGTGCCCGGTCCCTCAGTCCCAGTCCCACCAGCATAAAGGCGACTTTTGGAAGTTGTATTATTTTTTTTTTTTTGGTTCTACTTCTGGCACGGCTGCCCCACCCTGCTTCAGAGATTGGCATTCCTGTGAACGCAAGCCAATTGGCAACTGCTGTTTACTGCTACCAGCTGCTTTTGCTCATTGAAGTTGCCCTTTTTTTTTACACATCAGTCTACTTTCTCTCCATTTTCTCCCCTCTCATTAATCTTTACAAGGTCTCAGAGTATGGCATAAGTTGAGCTTTGCCGTATTAACTGGCCTCTGAGGCCTGATAAAAGCTATTTTTGATAGCACCTCGGTTTTGATTAGACTATGACAAAAGCGCAGATACCACTTGTTGAGCTAATTTCTTTTTTTCTCATGAAGTCTCTCCTGATGGTGATGGATCAGTGGGAGGTGTGCTGTCTCTTGGGATGTTGGGAGCTGTTGATGAAAGACAGGCCGAGTTGTTTTTTTTTTTCCATTCTCTTTCATGTTGTCCTCCCCAGTAGACCCAGTACGGTCCTTCAGACCTTTTGTGTCTTCAGAAGTTTCAAAAGCCTGCTCTCTCGTCCCTCTCCCCGTCTCCTTCAGATCACCTTGCCATTGCTTTGGTGGAAATATTGGGAGGGGCAGGACTGTTTAAAGGTGGTAATGGTCTTTAATCTGCACCAATGATGATTTATCAGCTCCTGGCCAGCCTCCCACACTGACTTAAAAACATGAAATAGAAACTATTACCTATTACTGGCCCATCACTCACTCACTAGAATTTCTAAAGGTGGGGGGAAGGAAGTGAGAGAGAAGGAGAGGAAAAAGATAGAGGAGAGAAAGAGGTGGGGAAGGATTCATCTCGCCCTTTTTTTCACTTCTTTGCAAAGCCACCAGAGCTCCAATCCAATTTGCCAGGCATGTGGAGTTATCCTTAAGCCTGTCAAATGCACTGACAGGGAAAGCTGTCACTTCTCATATGGTCATATGGTCACAATCAGCACTTGAGTTATTTATAGGTCTCCTCCTGCATGCTTTCACTACTACAAGGAACCCCTCGCTGCGCTCAGACCATAGGAGAGCCAATTTACTCATTTGATATGACCTTTTCACTGTCCTTTAAGCAAATAACTAGATTTTAATTTAATATACAGCTGTTGAGAAAAGTCTTTTCTAATACCTTTGGTCTTTAGCAGTCCTTAGAAATGGTGACAAAAAGAACTTACCCAGGGGTCCATAAATGGAGCGAAGACGTAAAATCAACAGATTTCTTATGGTGGTGTAATTCTCTGCGGTAGTTATACTATTGCACCAGAGTTTATGTAGTTTTTGTATATTCAGGTGCTCTACACATAGCAGCTTTAAATTAAAAGCTAAAGATTATGGTAAATAATAGGATATTAGCTTGCACTTAGTGTGGGGGCAAGCTAATTAAATGTGCTTCAGATACTCCTGCCTCCACTCATAGTAGCCACTCAGTTCTCAGTTACCAACAGTGCAATTATGGCCTGATTTCCACGGCGTGGCCATTGGCTTTGCGTACCTGGAGGATATGTGTTAACTCAGCAGGTTGTGCTTTACCAAAGACCTCTATTGTTCACCGCTCTATAGAGAGTTCTCCAAACACTGGCCTCTAATTAAAGGGCTCACTCCTACTTAATGCTTTTGTTCCCGTGCCCCTCCTCCCCATCGTCCATGCTTGGGGTTAGGGATAATGAGCATTCTGCGTATGTGGGCGCACATATGCGCCTATGCTTGTGTGTGTGTATGCAGGCAGATGCAGTGACAGTATCTTAATCCAGTTTCGACTCACTGGTGCATTCATTCACACATCAGACACCGCAGTCACCATCTGTAGGCGAGCCCATGGCCGCTTGGCCTCTTTTATTAGCACCGGGGGTTAATCCTCTGTGGTTTGTCTGGGACCGCGGGGATTCCATCACGACTGTCTCCTCTGTCACCTGTTCCTTAAACCACCTGAAGGTGACAGTGTTTTGTCGTCAGTGCCTCTCAGCTCCCCTCACTTAAAGCACATTCCAAACCCCTGGTTGCCAAAGAGAGCCACCTAACCAGGCCTGAATAATTCTCTGATTAGGAGCTTGGCTGAGTGCTTTGCTGTGTCACATTTAAAATGTGGCTCCTTATAGTGGGAACATGTAGCCTTGCCAAAAAGAGGGACTGTGTTATGAGATGAAATAGGAGACGTGCAGAGAAAGGAGTTTTATGAGAACCACTATCTATCTTCTTCCCATCCCTGTGATATCCTCTCATGAAGTTGCACTCTCCTTTAGTGACTGCTGAACTGGCAGACAGGAGCTCCTCTCATTGGAGGGAGTTAATTAGATAGATTTCTGTGACTGGAGAGGCACGCTCTTCGCTTCTGTACTCTCCTTTAATGTTTGTCTTTTCCGCCACTGCCCTCTCACATCGCATCTCTCTCACTTTCCTCACAGCCCCCGACTCAGAAGCCGTTTAGTCAGAGGATTAGAAGAGATTACAATGTGATCTGGTTTGTGATAACAGCTCATATTTTGGGGGCAGCCTCCTATAGTCACCTGCAGAGACATAAAGAAAGACAGAGACTAAACATCAAGCTCCTTCCGTGGGAAATGCTGACAGTTTGGCCTCATGACAGAGCCGGCCTTATTAGGCCGTCTGTTGAAAGGCATGGAGAAAACGTTATCAGTTCTCTGTGCGCTCGCTGAAGCCCAAAGCCCATCTTAAGTTACGCTGGTTCAAATCCCTGTGGCTGGGAAGAAACAACAGGAAAGGAATGATGTTGGTTTAAAGAAACGACCACTGAGACTTGCTATGCTACGTCTCCTATTCGGGGGGGTTGGAGTGTGGGCTGTTTTTACATAAGCATGTGTTTGCTCTGGGAACACTGCCACCGCCACCGTACTGTAGACTAAAAGCTTGTCACAGCTGACCTCATTGCTTTCTGTAGCTCTGAACATGGACAGTTATGGCCCTCTAAATCTCCCGGGAGGACAGAGACACTCTAAAATCATCTTTGGCCTCACTGCAATGTCACAGGATCAGCTTTTGGAATATATACACACATGCTTCAGTTCAAAAGACTCAATCCAGTGTGGTGCTCAGTGTTGTTGTTGACATTTCTCGCCTCCTGACCTTGTCATTTTATTATGGGGTTCCAAGCGTATTAATTAAACTAAATGACATTAAAATATATAATTATACTTGACCGATTCTGCACCTGATGGCTTTTTCCCTGCCTTGATTATTGACTGCCACTGCTCTTTAGTAGCATGTCGGTCACAAGGGAAGTTGTGGCCCGCGGTCATGATGATAATTGAGATCAAAATCACAACCAATGGGTTTTTGTGCATGTTTGTACGGTGGCCATGGCGGCAGATTGTGGGGGGGGGGGGGCTCCCAGCTGTCACAGGGGCCTTTGATTGATTGATGCCTGATGCAAGATGATTGATGCGTATTCAGATCGAGCCATGCAGAGGCTCGTCCTGGCTTTAGCCGTTTAAGTCAGTGTTACAGCTTCATTAAGGCAGAGAGCCACTGTGGCCATAGATCATGGCAGTGACAGACCAACATTATGTCTGGCAGGGTTGATAATGATGTCATGAATGTGAGGGTCACAGGTTGAAGGGGCATTAACATATGTAAGGGTGCTGGAGGTTGATGGGAGATAGCAGTAATGGCAGGGTTTTTTTTTTTTTCTCCGCTGATGCGACTGTGACTTTATGGACCGGCACTGATGCACTACAACATTGTAAAACACCCACAGAACAGGTGGATGTGATATGTAAATATGCTCCACATAAGTCCCAGATAGAATAGTGGCATTTAATTGTGATCCACTTTTTATCATTATGTTTAGAGACAGGTCAACAAATCATTCAAGTGTGGTTATGTGAACACTGATTTGCCTTTTAAGCTCTGATTCGCTCATTTTCATCCATTTCTTCTTCCGTTTTTTGTCTCCCCATCTGTCAGTATCTGCCAACCTCTTGACCCGCTCATTGATTATTACACAACATTGATAGCTTAAATTGAAAGAATGCTGCCAGCCTCATCTTTTTTCTTTCTAGTGCTCGTCTGTCTGCGTGGCCATTACTGAAGGTCGTGACCCCTGACCTTCTCCATCTTGTGTGTTTCTAGTTCTCAGAAGAGGGGCTCCAAGACCTAATCCAGTAATGGAGGGGACGGGAGAGCAGGCAGTGTAGGACACCAGGGAATGGCGGGGAAGGGGCAGCAGCTCTGCTCCTCTCTTTTTTTCTTCCTCCCTTCCATTTCTTTCTCTCTCCATCTATTCCCCATAAGTACCACCAATGATTTTTTAGCTCCTGGCTCAGCTGGTTCCAGCTTTAAGTGGTGAGGGGAAGAGGTGGGGGGTGGGGGGAGTTATGGTTGGAGTCCATCTTTTTAATTCTGCTTTATTACACCCACTATCAATATTGTTATTGTTTAAAGTGGCCCTGGCTCTAGTTGCGCTCTGACTGACGAGTCCCACCGCGCCTCTCTCGTTAATTATATATATAGAGGAAGCAGCAGCGGCACAGGGGGTCGTGGAGGAGAAGACTTGGGGGCTGCTTGTGTATGGGACGATGAGGAGGGCTGGTGTGAATTATTTACTGCCAGCTTGTGGCTCACCCACTGAGCATCAGGGACTGACATTTGGAAAGAGTGTGATTGTCTGCATTCAGCACATTGTGATGTCTCACTGGAGGAGATGAAATACTTAACAGGTGTAGACCTTCCAGACTGAACCTGGAAGACCCCAGCGCCCTAATAAAAGACAGGATCTCTGCTTGGCTTGTCAGTTGCTAAAAGGGGATTTAAAACATTGGGTGTACATGTGACCAGACATGCTGCTGTAGGGAGGTAAACCCTTCCGAGTCAGCCGACCCCACTGAAAATGATGCACCAGATGTCAAATGACAGACATTTCTGAATGCATATGTAATGTATGGCTAATGTATCAGCATTGCTCAGGCCCATTGGAAATCTGATATTAGCCTGTCATTAAAAGGTAGCCTGCAAGTGTGTCGCTCTGGCAACATGCTCGAATAGCAAATGACTAACAGAGGGTCAGCTGCATGTGAATATTTGCATCTGGAGTGGATTCATCTGCCCGTTCGCATGTTGACGTCTTTGCATATATTTGCATCAAAGGGACTCATATGAGTGTTTCAATCCATTTAGTGCATTTACACACACTGTTAACCATATCTCTGGACATACCGTGGATTGTTTTTTTTGTGTTTTTCTCTCCCTGCAGGCGAGCATTGCTTTTTCATTCATCACAGAGTGGTCTGAAAAACAACTTGTAGAGACCAGATGGTGAACTCCCAGTATGCTGTAAACACATAGTAAACATTGTACTTGCTTTGAGTCAGTCCGAGTCACAGTACACTATTGTTGCATGGTTATGCAGTTGCAAATGGGAAATGTTTTTAATGGATTTGAGTGGATATGTTGAAGTGATGGTGAGAAGATCGGACATTCTTGGGTCGACTGCTGGCCTTCAATTATTTCCTTGTAGTGATTTCTGTTGAGTTTCATGTCTTTGCAAGTATCAAAGTCAGCATACAGCAAAGTTTCTCTGCAGGGAGGAAAATGCAATAAAACCATTGTATCTTTTCAAAACAGTCAGTGAATCATTCTTAATTTGGAATTATGTGCAATTTTTAAAAATGGACCATAGACACACTCCTATTTGTTAAAAACAGAATTATATTTTTTTATGTATATAAATGAACTACTGTCCCAGACATGAAAAATGAAAGAGATGAAGTCAGTGAAGGTCAATTTACCAACATATGAAATCTGAGACATTTTGAACTGGACGAGGTTTGATGGTGGCTGACATCACTGACTTTTTATTTGAGTAATATTCAATCCCATTCTCTGGCTTTTAGCAGGAGCCAACCCCAGGACCCATATTTGAATCGCTTCCCTGCAGTCTGTCTGTTTCCTGCTACTGTGTTACGACTGTGCTACCCTATGCTTGAAAAACTTGTGCCTCTCTAATAAGCTGCCTGAGGGCATTTCAGCTCATAAGAGCAGCTGAAGGATGAAGCAGTTTCAGAATGCAAAGTCAAAAAGTAAGTCAAGTGGGGAGGAGGGCTTTGGCAGGGGGGTGTAGGGTCGCACAGCTGTGTGATGAGCTCAGTTGGACCTGGACTGGCAGGTTGGAGATGCTTGTAGGACTGTGTCTGTGGGACTGCAGTCGTGGCAGTACACCAAGACTCGAAAACAAAGAGAAGGAACAGCTTCCCTCCCTTTTTTTATATGCTTCATAGTTCCAAAATTTGTACAACTAATTTATCTGGTTTATCGTTACCATTAATTTTTCAGTAATTTGCTCATTTCCATGTAGTTGGTTGTCAAACTTCAGTCATGGCAGCTGTTTTTTTACAGAAAAACACTTGAGGCATCTACACTTGGCTGGACAAACTCAACTCAAGATCCACTCGGCTCCTTCTTGTCTGACTGCTGACAAACGTCTCGCCAGCGCTTTGGCCAAAACCTTCCAGCCCTCTCCGGGTTGTGGAGTGCTACTCGAAAGAGAAACCTGCATAGGTGACTCGTCTCTGCAGCACACCAGCCTCGCTGGGCACTTATTTGAGGTCACCTAATGCAAAATACAGCCACCTATTTCATATTTCAAGGCGCCAGCCTATACTTAGACCAAATATTTTGGTGTCAGGGTCCATAAAAGTGTATACTTGAAGCCAAAGTCATATACCCCCGGCTCACTTCTCTTCTGGCCTCTTAGTGTCAAGCTAGCTGATATCTCATAAAAGCTGTCTTTAAAGCCTGATGGGCTCATAAAAGCTGAGCTAACCTGTTTAGATGGATACTTTAGCCTATGGCCTTCACACCTTATTTAAGACCTGCTCTTCACTCTTCTTACCCTGAGTACGACTGTTGAGCCATCAGATGCGTCGGTGCAACCGGAACACTGCACATTACAGTCATAGACATGAAAAAAAAATGTATTTAAAAAGGAATTATTCACTGTGTAATGAGTCTTGGGCTGTCACACATTTGTTTTCATACTGCTTTTATGCCTTTTTTTAAATAAAAGATTTAATGTATATGAGTTTTCGGGCATAATCCAGCAAATATTTATTTTTGTCTGTTTACAAAGTTTTGGGCATGCAATTAACTTCAATCATCAGCATCCAGCGCAGCTTTGTCTCGTCAAGAAGTGGCACTGCTCTGAACTCACACGTGTGAGTGTGTTTGTGTGCCTATGTGAATACATTACGCAGTCGAAACCATACTCTCAAGCCTCTCCCGCTCTTTCCCAGAGTGTGTAAGTGCCTCTGAATCAATAGATTGGGATTACAGGCCTTAACTTCAAAGTTCATCTCTTTCTTCATGGAGGATGCAGCTGTCAGTCAGAAGCTGCCCGACTGCTTTCTTCACCCAAAGTAACTTATAGAAAAGTTGCCGGCATTTGAGGTGAGGAAAGTTCTCACAGAGTGTGAGATCCATATACATTTGTTGACGTGCCCATACAACATAAATCATTACATTTAGATTTTCCCCTTCACATGATGTTTTGTGCTGCATGACAGAATCTTACATCTCTCAGAGAGGTATGTTTTTTTTAAGTTAATTGGAGAAAAATGGCTGCTGTTGTTGAATAGAAACAAATCCTCAATCTTAGCAGCAAATGTGCCCCTTCATTAACTGAGCTCTACAGTAAACGTTAATATATTTAAGTAAACAATTATATAAAGTAGAACAAACGCAGGCACATTCATTTTACAGGGAAAACAACTTGAAGCCGGCCTCTGCACACTGCATTTGCTTCAAATGGGCAGCCACTACGACCTCCTGGCTGTCCTTGACTCTGAGTTAGAGCAGCTGCAACAACCTCACAGGATCGGCTGAATAACTGATACATTTTAGGACTGCACCTGGGCATCCATCTTTTCTTTTTTTTCAGTTTTTATTTACTAGAAGGCTCTGGCCACACAGCTGAGAGCCCTGCCACAACACTGCCTCAAGCCATTTCACTTGCTTGTAGAGTCCCATCTTAACCAAATATTGGAAGTTTAAAACTATCAAAATTAGTTCCCGTTTTGTCGAAAAGCATCACACCTGTTTCTTTGTAACCATGGGTAATACATCTGCATGGCACAGCACGTAGAAACAAAAGCAGTTTTGAAGGCAGGGCAGAAGGCATCAATGTTGTCCCTTTCCATGGCACACCTGCACCTGTATAATAGCAATCCCTCAAACAGAAGAATGAAACAGAGTGAAAGAAAGACAAAGATGTTTATGACTCGTAGAGAAAAGTGGTTGCAGCACGTGTCCTTGGGGTAATAAAGTAAATTGTAGTAAAGAGGGGTGTATGCCTCTGAAGAGACAAAGAGATAGCTGAAGAACTGTCTCTTTTCCTCATTTTCTGTGAACCGTGTTTTCTTAGTTGAGGGCCTTCTGCGGTTCCCTTCAGGGCAGAGCTGTTTCTCAATTTTTCACACTAGGGAAGAAAGAGATGAACGGCACACCAGGGGCCAGCTGTGCTGGACAGGCTGTTGGAGGGAGCAGCTCCACAGACGCTGCTTCTTTCCCTTGCTAATCAGAGATCCACAAACCCCAGTCACGCCACCACCATGGGCGAGGCAGACATCCCAGATGATGGCCTCTTAAGACCCCCAAGGACCCCATATGGGCTGCTTTGGAGCCTGAAAGGAACCATGGAAACACACACACATACACACACACATTCACACCTAACTCAACAACAGCAACTGCCCCCATCAAGAAGTGGGGTTTTTAGCTGGCAAGGCGCCGCTGTCAGTGCATCAGTCACAAGAGGACATGGGTGAAGTCAGAGCCTAACAAATCCAGGGTATTATCAGGCCTTTGTCCAGCCTGCAGCTGTCACTTACCCGGCTAGTGGGAGAGGATGAGGGGGACAGAGGGGAATTCATGACCTATCCCTGTAACCACAGAGGAGATTGAGGCATTCAGAGATAAAACATACGGTTAGAAAAAGAAAAATAGGAGAGACGAGGCAGGAAAAAAAAAAAAAGAGGATATTTTTATGAAGATGGGAAAGAGAGTAAAGTGGAGAGGGAAAGAAATGCTGGGAGAGGGTTATATGCTTCAAATGCTTTTCGTTTGATTGCAAGAATCATGGCAGAGTGGGCAATATATGCGGATTTCCTCTGAAGACTCTAAAAAAATGTTTTATCTTTCCCCCCCCCCCCCCCCCCCCATTCAAAAATGACCAGCGGTAATGCAGATCTAATCTTTTTCTATCATTGCGGTAGGTCCCAAAGGCTGTCCATCTCCCCCAAAAATGCCTCATCTTTCTGTCTTTGAAATAAATGAAAGTCCACAGGGCGATGGAATAAAGATGAGCTAAGCTTTTGACTTGATGCAAGATTGCCAAAGGGCCCAAACTTAAGAAGCCTGCCCCCTCATCTGCTGTGTGGAGATACTGGGGCCAGAGCAAGAAACCAGATAATCTGATAGAATTTCAATCAACAGTGATCAGATAAGAAATAACAGACCGTCTGATTTTAAAGTCAAACTGAAGACCTAACAGTTCAGCCTTTTTTCACTTTACTTGGAAATGAACAAGTCTGTGACAACTCTCAGAACTCCTGTCAAACTTCTCTATAAATGTTATCCCTGGGATTATACCCCTCTCGTTCTGATTGGCCAGGGCTGGCCACTGACCTTTGGTATGCTCATATGACCCATGTTACTCTCAGTGATTGGATTACTCCTTTATTGGCCAGTGGCGGTGTTTATAGGACACGCCGGGACTCAGCGTGGCTTTGATCCACCAACAGAAGCGATAGTGTGCCATAGTTTGCATCCTCGGACTAAGCCTTGCAGTGTGTGAGACATCTGCCAAATCCTCCCGGATCAAAGGATGACTATTACACAGACAGGCGTCCACATATCCCCAACTGCAGCCTTAGAGGGCTCATGACCCCTGTCAACAGATCAGGTTAAAAAACACAGGTGGGATGGGGGGTCGCACACATGCATGCACTTAGAGATATGCACACCACTTGCTGCTTGGTCTGCTGCAAAACAAAAGCGCTAAGAAATATGTTGCTGCTGCAGTATTATAAATTGTTGTGGATAAAACTCGGAATGCACGATATGTAATTTCTGCTGCTAGAAGGTAGAGTCGGGTGCAGAGCCAGACCTTCTGGATGAACAAACACCAGGAGTCTGAATCTGCTCTGATCTAGAACAATTTGTCGATGGGAGGAGAGCTCTGGGATAAAGTGGATAAATATAATAAAGATAAAAAGTGGATTCTTCTTCACTGCCATTAATCAACCTGGCTGTGGCAGCGATCCATGGGGGTGAGCTCTATTGTCAGGTGTTTATGTATTGTAATGTTGACAGCCAACTGGAGCTGGAGGGGAGATGTACTTAACATCATTAACATTACATTACAAAGTTACAGAGAGAAGAGAGAAGTGTTCAGTGAGAGGCTGACCTTCACTGAACTTAAACATTTGCTATCATACCATCAACATACAGTAATTTGTCTGTTTGGGGGCATATAAACACAAAAAAAAGACACAAAAGATCAGTGAAACTTGCGCAAGTAACCACCATGGGCACTGAAATCTATCTGATGTGAGTAAGGGACAAATATTCCCAGACAAGGTAATGTTTTATTCAGATTACCTTGAGTCCTGTTCACTGACTTCTTCACTCACTCTCTGACTATAACTTCCTCTGGAAATGATAGTGACAAGCGACCAAATGAAACGTACCCTCACCTCGAGTAAACTTGGATTGGCAAGCTCTGGGGATCTGAGGATTGTTGGAAACATCTGGGATAGTGTAATTATCCTTTAAATACAGAAATCTCTACTTGTTGTGCCTTTAATCACCAAGCCATATTTTTGATCTAAAGTTCAACAATTTCAGCTTGTATTTTTTCTGCTTCTCTGTATTTTCATACTTCGACTAGTTTTGTAATCCTGTCTTGAGAAGGGAGAGGATGAGGTGGAGCAGCAGGACAGGAGGGGGATTGTCTGTTGTAGTTCTGAGCCTGAATCCTTGCTGTTTGACCTGACGCTGCATGCCTGTGAATTCACAGGATCCCCTCTCCTGATAAGCCTTCAGAATAAGCTTTCAGCCAAGCTCCTAACACAGCAGCAGTGCGACTCTACCGAACACAAGTGTCTGTAAAGTGAGCAGTAGAGAGGCAGGGAATCGGAGACAGCGCATGTGTTGGCATCTTTGTTTCTACATCTATGAGGGGCGGTCTGTATTCCACGCGTATGTTTGCATTTCGGAGCGACATGGCCGACCTCGGAGGCCAAACGCTGACATTTCAGTCTGCGAACACAGATGAATTTTGAGCAAATCTCATTATACAGGACAGAATGAAGATGCCGGCTGTGAAAATGCTGTGGCATATGGATACTTTATCTCACCCATGTTTTTTAATTACCTTACGTGCAGCATCCCATTTTTCCATGACTCACATTTTTGAAAAAAAAAAAAAAAAAAAAAAAAAGGCTATTGGAAAAAAAAAAAAGCTAAGCCCTGCTAGCTCATGATACAGACAGCTTGCCTGTACCCTTGAGTACACTCACACAACCTGTGACCTTTTTCCATTATGCACAAACACATGGCTTATAGCAAACCGATGTGGAGCGCTCATTCATATTCCCTCATACACATGCGTTGCTGGCTCAGGTGACACATTTATCCTAATTGCTGGAGAGGTCCGCTGACGTAAATTGCCGCCAGTTTCCCACCCTGTCTTTTTCTTGCCACGCTCGTTCTTCAGGCCCATTACAGATGTTGATGTATTCACAGGGGGATTTATAAGCGGTGACACCTGATGCATCGGCAACGATCATGCTGACTAATTACACATTGAGGTGCCCAAGCATTGGGGAGCTCTCAGGGAAGGCGGCTGAATCCATCTTCTTCACGTGTGGAGACAGGGCTGCTGCTGGCCGTTCCAGTGATAGCGGGCAGTGCCTCTCCACTTCCCCGGCAGCTCAAAGCTTTCCAGCTTTTTTTTTTTTTCTTACTATATGAATATATTTACATTGAAGAATGAGTGTTTTTCAAGAATCCCATCATCATCTCGGTACCCCCTGTGGTGGGCGGAGGACCAAGAGGAGAAGACCCTGCAGATAATCTAGAAATTGCACAGGCCTCCTTTGAACTGCCGTGACAAATTCACCCCTCGTTAAATCCCAGCCCCACTCCCGGTCCCTGCGCGACGCAATTTCCATTTCGTGCTTTGCTGCCAGTTCTTTAATTTGCTGGAGATCTTGTCTCAGCTCATCTTCTGCCATTTCACTCCCCACCACTTCATCCACAGAAATTTGGTAACATACGTTACACACTTTCATATATTGATGCTTGAGTGGGTGATAGAAGGGCAATAGGTCTTACTGTGCTGAAAGTGTATATGGAGTGTATAGCAGTCTTGTTTATTGCCTGGGGTGTGGCCCTTTTTGTCAATCCCCAGCTGCTCCCTGTGGTTCCTCTAGCCCATTGGTGCATGTTTTTGAGATGCTGATGCCAGCACTGACCCTCGCTGGAGGGTCAAAGAGAAAAATTTACGGCCATTTGTTTGGAGCCAACCCTGTCTTCTCTTTGACCAGCCTCAGGGATTAAACTAATTGCATGCATTGGACTTCCTCGAGCCGGTCTCTTTGGTCTGTTTCCACCCTTTACAAGTCTTGTAGTCTTGTCAAACCTCTCTCTCAAGCAAAGATGATGACTTATACTGTATTCAAGCATAGCATGCATACACTAGGGTGAAGAATTGCAGATGTGTTTTATGATTTCCCAATTACATGGTGATTTGTAGTTTTTAGGCCCTGTCCACATATTCACAGGTATTTATTGAAACTTAGCTTTCATAAACACGCTCACATTGTATTAGTTTAACATGTTTTAGGTTAAAATGCAGTTTTTGGAAAACTTCTTCAAGAGTGAAGATATTCTGAAACACACACTAGATTTTCTGAAATGACAGTGCAGGCACTCATGGTCACTTGCTGTTTCAGTCCTATCAGAGCATTATTTGCAAATCTCAGCCTGGATTATGTGCATTATATTGTGGAGTATTTGAGTTTGTTATAGAGGTTGTATATGTCAGAAAGACACAAAATGATTTGAAAGTGATTAATTAAATTCAGAAGAAGGTAATGGAAAAAGAGAGGTTAAAAAAGCTGTGACAATTTTTTAATAAAAATAGAATTATCCAGGGGGATTCTGTAAAGCACAGTCATGTTTCACTGTCTCATCCTTCATGTCCTGATTTCAGGATATCAGCCCTTGTACCTGTAATACATATAATAGAATCTAAAAGTAAAAGTAAATAAGAAAGGTTACATTGAAGAGTCAATAGAAATAAAAATTGTTCACAGTATTTCAATCACGAGAGAATCCAAAATTAATTAATTAATATTTTTTTACAGAAGATAATGTGTCATAATCCAACAGAAAATATGTGATAATGACTCATGTGAGAACATTTTTGGTACGTAGACTCCTCAGAGAGATTTTGTGATTGAAGCGCGTCTGCCCTGAGCAGCGGCAAGAAATGTCCCCCATGGAGTCAAGACACCGGTGGTGGTAGTGGCGGATGACTCTTCGGAGACAGATGATGCTGATGAAATGATGAAACTCGCGAATCTGCGAAGACTGGGTGATTACGGGGCATGAGCAAAACAGCAGCATGAAAGAACTGGAAGCAGAGAGACAATCATATTAAAAATGACAGCAGAAAGATGATGGGCTAACGGTGAAGGTATGTTGTGTCCTTTTGCATAGATGTCCCTGGCTGATGTGAGCAGCTGATATCAACTGACAGCCCCAGATAATCACAGGCAATTATGAGCGACCATGTGTTAGGACAATGATTGACAGGATGGCATAAGAAATAAACTAAAGACTAAGCATGCAGGAGAGTAGTCTTTCTTTCTGAACCTTCAGTTTCTGTGATAAATCAAGCAACCACACAGTAGGTAATGAATCTGCATGCCAGTGTAGGTTAATGGCCATGTGGCATATGGTTTTGGGTGTGTTAGTATGGACAGAGATTGTTTCTGAAAATGTACTCTGGGGGAGTGTGTTGATCTGATGGTGTTCACAGTCTGACAGCTAAACAGATCCTTCATTCATCAAATAAAAAGAGAAATGTCCCACTCTTCAACCCATAAAGCAATGTTACAGGACCGGACAACAGTAATGTGATAACTAGTAGTGTCTTCGGCAACATATAATAGAGGAAACAAATACTGCATCCATATGTGGAAAAGTGTCTGTCATCCTGTCTGTCCTACCGACACTTCGTCACATTTCTTCCTGAAAAACAGAGTCTGTCCCCGGCACTGAGAGCCAGGCGGCTCCCGCAGTTGAATGGCAGTGATTGTGTGACGTGATTAAGAACAAACAACCTAAACTCACCATGTCTTTGTCTCCTTCCACTATTGTGTTGTTGTAGTTTTTGTCTCTACCAATTTGTTAAAAAAAAAAAAACACAGCGACTGTAACCCTTCCCGACCAAGACCTCAGTGAAATTTCCATCAGAAAACACCATCCCTCCCTGCGAGTGAGAGTCAGACAGGTTCCTCTATTTACTGATGACGATTATGTAATTAGAGCAAAAAAACTTTATCACTTTCCACAATGCATGGTGGGTCAGGGTCTCAATCACAGCACATTATAACTGCACTGATATGATTATAAACAGTCAACGGGTACATGTTTAGATTAACTTAGATGAAAACCAGGGGAAACACATTAAAAAAAACACACGGATGTCGACATTATGATGTGTACCATGTCATGCCTCTTTTGGTTCTGCATAATTTCTGGGGGGGTTTTGGCATGCTGTTTGAAATGACCCACTGGAGAGGGTTTAAACCAGCGCCACTTGGTTCACTGTAAACAAAAAAGGCGGTGTAAAGGCGAGCCTTGATTGCAGCAATAATGCGGAGTCTCTGTGTGTAAGGGGCTGCCCTTGTAATCAAAAGTAATCGAAACTTGTATGATAAGAGAGAGCAACTTTGCAAGAGTCATATCTCTCATGAGCCTTTCAGTGTTGCCCTGCACATATAGTCTATTCAGCTCTGTTCTTAATGGGCTACAATTAAGTCATGTAATGTCTTTTCACATGGCACATGCTATTTAAGCAATCTCATGCAAATAAGAGAGGGAACATTGATTTTGTAATATGCAATAATAGGAGGAATGCATCACCCCATACCCTAAAAGCATAAGCCAACCTCACACCCCGATGAGCCACTTAATTGCCCACATCCACATGAAAGGCCTAATGCACGCCTCTGCTTTCCCACACATATAAAGCTACAGGAATCAAATGGAGTATAACTAATACAATTGATTTTGTTCAGGCAATATGAACAACACGATAACATGTCTCGCCAAGTGCTACTCAGGGGCACGCACCGAGATCCATTCATCCTTTATGAGCTGCTATTTACTGTGCTTTTAATGAAGCTTGATTGGCAGCGTGTCCTACTGCCCATTATCATCAGAAGGATGTGCTCATTCTTATCCGCAATTATCGCCGCATAATTGTGCCCAGAATCCTCCGGGCCCAAATAAGCAATCACTTCCACTGCTGGCGTGCCACCTGTAAGTGCTACTCAGGAGGACGCACACAATGACAGGGTGACAGGTCCTAGCCGACTTAGTTTCTTTCCCTTCTCTCACATGCTTTTGATTAACCTTTCCTTTTTTTTCATTCGGCACCATATCCTAGAGCGGTCCCACTACCTTTATCTCCTCTTCCTTCCCCTCACTCTATCAATCCCACTCCCTACACCCTCAGGCTCCGATCCGCTCTCAGCACGAATTCCTAACCTTTGGTCACTGTCGTCCCTGCGGTATGCATAAATGCAGGCTTATTATCAAGCCGGTTGTCTCATCATAATTATGCGTTTTGTCATGTGCTGCCTCTGTAGCTGGTGATAAAAGGAGAGCCTGATTAAGCTGAGGGAAGACTATTGATTCCTATTGACAGGCCCCTCAAAGCCCCTTAATGAAGAGGATGTAAATGAGGGTTTTCCACAGTGTTTAATGACTGTGTACCATAAAAGGCCAACATTCTCCTGCAGTCTAAAAGGGACATGCATCACATACAATGGTGCACGGGGGACACTTTCAGTTAAAAGGATGCTCAGGACAGATGAGGCTGGAAGGGGGTCTCGTGGGAAGAAAAAAAAATAGAGATGTCAATCAGGTATGCGAAAGGGAATCACAATGTGTCAGATCAAGGGATCCTCAACAGAATTTAGAGGGATGTTAGGGCTCTCGTATGAATTATTCAAACATGAGAAAGCATCACTGAAAAAATGCTTGTCAGAGTGATGTGCCAGGAGTTACTTCTGAGTCAGCCCTTGCTACAAAGCTTACCCTCCTAACAACCAATGAGTGTGCTTTCCCAATTCGACACGACGAGCCCCACCATCTCACCTCCTCTGTGTGTCTCTACCAGCAGTGAGATGACCCCCAGTAACCACGACCGGATACAAAGGCTGAGGCACGAGTTCCAGCAGGCCAGGCAGGAGGAAGACCTTGAGGACCATCGGCACATCTACAGCCTCAACCAGCCCTGGGTGAGTGTTCGATAGGAGCCACCAGAGTGGCACTGAGCTGCACAGACACGGAAAACATATGGTCCAAAATACCCTGGAATCAGAGCTGTTAGAGCGATTCCCCCTGATGCACCACTGAACACTGAGATTATCTCCAAAGCCACCAGCTGATTAATGGATTTCTTACGCTCAAATAATTTTGATCCTGGACAGCCTGATCTGAAACATATTTCCCTGACTACCAACTACAGACTCAACCTCACAACTACTCTGTAACACAGCAAAATAACAAAAAAAAAACCTATATGTTTTTAAAGCAACAACATCCTAACATATTACTAATTTAGTATATCAGTATTACCACAAATTAAAATTCCCTTTTGTTATTGGTATTCGCTTGATGATTTTAGCTATTTACCAGTTCATTTGATAATATATACAGATGATAAAAAATATTACAGTGAATGTTCTTCTTTCTAACTGATAGTGATAGAAAGTGAGCAAACACAAACACTGAGCATAAATGTGATTTGATTTCTGCAATCATTCCCAGCAGAGGATATTTTGTTTCATAAACCTACAGACTGCAATTAAGGGGAGTTCATACATTCCTGCTCTGCAATAATAACAATCTTACTTGTGAGACGAATGATAATTACTTTCAGTAATCCATGGAGGTGTTCCGATCGCCCGACACTGTCATCCTTTTGTGGACGTCATTGTTGTATGACTGCCAAACTATCTGAGTCGTGTCGATAAAACTTTAGGCTTTGGTCCCGACTTCTGCCAAAATTAAAAATGTGGGGTCTAACCTTTGACCTGGAACTAATTGCTAATTACTCAACTCTGTCTGTGCCTTTTCTGTCATGTAAATGTGACACACTTATGGCAGGAAGGCGGAGAGGAAATGAACAAGGGAAACAATCCATGACAAGTGACTGTTCAGGACTTTGAGGCAAAGAAAGGGGGGAGAAATTAAAGACAGTGAGGCACAGTGTTCAGTTTAATTTTCATTAGATGTGATTAAAAGGATTTTTAAATTATTTTTTTTTTAAATTAAAATGTGTTTTTTAAGCCGTTCTCCTCTTCCATGATTGATCTATACTAAAAAATGGGATTTCCTCATCTTAATTGGAAAAAATGTAATCAAGTTAATTCCTTTGTTAATTCGTTCAGACTTGATCTCATATTACTTCCTGCTATGCGTGAAAAGTTCAACAGGGCCTGGAGTTTAACTAAAGAAACAGTTTGCATCATCTTTCCACATACGTATTAAATCACTCATCATTTCAGCACACAGTCCTAAACCTTGTTTAACTCTAACTCATCTTTTTTTTATATCTGGCCAAACAGATAAACGACCGAAGTCAGAGTTCGAATATGTATATATTTTTTGCAGTGTAACAGCCTGAGACAGACAAAGTTGTGGTTATGGAGGAATTGCCAGACCAAGCAGCGCTATTTTCTAAATTATGGGTCAGAATGTCAGACCTCGAAAGTTTAGATATTTGGCATCCAATTTTCTGGAGAATTATCAGTGTCAGTTTGTCAATTAAACTGGTCTGGAGCGGAGGCCTGATGTGACAGGGGTTGTCTCGCCCATGCCTGCTGTTTTTTCTATCGTCTGGATGAGTTTGGGTTAGACGTGAAAGCACACTTCACACGCATGCTTTATTTGCACTGGGTTTCCTACACTGATGGTTGAAAAGAAAACTAAACGTGGACATGTCCCTCCACTGTTTTCTTAATCTCTCTCTCTTCCCATTTTGCTGTCAAAATGAGATGTTAACTGTTTGTTCAGCGCTAAGCAGTCTCAGTTGGTCTCTCTGAGCCTCTGAGCTCCTAATTGCTTGTGATTGTTGACATTGTTGAGCATACCCCCTCTTTTCCACTGGTAATAAGATATAAGGCTGGCCCTGGAGTATTGAAGTCTGTTTTATTAGTTCTCTTTCATGTTATTTCAGTCCTGTGAACAAGGATTCACAATGGCAGGGCTTGTTAGGAAAGATACAGGCATACCAAT
The DNA here is from genome assembly GCF_904848185.1 of Acanthopagrus latus. NCBI lineage: Eukaryota > Metazoa > Chordata > Actinopteri > Spariformes > Sparidae > Acanthopagrus > Acanthopagrus latus. The sequence continues at coordinate 6,611,107 of NC_051057.1, read as the reverse complement.
GTTATGTTATGACACTGATTAAAAGGAACACAAGGGAAGTCGTGTCTTAGTGTCATCCAAAGCAGAATGGATATGGCTGTATCGGAGGTGGATGGGACTACCATGTTGATTTATATATATATTTTATATTTTTAGACTGAAACTGAAAACTGTTTAACTTTCTGAAAAAAATGAATAGTTGCACAAAAATGACCTTGTGTGCCAGTACTCCATAGCGTAGTTAGTGATTTTTGTGCACAGAGATTGACATCTTTCAGTTCTTGCAGTGGATTTCAGCATGTGTCACTGCTGAATTTTGTCCACAGTGATTAAAGTGAAACCTGCAGGCCCTCCACTCTTTTAAAAATCAAACCACTCAGTGAGCGTTACCAAGAAAAGGCAAGATGCTTTAGAAGGCAGTTAAATGCCTACCACATCAAAGTGTGCAGAAATACACTTTGAAGCACGTTGTCCCTGAGCACTCAACAATACATCGTGATGGCTCCCACACACGAGTACAAGCTGGAACAGGAGCTGCTAGAATCTTGAGGCATGTATGACTCAGTTGTATCAGTTATACTATATATTTCTTAAACAAATAGCAGCAGCTCAGATTCACTGCGATATTATAAATAATGCTGATGACCAGAAGTCATGAAAATGTAGATTTTCAAAATTTTCTAAGCTTATGAAGGAAGCCACAGAACAATCATAGGTGCAGTTATTATTTGTTTAATTACGTCACAGTTACTAATGCTTTATCTTGGTCCAGTTACCAGAATAAAGTATTATCAGTTCACATTCTGCACCACTGATACGTTCACATTTTTACGTGTCATAGGCTACTTACCATATTGACATGTCTACAGAATGAGGTGGAGGGGACAGTAGTTGAGTCACAGGCGACAAGAGCGAGACAGTGACCGCAGTTTGACTCTGAATTTCAGTATTTGGAAGTGTGAAACCACTTAAAAATTTCGTGAGGGAACATTGTGAACATTTGTGACACCACTTGATAGTTCCAAGGAGACCTGGGGACAGTTTCAAGCCTTAACAGCTGAAAACATGATGTCCTCACCCTAACCAAGCGGCTAAGCACATAAGCACAGCATTGTGCACAAGTTTTATTTAATCTGTGCTATCACAGAAACATGTTTTGCCAACATGTATTCTGTAAATTGGGTTTCAATCATTATCTTGAGATGACAAATCTCATTTCTTCATTTTAAGAATGGATTAAGTTATATCATCATTTTGAGAAAACACATTTCTCGAGAGTCTAGTTTATCATGAGAAAACAACTTCATATTATTCAAAATAAATGGGTGTTCTAATCACTCATAAGTAATAACAACATTTTGTTTTCTTTTGATACATAACAGGTTGATTATCTCATTATCTCCTGATAATACGTTTCCTTGAGATAAGTAGATTAATTAACTAAAACCAAGCTTTTTAATCATGTGATATGCAATAATTAATGTGATCTTGAGATACTAGCATTAAGAAAATAATTGGACCGAGTTGTTCTCGCAAATTCATCCATGTTGGCTTGAAAATAGAGAGGTTCACATTTCACTCTGGACTTTGGATCAGCTGTTGAAAAAAACTGATTAATTTTAAATTCCATTTAGTGGTTTAGATTGGGGCTTTTAATCACATTGCATGATCTTCATCAGCAGAAAGTGTCTGCCCATTTTTCATGGAATGTAGATTTTCAAATTAAAACATGTTAATGATTGAAAGCTTAACAAAGAATACCTAAAAGAAATGACTTAGAGGTGAAGGTATTTCAAGGATTGGAACTAAAATAAAATTTGGCACTAACTTTACTGATTAAGTCCCAATATTAACCCCAAATAGCATAACACCCAAATATTTCAGAATAGGGCAGAGTATCTATCATATCAGTTGTGGTTTGATGTGCAGTTTTAGAGTGGTCACAATACCTGATGTATTGAACGGTCAGTCAAGAATCTCTCAAATCTGATGGTGTCATTTTGGTTGGAAGTTTTTGTTGGCTGTCTTGCAGTCCACAGTCCAAATCCCCTGATAGCTGCTGCCAACAGATTATAATTGTAAACTGTCTAAACTGTCAGTCTAAGCATTAATATTACTGGTGTAATACTCTTTATGTGTTCTGGCTAAACCTGTAGTCATGACAAAGACTGCTGTGATATAAAACTCAACTTCACTGTACACAAACCAGATTGTCTGCATCTTCAGCTGTCTGCATTTCCATTTTTTTTATTTATTTTTTTGTTCATGATAGTATTTTCTTCAACATGACCTCACCTTGTTTGAATATACTTAATTGCACTTTTCACTGGACAAAACCAACTAAAGGTTACATTTCTGTTACCCAGTATCCTCTTACTTAGATCCCAAATAAACTACCTTTTTAATGGTTTAATTTGGGAAGAGAGAATAGTACATGTACAATGATCATGATAGTGGAGGGTGTGAGGTGTAAGGCGCTCACACTGAGTCTGACCCCAGTTTGTCTCTGGAGTGTTGGAGACTGAGCTCAGGTGTGTCCCCTGTGAACGCCTGTACCGACAGTGCTGAGGTCAGTCCTCGAGACCCAGCTCCTCCCTAATGGAATAATGACCAGGACACAAGAAGCCCTGTCTATCATGTAGCCCCCAAGCCAACACACACAATTAGAGCTGGCAGGTTTTTTTCTCCCTCCCTCCCCGCTGCTCTGTGAGAGGGGATTTCCAGATGTTCATTATAAAGTGCTATGTATTTTCCAAAGAGTTGCCTTTTTTTTCCCTTTTTTTTCTTTCTCTTGCTCTCTGTCTGCAGCAATAAAATCAATTTGTGCTGTTGGGTTTGTGCGTCAATGAGCATGACCACACAGAGGAGTGTGAGCGCCATGCTGGTACTTTGGATCAAACGCACAAACAGCAGCTTGTAAAGACCTTATTTATGTGAATTCTTTTGATTTTATTATCACTCTATCTCCTGCTACTAGGATACATGTGTCTGCAAGCATTTGTTGTGTTTGTGCAAACTGAGGTTCCTCTGAATATGGTGCTTTCATGTTAGTGAGCGTTCAATTGTGTCCAACTAATATTTTCACTGTGATCATGTGATGATAATAACTCGAAAAGCCACTTTTAGCCGCTGTCACTTGACTCCCCGGGGCCTAAGGGTTGGAGTTATATCAACACAGCTCTGCACTATGAAAGAGTGCAATCAGGCCCTTAGGAGGGGCCAGAGGTTTTGAAGCCAATTTGATGTAGTGGCCAAATGTCACGTGACGATGCCCCACAAATACTTATTTTACATCAGCTTAAATTATGAAAGAAGCTCATGCCAATCAGTAGATTGACGGACTGTTACGAGATCTTGTCCCACGACATCTCATGATATTAAAACGTGAAGGAACTGGAAATTAGCATAGCAGTACGCCCCCGCCACTTTGAAATCATTTGTATGGCAGTGTTTCGGATAGCTGGTAGAAACTATTAATGGCAACAGTGAGAGACAAGATTGCAGCATACACAGCAGCTAATTCAAGCACTATGCAAAGATACCTACAGAACCACCACGGCTCTCTACTAAAATCATACAAGCCTGTGAATAAAACACTGAAAGGCCAGACAGCTCTGACAAATGCTTGGGAAATGGTGAATGTACTGTAGACACGGCCACTTTTCGAGTCCTACACAGGGGCAAACATAGCCAAAGTTTTACAAGCAGCAGTCACTGACCGGGAGCTTAAAAGGCCAAACCACAGCTTCGCTATTGTGACTGACAATACACATAATAGCCTAGAATTTCTTTGGCTGGGCAGTGTAGTTATAGCTAGCTCTCAGCTCTGTACTGTGCTTGAAGAAAAAAAGTTGTCAGGTTTGTTTGTTTGTTCTGACTTATGCCACTTTTAGGGACAAACACCAGAGTCAAGACTGCATTTGCATGACAATACTAAGTAGCCGAAGTGCGCAGTTTTCCTGCAGATTTGGTGCTTCTTTCCATGCAAATGCGTCCTTGAACCCAGGCATTTGTTCTCAAAAGTAGCATAAGTTAGAAGACACTCGCAGTCCTGCTGGCTTTGTCTATAAACAGGGCGGTCCAATGGTTCCGGAGGGAGGGGGGCTCACCTTCACTAACATGCATGCGTGGCCAGTCTGGCTACCCAATAGAAGAAAAAACAGAGAAGATGAACAGATGAATTAATATTATAATAACACAGAGAGAGGGAGTGTGATGTCGCTCTCTGATCAGGACATCTTGACCCACAACTGGTTGTGTTTTGACTCTTCTCTGTTTAGTCACCCACACTAATGCTCGCTGTCAAGGCTAAATGGACTAATTACAGATAGTGCAAGCACAGGATACTGGTCTCGTCATAAGTCACAATCACAAAGATAACTTCTGGCTGGTTGGGAGTTGGAACTACATTTTTTCAGTGCAAATACAATATTGTGTCTCACAGATTGCATGCAGCCCCCCAACCTGCTTTTATTGTGCACTCAGTTAACTCACCACGCTGTATGGGTTCACAGATAAGATAGAGAACAGAGGGAGGAGAGGAAAACAAAGAGATTACCTTTCTCTTATGCCGAAATTGTTATATATTTCAGCGCTATTACCCCACAGATTCCTCCACACAGATATCTTCTCTGGAAAAAATAAAAATCTAACATTTTGTTCTGCCATTTGTGCCTGCTTTGGAGTCCTTAAGTGGTAACAAAGCCCACTTCCCATTCACCATGGTCCAGGGACTGGGAAATGGCAGACCACAGTGCTTGCTCCCAGATGGATACTCCACCCGGAGCTACACACTCCGGCGACCACAAATGGACTGGGTTTTCATATAATAAATTGGCGGAACTGGGTCGTGCAAGGACTTTATGAGAGAATCATTATCCAACTGGGCTTTTTTCAGGTCTTTCTGTCCATTAGCAACTCAAAATGCCTTCCATATGCGTGTTTGTGTACAGCACGGCTGCGCTCTTAAAACTGTTCCGTATGTGGTGTGCTACAAACATAGCATCGCGAGGAGTGTGGGCAGCAAGGCCATATGTTAGTGCTGACCCGACACAGCAACCTGCTTTGATATTACTGAAAGGTCCGTGACCGGCTCTGAACCAAGAAACATTACACCTCGGCTGTCTCTCACTTTTTTAGGCTCGACTCCTTTCCAGCTGCTTTCCCGGTCTTGTATTTTTGATAGCTGCAAATAATTTTCATAATTGTGTCCCCCCGGCTCACTGTCTGTGAACGCTCTCATGTTTAAACAGGTGGAGAATGATTTTTTTTTTTTCCTCCCCGCTTTGTCTATGACACCACCAACGAAACAAGGGAGAGATAAAAGCGTGCCGTATTGACATCATTTTTTCACATTATTGGATAAAAACGAACACGGACGTCCCATTGATTTGATTTCATCAAATGTCATGTTTTATATGGCATTGTATTCCAGCCCTAACATGGAATAATCTGATTCTCCTCCCCTGGATAATACCATTACACTGACTGATTTTCTCTCCTGGCTATTTCTCATGCATTTCTCTTGGCATGGCGTCATCCACCTCAACCCCGTTAGTTTTAAACCGTAGCGCCGAGCACCTCCGGATTCCTCACCACTTCCTCTTGAATCGCATTAAAATCCCTGAGTGTGCGTGACTAATTATTTTCTCACCACTGCATTCGGCCCCAGTAAAATAATTTCTCCTGTTCGCTAAGTGTTCGCCTGATATTCGTTTATGTGCTCTGCACTTTGTGAACCAGGGAAACGTGCTGTTCCAGCAGAATCTGAAACATATGAGTAATCTTCACTTCACCCACGTGAAACACTATTATGTTTCTTTGGACTTGGAGGGGCTTGAGAAAGGACTTGTTATTGATGCTGAGTGAAATGTAATTGCTCTGTTATTGCAGCTGTCCAAGTGAGGAGGGAAGCGGCCATTTCAGGAAGGCAAGATGTTTCCAAGACGGCATTTTTGCTGACAGCCTTTCCATCTGAAAGACACCTTCACACCATCAATCCATTCTATCACGTACTATTACCCCTCATACCACCCACACCATAAAAACACTAACATAGATTGTGGACATTTGAGAAAATATCTCTCCAAGCTACAAAACACCGACACCATAGAGGTTCTGTTTAGTTTGAAAACACAGCTGCCTGTAAAACAGTACAAAATCATTGGGAAAAATGTATGAACAGCCCCACCTGCCCACCACTGTACCATCCAGGCCTGATGAAAACTGACAATTGGTCAAGCCACGCTTGCTGCGCCTCCTCAGCTCGCCTCTGCTTAATTGGCTTGTCATGTTCTTTCATCAGCCAGCTCGTTAGCAGCGTGCTAGCGTTGAGGGAGATGATATCTCCATGTCAACCCTGCCAGTGATCAGACAACAAACTCACATACTGTCTGGTACAGAGGTTAGTGGTGTGTAGTCAAGACACACACAAATCTGTGAACTGTAGTGACTGGTGGTACTCATCTTTATTTTATGTCTCCAGTATGCTAGTGGTGCTTACTTACTGCATTAATACACAGCACAGGTGTAATATTTTGTTATTATGATGTCTGTCTGTTTGGTAAAAAAGACCTCAAGTCCTCAATGAATCCCCATCTTTTAATTTTTCCAGAAAAATATCCTCTCATCTGGGTCAAAATATATATATCTCTGCCAGATCTGTTATTGCCTCCACTTTTTGGAGCCTTGCTCTCCATGAAAGCAATAGTTTGGGTCTTTATGAGTTGTATGGAGGTACTTATCTCTAGTCCACCTGCAGTAGATGACCCTCCCCCTGTGTGGTGAAGCAGCATGTAAAGCCGATAGGAAGCAGGGCTTTGTGCTGCAGGAAACAGGACGAGATGTATTTTAGCCACCTAAAAAATATATATTTGTCTAAGTGTACACCGTGTTTTGAACATCTTTGGTGCTCCACATTGCTGTCAAACCGCTTTTCCCTTTGGCACTACATTCCCTCAAAAATACAACGTCCGAATCCGTAAGCAAAAGTGCAGCTGTGTGTGTTCGCAGTAATACGGTGCGTGACAGATACAGCTGCTTAAACGGATATATAACTTTTTTAGGTGGCTAAGACACGTCTTGCTGCTTGTGCAGTTTACAGCAGTACACCAACACTACTCACTGCTTCTCCACACAGGGGAAGGGCTGAGGGCCAACATCTGCAGGTAATAGGACGAGGGATAAGTGCCTCATACAGCCCCCCCATCTAGAGACCTGGACCATCACCACAAGAATCTCAATCTTGTAAACCAAGGATTTATGAATGATAGAAAGATCATATGTGGGTGAATTATTCCATTAAAAATGATATCAGTGGACTTCATCCATTGCCACAGGTGTGTTTTTCAATGCCGCTGCCATCCTGGAATAACACCTACTAACTACCTGTCCCCTGAGGGCAACCTAACACACACTGTCAAGCCACCCGTAGTGCTGAGGGAAAATATTCCATCAGCTAAGTGTGTGACTGTGTGTGTGTGTGTGTGTGTGTGTGTGTGTTTGTGTTTTCTCTCTTTTCAAATGGAATGTGAACAATTTTACCTCTACTTGTTTCTATGTCACTGGGTCTTAACTGTGTGTGTCCTGACTTGTGTAACTGCCTGTTGCAGGTGAGCAACGGGACAGAGGCCCCGAGTGGACGCCATTCAGTAACAGTTGACAGTCAGGTCCAGAAACAGCAGCAGGAGGACAGAGACGGTTTCCAGCAAGCACAGAGACAGTACAGCTCCCTTCCGCGGTGAGATACCCCTCGCCCGGTCCTTTCTCTATTCCATCTGTCTGTTCATCTCTCAGTCTCTCTCTATCGCTCTCTCCCCCTCCCCTCTCTGTGACTTATCACGTCCTCCCTGCCCTTTACTAGACCTCTTCATTTGACTTTTTCGATTTCCATCCATTTCTTTCCCCTCATATTTGTGCCCTTGCCCTTTTTTCTCCACACTAAAGCATCTCTCTTTGACTACAAAGTCAATCACCACAAAGCCACTTCCCAACACGTCTCCAGACATGTAAATGAGTCTTAGCCAAACTCTTTGAATGAAATCATTTAATGTAACCCCCTGGAATTATTTGAATTATATTTAACTTCATTAAATCAATGTTGACCCTGAAGAAGCGCTGACATTGCCCCCCCCCCCCCAACACTTCCCTTATCCAATATCGTGTTTTAAAGGAATTCTCTCTTTGGCTGTGGTAGTTCAGAGCTGCAACTGCTGCTCTTCATCTTCTCTGTCTCTTCCTGCTTCTATTCCTTTTGCATATTTGTCAAAGAGATGCCAATAAAGCTTAGCTTATCTTACATCTCGAGGCGTTTGGTTTAATATCTGTATTTGCATTTCCTGCCTTCACCCTGTATGTGCTCTACGCCCATACCAGTCCTCTGAAGCTCTGCTGGTAGGACTTAAAGAGACAGTCTACACTTGACTGACACAGAGATTTAAAGTTAGCAATTAAATAAAATAATATTTCCTTTTCATTGTTTAATATTACCACATTGAAAACAATCCCGTGCGAGTTTTTTTTTTTTTTTTTTTTGTATTCTGAAACATTTGTTGTGCTCTGCTGAAAGTGAAGTCTGAGTGAAGTCTGATTTATTTTGGTTTTGCGTCCTTGCCAGTTTATACAAAGACAGAACACTTTAACTGTGTGTGTGTGTGTGTGTGTGTGTGTGTGTGTGTGTGTGTGTGTGTGTGTGTGTGTGTGTGTGTGTGTGTGTGTGTGTGTGTGTGTGGTCTTAAATTTCCTGGAACTCTGCTCTCCTGTGATTTCACTCTCTCCCTACGCAAACAGCAATCACTTCTTCGAAACATTCTCCTTCGCTCTGCTTTCTCTGAACAGTCACAGTCAGGTAGATAAAGACATGTTCCCATCTATGGCTATGGATTTGCGGTCCACATGGACGCGTAATCAATGTGGTCGGTATAAGCTTCAGAGACTGATCCGTGCATTCCCTTCATAGGTGTTATCTGCCAGCATCTCATGTGATGTGACAGTTGCCTCCGGCCCTCCCCTCTCAGAGAGCTCCTTCTCTTGGGAAAGTTTGTCCGGCTGACAAAAAAAAAAAATCTGGGCAAGGACGGCCTTTGATATGCATTCCTCTCATAATCTTGTAGCGTCTTTTAGCAGAGTCGCATGAGCTCAGGCTTGATGTTTGACCCCAGCTGAGGCTTTTCAGAGCTTGTGTCTCGCCGTGGCTCCTCATTAAAGAGCTAAAGTCTTACATTCCCAGATTAATAACCACAATTCCCCCCTAACTCCAGCTACGCTCTTTTGGAGCCCCTTCATCCTGTCCGTCCGTTCCTAAACAGGAAGCTTGAGCAGTCAGCCATTCAACCCAAAGGGGGACACCAAAAAAAAAAAAGAAAAACCTCCTTCCCAAAGAGCTTCCAGAAGAAGCCATGGCGGCTGGTTATCTGATGACGGCCAGGCTTAGCTCGCTTAGTCTGGGATGTAAGAATTGGGGGGGAGCACTAATGAATGCTTGTTGTCGGCACAGGATTAGCGATGACAGGCAGTGGAGGGCGAGAGGGGCTGGGAGAGGAACGAGTGTGTTAGTAAGAAAGAGAGACTGCTGATTAGCTTGAAAGAGATGCACTTGAACACAAAAAGGCGCACGCACGCACACACACACACACACAAATGCGGTCAAGATAAGGTTCCTAACTGTGGCCTAAGCGAACTGCCAGGAGCTCAGCCATCCACCCATGCAGCTCTTGGGTTCCTCAGCCAAAGCAACATTGTTCCGCACTATAAAAAAAAACATTATTCCAGGTTTGTAGACGATTTATTTGTGCGATTTAGTGATGATTGTTCCAATGCCCATTGCAGTGCGTTTGTTTGTTTTCTTCCTTAATCATTTTGGTCCTCCTGCATGTGTGCTTTCTCCTCCTCTCCTCCTCCTCATAAACTCTGATTCCTCCCAGCTGTTTTAAAGAAACACACAGCGGCCGCAAACGTTTCTGCGAGCCAACTTCCTGGCTTTGTTTGTTATGTTCTGTCGTTCCAAATTTACCCCGCTCTTCGGCACGGCGTATTTTCCCATCCCCTCCCTTTCTTTTTTCATAAACGTAACTGATCTACTTTGTGACATATTCTGGCGCAGGAGCAGGGGTGATAAGAGAACCAGCTCCCCTGACGCATCAATCACAGTTACATTCCTGTGGAACGGTGCCATGTCTGCTCGCTTCTCATTGCCCGCAGAGGACTTTCTGCCTAAATCTCCCTTTCTCCTCTTATCTACTTTGTAAACTTAAAGGTCATTCTGGAAATACAGATCACTGCCTTGTGCAACAGGCATCTTGGGGGTTTTTCTAAATACAAGGCTACTTCATGAGCAGTGCTGGCTGCGCCGTGCGCCAAGCCGGGGTGTAAATGTGTGGCTGCTCGCCCAGACAGCGAAAACCCAGATACGGAGCATGTGGTGGGGCTTTCTCTGCAGTCTGTCCCTACATCTGCCCCACCACCAATTACCCTCATGCTTACACATGCTCTACATGCATGCACACACATATACACCGAGCAAAACAAGTACTTGTGCATTTTGGTTGGACAAGCACGGTACTCAGATGCATACACACACTGCCCACACATCTATTCTGTAAATGTAGACCTAACCTCACAAAAGGCAAAGAAACTCGCATTGCAGTGCCATGTGCTTCAGCTCTCATCCTCCCCGGAGATATTGCAGACCACAAAAGCAACCACTCTTCAAGGGATTCTGGGACATTCAACAACAATTAGAAGAGAGAGAGAGTTGAAAGATAAAAGAAAATAGCCCAATTTGTTTGTGTTTTGCTATTTGCCTAAAAATGTATTTGCTTGAAATGAATGCTTGACACAGGAGGTTAATGGAACGTACGCCATAGATATATATATTACCATATGTATCAAACCCTAACGTCAGCTAACCTCCTCAGAAGCCATCATCATTTTTCTGAACAAATGAACAATCGCTTCTCTTCTCTCCTCACTCCTTAACCACTCCTGTAGCCTCCTGTGCATGTACCCAGAGTTAAATTCACGTGCACACTCTGAAGCTATGGGGAGATTCCTGATGAAAGCAGAAAATTTCCCACCTCAATAGCCAATATCATTGTAAACATGTAATTTGAAATGGTCACATTAATATGCATTAAGAAAACACTTGACATTTTAAAATAGTGGGTCCCCCTTTATATGCCTCGCAGTGGTTTGGTCCACTGCCCGCCAACCCACACTTCCATACAAATTACAGCTGGCACAATACAAGTAACCGTGGAGCAGTCTCGGGTAAGTCCAGTGAGGAGCTTCTTTGGAAAAGTTCACTTAAACAAAAGATTTGTCTAACATTTTTATTTACTTGTGCAAATCAATAGAACAAAAACACACTTGCAGCTGTAACAGGATTGCTCTCTGTTGAGTCCATTGCCTCATGGCTGAATCATGTGAGTCAACACGACCACAATATTGACACTTGGCAGCAGCATGTGTTACAAGCTGGTACAACCATTAAGTTATTGACTTTTCAATTATCTAGTATAGTATAATAGAAGTCACTACAATTCATAATGCAGCAGTGCTTTTGGCAGCATCTTGTGTGGTCCCTTCAGGAATTAAATTGTCCCCCCCAACAGTGAAACGAAATACTCACCCTTGTTCACTGTAACTGTAGTGAGCAGATGGTTTACCTTCACACAGTGTTCATTTTATATCAAACAAAAAGAGAAATCAAGATTCACGTTTAGAATTTCCATCCATATACAATGCCAATTCAACACGGTCTCAGTTTTAGAAAAGATAATATTTTTCTCAGAAACACAAGTTATTTGAACAACAAATAGCCTGTTCTGTCTTTTGTTCCTCTCAGCCTCTCTGGGACTCAGCCAGATAAGAAATGCAAGCTGTTGGGCCTAAAAGCATGCTGGGCCCCTGTCTCCCTCTGTAGCCTTGTGTGCTGTAGACTCAAAAGCCTTTTAAGCACACAGCGGGTCAGTGAGGTGTGAATGAGATTTCTCTTAGCACCCCTGACGCAAAAGACACTGTCACTAGTCCTCCATCGCACTGTGGCCTTAATGGATCCTAATAATGGAGGAGCAGACTTGACACTTCAGCCAAAAACCTGGCAGCTCGCAATGATTGCTTTCCGGGGCAAATTCCTGGAAAGGGGAGCGTGTGTGGTGAAAGCAATGCACGTGTGTTTTTTTGGTTTGTTTTTTTTGGTATGAGAGATTATATGTGTGTATCTTGCACTGTCCTGTCAGTGGAGCGGCTGGCAGGCGGACTGAAGATGAGTAGGGGGGCGGATAACGCCCTTGAGGCCCGCCATTACTCTGTCTGTGCTGTAAGTGCACCCGTCTACATCTCCAAAAAGGAGTTAAATGGATGAAAGCAGCCATTTTTCTCAGGGAGGTTTTAACATTTGTGTTTGGTTACAATGTGGAGCTAATAGTCCTGTGGGCGTTTCAAGGCTTCCCCCGTTTGTTTCCTGCCTCTTGCATGTCTCGGTCTTTATGTCCCAGGATTCTGTGTAATCACGCGGCAGATCCCTCTTGCCTTTCGTATTTCATATCAATGCTACTACCACGTGCCCCTTTTAATCTCGCAAAATGTGAAAATGGCCACATTCTCTGCTGAAGTGCAGTTTCTTTTGAATTCCCCTTCAATGGTTCTGACCCAGGGGCACCTAGAGAGAAAAAAAGCAGTGTTTCCTGCTATTATCCTCTGTTCCCTTTAGATTCAGCTGCTGTTAAAGATGATTCACTCAAACGCACGATTGACCTCTCTACCTGTCTCTGTGTGTTCAGTCAGCCTCGTAAGAACCCCAGCACGGCGTCGGCGGACTCGTGGGACAAGGTGTACCCGCCAGCAGAGGGATTCCAGACGGCCAAGGAGAACCCTCGCTACTCCGCCGGCCAGGGATCACGAAACGGCTACCTGGGAACGTCCAACTTCAACGCCCGCGTCCTCTTGGAGACTCAGGAGCTGCTGAGGCAGGAGCAGAGACGCAGAGAGCAGGAGGCCAACAAGGCCAGGCCACCTCCCGCACAGGAACCGCCCAGTGGCAGCACCTACGACCACAACAGAGACCACAACCAGGCCTCAGGCCCTGCCGCGGTGCAGGCCCCACCTCAGTCCAAGGGCCCCTACAGACAAGATGTTCCACCGTCACCTTCTCAGATCGCCAAGCTCAGCAGACTTCAGGGTTCGGAGAAAGGGAGGCTGTTTTACTCCTGAGACTGTAACAAGGGACTTACTTGGACTGATTCAGTGGAACATTAACAGGGAAAATAATGCAGAGAGGGCAAGGAGTCTGTTTTTAATAAAATGTGGAGATTTCTATTAATATTTAAAGAAAAGATTTTTATAATGACATGAACAATAATCATTTTTTGGTTATATCAAAAAGGTATTTTACTGTCCAGCATCACGATCATCAAACTGTGTACAAGTGCCTTCTAGTCTTTTGATTGTCCACCTTCTATAGGCATCAACCCTCTTGATTCATCCATCGGATATATACAGAGGAGCAGACATCACAGCTGAGTAGCCCCGAGCGAAGGTCACGGCCCAGGCACGTTCCCGTTGTGTCGATTGCACTCTTGAGTGAATGAGGCTTATTTTTGCAGAGCACTATGTGTTTGTGTGAGTGCGTGTGCTCGTATGTGTGTGTGTGTGTGTGTGTGTGTGTGTGTGTGTGTGTGTGTGTGTGTGTGTGTGTGTGTGTGTGTGTGTGTGTGTGTGTGTGTGTGTGTGTGTGTGTGTGTGCTGGCAGGAGTTGGCACATAGTGACAGAGTGTGGAGGTTAAGCATCATGTGTGAACTGTTGAGTCAGAGCTTGGGTTTTGGGCATGACCCCCCCCCCCCAATCAGTTCAGTGAAATGTCCCTTTTGGTTTCAGATACAGCTCTTATGCAGAGTGTGTGTCCTCCTTCCAGCCCTCTCTTGTATTCAATATGATAATCCTGAATTCTCTCATCCTCTGCTGGCTGCTTTATCTCCTTTTTTTTCCCCTTCACATTGTCACCCTCACCAGACCGGCACTCTCAGTGGTGGAAAACAGCTTTAGATCTTCTTTGTTCCAACCCCAGAGAGTCCAGCAGTATAAATGAGGTCAGGTCTGGGTTATTAATTAATGTACATCATTAAAAATGAATGGGCCCCCTTTATGTTTATATAAGAAGAAAACAAGCTATGTTGCTGGCGTGGCTCTGGCCCCAGTCTCGCCTACAATGATTCGGCTGTAGCCGAAGACTGTTGGCCCAGAGGTGTCGGAGTTGTTCCTCGCTGAATATTTCATCAGCGTGGTTTACACGGGGAAACCACATCGCTTCTGCAGCGGGTGGCCTCAGTGCGGCTCTGCAGACTCATCGGCCTGATACAATAGAGCTGATTTTGTTTTCCGTTCATGATTATGTCCATTGCTGGAAAACCAGTCGGGAGCATATCTGATGTTCAATCAATAATTAGTTGTGCATTTCGGTGTGTGTGACAGCCTGTTTCTATCCCTGTGAGAACAAGAATTCAAGCTTTTTGAGGATTTTTTTTGCAACGCGAGGCTGTTTTTTTCTCAGAAGGCCAGTGGTAGGTTTCAGTTAAAATCAGGTTATGGATTAGTTATGTTAAATAACGAGGTCAAAATGTGTTTATTGATTGGAAGAGGTTTTAACCCTGACCCCAGTGCATTTACATTAATTCGAGAATCAGGTTAGAAGTAGAGAAGAGCAAGAAGAAACTGTTATCGCTGACGTCATCTTCCTGGAAATTCCCAAATTCATTTCCACATTCCATTGTAGATGGTTCAGTAGGTGCAGGTGGCTGGTTTTGTTCTCCACCATCTTCCTTGCAGTTTATTGGCAAACAGCTGGTTTTGTTTGCAGTTCATAGCTCTCCGTCCTGTACTGTGTTTATTGCACTACACTCTGTATGATGAAAGTCTGTTTTTTTCCTCCAAACCAGTTTTTTTATCAAGGGTTTTTTTTCATTCCTTTTTTTTTCTTAGCTTTTTCTTTGTTTTTGTTTTTTTTGTTTTTTTTCTTTAATGCGACATTAAAAACATTGCTCAAAATTAGAGGGGTAGATGGCTAGTGAGTAAATGGGTGCACACTGCTGGAAGTTACCAGTGTGCAATGGCATATTTGCAGATGCATTTTTTTTTTTTTTACCTCCTATTGTGGTTTAAATTAAACCTTCGTATCACACACCTGTTGCGAACTGTCATAAATAAGCGTCTTTTCATACATCACGTGCCCAAGATCGGGCATTTGAATGAGTCCTGGCACCTGAGTTTCGGATTAGGACTGGAATCAGGATTAAGAGAAAGTTCACGGCTTCTATTAGACATGAAGTGGTTTGAGTAGGTTAGAAGTGCTGTCTGTAGGTTTTATTGTAGTCAAGAGTCAAAACTGTGTTCTCACACATACAAGGGGAATTTAAAAACACATCACGAGTATGTCTGGTCAAGTGTACTTGTGTTTGTGTGTGTGTGTGTAATGTGTAGGTGGACATGTGTTTTAAGTGTCTGTGTATGCTGCCAGTAACTGGATGCTCCAATATGCCTCTGAATATGTCTTGGCAGCCATATGAACCACTTGGCTGCTGAGTGGGAGAAGAGCAGAGGAGTAGGAGGGAGAGAAGATGGGAGGCCTGACCTTGCAGATGATTCAGTCAATGGAGTAATCGCAACTATTCCTCCGAGCCTGCACTACAAACAGGAGGTTACCAACAAGCCTGCGCTCACTCCTGCTCTCCCTTTTTCTTCTTCACGTCTTCATCTGTCTCCTTTCGCGCGTCTGTCGGTTTCACACGCTCGTTTATTTTGTATTTATCTAGGGCAGAATGAGACTGGACCTGGTGTGTGTGAGAAAAAGTGGCTTGGTTTGTATGCAAGTGTGTGTGTGTGAGAGAGAGAGGGTTTTTTAGCTCTGACACAGCAGCTGTTTTAACTGACGTTTCCATGAGCCAGGGAGGGGGTTCAATTGCCTGCAATATCTTATGAATTATTTTTCCTCCTCATATGCAAATTTGATAATATCCCATAATGCACGTTTATTATCTGTGTTGTGTAATTAATGTTTGTGCGCCACGCCTGTGACACACAGATTCTTCCTGTAAAGCTATTGTTTCGAGGGATTTTTTTTTTTTTTTTATCCTGGGAGAAATGAGAAATACATTGTTAATGTTTCATTGTATTTTTATGACCATCCCTCATTGTGTTTTATTATCCACAATATGGTACTATGGCGGAGAAAAAAAAAAAAAAAAAGATTAATATGTAAGCACAGCACAATTTTCCTTTTTTACAACTGTGTATCATTAAGAACTGTTTCTGTCGTTCTCTGTACATACAATAAAAAAAAAACTTTTTCAGTGAATAAATCGAGCGCAGTTTCCAAGTCTTGTAACAGTAATTTCCCTCGATTGTGCTGCTTTAACATTCGCAGATCATTTCTCTACGCGACGACACGCCCGCGAAATAAGATGCAGAACTGGAGTCAAGTAATGAATATCTCTTGCTGCAACGAAGCTGCGTTTTTTTTGGATGTGAATGCAAAATGAAACACGGCTTGTTGATCTGGTCTTTGTCTCCATTACAATTAAAAATGTGGCGATTGCGTGACAAACGTGTGTTTAGTTAAAATAAGAAGACATGTTAAACAAAATCTTGTCTTCAGTCATCTGGCGCCCAGATCCTTCCTCATGCCTTTTAAAGCTAGAAATAAAATAAAGTCATACAAGAATCAGGATTTTCCTAACATAACTGGATGAATGGTAAAAAATAAATAAAATAATAATAATAATAAAAATGTGTCTCCCACATTTGTTGAAGTGGCGAGGAAAAAGTCAGATAAAAACCCTTCCTCCTCGTCTCTCCATCTCTTCAATCTTCCCTCTTGATAGGCCGCAGTCAAAGCCTGGCCGGGAGGTTTTGCCTTGAGCTGGCCCAACTTCTAATAACATCCTGAGATGACTTCTGCAGTAATAAAGACAATAGTCAGATTTATGATGTTCAGTCCCGAGGGGGGAAAGGCATGTTTGAGAATTTGCTGGTGCTGGCAGTGCATCACAGAACTCCTGCCAAATCTGTCTCATCCTGAGGAAGGGAGAGGCCTTTGAAAGACTCCGTATGGTCTGAGTGGAAATATTCTAGAGAGCACATGCATCAGGGTTAAAGACACCCACACATCTATATAACACCTTCGGGAATGAGGGTAAAAGTAAGGTTAAGAAGGAGAAGAGACCAAAGCAGGAACATTTGCCCAAGTGTTCGCCACGAGCAAGGTCTCAGCTTTCACCCCGTTACATGCAGAGAGCTTTTATAGATCAGCTATATTTATCAGAGTTCTCTGTATGAAACGATTCATTTTCCAGCACATGCAGATTATATTCCTGTTCTCTTTGTAAAAAGGTGGTCAGTCTTTATTAGAATATGCAAATGTTTCAGGCTAAGGTGGAGCTCGGCTTGTTAGGTTTTTAGGAATTTAGGTTCATCTAAACATAATCATTCATCAATGTGTTGTGTTAGAATTATTGACTCGAAGTTACTTTCACTCACACATCTTTATGACTTCAGCAGGGTCTGTGGTTGACTATTTTCAAAGGAGAATAACCAATAATTGTCACAGAGGCGACTGTTAATAAATGCATGATTAAGTATGTATTAATCCAAAACAAAGGTGTTTAGTAAATATTAAACAATTACATAATAGGCAATTAATGTGTTTGTAATTTTATTCTTACTTATAAATGTCTTATAATCTCATAATAAATGTGTATATTTTGTGATTACTAACACTTATATAGTCTTAATAATGTTAACAAGCATCATCAAGTACTACCTATAGAGTGGTGTAGAGATGACGTGTTTCAGTAACCAGAAGTTAGCGTCGCTGTTGCTAGACAATCGCTACACATGTTCTCTATAAATTGATCAATGTACAAGTTGTGAAGTTAGAGTCAGAATGTTTTGCAGCTGAGGTCCATCTGCAATAGTGACTAATGAGTAGATGAGTCTCTGTGTTCGGCATGATGGGATTTCATTACCGTGTCAGCCTCTGTAGTTGCATTAAGCCATCGCCATTTTTAGGACCCGAGTGCTATAGAATTAAATTGCGGCAACTTAAATGATGTATTTTATGTCGTAGAACAAAATGTGCAAATATCTTGAGCCCACAGTAGCCTCAGACCTTGTGTCCAGCAAACCAGTTAAAAAAAAAAACCTCATGCACTTTGAGACAAGGCAACTAGACGTGCAAGAATGCTAACCGGTGTCCAGGTTTTAGGACTACAAACTACACCACTCAATTACCAGATGCTTAATACTGTACAAGGACCTTGATATAAAGCATAACTGTAGATGCTGATAGATATTGGGTTAAATAGTGCCAGAAGAATATGGTCCTCAAGGCTTAAAAATTCCACTTGGGACTACAGATAACATATACTGTGGAAAAACAATAGCTTTTATAGGCAATAAAAGGTTGATTCTGTGGCTATATTTCATGTGGAAATGTGTGGACGGGATGTTCTCGTGTGTGGTAACGTCTTCACTACAAACTGACATCACGCACATAAATCCAGACGGCATGTCCACAGAGGTAATGTAAAGCCATCAAAGCGCGATAGGTTTCATTCTCAGCGCGATACACAACGCAGCATGTAACCTAGCGGGCGCTCCTCTGTATCGGCTCGCAGCTTTAACACTTGGAGGCCTGAGGGGAACAGTAAAGCTGTCTGTGGGCCCGCTCCGTCCCATCATTACTCACACTGGAGGAGCTCCGCTGACTCTTTAATATCCCCCTTTTGCATTCCCGCCATCATAATGCTCCATAATGAAAACCTTCAGCGATTTCCAGTCATCAACAGCAGGCTCTGTTTGATTTCATCGCTCCACTCTGTCCCCCTGACCCTGTCAGGCCGGACCAATAGACCCCTGTGTTGGCCAGTGCAAGTGTGTTGATATGAGAAGCAGATGGAGTTCGTGCGAACTGCCAGTAGATAAAAAAGCCAGTATCAAGGGATTTTTTTTTTTTTTTTTGTTACCCTCTCTTTAGCCTGTTGAGGCCCAAGTCGGAGTCAGCTGTTTCGGGTTGAAGAACCTGCTTCTCCCTCTGATCCCCGATCTGCTGCCCCACGGGGATTTCAAAAGAGGAGGCTGAGGCTGTTGTAGGAAAAAAAAAACTGTGCTCATAAATCTCGGCAGATGTGCAGGAAAAGCCAATTGTGGGGAGGCTGACGTTAACGCACACACACACACACACACACACACACACACAAACTTATACCTGGGGGTTCTTCACTACAGCTTTGGGCTACATCTGGTGAGTGCGTGTTTCAGAGGAGAAGCTGGTCTCTATAATGTGGGGATGGAGGAGCGAGGAGGGCTAACATCTTTCACTCTCTGGACTGTTCAGTGTGTGTATGTGTGTGTCTGTGGCTTGGAGACAGAGAGAGTCACAGATTAATTTACTTCCTGAAAGGAAGACCAGAGGAAAAACTGAGGAAAAGAAAAAAAAGAATCTGGTTCAGCCGGACGTTATGCAAAATTTTACAGCGTGAGATAAATGAGCATCATCAAACGTATTCAAGTTGTAGGATCACAGCGTGTTGCGAAGATAGAATGGACAAAATGAGCCAAGAAAGTAAGTATATAAGAATGACCCTGTCACACACCATTTGTATTCCATTTGATGTCCAAGTTTGATACTCCATCTACTTTTCTAATTTAGCTGCAAAGACGTGAGCCTGTGCAAAGGGATTGCATGGTTATGGCCTGAATATCCAAAATAAAAGATGCGTGTAGTTATCTCAAGACCCAAACCAGTCTTTAGACGTTTCAGATTGCTGTTTGCCAGGCTGCTCCCTTAGCCACCGGGTCACCCTGTGAGGAGATCACTGGTTTGCGTGGCTACTTGGCACATGTTAATCATCAACTGGAAGGTCATAGTGGCCCGCATCTACTGCACCATCTCCAATCCCAGTGGACACCATGAAATCAGATCGCCTTGAGGAAAAATCGGTCCCCCCCCCGACAAGGCCACCTCTTCCCTTGCCAATTGAACCTGAGGCCCTTTCCCACCCTGCCACCCACAGAGCGTCCACACGCTGCCTGGAAGCAGCTCCAGCCCTGAAGGCGCTGTGAGGAAAAGGACTTCCTCACAAACGAGGAGAGAGAGATGACAAGCGAACACATGTGCTGTGAGTAAGCCCCCCCCCGTGAAAAAGCTCGGGCTCTTCGTCTCGAGCGTTTTTATTTACACTGCAGTGGGATCTGAGGTCGCCGTGAAACCTGCAACAAAGCACATGAAACGCTCTTTGGGGTTTCTGCTTCTGCTATGATACGACTTCATTACGCAGAAAAATGGTTTCATTACGCCGCGTCTCCCCTCTGAAGCCTCAGAACTGTTTCTCAGATAGCTACTTCACTCTGGTGCAATTTAGGCTTGTAAAATACGGGCGGCGGTGTTTGTTCTCGCGACACGCTGTTGTCGTGCGGCGATACACGGGGACGGGCAGGCGGGCTAGTGTATGAGATGTTGTGGAAAACAGAAGCTCGTGGGCAAAACTGAGGGGAATTCCCCTGGTGAGCTGCACTGAAGGTAATGGGACCTGTCATATCCCACACTCACACACATCTGTGCTCACGCTATGGGGAGCATTCAGGACCTTTCAGTTTTCAAGAGCTGGGTTGAAAACAGGAAGCATTCTGAGGGATGTTTGATTGGCGTTTTTTTTTTTTATAACAGAGCCTTTGATTCCTCAGAAAAGTCTCTGTCCGGCATGAGGCACCATCTACCCTCCACTGCTTTATGCGAGTTATGGCAGAGACGGCACAAGTTCACCGCAAAGACAAGCTGATTTATGGCTGCCCCCTCAGCGAAAATATAATTAAATGTAACCGACAAGCACGATTTCATCCTGTTTTTCGTGTGCGGACAAGGAATCACACTTGACCAGCTTTGAAATGGTAATGCATTGTTTGAAGTGTTCTGGTAAACAAAGCAGCGCGATGGATGCAAATATGTGCTGCCGTTTTGATCTCGTAATAATCTCTTCCCTCCGAATTCAAGTTGTTTCTGTGTTTTTCTACATCAAATAAATTATAATGAAAAAAAAAAAAGATTCTACTTGTGCGATAGCATCTGTAATTAGCGTTTCTTGCCGACTTCCACTTCATCCACCTTTAACTGTGGAGATGATGGCGATTTGGTTAAAGGGTTTCAGCCCTCTGACACGACACACAGCATTGTTGTCTTGCAAAACAATACCGCGACGACTTTGGAGCCGTCCGCGTGTCTCATATGCCATGAATGCACCATGCTGTCATTTATTTTGACATTTCATTCTTTTGTCCCGACACGCACACGCGTTTGATCCGCGTGTACCTGTTCTGTCTCACTTTCCCGGGGAATAAAAGGCACGGCACTCCACCGTTGCTCCGCATTTATGGATTTATCTGGAACATCCCAGGCTGCACTTTTTTTGCTGAGGGGAAGAGAATGGCTCCGGCAAAGCGTCTCTGTTGAAAATCTACATGGGAATAAATCCCATAATCTCTCCCAAGTTTGCACACTAGACTGGCTGAGAGCAATTACACTGACAAAGAAAAGCATCTTTTTTTTTCCTCCCCTCTTCCTCCTCCCTGCCTTCTACCATCCTCTCAGCCTCGTGTCAAATTAATCCTCTGAACTTTCCTAAAGATCTTCGTCTATTCCCTT
This sequence comes from Acanthopagrus latus, assembly GCF_904848185.1. NCBI lineage: Eukaryota > Metazoa > Chordata > Actinopteri > Spariformes > Sparidae > Acanthopagrus > Acanthopagrus latus. Next base: position 6,589,439 of record NC_051057.1, on the reverse strand, counting down.
TTTTCTGCCTGTGAGTGCCACCCCCACCCCCCCTTGTCTTCTTTGTCTGGCACTCAGGAGAGGAGATTGCCTTCCGATTGAGACAGCTGTCAAGAATTCCCAATGTCTCCAATGCGCGTTCTCCCCCCTTTGTTCTACCTGACCCCCGCATCTCCCAACCCCATTCCCAGAGAGAGTGAGGGAGCAACGGAGAGGGCTTATCTTCTCTCCGTGGGATCCACACAGGTGCTGAGTGATGGGAGGCTGGGAGGGTGTGGGTGGGGGTCCAACAGGAGGAAGAGGGAGGCAAGGGTGGGTGGGGGTAGGAGGGGGAGGAGTAAGAGCGGATTAAACAGAGCTAGGATGGCGTTGCTTCTGACAAGCAGGGGAAGGAGGGGCGGGGCAGGGCTGCTGCTGGTGATTATTTAACGATGGTCGAGGTGGGGGAATGGGAGCCTGACACCTGTGGGGGAGTACACAGCGAGGGGGGGACCCTGCGAGAAAAGGGGGTGACCATCTGTTGCAGTCACAGGCGATGGAGACGAGAGGGAGCCTTCAACCCAGTCCAAAAATGTTAATGGCGTACCGATGATGCATATCAAACGCACATCTGCGCGCCGAGCGGCGCTCTCTTCCTGACTCCAAACCTGCTCCCTCTTGCTTTTTTCAATGTTTTTCTGCATATTGGCGATTAACATCATCGCCTTGGGTTGTTTTATTTATTTATTTTTTTTCCTCCGTGTGATGCCAAAGTTTCATTATTGTTTCATTATTGTATTATTGATTCTTGCTTTAATTGACCTGGTAGTACAAATGCCCCCAAACCAAACAATCCATACTCTAAGTGACTCTGATTTGATTTTTGCTTTGTTTCTGTTTTAAACATTAATCTGAATTTGATTGTGGGTGCAGCGGAGCAAGGATGATGAATTGTTTGTTTCATAACAGCTGCTGTACGGCAAGGTTGCAGGACGTATGAGGAGAACAACCAGGCCCAACATACTGTACAGGATCTAATTGTTAGGTATGAGAGTAAAGTTGGCTTCTTAAAACTTTTGCATGCTCTGTGTACTGCAGCATTAATAACGTTGCCCACAAGCACAGACGCATCAAGAAAATCTTAAGCTGAAAAGGAGGAAAAAGTCTCCCACAAAAATAAATGAAAACCTTAATTTCTTGGCCCATTGTTTAAAGTTCTGCATCTTTCAAATAACTCACCTTTCATGAACTCAAGTTTCATTTGTACCTTGTTTTCCTCAAGAGTTTCTGTTCATGAAGTGGAGTCATAAAGATCTCGGATAAGCCCAAATTTATTACTCCGGTTGTAATATTTTAGATGTTGAGCCTCGCAAATGCCTCTTCGGCTTACTTTGCTACTTTATTTATTTTTGCCTCTGCTTGCATCCAATTACGTTTTCCTATCCACTTAGTGTTTAATCCCTTCACTCTGCACCCTGCCAGAACACATATTTACAGCGTAACTGTACACAAGGGCGGATTGGTCCATCAACTTTGTTTTGGACCGACCTTTCCAACACGTTACGGGCTCGGTGCTATGATACAACACCACATGTGGTTCCCATCCCACTGACGACCTGTGCCGGCTGCCTTCTTCCACTGTGACAGTGAGTATCTTTAATGGTGACGGTGTTTTGTTTTTCCTGTCTCTGGGGAGAGATAATGGGGGAGCGCTCCCCCTCCGAGGCGAACGGGGCCAGAAGAGGCTCTGTAAACATGGGGGAATGAAGATTAATCACACACTGGAGATGGTGTTCCCACTTTAATAATCAGTATTGATTACTGTCACCTTACATCTGCACCAACAGCTGCTGTGAGGGGGGCCCGTCGCCCGGGGCTGGTCCACCTCACACTTCCAACTGTTAAATCATTGCGTATTCAGTGGAGAATAGTGGGGTTAGCGTGAAATACACACCCATAAATATTGTCTATTGAACAGCAACAACAACAAAAAAAAAAATGTTCAAGCTTACTTTGGCTTTATCACCGCACATTGCAGGCCAAGCTTAATCTCAGGAACATGAATGGTTATTTTTAAAAGCTGAAGTTAAATCCCACTGGTCTCTCTTGCCCTTGAATATTGAATTTGGCATTTTGTTGCCAAAGTATCAGACTAACTTCTCTTCCCAATGAGCCTTTGCAATAACAATGAAACAACCATTGCATTTTGCATAGAAAATATGTGTATAATTTCCAAAAACATACCTTCCCCATGTGTGATTTTCTAAATGTGCAGCAGTAGTCGGATGAAAGTTGTGTGCTGACTGTATAAAATAGGGGACAGAGCCACCGTGATGTCACCAATAGGTTTCTGAAGAGCCGAGATGAATCTCAAAGAGGTTGGTACCAGCTGTCGCCACCGTGGCGCTGCCTGACCCCACCTAAATAACCAGCTAATCAAAAATGGGTGGTCTGTCTGGAAGCTGCCTGGTTGGCTAAGGCTAAAAAGTGATCTACCCAAACTGACCATACATTGTATATTGGCTGCAAGATAGCGAGCGACAACTTGCACACTCACCAGATACTCCGTTCTTTGTTATCCTGTTGAGTCTTTTCCTTTCTTCACCTCTTCTCTGTTCAGTCATTAAGTTGCTTAAGTAACCTTAGATACATCCCCCACCGTCTCACTTTTGCAGCCAGCCCCAAGTGGCCATTCGAGTTACTGCAGTTTTTGGGATTTCCGCATTGGCCTCAGTTGGTGCTTGGATACAGCTTTGATTGAAAATTGTTTTACTCTGCTGGGGACAAGCCAGTTTATTCACAACATATTTGAGATGTTTGGTATCCTGCCAGACTTAATCACAATTCCTTTGTTTCAATTTAAAGTAATTAAGGCTCCCTGTAAACTTTAAGACTCAAACTTCTCGTAGCCACGTCAGATTTGTCAGTGAAACACGAAAGAAAGCACAGAGGCGGAAACTGATATCCCTTGACAGCTACACCACGCCATTCAAAATTAATTTCAATCAGTCTGTTCAGGGTTTTCATAAACAACAACAACAACAACAAATAGCTTCTACAGGCTTTGTGTGTATGATCTTTTTTGTAAGAGGCAGCAGTTCCCCTGTGTTGGGCTCCATTTTCACAGCTCTAACGAGTGACAGCGTGTTGTGTGATGTGAATTCCTTTTTTTCGTGCATCACAGCGGCGTTTCAGTGTGCCGAGTGTTCAGCTCGGAGGCAGCGCACCACTTTACTTGACAAACCCCAGTCTGTCACTCCTGATGTAGTTTCGAACCAGTTCTTGACCCGATGTAACCTTTAAAATTCAATCCAATGGCTCCCTGATTATATTATATATCAAGATGCTGTTTGGTTGCTTGTGATGACTGCACAACCAGCTGAAGGACTTCAGTTCCCTCCTGAGAGAAACTTCAATCAACTGTTTTGATCCTCACCAAGTGTTCATAAAGCACGAGATGATAGATGGTATGACTGATCATTTTTGAACCAGCAAATTAGCAAAACACCGGAATAAATGTTGGCAATGTACATATTTCAATCTATCTCTCCTTTAGGCTAATTTCTCAGTTGTATGTTCCCTCTACACAGTGCTCATGGTGTTGCTAGATTTTAGGCAGAAAACCAACTTGGTGAGGGTTGGCAGCAGTCTCCAGCCTGGTAACTGCCCCATCAAGAATTACAAAACAACACTTGCAAATGTTTTAACACCTACTCCTACAGTGGTCATTGGCTTGATAACCACCTCATGAGAAACGTCCACTGGTGTCACACTTACAAATGTTGAAATGCATCGGTAACTGTTTCATCAGAGCTGCTCAGTCCCTACACGCTTAAAAATGTGGTCTCACTGGTCTCAATGCAGTTAAGAACAGCCGTGTTTGACTTATCTCATTAGGAATGTTCAGCAGCTCCATGCTTTCAATTGTAAAAACACAGTCTGGAGCCGTGTTCTTTGTCATGGTATGCACAAGGAATGTCCAGTGGTTTAATGCTTACAAATTGTTGCAGTACTGACAGTAAAATGCTTACAAACCAGCCCTAACCTACATACAAATACAAACAAAAAATATGTACATCAACAGGGAAAGCCCAATGGAAATGAACATATCTGTTGCATATGTGTTTTTTAGATCTTATAATAAAAGAGGAAAATTGGGAAGATAAAAGCATCGGTTCGTGTCTTCATCCCTCCAAACTTCCACCTGTGTTTTTCAGGAAACTGAACGGCACTGAACCAAAAATAATTTGTTGCTGGGGTACTTACCCTGTTGAGACCCATAACACATGGACGGAGATCTAGGCATGCTGAGGACTGACAAAGAATTTAAATCGTTGTTTAAGTGGTGCTCTGCTTTATTGTCCGAGCCTGGTGAAGTTCCACTGTGCTTTATTCTGCTTCCTGGAATTCTTTCATCAGTGCAGCTTTGCCTTGGATGTTCTGTAAATGTGACTGAGGCCCACGGAAATCTCATATTTCACATGTGCATTTCTGTGTTTCAATGTTTGAAATGTACTGTGTTATTAATTCAGAGTATTGCAGCAGTTTTTTTTCCCTCTCTCCTGCAGATGTTTGGATGGATTGGAGGGCTGACAAAAAGGCTATTCATTCCCCTCTGCTGAAGTTGGTATTAATCCCTCCTCCTTGCTTTCTGAATAAATAACACTTTCTTTTCAGGCAGTCATGGGACATGAGAACACACACGCTGAAGGATTTACCATAACACACCCCAAAAAACATTGTGCGTGGTGATACATGAAATAAACCCGAAATGAAGAAATAAATAAAGACTTCAATAATACCTGACCTCTTACCTTAGGCTGAGGCGTGCTGTTGTGAAGGGGGCTTGCACAGACACGGGCTCATGGGTAATGAGAACAGAACTGCGCTGGGGTTTCTCTGAATGAGAACATAGAGCACTGTGACCCCAAGACTGCCTTTCTCCATCTCCGGGGCCTGGGGCAGGAAGGCTGGGAGATTGAGAGCCAGTAGGGACCATTTGATTGGCGTCTGCACCGTGTCAATCTGAGCTCATACAGCAAAGCCGATGTGGTATATAACCAGTCCAGTGCAACAGAAGTAAAGCTGAACATAGGAGTCGTAAATATGTTATGTTGAAGATAACAGAAATTAGGCTTTAGGTGAAAGGCAATCGATCGGAAACGTATCGGCTGAAAATTAACAGGTGAACTTAGCGACTGCAGCTGAGATCGTTGTTCTTGGCAACGAGGAGTGCAGCACTTTGTCTCCGACTTATTGTGCCGGAATAATTGCACAATCATGTTGTCATCTGTAAGTACAAGCCTACACGCTTGGCCATGGTCCATTAAAACTATTCAAAGCTCTACACCTCTCAGATAATTATGTGGCGAAACAACAGATCAATAAAACCATTTATTCGGAATGGTCTTTAAAGTGGAGTTCATTCATGCATTTTTGTAAACATCACGGGACAGAGAGCAGAGTGTAAGATGTGATGATTGTTGCAACGTGTGGACAGTAATGATGATGAACTCTTGGCCCGCTCTACATGCGCTCTCTGAATGTGAGCCATTATTCATGTGGTCAGACATTGATACAGATGCACTCGCAGGAGAGTCTTTTAGGGCATTTACCTGCATAGACCAGCGTGCTCTCACTCCCAGCTCGTCAAATCAGCAGCCTTGACAGTGGCCTTTAGGTTAACCCTAACCCTTACATAAAAATGTAAATTAACTTACTTATGCTACTGTGGCGCCATGCTAATTTGTTTATATGGGTTTATTACATTTATTTCAGTGTTCTGATGTGGACCTTTAAATGTACTGCTGCTGTTTATCTTTGTATGGTTAATGTGGTAAATTATAACTAAATGTCCCGAAAGGCTTTGAACTCCTCAGGGTTCTTTTATTTGGTATCTCATTTGTTTGGGCAGGTGTCAATCATTTTCTTCGTTTTTGGGGATTAACCTGTCAGATTGTTAGAGGGGCGGGACTAGAAAAAAAGCGATGGGAATGAGGAGAAGCGGAAAAAAATGTAAAGTCCAAGCTAACTTTGGAATAACTTTATGAAAAGTATTATTTGCCGTTATCAACAATGTTTGCTTATTGTGTTAAAAGTGTAACCGAGTGTGTTATAGGAGTGAGTGCTCCTTAATGGTGCAAGCTACAGACCACCATGATTGTTGCTAGTGATTAGCATCGGCCGGTGCAGGACTAAGCTTCGGGACAGGTCTCTGGTCACATCGCTGCCTCTGGGAATTGCAGGATCTCGTTTCTGTGGTTCGGGTGTGAGTATCCTGACCTGGTTTCAAGTGGATTTCTATATGAGCTCCCCAGGGTTTTACTGTTTTGAAGGTTTCTAATGTGTATATGAGTGTATATCTTTGTTATTTGCCACAAAGGAAAAATATGAGCCACAAGGTTTAGACATTCAACATGTGTATTATTTCTAAATCCTTGTTTGAAGGTATACATGCTGATGATGTGTATACTGAATAAGAGCTATAGTTATGGTTAAAGTAAACGGCATGGGAAAATGAATGCTCAATAACAGTGTACTTGCAATAAATAAACTAATTTTCAAGGTGTGTTGATTATTGTTAAACATCCTAAATTATTCTTTTTAGTACCTCTTACCAGTTTGCTGCCCTGCAGTCTGATCTCCACACGACATAACTTAAAAACTTTAAAACAAATGTTGACCCTTGGTCCCACACAGGACTCATCTCCTTAGGGGAAGTCCTGTGTAGCCAACCACGCTATCCCACTGTTGCCAAGACCTCAGTAAGGAAAGTCCTAAAAGTCACTAGAAGTCGCTAAATGACGTCATTACCTAATCTGTAAATTTGCCATGTGCTGCATGTTATTGTAATGGGCGACTATGGGAATGCTCGCTAAATATAGCGTCAAAGTCGCTGGGTTCACCCTTAGGCTCTGTCTTGTTCTTTATACTAGATCACTAGATGGGAGCTGCCAAAAGTGATGCTAGATGTGTAGCTACAGCATCAAACTTAGGGTAACTGGCCAGGCTGCAATATTTGACGCACTGGGAGAGAGAACAGGCTGGCGAAGAAATGCAGCTATTCTCCCTGCTGTGTTAAAACTTGCGTTGAATTGTTATTTCTTAAAAGCACACGCATGGATGGGATATCTTCGGGGAAACAAACAAAAACAAAACTATTGGCACCATGCTGTTTTTGCACTTCAATCCTTTGTACTGACTTGACTGATTGGACTGAGATCTGAATGGGTTCCTCTGAGAACAAAAAAAAAAAAAAAACACAGCAGATCTGAGCTTACGCACTGTGCTTTGAATAGAAGATCACAAAGTAAAGATAAAATAAGATAAATTCAATAAAATATGTTATTTTCTTTCAACTAGTTCTTTTACCTGCCTGTCCTCACATAAGATGTTTTCTTTTGGTCTAATGCAGATAACCTATTAGATGTTAACTGTTTCTTATACAACGAGTAAAAAAGCTGAGGTGCTGTCAGTTTTAAAATTGCTCCTCCCTTCCTTCATTTACTGGTCGAGGGTACAATGACGGGTTACGCTGCCATAAATTTGATTAAGTCTGCTATTATACGTATCGGAAATGTATCTCTGTCAGGTCAGCGCTCCTGACAGTGATGGCTCGTCTTGCTTGGTTTTCAAGGTGTGAAATACTAGATGACTGCCGTCAAAACTGGAATGTGACACGGGAGAAAAGAGGGTGGAGAAACAGCAGCGCAAGTGTGTAATTTTGCTCTGCTTATCTCTGTTAATAATCGTCCCTGTATGGATGTATGGAAATGTGCTCCTCAAGTGTCAGAAAGATCTATCAGCATGTCTAATGGAGACACTGGTCAATGAAAAATGCATTAGCTGATTCAGATAAGAGAGGGGGAGGGCGCAACATCAGCCTTCGCACTTAGAATTATTTATGGTGATGTCTCTGTGGAGCTGAGCGGTCATTGTGATTCATTTTTCACATTTTGAATGACCCGCATCAACTTTGACAGAGAAACTTTCAAGTAAGATACTTTTTTTTTTTTTTTTACAAAAAGTTGATTCTCAAGTTGGCTTTGCCATCAAGTTCTGTTGGCTGCACTGACACTGTTGTCACTGAGTGAGTGAGTGATGTTCCTCAGTTTCGTGCAGGGTGTTTTTTTAACACTTGGGGAGGCGTGTCTTCATCTTCATCACGACTCTTGTTGGGATTCTTTGATATCACCCACCTGCATTCACTCAGTCAGGATTGGGTGCCAGCCCTTGCTAAGTAAATTTATGTGACTCTGGAAAAGAAAGTCAACAAGTAAGCCTGCGGCACTCTTCATAATATGAAGAAAATGAAACCAATAGGAATTACTGTTTTTTTTTTTTTCTTTTTTCTTTTAAATTTTGCTAATCATCGCAGTTGCTTAAATGCAGTTGTATGCATTATATGACATGGATGATTCATCTACAGGAAAGGAAATGAGAGGGTGGACTTATGGAAAATATGAGCCAGATACAGCCTCTGTTTATAACCATCTGTGTCTTGCCTGCTAGTTTCTCTCCTGTTGGTACAATGCCCCGTTGTGGCTGCCTGTGTGTGTGTGTGTGTATGTTGATGCTATTGAGGTTGGATCATATAATGTGTCTTGTTTGCCTGACCGTTGAAGCTGTTGTGTCATAGATGCTTTCTACATGGACACAGTCAGGAGCCATGCAGCCTGCAGGGTTTTGAATAATTTGCCCCAGTTTGTAATTTGTTGGTTTTCAGTCACCTGTTCACTGTGTGATGTTTAACTTGCAGTCTGTTGTTGTTTTCCAAGCATACCAATAAGTGTGTGAGTGATTTTTATAACATGTGACACTTATTGATATGAACATGTAGAAATGTGAATGTCTTTAACATTCAGTCATTTCACTATTCAGGACTGATCTCTACCTGCTTCAGAATATAAGCTTTGTAGCACTGTATACTGTATATTCTTCATTATAGCATGATACATGAGACAGGAGCAGTCATTTGTCTATCTGCATTGTTTCTTATTAATGTTAACATTTGTATCATGTTTAAAAAAATCCATATACATTAACATGACTGAAAATCCACAAGGGATTACAAGCAGCATTTTAGGTGTGCTCACTTTTTGTTCACCCCCACATAAAGTGGTTCAACTGTTCAATTATGTGTTAACTGGAGTTATCTTCTACTTGGAGCAAAGACAGCCTTATACTGAATTCACGGCTTAATAAGAAAGCTGATTATCCCTGTGGCCTTGGGCAGTGACATCAATGAGTGAATCAGTTTTGATTAGATACTTACATAAATTGAAACTAGGATCTTTAAAGAGGTTAAATTATGCTTTTTGTGGTTTTTGGCCTTCCTTTATTGTGTTGTGTTTTGTAAAAATGCTGCAACGTGAAAAGTCCACGCCAAAACAATAACTTACCATTCTGAAATATCCTGCATCAGTCTTGGTTGCGTGGGTGGTTCAGTTTGTTCAGCCTGTGTTTCGGTATTAGAATCAGGCTCGATCATGTACAAGCCGTAGTACCATTATTTTGGATCACATTGCCTTTCTTGGCGTGACCCTCCCTACTCTGCCTCTGATTGGCTACATCCTGCCCGTTAAGTAATGCACACTTACTAAAGATTGAACAGAGCTGTGATGTCTCACCACCATTATGTTTTAAAGCCAAGTATGTAAACCTATTCAACTAGTACTAACAAATGAAAGCATGAACCTGAAATTTAGCATCATTTGAGCTCTTGGAGTAATTACCAAACCACATAACATCATAAAACGTTCCAGGTTTCTCTGTAGCAGTGAGAGCTAACTAGTAATTGCCAGTAGCTTTTAAAGAAGTTGGGGGATTAATGTGTCTTCATGTTCGCACATCGACGTGTTTTCATAACAATCGGGACCCCCCCCCAAAAAAAAAAAAAAAATCAAATAATATATGATTATCCTTTAAATGTAGGAAAGCTTTATTACTGAGCTAACTGAAATTAAGGCAGTTCATAATCATGGCTGTGGGCTGACACATTACTGAGACTGTCAGTCCTGATGAGATACTTATATAAATTAAATACATGAGTTATGTTTAGGGCTAGGATTATGACAATAATTATCAGACTAATGATCAAAAGTTCCAGTGTCCTCTGTAGCCACTTTAAGAACAAGCTAATGGCCAATACCTTTTAAAGCAGTATAAGGATTAGCATTCGTCTGCCTCTTTGCACAGAGTAATCCGCAGATAGGTGAGGGTGATCGGATTGTATCACTCAGCCTGAGTAATCCACTTCACTTGTTCCTTATAATAATTTTTAGCAGGTAATCAGCAATTTGCAATGGGTTATCTTTTGATAGTAACCTTGCCAACCCTATTAATCTATTACGATTCACCCGCTATGTAATTTCATATTAAACTGGGTGACAATTCATTAGGTGGCTTCGGTGGCTCCCGAGTGCTGCAATTACAGCCCATAGTGGAGGGCCCTGACCCTGGAATGGGCCTGCAGTCACGACGACCAGCAACGCTAATGGAAGTGGAGGAGTGAGGGGACAAGATGGCTGTCATACTCTCAACAAAGGGCCTGACCACACTGACAGGTGAGGATGGGCCTCTTGTAATTATTTAGCAAGGACACGGGCTGGAACATTAGGAGTGACCAGAGGAAATGGAGATCAGACGGAAAGTGAAATAGGCGCAGGAGTGCTGAGGTTGAGTGCTTTTGGAATGTGTCTCAGATGGTACATCTTAACAGCCAGACTTTTCTTTTTGCCTGGGGGTACAGTATTTTAAAGCAGAGTAATATTTAAAATGACTTTCAAAAATAACAGCCACATGCCTTGAAAGCCAAGATAAATGAGGCAAGTTTTATAGCCCAATGAGATTAAGACATTACACCATCTTATGTGTGATAATTTACTTTTAAGTATAGCAATACTCCATGAAGCCAGTATGTCATGAGTTTTTTTTTTTTTTTTAATGCGGATTACAGCCTTTAATTTGAACATCTGAAAATGTTCTCAGCATTTTTCTTCTCTGTTTTCACAGCTGCATGGCCACACAGTGATGTGTTTTACTCCCTCAAATTGAGTGAGACCAGTGTTTGGAGTAGAGAATCTAATTCTTCAGTGATGAATTGCCTTCTTATGGAATTTAATAAACAGGAATGTTGATACAGAATATTGGAGTTGTCATAATGTGAGAGTCTGTCTTGTTTTTATCACAATGGTATGCGGTTTATTGATAGTGTTTGAAATTCATGTGTAGAACATCTTTGAATCCATAGACATGGACGCAGATGCACAGATGTTTCCTTGCAGGATCAAGCATTCTCTCCTAAGTATTGAGGAAATGTGATGCAGCATAGTGTGGCAGTTGCAGTAGAAGCTACAAATTGTGGATTGTGTCTCATGGGTGGAATATAGATGACATCCTTGGCATTATTCCAAAGCCATAATGGAGTCAGACCCCTGGAACCCCACTGTGGTGGAAGGAAATGGCTCCATGCATTGTGAATATCATACCTCTCTAATCTGAATGTGATCTATGAGTCTCTTCTCGCTCTGGCTGCCAAGTTAATCAACAGGTTTCTTTTTTTTTTCTGAGGCTAATACCATCTCACAACAGTTATTTGGCTTAATGCAAGCGACTGTACTATCAGCAAACAGAAAACAGTTACAAACAACTACATGCTCTCTCTTTCAATATTTGTGAGATCAAAGATATTTTCAGACAAAAAAGAACTGCAAAATATGATGTATCTTACTGAGATAAGTCTATGATTGAGAAGTGAAACCTCAGAAAAGACAGGAAGAAATCTGCCAGTGCACATTGAGCATTCAAAGGTTGAGTATGTGAGATTTAGTAGATCGAGCAGTGTAGTTGCAGATTGCAGCCAACTGAATACTGCTCTTCCCACCCTCCCCTATGGTGGCTGCAAAGAACTTGAAAAAGAGTAAAAGGTAGTTTCTAGAGCCTGTGTTTGGCTTGTCCGTTCAGGGCTACTGTAGGGACATGCCAATGCAACATGGAGGCAACATGCTTCTCTTTTGCAGCCAGTATAGGGCAAATCACATCAGATCAAAAAACAATATAACGGTGCACACTAAGACACAATTGACACACAATTAGCTGACTTAACAGTTCTAAAATAGTTTCTAAAATTGTTCTATGAAAATGTATCTTCTTATCCGTTATAGTAAGCACTTGTAAATGCCTTTTTGTTTCAAATGTGCTGAATCAATAAACGTGCCTCTGCAAGATCAAGTTTCATAGGACTGATTTAGAATTGAATTTTCTCACTGAAGACAATAGTGTTGATTATTCATAAAACAAAGGCGCATATTTCTGAGAAAATGTCAGGCCACCCTGTCAAGAGAATAGCTTGAGAACAAGATGGCTGACTTCAGTCATATCGCTGATGGCAGCAGTTACTGACACAAGTTTATTTTCCACCAAAGTTTAATTATACTCAGGCAGGCACCCGTTGGGACAGACGTGTCACACCACTTCAGGGGGTGTTGAATCTCACAGGTTAAACTTAGAGCGAGAAGCGTGGGCTGCCACTCCACCTGCTATTCTCCATTACACACCGCAGAATGTATCAGAGAGCGAGAGATGGACACAATCTAAACAAACACAGACGAACAAACGCGCATTCTGTATACACAAACATTAACACAGACGTATGAAGAGATGGATTTGTCTGGGAGCTGGTGGGAGGCTGCGTCTCTTCGCTTTCAGTTCACTCAAAGATTGTCAGTGCTTAACATGCAGTGATGGAGAGGATGGGAAGTAATTGTCTTCCTTTCAGGCACCCCAGACCCCTGACAACTGCAGGAGAGGGACTGGAGGGGGGAGAGAAATGTGATGTGATGGAGACAATGACAGACACCACGCAGCCATGTTCCATTCCACTGTCAGGCAGATGCCATGTTTAAAGTCATAACCAAGCGTAACCCAGAAGTCTCTCCTGAACCCAACAGCGCTGGGACCTTGCAATCACTATTTATCATGTTTGTCAAATTCTACGCAAACAACACTTAACTTGTCATTCAGCTCTGTGAGGCTGTATGTAGGAACAGTGATGCAGTGTTATAGAAAAACCCAAAAGACATATTTGAGTTAAAGTAAAGCTATTGTGTTAAAAAAAAAACTAATTTGGTAAGAGTGAAAGTCACCTTTAAGAGACAATTCTCAGATTTTTTGGGTTATGTGAAACAGTGATTTTTAACAACAGATTGCTGATATATGGATGTTTGAAGATGTGATTCTTTGGCTCTGATGCAGCATTCAATCTGCAAAAAAAATGTAAAGCTGTCAAATAAATGTTCACATTAGGACATATACAGCGTTAAGCCAGATTGACAAGGTTGATAAAGAAGGGTGATGGGATGCCAGTCATCTATTAACAAGAGGGGAATAAGGGATAATAATGCTTTATTTCATTGTGATTACCATTTCCCCATGAGCACTGTATTACTTGTACATATTAGATTAAGGCTTTTGAATAAGTTCAGCAGATAACCATCAATGCCTTTTTTCGCTGAGACTATAGCCTCTTTAATTTCATTAGTTGTCAGGTCGGACTCGCACGTTCGTTTTATATATAAAAAAAAAAAAAAAAAATTTATTTATATATAAATATTTATATATATATATATATATATATATATATATATATATATATATATATATATATATATATATATATATATATATATGATCTTTGGATTTTTAGAAGGAATACCATCTGTATTAAGGGCAGTTAAGGAGTTCCTTTTAAAATTCCTCTAGTGCAAAAATGTAATTTGAGTTTCTTTCACCCTCTTCCAGGCACTTGGCTCTGGATCTTATGAAGGAAAACAATCAAGATAAATTTGATCCAGATGTAACTGGAAATCCTTCATTTGGAGCTCTTCTTCTGAAGTTAGGCTTTCTTTAGTAAGCAAAACTTCTAGTTTGTGTATTAATAATTTTTCTTGCGTATTGCTTTTCTTTTTTTGATTGTTACATTTTTTCCTATAATTACTGTCTAAGCTATCTTTGAGGAATTGTTCTGCTAGTCCTTTAAAAGAGTCATTGAATGCATTGCTGTCTGAAAGAGAAGTAGTAAGTTTCCAATTCCTCTTGCATTCCTGATGTCTTCTGGGTTGCACCTGGTTTCCAAAAATGTGTATATGGTCTGATAGTGGGACACAAAAGTGATTAACCTCATTCACAAATTGAAGGGCAGAGGAGGAAATTGCGAATATATCGTTTATTGATTTTAGGCTTAATTTGCTGTTGCACCAGGTGAATTATTTTGTCTTTGGGTAGGAAAAACCATCACGCATCGGTCAAAGAGAAGATGGAGCAGTGCAAAGAGATGAGGTCATTACTTTGAGAAGCTTGGTTTAGACTGGGAGGATATTTATCCATCATATCATCAGGAAATTCATTAAATTCTTGGTACTAGTTGGTTAGCTTTTAGTTTAGAAGTTAGTTAATTAAATAAAACCACATAGCAATGGGAGAATTAATATACATATATATATATATATATATATATATATATATATATATATATATATATATATATATATATATATATATATATATATATATATATATATATATATATATATATATATATATATATATATATGTAGCACTGTCTTGTTTAATTATCATTATAATCCATCTCCCACTACTGTTCGTACCAGGGCTAAAATGAGCTGTGTTACCCCATTGTGTTTTCCAGAATTCTGTATCAGCTTCATCATACTGTGTTCCCTGAAGTAAACTTAAATCAGCCTAACTTCTTTTGCACAACAAGAGGACTGCCTTCTTGCTGATATTCCTGAAACCTCTGACATTTAAAGATGTGGCTTAAAGAGACTTAAACGTGAAAACCAAAAAACTGTAAATCCACCAAGAATGGTGATAAACAACCATTTTAACTAGCAAAACACAGAAAAGACAGTTTCGTTGCCCTATTAACTCTTGATATACCAGGCAAGGATAGTATAGATGTAACATTAGTCAGAAGCTTTGAAAAAAGGATCAAGGGCTCTATAAGTGCACATGTTAATTAAGTGGGTTTCTACCCCTCCAATGGTTGAAATGCAGTTTACACTGTGATTAAAGTAGAGAAAAGGGGCTTAATATAGTAGTACAACATGAGTAAAAACAGGGTTAGTTTCTTCATTAAGTGAGCTGAAAAACCGCAACTGGACCCGGGGAGAAAAGCCCATTAAAAAAATGAACAAATAAAGCTTGTATATGCACTGATGACTTAGCATAGCATTACTCAGCTGAGATATATCCCTCAGTTCTTAGAGGTCCCATATTATACTGATTTTCATCAATTTCGCACAGCTGTCAGAGGTCCAACAGCTCTGTATTAGATACTCATTGCCCCAAACCCATCCGTGGTCCCGAACCCCAGCTCTATTCAGAGCAGTCTGTTTCTGTGCCTGCACCTTTAAATGCTAATGAGCTCCGTCTGTCAACGCCTACTTGGAGATCCCTGCTACGTCACTTTCGGGGAGAGGATTCCCCTCGTGTTAGCTGTAACATGCGCTAATGTTTATGGTGGATGGATGTGTGTATCGCTGTGGCTCGCGGAGGTTTTTTCATTCAACCGAACCAGTGTGACCCAGAATGGGACCCAGAAGGAGAGGCTCCTGAAGAAGTACAGACTCTGCGGCTGCAGCAGGACGTTTCAGAATGGTTAGTGTGCCTGAATAATGTTAGTTTGTTCGTATGTGTTGTTACATTTACTACCACAAAGCTGATGGCTAACAGCTAGCGAAAGTTGTGTTTGTCTCCAACACAGTCTCCAAACTCTTGGACACTGTTGTCTCTGTCTCCAGTCTGCAAATGTTTCCAGACTTTTTACTGTGACAACCAAGCTCCATCGTAATATCATTGACATTAAACTCACGTCAAACGCCATTACATAGCGGACCAAAGCGGAGCTAACTAGTTAGCCGATTTCCAGCTGACTTCACCATACTGGTAGACAACAATAAATACCGTAAATTACCAAATAATAGCCGGGGCATTTATTTGTTTCAGTCACCTAACAGACCAGGCGTTTATGTGGGACCAGGCGGCAATTTGGGACAGGCGTTTAATTCCTTCCTTACAAAAATCTTGCTCAGCAAAACTAGGAAAGTTTGAAATCAGTTAACATCTTCCATCTACTCTTGTTTGTATTGCATGTCTGAAGGTTGGTTGTTACAGGTGCTTGAAAAGTGTCTGGTGTAGGGCCACTGTTAGCTTTCTCCATTGTCGAGATGAACTTGTTCTGTCTTTTTTCCTTCTTCCCATTCAAGTTCATTCAAGCTCAGCAAATTCAAAAGAAACATTCTATGCTGCTTTGTTAATATCCAGAGTGACATTGTTGTTTAATCTTGAAACCTCCAGGTTATCGGACAGAGCCAAAAATACACTCCGTACTTCCTACACCTAAAACCCCATTTACGTGAGAGTGACATCACATTGAGGAAATTATAGGAGGAAGCAGGAAGTAGCCAGGACAAAGTTTTACTGAGGTCTTTGGGCACAGTGCGTTTGACCCTATCAGCTTTATTACTGCTGGTGGGACTGATAGACCCTTTTTCCACCACTCAAACTGAGTTGTACCGATTTGTTTTTCCATCTCCAGTTTTACTGTGCTGAGTTGAAATGAAACGTTTTTAATTTGATTAATTAGTGGAGCCATGCAGGCATCGAGCTCTTCTTTGGTTTAAGCCCCCCCTCCAAGCAGGTAGCTCAGTTGTGGTGGAAATGCAAAGGAAAAACAACATCAGATGGCAAAAGCAGCATTTTCAAGTTGACACCTGACATGTCTTGAGGAAGTCAATAAAAAAACTGAAGCATATCCTCTTCCACTGCAGTTTATTGGTGCAGGTGACACTGCTCAGGTGGTAGCCAATAACTACATCAGGATGTGTGAAATGTACTCCGTCTTCGCCCAGGCGAGCTGGATATAATTAGGAATGAGTGAAACGGTAATCCGAGGCTGCTGCAGGAAACAAGCCAGAACACAAGTTTTCACAGGTCTGAGGCGACGCATGTTGACATTTGATAGCCGGCGGCTAGTTGTGTTTAGGTAACCTAGCATAACAACATCAGGGAGAATCTGGATTTATGCTCAGTTTAAGCTATTTCTTTAGAAAAGTGATATTACAGCAAAGTGTGCAGCTAAGTCCATCAAGCTCATAATCATGTGAGACAGACAGGGGTTTGGACTAAAAGTAGGAGGCACCAGAGCCAATGAAACTTCTCCTCCAGTGATGCTGCTGAGCCCCTCTTCGTCCAGTCTTGGAGTCATGTGGAGGGCTTAAGGCTCGTTGCTGCATCTAAGCTTCCGCCACTGTTGATCTGTCGAAGAGCAACAAGACAGTCGCACTGAGAGAGAGAGAAGTGAGAGGGAGATAGAGGGGGGATGGCAGTAAGGGGGAGTAAGGCAGGATTAGGAAGATGGATTTGGATGCTGGTGTAGGGTTGCCAAACGGTGAGAATTAAGGCAAGTGAGATTTAGCGAGGCCTGAAAGCAGTCTTCTGCTGCTGCACCAGCTGAGGCCCCAAGTGGGAGGAAGACCCTCATCTAACCTCCAAACATCGTATGCCTCACCATTTTTATATGCAGTTTTTTAAAGCTTTGTGACTTAAGTGCGTGGAGCGGGTGCAAAATTTAATCCACGGGATTTGTATATTGACATAAAATTCTAATTGATAACATAATTTTTTAGCATGTCTATCTGTCATACCCGTGTCGCTTTTCTTAAATGAAACATTACATTTATGAATCATGCCCGAGTCTGAGTTAACGGCAGAAATAGAAACCTTGCATATCTGGCTACAGAAGAGTCCGGGCTGCAGGAGCTGCAGCAATAATTTAGGGGTTACCTTCCGCTGGCACGCAGCCACCTGCTTGGCAGCAGGTGAGAAACAGCAGTGTAAATGCTTCAGGGATTTTCTTTTTCTATTTGTGGTGACAAAAGGAAAGGAAGAGACAGCAATTTTTCCCAGCAACGTGTACTTTTATGAAAAACTCACTAAATAACAGATTACTTGAATTGCAGAACTAACGTGTTGCGTTACTTGTTGTACTTGTACTCTAATGGGTTACTTGGTAACAGCACAACGTGAGATGAAATAAAGTACATTGGTTGTTTCTGTGACTCTGTTAAAGTTTGCCATGAGAGCATTCGCTTCTCATTCAGTTTGTCTCCATCTCTGACTGTAAAAAATGTTAACCTCTTCCTACTGAGCACATTCATTTTGGGTTGATTTAGATTTGGAGTTGGCACACTTTGAGGATCATTTTGAAGGCTGTTGAGAGATTTGTTCATATAAACAAACTGACATTGAAAGAAAACGTTTCTGAATGTGCACTGGCATGAAAACAAGCAGAACGAGAAGCGAGAACACCCACTGGAACATTTTGTTTTTTTTTTAAATGTAGTTTGCAGACATTGCTGTCAACCTCTGGGTATTAGCGTCAGGGTGGCATGATGCGGAACACTGGCCTTTTCTCTGCCTTGGCATAATCAAACAGCAAAGAGGACATCTCAAACATGCAGGATTTGTCTCATTTCAATATTTAGCACATGCCCTGCTTCCTCAAATGTGGATGCCAGACACAAATGCTTTCCATAATTCAACCAAGTGTAGCTGAAAAATCATCCATGACCGTGTTTCTTATTTGTGAATCACCATAATACCAGTTCAGAAACTGGATTGTTTGGCTACAATCCTCCCTGCTTTTCTAATCTGCAGTCTGAGATCATCCCTCCTTAATGAATTACTGAATGTCTCATCCCATTTCTGCTACATTTCCGAGCCTGCTCGGACAAGTTTTAAATGCTGGGCATATGCTGTGGCTCAAAAACATATCACAAAGTTCACCAAATTAGAAAATATTTGAATACCAAAGGTTAGCATCTAACTTGAGCTGTCAGACATATCATTCTTCTTATGCAAACTAGCTTGTCTTCCTAACAGAGCTTTAATTTTCACCTCACTTCTTTACTAAATAAAGAGTGTTTGCTAATACCTGGAGGCATGCAACAGAATAATTTACACTAGCGAGATGAAAAAGGGTGTCTGGGAATTAATTACTGTATTAAAGGTGCAGATAACAACAGTCTCAATGCCGCTGAGAGAAGAAAACGGAGATAGAGAAGAAGAAAGAGAAAATGAGAGATTGGCGTGTCGGAAGTTATCTCTACCCTGCAGCATAATGGGAGTGTTAAACACAGCTAAACACTTCAAAACGCGATTCAGTACAGGGAGAGGTGCTGAGCGGAACGACCTCTGCGTCTGAACGCGAGTGCGGTTATAGATCACCGCCGCTCTCTCTCTCTCTCTCTCTCTCTCCGTCTTTCTTTCTTGAAAGTTCCAACTTTGGCAGAGGTTGAAGAGTTAAAGATGTTTTTTTCCTACATGTGAAGGTACACAGGAAGCCAACGCACTTTCATCTCCAGCTGATTGCTGGGACGTTATTGCTTTGACTGAGGGTGACAGTAGCTGTCACGGCTGTCAAACAGCTCGGCCTGCAGCATATCAACCCGCAAGTTATGGTGTGACTGGTGACATGCTCAATCAGCCATTAAAGAGAAATCACTGTCAGCGGGACATGGCTGCTGACAATCAGTCATCATAGGGAGGATGCTCGTACACGCAATTGGACTCAAGGTGATTGGAAAGAAAAGTTTGCGGTTCAAGGTTAGACTGACATATGAGTTTTCTCATGTGCAGGAGGGGACCTGGACTTATTGAGTATTGGATATGAGCCAGTCATATGGTTCTCCTCCAACATGATGAAGATTCCCTGGCCTGTGACAGCCCTCGCTGTTCTGCATGTCGGGAGGTTGTGGTGAGCAACAGGAATATGTGACACCTGTCCTGGCTTAATGTCCACCCACAGACGGGTCTCTGTGTGCAGCAGTTGTCAGTCAGTTCCTTCACAGTATCAAACACATTGTGTTTACTCTATATTGTTTCTTTTCTTCTGTCACATCAGTGGCCAATTGGAAGGACAATGACGTGAAGCAAAATGATGGATTTGGTTATATAACTAGCAAAAATCTGTAAAATATGCACTGAAATTACATTTTTTCTAAACTCATCGACAGACAACTAGCCAGGGTGTCCACATCAGAAAAATTGTTGACTGAGAAAGCAGCTTGTTATGACCAATATTTCCAGTGACCCCTAGTGACCTTAGTAATTACTATGATGACCAAGGAGGAAGTCAGGTGAAGTAGTATAATGAACTTTGTTATTCCTTAACCTATCCAAGAAGCTTTCAGGTCTAAACTGTTCCATACTATAAGTGTATGACAATGGTCCAGTATGCCTCTAGGTGGTATGCTGCAATGGACCTGTTGTTTTGTGAGCAGTTATATAAGTTACTCTTTTAGGAATGAGTATGTGTTGCAATCAGTATATTATTTATTACTCATGATTTTGATTACACTGACAAACAATGTTTTTAAAAAACACATGCAATGGTGGAAGTACTGAAAATGATAGAAGAACTCATGCTCAATTCAGTTCATCAGTTTTATAAAAAGCCTCAATTAAAGGTAAAAGCCATATGTTTTATAATGTTACTCAAGCATAGAATATGTAATTTCCACCGCAAAGAGGCTCCCTATCAAAACAAAACACAAGACATCTGCAGAGTGCTCAGTGAAGGAGCCGCTGCTCAGCTGGTGAGAGCCAGCTGGGGAGTCGTAGGTTTAGCCAGACCTGAGGAATAAACAGTCACATCGGATTCCTCTCTGATCCCAGGCCGTTTACTGATGTGATGGGACCGCAGAGATATATTTTTTTTTTTACATTTTGGGATTAAAAATATGATTCGTTTTAGAGCAGAATTCTGTTGCCGATGTTCGTCATGTTATTGTAATGTTGACTGCTTACTGGAGCTGCATGGGAAACGCACTTTACTTCATGATGATAATATTATTGTAGTGAGGAGAGCGGGAAATGATGAGGAAGAATCGCAGTCTGTGGTGACCGACTGAGTAGTGAGAGTTTACCTGAAGTTAAACACAGACACTCTCCTTTTGTGCTGTTGTTAGCTAACTTTAGCTTAAGGCTAATGTAGTAAAGTATTCTGGCTGTTTGCAGCAGATAAACACTGCGTGAGTATAGTGAATTAACATACTTAAAATGTCCTCAATCAGAAATCCTGCAGTCAGACTTCCTTTGCTGTAGGTTAACACACCGACAGCCAGCGTTGTCAATGAAGCAGTGCACTATTTACAATGGAATTTTTTTTTTTTTCATTAGAAGAAATACATCTTTTATTCCAAACACCAAATACAGTTCTACACACAACAGTTAAAGTAGATGATGTTTTAATTTACAGTAGATAATTTATTATTTCTGATGTGTTTACATTCATTCTGTTTAGTAGTTTGATCTGTAACGTTGCATCATGAATCAGGAAGTATTTCATTTTCAAATCTTAATTGTACGAAATTATAAAACAACATATAACGGAAATACTAAAGTACAACTACCTCAGTGCTTTACTCGAGCAAATAAAACTATTAAATGTTACCGTACATCATCATAGCCCCTGATTTTGTTTAGTGTAATGTAACCGGCTGATTACATCTCAAAGCTCAAACTATAGCAGCCACCCACATAGCAGACTGTTCAAGCCTCAGCATTATCTCCTGTGAGCCCCTGACTCTGACCATTGTGAGCTGCATTAAATATGAAAGAACAGCATATTATATCAAAGATATTGAATAATAAGGTTTAAAAAAGTAGCCTTTACTGAAGTAGCATTCATACAAAAACAGTGTCCCATCTTGATATTTTTCCATTGCAGAGCTAGCTTCCCAAGCGTTTGGGAACAATAAACAAAACAATAAACCACCCCATAAAAGTTTTACATTGAAGCAAAAGCGAACAATTTGGGGTCACACATTAATCCAAACCAGCGCAAACAAGACTGACGTAATGGACCGAAACGGCTCAGAGAGAAATACCCTCAAATGCCTAGAGCTGTAGTCAGAGATGGAGTCCAGGTCTGTCCATGGTGGAATATTACAGATTTGCTGTAACAATGCACAGAGGGCCATGCCCCCCATAAAACATCGCTTTGAAACTTTCCGAATCACGCACGACTTTCCAGCAGGTCAAGTATAAACAGGCTGAGAGAGGCCTTTGAAACCGCACGTATGGTGTTTCATTTAAGGCCGGCCATCACGGAAACTTCTCCAACATGAAAGGAACTTTGGCAGATGGAGTATCGTGTACCGTTGCCATGCCACTGTTCAGTAGAAACACACAGAGGACAAGTAAAGAAGAGAACAAACACAGCGTCCGGTCAGTATGAAAGAGAAGAGAAAGGAGGTGAACCCTGAGGGGGAAAATACAACTTGTCTGTCACATATATTGCAAGGCTCATAAAAAGCTCATTCCAGGGGTTAACAGCTGGCTGGTGCAGGGGGATGAGGTAAGATGAGGATGAAGTGCAGGTGGAACAGAAGGGAAAAGCGACTAACCTTAATCCCCCCCCAACTTTCTCCTGAAGGAAGCACTTTTTTTAAGTCCAGACTCATCCTTCCCTGGGGAGGGACTGTTATCAGCTGATTCTTTCTCCCTCTTCCTTTTTGCTCCCCCTGTTTTCCTTTTCCCCTTCCCTCTCTGCGATGCATCTGCCAGGTGTGATAAGGCAGACAAATGTTACCTTTACAGGGCTATTAAAACCATTTCCCCCCGCAGTTCTGAAATGATTATCGCCTTAGGCCCACGGTTACAGGTTAGCTGATAGCTCACCTCCATCTGCCCATATCTGGGTGACTCTTTGAGGCTTAGGGCTGGCTGGGTGGTTGAAGATTATATGCCTTGCTTAAACTGCTTGAATACCAGGGGGAAACGGCAAAGGCGGGAGGGAAGAGGAGGGGAAAAAAAAGGGGTGGAAGAAATGAAAAGAGCAGGAGTCCTGACATCCACAATGCTGTGGCGGATGATAAGGGATATGGTGACAGCTCTTCCTCCCTCTGTCTGGGGCTTGGGCTGACTCTATGTGGGACACATTGTCAGGTAAAGGGCAGCGGCAGTTTTAAAGAGAGCGCTCATTTTTTATTCTCAGCTTACCTTGAATATTCTGCATTGTTTGAGGATATGTCTTTAATTTGACATAAATTGGATTGAGGTGAGATGCGTGTCCTGATTCCAAACACTTGAAGTGGCGACTGTTAAGTGGAGGAAGTGATTTTGTCTTACATAACTGAACAAAATTCTCAGAAAGTCTGAAGCCATCTCATTTACAAACACTTAACTGCTTACGGTAGACATTTGTTAGCCGCTGAGACAGCTACAGTATCTATCCTCCAGTGTGGATGCTTGCTGCCAGCCAGCACTGTCTCCCAAATCCTCTCAAGCATCACGTCTGCTCCATAGAGATATCTCCACCAATGCCAGCTGCTGCTGGCTTCCTCCTATTACCTGCTCCTTACTTATCTGTCTGTGGCTGACTGATGGCCGTCTTTATTTTTGCCCATTTCCTGCTGCCCATTAGAATGTGTCACTTATTGGCGGCAGATCTGGGTCACATTTGATCTTCTTTTTTATTTTTTTTTTCCTCCTTTTTTTTGTAGGTGTACAGCGCCACAAAGACAATGCCAGTTCAGATGTAAAAGGGGAAAAGCTTTTCTTCTGAGCAATCGAGAGGAAATAGTAAGTGACTGCTGGTGAGACGTGTTCATTAACTCTGTAAAAGTGGAAACGGCCCTCTTTTAGCCACTCTGACACCTCCCTAACAGAATAATCTGACAGCTGAGCCACTTAATTGAGATAGCAACAAATATATATTAACATTAATTTAATTGCACTCTGAGAATTTCCGCTCTAATTGACCTTGGCCCCCTTTACAGCATAATTACCGAGACCGTCACTTTTGCTCACCGCAGCCCAGACACATCCTGTAAGGTCACTGACCCTACAATCTGCATAAAGAATTAAACAGGTGATAAAGCAGGGCTTACAACAACCTAATGGTGAATTATCAGCGGGTAGAACCTGCAAATTCAGTTTTAATGCGAACCCTGATAACAAGTCATGTGGGACCCAGTAAGTATGTGGTTAATAAGACCAACTGGGAGGCATAACGGTTACTGAAATAAAATCCAGCTGTCTTTTGTCTTGCTGCATGTGTGCACACAAATTGCGCCAAATAGGAACTACCGAGAGCTGGAGCAGACATGAGTTACAGGTAAATGTTTTTATAGCCGATGCCAAATGCCAAAATCACTTGTTACTTTTGGCAGGATTAATCATCTCTTTTGGGGGTAGCTTGTTTGCCCTTACGGAGGCATTTAAGACATCTAAATAAAGGCATGAATTATAATCACGACTCCAACTGTAAAATGTCCACTGCCATTCAGCTAAGAATGAATAATGACAAAAGGCCCTTTCTTCGCTCTGTGAACGGAGTGATTTGTTGCTAGAGATGTCCACTGCTGTTTCCCCAAACCTTGCAGTGGGCGCTAACTTGTTATTCTGCACAATAACATAACAAAGCACCTTTTGACTGAAGTAGCTCCTTTAACCAGAGCTTCTAGCCAGTGGTTCACCAGAGGTGATTGGAACTGCTCAGCCATGCAGTCGAGAGCCTGCCGAGAGCTTTTCACCCCGGCGTTTAATGAGCTGCGTTCAGGTCCACAACACATCCATCCCAGTCCATTATTGGCTCCAAAAAGCTTTCAAAATGTTGTTTGAGCACTCAGTCTACTTAACCAATAGCCTATTCACAAGAGTGCCAACAGTCCTTCGCACAAAGAGGCCATTTGAATTGTTAATTCAGATTAAAAAAAATTGAAAAGCAGGACATATCTTACCCACTTAAAGACTTGATTGATTTGTTGAATTTTTGAATTCTGATATCAGTGTTCTCACACACCCAAAGGCATATATGTCATTCTGCCTGACCAGCTTTGTAAACCTAAATGACCAGGGCAATAATATGGCTGTAAATCCAGCCCCCGTCGTAACTCTCCGCCCCTCTTTAGGTCGGACACGTTTTTTTTTTATTGAGAGAGCAAAAACTGAATCAGTAGCACGCTCTCAGCATTCATTGTAGGCCTCATAGGTGTTTTTAAAGCATCCGTTTTCTTGCATCGGAGCCCCCAGGGGGTTGTTTTCTCTACCATGGTGTTATGAGGAAATTTCTGGTAATGAAAAAAACAACAGTGCGAACCTAGCCTGCAGTCCTGCACCGGCTCCCCAGGGAGACGAGAACATCTTATGAGTGAGGCCTTTCATTAATGGAGTTCACTATTAATCATCTCTCTCACGTGTCCGCTTTGTGTTTCCTTTCTATTTCACTGAGTAGCCATTCTTCTAAGGCAGAAAAAAAAACCCCAAAAAACTCTTTGCCGCTACCATTCAAGTAATTCTCTTCCTTCCTGCCTCATAATAAGAGATTATTGGCAAATGTATCTCTGGGCTGACCGTGAATGCCTTGAATACATGGAGTCCATCAACAATTAAACTCCAGCATGGCACAGAATGGCTCCGCGGCCAAGCGCTGAGGCTCGCCTCGATGCGATTCTTTCATTTTGAGGAACAGATGCAATTAGATTAGAAAGGCCATTTTCATGAACATGGGAGAAATCAATGGTCTGACTAAATGTTGGTTCAGAATCAGTCATCGCATTTCCCAGCGTACAATTATACACACCTTCAGAGACGTGACATTACACCTCACAAGCAAACCAAGACAGCTAATGGTAAATGTTAAATGAGGCTTCAAGAAAAAAAAAAAAAAGACAGGTATAAAAGGGAGAACAAGTCTGAAACAAACAATGACACTCTTGACTTTAATTGATGTCAAGACGTTTAAGCTCAATGTAGTCAGTGAATACTACAGTCATTACTTGATGTATTCTTCCCCACATCTAGTCTGACCACGTTTAAGCTCACATTTTACATGTGACTAAAATGTCAAGGCATCTCTTTCTCTAGATTATTAAGAGACGTAAGTGCCCAACAGCCCAGTGCCCTTGAGAATTACGTCCTTCTGTCAACCATGTCCTTATATCAGCAATTCCATGCTTCAATGCTGATTTATGTTCAGATTTAATAGCCAGTGCATAGTATTTGTATAGCTTCAAACCTTCTATAGTGACCCTGAACATGTGTTATAAAAGGTAAGATGCAATTGCCATGAATGGGTTTTGCTGAATAGCCCAATGTCAGGGTTCTTGCCTGGTAATAGTAGTGCCGACACACAAAACCACTGCATGTCAATAGTCTGACTCACGGACTGTGGATATAAATCCGGCCATCAACATTCTCTCCGCACTCCATCTGCATGCTTTTTCTTTCAAAACAGGAAACAAAAACAACATATGAGCTAGCAAGCTACACGCTAAAGATGCTTGACCCTAACCTGGTCTATATGGTATTGCAAACAAGTTAGCAGCTTTTTCTTTTGAGGGGATTTGGCCATTTTAACGCCAGGACTTGTAGCCACATGTGCACTGTTTAGCAGAGGTGCCATCACACCATCTTTGTTTATGACCAGCCATTCCCAAACTTAAGACTTATCTCCTGGGGCCCAGCCAAACATTTAAGTCATAGCTCTGATCAACCCAAAATTCTAAATTAAAATTGATAAATTAAGAATAATGTGTAATTTCAACTTTTTTAGTTGTAAACATGTAACCATAAGTAATTTACGGTACAAAATTGAACATTTAAAACCTTTTACTTAGTTACTGTAAATGCCATCTTGCAGCCCGACTGTGAAAATCTTTTTACGAGCATTTGCAGTTTGTACCGGCGAATCTAAGATATCAAGCAACACATATTCAATAGGATATCTTTATTAGGCCTTTTGAGTTATTTAGAAAAACTCAATATGGCAACACTTGAGTAGCAGGTTTTTTGTTATCATCCAACCATACTTTCCAAACTGGGTCTAAACTGATCTGATTTTGACTGGAAATTAATCATGATGGGTACACAAGAGACACTCCATTCCCAATCATTTGCAGCCATGTTTGACATGGACTCTGGTCAGTATTTGCACATTTCACACGTGTTTGGAAATTGGTTTTTAGCCTTCTTGCATCAGATTGTCTTTAGATAGCTTGCTAAACCTTAATATGTGTCTTGCAGTGATAAATAACAAACTACTTCTGGCTTAAAACTATGAAATATCATATTTTACAACTGATAGTTTAGCATATTCTCTTTTCATCAAACTAAGCAAAGTCACAAAGTCATCAAATGTGCCGTTACGTTTGCAGAAAATAAAAAGACAACTTAAGTAGAGCACTTCATTCGTTACCATAACGGTTCCTTGATTGCAGTGTCCACAGGACTGAGAGCTGTATGGAATGTAACCACGTTGCAGGTTGCGTGAGCGTGTGCCAACGAGCCTTGGTCATCATGACTTATTCAAATTGTTTACTGACTGTTCCCCTGAGAGGCCAAGCAGGGGCACGGCTGTAGGAGGAGGGGGCGGCTGGATGAATCAGCGGCCCAGAGCTCATCAGGGGCCCAGGAACATGCCAGGGATTTTACATATTTATAGAGTCAGAGGTGTTGCTGAGCTGTTTGAGGTGTCCCAGAGGTCAAGCCACAGCAACAGATCATGGCAGCTAGTGTTACCTCGTGTGCTTTGTTTCCCTTTACAAGCGCCGAGAAGCAGAAACGCGCAAACAGCTCACGTCTTTGTTACACTTCCACCCACAATTGAAGAGCGCACTGCATGTTCTTCAAGGAAGTCTGTTTTGGACAATGGCAGCGGAAAGCATTTTTTTTTTCCTAAAGCACAGATTTATAATAATTTGTTTGGAGGGTTGTTTGAAAACCAAACCTAATAAAAAAAAGTGTATCTGCACGAGCCAAAGGCATATTCACACTGCCAAAAATCTGAATGTTGTGCTATCACATTTAAGAGGTTAGCACCACAAATACAGCAGTCTCACATATGTTCTTTATATGTCCAGTGCGTGCCAACAGTTAATCGCGCTATTTCCTGTAATTCCCATCCCCCGGTGAGCAGATGACTGATGCCCAAACAGCAGACTTTCCTCGAGAATGAAAAAAAGAAGTAGCAGCGCACAATATCCAAGACTCCGCTGATGAAGAGCACATTTTCAGAAAGATTGATCTCGGGAAGACGAGCCGACATCAAACGCCCCTTTCAATATTTTGGGAAGTAGGAGTGATATGTTTTAAGGATTTCAAAGTCCTATATGTCCTCTGAATATGTTTATCTGATCAGTGTCCAAAAAAGCTGGCTTTCATCATGAGTGATTGAGGTAATTTTGCGCGGGCCGCCTGTTTGGTTTTGCCGGTCTCTTCCGTAGGGTTCAATAGCTTCTCTCAGGCGGGCAGCCTGAGCTGAGGCCCTCCTTCTGTGTGCAGCAGGCTTCCAGACAAAAAAGAAGAAATCCCACGACTCAAGTCTCTCTCCAATTAGATTACTTAATTTGCAAAACAACATGTAGTGTGTTGATGCCTCATCAAAAACTATATTTCAGCACCAGTAAGCAACTTTGGTTTTTATCAGCTGATGTCAGTCCACACTGGTATATGATGTGGCAATTTATGACGTGTTTAGAAGGGCTTTTATGTTGTCTTTTTATTGTGTGTGTTTATTGTAAAACCAGGCCCGCGAGGCACATTTCCTTTACGGGAAAATAAAAAAAAAATCTGAATGGAATCGAACCGCTTTGTGTCAATGTCCAGCCAACGTCGGGAGCTGAGTGTCTGTTACTTAGTTTGTTAAGGAGGCAACTTGAACAGACTTCGCTCAGCAAAGGTTTGTTCAGATCATATTTCCTAATTATCCTGACACACTCCAGACCACACGGTGCTAATCAGCAGTAGACAGTGGTCGGGGCATGAGAGGGGAAGGAGAAAAAAAACAAAAAAAAAACACGGTGGATAACGCTCACCTTCTTAACCAAAGGTTTATTCTGAGCCGTTGTTGCCTTGGTGAGCCAGCCCCCGCTGTGAGCAAAAGCGTGCTACATTATCAGTTCACCAGGCTTTGAGAAGCTGCAGCATCACACAGAGCTCAATGGGCTCCCCTCTTGGCGTACAGATGGCTGTGGCGAGAGCCCTGGTGGAAATAACACTAAATAAAAACTCTCTGAAAAATTCTCTCTCAGGACGCGACAAAAGAAAGTGGGGCTACCTTGCCACCTGCAACGTCTGGCACCTCTCTCTCCTCTCTGCCAATTAAAAGGCTGAAAAAAAAAAAAGCCGAGCCTCCAGGCCTAGTTTTGCATAATAACAATTTGCATAAAATGGGACCATCTGTTTGGAAACCGTAATTTTTTTTTTTTTCACTGTGACTTTAATGTGTTAATGCTGTGAGCTCTGATTTGCTATGCCATTGATTTCCTTGTGGGCAAGACTACTGAAGAAAAAAATAATAATTAAAGAGGTCTAGATCCCTATTAAATACAACACAGCCAAAGCCACAGCTCAGTTTGGAACAGCATGACAGTTTGGCATATAATCCTAATAAGACATTGACCTGATTACTTACATGCAGATTATATGTGTCAATATTGGCTCAGAGAGAATGACATGCAAGTCAAGATAACAGTTTCTTTAGCTGGCTGCAGTATATTAACCTATGACATTGCAAAGGGTCAGTTGTGGTTTATCACAACTTTGTTCCATTTTCATAGTTTGGCCCACCCTTGCTATTGGCTTTGATGAGATTGTACTGACCAAAGAAATGGCTAAGATCAGAAAATATGTGATATTGCTACAGTTCCCGTGAGACAGGAATACACGAGCAGTTGGACAATAAAGTACTGTAGTTAAGAAAGCCAACAGTTTAGTCACAATATCTGTAATCCGTGCACACATGACTAGTGCAGTAAATGAATGTTGAAACAGGAAGTCTGTCTGTAAGCTGTGATGAATAGACTTAGATGACTTTATTAATCCTTTTGGGAGGTTCCCTCAAGGAAATTGGTAGGTTTTGGGTTCGTAGGTATTGGGTGTTTTTCTTGCCAGCATCCTAGACCAATTTGCAAATGCGTATTAGTTTGGGAGCCTCTCAAATATCTTAGGTGCTTCATCAATGGGCACGGTCCAAAATTGTCTCCGGACACAGCAATGAAGCCGTGAGGTAGCGCTGAGTGGCACGTGCAGGTTGAGCCGGTGCTCGCTCCTTTTTCCCCAAGCAGGAAAGAAATTAACTGCTCACAGACTTTTCTCAAAAAGTTTCAAACAGGACATGGGCAATGCAGTAACAGGATGATGATTCATATTTCATCAACACTCTCTGCTGATATTACCTGAGTTTGGAGAGCCTGGTGCTGACTGTGTTGATTGCCCGTCACGACTGTGATTGGTTGTCACAGACCAGGGTGCAGGGAAATCTGCCTGAAGGGGAGGGTTGCTAGAGCAAAAAAAAAAAAGGAGCTAATCAGAGTTGTCTAGTTTGCTGGCTAGTTTGCTGCATTGTCTGATTTCATTACAGTGACAATGCAACACACACAGATCTCAGAAGTTCTGCAAGTCTACAAGTTAAAGTGTAATGTTATTTTTACTGATAAGACTTGTGTATTTCGGGTTTAAAATGCATTGTAACGTGTGTTACTGAGATTTTTTTACCAAGTAAAATATTAAACATATTATTATATATATATATATATCTATATATATATATATATATATATATTATATATATATATATATATATATATATATATATTTTGTAATGCCTTTCATTACTGCGTTACAGCAAAAAGTAATGCATTACAGTAATTGCATTACTTTTGTAATGCATTACTCGCAACAGCGTCGATGACCACGCAGCGGAGGCTCACTGCCCTGTGTGTCTCTGGAACTACCAGCCACTGTCTGAATGCTCCTCGTAGGGATCCTCAACAGATGGCGGACATGTGGGACATCTCTGCCTTACAACCTTCCCCTGCTTGCCGTATGCGCAAAAGCACAAATGATTTTTTATGAGCAATGACCCAAGACGTCATCAGTTCATTGTTTCATAAAGGGAAGAGGGTTGTAACTCTCACTAAGATGTATTGCATCTCCAGGCTTTTGATATTTATCGTTTGCTTTTCCTTGCGAACATGTCGTCGCCCCCGGCGACCCATTACTGTACATCCTGCAGCAAGTTGCTCAGTTGATTAGAGAGACTCACCTAATTAAATAGAGATCTGGACCGCCTGTCTTGTGGTTACCAGAAGAAGGTGAGGGACCATCTTCTTCTCTGACAGCCTTCTTGTTTTTTTTTTTCTCATTGAACTGGCTTATTTTGAGATTTAACTTTGCTTTTTTTTTCTTTTTATATCACAACAAAGGCTCAAGTTAAGCTCTTTACTCAAGGGGAGGCATGATTTGAAATAGCTGGCGGTTGTCATCACCACATTTCCAGATCTGCAATCAGTTTTCTCTTATCTCCTAAAGCACCATATGGCCTTTATAGGATTATGGCACCATATATTTGAATACATTACAGTAAAGAGTCAGTCAGAAGGATGTGTTTAATCTCACCTCCCTTCACATGTATACCGTTTGCTTTGATGTATTAGGTTTATTCATATGATCCATATTTGTATTATTATATAAAACGGATTATTATTTTTGGACATCTCTCCAAAAGCACACAGCACTAAGTGATTTAAATTAAATTTTTTTCAGTGTCTATAATTAGGAAATTCAAACAGTAAACCCTACCCCATGCTTCTGTGGCTCCAGTGCGGCGGCACCGTCTCCATTACTGACACCATTTACCACCATTCGAGGTGTCTCACTGTTTTAATTCAGTGGTGCAAAAGCAGCTGCACCACATTCCTCATGCTCCCCTGCAAAACAATTGTTAACATTCCACTAATTATAATACTAACAATTAGGCGCGGGCTGCAGAAAACAAGGATTCGGGCTGTACGGTGAGGCTTCATCAAAAATTCTGAATATGAGATTGACTTATCAGGTGGCCTGTTGGGTCCAATTCAATTATGTCTTTGTTTTGCTGCGGGGAATGAAGGGAGTAGATGCAAATGCAACACACAGTGAAATAGCAGGAGACTGCTGGTGCCGATAAAAGGTCAATAAAAGCAGCAGCGTGAAAGAGAAAAGTGATTAGCAGTAAAGCTAATAGATTGTGGAATATTGTACTGAGGGAGTCGTTTGAGTTGTTTTGTTTCAGCGGGCCTGGGAGTTTTTAAGGGTTTTTCTCGACTAGTTTCTTCTTGAAACAACTTCTATTCATTTCAAATTGGGAAATGGTGCTTCCCTGCTGCGTTTCCAGCATTTTTTGATGTTCCACATCACATCTGCACGGCTCTTTCTTCCGATTTTTTTTTTTTTTTTTTTTTTTTCGGTGAGGGCTCCTTCAAATCATTTTGTCTGTGAAACGCTAGTGCTGAATCTGTCTTGTATGTGGCATCTGTGTTCAATTACACAACACATACCACATTTTCTCTCATCACTAAATGAGGCGAGATGAGGAGCAGAAGTTGGAAGAAAACAGACAGGAGCCACCGTCATGTTTTTTTTTTTTGTTTTTTTTTGTTTTTTTTCCGAGAACCCACCGTCTTCCAAGAACCTCTGATGTTATCCGCGTCCACTCTCCGAATGCAGATCTCATTCAATCACCCTGTGATCGTCTCCTCTCCCCTTATCTACCCGAAGCTTTTTCTCTTAGAAAACCCACAGGAGCCGACTCTGCAGCGCTCGCAGTGATAAGTGGGAATAGAGAAATAGAAGGGGAGAGTTTACCTCCGCTGTATTGTGCCAGAGTGTGCCGTATTCCAATTGATGTCTTGTCTGAGACTGGAAACGGTGGGCATATGGGACACCCTCCTCTGCAATGCAATATTCAAAGAGATCTTACATAATTCATCTTTTTCTTTTTTTTTTCTCTTCTCAGTTTTTGGAGAGCCATCCTCAAAGTGTCACTGGCAGGCCCTTTTAATTTGACAAGCCTGTGAAGCCGGAGTGCAGAAAATCTTGACGGCTTGGCTCTGCAACTTTCTCGCAGGACGGGTTGATATTGGGATGATAATGAGGCACCCTTTTCAAAAGAATGGATGAATTAATAACCAGTCATCAGTCTGGGAGGAATAGTTCAAAGGCCGTCATAATCCAGTGGCTCATATAGCTCCGCTTCCAAATGAGAGGAACCATGATTTATTTAGGTCATGGACAGACTGTTGGTGAATAAATACTGATTTCTTTTTTTTTTTTTTTGTACTCTGGAAACAAACAGAAAACAACATTACCAAGAATAAACTTCAGATGGGAGCTGACTTTCAGCAGCTCTGATTCACTGCCATTAAGTGACACTACATTTTCTGGAACGCAGAGGGATTCTCCACATGCATGTTGATTGTTCTCGTGTTCTCGGATGGTGTTGTTTTGCAGCATACATTTGTTCTTTGCGCAGTTTTGCATTTCTCTGATCTGCCGTGAGAAGTAAAAATGTAGGGACAATACAGCAAAGTACATTATGATATCATGCTGCAAAAATATGTTTATATACTGTGTTACAAAATGCAGTTTTAATACTGTTCCTGCATCCTTTGTGTTGTTGCCTTAGATAATATTAGGGAGCCCTATCACCCTTTATGTTTCTTTAACGTCCTATGCCAACACTTTCTTAAAAAGCATTTTACTACATGTGTGCATGTCAACCAGACCATGGTTAGTGGTTTGGCGAAGGTTGTGGTTATGGTGCTAATGCAGTTAACAATAGGTTTTACATCAACAACCCTAGCACTGGATCACATGACTGTATAATGTGGTAGGAGTGCATGCTGTGATAACCCACAGACAGTCATCACCCAGCACCCCTTAGTGCTTATGGTGCATTTTTGCATCTTTAAGCTCTGTTTTATTTTTGATTTTTTGATTTTTTTGCGAGGGTTAGGGTTAGGGTTTTGGCGGGGGGGGGATTCCTGTCATCTCACATTCAGTACAACAACTTTATGAGGTGATCGGATATAAATGCTGTGTTTACAACCTGCCCAAAAAGCCATCCATGCAGATCCAGGAAATGGTAATGGTAAACAACTGAAACACTTCAGGTTAGGGAAAGACCATGAATATATATTAAAAAAAAGACTTTCCCCCCATCTACATCCATTCATAGTTCCACTAGGCACAGTAAGGCATTAACACTGTATGTTGTCAATGAACTTAATTTGAACAAATGTGATATTGTTATTGGAAATAGCTCTCTGCTTAGTCTCTGCCAAGTGGATTTCATTCCTATCATCTCCTCTCTTACTGTATGCCAGTGAGCCTCATTCTAGTAGCTTCCTTTATTCAGTCCAGGCACTCTGCTTGTAAGAATCAGTTGGCCACAGTACTGCTAGCAATGGTTTGCAGATTTGCAGATTTTTTATTTATTTATTTTTTTCTTGCGATGATCTAGGAGTGATATTTTTCCACCAATCATTGGACGTAGCGGTTATCATTTTCAGTCCCATCATCCATGCACTTCCTCCTCTCTGACTTCCAGTTTTATTTTTTTTTTCACAGCCGTAGTTTCTAGGTCACATTGCGCCGAATCACTCGCAAACTGGAGCAAACATGTTTTTTCAACTCGCATCAACTTTTCAATCATGCATCTCCTTGATAGGGGCTTGGCACACTGGAAAATACATTACATGTTTGTTAGCCGACACCCAGCTGGATCCCCGCCGCTCCCGAGCAGTCCGAAAATTAATTTGTTGTGGCCAAATAGTGTGCAGGGGGGAAAAATGTGAGCTGTTGTCTGGATGCTGTGGTCCCCACATGAGCCACCTCTATTTGTCTCAGCACCCCCAGACAGCTGCAGCTCTCACAGCTGGGAGAGAGAGGCCATTAGCAGGCAATTTCACCCCTCCTCTCCTTCATGTCTTTCCTCCATTAGACAACTTCCTTCACGCTTTCCTGGTGGACGTTTTTTTCCCCCCTTTTTTTTTAACTTCTTAATCCACCTTTTGCATACCAACACGTGGCGACTAAAGTTGTTTGCTACCCAGGTATTTCAGGCTCTGAGCTGTTTTGTGATTTCCGATCAAGCGGTGCAGTGGAGAGAAAAATAAAGGGTTATTAAACACCCTGGGTATTGAAACGGGGTTCCATAAGTAATCCACCCACGTGGAATGACTTGACAACTGTGTGAAGACATAGTGCGGGACCGTTTTTGAAGCTCAGGGAAGAATGGCATCTCGCTTATTAGTCCACTTTAACAATTTGCACACAGGCAGCAAACAATAAGCCCAAAATAAACAGCCCAATGGGGAAGAGCGATGGCATTATGCGCACTAAGCCGTCATTCAATCCATCATAATTGAATATCTGCGCTATCAAGCGCATTCATCCCACATTGTCATTGTTGACTTATTGTTAAACTCAGTGAATGAATGTTGTTGATACTGCTGAATTTTAATTCAGAGCCACGCTCATGCATAGCTGGGGGGGACAAAATAAAAAAAAATAAAAAAGCGATGTGGGTTTTGCGAGTCGTGAGATCTGGCTGGAAGCTCAGCGGTAATCACTGGGCCCTCTCCTGGTTAATCATTTCCCTGGGTGTGAAGCACGACACTTGGCCAAGTAGCCAATATGAATGGCTACTGGGAAGATAAGCTGGAAATGCAGTTCTTCTGTTACTGTGTACAATAATCCCGGCGCTGCATCTATCACGGCTGCTATTGAAATGAACAGATGGACTCCCACACATGCAGCACAGAGGGGATAGATAAAGCATTTTCCTGCGTGCTGTGACAGTTATTTATTGACTGTTTGGTACACAGGACGTAGCCTGTGAAAACATGTGTGCGTAATGCTCAAAGAATCTGTCTTTTAAAGATGTTCCATTTGGTATTTGGTGTATTAAGTACTGGGCATTATGTAACAGGTATGATTCAATTGTGCGCTGGTCATTGCGTTTGGATTTTTGATACCTTTGATACCAGTTCTGACATTTTTCTGGGTTAAGATGGTGGTTGTATAGAAGGAGGTGTTGGTAGAAGGTGGATTATTGCGGTGAAACGACCATATTTATTACCTTTATGGGGCAAACCCAGTGACCGGAGTAAAATGTTGGCATTGTACGTTTCTGCACAGATACGTTTTTGTGCATTTCATATCTGTCGCTTCTACAGTGAGTTTCATATCATGTTCATGTGTTTATGAGCCGAATTTAATGGGTGAAAAAAGAGCCGGTGGAGGTGTGTCAGCTGGGCATCTTTAACGAGACATCAGGACATCAGAACCATGTTAGCTAACCAATGTTCTTTTCCAAACCCCAACCAACTGGATTTTGTGCCCAAACCTAATCACACTATAAACACAGCAGGTAATACTTTTAGATGGAAAATGTATAACTAATAAAACTTTAGTTAAAAGTTATTTCACTGTTTACAAACACTGAAATGCTTTATATTCCATTTATCAAGCACCTGTTGCTTGGTAATAGATGCTGTGTACTGTAAAAAACATTATTTGGCCATCATAAAAGCTGCAACATTAAGAAATGTGGAGTTTCTACTTATCTGCACCAACATTCATTCTGGTGTTCTAGGTGGAAGTGGAGCTCAGATTGCGATCAGCAGAAGGTTTGCAGTGCAGATGGACTTTTAAGATGTATGTTCGTGAAAAGAAACTGATGTCCGAGTCTCTCCTCGGCTTGTTTAACGCTGTCCACGCAATTTATCATTTATCTCGTTTCACAGATGTTCTGGATCGTAACTCATAGCACTAAAGGAAGGGCAACAGGTACTTGGCTCTTGGCATTCCCTCATACAGTATTTTGTATGTGATAGATATAGACTATGTCGCTATGAATTCACCCGGAAAAAAAGAAATAACGTGTCTTGGGCCTTTGAGAGTTTTTGAAATTTTAAACATAATAGGTGACACCTTCATGTTGCCACTTCAGTGCGTCTATTCCTGCACCAGCTTCAATGAGTACTGGTTTCTTTCTCTGCTCTGATGAAAGATCTTGCTGAATATACTCTCCCTCCAGAAAGGCAATTTAAATGGATAGGTTCTCGATGTGTGCAACCTATAACCAGTGCTGCCCTTCTATATACCTCTCTGTATAGATCTCCTTGCACAATACATGTCATCACATGTACCAGCCTCCATTATGGAAATACTGTTCATGTAATCTGAGAATTGTGTGTTCTTTCATCTGTACTTGTGAAAGAAAATGATGTGCGGCATGCTGTGTGAATTGCAGCATGAGCAGACTAGATCTATTTAAAAGATGGTTGAATTACAAAGAAATGGATTTACGTTTCAACAGGAGGTGGCTGACAGAAGAAAGATGGAAATTGCATTCCTCGTTCTTCTCTGATCTGCAATATTAAACAGTGTAAAGATAATATATGTTGATGTATGTCTGGGAAAAAAAAAACGGTAATGCATACGAAATTATTACCTTGAGGCATTAGATGATCATTCGTAATTTGGCAATCATTGGTGTTGACCTTGCAACTTTGCTTATTGTTTTGTAGAAACAAAAGATATTATTGTCCTTTGCTCGTTAACACCATAGGCCATACTACTGCAGGTGAAATATAGCGTAATAATGTTTCTGGATTATTGTCATGTGGTAATAATGTGATTTTGATTTGGTTTGTCTCAGTCTGTAGATGTAACATAATCTTTTTTTTTTATGTCTTTTGAAGGTATGATAAAACCACAGGCTAGTAAGTAATTATCAATGGAAGCCGGCAATAGAAAGATACAAGCTAACGCCTTACACTTGATGCATGAAGCACTGTACAGATACAAGTTGGACTGGCCTGAATTCGGCCACAATGTAGCTGGCCATGCTTGGCCGTCTTGTCACATGCAGATTGAACATCAGTGATCCAAAGCTACTGCTGCTGTCTTTGTTGTGCACAGTTACCAATGTTTTCATGTGCTGTTCTTATGTAGGCTTATGCCGAATACCAAAAAATGTATTAAAATGAGTATGCACCGTGAAGTTATTACACATACTCAGTTGCCCTAGATTGTCCGATGGCCGACACCGCACTAGAGATTTATTTACAAGCTTGTTATTCTAACCCTCAGTCTACCACTCCCCTACCAATAGCTGAATCCACCTGTTGACCAAATTAAATTCACAGTTTGGGTTTATCTTAAGATAGCAGTAGAACTGTTGCATAGTATTGTGGTAGTAATACATCCATAGCACTTTTTTTTTTTAAAATATAAATTTTAAAGGGTCAGGCTGTTTTCATATTTTGTGCCAGCTGTGTTTTGGCCA
The DNA here is from genome assembly GCF_904848185.1 of Acanthopagrus latus. Classification (NCBI taxonomy): domain Eukaryota; kingdom Metazoa; phylum Chordata; class Actinopteri; order Spariformes; family Sparidae; genus Acanthopagrus; species Acanthopagrus latus. Next base: position 6,551,278 of record NC_051057.1, on the reverse strand, counting down.
CACCTCTTATAATTTTGAGTGTAGTCTAATTCATCCATATATCTCTTACTTTTGTCCTGCCAAGATCTGCTAACGTCATTGGCAGAAACAACCGGATACTGATATGCAACATGCCTAGTGGAACAGCTCAGGCAGCCAGAGTAAATCAAGGTTTAACAAGACTGCACTACAAAAGAATTATAAAATGTATTAATTTATCCATCTTTGACATTACTGTTGAGGCTTGGTTTGCTTTTTAAAAACACATTTTGCATTGTACTTGTTTTCAAAAAGTTACTTTTCGTTTAATTCTGTCACATTTTTGCAAAGCAAAATTGGCATTGAAAATATTTTCTTCATACTTTTCAATGATAAAACACTGATTTGTGATCTAGGAACTGTTTCGATATCTTTAACACTACTCAGTTTTATTTGCTGACAGACAAAAACAGAGACAGATTTTGTTCGAATGTACAACTGTGTCTCGCGGGTGCTGCAGCTGCATACAATTACAGTTGTGCCGCCCAAACTGTGTGACTGTACAGTGTATTGAGCTGAAGGAAAAAAAAACATTGTTGAAGATGAAAGTTAAAGGAAACACACAAATGCTTGTGGCCCACTATCAGCTCTTAGATTATAGCTACTAGTGTAGCTACTATTTTGCCAGAGCCTATTAGTGTAATTAGCTCCTGCACTGATCTCTCTGCAAGATAGATCTTCAATGGAGCCATTGACCTAAAATAATGTGACTGTGTTGCAACATAATAAAACACAATCACAGACAACCGAGGCACTGAACTTGTACTCGGAGTTAAAATATTCTACTCTTTGAGCTAAAACAGATAAAAGTTAACCATTTGTTAATCATACAGTAGAGGTCATCTGAAGAAATGATTTATTACAAAGCAAATGGTAAGATTTTCTGTTATTTTTTAAAAATAGAAATGGCACGATGCGAAGAAAGGGGAGTAGTGATCTAACAGTGACATATTTAACTTCTCTGAACAAACAAGACTTGCAAGCAGAGACTCCACTTAAATAGCACGAGTCCTCATTTCCCTCCGGAGGAGACACATGTCTTATAATCAGCCAGCAGCACATAATCCAGACATATGCTGCTTTCATCGCTCTGCTCTTGTGTCAGCACTCATGCAAGTGGTGATTTCATTGTTGTATTATATATTTTTTTTCCCCCTCTTTTTTTTTTCTTTCTGCAAGAGAGAGTTGCTTATAACATGAATAATTAGTGACTGTGATGAATTGCTGTGAGCCTCATCCCGAGAGGCCAGACTCAAAGAAGACAGCCTTCCACTGTCTTTAAATGAGCTATTTTTACTCTACCAGTCAACAGGCAGTTCGGGGATTTCACTATATTCTGCTTAGTCTTTGGAAAATACTCTATAATTACTTTGTGGTACATCTGTGTGCAAATTAAGAAATCAAGTCTAATTAAACCTTGCAAAAGGCAGACGTTACAGTTGTAATATGGCCTCCTAACTGCAGAAGTGTACCTACCCCACTCTCATGTTTCGGCTGTGCTGTTGTCTCTATATTCCTACTGTACGCACTGAATGATTAATTCAGACTCTAAATGAGCTGCCCTTGACTTAATGCATAAAAGTGATGCAACAGATCAACAGACTTTGAACACTAATGAGGACCGCAAGGATCCAGACGTGCTGTGGGATTAAAAATGTGGACACATAATCATAGGGCCCAAATGCTGCCGTATTCAGCCTATGTAAGTAACCTTCGAAGTAGTTCAAGTGCCACTTTGTTGCGGCCTTCGGAGGATACTTGATATACTTGATCCATGTAAGAATTCTCATCCCCTATAAGTCAGAATCAATTCACAGGGGCTCAGCGTTCTGAGCAAAAAGGTCGGAGTCCAGTGTGATGGAACAGTCCAGCACCCAGACACTGGAGTTATCATCTTCTAAGTGTTTTGCATCCAATAATGTAATGAACACCTTTGCAATATGAATGCAACATTTTTCTTTTTGTCAGTACATTTTACGTCACCATCCAAAGGCTAACGTTAACACGGCGGGGCGCTGAACTCCAGCACGAGCAAAAAGTGGAGCAACCAACGAACTGGGAACCATTTTACCAAACCTCAGCCAACATCTGTTTCATTCAAAAATCCCTTCTCTCATATAGAGTTGTGGGTAATGATTGTTTTCACTGGTATTAGTTTTCCTGCAGGGTTGGAGTTCTCCACCCCATCGGCCTCCGTCTGGCACCGAGCGGTCGCTGACAGGCGAAAACAAACTGAGTCCGGAGCACATGCAATGACTCATTGTCTCAGCGAACGTTATTCTCGCCGATGATTTGCTCCGTCTGACATTTGCAGTCAGTCCCCCTCTATTGACCAGCTAATTCTATTAATTCCTTCTTTGAAGTGCTGTGAGAGGAACTCCAAGGTTGCCGCTTCATTTCAGCACTTTCATTAGTTCAAGCTTTGATGGCTTAGTGAGTAACCCCTGACTGAAAAGAGATGGGGTGGGGGGTGGATGATTCGGGGGGTGGGGGGGGAGTGCATGCGAGTTTATACGAGGTTTGTTGGTGTGAGGCGATGTGATTTATTGTGGCCTGTAATGGCAGGGCGGAGGCCCGATCAGATGTTTCCTAACCTCTTTCCTCCGCAGTTCGGTCTGCAGTTTCGGGGATTTAGCGTAATTAGAGGTGCGTTGCGTAGATTTTGGATCTGACAGATAAAAACGGTGCCTTGCCATGCGGCGTGTGAAGACCTGACAGTGTTGCCATTATTAACGCTGGCTCCCCAACAAAAGAGACGGAGCAACAGCAAGGTTAATGCAGGTGTCAGATGGAGAGAAATGTCAGGTTAATGTGCCAACGGCTCCAGGCTTTGTTTTGATTACTGTAATTATGTTTATCCTCTTTCAGTTTACACCATATATGTTTTCCTTTCATTTTTTTTCCCCTCCCTTGGCTTTCACAAAAGTCAATTCTAGGCCAGGATTTCAGCAGGCGTATCATCAATCAAGTGAGTATTTACAACCACGGTATTATGTTCTGTGCAGTATGCCCTGTAAATGCGATAGAAAAGATAATTGCATGCTAATAACATATTTAATCACTGAGCATGTGTGTTTTGTTTTTTTTTCGCTCTACCTGAGCTAATTTGGTTATCGCCACAATTCACTGATGAGCGGCACAAAGAGATAAATCAGCCTGATCCCATTCACACCTGGGCACAGCAAGGAGGAAGAATAGAGGGGAGGGAAGGGAAAAAAAAAAGAAAAGGCAGGCTAGTGCCACCTGACTGATGAATACACTCATGCATGCGGACACTTGGCTGGCGCGCGGAGAATAACAGGGAGGGGATCTGGCACTTCATCAAGTAGACCTACTACTGGGAAATCGCTGTGCGAGAGCAATGAGGATGATGCGTTTATCTAGCTTCCTCTGTGATGCATAACTGGCTCTGCTGGCCTCGCTCTCGCAGCGCGCAGTATGCCTTCAAACCGGCAGCCCGGATGCATCAAACATTAGATGCTTTTTATTCACTTGACATATTTTCGGGAGTTTTGTGTTTGGTTAAAGGAAACGGAGGTGTGCCAGTAGACTGCGTCCGCTGTGACCCCTTTGTTTCTTAAGTGGGCTTAAGCATGTTCCTACGGATGCGTTATAAGCGCCCTCCTCTCTCGATAGCCTCCGCCTCAGGCGTGACACGACACTTTTTCCCGCACGAGCCACGGCAATCAGACGAACCTTCGTTTGTGAAATATCATGAAAATGAGCAGCGAACCATTAGAAGATGCACAGACACGAGGCTTGTACACTCCAATCTGTAATGAGATTACAGCTCAGGGCACATGCGAGATCATTTGTGCGTGTGTGAGTTAATTGGCAGCCAAAGAGCCTGAGAGGGAATGTTCTGCGAGCCCAGCAAACAGTAACTCAGACCCAGGGCAACACTAATTATTCCAGGCTTCCCGCCAAATCCACAATATTACAGTTTAGCGCATGTGCCCGCTCTGGTGTGGCAGCGATTTCTGCTTTGAGGATAAATTGTCCAGAAGCAGACAGTCCACCCAGGGTACCAGGTGCACAAATTGAGATCTACTGACGCATATTTCTGTTGGAGATGAAGTGGCTTCAGCAGAATCTGAGGCATTGTTGACTCAATGCAATTCACTGCGACCTTATGTGATTTGCTTCCCTTCACCGTCTTCTTGACTAAACGGGCAGGAAACGCATCTGCAAATAGAGCTGAGTCCAAATGATCACAGATTCATGTTTAGACCCTGGAGCAGATGTCTTCTGAATAACTTAAAGATGCAAAACACAAGAGATGACTCAGACAGCTTGACCCAAACCAGTAATCTACCACTCAATAAACAAAATCTTGAACAATTCCACCATTCCCCCAGCCTAGACGTGACATCTTGGTCCCAGCATTACACAGCGATATTGGGCACAATAGATGCATTATGATGTCTGATTTAGACCGAAATGTGAAGATTTGGCCTTGTTCCCTTTTGAATGACAGGGAACACCAATTCTAGGAAATGTCTGTGATCTTCAACTACAACAATCATTGTAGCCAAGCACCTAAAACGCCCCTTCGCTCACCGCATTAGCACGATTGCTGAGAGGAAATCTGGGTGAACAGACAATAGCGAGGAGAGAAATCATAAAAGTGCATAAATATGGAAGCGGAGGGGGAAGGGGGGGGGGGGGCGCACGGAAGGTGGGGAAAAAAAAATTGAAAACGCAGCAAGGTAAATAAGATTTGCCTCTATTTCTGCTGATGGCTGTCAGAACAGCAGCACTTTAAGCCGCAGATACGGTGGCAGCTCAGGGTGTGTGCGTGTGTGAGTCTGCATACTCGTGTGTTTTGGGTCTGTGCGTGGCAGGGGCTAATTATCGTGGAGGAGGGAGGGCAGGGCGAGGTGTGTGAGGGAGGGAGGGAGGGAGGGGGTGTCTGTTTTGTGCGGAGATGAGACAGGGACGCGAACAACAACCCATCCCGGCACCCCCAACACACCCGCCCCCCACCCCACACATCCGTCTGACATGCCTGACTTGCTAACAGAATGGCAGTGGGGCATGATTGAAATGGGGGCTGGTTAGAAAGCCTTTGATCAGCAGTCCCCTGTGACATCAATTAACCATTAATGTGCATCCGTAGAGCAGGAAGATGGAGAGCTGTCCAGGGTCACCTCCTCTCTGCAGCCACCCAGCCTGATAATGACGCCTATTTAACCCAAGCGGTCTTACTGTACAGGGCTCTCTCTCTCTCTCTCTCTCTCTCTCTCTCTCTCTCTCTCTCTTCGTGTGTGTGTATGTGTGTGTGTGGTCCCCGCAATAATAGTCTGCACACGGAGATTAACCCCAGAATATCTGGCTCATGTGAGCATCATGTGCCCTACTTCCAGAGAGATTTTTTTTTGTAATTACTTTCAGAATTAAGTTGAGAGTTACAGGAAAAGTTTATAGAATAAAATGGAATTCATTAAACAACTAAATAACTGGAAAAATATACATAAAATAGCTCCATGCAGCTTTTCCAGCATTTTCCATGCCTCAAGATCCCAAATGGACTTCATATTATTATGAAATAAATTATGTACACTCTTTACTAGCTGCTAAACTAAAAGCGTTGGTGGGAGACACATGAGCTCATACTTGCTACGACGGTGTCTTTTTCAAATCCATTTGGTATCTCTGGGCCTCAGGACGCTCTGATTAATCCATTTTTTTTTTTTTTTTTTTTTTTTTTGGGTTGTTTAGTAGGAAATGGTTTAATTTTTGATGGAAATGTAATTTTCCTGGTTGAAAAATAATACCACACATACTGAAATGGATATTCACAGGCCTGTGTGTACAGAAAGAAAAAAAAAAAAAAAGTATACTCATCTGTCAGATTCCATCTGTCACCATCCACAACAGGCCAGACTCTTTGTCCCAGCACCTCCCTGTCCAGCTAAATAGTTGTATAGTGAAGCCGTGTACTGTAGTGAGCAGGCTGACAGGGCCAGCGACTCTGCATTACTGCAAACAAACAAACAATCATACATTTTTTGTGTCACCCCTCTCTGTCTGCTGATGCGTGCGTGGGACTGTTGACCTCATCTTCTTTGCCTCTGTCTGCCATGCCAGCTGTGGCTGCACATGTGAGTGACATTAAAGTGGGGCTCGCGTGGAGCGTTCCACAGTGTGACCAAAATAAATAAAAAATATACGGCACTGGAATACGTTTTTTCCCTGCAGTGAATTCAAATTTACAACCCATCCCCGGCCTCCTTTCTCTTTGTTTCTCATTACTCTCCTCCCTCCTTCTGTTTTCTATCATCTGTCTTACTCGTTTGGCATTGCTGTGTGACATCTGGCACTGGCCAGACATTCCCAAGCCGATGACCAATGTCCTCCCATAACAAGGATATATGGCTCCATTAGCCCGCAGCTGATTATTTAATCATTTCTTAGATGGCTTTAATTGAAATTGTTTGATGAATGGTGCAGGGGCTCACTCCCCACGGAGAGGTCTAATTGGGACTCTGTCCTGGGAGCCTCACCTTGGATCCGTCACCGTCTGGACACTTCAGTCAGAGGGGACAGGTAGGACGGAGACTGGTTGGGGCAGAGGACATGCTTGGATTGGAGATGATCTACTCTTCTTCTACTACCTCGGTGCATACTCTTTATCAAAGCAAGCGTGTGCATAGTGGTAAACATTTTCTAGCAAACCTGGGAACTAGCACTTTGATCGGAAATGTGTTTTCCCTTTAACGTTTGAAGGAAAAGGTAACTGCAAACGGGGCTCCTCCATTAGCATTTTTGGCCATGGCGAGTCAAACTCTGCAGCAGAAACTGTGTTCCCATTTCTACCAATATGGACCATCCCCGGAGTGGGGCCGATGCACGCCTAATGGATTGTGATGACATCCCACAACATATGAAACTCAAGTAATGTCAGAAGACTAGGGAGAAAGGCGTTTTCAAATGTCTCTGTGCGCTTGCTGCTCCATAATGAGAGCTTTGAAATTACAAATTAATCGGGAATTAGTAGAGCTTTGTGAGATAGATAGATAGATAGATAGATAGATAGATAGATAGATAGATAGATAGATAGATAGATACAACATAAGGTATGAGAAGACAAGGTGCAGTGTTTACAGTAATAACTATTTACAGTGCATGATTTGTGTTATGAATAATTATTACTGTAAACACTGCACCTTATCCTCTCGCACCTTAAGTTCCGAGAGGAGGTGGTGTGATGTTTACAGTAACAATAATTCATAACACAGATGCAAGATGATGAGTCAGAAGACTGGAGGAAAAGAGCATGGACAGCACTTATACATACATACATACATTTATATATATATATATATATATATATATATATATATATATATATATATATATATATATATATATATATATATATATATATATATATATATATATATATATATATATATATATATAAATGTATGTATGTATGTATGTATGTATTTATGTTTGATTCGTTTTTGTTTTGTTTGTATCAGCATGCCCGTTGGAACCAGCCACCTTAAAACACCTCATATGTTCATCGAGATTGCTTCATTCCCAAAGAAATGTACGAAATTTGGAAAAATCCTCCTGGATTCCTTAACTGGAAGAGCTAACATGGCCAGTTGTTGGTGTGGCCCATCCTCCATCATCCTCCTAGGGAATCCATCGGACCAAATCTATTCCTTCTAGGCAACTGGAAAAAAAACGTGAGAACTGGTATGCTTTTATTCCTTGAGGTCCTCGGAGCAGTAAAATATTAATGCAAATACACATGGAAAACACTATCACTTGTGATTACTCGTTTATGACCCATATTAGAGTGAGGAATAATTACAGTTTGAGGGCAGAGAGGAGTGATGGCACACCATGTGTTGCTGATATTATGTTCTGCCTTACGAGCGCTGCTTTCTCGCTCACAAAGATTAGTTAGGTCTGTAATCTATTGATCTCTTGGGAACATTTCTCCATAAGTCTCTCAATAGCTTCCTACTTAAACCCTCATCAAAGGCAGAGGCAATGCGCCCGGCGAGCTGTTTATGTCAATACAGTTAATGTGATGCACTTCACGGCTCCCTTCTCAGACACCAGTGGTGGCACGAATGAATATAGAAATATCCAGCTAGAGACTTAAACAAAAATGAAATGACGCGAGTAGAAAATAAATTCTTCCCTCTCAGGATGGTAACAGGGAGGACTCTAGACCATCGGGGGAAATGTGAGGCCAATCCCGCTGCAGAGCGTGAATTCTGTTGCTGTTGTTTCATGATCCCATCCCCCAGAAAACACATAAACATCCCACCATTGCCTGTCGCATCTATCGTTGTATAGTGTGTGTGATCCTAACTGACAGCAAAAAGGAAATGCCATGAGTAAGGTCTCAGCTGAGCATCAGCCATGACCTTTTGCCACAAGCACTAGGTGCTTTATACAGTCTTCAGACACATGCGCTGTTCACATGTTTTAGAGATGAAAGAATTCTAACGGAGCCACCGGTCTGGTCAGGTCGTTGTGCATCATTATCGCAGAGGGAAGACATTTGACTGTTCACAGTCCTACAGGTCCAATTTGTTAGATGGGTGATTATTAGGCATTCCCAACTTGTCAAATACTGACGCTTTGGGACGGCTTGACCCACCAACCCACAGCATCAGTGTCTGACAAGCTGAGTATAAAACCTACTACTTTCATCACTGAGAGATTCATCCTGGCAGCGTTACATTTTTGTGTGTCGTTCGTGTTCGAGTGTTTGTTTGTGTTGTGTTTGGCTGAGGTCAGGTCAGAGTGGGGATAAGATAGAGCCACTGCCAATTCGATTTGGCAGCAGGGTGGCCATGTTGTGGTCACTTGTGAATCTCCACTGGTGTCAAAGGTGATGAGGATTGAGTACCAACACAGGAGGGGGTAAGAGTACTACAGAGAAGAAACAATACACATTTTATATCCCATTTCGGTGCAGTTTATTGTACAGTACCAATATGTGGTGAGCTAAGCCTGAGTGGAAGCTGTGGGCTTGCCTCTGCCAAGTAAAAAAAAATCTCCTTAAAGCCGGTGAACCATGAGTCACAATGTCAGGATTGTCTCACCGGCATAGACACATATCAACAAGTGTTTCTGACATCAACAGACAAATCCTTGAGCATGGGATTTAGAATAACATAATCCCCTATTTCCCCACATGTTTTAATGTGCATCAAAAAGAGAAACTGGTCATCTTTTTTTTTTTTTTTTCTTATTCAACCATATACTCACTGAAAGAAATATTTACTGTCAGGCTGCACACTTTGTTCATCTTGCTGACAGGGGATGGGGGGTATGAAGAAAGACAGGAGGAAGTAAATTTCCCTGACTAACGTGAATCATGTGTGAAGGCTTGGACAATTTCAGCTTCAAGTGGAAAATTTAAGATAACACACACCTTTGGCAGGGACATCCTAGCAACCACTGTTGTTTCTTTTCTTCGTTACCAGTGAGTTTACTCTCTGTTAGCATTGTCAGTGTTCTTAACCCAGTGCAAAACACCTAGTTTTGATGTAAACACATTTGCATGGGTGATAATATATGATTGTTGGCCGTTCCCGTAGGAATATTTATATTTCCCTGTTCACAGAATGGTCGATGGAATCCATAGAATTGACCAGTCACTAAACCGTAGACATGGGAGGCCAATCAAGATGCTTATTTCTCAACATGCTGCAACATGGTAAAATAATTACCTACCCTAGCATTTTTTCCCGAGGGCAGGGCTGATGTCATTAGCTAATTATATTATTATGTCCTGTCACAGGCTACTTTTGATCTTGTTAGGACTGGTACATCCACTGTATGGGAGCCGAGGCGAGGTTAGAGAGATAATAGAAGCTCTGTCCTGCCTTGATTTGGGATGGAGAGGTTCACGCTCAAGCAACCTCAGGCAAACTTGTGTAACATAGTGTTAGAAACTCATCAGTTATTGATCATCCTCAATACCTTTCCTTTCCTTTTTTCCTATGGATTATCATTTGGTGGGGATGTTGATGACTTACATCATGTATATCAAGATATCATATGCACATTTAACTCCCAGAATGAGGAAAACAAGCGATTCCTGCATGGTCTCTGCAGCCCACCCACAGGTAAAACAGCGCTCCTATAGGCTGTTCAGATTCAGCTACTTTGTGTATAATATGGGACCTTTAAAACGTACAATCTGGAAACATTGCAGACCTAGGTTGCTGGAGAGTTTCATATCAGTTTAGAAATGTTTAAGTTTAGGATGGTTAACCGGTGGTTAAGGTAACTGCAGTTGCAGCGATAGGCACTGTCAAACAGTTTGGTTAGGGTTAGGCACCAAAACTACTTGGCAAGGGTTAGTCATCAAAAGTATTTTGTTGAGTTTAGGAAAAGATCATGGTCTCGCTCAAAACAAGTATGATAGTTTAGCTATCCTTATGCATGTAAAATTTGTTACAGGCATAATGTACATAAACTCGCTGTATTAAAATATGTCGATGTTGAATTTTGTTCACACCGGTTATGACCAGTGTTCTCCTGGGTGAAAGACTAGGTGTGTTTGCCCCGTCCATATACCCTCTACCTATGCAGAGTTTTATCGCTCTTTATACTACATCACCTTGCTCCCCTCATAATTACTACAGCATTAAGAGTTTTTAACCATCAATATAATTATTAGTCCTGGTGACCTGCTAGCCAGGATTACAGATATGGTCATGTTTTTTGGGAGCTTTGGGGAGGTTTTGTTTGAAGCCATCTTTGAAACATTGCTCTTGCCTTTATGTTGGGAGCAGAGGTAGTAACAGAGCTGAATTATGTCTGTGTAAAAATGGTGAGGTGACAGGACGGACACGCACTGTTAACTGTTCAGTTTTGTCACACCGCATGGCTACGCCAGTGTTTTTTGATTCAATGTAAAAAAAATAATACATTTAAAAAAAACCATCTTCGTGACAAATCACCACATCCATATTTATGCATCAAGCACACCATTATGCTGCCAAACTCCTCAATAGCAGGTTTGGTTCAACAACAAAACTGTCCAGGGTAATAAATATCCAAAACAATACAATAATCAATGAAGTAATAGGAAAAAAAAAGTCATATATAAAAACATCAAACATACATCTTAAATATAACCCAAGAAAGTTTTAGACAAAAATAAAAGTGATGCTTCCATTGTTTCCTCTCTTTTCCTCCTGCCATTATTACTGTGTCTGTGCTAATAATGAAATCATTTATGTTACGCTGAGGTCATGAAAGACTGTACAATCACAGCTAGTTTAATACCTTGACAAGTGCATAGTCCACCACTGCCTCGGTCAAACTGATGCAATACCAGTCGGAGTTAAGAGACATTCCCCTTAATGCATATAACAGTGGAAAACCTGGTCTTATCTCGGAATACATGATGAAAATTAGAAAGGGAGATTAAGTATCCTCTTGAGCCACACTATGAACACTGATTTGAAGCTAATATTTCCTAGGATTATTGTCTCACACTGGACTCGAGCGCCACTTTAGTGGATCAAATTCATTTGGTCAAATGAAGTCTGAACCTGCTCGGCACACATTGTTCAATTCATTCTGCTGCCGCAATCCTACAGGGGAAACACATGAAATACTCTCAATGTCAAGTCAGAGCTAAATAATGAGAATCTATACACAGCGTTGACCTACATCGTAATCCCAGTGCAAACACAATAATGATTGCACTGTGAAAAGCATCCGAGTGGACACTTAAGACAGGGCTGTGATTTTAGCGGACAGGAATCTCCGGCTCATTTAGAAGAAGACATGCAACTTGCAACATGCAAACACACCTGAAATTAGTGTGTACACACACACACACACACACACACACACACACACACACACACACACAGATTTCTCAATCTGAGAAAATGGCTCAGTGGAGCCAGAATCATTAATTGGGTTTGTTGAGTTAGATAATGAAGAGAGTTAGGGCTCAGGCCTTGCTTTCATTGTGAGGCCTTACCATCGATTTTATGTTGTTGTTTTTTTTTTTTTTTTTGGTAAATTTTCTTCAGCTGTAGATTTTATCTTTTATTTACTTGCTGCAGAATGGTGGCGTCTAGTGGCTGTGCTGTAATTAATCTGGCTAATCAATAGCCAGTGCCTTTGGGCGCATGCAAAGAGTCAGCTCGGTCAGAATCACCTGTTGTAGAGAAGTCATTGTGTGTTTGTGAGAGTGTTCAAGAGTATTCTGTGGGTTTGATACAAGATGTGTGTGCGTTTGCATGTGTGTTCAGGGCTACTGAGGTTAGAGGAACAGAGAGTTTGAGTTCATTCAAATGTGCGAAACTACATTTTCCTCAAAAATCACACACGGACACCGATTCCCGTCGAGGCCCGGAGACGAAGGTATTTCTGAGCCCTGCGCCACAAGTTGCCACATATCAAAGCTGTTACTATGGTGACACTCCATTACTCTTGCTTTGCATAAGTGAGTCAGGATAAATTAGAAATCCAATTTGTATTGTTTGCCATGCTCAGAATAGATTACAAATGTATCAGCCAGCTGATGCTAATTCAGTTGGCAGCGTGTGTTGTTCCGATGAGAAAGGAGAGGAGTGAGGGGGCGGTGTTGGTAGTATATGCAGTGTTGTTTGTCATCATCTTTATTTACCTTGCAGCCACTCCACAGGCTGCAGGCATATGGCTTATGATAATTAGAGTCCATATCAGGTCTCTCTCTCACCCTGAGTCATTCTCACTTTGTCTGTGATCCAGTGCCCCCCCTCCCTTTTTATTCACTTCATTTTCAGCATGCACTTCCAAATCAGATACCAGTTAGATCACTCAAATTAGCATATAACCCAAAGGTGAAAATTTATTTTCTTTTCTTTGCCTGTTCTTATTTTTCTTTCCAACTCCGCAGAGAGGCAGCACGGGGAGGAGGTGTTGTGGATGTACTGTTTGTAATGTTAATTTCGTATCCCAGCGGAATCTGATACAGCAGTTTGATTGTTATTCCCGTCTACATCAAGGTCTCACAGCAAGTGCACTGATGTTGAGAGGGAGCTCACCATACGTTGCGTGATTTTTCAGGGCGGAAACATGTTTACCTTCACCACCGCCGCCACTGCCGCTCACATCTCACGTGACAGAGTTACACATGGACGAGACAGTCTAGGTGGTTACAATTGTCCATTCATTGTCAACACGAGGAAAAAAAAAATCTCAGTATGCCTTTTTTACTAGGAATTCCATTAACATGCCGTCTCGAATCTCTGGCTACAAGTCAGGCACATTTCTGCAAACGAAAAATGTCTCCTTTTTGTGTAGGCCTGAGATCACTGAGAGGAAACAAATTCCGGGTCGGTAATTGGTTGCTCCACAGATTTCCCACACCCTGAACAGCGAAGGATGTCGAGGACGTGCAATGGGACTCGGGCTGCTCTCTGACAGCAGAAAAGTTATTTGGCAAGTATAACCTGGTTAAACCCTTAAAGGTAAGGGTGGTTGTGGCTCAGGGTTAGCGTCTTGTGATCGGAAGGTCGCTGGTTTGATTCCCTTGGTCGGCATATCGAAGTGTCCCTGGGAAAGATACTGGCGGGCACCTTACATGTCAGCCACTGCCACCGGTGTATGAATGTATGAACTACTGTAAGTTGCTTTGGACAAATGTGTCTGATAAATGTTAAAGGAACTTAGGAAATGTAAACAGAACTGTGCCACATTTGTAACCCAAAATATCAAAGGTTGTGACTTTTTGTGTGGTTTAAAACATTTTGGATCGTAAAAGTATTTGAGCACAGGAACTGTCCTGATTGGATAAAATTCATTACTTTGTTGTGTAGTCCTGCTGACAAATCAATCATCCAACCAACCAGGAATGGACATGGGTGAAAACCTGGCCTGCTTGACGGAGGTGAAAACTGTCATACAGGGATCCATGCGCTTTGTATGTTTTGTCAGAAAAATTCCTTTATTGTCTCTGAAACACAATATAGCAGCTATTTACAGTTTCAACCAATTTTGTCACAAAAAACTGGCAAGCCGCCGCCTGATTCAAGGGGCCAGTGAGCAGCTTCTGTCTGTGCAGGCTGGCGGGCCAGCTAACTTAGCTGTTGTAAACACATCCAGACTCTCTGTCGAGCCAAAGAGTAATTAAATGACCAAGACTGATTGTATTTGTATTAGTCCTGACGTGACATACACAACACACATAACTCTGTGATAACAGAGGTCATCTGCTGCTGTGAGTACGCCGTGTACACATTCACCTGCTGGCTTCCACCTCCACAAGCTCGTCGCCTGTTACTGTAGCCCTTCTTCCTCTGAAATGTAAGTGTGTGTCTGCCATGTCAACTACGCACCCAGGAATTATCCTGCCCGAGTCTGCCTGACATGTCGGCGGATCCGCCGGAGACGTCGAGAGGAAACGTTTCTGTAATTCTGCTCACCGTGCTTCTGTTTTTGCTGAGTCTGATTATTGAACTCCACAAGCCGCTATTCCTGTTTTCCTGTGTGCTGCATTTTGGTCCAAACACTTATTATAAGATGCACCCCCCCCTTTTTTTTCCTTGATGAATTTCTCTTGACAAATATGATTTTGACCACGTGTTTGTCGTTGCCACTGAATGATGAATAGTCCGCTCGTGTGCCAAGAAACTGAAGGTTATTTTTTTTTAATTAAATGAAACTAAACTATTCCTGCCACTGCCACACAGTGTCCTTGTAAACAAGAGGAGACTACACATATTGTGATTATTTTCTCTGTGCTGGCAGGAGGTTCTGAACACTGGCGTTACCATTTCATGAATCACGTTTTTCACTGCAGCTGGACCTCTGCACCGTGCAACAGCAACATGATTTTGGTGAATCACTGTTGTATGGTGTTGATCAAAACATAAACCCTCTTAATTACACAGCCAGCCATTACATAACACTTCTTTTGGATTTCTTTTCCTTTGCAGACCAATAAGAGCTGATCTCAAAATTGCAAGGTTTCAGAACACTCTGACCGGGAACAAAACTTTATAGCCATAAACAACAAGTTTTCTCTCGGTGCTGGTTGAAGGCATTGTATCAATCGCCATCATCTCTTAAATAAACTCCAAAACTGCCAGAACTCTGCTTTCAGAACCTTCCAAAAACCCAAATGTACCTAAATATATCATTATTATTATTATTCGTATTATTGTCATCATTGTCATCATCATCACCTGCAGTCAGAGTAACCTATGCCCTGCTGTCTGGTCACATAAAAACATCAGGGGAGCCTCTGGACAGGTGCCAGACTGAGGAGGGAAGCAGCATTTCCTTCAGTTCGGATCACAACCCATCAACTCTGGTTTCCTTCCCCTTTTTTGTTATTCTGGTGGTCTCTCACCCTGTCATTTTCTCTGATTCTGTCCTTGCCTTTTTTTTTTTTTTCTTTTCCTCTTTTTCCTTTTCTCGCTGTTTCTATGACCCGGGTAGTCTTTTCACTGCCAGCTTTTGAGGTTTTAATATCAACCAGCGCGACAAGGGCTGACAATAACACGTTCGCTAGCTCTTTTCATATACGCCTAGAATGGTTATTTTTAGATAAGACACGATTTGCCACATGACTTGGAAAATTAGTTTAGCCCGGATCAAATTACGACCTGGAAGCGCACACTAATTGGAAAATTACGAAACGCAGTACAAGTGTTGGTTCCAGAAGCCTGCCTGAGCATGTGTCACTCTGCTCAAGTGGGATTTCATAAGAATTGTATCTGGGTTTTTGGTTGTTATTGATTCTATATGGGGGGGGGGGGACGTTTTTCGTAATGGATTGGAATCTAAACGGAGCCACAGATGTAAACAAATCACTGTGCCTCACGGAGTTATGAAAATGACATTGGATTGCAGTCTAATGTTATTTCCAGTTAGTTCCAACTGTTTCCTGTCTTTAGTCTACTGCAGGTCTCTGTAGTTACTCTGAAGAAATATCTGCACCGCGACGAACTGTGGCAACAAACGTGAAACAGTTGCTTTCGCAAATCTTGGCTGGCCTTGCTGCAGTGGGCTTCACCTTCAGTTCCTGCGGTCAATATTGGTGGGGCCAGATGTATAAAAAACTTTGTGTATATTCAGATGTAGAAATCTGTGTACGCAGTCTTTTTGTCAGATATGTAAAACCCTGCGTACGTCTTTTCCTCGTACATCTCAAGCATCCTGAAATTTTACGCACAAGCATATAACTAACTATAATCGGCTCTTATAGAGATTCGGAGTCTCACCTATTATGTTCTCTGCAAAAGTAGATCTGAGAATGATCTGTGGACAAGCGTATCAACATCATACCAGCATTTCACTGCAGTTTTTACATCTGTATCTATAGAATATGTCATCAAGCAAAGTCCACGTAAACAGACAGGGCAGGAGGAGCCGTGCAGCAGCCAAACGTGCACTACACAAGCTGCCAATGTGAATATCCATCATGGATTACAACTCCAAATGCTTACAAATGTTGAAAACGCTCTGCCGTTAAGGCTGGCTCACCCAGCTGTTACACTTGCACCATCACTCCCGCATCCCATCAAGTTTTTCACCTCAAATGCATGTGATGTGAATGCGACGTGACATGGTATTGCAGAAATGTCAATATGAGACGCGCAACTTTTAACGGATGCCTGGTTTGCAGAAACGTAAAATGCCAACATTTTACTCCGCCGTCTTGGCTGGAAGTGTATCGATTAAATCTTGGATGTGTCAGGACTGTGAGCAGGTCCAGGAAGCCACAGCTATCGTGTAAAAACGCCACCTTCATGAGGCAGTTGTGAAGAAGTGCCTGCAGTTCAAAGACAGTTTCAGCCTGTGTGATTTATACAAGCGCTGCAGCCTCCTTGCTCCCTTAACCACATCAGCCTGTTTTCCTCCCTCTCCCTAATGACATTTTTCTGAGGGGAAAAAAAAAAAAAAATGTCCAGCGTTAATTTCTGTGCCATATGGGTGGACTGATAGATGCGGCGATGCTAAGTGGCTCGTTCAAACCGCGCTGGCACAAAATAATTATAATTTATGAGGCCAAACCTTCCGATTCATCACTGACCATGCCTTTTCAGGCAGCCACGACACATCATTATGGGGTATCGCCTTTCCCTCTCGTTGGCCTCCTAATCCAATAGAGGAGTGGTTCTAGCCAAGCTTACCTCTACACATGCTATTGTCTTTGGCAAACGCCGTGTAGTAATGGCTTTGACCTGCCACGTGCAGCCGTCAGCATGTAGATTGAGGGAGTACTAATGGAGGTTTATGTGACATAGTGAAGACGTCAGTCAGACGCCATTAGGACATCCTTATGGCACCACTGGGTTACAGGGGGAGAATTTCCTGTGTTGTTAAGACTTGAGAAGATGTGAGCAAATATATTTTCACAGAGCTCTGGTGGAATAATACATACAGTATATGTATATATATATATATATATATATATATATATATATATATATATATATATATATATATATATATATATATATATATATATATATATATATATATATATATGAAACACATAATCATGTAACTACACTGTGTCTTTCACGTGACAGAGCTTTGTAACACAGAATTAGTTTTTACACCGCTTCATTTAAAAAAGAAGCCAATTTGCAGCTAAATCAGTGCCAATTTTAAAACTAACCATTAGTTCAAAAGCCATAAAATGAGTTGGACAATATTTCATCCTGCCCTCGATTTGTCACAACAAAGTGTAGTAATGGTCTGGACAGGAATCTCATTTCATTTGAAGCTTTGCTTTTGTTACCAATTATTCATAATTTTCACAGCACTGAAGGTGTCCTTGATGATTTTCAACCTTTATCTTTGTCTAATAGCAGAACGAGGCTAGAATTTAAGTCACTTCCTTCATTACCTCAACCAAGGATGATGTCTTTCCAGACTGGTCTGTTTGTCTGTCTGTAAATCATTGAATAACTACTACTTCACTTAAATTTGATGAGAGTATAGGATGGTCCAAGGAAGAGTCCATTAGATGTTGGAATGTATCGCAATGCAGATACAAGATTATTTTATTTATTTATTTTTTCAGCAATGCAAGACATTTGGGCTTGATGGAATAAATGCCTTACATTTTAAAATGTATTTAATGGTGGTAAAAGTTCATCCATCCATCCATCCATCCATCCATCCATCCATCCACCCACCTTCTTCCGCTTATCTGGTACCGGGTCGCGGGGGCAGCTGCCTGAGCAGGGACACCCAGACTTCCCTCTCCCCAGACACTTCCTCTAGCTCTTCCGGGAGGATCCCAAGGCAGTCCCAGGCCAGCCGAGCGCCATAGTCACTCCAGCGCGTCCTGGGTCTTCCTCGGGGTCTCCTCCGGCGGGGCATGCCAGTCACACCTCCTGAGGAAGGCGTCCAGGGGGCATCTGATACAGATGCCCGAGCCACCTCAGCTGGCTCCTCTCGGTGTGGAGGAGCAGCGGCTCTACTCCGAGCTCCTCTGTGTGACAGAGCTCTTCACCCTATCTCTAAGAGAAGACCCCGCCACCCCAGAGAGGAAACTCATTTCAGCTGCTTGTATCCGGGATCTTATTCTTTTGGTCATGACCCAAAGATCATGACCATAGTTGAGGGTAGGAATGTAGACTGACTGGTATCAGGGAAACACTGGTTCCATGAGGGAGGGTAGTGGGTCGGCAAAGGTGATTGGATGGTTGGTGTGCGTGACGAGATCAGTGGTTTTGATGTTATGGCCGATGGCTGTATATATGCTCTATGTTTATGTAGCATGAAGAAGTGTCAGACTTTCACTTTGTTATGCAAACTTATGTTTTTATAATGACATATGAATGAGATTGGACCTTGATTAAGTAAGGGTTTCTGAATAATTCTAAATAATAAATGCACACACACAGACGGAGATGCTGAGGCTTCAGTCAGGCCCACCTCTATAAGAAAGAAATTCTAATACTTTTGGAGATTCATGCCAAAATATATAGTGGTTATGACTGTAGATTTTAAATATCATAGAAGAGTGGACTATTGGCACTGGTGAAAGTCTGCGCTCTCCAAGTGCCCTTCTAGTTTCAAGAATGAAATCACTACCTGATTTATGCGGGACCAGATGCTACTACATAAAATAAGAACAGTGATATATAGTAATAGTGTTTATTTCTTATTTTTTTATTGGCAATCAGAAAAAAAACATTGTTGCTGAGAGTACAGCTTAGGCTAAAACGTAAGGTTTGAAGGCCAGCAAAAATGATTTAATTGCAAATTTAATTTTCAACCAGTTCCCAAAAAAGTCCCCATTGTAAAGCCATAGCTTTCTACTGAAGTGTGTAGTTTTACGCCGCAGTCAGGATTCCAGCTCAGCTGAATATGGCCTGACAGGCAGAGGGTGCATCAGCACTCTGTATTCAAAAGTCACTGTAGCATACCAGCGACTGTCACTTACGAAGAGTGCAGGTGCTCTGAAGTGTTGGAGGACAGCGTCTGCACTTGTTTGCCACTCAAACCAGCTTCCAAGCAGGTGCCCAGACAAAAATAGCGTCAGTTGGCAGGATGTATGTCATGTACCAACCTGCTAACCTCCTAACCCAGCGGAGTGACGCCAGGGGAGTTCTAAAGCCTTCCCCGAACCCACCTCGGTGTGACCTCCATCCTCCTGTCACGCAGCCAAATAAATCTGAGAGGCTTGAGTCTGTTTACGGATAAAGGAAGGAGGATTCACGTAGGAGTCTTTGATTTGAGAGGTTTACTTTCACCCTTTTTTCTCGTTGCACATCTGAACCGCCGCTGTGTGTCAATACGAAAACCCCGGTAGGCTTCAGGTGGCACAGCCGGTGCAGACATGCCTGGTATCATATAAAATCATGTTAATCTTCTCTGAATTGTTTTAAAACCTGTTCTCCTTTGTAGGGTACTGAATTCACATTAGTCACAGCAGCACAGGAGCATGCATGTATCCGCCACACTGACACTATGTTGGAACCTTATTATCTCAGCCCCCGGTCATCTGTAATAAATGGAAAACATATAGCAAGGAAAAAAAGGGCAGACCTGGGACATCAGCATGAGGAATGTAAAAGAATCACTGGATCACAACCATTCAACTGTGTCCAATTCTGGGTCCCCTTTCTGCTTGATCATGTGCAAAGCACACTTTCATATTGAAATCAGGCTTCATTTTAAGCGTTGGGGGGGGGGTGTTGTCATGTGGCTGGGGGCCTGTCACCAACTCTGTGTGTTAGTAAAAAGGGGCAATTGCATCAATGTGATTGAAGAGCTGTTGAGAATGCTGAAGGCTTCAGTGTGCGGGCCGGTTTTACACTTCAGTACTCTTTGTATGCCCCCTCCCCACCATGTTTTAGCACTGATTACATGTTACCCCCGAACGTCAGAAAAAGGATGAACCAGGACATCCGCGGCCCGGGACATCCTCCATTTTAGCTCGGAGTTGATGTGCGTGGGCTAATCTTCTTAAGCGCAGGAAGGTCAGCGGAGATGAGCTGTGATTCGCGTCCACCCCGTCCCAGAGAGCCACGTGATATAGGGCCTCTCCTTTTGCCATGGCGGCTATATTTCCATGTTTGGGAGCACCTGTCTCCATGGTGCATTCATGCACAGCTGTTTCAGGGATTTCAACACACATACAGTCATGGTTTGTGTATAATTCATCCCTTCCCCCTTCATTCTACTTTCCTTTACAAGCATTGCTACCTGAGCCCTTTAAAAGGATCAAACACTTGCTAACCTTCTGTTTCACCAATAAACCCACATGTAGACCTCCCTCTACGTGCTCCCTGTTCAGCCTCGCCTTTTTTTGTGACATTCTCAACCTGCAGTAACTGGGTGAGCCAAGTCACATGTAGGACAAGACGGGGGTGAGAGGTGGAACTGTTGATGGTGTAGGGACTGTGGCAGAAGAGGATAATTGTCTTCTCAGTAATGTGACATTCTGGACTTTTCAAGGTGATGGTGAAATCTGTCTTATCCAGGGAGCAAGAAGGGAAAGATCAAATATTAAAACTTTGTGAGTAAAGAGAGTAGTGGCACTGCTGAACCACCCATTTTTTGACTGCTAAGGGGAGAACGTCAGCAAGAAAGAGCATGAAGGACGTGAGAAATATGCTTACAAAGGTTGAAGAGAGCGAGGGTTATAAGTGCAGGGGCTTTGTAGTTTCTTCCCGACTCTGTTATCAACCTAGTGTGCACTCTACAAGTGCCTGTTCAGAAATAGCCATTGAAGCAACACTGCCCACAGCCTCTGGAACACAGATTTCACATTTCAGCACATCCTTATAACTAAATGACTAAATAGGTCTGTTGCTTGTCCCTCCCAAAACATCATACGGTACATTACAGTTCCCAAAGTTTGTTTCGGAAACATCACAGCATATCATCAACAGGTGCACATGTTTTGTCTTAGGCTCGCTGTTCAGTTAGGTTAAGGCACTACAGTTACTTTGGTTAGGTTTAGGAAAGCAGCATGGTTTGGGTTAAATAACCACTTTTCTTGTGAACTTCCATTATAAATCTTCCCACATTATGTACAAAACTGCAGTTTTAGTATGTAAATGAAGTTACCTCCCTGTGCTTGTAGTCCATTTACTTTTGACACAAACAGCAGTGTCCCGGGCGAAAGTCCTGAGACGACCTTCGAAAAGATTTACATAGTTGTTCAAAGAGAGGTAATTTCTCCGTCGTAGCACTCTTATTCGTCTGGACTGCATTGTTAATAATGAAAATAGAGGAGGTAACAAAAAGAACAACAGGCACTCTGTCTTTACCCTTTGAGAAATGTATGCCTGGCCCAATTACAGAGGCTGTCCAAGCTCGGGCTTACCTCCACCCCCTCCGTCGTCTCCCCCAGCTCTCAGCTCTCTGCTGTTTGAAGCTAATAGGAATTAGTTACCTTGGTAATATGGAGCTTGTCCCGCTTTGGTACAGGCCCCAGCCAAATTAAGACTGATTGCATTTATGGAGAGACCACTCTGAACCCCAGCAGCAACATTGGGTATGATTTGAGCTCCTTTATTTTGTGGCTATTTCCATTTTGCCTTGTGGTTCTTGTTTACCTACTTGTACTGTAGGTACCTTTTCAGGGTTACGTTAATGGGGTTCTGTTGTTATGGTTGCATGGTTTGCTCCATCTCATCTTGGAAATGGGGCTCATCAGAGATTTGATGAGGACATACTAATAGGACAGATGTTTGGAGAGAAAATCAATAGAGCTTAGCTATTAGGAGGTAGATGGATAAAAGGACACATTAATGCTATTTCAGGCATTGGCCCTGAAATGGCATGATTGCGTGTAACTGGGATGTAACTCTTGTGGATGATTAGCAACACACTGTTCTCGAAAAAAAAACATTTTTTCTTTTCTTTTTTTTTTTTCCTAAAAAACATTTTTCAGTCTTTTACTCTGTGTGTGTGTGTGTGTGTGTGTGTGTGTGTGTGTGTGTGTGTGTGTGTGTGTGTGTAGAATGTGATTGCTGCCGCTCGGATTCGCTTGCTAAAACTAATCAAAACAAAATACGTAGTTTGATGACGTTACGACAATAAACTGTGCAGGGTTTTTAAGTTTAGATAAGCTCGTATACTCAATTAAAACTTTGAAGTTACGCGAGATGTGTATCATCCTATGGTGCCATCGAGGAAGGGGAGTTTTTGGGGACCTTATTAAGGCAATGTTCAGTGAAACCATCCCTCACTGTTCCTAATTTCCATGTTTCGCCCGGGGAGCACAATTGGACTGGTTGATTGAGCTATAGGAAGTACAATAATTGTCTTAATCTGAGCCCTAATGTAAATTTGTTGCAAGTATCGAAGCCACTAATAAAAGAGGAATGGGAGAATGACTTCCCTGCTGTGGTGCATGAAAAATTCCCGGCCATGCAGTTTTAATTATTTTCAAACGTTGGAGTATTTGGTTTGGACTGAAAGCCACTCAAACAGAATGTAGTAGCCCAGTGGATAGAATTAGTATTGTAATGGAGATTGATTTTAAGATATTAGCATCTGGTTTTGGTGGGCCGTCTGGTGGACTCCTTCACACCGGAAAACATGTTTGACGTTGTTTGTTCCACATCCCATGAAGAGTAAATATCCCCTGTTGATTTATCCTCTGCACCGTTTTAGTTATAACTATAGATCTACTGACAACTGGAGTCAAAGGCCTTTTATGCACCAACATGCTTGGCAAATACATTCTGCAAATGTCAAAAAAGTCCACATGAAAAGCAGCTGTGGTATGGTTGTGGTTCAAAGGCCAAGCAGCAGCAGTATAAACTAGGAAGGAATACAATGCCTTCCAGATTTAAATGTAACCCAAAAACCAACAAGAAAATACCCCAAAACAACCTAGATTTACCATGAGCTGGATAACTGAGAACCTCCATCGACACCGTACCAGTTATTGCGGTCAAGTTTGGTGGAAATCTGTCCATTCGTCTTTGTGTAATCCTGCTGACAAACCAAGTGGACACGGGCAAAAACACAACCTCCTTAGCAGAGGAAAATATTGGTCAGGGTCATAAAAGACAATGGCTGGAATTTAAAAAAGTCTACTTGTTTAAGGTTAGGGGAAAGACTATGGTCATAGTGAAAACAAAGCAAAACAAAAGAAACCATTTTGGTAGGTCTCAGACAGCGACAGCACTACTCTTGTCCAAACCACCCACCACACAAAAATCACCAGCGCAAATCTGCCACATGTTTTTGCTTTTCCCTCATGACCCCCTTCATATCCTCACACACACTGCTACTTGATTCAAAGCTCCTTTCCCCTGCAGAGTGGACTAGGCTCCGTACCGAGTCCACATCAGAAAAAAAAAAAAATCACTCCTTACTAACTCAGCGGGAAGCTGTCTTTCAGAAAATGAATTTAGCCTAAAACCTGAATGTGACATCTAATTCTGTGAATTTTGTGGCGGTGATTGGAGTTAGCTCTTTTAAGGTCACTTGTGGCGCGGAAAAGAGCAGCGTCTGCTGTATGCTGAAGTGCACCGCCTGATTAGAAGCCCAGGAGTGGGTGCAATTCAGAGTTCTCGCTGCAAATTTGAACCAAATTCCATTTTGGTGAAATTATGCTAAAAAAAAAAAAATATGAATACGGCACTCAAATCATCTTCCTCTTTTTCTTCTCGCACAGAGGTAATTTTGTCATTTGGAAAGTCTTGAAATTATGCGCAGGAGGTGGTGAGCAAGGATAAATCGGAAAGTAAATAAGCTCATTGTGCAATCTGTTCATAAAATTGGGGGAAAATTCTAGATGGCATTTGATCTCAATGCCACATTTGTTCCTTTGTCTGTCGATGAGTCATATTGGCTTTTAAATCCGCAAACACATTGCGTGATTATGTTTTTAGTCTAATCAAGGTAGAACTTTTAATATTCTCTTGAACTGGTTGAAGTTAGAGGACATTAAGGTAGTCAAAAAAAATAAGTCTAACTCCTCTTTGTTTGGCCAAATTGACCATAATCAATGCCTTAAACGATGAAAAAAATGCAGCTGAAGGATTTCTCTCCCTCTGAAAAATAACATAAATGGCTGTGTAAGTATCACAAGTATTTTCCTTTCAAAACCTGTCTGCTTTTGCTGAATGGATATGTGACTGCATCAATTGAAGGCCCATAATTGCATATTGTTATTGCCTGCAGCAAAATACGCCGTTTACACAATTTCTCCTCTCTGTTTTCTTTCCTCCCATCATTTTGCTTCCCTTTGTTCAGCTCTATCTCTCACATCCCGAGCAAGCATATACCTTGGCTATCCAGCCACCTCCTAGACTCTTACCCAGCCCCCAAACCCTTTGATAATATCGGCAAGCGCTGGTAACATCTCGCTAACATACCGAGTCATTAACATTTCCTATTCAGAGAGCCTGTCAGAGCCTATTAGACCTGTGTCAGAAGACCTGAGAGCATCGGGGGAAGGTACCTGGTGTCTGGTGTCAAACCTGTCAACTCAAACCAACCCCCCCCCCCCCCCCCCCATTCCACTTCCCATCTTAATAAATGCAGACAACCTGAGCTTCGAGTACCCAAATCAATGGAGCATGGCAAGGTCAATGTGCAGACAGCTAATTCCAGTTACAAACTGGAGGAAGTGGTTTATGAGCAAATGGGTGAGGGGTGGAGGAAGAGAGGGTGCTAAGAGCCTCCATTTCACGTATTACCACTGTCGTGTACAGGGTCATAGGGCAGGGATATGATGAGGTCAGTCAACTAGTGCATTTTTTTGAACAAGGGAGTCCCAAGGTTGCGTTTGGCCAATCCCTGTGTCTGTAAGGCAGGCTTTGGTATTGATTTTGCCCACATTCTTTGAAAATCTTGCTGTTTTTGAAAGGGCAGGACACGTGAGGAGTCAGATAATCACACAGGGTTTGAACAATTCTCCAGGTTGGCCAAAGGTATTAAGAGGAGAATAAAAAAGGCAAACAGTAAAGGTGCAGTTACTTTGGTTGGTTCAATGTCATGCTCACTCCTCCGTGGGTTGTTTATTCTCTCCATCCATGTTTCATGAACACTTCTTTTTTGTGAACAAGCGCTGGATATTTTCAGTTTCAGCTGCGACGGCAGCCGCCGCCTGCTATTACAGATTATTATTACAGATTGCATCGGCCACGTTGCTGCAGCTAATGCCTCCGTCAGACAGATGCATGCCTAAACGGGACAAAGGAATGATGCGCTCTAAGCAGTCCAGCAAAAAAACACAAGGAGGTTGAGCCTGCTAAGTTTTCAGCAGCCATTGGTTAAATGAAGCCCCCTTATATCTGAGGCTTTTGTCTGCAATTTAAAGAAAACCCTTACAATAATGTAGTTCATACTTAGCTTAAAATGAGCTGTTGAATATCTCTGTATAGGCTATGAAGCTTGGGTTGGGCAAAAAAAAAGATCGTAGTAAACTATTATTTCTCTTAAATGTCAAATAAACATTTATTTGTTTGAACAAATTACACATTTTGAAGCACATTCATGTGCTGGTTAACACTGGTAAACTTCCAGTTGTGGTATGTAGCTGTGTGCATCTTTAGTTTGTATGCGTAATCGTGTGTAAGAGCAGTGAAATACATTTTATACGTGTAGGCAAATCTGCGGTGTGTGTGTGTGGAGTGCGGCGCGTCCTCTCCTCGCTCCCCGTCTTTGTGGCAGTTTCCATCGGCAAGGTCTCCACTGTCATTTGCCGGGAGAGGTGATGAAAGGCAGCTGGATGGTCCTTCCTTTGGCTGTGGCCTCTTTGTTTCCCCAGTCGGAGCCGCCGAGCAGTAGAGGATCCGTGCACTGACACTGCGGAGCGCCTTGCCCCGAGGCGAGAGCATTATCATTCTTTCTTGCGACGGCGTGCGCTCCTCGAATATGGAAATAGAGAAATGGCAAGCAGCACCCGGAGACTGGTGTCTGGCAGTGAACGGAGGTCTGCGAGCAGCTACATATGGAGACGTGGTGGAGAAACATACAATGGCACGCTGGAACATCTCATCATTTCGGCTTTCCTGCTCGCAACAAACAGCACAATACGAGCAACATTGTGCGCCCTGACAAAAGATGAAAGGAGTTTCTTTGCACTCGGAGGAGGCGCACAAGGCAGTGGTATCAATAGCGCGCCAATAATAGGCAGCGCTCCATTTCCTCACTGTTTAGACACCTCAAGTCACTCATGCAAATTGACAATCGCCACAGTCGGCGCTTTCACACACAGAGGCGAAGGGGCGCACATGTTTGCCCGCGTGGGTTTATTTGTCAGACGCGACGATCTGTTTTTTCAAAGGGAGTCAAATCGGAAGGGGTTTGTAAAAATGGCCGCGAGAAGGCTGAATTGAAGCGAAATAGGTTTCCTCGGTGGGATTGCTTTGATGCCAGCGGTGTTATTGTGCTGCATGTTATTGTATGTGGGTTAGGAAATGCTGTTCCAGAGGTTCAGCCTGACTGAGGTGCGAATATGCGACCCATATGGATTCCGGGGGCCGCTGCAGGTGGAGGCAGCGTGCGCTGACATCTTACATGCACATCATTAGACGTGTGACAGAGGTTTTATTTATTAATTAACAGTAGATTTGAACGTTCGCAGCCAAATTATTCATCGGCGCGAAGACATGCGGCAGAACTAGGACTTTTGCATCCCATGACTGCGGCTGTCAACAGCGCTTTTAATATGCATGGCATCTCATGAACTCATCCGGTGTCAGAGCTGTTGTTTGAATTTCGAGACTTCTCTACTTTTGTTTATCTGGGACTTTCAATCTGCTGGAATGAAAGTGGGGTAGGGAGGGTGGGAGGATGGGAGGGAGGGAGGGGGTGGAGGAAAACCCAACAAATGAGAACAAGCGAGACGGTGAGAGATAAAGACTGAGGGACAGAGAGAGATGATAAACACGCAGCGTGTCGACGCAGGGACTGTGAGATGACCGTGGGAATGGCAGCTGTGGCAGCAGAATAAATTTGAATGCTGATCTCAGTTAATAAATAACTTTGTGAACCACGGCACCTGGCCCAGTCTCCGGCGCAATCCAGTGTCGTGGCGGGCCGGCACTGATTATTCACTAACCTTCCCGTGAAATGAATAGGTCTCCCGCTTCTACAGTTTGCCTCTGTGTCCGTCTGCCGCGGGGGTGAAAAGCAACACGCTGCCGCCGAAAGGAAAGAGATGGAGGTGAAAGCATTAATATTCTATAGACAAACACGGTCCGGGGCTAATTGAAAGATCCCATTCTGACCGGATTTGCCACAGCAAGTCTTGTGGGATACAGAACGGTCTCGGACTAAAAAGGAAATATGGTTAGACAACAAGAGCACGGGGCTTGAATGAAAGAGTGAAAGAAAGGCTGCAGAGAGAAAAATGAGATTTGCTTTCGTAAAGGACTGAAAGCACATGTCAGTGACAGGGAGTTCACAAAGAAGTGTTTTTTCCTCGAATTCAGATGGGCCCCAGATTAGGGCTGGGAACATCACAATATATTTTACACAAAATCTATCTTGATATTTTAAATTCTCTTCATACTCTTAATCTCTTGATACTGTAAATGCAAGGACTCAGAGACGAAATCATATATCAGTACCTCGACACTGGTATTTCAACAGTACATAGGAATGACTGATCTGCAAACCAGTCAACACACTTTACCCCACCATCATACACTCATTCATTCACTGACCGCCACATCAACAGGGATATAGCACCTATCAAAAGCACGCCAAGACATTTCTGTGCTCAGCTATTCACACGTCCAGTTCATGCACCGTTTGAACAGCCTTCGGGGGGGTTCAGTATCTTGCCCAAGGACACCTCAACATGAGGATGGAACCACCAACCCTCCTATTGTTACTGGACAACTCGCTCGACCTCCTGAGCCACAGCAGTTCGGAAAAAGAAAGGCCTCTGGTCGGAGTGGGTGGAGGCAAGTTGTTAGAACAGGTAGAACAGCCTGGTGAATTCAGAGCTATGATATGAATTTACTGGAATGTAGCCTTTAAAACCAGGAAAAGACAACATTTGTGATGACATTTCCAAAGTCTAAGAGGATATATAGTCTTATATCATGTTGAGAATGTACTGTTGAATACTGCCTTGCACTGGATTATGTGATGACGCCCTTCCCATCACGTCACATGGGAAGTGCATGTTGGCGTAATGTCAAGATTCCACATGCGGGTCAGAGATTAACTATGTAAATACCCCTCCAGCATACAATTAAACCTGCCACTCCCCATTCGTAGCCTCTCGTTCTTTTGCCCGATCCCGTGTCGACTCCATCTAATCTCTGTTTGATTTGCTCTTTCTTCTCTTCCTTTATAAACCCCCCCACCCCCAACAGTATGCACCATCACTTTCCCCCGGGCCCTGACTCCTGCTCTCAGGGCAAACTGTGCCCCTGCTGGGAAGGATGAAGACCAGGGGCCTTCCTATCATTACACTCATTTCCTAAAACAACAGGGCGCGCTAATGAGGAATTCTAATTAATATTCTAATTATTTTTTTTATAATTGCCTGTGCCAAGTGATTATGCGCGGGGCCAATCCTTAATTCTGCCTCAGCTACAGATTGGCGATAAGAGCTAAAGTTCATATTCTTGGTGTTCTCTTCAACATGTTAAACTATCAAGAGTAATTAGAAAGTCCTTTGATGATAAATAATGCCCTCACAACTCATTTAGCTTAAGTCTACATGACGTTCTACCTCATTGTGCACATCATCATGCCTGAGGTCATGGGAAAGCAAGCAGGGAGGGGGTGGCTGTTAACGGGATTGGGTTGTTATTGTGTTTATTGAAGGTAATGATCAGGGATGTTTAAAGGGTTGGTTAATGCAGATTAAAAAGGAACACACAGCTTCTGTTTGCCGCTATCCGGCCACGCAGATAGTTTTCTTCGAAAGGTTTTATTTATCCAGTTTTTCTGAATTTTCTCTCGCAGATTTTTGCCACCACCAACAATACAATGTGGTGTGAGTGGAATTTAATTTGCGTTGCTGGCAGCACTTGGGGGGGGAGAAAAAAAAAAAAAAATCAATAGCAGCTGAAAATTGTCCCCAGACTATTTCGGGTTGGGTGGTAATTTTATGAAGCATTTTTTTTGTCTTTTGTGTCCAAATTCTGTTTCTAGCAACAATGCTGTCAGGAAAAAAAAAGAGAAGCATCTGGTGTCTGTGGCTGTCTAAGGCCTCTAATAATTCCAGACATTTTTTTTATTTTCCTTTGGTCCAACTGAAATGATCCACATGAAATGATCTTCCTTGGGGCTAGGCAGATATAAATTGCTAAAGCTTTCAGCGAGATTGTCACGCAAAAATGGAAGAGGAATTACAGCCAAAGTGTTCCAATAGTGAGTAGCGGTGAGTACAGACAATAGCCATGTGTATGTTGATTTAAATGTGTTAAATAGCCGTAGTGACTACTAAGTTCAATTACATGGCCAAGTTTGACGCACAAGATTTAACCATGAGGTAATGCGCTGAACAAAATAACTTACTTATAACTATAAGTTAATTTTATTGAGTTGTATAAAAAAAAAACAGAACAATGTCAGAAACTTTTTTTGCGTGTGTGTATTTTAGGTTCCTGATGGTCAGCCACTCACCACTTTAATAGACTGCTCCGCAGACACTTGTGCTGGCCGCTAATGTTTGCAGAGCTTGCAGGCTGGTATAACAGACACAAACCGCTGTGAGGCAAACAAATGGCGAGACACCATCTTTGGATACTTAAAAGCTGGAAGAAACCTCAGGAAGAGCCACAGAGGAGGGATCCCTCTCTCGGGATGCCTGCAACGGAACAACAAAATCCAGTCACCTGACCTCCACTCTTCCATGTTGACCTGGAAGAGGACAGGCTACACATGCAGTAGCAGTAAAAAGAATTAAAAAAAAAAAAAAAGAAAACTAAAAAAGAAAAAAAATGAATTAATAGGATCACATTTTAGAGGTACTGATATAAGAGATGAAGGAGTTAAACAGAAGAGAGCAATGATCCATCGGAGCCCGGGGGAATGATGATCCAGATTTGTAAATATGTCAGGCAACTGTCTTAAA
Source organism: Acanthopagrus latus (assembly GCF_904848185.1). Classification (NCBI taxonomy): domain Eukaryota; kingdom Metazoa; phylum Chordata; class Actinopteri; order Spariformes; family Sparidae; genus Acanthopagrus; species Acanthopagrus latus. The sequence goes on along the minus strand of NC_051057.1, from coordinate 6,520,788 downwards.
GGCTTGAGCACGGGGCTTAAAAATAACTAAACAAATCTGTGCCTGTGATAAAACAGATCTGTCCTTGTTTATCTGAATGCGCACGTGTGTTTGTCTATATGTTTGTGCGCTGCTACATGTACAATGCTTTTTTTTTTTCTGTTACTGCCGTGCGTGTGACCGCTGATAAGACCCTCGCTTACGCAGCTCTGGGGTGCTTTCTAGAAACTGTTCGTGACCTCAAAACCAGACGGGACCGACTGTGATGTAATTCTGCCTATAGCGAAATGCCTCTTGACCGCGTTATGCACATGTACAGCAGTAGGTTCTTGACAGCGCTGAAGCTCTCTTGCTCGGAACAAACTGTTATGTTCGGCGGCTAACCGGTCTGAATCACTGACAGGCACGGCAGGGGGGTCTGCCTTCCTACCAGGCAGCGTGACCACAGTCGTCCCCGAGGCGTGGGCTGAGGGTGATCGGCAGCAGATGAGGCCTCTGACCAATTCATCTGGACATGAAGGGTACAGTGAGGAGATATCAAAGCCCCCCCCCCGGGAGAACATCATGGCCGAGCGTGGCCATGGCAAGCGCCGGTGCTATCAAACACACAGCTCCCTCTGAGAGAATCAGATGAGATCAAAGGGATGGAGAATATTTCCGATTTCAGTGTTTCCTCGGAGGATTGTAGCATCGCGCTCACATTTTATGATCCGAGCCATGAAGAATAACAAGTCATCGTCCAGTTCCAGGTCGCATTCCCGCTTGTTCCTACGAGCAGACGGACAAAATCTGGTCACGTGGTGACTTTGACGCTCGCTGGACGCGATTTCGCACGCTCCTGGTGCAATTTGAGATAGCTCCAGCCAGACATGTGCATTCCTGTGTCAACAAGTAGCGGTAAAAAAAAAAAGAGCACCGGAGATTGGAGTTGAACACATTTTAATTTGCCCGCTGTGATAATTCCTCCCAGGTTCGACTCCAGCTATCTGCTTCACCGCGAGCCACAAACATTCCTCGCAGACTTTTCCCTTAATACTCTTATTTTCCTTATTTCTCTTTTTTTCCCCCTCCAACCATTTCTGTATTTCCCCCCCCCCCCCCGCATTTATCTGGGGACTGTGTGCCTTGTTTGTTGGAGGCACAAACTGTTTTGCATTCCCTAACATACACAGAGCATAAATATTGGATTAAGTAAACAAATCCGAGGGGCTCACTTCTGAATGATATCGGCGGGTCTGCCTTTTGGAGCCGGCAGAAATGCCACGGTCGCAAGTCTTTACCGGAGTCTCGACACATGAAAAGAGGGGAGAGAGGCAGGGGGAGAGGCAGAGGGAGAGAAAGAGTCAAATGGCAGTTTAATCCTCCCTGAGTGTTATCTCGCAGGTGTTTTGCAGACTGTGCTCTCTTTGGAAACTTTGAAATCGGGCCAGGCTTTCATGTGCAGGATAAGGTAGAGAGTCTGTGCCTGGCTGTTTGTGGGCAATAAACATCAACACAACAGTGCAGGACTCTAGCTCACATCTCCACTTAACATGTCATTCCCCCAAGCTCCCTGTTCGGCAGCGGGCCACGTTGCTAACTTCAAAACAACCCCAGCGGTTTACTTTGCTTTTGTTCCTTTTCCGAGTAAAACTGAAAGAAAAAAAGAAAAAAAAAAAAAAAAAGAAAATTGGCGTCGTCAAATTGAGCTTCTGTTTTCCTCAAACAGGTAATCACCATGCAGGATGAGTCGCGCTGAAAGCTGCAGAGGGTTCTTCCCAGGTAATTTGAATCGATGTCGTTTTTACCTTCCGCAATTAGCTCACACCCAGCGTCCCGCAGCACCCGTATAGATATAGAGTTACATTTCTCCGGCTTATTCACACAAATGCTCCTGACTTCATTAGAATTGAACCCTGTCCATAGATTTCCTCCCTCGAAATTAGCCAGATTGTGAAAGCTGGGATGAGAACAGACCCGCTGGCCCCCCGCAGGCATCTCGTATCGGGTATCGCTTGGTTTTAATGGCCCAGTACATCACCAGACTCCGGTGACGGTGGATGGCCTGGCAGCGCTCAGTTCCCCAAGAGAATGTGCTGTTTTATTGGCCTCCTCAGCGTTGAGTTGTCCCCTGTGCCAATGTAATACAGCAGCTAGCGTCACAGAGGGGAGAGGCCCCCCCTCCGCCTGCCCTGATTAATCGGCAGTGTATGTTTCTCAACGCTAGCTTGGTGCTCATGTTCCATATTTTCTAATGGATATGGCCGAAGTCATTTAGAGTGCTGCTGGGGGAGCCATCAGTCAGGTCATGTTGTGTGGCTGAAGTGGGCAAAGAGCTCCCCCCGAGTGGAGCATGTGCATAAGAGCACATGTCTGGTAAGAAGAGCAAAAAAAAGTGGTGAGGACAGAAAAACAGATGCACATGCGTGGAGCGCCTTCGTTTGTCCGTGACGCGCCACTTCTGAAAACGGTGAGCATCTGCTCCTGAAAGTCTTGTCTTTCAGCAGCATAATGTGTCCCTGGGAAGCAGCACTGCTGAGCCGCCCCACTCACCTTCTGCTGCGAGAGAGCCCAAATGACGGTTAGCACCTCTCACCAGGTAACAGCTAAGTCATTCTGACAACAGCGTGGGGCACGCATTAGATCCGAGGGAGAGGACCGTTCGGAGCACTTGACTCCCTGCGGCCCAGCATTATGGGAAACGGACGTGGGGGCCAAATGAGACAGGCCGTGGCAGGGAGGAGGTTTTTTTTTTTTTTTTCATTACGTTATAAATCCCACAGAGTCTGGCAGCTCCAGTGTCTCAACGTAATACCCAAATTCAATGTGGCATTTCATAACAGTGCTCTCGTCACGGTACTGTAACTGTGCTGGTTCTGGTGGAAAGAGCAGTGCTCTCTCCCTCTCCGAGAGGTTGCAGAGTTATACATATTAATCAGTGCTTTGAGGATGATGTTTTCTCGATGATACGCAGGCAATGCATGGATATATTTTGTGAACAGTAATTTGTGGGAATGTCAGAGTTTCTGTAATGTCACAGTAAAACCAGTTATTGTCAGCATGTTGAGCTGGAGGACCTGGTTCTTACCACCAATTAGAACAGTGACGTTTTCTGAATCACTTCATTTCAATGGATCAGTCAAACCTGACACACCAGATGGTTTGTTTCACAGAGCCGTCTAGAAAGTCGCCCTGTGGAGCTGTTTGGAAAAGCGCAGGCACTTTTCAAAGAATAATTGGCTGGTGATTGGACAAACCATTTGTCTATCGCCCACCAACCAGGGGCCAACTTTAACCAATCAGATCACCATATGACATGGAAGGAGAGTGCTACCAGTGATCAGCAGGAAATGATATTACGGTGTCGGTGGTGGTCCTGGACAGTCGTTATTAACGTTGTTTCAGTGGCATCATTGAAACGCTCCAATCACATATTTTGTTTTGTCACAGCTTAGCAACTCAGATACGCACATTCGTTTAAGACAGTGAAAGGATGCATTTAAACCCAAACCATCTTTCCCTAAACCTTACAAAACAGTGACAGAAAATAACAAGTGACCAAAATAACTAAATATTCCAGACGGTATTCAATCTCCAGTCTCCCGTTTGAGAGTCCAACAGGGCACTCGATCAAAACAGTTTGCTCCAGATGCGGTCTCCATTATTTTCTATTCATTATTACTATTTCAGTTAGGTTGGAATGAAGATTCTGGAACATTATAACAACAATATCGTTTTTATTATTTTTTTTTTTTCAATTAAATATACTTTCCACTTCCCATGGACTGATGCCGTAGTTGCCATGCCAACCTTCTGAGGAGCAATATTTGTTGCGTCTCTGGCAGGTCTCAACACACTGTAGTTCCCAGTCGTTCATCACAGGATATCGATTGGTCCGCACCCCTGTTGCACGGACTCGTGAGCATAGCTTGAAGCCTGACCAGATGGATTTGCATGATCACATTGATTTACTCGTACGGCAAGGCGAATCCACGCAATCTTCGCGTTGTGTTCAACGCTGATGAGCCGTGTTGACCAATAACAAGCTGCCTTGGCAATGGCGAGCACTGATGTAATGGAAAGCTGCAGTATGCAAATGTGTTGTGCATTTGACTTTAGTTCAGGCATTTATTTAGCACCTAAGCCATTTGAAAAGAGTTTGCCAGACTTATCACTGGACGTTAATCGGCCACATCAAAAAAAAAAAAAAAGACTCACTTACAGAACACTGACAGACACTTGGTGACAAAATTGGATGTTCTCGATGCCAGGAGCTAGATAAGAACAAGGATGACTAAGATTGAGGGAAGAGAGTGACAGACAGCCAAGCGGGACTTGTACTGTACTGTATGTGATGGAAATAATAACATTTGAACTGAGCAAAAAGGGCAGAATTGACATTTTGCAGGTGTAGGGAGCAAAGGCTTATACAGGTTGTACACCCTGGAGCCCAAACCAGCCCGACTCTCCGGTCCTGGCAATCACACCTTCCATCACTGAAGGCAGGTTTATACATCTCCCCGCTGTCGCACATTTCATTTTTTTCTCCTTACTCAGATCGGCGGCAGCAGAGTCGACAGAATTCCCAAAACATTGGGTCCATCCAAGCATGAAACACGCTTTGGCCACTGGTGAAAGCGGCACCCTGCGTTGTGAGAGGTTATCAGCCGGAGCAGAGATGGCCACAGGTAAAGCCTGTTGGTCGCCCTGGAGGGCAGCTCAGAGGGCTGGGGAGGGGAGACGCGGCTGATGGTTATCATCAAATTATATCTCTGGGATGGCACCCATGGCTGCACGGAGTCAGAAAGAGCAATCTTCACTGCTCATTTCTGCTCACAGTAGTTTCTCAGTAAGCAGGTGTCTGTGTGCTTCACCAGTTAAAATCTTTTAATGTGCAGCTAGAGCAGTAGGAAATAATAACTTACTGCAGCACACTATGGATATGCAAAGCACGACTAACAGTCTTGCAAAATGTCCGGTGTGATTGGTAAAATGTTGTTGTTCTGTGCAATGAAACGGAAAGAAAATAGTTCCTGCATGAAACTGCTGACAACAAGGTCTTTGGGTTATCTTCAGTAACCAGGTCATGACCTCCACAAGCAGAGTGCCAGTTATATTCTATATATGTAACCATTGTACAGTCGCTTGATCCAGCTTCTCAAATGTTGTACGGACAAAACAAGCAACATCAAGATATTGTATTGGGCTCTGGGAAACTGATGAATTGCTACCGCAACAAATGTACTTTCTACTTCTGCACAGCCTCATGTTCACTGTTGACCATGTGCCTGAAACTGCTGCTTATTTGGAAACATACAAAGGCTCCTAGTTCCAAGCCTAACACATATATGTTTCAAATGTGAAAAAGATATTTGATAGTTGTTTCCTCAAACTAATTCCAACTAATTTCAAGTGATATTATTATAGGCGCCACTGTCCTGAAGATACATTGGACTGTTCTCTGTTCTCCTCAGAGAAGCAACTGCCAACAACAGGACAAAACAAGAGATTGTTCATTCATTTAGTCTGTAATGGAATCATGAAAGCAGATAAAAATGGTACCAGACTTCGCGGCCGGTAGCAGACAAAGATTGTTTTATGGGGAACCGGTCTAAACGCAGAAGATGTCATTATATTGTGCAATCAGCATTTACTTCATAATGATATAGCTTGTCCATTCCCAGTTATTTAGAATTTCAAGAAACACTACATCTTCTTAGCAGAAATATGTGGCTCATCTTTCCACCCTGCTCTTCCCTCATATCTTCTACCCCCTTTCCCCTCCCCCCAGCCCCCCGCTGGTCTCTCTTGGTGATTGCCTTGCCTGCTATCTCTGGGCAGCAGTTCTGTTTGTGCAGAGATTTGCTATGTCAAAAAAAAAAAAAAAAGCGGCCTGTTAATTTTATGATCTGTCACACGTCTGCCTTTCCGCGACGGGCAGTGGGCGACAGGGTCTGGACTTTCCCTTATCACTCCGTTCATTCCTGTCCACCCCTGCCAGAGTCACATCACATATCTGGCAAGCAGGAATGAATTGGTTTCCTCGTGCTATTGAGAATAGGTCAGCTCGCAGCGGAGGAGATTATTTCGATACTTTGACTTTGAATATAGTTCAAAACCTGTTTCTTTGGCGACAGAGTGCATCAGCGTTGATAACCGGGGCCATTCCTGCTCATGCCGCTGCGGTGCGAGATAGTTAAGCTTTGGTTGTTAAATCCCTGCATAGTCTAAATGCATATTTGTATGCAGACGATGCTGATTATTTAGCTGCAGTGTGATTCAATTTAACAATGGTCCCAGAAACAATTCAGGGAATGTAATATCGCCTTGACAGCTAGTGGTATCCCGTCGAGCATCTTCATTCTACCCACTGTAGCGTCAGTGTTCGGAGAGGGGTCGGGGGCTCTCAAAACAAGCTTTCATCAAAAGGAGAAATGAGAAAATGATCTACATAGCGCGTCCTCAGTCGCCAAGCCTCGCAGGATATGTTTCATAATGCCAGAGGAACTCGGTGTGTGTTCGAGTGTGTGCCTCTCGCATTTGCGTGCGGTAGAGCGCTTGTTGGCGTGGAAACTGTAAGAGAAAATTAAGACGCAAAACAATGAATGAGGAGCTCACGCCGGAGTAATAACAGCTCTTTGTATATTCAAAGGAGACACCGGAGAGGCAAATCGTGCACATTCCGGAGTTAATGGAGACGTTTCCATAACTTACAGTGTGTTTATTGGAAACTTATTACAGTGTTTGTCTTGTGCTTCCTCGAATCATTATCCTGAGAAGTCAACTGTAGCTTTTACAGATAGCTTTATTTACATAAGGCTATCTACTTACATCAACACAGGATCAGCAATTCGGGATCTTTATAAAGCCAAAAAAACACGAAGCCCCTCAAGTAACCCAGGCTCTGTAAAGATGAATTAGTAATCTTCTAATCAGATCTCCAATCTTAAACAAAGACACTGTATCCGTCTCTCTCCGCTTGACAAACACAGAGCAGGTGGGCCCCTCCACTATGTAAATCTGAGGGCTGTCAGCCAGAATTGCGCACAGCCGCAGAAATTAGAGGAGGGCCTTTTGTCTTGGAGGGAAAACACAGCCATATTTAAAGCATACAGAGCAGGCAACTTCAAAGCCAGCGAGCGCACACACAAAAACAATCTTCACCAGAATAACTCGGCGGCACGGCAGCACGGGAACATTTCTGCTGAATGTTTCGAGGTGCTGGATGATTGCCAGGAACCACATTTTCTGGCGTAAGTGGCGGCTGAGGTACGTCGTTCTGGGTTGTGTTTTTGCAGAGCAGAACGACGTTCGGTGAAAAACAAGATCAGAACCTCGCGATGGCCGCAGAGTCCAGGGGTGGTGATGCATTAGGGCCCTAAATTTTCCCCTGAGATGGCTGAGCTGCGGTCACCAAGACAACAAAAGGAACCCCGTGCCAGAAAACATTCCTTCTTCCTCCCACACTCATGGACTGCTAATGGGAGACAGAGTGGACTAGCCAAGCAACCAATGGAGGGAGGAAAGAGGGGAGAGATGAGAGCACTCCCGTCCATTTAAGGAGAGTTCCCATATGCCGAGCTTTCAGTGGGAGGACTGGACCATTACAGTAGTTTGCCAAGTGTTTTGTTTGGATTCATCATTGCAGCTCAGTTTTCCCAAAGCTGTTTAATTGCTGGGGAGCAATGAGACGTGATGACAGTAAGATAAACCTTGACACAATTGGAATTGTTTTAATGATGATTATTTTAATGTTTTTACAATCTACTGTGCAGAACTATCAGCCTGTATGTGTTCGATGTTCCAGCACTGCGTATTTGTAACAGCGGCTGTGTGTCTGGGGCGCTGCTTTCAACAGTGGACCGAGGGTGGCACACCTCAGAAGCTAGATATAAATATGCCAGGCAAGTAGAGCAGAAATTCTATTGTTATGGCTAATGACTTCTGCAGGACTCACACTGAGAATATGAAAGGCGACCTGGCCTTACCCTCCTCCAGAACTCCCTCTTCTCTTTCTTCCCACCTACAAACTCCCGTCCTCTGTGCAAACCGCAATGCACAAAAACAAATAGACTGAATAGTACACAGGTATTCCCTGAAGCATGAATGACACCCTTAACACGTGTGTGTGTGTGTGTGTGTGTGTGTGTGTGTGTGTGTGTGTGTGTGTGTGTGTGTTTGTACATATATATGGTTAATTTACGCCAGTACACACTGTGACTAAATACAGATTTCAGTGTGTAATAAGCAGGTGCTCTCCCATTGGGCGTGACATTAGAGCTTCTTATTATCACATTATGCCCATGATGCACTTTTCCTGGGTCGAAGCAAACAATTAGCATCATTATGATGCTGGCTAACGATATCTCCGCTCTGGCTTAATTAGGACTCCAGCCACAGCGGCTAACCATCAGTGGTTTGAGCACAGGCTCCCACAACAGGTGACCATCTGCAGAGAGGGACTAAATATAGAGCGGAATTAAGTAGCACAGGGGTTAAGTTCGTGTCATGTGGCCCTGTAGATAAATTATTTTTTGTTTACATACTTTGAAAACACAGTGAATGAAAATGATGAAAAAAAAAGAAAAACTAAGCAGCTCGATGTAGACAGACAACCGTGTCAAAATTACCAGAAGCCCAAATAATCTGAAGGCCTGCTGAGTTGCCATCAGGATGTCAGACAGATGAACCATTAAGTGTCAGTGCACAAAAAAAACAAACAGGGAATGTTATTGTTGCAACATTGAACTGCATTCGGTTTGAAACAGTTTGTACTGACAGTGACTAAATAAACACCACAGAGAAAGACTCCGTTACCAATGTGATTTGCACTGCAAGTATGATGACGGTGTAATAATCTATGATGGTTAGCTCAGTGTCACTATACAGTAAGCAAGCACTCCTGCTCTGTCAGTCACCGGACTCGTCTCCACACTCTCTACTATTGACTCTACACCATACCATACTGTACAACCTTTATGACCTCCTTTCCCGTGATGAGTAAAAGGAAAAGCACCAGAGGCAAGGAGGACGGTTGTCATTACACTGGGAGTGTTGTTTCTTTTGATTTGGAAGAAATAGGTTCTGCATTAATGGAGTCATTCTCCGGCTCGTCTCCTGCTTCAAAAGAGGGAGAAACAAAGGCCGGGAAATGATAGCCGCGAGCGCCGCGCTCACATAGCAAATGAGCGTTGGCTATACATTACTGTACAAACCCGTGTTCATGATAAAGGGGTACCTATTTTGCTATTCGAACGACATGCCTATGCCCTTTCCAAATTCACAATAGTCTTTCAATAACAGTCTCACTAATGGTAGAAAAAATGTGTATGAATATGAAAAGAACAACATATTGCAGCAGTGACATATCTGCAAAGTTGCGACCTTGGGTTTCTCGGTATGACCTTGAAATGGTACATAGACTGGAGCAGCAGTACAATGGAAAAATGATATATGCACAATTTTAGTTGATCAGCTAAATTAATGATCAACAGAATTTGAAGAAACAACAATAGTGCTGACATTGTGTTAAAAAAAACAACAACATAGACTTTCTAAATTCAAGTTTCTCTCCTTAACTGAACTAAGACGAGCTTAACTTCTTTGTTAATTCCTCGTAAAACACACTTCATTCAAACTTGACATCACAAACAACCACCAAAAAAGCCTTGGTTTTCTTTCCGCAATCACCTCTGGTTTGGCCGAAATAAATCTTCAAGTCACCGAGAACAATGTGAAAATATTCCAGCTCATGACGCTGTTTTTGTCACTGCTGATGCCTGACTCTCTGCCATTTCGCTGCAGCCCTGGAATCACAGTCTTGATCGAAGCAGCTGTAAATCACCTCTGTACTGTATCTCCTGTCTTCAGAGTGGCATCTGTCTCTCTCAGATGCTTTGTTCAGTCGCATGGAACAGCATGGGGCATCCAGTCATTTTTCAGAATAATTATCTTAAAGATAAACACACTTAAATCAGACAAATAATTAAACAAATGAACTACATAGCCTGCCCAACTATGGCTGAAACACAAAAATCAAGGAAAAATGACTAAATAAACACAATCTGAGCAGCTCAACAACATCAGGCAGGCATGACGCCACGCTCCTGAAACACTTCCTGTGGGATAAGAAGCATTGTGGAAGACAGGATGAAACAGCGTTGCACATGCCAGTTTACAGGGATGTGCCCAGTGGAATGAAGGGGTGACTGAGCTACTTGCTATTGGCAGATATTTGACATGATGTGAATCAAATTATATTTAGTGTACAATATGGATTACTGTATATGTTAGATTACTTACTGCAAATTCAGCCCGTTACATTTATCTTTGCAAAACTCTGAAAAAAAGTGTGATTTCACATAGTGCTTAAACTTCACAACAACCTCACTTTGTAAAAAGTTTCCATATCAAATCCCACACTTATATAACTGTACTTGCTGGAGACGGCACACTGCTGTATATTACTATTTAACAGCACCCAAGCTGTCTAATTCGAGAGTTTTTGGAATGCAAGGAAACAGATGAGCTCTGATGATAATCAAACCGAAATTAGCGCAGGGCTGAAGTCACAGGTGCCGAGCTTTCCAACGCAGAAACGAGGGCTCGCAATGCTAACTGTATTGATTAGCTGCTAGCACTTGCTGCAACACAATCAGCGTTCCATACACCAGTAGGAATTAGCCACATCTGTATCCACTCCTCGGCTCTGTGACATGGTCAGCCAATCATCATCACAGACCACTCAATACGTCTGGGAGAAGGCTCTGATTGCTGCGCAAAGTGTGTCTTCAATTGCGGTGATATCGTCAAGTTTGCATGGTCTGAACGAACGTCCTTGTGGATTAAGTTGTGCGATTGTGCCCGTTTGAGCAGGCACAATTTTTGTTTGTTTTGTCTGTTGCATGGGGCTCTTACATGCAGTCTTTATTTTCTTCATTTGAAGCCTGTGGGTCAATGAGGTAGAGTTACTCTGATGTCATCTTATTGTGGTTAGCATCTTAAGTGCTCGCTGCTGGGGATTTTTTTTTTTTTTTGCACCACACATCAGAGACATCAATTATGAATCAAACAGCGAGGCACTACTTGAGTCTCCGGGAGCCATCGCTTTCTTTTTCTCTACAGCCATTCTTCTCACAGCTCTGGATTTTTCACATTCCTTCCGAACAAATTTATTTCGCCACTTCTTCTGTGAGCAGAGATTGTATCATTTCAACCCAGCTGAGCTACGATGCTATAGGTAACAAGTCAAAATTCTGGTACCATCACAGTACTAGAAGCCTGACCTTTTTAAATCCATGTGAGCTCATCTTTATTTTTTTACAGGAGAGGCTCTCGGTGAAAAATGGAGCTGGTACAGAGGTGTGGAGGGGGGAGAGGGAGGCAAACAAGGACCACCTGAGACAGAGAATCTCTTATGTGGGAGAGGACAACAGAGGTGTAATGAGGATTGCGATAGACATCAGCCAGGAGTCATGTTACATCAGTGGAGAGGCTGAGAGAGAGAGGAGAAGGTTTCTCAGACAAAGAGCGGGGCATGAAATAACCAGGGAAAAGCAGATCCCACGCCTGGCTCTGCCGGTCTGATTTATTCCCTTCTTTTTCTTGTTTATAGCAGCGCAAACCCTCACCAGAAAAGATGCAAAGCAGTCCAACCGCACATTGCACGCTGTTCTTTACAACTGGGTATACAGGGGTGACAGCAGCAGATTGTGCAGCAGCGACAAGAGCCGGTGAAACATGAGATCCTGCCACCTCCCGAGTGTACAAACAAGACATGGCTGCAAGCGAAGCGTGTGTGCTCTGCGAAAAACCCTGTTCGTCTCTTACCTCTTGCTTGCTTGTGTTTGGTCGATGCTTATCGCATACTGTTAGGATAGCTTTCACCATGTAGAGAGGACAAAGGGACGAGCGGAGGGGTTGGCGGGAATGCAGGAGGAGCTGAAATGTTAATGTGTGGGCCTCTGAATGTTCCGACAACGTGGCTGTGCCTCAGATAGAAATGAGGATGCAGATCATTTAGTTAATAAGGAAGAAAGAAAGTATTTCAGATTGAGCAATATGGAATAATTAGGGATATAGTGCAAAAACGAGGCAGAACATACAGGTAATGGTGAGCTCGCTCTTTCCTTGTGTAAGGTAAGCATCACTAACAAGACCCCCAAGATGCGTTGGCAGACAGACAAAATTAGCAACTGGCTGGTGAACACGGTAGATCATTTTGCAGCAATGCTTATAAATTAGTGGAGGCCAAAACAGCTAAACTGCACTGTATATGGACTCCAGTCCTTTGGACAAAAGCATGACTTCAGATGAAAGTCAGTTTTCTAGAGATGTTTCCACGGTCCCAGATCTCAACTGGATTGTACAGAATGGACCTTAAAGCCGGAGAACATGTCATTATTATCCACATAAAATGGTAAAAACTGCAGAAAACAAGTTGTATGAAACCAGAATTTGTCTTTAAGGCTGGCATGCTACCTGCATATGATGGAATAATACCATTACAATGTGCAGCATTGTTGTGTGGACGCCCTTCTTTTCCTTTCTCTTTACAAACTCTCTGATGTTCAAGGATCTTAAAACTTTCATCATAATGTTTGACTAGCAGCAGGCTATTTTAGGTCATGTTTGTAATGATGAATATGCAAATGTTCAGTGTTTACTCTGATAATGCTTATGTGGTTTCGTAGATGGTGGTAAGAAATCCACAGAGGACCAGGACTAACCCCATTAGCGCACTGCCGGATAACCATGCAGAGGCCCAGGGGAGGTCATTATGAAGGAGCTGTTTTGCTGTCTTCATATCTGTAATCAACATATGCAATGCTGATTACTTCTTTCAGCATTTAACCTAGATCTATATTTTAACTTAGACGATAACATGGGGGGGAAGAAAAGGAAACAGAGCTAACAAAAGAATTCATAATGGTGTTAAAACGTCACCTACATTCCACAGACGCGGGCTTGTGTTAACAGATTGAAAGCCATGAAGAAAGACAGAAAAGGAGAAAAAAATAGAAAATCACAATACCAACTGAGGGATTTTTCCTTTTCTTTTTTTTTTTTTTTTCCCCAAGATCCTGTTCCTGTTAAGCACTGCTCAGACGAGGTGTGTTTGGGTTTGAATGGCAGGAAAACGAGACAGGAACGAGCGCAGGATTGTGCGGTATCCCAACGGAATCCCACGTCTCCGTTCCGAGCTGCTCCGTGACGACCAGCTGCAGATTTCAGTTTACACTCACCGGCTCCGTATTTACATGGGAGGACGCCGCGAATGAGGAACAATTCAATCACCGGGTTCCTAACCTCTGTTTTCATTTCCCCGGCATGTGGAAGAGATGGAATGGAAGGAAGGGGAGAGAAGAAAAAAATCATCTGAAAGACATTACGGCAAAGGCAGCGGGAATGTTTGATATGCGCTTGGACTGTGAAGGTGGAGTGCGAAGTCAAATGTGTGTGTTTGTGATAAAACAGGTATGAGTCTTTCATCTGGAGCGAAATGCGGGAGAAAAGGGCTGATCTTCCAGCGCAATCATTCCGGTTTACGCTATGTGTTTTTCACGCTAAAGAACCCGCACGCTGCAATTTCCCCCCAGTTCCCTTCAGCTACCACATTGTCCTCGTCCTTTGATAACATCATTCCGTCGCAATGCAGTCCCCCTTTGATTTGTATTCCTTTGAAAAGCGCATGAATTCACTGAAGGGGAACAGGTGGGGTGGGGAAAGTGGTCGTCTCTTTGTGGACTGCCTTGAGTTTGATTCCCGGCCAGTGTTTAATTCAGCTATTGGGAAGCGGCGGCCAAATGTTCCCCGACAAACGCCAGCCTCACTTATCAGGGCGCTGCCTCGCCCATCACGTGTCACTCTCCTGCCAAGAAGCTGGTGAGCGCACAGAAGTTTGATTTCGTGGGCCGCTAGCTGAAGCTCTAAACGGACACGTTCTCTGCCCTGGTATGTTCAGTCATATCATTAAGCAGGCAGCATGTGCCCCAGCGGAGGCTTCTCATTGCATATTCAATGCGGCGATGAGCACAGTCATATTTGCAGATTCAGCTTTAAGTGCTGGTGGATACTGGTTTGACGGTGCTTCTGTAGTGAGAGGACAAGAGTTCTTGGGGCTTCTGCATTCATTGTGCTCATACTTGCTGAGATGTCTCCGAGGCGAGGTTATTTAAAAAGTGCTTAAGAGGTCTGGTGGGTTTTTATCAGGGTTAGTCCATTCATGTCAGTCTCAGCCTGAAGGTCTGTGGAGGTCTTTTTAGAACTTTTAAAAAGAAATATTAACAAATGAGCTTGGGTGTCTGATTTTCAAATATTTCTTTTTAAAATCAATAACACCAGGGAAAACTGATGAACGCAATTACTGTGTTTACCTCCGCCACAGAAGCTATGTTTTCACCTGGGTCCATTGGTTTCTCAGCAGGAAATCACAAAAAAAAACTACCAATTAGACCCAATTAACTCTCGGTATAGATTCTGAAAGCCATATTCACCAATGAACTAGCCGGAGGAAAATGCAATGTGTTTGTCAGTGAGTTATGAGAACTCTGTTAGCATTACTACTAATGACAGTATTGTTGTTATTTGGCTCTTTGTCATTAGCTGATCAGTTGAAAATTGATACCCTAGGCAGCCATAACATAATTGCAATTTTGGTAGAAACTGAGCGATGACTCACGCTGAACTTTTCATATCTTGGGACACATTTTTGAAGTTGTCTTCAACAAAATGAACTCAGTTACATCTCATCCCTTTCAACTTGAAACAGACATGCAAACAATACAATTCTGCAGCTTCGTTACTATATGATTCACAGGCAGAGTGCAGCATCGGCATATTTGGGGTCACAGATCAGATAATTTAAAGTTGTAAGATTAAAAGTTGTTCCCTGAGCATCGAAAATTTCTTTAAGAATATGTGTTTAATAAGCACATAACCACTGTTCTACCACATTTGGCTGGACAGTCAGTTTCATTATGAAGGTTACTGTGGTTAGCCTGTGGGCGACAATTAGTACGAGCAGAAGCAGTGAGTTGTTGGATGAAATGCAACAGAGTGCCGGCCAGCCCCTTCTGTGGTTTGTGAGAAAAAGTTTACCCCGACATGACACATCAAAAAACAATGCATCGCTTCCAGGCTTTCTTGTGGACGCCCGTTCACACCATGCCAGCATGGCTGGAGCGGGCATAGCTGCTCATGGCACAGCTTAGCACGGATATCACCACCGTCAAAACAATGAAGTGATGTAAGTTGTTTTTTTTTGGGGTTTATTTTCAGACAAAGCAGGTATAAGCCATTGCAAGGCTACTGTTCAGGAAGTGAGGGTCATACAGATATATGTGGCTGCTCTAGTTTGCCTTTGTCATCCACGCATACGATTCTCTATGGTGACTACAACTGGAATGGAGCAGAATTAAAAAATATATATATATATATATATATATATATATATATATATATATATATATATATATATATATATATATATATATACACATATATATATATATATATATATATATATATATATATATATATATATATATATATATATACATATATATATATATATATATATATATATATATATATATATATATATATATATATATATATATATATATGTATATGTATATGTATATGTATATATATATATATATATATATATATATATATATATATATATATATATATATATATATATGCACCAGCACACCTCCTTTTGATTTGTATCCTCATGTGAGTATGAAATACAAACAAGGATTTTTGGCTCACTATTGTTGTTTGGTATTGCAAAACACTTTGCCTGGGTTTCCTGCTGTTCATCGTGTAACGAGCCAAGACCCTGACAAACATAAGGTACCAGCTGGTCAGCACCCATTTTCACAGAAGTAATTTGCAAATAGAAAAATGCTTTCATGCTACACACCGATACGCATGCACACATGCACACACACACACACACACACATAGCAGAAGTCTGAAAGAGCCTGGAGCTGTTTCGGTACATCCAGAGCGGGGAGAACAGTTTTGAAGTCATGCAGGTTTGAGATGTTAATGTTTTCCACGTTGAGGCTGGGTGTAACGGGGCTAGCCTGAAGTACATTGCATGCTTGGGATGATTCTGTACCTGATCCAAAGGATTCGGAGGGCCCAGAGGATGACGGGAAGCAGAAAAATGTGTGAAGGGTGGAAAGCTGAAAATGAATGAGTTCAGTGGGAGTTACAGACATCCTGGTTTTCTAATCTTTAGCCCCAACGTTTCAGAATTTTAAGTTTTCTCATATCTGTTCTCCTCTGTGCTTTGAAACTAGTTTGATAGAGGTGAAGTAACTAACTTTTCCTGTGCAGCAAGGATGAGGAAGTAATTCGTATCCCTTGGGTTTCTCCACAGGTGCGCGGCAGAAGTTGCATATTAACAAAAGACGCATTTGCTGACTGTTTCGCGAGGGATTCAAAACAGAGCTTTGGGGCATCGCGGCTTTTCATTAGAATGCTGAGCCAGTCAAAATGCAAGCCTGGAAAAAACACAAACTTGGTAAAGAACGGGAGGCTTGCCTTGTCAGGAGTTTACATTGATACACCAAAGAAGAGGGCAGGCCTCTCCTCTTTCTCTTCCCCCCCTCTTCTCTCCCTTTCTCTTTCCGTCTTCAATTGTTCTGCTCCGTGGCTTCATCAGCAGTTTCCCTCTATTTGAAAGCGTGGGATTATGCAAGAGAGGCAGCATCAAATGATAGGTAACCCATCCCACCCCCTCGCCTCGACGCCACCCCCCTCCCTTGTCTTTAAGTCTCCCGGCTGCTGAGCATGTAAATCTGCGAAGCCTGTAACAACACAACTCAACAGTCAAGTCACTCTCTGACAGGCGGCACTGTCAGCACGCATACAAGATGGTTTTTGAAGTCAAGGTCAAATGTATGAAAACATACAGCGGTTGCCACAATGTGCACGTGAAATATTGTACGTGGGTGAGCCGGTACATAATGGAATGTTTCTAAGCTGCCGAGGAGCCTTCGGGATACAATTGTCAGCGCCACTGTGAAGCAGCAACACTGGAGCTATTGTGTGCCGAGGTTCCTGCGCATGAAACCCAGGATGAAGTCAGCTGAGTATTTGGTTATGACGCCCTGCACTGCTTTTCAGAGACGTGGCAGCAGGAATAAATGCAAAAGACAGACTACTTTATTCCCCCCCCCCCCACACACACACTTCTGTAGTTGTTGTCGGGAAATAGAAAGAATACAGAAAACGGAAGGAATCCAGCTCCATTTGCGGTCTTTATCCACTGACGCTGAACTACATTTATACCGACAAGTGGTGTTAATGCTTCATCGGCTATCTCCTCTCCGCTCGCTAACTCCAGGAACAAGATTAGAAAAATGTCCCAAAATATGAGGAAGAGAGGGAGAAAAAAAAAAAAACGCTTTTTGTGCAAAAGTGGAACAAATGACAGAGTGCAATATCGCCTTGACAACTTCATAATAAATGCATTTTTATGAAGAGCAGCCTATTTATTTTGTATCAGACATCTTGCACTAAAGCAGCACTCCAGCCCTCGTGAGACGCAGCGGTTCTGTAAATGATTGCCGACCCAAGATGTGCACTCGCAGGATTATCTCAACGAGTCGATCAAAAATAAAACCTCGGACGCGCTGCTCTTTATTGACCTGTGACAGAACTTGTGAGGACGAAGTAAAGTTGTTGTTATTGACGGCGTGGGTCTTATGCGCACTGCCCCAGAAACTCATCTCATGCTGTCAAGCTAAAGCACATTGATTATTGGGTGCCGGCGAGTGAACTGTCTCTGAACCCTTTGTGTCTCATCTGAGGAGTTGAGTCGTCTTTTGAGTCATCATGCTGTTTCCATTTTCCGCAGGAACCCACACTGTCCTTTTAGTTGATGAAATCTCTCAATCGCTGCCCTTTAAAGGATTCGCTTGAATGTCTCTCCCAGACTTTCTGATACCTGGGATTAAAGCCGGGTCCATGTCTGTGCCTTGCAGCTCATAGATCCAACAAAACCAATATTCTTTTTTTCCATTAATTTGTCATAGGTGATTTAATTATCCATGCGAATAACACAGTTACTCCACCACTGATCTCCTCCAGATAAGATGTGTCTACACTTCCTATTACAGTATCAGTCTCTCTTCCTCCGACTGTATTCTTTGGCGTCTGTGTGTTCTCGGTAGTGATTGGTAGCACTGAGCCTATCAGCGGTACAGTACAGGACCTCTTGTTTCACTGACAGACCTGTTGATTATCTCCTCGGCATGCCAATAATCCATTAAACACATTGTTTACTTTGCCTGTGCAAAGAGATCCACTCTTACATCATATGCATGCGGTGATACATTTCGCCCCATTTAATAATGCTATTAAACTTTACTGTGCAATGAAAAGACTATACTCGCAGCCATTAGTGGCAGTGCAGGAAACCGAGTGCGCTGTAATTTGCACCACATTATCGCCTCTGCTGCATTTTACTGTTAATATAATGACCCAATGTGGTGGACAGCTTAATTCTCCGGGTTCAGATGCATCAAGGATTAATCCGAAATAAAGGTCTGAGAGTGGATTTTTATTTACTCTTTATAGATGATTTCTACAGTACATGCGTAGTTTCACGGTATTTTTCTTTCTGGACGGGTGAGGTTGAGGAGTGAGGCATATTTTTGTGAGTCTTGCCATGGAATATGAATCACCGTATCCCAACACAGTGTGCTCAGAGATGTATATTTTTAATCAAGCAGTGCTGAATGGAATTCCCCTCGGTTGATTCCTGCACAGAGCCGGGCGATAACACATCCTCCTCCCTTTCGTGTCACCCTGCATTACACCGTGGTGGCTGCACAGCAAACCAAACGGGCTGGAGTCATGCCTCGCAGCCCGCCAACCAATCTGCCCAGCAACATCTTATCTAAGGCATGACACATGAATGGAGGGGGAAGTCCGGGGAATGTGTTTGGCGGGCACGTGGGCGGACTCCATGAATGTCAGAAGACAGCGGCGCGTTGGGCCTGTAGTATAAGGTGTTACGGAGGGAACACGGGGTTAAAAATGCAATCTGGAAATGTGACTGATAGACGTGAAGGAAGCTGCTGACCAAATTTTGCATGTGGAGGTTTTTGGTAGCTCCAACAGAGTTAAAAAAAAGGGTTACGGGGTAACCTCCAGATTACACCGTGCAGGTCTGTCGATGAAGGTTCTAAGTCATCCAGGTCAACGTCATTCTAAATTCTGTGACATTGATAAATGGACTTGTTTTCCAGGTACATCCGTGTTGCATTCAGGCCGTATTGTGGCTACATGCAAAAGACCGGTGCAAATAACCTCAGCTCCGTATCTGAATCCACTCAGTCATAAGCACAACACATGCATCCAATGTTGCGCTGATGTCACATTGAGTTAAATCATGTGCAGAATTATAAACAAATTCCTAGCCTGAGTCTGTCTGATGCAGACCATTGGCTAAAAGTAAGATAATGCAAGCCAGGGGAGCGAGGTATGAAGGAAGGGGGGGTCAGCAGGCCAGGAAAGGGGAAGGGCGTGTGGGGGCAAGCAGTTGGTTCAGCCATGATAAGGGAAGCCAATACTGTAAGAGAGAGAGACAGAGAGTACAAGAGAGATAAAGACCTGTGATGACTTATTCCATAAAGGACAGACTGGGAGGAGGGAGGATCCTCAGACACACACACAGACACACAAACACACACACAAACACATTGAATCGGGAGACACAGTGGGGGGTGACGGACGCTTGTGGTGGATGTCCACATTATTGTTCTGGCAGAGCAATCTTCTCCAATCTTGGCAGAGCCTAATGGAGGCACGAGAGATACCAGGTGCTGTTACCTTCTCCATTCCGGAAGGCAGGGCCACAAGCCAGACTGAATTGGATGAACCTTTTATTGTTTGGCCTGCACTCGGCTGGGTCACCACTGAAGGGCCCCGCTGTTTGCAAAAATCTCCAAGGACAGAGAGGAGGAAAAAAAGAAAGAAAAGGCCTTGTCTTGACCTGAGGAGTCGGCCCTCCTGTGTTGTGCCATTCATGTGCAGTCCCGGCTGCATTGAACGGCATGAACTACATTACTCTGCCTGGGTGATTCGTCCTTAGGATAGACAAATTTCTGCCTCACCGTGTAGGTAGATTTGAGGTGAACCAGGATGTGATGTTTATTGAAGGTCCTCCTTAGTTTCTTAGATATTCCTGCGATACAGGGAATAACGATGTTGGTGTGTTTTTCCATCTTCTCCTCTCTGTCTGTTCTGGATCTTTCAGAGGTTTTGACAGAGGTCTAGCCACAACACGGGTGGGCCAACTCCTCAGGTGAAGACTCTGCTTTCCACGTACATCTGAAAGATGATCCTCTACGATTCTGTAAGGACACTCCCACACAGAGTTTAAAAGTCTGCAAACTCCCCTCCAGTTAGTTAAAACTAAAGAAGGCTTGTGCAGCGTCTTCAAGAAACCAAAACATGTCTAGATGCCTACGCTACAGTGCTTAGATTTACCATGAACTGGATGACTGAGAACCTTCATCAACCTTTTACCTTTTTCTGGTCATTTTATTTATGCTTCAAAAATCATTAAAAAAAAAAAAAAAAAAGTGTTCATATGACTTGCTGAACAAAAATGTTTGCCATAAACTTGTGTTTACCACAGAGCCTGTTTTCTGCAGTAACTCAAAATCAAATCAAAGATTCCCAAAGGCATTTTGTAGAGTGAACCACGGTGACACTAACTTCCAAATTAGCCAACAAAAACATGTCATCCCTGCAGCACTGTTATGCCAAAACTGTCCATTTGAAATGTCCATCACAGTCGAGATGTACTTCAGGTTAAGACTGCTTTATTTGCAGTTGTAGGTGGATTCGGTTTGCAGGAAAAGATGGCAAAGCATCCATCTTGACCCAAATTGTATAAACACTGACGATAGGCAAATGTGGGAAACACAATTAAAATACTGAAGCAACTGTGCAAATGTTGCTGCATTTATTCACCTGAACGATATCTGCTGGAACAAAGGTATTTTTATAATGCATTATTGTATACCTTGGTTCCTCCTGCACTGAGAACATATATAGAATTCATGGTATTGACCTTGATTGACCATTCAGCATGCACTTGGATCACTTGGATTTTACTTCCAGTTATAGTGCTAACTTCTACTGTTGTGTTTTGAAATCCCAGCAGCTACTTTTTTTCTATGTTCTATCTCTAAATCTCAGAAATTATGGCAGCTGTAATAACCCAGAATTGTCCTTTAAATCAAATATTTATTCTTTTTTCCTTAGTAACTTTCATGTCTCAATCAAACATGGAAATGGCTCTTAATTTGGCGATGCACTGTTAATAACGCGGTGATTAGACACTTCTCGTCATTCAGCCTGATTGCAAGCATTTCCCAACCAACCCCTAATACACACACATACACACACACACACGACGGTGGCACACACACATCCATGCAGAAACAAAAAGAGTGAGACAAATAAAGGACTGGGCGCAGGGCATGGGTGGGTGTGGGGGGGCTTTATATGGCACACAGGGGCTGGAGATCATCAGATTAATAACCTCCTCTTTTATTAAGAAAACAGCATTATTGTGTTTGGTCATCTGAGCATGACAAAACAAGCCAATACACTGACTGCTGCAGAGCTTATTATTGTCCATTATGTTTGTTTGGAGGACTTGGTCAGACCCAAAAGGATTAGGGCTGATTTAAAGACTGAAAAGGGGGATTTGGAGGAGTGTGTGTGTGTGTGTGTGTGTGTGTGTGTGTGTGTGTGTGTGTGTGTGTGTGTGTGTGTGCACGTGTACAGAAAACTGTTGCTGTAAAAAAAAAAAAGAAAAAAAAAAAGTGTAAGGCAAACACTCTGAGTCTTTAGAAGAGGACCCAGAACAGGGAGCGTGGTGCCGTGTTGCCTGGTGACTCCGTTGCTAGCCACACTGGCGATACAATAGGATAATGAAATCTCTAGCTGTTCCAACTCTCCAGGCTACAGCACAAACAGAGCAGAGGAAAAAAAAAAACAACAAAAAAAACACTTTAGTTCATTGTAGCTTGTCGGATTATGGCTCACTTAATAACGCCTTTTCTTTGCGAGGGAATAATAGCTTGGGACATTACACGTGAAGAGAAGGGGAATTGTTCCCACCGGCACCTCTTCCATTACCATAAAAGTTGTCGCCGCTTCAGCGCGTTGTCATTTTTTGATTGATCCCTTCAAAAAAAAAACAAGCGACATGTTTTAAAAAAAAATAAAAAATCTATCGCGGTGCCAGAGGCCGCAGTGAAGATGGTTTGCAGTATGTGACAAGCCTCGGAGGGCCTCCTCCTCCGCAGTATCCCCTGTCATTAGCAAGGAGGCCTACTCCCACAGGCGGGTCACCACAAGGAAGGTGTGAGGAGAATCTATTACAGCCACGGTCGCGTTCCTCCTTGAGGACAATCGGAGACTCTGACTTCCTTCTCTCGGGGCTGGAAACCATCATTTCCACCTTTTCCGACTTTAGACTTTGGTCCGTCTTTTCAACCCTTTTTGCTGCCTTGCCTGCACCTCTCCTCCCCCCACTCACTCCTTTCACCTCTCCTCCGGAATCCAAAGAATAAAATCGCTTTTCTTTTTTTTTTTTTTTTTTTTAAACACGGGATTCAATCCCTCACCCGGGCATCCCAATCCACCACGCCAAACTGCCATCTTGACAATTACGGTGAGCGAGGGGGACAACATCGGCAAGACGTGATTACCTTTACCGACGTCTGCAGGCCCTAGAACAGAAGGGAGAGGAGATAGAGGGAGCGAAAGAGACGAATAGCTGCCGGTGTCTGAGTGTGTGTGTGTGTGTGTGTGTGTGTGTTTGTGTCTCTTTTGAGCTGTTAAAAGCACACTCCCCGCGCTTCTAATTAGCTGATGTGTTCATTAGCTCCGTCAAGAGAGTAGACGTTCTGTCAGTCAGGTCGGCAGACTGAAACGCGGCTGTTAACGCTCCTTTCTCTCGTGATTACACCGATGTTTAACTTTTGTGAGAAGAAGCCCGGGCGTCCCTCCGATCGCTGTTGCGACTTAAACTGTTTCCAGCGCTCGCCGCTCTGGTTAAAGAAATAAAAAGTCAAGGCCTAAAAATCCCTGTTTCACTCCTTAATTTCTCCGGTGTCACCTCGGTGGCTTTGTATTTTTTTTTTTCTTTCTCTCTCCGTGAAAAGCCCACGCAGCATTGTTTCGTTCCCACACATCATTCATAACCTTGAGGAGCCAGAGAAATAAGAGACTCTTAGTACTCCAATACAAAAGAGGGGATGTTTCAATAGCATCAGCAGAGATGGGAAAGAAAAAAAATAAATAAAAGAGATGTGGCCCTCATGTATCCATGGTTACCTTGGCTTTATTGCTGTTTGTCTTGGGCAGCGCGTGCAATAAAAGTGCAGGGAGAGGAATGACTGGGCGAGGGGTGGAATTGCAGAAGGAGGCACAATGCGCAGGTGCAGGGAGGCTAACAGGAGGCTGGGACTGACCCGAAAGCCCCTCTCCGCCCCCCCGAGCCCTTTCAAAGCTATCTGCCTTACGAGGGTCTCATTAGCCTTTGATTTGACGGCCCCCGAATGCGCACGAACGCCATATTTCAGTTTTCCAATTAAGAATTCCGAGCTTCAGGAATCTCAGGTATGCTACTGAAAAAAAAAAAAAAAAAAGGGCAGAACGTGAAATTAAGTGTCTCTCCCGCGGCTCGATCAGACTCTGCCTTATTTGAGGAATAATGAAATAGGGAGGTGGTAAGTCATGCGTGCGTAGAGGAGGGGGGGAATGAAAGGAGAAAGAAAAATGAGTGTTGGTGCGAAACGCCCGTTCACAAATCATTTTAAGACCCGTCGGAAACGGCTCATGTTGTCGGGCGTCTTGCGCGATTAGCCATTTCCCGCAATCTTTTTTTTTTTTTTTTTGGCAGCAAAAGGTGGAAGGGAAGTATCACCACCTTCTGTCACCTTTCTTCATCTTTCCCCGCCGTCACTTTTCGTAACCGCGCCTTTTGCTGAGGGTGTTAAATGAAATGAAGACAGGAATTCATTCACACCTGCGGTACTGGCGGGGCGGGAACGGGAGGCACACCATTTCCTGTGGCCCGCCGGGGCTCAGGATGGAAGGCGACACGCACACAAATCAACACTTAAGACACATGGCCGGGGCGGAAGAGGATTGAACATTCAGGTGTGGTTTGCCACTAAGATGACACTGTTTAGAAGAGGCATTTGGAGAAAATGGAGCTGAGAGGGAGGGAGGGGGGGGGGCTTTTACTTCCTGCAGGGCTATAAATCACGGAGGAATCACTGGACCCCCCCCCCCCCCCCATCACCCCCTACATACACCTTCATATATGCATTATAGCTAAAAGAAGACGTAAGGTTAGATTTGTGATATTTCCCAGTTTAAAGTTGCATAATGCTACAGTTCGGGGAGTCTTCACGCCGGCTGCTGCATGTCATTGACATTTTCCAGCGTTCTGAAACGGCAGATGAATAGTGATAGCCTACGCAACAGGGAATACGGAAAATAAGAGAATGGAAGGAAAAAAAAAACAAAAACCGCAGAGAGTGAAAAGTCAACAGTGATTGAAAGATAGGCAGTTCACACAATTAACACATTTGGCACATAAAAGCGTCGACTGTCACAAGCCGCCTGGTTGCCGGTTATTGTTCCGGGGCTGGCTCATCAGGGAGAGTGTTGCCTCCGGGGAAGGACACCCACGGGAGCCTCAGGAGAAAGCACGATGATGACACACACAGTGCACATCATTCAGGCGCACACCCCCCCCTGGGGGCCCATAAACTTTCTGATGTCACACCAACATTTTTTTTTTTGTTTTTTTTGTCACTGACAAGCCATTTAATCTGCTGTCTGGTGGTGAGCTGTGATTGAAGCCCCACTCCATTTAATCAGGCGCGCCAAACAAACAAAAACTGCACTGTCTCGTCTTCGCGAGTTGTATTTATTCATTTTCTACAGTTTACTGTAGTGTGGTGAGCTGCAGGAACTTGAGACTGCGGACTGATGAATCATTATTGTTCTGTGTCACCGCTGTCTGGCACGGTGTTACATAAACACGATCACTGCATCCAAATAAACAAGAAGAACTGGACTGGATTCACTTTGAATCCATTGTGGGAGGTTTTGAGAAAATGATCCTAAAATAGTCGACAAAATCAGCAATTGGAATTTTGGACACGTGAATACAATGACTACAGGTAAACACAGTGCGCTATTTAGTAAATAGAGCGATTTCAGCCTTATGTCAAGTAGTTTTTCATCAGTCATCATGCAGATTTAGCGTCATTCACCAATGAAATGGAGAAGGGGGTCACTTTGCATAATCGTTCATGTAGAAAACCCAGAATGCTGTGTTTTGTAACGGCGAAGAAATTACTGCAGCACCCGTCCAGGGTTCAGGAGGAGTCCTGGCAAGCAACACAATCGAAAAAACTAGCTTGAAGTTCCCCAACTCTGGGGAATTCCGGAATTTTTAAACCTGGGCCCTACATGAACAAAAAAGTTATGCAATCTGGGTCCAAAAGTATGAATCACATACACACAAAAGCATGTAAATATAACGCCCAGGTTTAAAAGTATCAGATTTCCCCTTTAAGAGGAGCAGCAACTGCCCCGCTGCAGCATTATCATTCATCATTCATATCGATATGTTCTCACGCTAGTCGCATCTGACAATGCAAACACTTATCAAGGCTAATGTCGCACCTCAGTCTGAAGGAGTGTTCGGCAAATTGGAGTGGAAAAGTGTCGGTCCAATTACATGGCGGAGCCCCAGAACAGGTGCCATTACCGGCGACTGCAACTGATCGCCTCGGTACTCCCCCGCAGATATCAAATCAAGCGTCGGCATCGCGGGGGGCATACCAATGAGGACGTGAAATGTGTTCGCGCATCAAAATGTTCGAATCCGAACAATCCCGCAACCCGAAATCGCCCGCGTCAATCCAAATAAGCTTTCGCCATTGACTGAGCCGGGGCGCAAATGGAGATTTTACTCTCAAAGTGGAATTGAGGAGGGAGAGCGAAAGACACAAGATGCTTTAAAGACCTCTCTCGATTCATTAAAAAAGTCTCTGCCACCAGAGACGAGGGGAGGGAATAGGATTAATCTGTGCTCTCAGTGCATGTGTGTGTTTGACACGGCTGAGTGATTCTCTTCATGTCTCTGAGGGGTAATTAGCTGTGGCGTGGCCTGTCGCTGCTCTACAGGCCTCTCCGGTCCCGAGACTCAGCTGCTTGTGTCATCAGTGGCCTCCGCGGCTGTATGCGGGGAGAGAACAACATGCAGTGGACCTCTTTGTTTTCGAGCCTGAGGGGTCACTCTCAAATAATCCGTCTGTCGGACCGCACTCTTTGTGTTTCATACTCCCCGGTGATGTCTGCAAGTGTTTGTTGTTTTTTTTGTTTTTTTTGCTTCGTATTCTGATTTTTCCCTTTTTGTTTTTACTTTCTTGTTCATTTTTTCCTATCCTTTATTCTCCTTCTTTTCTTCTCTGGTTTTCATCCCGGTCTGCTTTCCGCTTCTGTTTTTCCCTCTCTTTTGTCTTTTCCTTTTATTTTTCCCCTCTCTATCGAGTTATTCTCTTCTCTTTCTTTTTGTCCCTTTCTTTTTTCTGGTGTCCCCCAGTTTAAATTTCTTTTATCATTTCTCTTATCTGACATTCGTTTGATCTCCTTTCGTTTCTTTGGTTTCCATCTCCCTTTTCTTACCCTTGCTTTTCTTCCCTTTTCTTCTCCATTTCTCCGTCCTATTTTCTTCTATTTTTCTGCTTTGCTTTTCCCTCATTCCTTTGCGCATCTTCTCTCTGCTCTCCTTTTAAGTTTGCTTCCTTTTCCTGTTTACTGTTAACTTTTTTCAGTGCTTTTCCTTTATGAGCCCTTTCCTTTCCTTTCTCCTCCTTTCCTTTCCTTTCCTTTCCTTCTTCTACTTACCTTTCCGCATCTCTCTTGTCCTTTTTTTCCTTTCCCTTCTCACTTCAGATTGTATTATTATCCAGTGTCAAGCCAGTGGCTGCTGTGCATAACAAACTCTCATCCTCCATCCGTCTCTCCTCGTTCGCTCGTTCTCGTTTTCCATCACTCCTTCTCGTGACTCCTGTCATTGATTTTCCTCAACAAGGAGCGTGAAGCCTATCAATATTTCTAGCTGAAGAATGAAATCAATCGACTACTCCCCTCCACCGGTGGTTAAAAATGAGCGCCCGCTGGTTTATTATTAAAAAAGCCAGTAGCTAACGTTCACCCGACCATCTCCTCGTGTTCTGCTCGGGCCCGCGTGCACTAATGGCTGTGCCGTGACCCACCTCAATACGCTCGATCGATGGCGCCGCCTTACGTGCAAGACGCTATCGAGAAAGTGGAGAAAGTGCTGCAGCCATCGACCTGCCGACCAAGCAGAACGTGTGTCTTGAGATATGACTGGAGATGTTTTGCACTTTGAGTTGAATATACAATACACGGGTGACCCCCAAAGCATTTGTCAGCGAGTAGAGCCACTCACAAACAGGTATATTAATGTTGCTGAAAAGGTCAAACCACAAAGGTTCTGCCTCAACTTTTAAAGACTCCCAGAAACCGACTGCTCTCCTCACGATGGGCGATGGCGATGCTTCGACCCTCCCGTTTCAGACCAGGCCATTCCTCCATCATCCGCCTCGAGGTATTTTCAAAATGTGCCTTCAGTTCCATTTACACGGCGAGTTTGCGCGTTATTTTTTGTACTTTGGGCTGTGTGGTTCCTCCCTCATTCGGGCCGTCCGTTCAGTCGCTTTCACCTCCCACCAGTCACAACCATCAGTCACAATGTGAGGGCTCAATGAGGGCAAAAGTCGCAGTGCAGTGATGATTAAAACAAAGTAAATCAACTGAGAAAGTGAAGTATAAACATAAGAAACTTCAGCATTTTATAATCCACTTACGATTTTTTTTTAGTTTTCCTCTTCCGGCTGCTGTAACACTGACAACCCCGACACAGCATCAACACCTCAAGTGTCTGTAATCATCCAGCATCACTCCATGTACCGCCATACACCAGTTCCATTAGTCTCTCTCTTACCAGTCCATGATGCAGTTATGGAGTGGTTTCGCGCAGGTTCCATTTTGTACTTTCTACCTGTTAATGGCTTCTTATGTGGATCTAATGATGATGAGCACCCAGGTCGGGCCCAGCAGCAGCTGTACTTATTTTTTCATGGTCGCAGATCTGACACACACATCTGTGGGTTTAAAGGTGAGCAGCCACGCAGCCT
Organism: Acanthopagrus latus; assembly: GCF_904848185.1. NCBI lineage: Eukaryota > Metazoa > Chordata > Actinopteri > Spariformes > Sparidae > Acanthopagrus > Acanthopagrus latus. The sequence continues at coordinate 6,492,532 of NC_051057.1, read as the reverse complement.
GGACAGCAGATGTCTCGGAATTTCTGTTCTAAGACAGTGTTGATCCATGTCCCATTCCGCAATTTTGGTCCACACTCAAATATCTCAACCGCTATCGGATGGATTGCCTTGAAATTTGGACAGACATGATCACTAGAGGATGAATCATATTGATTCGTTGATCCCCTGACCTGCCTTCTAGCATCATGAGCACATTGACATTTTTGGGTTTTTTTTTTCTTGATAACCACGAGATAGATTGCCATGACATTTTCACATGAAAAAAAAAAAGGAACGGTCGACCCTGAAGCGGGATTTTCAGTTTGAGATGGCCCTCATGACATCAACAGGGTTATTTTTTTCAGACTTGACGTCATGCAGCTGTGAGCCGAGCAGTGCTGCCAATGCCAAGCAAAGTGACGTTCAAGGGTTTTCGTTGTTGCTGAAAATCAGTGGACCGATCCTCTAAGCCTGTTATTTATGCAGGTGGGTCTATATGTGTGCTTGTGTCTGCTTGTTATTTATGGGTAAACCATAGGAAGTATTTGAATCATGCTACTTATGTTGCTTGAATCCAAATTATTGAGTCAAGCTGTGCAGTCCTCTTATTGCTCTGCGTGAATGTTAAGCCCCATTAAAAACGTGTGAGACCTTTTTCTTTGCACCGCCCCTTTGGACAGATGGCATGGACCACCATTAGAATGCCATGTAGCTAATTATCAGGGCAGCACCCACATCCACACCCACACCTCTTGATTATCGCCACACACACACACACACACTACTTTACTCCATGGCTTGCCTGGAGGGGGAAAAGGCCAAAGCTGTGGCTCTGACTGTCAGAATCAACGTGACACCGCGGGGAGATTCTTCCTCACTGGAGAGAGCTTAACGGAACCTCGGATGGATGATGGTGGGAACAGGAAGTAGGAGGGTATTGGCCATCTGGTTAACCTTCTGTGTTCCGCTATCAATAATCAAAAAAGTTCACAGTATTGAACCGAGTACTGGCGCACTGGAAGTTTAGCGAGATGATAGCGTATGTTGTTAGTTTAGCTAACACAAAGTGGGCAAACATTTTAGTGATGGACAAGCAGAGAGATCCCCTTGACTGCGCGAAGGGCATTTGACATATATAAATATGCACATATGCAATCAGTCATTACGACGGAAAACAGGAATAATTGGGCCAAATGCAGCAGCATGTCAGCAGCACAGCATGAGAAGCGGGAATGATCAATGAGTTTTCCTCAATGGTTCCCGCTGAGGAGAGCCGTCGCGCCGGAAAAAACACACAAGGACCTCCGCGAAAAAAAACAAAAACAAACGGCGAGCCGGCGGAGTGATGGAGGAAACGCGCTCCCGTCAAAATGACATGTCACATGCAGACAAACAGGCAGCTGACATTTCACACTGCAGTCGACAATCAAGTCGCTGTTCATTAGCGGCACAAGGCTGAGGGCAAGAAAAAAAAAATAAACTGTCTGCATAATGGGTTAGATGCCGAGCACACACACATTTTGACATCTCTGCAAGGGCACACACACACACACATATGCAGACACAGATACAGTCTCTGAGGACGACCCCAGATTGGGGATCCCCAGCTCCCCCCCCCGAGGCCTCAAGGCAATAAGGCATGTTCACTCATCTACATCCACCGCGAAGACAGAGAGGAGGACTGTCCCACATCCAGACGGCACCGCATCCCTTAATGAATGTGACATTTAGCTGATATTTACATGCCATGCAGGATGCAGAATTAGCATGCTAAACACTAAGCTTCAGATTAAACAAAGCTTAGCAATTACTCGCAATCTATCACGCGAAGAGTTACTACAGGTGACCCTTGCAGCTTAGCCAAGACATTCACTTAGGTCTGCCTCCTAGAAAAAAATAAAAATAAAAAAACATTCATTAAAATGTCGCACACATGAGTTATTTACATAGCAGTGAAGCAAAACGCCATATCTCTCCGGGGGAAACTTTCAGGCCTGTCTGTCTGCCCAGGTTTAAATTGCTCTGCTGACAAGACGCAAAATATCAATCAGAAGTAATTTCTTCCCACTGCCTCTGCTGTCAAGCGCAGCAGTGGAATGTTGACCCTCCATCATAATACATTTGTTTACCATTTACATCACTCACTACACTGACTCCAAAACACTGAGAGATGTCATGGCACCGGCGGCGGGGGAATATAAAGCAGTAAGGGCAGGGTGGCTCCCTCGCAACGTCGCACTTTTTCAAAAAATGATGTTGCCTCTGCAGGAAGACGGCGCACGTAAACGGGGCTGCATACTGAAAAGCTATATTATTAAATGCCAGCTTGGAGGCACGCAGACGTGCGAGGTGATAGTGAGTGCTTTTTACATTAATCAGATAACAGTGATGGTAAGGTCCGCCATCAACACCCCTAATGGAGATGTTAGCTGACAGAAGCACTTATTTCAGCAGGTTAGCTCCCAGACAGCTCTGTGAGGCCTGCAGGAGTGCTTGTCAAGGCCTTAACTGATGGGTGCTACTGGCTCCAGGTGAATGAATGTCATTAGACTGTCTATGCTGAGGTGCCTCTGTACATGTGTCAGGCCTCCTCTAACTCATAATCCGCCTGCAGACAAACAACATCGCAGTCCCTCTGAAATGATCCCAGTAACCTCACTGTTAAACACTCTGGCGGTGGATTTGCATGGTGCCTGGATAGAAATGTCAGGCCATTAATTGCCCAATCGCGGCGTTTTTTTGCATTTTCCGCACCTGAGGCGCCCGGTAAGTCACGGTCACTTTAATTGATTCTTCGCCGGGTCGCCGCGGAAGGAAAGCTCAATGTGTGGTGCCGACCCTGGGTGACAGAACTGACATTTGAAGTTAAAAGTCAAACACTGGTGGCAGCACATTCCATAGCGGGAAAAAAAAAGAAAGAGTTTATCCAGCCAGCACAACTGTGTGACATTATGAGGGTCGTCTGCTGTGCATAAGGAAGCTGGCTGCCAGAATGTGATCGCAGTTTCCCAAAATCCCCCTTGGCGAAGTGAAATGAAACAATGATCATTACACTGATTTATCAAAGAGAGAAAACAGACTTATTAGCGATTAGCCGGCCTCCAGCTTTTCATATTTCCTGTCAGTCCATCTTTCTTTCTTCAAAATACACCTGTGTCCAAATGGCACTTGCTTGTCTGCTTCAACAACGGCATCCTTCAGGTGTGTGTGTGTGTGTGCACGTGTGTCACCCTTTCCAAGGTGTCTAGGAACTGAAGGCCCATCTGTGGGTTTCCTCCTGAGCCTCTTGAGAGGGCCACAAAGGCTTCTAATTATCCCTGACCTTCTGGCTCTACCCTCTCTCTGCTTCCCACTCCAGGCCCCCGTGGCTCGCTCAGTTCCCCCCTCTCCCCATGTGCTCCTTCCTCGCTCTGTTTGCCCCCTCGCACATTCAAAATAACCCCTCCGCTTGGCTCCAGCCGCTAATTGCTGCCATTTCAGAGACAAAGACGGTGTTTGGCGCGAGGCAATCCCGAAGGTCAGTCAAGGAGAAGGGCTCCAACAACACCTGCGAGTCTGTCGAAGGCATGGTGGGTGTTTGGAATCACATTTGCTTTGACAGGCACAACTCTTTTGTTCCAAGGTGTTCCATTTGTGGAGGAAAGTGACGCCTCAAAACGGGTCATTAGCGGCTAGCGCGGCGGAGAACAAGCAGGGATTATGTGGGCCCTGACAGGCCCGCTTTTTTATTGCCAAAAAACTGATCATTTTCAGGCTGTGTTTATTTCATATTTATTTCATGTACACAAAGCTAAATAAACTCAAATTAGTAGTGACATTAGCAAAGTGGACTGAATAATTATTGTGTGCGACATTCCCTCAAGTGAAAAACATACTAATTATAAAAAAGAAAATCACAACTTCAAGTCAAGATAACATACAGTCTGTTAATAAAACCAGTGGTGCTAATTTGCTTGGCTTTCCCCAAAAAGCTGCAACAACTTTGGAAAACTGCTGTGTAAATATAATTTTGATATTGTAGTCCATGTTTTGGGTTTGAAGTATTTTCCTTTAATGCAACTGCGAGGCCAAGACTGTAGTTCCTCTTAATGGGTGTCACATGTTTATGTCCAATTGGTGTAAAATGTCCTTACACAACGATAAGGCTTATTGAGTGAGGATATTCAGCATGCAATATCAAAACAAGACGAACGCTGTGCCCAGAAAAACTTCATCATTCACTACTCCATACTCACTGTCTAGGGAGTTCTATGCAGAGGACTATAGACTAAGTGATTTTGGTCATACCAGTGGCTCTGTATATAGTTCCAGCTGTGTTTTGAGTAGCTTTGACCAATACGGACTCAATCCAAAATGACCGACTATGTTGATTGTCTTGATTGAGTGTCTGGTTAGGTTTAGGTTGGTTTGGGTTAAAATAAATAGGGATCTATTGTGTTTTTGTTCATAAACCAAACTGAAAAGAAAAGTAAAGAAAAAGTAAACATATCCAACGAATAAGTTTCAACATACTGTATCTGTGGTTTTGCAAAAACGTATTATTATGTAAACATTTATTCCGACAATTCAGTTGGTTTTGGGCTAAAATGCTAAACATGCTACTAAAACGCACAATGCAAATGCTAACACAAAATGATATTTACCAAGTATAACCAACCAACATTTTCTAATACGCACTAAGCACAATGCAGCCTACAGCCATGGCTGTTTTAAAGTTGGTTTGTAACCCAGCACCAGATGGAGTGTCAAGATTATCAGTGTTGTTCTAAAAAAGGATACGGGGTCAACTTTAAATTATATATCACATATAAGTTTAAATCTTTTTGGATCAATGGTGCAATAGTGGTGTTTTTTGTTTGTTTGTTTTTTTTTTGTGGTGACATTTTTAGAATTTGACAGTGTCTTGAGGGGTAAATAAAGAAAAACCAAAACTCGAATGCACTGCAGTTGTCGAATTGTAATTGTTTTTGCTGTATGTAATCGTAAACCAAAGTTCATAAACTGTTTACTAACACCAGTGAACTACCGTCGCCCCGGTCCTGACAGCTGATGATGTATGGGTTTTGGACAAGGTGAACTTCATTTGTTTCTCCATGCATGCTACCGCCGCTCAGAGCAGTCTCGTTCAGCTTACGGTCATGGATGAGTGGGGAAAGTGAACATGGGCGGTAATTAGGGCGAGGGCTTATTGAATTTCACACTTTTCAAATTTAGATTTATCACCCAGTAAAAGGTGGCCTTGCCGCCTGCCTTGCCTCATTGTGAGGACGCTGAACCAACAAACAGTGATTAGCACGTAGAATAACTCCTCTAATCAGCCGTGAAGCACATATTCGCAAATGAACTTCAGCAAGCTCTATTAAACCTGTAACTTAAAGATGGCAACATGGATTTTGAACCCGCACAAACAACAAACAATATTCTTTTTTTTTCCCTTCTCTCTCTCTTTTTTTTTTTTTTTTACAATAGATAATTGCTGAATTTCAAAATGTCCAGTCAGTAACCCGACCAACAGCATCGCCATGGAGACTGTAATTATGTACGTCCTGATGTGAGGGGTGAAAATAGACATGGGAGGGGAGGGGGAAGGAGGGGGTGACGCTGTAAAGCATGTCAGTGAATATCAGAGCTGGAGCCCTGCAGTAAATAATGACTCCACTGCCGCACTCTGTCTCCTGCTGAAACCTTGCTGGTCTCTCAGAGAGAGTTGCCAAGGAAACAGTGAATGAAATAAATCTACAGTTTCATGTCAGAAAGGTTGAGGGAGACTTTGAGAAGCAAGACAGGAGACAAGGAGTTTACATATTTAAATCTGTACTCGTGTTTTTTTTTTTTTTTTTGTCCTGCGTACATGTGCGCATGCAGGATGACGATTGTGGGAAATTGTTTAAGCGAGGAAAATTTAAAAAATGGGTAGCACGGCCTGCTTCTGCCTGTCATGGCACTGAGGAACCAAATACTAAACTTTGACGTACCAGCCTGCTCTCACTTCCAGCACATCAAATACAGCAGTGTGGTCACTGGCCCTGCGCTTTCTTCGAAGTCCGACACTCTGGGGACCCCTCTGGCATCACTTCTTGTGGCACCATTTCGTGCAGTTACATGAACAGTGAGAAAACTGTGAACTCAGTGGCGGTCGTGGTGGTGTGATGGGTCATAAAGTAGATTTCCCTACTGGAGACCAGGGTTCACATCCATTTTTTGACTAAGAATCAAGAGTGATTGTATTTTAAGTTATGTTTTGTCCAATAACTTCTTCTTAAACCTACATACTTCTTCTTACCTGAAGACACAAACCAACGTGAATCATGAGAGCAAACCAGAAAAAAAAAAAAAGTCCACTTTCAACCTGACTGGGAACCAGCAGCCATAACAAGCTGGTTTCGCGGGGCCCTGTCTACCACCTTGTTTGTCCTCCGCGTTCGGTGTATCTGTCAGTTATCTTGCTTGCTCTTGTTTTACGTGCGTGGCTCTAATTGACAAGCCAAAAGCTGTTGCCCCCCTGTCCTTAATCCTCCCCACCAGCATTAATTAAACATCCCCCCCCCCCTTCTAATTAACAGAGCATTACAAGAGCAACAAAATAAATCAGCGTTCTGCATACATCGCGCCGATAATGTATTCCGAAGTACTTATCAGGCAACACAATTCTCCCCTCGCTCTCATGTAATTAGACACTGATCAAAGTGTTGCTTGATTTGATAGAATGCAAAAGTACCGATTTACTGTATAAATTAGCTATAGTTAGTCAATGAAAAAAAAAAAAAAAAAAAAACATGGAAGAATTTCCAAAGTCTAAATTGAGGTTATGAAACACTTTGAATGCAGGACGAGCCGTTTTCAAAAACTCGTTGTCTTGTGTTCATGTGATTTTTTTCTTTTTTTGTGGCCTCTGGCGTCGCATCAAATATTCGGGAAAAGTGTCACAAACTGTGTTCTGCTGGTGGACTACTTGGTCTTTTTTGAAGAGCAGCTATTTGTGGCAACCATCTCCCCTGCACTGATCAAAGACAGACAACTCCTTCCGTCCTTCACTGCGGATCGCATTTGTAATTGGAGCGCTCGCGTAGGTGGGCGAGCTCTCAAACACGCCAGCGAGTGGGGACACTGCTTTTCAAAGCCCGTGATTGGGCCTTAACAGCTGTAGATTGTTTTTTAAGCCTTAAACGTCGCATGATGAAAGAAGTGTACCTTTTCTGTCATCCCACCCACTTCTTCGATCGGTGGGTCCTGGGTAGGCGGCCCGTTTAGTTGTGAAGACCCCTCTGTAATGATGTGCTAGGCCAAGATGCTGCATCCATGTGTTTGTGTGTGTTTCACTGGTTCGTGTGTTTGGCATGTGTTCAGCATGTTTGTTCTTTATGTTGTCGCCTTGTTTTCCCCCTTGCTAACACACATACAATGCGCCAGCAAATTCCCAAGTTCATCTATAATGGATCAAGAGATGTTCTATCTGCTAGTTCTGGCTCACCTCAGTAAGCGGGCCTCAAACAGCCTTGGCATGTCCTGGCACTTGTCCCAGCGAGAGGGAATGGAGGGGGGACCCCAGCGACGCAGACGGGGGCCGAGCCGAGCTGCTCAAATATTGATCAGTGGAGCTGTCTTTGAGCTGGCTCTTCTCTGCCGTTCATTCGCCCACGGGACTCGGCGGCGGGTTGAAAAGGCCACACAACAAAGAGGGAGAGAACTCGCGGGCTTGTCTGACTCCGGCAGATTTCGACTGGTTGCTGCCGCTTCTATCGCAGCAGCGGTCCTCGGAGAGAGAGCAGAGCATCACCTCTGTATCGACATTCTGCTCAGCTCCGCGAGAATACGCGTCCCGGTGGATGAACCGCGGGTGGATGGTTGATCAGTAGAGGTCAAAAGGCTACACAACACCATTTTGTCTCATTGCAGCGCTGTCATAGAGAACGCCACATAGACATCGACAGACTGAGCTTGCCATGGTAATCGAATGAGAGGGAATGTTACAGACAGCAAAACCAAAGTAAGTAGTCTGGAATGGAAGGTGTTTCTCACCTCTCAAGGCCGTCACTTGGTATGAATCTGTCTGCATTGTTTTTTTTTGTTTTTTTTTTTTTTTAGATTTTTTTATTTCTAATTTCCAGGTAAAATATTGCAAAAAATGTTTTCACTCTTGCTGAGGTAGAAAAGTTGGTATATCTAAAAGAAGAAGATTTGGTAAACACATACAGAAACAAATTGTTAAGCTATAAAAGCTTTGTTGGAGATTTTATATATTTGTCATTTTCATCCAGCTTATATTTCACCCATGCAAAGAACTCTTCACTAGATGGAATACATGCAAGTCTAAGAAAAAGCTATGGCGGAGCACAAAATACAAATGCCTCGGCAATTGAATTGTTTTAAATGTGATTCATCTTGTCAATATCATCTCATGAAATTCAAAATATGCAGAAGTACACCTTGAATCTAGCATACATTTCAGACATTCCACAAAAACAAGCAACATTTAATGAAAACATCATCAAGATGCCAAGATTCCACCTATGATATGGATTTTAAATGACTGCATTTGGGCAGTGTAAAATAAGCTTTTTAAACTCTGTGCCGAATTGCATAACTTCCAAGGCTCCTTATGTATATGTTTTGTGTAATCCTATGATGTTTCAGCCCTCAGGTCTTCTTTAAAATCAAGACTTTGGCTGATATGTTGTATATGCCCCACCCAGGGGTGAAAGTACGCCAGTATACCACTTCAAGATTCAGTGCCAGTATGCAGCACTGGGAACACTAGCCTGCCAAAATCCACATCCAAAAACAATCAAATTTTCATCAAGAAAATCCTTCTGCTAACGCTGTGCCATCTCACACAACACACGGTTATTCTGTGCTATAGAGAATGCCGCTGCCTTTTCATAACCGCTGGTAGTTAACTCTAGCCAACGTCAACTAGCCAGCTGCAGCAAGTGTCTGATATCATAAATCCTGAATGCTCTTGCACCATAGATGACACAGATTGTTTAAATAGGACACAGAGACTAATTTCTTTCTCCTCCATGCATAGTAGAATGTTTGAGGTTTTTGTACAATATCAAAATATGAAGTGATGCAGGTTGAGGTATCAGCAGACAATCGTCCTCCAGTGCTAGAGTTGGAATGAGCAATCAAGATGCCCTGAGTGACTGAAACTTTCAAATAGGCAGCGACAGGATACAGCCAATCAAATCACTTTCTCGGTTATGAGAAACAAAGTTTCATAACTCGTGCAAAGATTCAATTTTACTCTATTTTTTTGGTCAAACACTTTCCAAAATCTTAAATTCCATTCTTTCTAAATAGATTCTGTTAGAGAAGCTAATTCGGTAGTTTCTGAAAGTTTCCAGTCTACTTCCAGGGATCAGCGCGTCGTTGCCCTTGATCTACGAATGTGAAATGTGATGTGGATGTACCAACCTACAGGTGGAGATCAAACTATAAATACGCCTTCTTGTTAATTATGGGGACATGAAAGTTGAGCCATGCTCCCTGCTTCCAGTTCTTCCTTGGCACTGAAACTCACCTGGCTGCGTCTATAATTAAACTGGACTTTTTGATGTGCTCTAACTTTTTGCTTCACCTAGCTAAGCCATCCAGATGCCAAAGCCAATCTCTCTCAGACTACTGTCCGTGCTCTCAGATCCTATTTGGACGACTGCCACTGGCTTGCCTCGCGCGTCAACACAGCATCAGGTGCGTGGTTGTGTTTTCGACTCATCCCTTGCCCAACTCGAATTTCGTCCTCATGACTGCGGGCTGCTGAGTGGCGACGGCTGGCCGAACATCACGGCCCTGCCAGGATCCTGACACGGGCTGCAGATGCACAGAGTGACACCGGGTCCCCTCACCCCACTGGCATGGGTCCCCGCCTGGCCATCTGGTGCCTCTGGAGCATGTGCCAGTCACTCATTGCACGCACCCGCCCGCCTGCCTGCCTGCCTGCCTGCAGGACACAGCCCTCTGCTGAAAGCCTTCGAACCAGCTTCGCGGCTCCCGCTGCCACCTCCTCACCTCCCTTTGGCCGACAATGAGTTATCCGCCGCCCAGGAACGACCCCGTTGGGACCCCTGAATCACCGACATGCCATACTGTAGTTGTTTAGAATCGGTTCACGCATGAAGTTGGTCACTTAGCTTGTATAAAACGGACAGGGATGCTCGGAATAAGCGATGTGAGCCCAGACAGATTGTCAGGGATGTCGGGGGGAGAGAGCGCAACCAGGCAACCACTCACTTTGTCTTGTCGGTTCTGAGCAAACTGTTTGAAAAGGAATAGATGTGTCACCGGGGCAGGCGGGCTCCATGTAGCAGCCCTCGTCAATCCCTCCGCTGTCAATCAATGTTAGGCTGAAAGAAATCTCTGGGTCGAAGATGCATGGAGCAGAAGATGAAGGCGCTGATTTGACTGATGACATCTCAGCGGACATTAGCACTTAGCTGCTTTTCAGCAAAGCCCGTCAATACGACTCCCTCCTTTTCACAGACAGGCAGCACTTTGCCCCGGTCCTAATTTTTCCTCTCTTCTCATTTCATTAACTCAGATGTCGACTGCGACGAGCAGCTGTTATTTGTTTGTTCGGCGTGCTGACATTTCCCGTGACACGGACAATGCATCAGAGCAGACAGCATCTCTGCCCATCCAGCTCGCCCATCTTTCTTTGGACGGAGGCGCCGCTCAAGATTCGACACAAGTTTCTACTGTATCCATTATTCCAACTCGTCGTCATCTCTGTGTGACTGCGACTGGAAAACTTTTCCAAATGAGGATGGATCACATTTGTGTTGAAGTACCAGCATTATTTAGTTCGTGGGCTTAAACAAGGTACTTATATTTCAATTTCTGAAAATCTTTTTGAAAGCTGATCGCACGCCGTACCACGTCTCGCCACGCCTCAGTAAGAGTCGGTTGCTCAGAGGTCTCCGAGCCACATCAAAAAGTCACAAACAAAGTAAACTGAGGCCTGACAGTAAACCCAGTCTGCCCGTTACACTTGCTGGCGTGTTTCTGGCTTGCGGGGAAGAGGTTCACACGAAGACAGATGTTGTTTTGGGCTATGTAAATGCTGGAGTTGTTTAAGGAGTGAGCAGGAAGACAAAATGATAAATGTGTGTAAGCGAGGCTGAGCGTCTCTCAGAGAGAGGTTTCCCCCCTCGCAAGCGGGAGGCTCGCTGCCTTGCTTTGTCTTCAAAGGGGCCAAACCGTGCCAGACAGCACGTTTTGCAAACCACAGCGGCTCTTATCTGGGAAGTCTAAGCACTTCCAGAGATCCTGTCTGTGTTTAATCAATAACTGGTGAATGTCCTTGTGGTCGAAGGTGATCTAAGCTTCAGATGAGTCACCATTCTGTTTTTTTTTTTTCTTTTTTTTTTGCAGCTCAGGAACTTTACTCTCGCGCTCCTGCATTGTTACGGAATGCTTTTTAACTTCCGAGATGAGCGCCGCAGAGCCTCCGAGTGGCTTCGCCGTGCGCTAACATACAGATGCAGCAGCGTCCCCAGCTGTGCTCGGCAGGAGGCCCCAGTGAGATACAAGCATTCCAGCGCACATTACTATCTCCATCTTTCCCTCTGCTCTAACACCCCATGTATGTAACCCACTCCTCAGAGATAAAGAGAAAGACAGCGTATTCATGCACACATACTAACACAGCAATAAATGTCAGAGACCTCCCCCGTCCCCCCTCTTAGATAAAAGGCAAGCACGGATGAAAGCCCCGAAGAAAATGTAACAGGGGGACGCATTTGTTATGTTTGATAGCATCGGCACAGGAGAGGACAATAGAGACGCACGAGGAGCAGCTCGAGCTGAGCGTTCGCAGCAAACGCGTTGCATCAGAAGGAGCACAAACACGCCACTTGATTCATCACGCCCGGCAAGCGCCTGTGCTTCCGAGCTCTTGAATCCGAGGAGGAAAAAAAAAAAAAAATTGATCTTGGTACACTTTGAAGGGTGTTTGCGTCATTGACAAAACACTCAACCAACTGGGTAATGCACAAAAAAAATAAATAAGTAAAAAAGTCAGGGCGCTTCACAGATTTCGTAGATCAAGGAGTCGCTCAAAGTCAGATCGGGTTGAGCCGCCAGAGAGGGGAGGCGTTTGAGGAGTTGCTATCAAGTCGAAAGGAAATATTCATCCGTGTGCGAGTGTGATAAAAATGGTTGATTCACTGTTTCACTTCACAGCAAACAAGGTTAAATCTATTTTTCCCTGGCTTTCTTCACTTTCGTAACTGTCTGACAAAGAATGAATGCAAACTACTTCAGATAGCTCAGCGATCGAACGCTGTGATGCAGTTTTTCTTGCGTTCATTTCACTAAAGGGGATTTCTTACCCTCTTTAGAAACGCTCTCCGCACAAAATCTGAAGCAGCAAACAAACAGCAACGGTTTTTGTTGTAGAATTACTTCCCAGACCTCCCCCTCTCCCACGGGCAGTTTATTGAGCATCGAGCCGTTGCTTTGCGGGTACGGTGAAGGGCAAAGTTCTTGCAAGTTGTCCCAAGTTTTTGTTTAATCAGATGCGATTTGGTAGAACTTATTCGTCCTCCTGAAAAGGGAGGAGCAGGAACTGAATACAGATTGCAGGTGCTCACAGCTTCAGGACTAAAAAGCAGTTTTGAGCTACCAATTACTCGATGAAATAAATAAGCCAGCTGACCATTACACACACACCTTAGCTTTTATTGTAAAACTTGCAGCAGTTATTATTATGAGGCTTGCTGTTTGTACAGACTGGGTGTGTGTCCGTGGGTTAAAGGTCCGTTGTGTAAGATACAGCGGTGTCCTGTGACAACCTTGCAGATGGCTAACAACTGAACACCCCTCATTATATGATGGGTGTTTGGTTTCACTGTCCTAGGCCACTGTAGAAACATGGCTGACTATCCCTCTGTGGTTACAAGTGGCTCATTTTAAGGTCATGTCAACGCAATGATTCTAAATATAAGGGACATGAAATGAAAACACAATAGCGATTATTATACGCATCGTATGCTCCTGGATCCTACACACTGGGCCAATTTTGTTGAACAATCCATTTGTTTTAAAGGAATAGTTTGTCATTTTGGGAACAGCTACCCTGACTATGTTCAGGGAGCAAAATTATTTAAAAGCCCGCCCAGCAACGACCATCTTTGCAGTGGTGTAGTGCAAGTAGCACAAAACTAAAATAAGTCATAGTAATATTCATGTGATCATAACTTCAACCCGGGAATTCCGCAGGTTGCTTGTTTGTTACGAAACCGCCCCGCTGCGGTCTTGCTCCGTCACCCGTCAGCCCCCCCATCGGCTCCATTTTGTGTGCAGCGCTGCCAGACAGTTGCGAGGCCGAGGAGTTCCCCTGATATTTACTTAATCACGCACAACCGCCGTTCTACATATGTGTTATAAACACAACAACGAGAAGTGCTCCCAACCGGAGGATTAGAAGAAGTGCTTCGATTTGTCTCTTTCTTGAGTGTTTTATTATGAAAATGAACCAGATGTTATGTTGTTGTTGTTCTGGCACGTGACGTCCTGTCTGCCCTGTGCCGCGTTTGGCAGAAACAGAGGCTTCGCGTGTCTTCTATGAAAGGTTGTGCCGTGAGATGACTGCCGGAGCTGCATCGGAGTAGACACGCAACACGGCGTAGCTAGTAGGGGAACACGCATAGACCTAGTGTCTTGGTCCTGCTGCCGTGGTGGAGCGGAGACGGACCGAACGAGGATCTGGTAGAATTTAGGGGTAAGGCTGCAGCGGGTAAAGGATGAGATTGTTTTAATAACTGTATACACTGCTGCGTGGCTTAATCCTTGCTACAAATTTAGATTCTTTATACAAAATAGAAATAATTTAAGTAGCTAGTGGGCCTAACAGTAACTAAAATTCAAGGTGGCTGCAGCTGTAAGTTGTGCAAGCGCCCATAAAAACTGCAGATGGTCTCGCCATGTCCAAGTGAAACTCAGCTTGTTTGCGTGTTTGGCTTTCCGGCGAGGACACTCGCAATCATAGCTCGAGAGGGAGAGGGGGGGGAATGTTATCATAAATAAAAATTATGTTTACGCTTCGGTCCCTGCCAACGGGTGATTGTGGTGATGTGACAGCAATCAGCAAAGAGTCTTCTGAGAGTTAAGTTCCTCAAAATCAGCTCGCCCGTTACTAAGAGCGCCTTTCATCCCTTCACGTGACAAACAGCATCTGCAGAGAGACACACTCGGCAATCAGCGTTTTTATAGCCTGATCTCTTAAATAGCCAATTTGCTCTTTGTTTCGCCTCGGCTGTATATCAGCTGAGACAGGAGTCAATTTGTTTTTTGTTTTTTTTCCCATTCTGAGCATCAGCGTCAGTCAAGAACACTTGATTGAGCACGATGAATGAGTCGCTTTGAATCATGATATTATACTTCAAATTGAATTTCAATGAATAAACATCAGTAGTAAACACAAAGAGGGTGGTCTCTCCTCTCGCTGGGTTTTTAATTCTCACCTATTAAAATGCATAATCTCCTTTACCTCCGCACAATTGCGGAGAACAATTGCAGCCTGAGAGCCGTCTATTGTATCAACAGTATGATAGCGAGTAACAAAGGCCTAATTACTACCTGCTGGATATGATGAGGAATAATTAGCTCGATCCTGGAGAGCCACTGACGGCAAGCTTGCGAGGAGCTCGGTTGTGCCCGTTAATGGAGGGAAATAATAAATGTATGAAATGAGATGTTCTCGCATAAAGGAGTCAGGCAGATGTAATAAAAGCAAAATACTATCAGCGTAGTGTGTTTATTTCGCAGGCGCGGTGCTCGTAAAGCAGTTTGATTCGTTCTTCAATCCTCGCAGAAACTAAATTTGTCATGGAGTCAGCCAAAACATTAAAAAAAAAATAAAAACTATATACTCAACTATGCAAGAGCTAAACAAACACCTCAGATAATTGCCAGAGCTTCCTGCTGAGAGTCGTGTTTAACAAGGTGCCATCTTCACCGCCTCGTGATAAACTACTGAGCCCCCACAGCGTTTTGCGCTGAGTCATTAAACAACTATGTACACCTCCCCAATCTGCAACTGAGAGTCGAGAGCTTGTCCAGGGGTCAAAGTTTAATCCAACCTCCCTTGCTGCTGAGGGTTGCCCCCCCCCCCCCCTCCCTCCCCCCCATTGGGCTGCGCAGCATTCCTTCTTTCTCAGGATGACCGAAGACCGCCGCGGACCATTAGCATTGAACAAAGGAAGCAGACAAAAGTTGGCAACGGGGAAGAGGGGACGGAGCGGAGGCAGGTGCATTTTAATGACAGTGTGTGTTTCTGTGTACCCAAGCATGTCCACTCCCCCCCCGAAACACACTGTTAACGACTGGAAGACACCGGTGGAAATGTGCCGCCACTTAGGAGAAACCACTTCTCCTTCCTCCCTCCGCAGTTCCTCTTTCCAGATCCTGTCATACTTCCACAGCGGGCCTTGGCGGATATTGTGCGGATACATGTGCGTGGCTGACTTTTCGTTTCCCCCTCTGTGTGTGTGTGTGTGTGTGTGTGTGTGTGTGTGTGTGTGTGTTTTCACTATGCACAACTGACAATCTGAGGACTGTCTTTAAACAGTCACACTCAGGTCAATGCTGGGGTTATGGTCCAGTCTCTAGGATATTCATTCAAGTCTATGTAATGTTCCTTAAAAGTAATGGAGGCATGACTGTGTGTGTGTGTGTGTGTGTGTGTGTGTGTGTGTGTGTGTGTGTGTGTGTGTGCGTGTGTTTTTCTAACTGATACTGTGAGGACAGTCTTTAAACAGTCACACACAGGTCGACGCTGGGGTTAAGGTCCAGTTTCCAGGATATTCATTCAAGTGAAGTGAATCCAAGTCCCCAGAAGTGATGGCAGCAGGACTTTGTGTGTGTGTGTGTGTGTGTTTGTGTGGCCGTCTTTGTTCTTTGCTACCCAAAACATTACAGATAGCTCCATAATTCAGCAGAGGTCTAAGCCTTGCTTTTTTTTTTTTTCCTCCGCAGTGTAATTGTGTTCTAAAACGGCTCGCCTCTGTTCCTAATGGGAAACAGTGATTATTTCCCTCGAAATTACCAAAATAAGTTATCGTTACTTGTAGCGCGAGGAAAAATACGAAGCGCAATTGAATTGTGAGAAGGGGGGGAGAGAGAGCCCCGCACACAGATGAAATATGTTAATAAGCTGCCGAGGCATGAGCTCAACTTCTGGATAATGGCACAACACTGCAATCTGGCCCTCCAGGGGAGAGAGAAATGAGCATCTTCATCACGAGTCCCCCATCTGAGAGAGAGAGTGTGTGTGTGTGTGTGTGTGGGGTGGGGGGGGGTCTAGCAGACAGACAGCATTAAAAAGCCAACGAGAAAGACAGAGGGAGGCACATAATCCCTTCAACCAGAGGAGAGGGTGTAATCAGCGAAGAGACGACGACTTCCTTGAAATATCAGAACGGAGAGCGCACGATAGGAAGAGCTGGGATTTTTTTTTTTAAAAAAAGGGGGGCATTAATTACACAAAAGTGGTTAATAAAGACAGGAGAGAGAGGACGGGAGGCAGTGAAGAGGACGAGGGATGCAGGCTTCATCAACACAGCTCAGGGCCGCCGTCCTACAGATCCCATCCCTCTCAGCCATGCATTTTGCATTACGCGTGCAAATGCTTCTGCTGTTTGAAAGCCATCAGCCAGCGCCTTAAGGATTAATGGCCGCCTCTCTTCCCCTCATGTCTCTCCAGAACCGAGAACACACTTTTTTTTATTATTTTTTTTTCGCTTTTTCTACCCTTCTGATCCTAGGCGTTGGAGCTGTGTGAGTGGGCGTGACAGGCGCCTGACAGCAATATCCCAACACCGTCCCGGAATGAAATCACGGAAGTGGGCGGGCTGATTGGGACGCTTGCGAGGGTGAATCCCGGAGACGGGGGGCACGGCAAGGTCACGGTGACAGCCCCAAGCATGATGCAAATAGAGGAGGCAAGGTTTCGCGGCGGAATTGCAAATCAGGCAGCCGGTGTTGATTAAAACGACACATTTGTTTTGAATAGGGGCTCCAGCAAATGAAATGGCCTCATTAAACCGGGGTCTGCATGGAGCTATCAGGGGAGAGGGAGTCATAGGAAAAAAGAGGGGAGAGATAGATAGATAGAGAGAGAGAGAGAGAGAGAGAGAGAGAGAGAGAATTTGACTTCTGTGTTCTCTAATGAAACATCTCACAGCAGCAGAGACGTGAGTTCGAGGGGCAGGCTGCTCATCAATTCAGATCTTCACGCCATTCTAGCAGTAGAGTGAATGCGTTAACAATTTCCCCTTCAGTTTTGATTTTATGTATTTTCCTTATTGTCAGCACATCAAAAAAAAAAAAGAGACCAAAACCAACTATGAATCGATCCAACTAAGAAGCAGTTTTGAATCTTATTCCTCTAGAGCAGTGAGTCATGCCGCGCCGGGCGACGTGTGAATTCATTGCCATGTTCACACACTGCAATTTGCTTTAAATCAATCCCACACAGCAGCTTTTCTGCTGCAGGAAACACCCGGCGGAGCGCCCGACAAGGTTTCGGTTTGCGGCTGGAAATTGTCTGTGACAGGTGAGGCACTGACTGCCGACTTTCTCCGAAACTGACCAATGATTACCGAGCCAATTTAACATCCACCTCTTAAGCATTGAACTCCTGTTGACTTACAATGGACAGTTCATTACAAAATGGGATCTACTTAAATGCAGCAGGACCGGGAATCTAGTCCTTTTCCTTTTGGAAAAATCCCATATGATGTGCCATGATGTTGGACCACAAAATGCAAAGTCTGAGACCCCTCATGATGTCTCAGCATAATGAGTGTTGTGCTCTTGCCTTTAGCTAGATGCTCAGCTCAGATGACTTCTATGGCATGTCCCATGAATTTTGTCCAAAGAGGCAACGAGGTCTTCTGTGCACAACTGGAAATATGGCCACTGTCAGTGTGTTTGTTTATTTTAGAGAAGACATACCAAGATGTACAGTTTTACCATTTATTTAAAACTGTATCTTTAAACAAAAGCTTGATATCAAGGACCTTCTCTGTTTGAGAAATCACAGTCAGCGGAGCAACAAGAGAGTTTGTGTTGTGAATTACACAGAATATGCTTGTCAATTTAAAAAGGTCATTTTTCAACTAAGAAAGTTTTATTGTGTCACAAAACTAATTCATAAAACTATTAACTAACTCACAAAACTGACAAATCTACTTTCATATAACTGCCGCTGTCATAATGGTCCACTTGTTGTGGTTTTCACCTGTCATGGAATAGTTTCTGTGCCGAGGTGACAGCTAGAAATGTTTGAGCGAGACATTGTGGACTTCGTGGCTGTTTTACACAAAATAAAACTGTATTGTACTCTGGTAATGACAAACTGTTAATTTCTTGACTTGCTCTTTTACACTGACAAACATCAAACGAGTAATTCATGGTGCACTTCACCGTTGACTACTGTAAAAAGAAAAAAAACAACAACAAAAAGATCTGAAATAAGGTATCATGGGACAAGGCGGACAGGGCGGGAATTTGTCTCTCTGCTGGATTTGATGACAACAGGGGAAATAGAAAATAAACCTCATAGTTTAAAGTTCCCTTATCCTGACACCCTGTGCACTTACTCCTCAACAGCTGAAGACTTGTTTTGTTAAAAGAGCACACTCGCTCCATTTTTCAAGCTAAATTGAAGGTTAAAAAAAAAAAAAAAAAATTCCAGTAGCACTTTAAAACTGCCACACTCAAAAAGGAACGGAGAGACGCTGGTGCTTATGTGTTCTTACCCTTTAATTTTTGCTGTTTCCTTCCTCCTTCTGTCCCCTGCCTGTTTGCGCTCTTAACTCATTAGCATGCCTTGTTTATTTCACCCTACAGCAGTCGCTGGGACCATGTCCCCCCCCGTGCTCGTGCCGACTTGTATGACGGGATATCTGACGTGACAGAAAAAGGATTGCTCCTGTCACTCTAATAAATGTAGGCGATCATTTTGTCTTCCTTCTCCACAAGATAGAAGAGGTGCACAGGTGATGATACATAGCAAAGATCACAATCGCCCTGTGGATGCCTCTTCATTTCTACCCGCTTTGATTGATAAAGGATGTCACCTGTGTGTGTGTGTGTGTGTGTGTGTGTGTGTGTGTGTGTGTGTGTGAGAGAGAGAGAGAGAGAGAGAGGGCCAGAGAAAGAGAGCGAGCCAAGACTGGCAAAAGTGACACGACTATCTAACAGCCAGTTGTGCATAATTATGCTGCAAATGTGTTTCGCGCACTTAAGAGCTGACATCATAGACAATCACTTACACTTGTATTGAACACGGGATAACACACACACACACACGCACGCTCTCTTATCAAGATAACAGCATTTGTTAGCAGGCCCGGTTTGAAAGCTCTCGCGTCGACAGGAAACCGTTTTTAGAAATCTGCCTTTATTCACTCTGTGTTATTAGAATTCCATGCCCTGTCTGTGTCCATTTCCCCAGAACATTTCATGTACATGTTCTGCTTTAAGGCGCACACGGTTGGGCTGGATGAAGGGAGCGCCGCGCTACAAACCCGGGCTGGCTAATCAAAAGATTTAGCAGAGCCCTGGAGTTGGAGCGGCGGCACCACGTTGCACTCGCTGGAATGGAGAAGTCTAATTATGTCCTCGGGGCTGAGAGGGGCTTCCCTCCACTTTCACGTACTTTTCCCCTCTTCCCTCCCGAACAGACACGGACTGTTCCTGCTAACTGTCAGGCACCCGGGGGTTAGAAGAGCCCCGACCTCGGCTTGTTTACCGACTCCAGATCCTCTGACAGCTCCGCTCTTGCCTCCTTCCGCAGGAGCCGGCCTGGCCATTGAGGCCGGGTGACAGATAAGCCGGTGGACACTCCACGTCCAGGGCTGTAAACGACGCTGACCTTTGTAAACACAGATAATCGGTGACTCATTTGGCCCTGAATCTCAGGACCTCTGTTGTTTTTTTCGGGAGGTTATCTCCACTTTTCAAAACGGAGTCTGGACCCTGCAGGCGCAGGGACGGGTTAGCGAGCTTTGCGCGACCTTGTTAGCCTTTTGTGTATGCAGAATCCTCAGAGCTGCCCCTGGTTAAAGGTTAACACTCGACATAATAAAAAGGCTTTTGTAGCTGTTGACCTCTGCAGGCATGGATCTCATCAACCGCGTTAGTATACATGTCTGTAAAGCCATGCGTTCGCCTGCAAGAACAGGCTGAAACAAAAAAAAAAAGACCTTGATCTGTGCTGTTTTTACAGAGAGATGTGTTTAACTTCCTCACATCTTAGATTGTAGTGGGCTGAAAATAACATTCACAGGCAAATTACACGCAAAAAACAAGAAAACAGCTTATTTTGAGAAATTAAATTAAATTTACGAAAATATACCTTTACTTGAATCAGATGTCTTGCTTGTCATTTGTACATATGCAACATTCCTACACATGTCTAAATTTACTATGAAATGCTGTGGCCTGAGACTGGCCTGATCTCTTATCGCTAAACAATGTGTTATAAAATTGTTTAAACTTCAGTTATCTTATATGCTTCTCACTGTCATTTCAGTTTAAAGTCGACTATAGAAAGATAACAGTAACCGTGAATTGTCAATGAGCCCAAATACATGGCCTTTCACACGCGCGTCTCTGACCTGTGCTGCTCAGCTTCTCCTGATTTTAAAAGTTTGCGCGCAATGTTTCTATATTTGTCCCGAAACCACAAGGCAGCCTGAGCCTCTTTTTGGAGCGCTGAGTGAAATCGAGCACTCCAGATTCTATCTATTTGATTTCTCACAGTCCTAATATAACCTCTCCCACATGAGGCTCTTTATTACCGCTCAGGGAGACAAGCTTTATTTGCAGGCTGTTTGCTGTAGCAAATCATTATTGCTCCATGGCATTTCAATTGAATAAGATATCAAGTTATTGTGTCATTCACCGGGTCCCAGACGTGACTCCAATCGGAAAATAAGATATTGAAATAGGGATTTTAATAAAGGGAGCTGAAGATAGGATTCTACCTTGAAGAGGGTAGGAAATATTCAACAATGGAGGGAGAAAAACAGTATTCCCAAACTGATAGCTGTTAATCTTGAGCACTCAAAAACATCCACACGCAGAGAGAGATTTTGATGAAAGCTCACGCACACACACAGAAGCGCTTTCATAACTTTATGCATCTCACAGCAGTCTTATTATGTGACTTTTGAATGTTTGGCAGTATTACCACATATTGCAGTGCAACTTTAAGGTATTTGTGCACTATTTAAAGTTTCAGCGACCTTGCACGTTCAAAATGATTTTATCTCGTGCCCCTTGTGATATATTTGGCTTTGCAGGTAGGTTTGAACTTCTGACACCACTCCTATTCAGTGGCAGAAACATTTCATGTGTGCTGCACAAAGCATTGGGAAATTAAACTGTAAGAAAAAAAAATGAACTTGCAACACATCTGTCCAAAGGCATTGCGCCTCACGTACCTCTTGTACAAAACGGACTTGCTGCACGCAGATTCCAGCATCGAGACGTGAAGGAAATGCACCAGTGGTCCAGGTGTGTCGAGTGATGTGCGTCTGTTCCGTGCCTTTATTCACAGAGGAGCGCGATTATGTAATTATCGCAAGATCTCCTCGGTCTCGCAATTCCAGCTGCCCGGCAGTGCTGCTGTGCCGTCCCTGACTCAGAAGAAGAGTTGGTGGGGGTTGCCAGGCGACGGATGACGGACCAAAACCGTACATGAGGTTGAACGTGCATCCAGTGGAATCTTAGAGTAAGAACTACAGTGTGAAGATACTGAATCTGCTCCTGATGTGCTGGTCGGCGCCTTGCATGGTGGCCACCGCCATCACTGTATGAATGTATGTATGAATTACTGTAAGTGGTTTTGGATAAAAAGCGTCTGCTAAATGCTGTAAAATGTAAATGTAGCAGGGTGGTAACCATTAATCTAACTCATAACTTTTGTTAGGTTAATTTACATAAAAGGAATAAAGTTATGTCACACTGTTATTCAAGCTCAAACTAAGTTGTTTTCCTGCGTGTCCTAAACGACAACGTGCAAACGACATTAAATGGAAATGCCTGACAAGACACGTGAAATGGTCCTGAGAGGAGGCGCGCTATTTATACGCCGTGAGATTGCGTTGACACTCTCTAAAGCCTGAAGGTTCTGGTGCCTATTTTTGCGAGCCTGCCGTCATGGAAACATTTGACCAAACCTGACTGAGATGTGTGTTCACGCCGGTTTGTTTGCTGCTAAAATGTTTGGACACACACGACGGTCACTTTTCTTTATCTGCTCGCCGTCAAAAAATTGTTGCGGGACACCCAGCACGACAGCGCAGAGCTCACATCAGGCAAGCACAGGCAAACAGACGGACTCTTTTGCCATCCAACTGACAAACATATGCGCGCAAACACACACACACACCTGCATACACACACACCTTATCACAGCAGTGGGAGGTGGTTTTGAAGCTGTGACAAACTGTCCAGCCAGCTGAGGCTATCCATGGAGAGCTTTTTTGTTCCATCGTTTGATGCTGTTTTAGTAATTAACTCAGACAAAAGCTCCAGCAGCCCCCCTTCTAATGTGCACTCAACACACGCACACAGTCATAAACACACATTCCACGTCCGTCCTCTCTGATAAACAGGGGGAGTCTGGGGGACGTGCAGAACGTGTCGGCGGCATGGACACAAATTTGCCCAGAAATAGCTTCAAAATGAGCGTGCGGGAATCCGTGGGAATCCGTCGGTGGGTGCATCGAAGAACACAATGTTTGACTTGTACTGACGGTGTCAAATACAGCAGCAAGGGGAGTTCCCTGTGATGAGGGTGAAAACAAAATAAATAAATAAAAATTGAAGCAGTAAGCAAGAAAATGTCTGGAATGCTTTGAGGCGCCTTTTCATTGCAGGAATATCTGGTATGTTTGCATTCTTAATACCAATGCGAATAATTAATTCACACTTGGCAAAATGGTTTTATTGGAGAAGGCAGGGTATTTAGTATTTGCTCTCCCTTAAAGCCGGGGGACTCACACAGGACAGATTAAAAAGGAACGGCCCACATATCCTCACTTTTAGTCCCGACTGTGGGCTAAGTTTTATGAGATTCTGGAGCCTACATTTCCCATAATGCAAATGGGTAGCATTAGGCCTACCCTGCCTCCTTCTTTCATCCCCCACAGCTCCTGTTGTAATGCAGGATGCCTGTTAAACATCTTGAGCTTCTGCTTGATGACTTTGTCAAGGCTCTGCTTCAGATGTTCCCCAAAGCCACAGATATCACTGATTTGTGAAAAGTTGCCTGAATTAAAGGCATTCCGAGAAAACTAAATACACATGTTCCTGAGGTTCAGAGTTCATATTCAACCTTGGAGACAGAAGTTGAGAGTATAATTCTCACCACTTCCATTCGTTAGGTGTTCTGAAACTTTCAATCATTCCAAAATGTTTACGAGCAGCCCGGCTTTTAAAGTTGTAATTGTCATTATTTCAGTCCTGGTTGGCATCCCCGTGGTAATGCTTGATGGTGATACAAGGTTCCAGTGTTCTCCGCGGGGCACTTCTTGAAGAGCTGATAGTCGGGGAAAACAACAGAAAAGCTACTGGCGCACCTGCTCAGAGCCCAGCCAAACACGCCCACGTTGTTTTAATTAAGTAAAAGTGAGTCGCTCAGCTTGTTGAGGATCTGGAGGTGTGTGTGTGTTGGCAATCTGTCACCTGCTGTTCTTGATCTAACAGCTGAACCTGAGCGCCAGAATGAATGCTGGCAGCGTACGTTTCCTCAAATCATGGAGAAGCTGAAATTTCCCATTTCCTTATGTTCCAACTTTAAGTTACTTTGAGTTCAGTTGTCAGTTGTGTATTGTGACAACACTGCGCCTATGGTCTGGTTGGGTTTAGGCAGTAAAAACGCTTGGTAGGTAGGTTTAAGAAAAGATTATGTTTAGGCTTAAAAAACAACTGCTTTTGTCACCACATTTGACATTTTGAAATGCATTCTTGAACTGCGGTGACTGGCTTGGCACCCTTTGCACTGAACCGTAACGTCACTGTTTTGTAGAAATGTCAGTGCAGTACATAAATGTTACCTGCCAACATTTTATTCTCCAGCGACTAGGCTAAACATCTGACCTCAGGTGCTTCTTCCACCAATTCCCTGCAAAGATTTAAACCTCCTGAGGAGGATGCCAAAAATGACTGTTTTCCTTTTTTGTTGACCAATCGTGATGAAACATTCACCGTCAATGCTATCTCCGTGACACATAAAACACTGCTACCAAATGGAATTGTGGCGATCATGTTTTGACAATTGGATTCTCTTCTTTGAAGTCGCGAGCTGCCACCGTCCCTGTTTATTTACAGAGAATACAGGCGCACCAACATACAGCTAGTTACTGGCCTCTCCTTTTTGCAAACAAACCTCACCAATGACAGGCTTTGTTGGACCCTAACAGTGTTTACGCTTGCCACCATGGAGCTCGGCAGCAACACTCAAATTTATACTTTTAGAAAACTTCAAACCGGATTACTGCACTGTGTTTATTGCAGCGTGTTTCTCCCCTCTTGTCTCGAGTGTTTGGGGAAACACGAGAGCGGTGTTTTCATGTTTCGGAGTGAAGGTTTCCTTGGTAAATAACCAAACACGCCTCTCATGTGGTGATGCTGCCGCGATCAATGCTGTTTGGTTTGATTTTTCAAACATTTATTGCCCTCCTGTGGATTGACATCTTGCCCTCTACATTTATAGGAGGGGGTCTACAATGTTTATGTTCCAAGTTTCTTTTTCTTTACATGACCGCTGCTTCCTCAAAATAAACATTACCTTTTGTGGGCTCATCAACCGTGAAATCGTGCGAGCGGTCAGAATGTGGGAGCGCTTTTCAATCCCGGATTAAACAAGCAATAAAAGAGCAAGTTTCCACTCACGTCTTATTGAATCATCCAATTTCCAGGCTGAACCCTCTAAACCCACCTGGTGCTCTAAGCTGAGCTGCACACTGACCTCTCCGAAGCAAAAAACCCTCGCCCACATTGGAAACCCAAATAAATTCCAAGCATGCATCGTGTAACCGAGCCAAGTAAAACATTCCATGTGCGTCGGTACCAGTGGAGCTTTGGGAGAGCTGTAGGTTCGGGGGTTGCAGATTGTCGGAGCCTTTTTTTTTTCTCTTCTTTCGAAGCAGCATCATATCTAAGTGAGGTCATTTTGTTGAATCACCCCCAGAAGCAAACTGCCTACGAGGCCCCTAATAACTTTATTACCACATATATCAAGACCAAGCTCTGGTGGTGCTCAGATTTGTGGGTGACTTGGAAGCCATCCGCGAGCCGCTGTGCTGCTTTTCCATTCTCTACTCGGTTGTTTGACCTACAGTCATTACCGGCTTCTGTTTTTTTTTTTTTTCTTTTTTTCCTCTCCTCTTTGTTTCTTTGCCTTGTCTTCATTAAACTTGTCAACTTCCTGCTGTAGCTATGCCAGCCCTGTATTCTGCTCTGCTGTTCTCATCACTGTGCTCTTCAGTTGCCAGGAAACTGAGTATGACGAAGACGTGTGAAGAGGCAGAGAACACCTTCTGACACAAAGTAAACATCAAACCTCGTAATATAAAGTACATAGAAAGTTCTAGAATGAAACTGAAGAGCTATTAGAGTCACCTGTTGGTTAGATGTTGCGATGTGCGTCTGTGTCCTCTGCAGTTACATCAGCAGCTGATATCTGATTCTAGAGCACAAGACACGATCTCCGAGGCAACCAAGGATACTGGGATCGTGACTTTTTCAGTGGAAATGAGGACATTTCAATACGCATCATATGAAAATGGGGCTATAGACAGTTATTTACACTACATGGTCAACAGGCCCAATCACCAGAGTGAAATGTTGGCATTTAACATTTCTAACCTACAAATATATGATACATTCATATCTGTACATGGCATAGGCTTATGAAACATGGTGACATTTTTCATAGAGCGGGTTACATCATGTTCAGATTAGATGTTTATGACCTGACTATCATGTACGGAGGTTAAGGGGAAGGTAGTGGAGTTAAAGGGGAGAAGGTTGCCAAGCTGTTCCGGACTACGCATTGCAAACACAAGAGGACCAGGAGGTCGGGACAAAGGGCCCAGAAACCACTGGTGGATGTCACCCAGGCTAGCGACTGGGAACCAGAGTATGATGTGGCGTCGAGCGGCCCCGACGTCAGGCCTTGGTCCTGGGGCACTGGGAAGGACTCTTCTCCCCATGTTACATCACGGCGAGCAGAGGAAACATCTGCTAATGTGAGTTGTTCAAAAACTTTCTTTTTAGTAAACTATGTGTACTCAAACAATGTTCTCAATGCTCGTGTTCATGTGTAGAGACCCTGCTGATACTACGAAAAAAGGTTCATGTTGTGTCGAGCCTTCTTAGTGTTTAAACTATAGCGATTTTGATGCTATTGCTAATTTGCCCCAAGCACTCCCATTGAAATTGAGTTTGACCTGAAAAAGAAAATACGGGAAATCTTAAAAACGCCTCTTTCATCATAATTATCCTTTTACACGAAGGTTTGACTCATATACATTCACAAAAAGAAAAAAGAAAAAAAGCCTAGCCCACATCTAATATTTGGTAAAGGTTTAAAGGTGCTATATGTAAGAATCAGCTATTTGTGGAATTGAGAGCAACATGTCACCAGAAAGCTTGGTTGTCCATCCATATTATCAGAAACAGGTCCCTCCCCATTTCTTCGTCTTTCAAGAAATAGCCAACTTCGCAAATATAGTAACGCTCTCAGTACCAAGTAGGCTCTATTAAAAGCTATCACTAACAAGCTAATGTTAGCATAATTTTTTGCACAGTTTGGCATGAGATGTAATTCTTTTGCCAAGCAACAGCAACAGCAGTATTATCTTTTCTTCCTGGTATACTGCCCTCTGAATATGCGCCGCACTGTTTCTCCTGCTGGCCCCATCTGCAAGCACTCGCTCTGCCTATAGAATTCATATTGGTGATGATGTTACAGATTTTTCAACCACTTTTCTTGGCCAGAGGAAAGTTTTACAAATATAAAACTCCTGTGAACATGAAATTTGTTCGAAAAAAGTCTTCATTTACCTTCTTGCCTTCTTTCCCTGCAGCAGGTGTCCTTGTCAACAGTTTTACAGTCGTCTCTCGTATCAAGACTGTCTATGGGGAAAGTGCTTCTTGGGCTGTATTTTCACAATACCCCCGAGTGGCCACTGGGACAATACTGGAAGCAAATCTGAGCGGTGCCACCATATCCAACTCTAAACAATACATTCATCCTACTCCTCTCATGTTGGACTGAAACCAGACTGGACACTTCGCTGCTTGAGGTACAAAGTGGTATTACGAGACATGATCGAATGTCAAAGCTGTTATTTCCTCCCATTCTGCTGAGCATTTTTAGCACATTTTTTTAATGTTTTAAACAAAAATGCTGACATATAGCTCCTTTAACAGTCAAGAATGAGTCTGATGTGAAGGATTTCCTGTCCATCACATACTAAGGTAGCTCCATCAGTTCATCATCGCAGACAGACATCGCCTGCTGCATGTGTTGACTTTTAAAAGCGATGAAGAAACACTGTATCAGATAGCATCGGTCCTCCACGCTGCCCATTGTATATCTTGTCAGCGTGTGTGACACACATTTCAATGCGACGTCTGGTCAGTTTTTCTTTTTGAAACCAAAACGAGGGACGGCCGACCCATGCATCACTGCCACGCAGCGGCTGACATTAAATCGATACGGGGGGCATGTATTTGTGTGTCTCTCCGTGGCCACGGAGCTAATGACAAAACAAGACAAATTAAGTGTCTGCTTAGGCGCACTTCCTCGGCCTGACAGGATGATGGGGGCGGTGTAATGGGAAAAGAGGGGAGGAGCAGGCGAGGAACCATATAGCCGAGAAGAATACTTCATTTTCTAGGCCTCGTTCGGAGGGCTGCTGGCCGCGCTGCGCACGATGTGTGATGTGATGCTGATTACCACCAGCATGTCAAGGCAAGATAACCTCCCTGCGTATGTGTCATGCTGGGTGTATATATGTGTTTGTGTATGTGTGTGTGTGTGTGTGGTTTGCCTCAAGGGCCCATTGTGAGGCTGCGAAGGTGGCAAGAGTTGGAGAGGCGCAGGCCAGGACTGATAATACAGAAAGAGGCATATCGCTACATCAGACGCTGGCAGTGAAACAAATGGGGTCAGAGAAGGTCAACGGCATCACAATGTCAGCCTCAGTCTGCTGCTGGTATGACTGTTAGTCTTGTCTAGAAACGGGCGGGCTGATAGAGCAACCCCTAAGCTGACACCCAACTGCAAAACAGACAGACAGAATGGGTAGCTCAGATTCTGGCACTTGATTCGTATCGGCCGAGACGGAGCGCTTGCGTGTAGGAGCATGCATCTGAAAAATAAACAGAGCCCGAAATGATTGCGCCTGACTGCAAATTACAGTCACAGTTAACAAGAATGCAATGTGTTGGGAGCGAGTGTGTTGTTTGTGTCATTGCCTCTTCATGCCAGGCCTCCGTTTTTTTGTTGTTTTTTTTTCTTTCCTTTTTGAAAAGCGCGTGCCGAAACCTTGTGGCGATTACACCCAGCCATATGTCTCGTCTGTGAACACCGTAGCTTTGCACTCATCCAATCCATTTGGCCTTTTTTTGTAACAACAGCCACTCTCATCAAACGCTTTATAATTAACCATAAAATATAACTGGAGGAACTGTGGTGAGCTGTCGCTTTTGTCCGGCGTCCAAAAAGCGGGCCTGGCTTCCTCTGGCAGGATAATTTCATGAGTCTTTACAGCAAATTAAAACGGAGAAGTGTGGCAGTGTGACTGTGGGGGGTTTATTTTTCTCAATGTGTCTCTAAAGGGTTTATGGGAGCGAAAAATATTACAATTAGAAGTTTAGAACCTCATACTCTACCACCAGACCGTGTTTATATGTGGCACAGTGTCTGTGTCCTGGCCACTTTTTTTGTCCTGAGAATCATTTCAGCGAAAGTGAGAAGACCATAGCGGAGCTGCGGTGTGACTTGTTCAAGGCCTGTTCAAATAAATATGTACCTCTCAGGAACAGTGCTCGGGGAGGTCGTGTTCACTGGTCGCCAGGTTGGTTTTCTCTTTGATAGCAGTCTCCTCTCTTTCAGGAGCCGCTGAATCTGCAGATGCAGCGGAACTGGAAGTTTTGTTACACGCCAAGTTTCTCACTGTCTGCTCAACTTCCCTGCCCTAACGTCCTCTTTCTCTCTGTACATACTATATTTACATTTGACATTTTAGGGCATCTGGCGATTTACAGTAATTCATAAGGACATTCATCCAAACGCTGATGGCGGTGACTTCCGTGCAAGGTGCTTACCAGCACATCAGGAGCAGTCTTAGGTTCGGTATCTTGCCCAAGGACACTTTGACAGCAGACCAGGGGACTCAAACCAGCGACCTTCCAATAACAAGGCACTTCAGTCAGTGAGCTATCCCTATACTTACCTGACCAAACACTGACTATAAACTATATAATCGTACTAATTTGTTTTTGGATTCTATGTTGTAAAGGAAAACATATCAGTAAAATCTCAAATTGTTGTTTTCTTTTTTTTTTCTTTAACTCAGGGATGGGCTACATTCTGGTACCAGAGTAGTGGAATAGGGATATGGTTGGGGGTGGAAAATGGAAGAACACAACAAAAAACCATTACACTCGCATCCATCTAGGAGTAGTCAACAAACGACCTTTGCTTAGGGTCAGCGTTTACACAAGTCATGTGAATGCTATTTTTGGACTGATGGAAACGTGTTGTGAGAAACTAGAGCTTTCCTGACTCTCTCTGTTGTCTCTACAAGCCCCTGGACGTTTTGATTCAATTGATTATTGCCGCTGGACTGTGGATCTCTTCGTGACGTACGCAGGTCTGTCACAGTCCAAAAGACGTGACTTTGTGCACGTTCTCGAGCGCCTCATCTCAGCGGCTCACTCCATTTTACTGACAAGAGAGCAAAGGAAGCAGATACAGTTGAGATTGGTTCACACCTGGGCTCACCTAGCCTGAGCAACCCCCCCATGAAGGCCGGTTTGACCAACGTGCCAGAAACGACTCTGGAACTCAGAGCTCACACGTGTCCGTACCGACTCTGCAAGGACACTCCCACACAGACTTTAAAAGCCAGCCAACTCCCCTCCAGTTAGTTAGAACTGAAGAAGCCTCTTGGATGAGAGGTGGGACGTCTTCAAGAGACTGAAACAAGTCCCGTTTCCTACGATAGAGAACCTAGAGTTACCATGACCCGGATGACTGAGAACCAACACTACACAAAGGGTTCACAGAGCCTGTCTAGCCTGTTTTAAAGGGAAGATTTTGAAAATGTATATACATGTTTAATAAAGCTATGCACACTTTAATTAATATACATCTTTGATAGTAAACACAGATGAGTTTAAAGTATATGCTCTTCTGATACTTCACTCCACTTCTGTTTCTCTCTCTGTGTCCAGTTACATTTTTCTCTCTCCCTGTCAACCTCCATTCACCTCTCTCTCTCTCTCTCTCTCTCTCTCTCTCTCTCTCTCTCTCTCTCTCTCTCTCTCCCTCCGTCTGCACTCGACTCCGGAGCTCTCTGTTTCTCCCCTCCTCTCGCGCTCTCCCCATTTCCCCGGCCTCAGCTGAGAGCAAATCCTCCCTCCGTCTCTCACCCCACATCCAATTCCATTTCTCACTCTTGATGTGTATACATTTCTCACTCACTGCCTCCTTTGCCGCATCTGACTGCAAATATTGCCATCCCCTCTCTCTCTTCTCTCACCCCACGCCAACTATTTGTCCATGCCTGTCTCTTCCTCCCCTCGGTCTCCCGCTCCCGCTGCATCTCTCTCTCTCTCACTGTCCGTCTCTATTTGTCTCGGCGGACAGGTTGGTTTCTCGGAGGGCTGCACTCTGACACGGTGAAATGGAGTTAGTTTGTTCCCGCAGCGATGGCGGCACTTTGCAGTCGGGATAACAACCGCAGATATCGACAGCGAGGTGGGGAGAGGACTTCGGGGGTCACCGTGAGCTGGCAGGAGAGGAGCGGCGAAGCTCCGAAGCACAGCGCACATCAGCTGTAGGTACGGTGACACGCGACCCCGGGGTTGAGACAGACTGTTTCCATAAAGTGCGCTTCGTTACACCCGGGGTCTTATGTCATAGCGTACATCAGTTATGACTCATAAAATTGATTGCTGGAAGATGGCATATGGTCACGCTACCGCAATAGTCAGAGCGGACAAGAAGGAGTTTAATAAGATCGTCTAAACTTCTTCGTTCGGAGGTCATGCCTTCTGTTTCCACCCCCTTTAACCCTCTGATGCCTGCAGAGATCGTTCAGAGCGACAACGGCGTGAAGCAAGTTGAAAAAAAAGTGACCCGGTTTATCGTCTCGTTTTCTCTAACACGCATCAAGCGAGGCCATCGCCCACTGCAAATCCTCTACTCTAACTCAAACCCGCCCACAGCCGCAGTGAGTGAACGCTGCGATTGCTCGTCAGTATTCTTCTATTTACTCATAGTACAAAGCAAATACCGAGCAAGGTACCACGGGGAGTGTGATTACTGTTGCCTGAACATACACCAGTGTAAAATCCAAAGCTGAACGGAATCCTACCTCCCCACCTTTTTGGACTGTGACCCCTTACAAAGAAAGTGGTGTATTGTTTGGGCTCCTTTCCACGTTTCAGATGTCTGCCGTCAGCAGTTCCACTATAGAGACACCTTCCCTCTAACATGCTTTTCTTTAAAATTAAATTACTTGTTAAAGTTGCTCCCGGCTCAAAGAGGCCCAATGATCCAATATTACACGTTTTCACATTTATAAGAGTAGTTTAAACAATCTAGTAATGTCATGTCACTCTATCAGTCGCAGGGACAATACTAGTACTTCTCCATGAAACACTACG
Source organism: Acanthopagrus latus (assembly GCF_904848185.1). Classification (NCBI taxonomy): domain Eukaryota; kingdom Metazoa; phylum Chordata; class Actinopteri; order Spariformes; family Sparidae; genus Acanthopagrus; species Acanthopagrus latus. The sequence goes on along the minus strand of NC_051057.1, from coordinate 6,460,627 downwards.
GCCGGGTTGTGCTGACACAATCTAAGGTTAGCGCTAATCAGACCACGTGTCTGTGTCACATGGACACTGTTTGCACACTGCTGCTTCCTGCATGAGTTAGGTCTGAATGAAACAGCACATTCTTCTCCTGTGATCTCAGCCTCTTGTGTCACCATCCTGATTTCGGTCACATCCTGTCGTCCCTCTGTAAATAGTCGCCGAGTCGAGATCACCAGCCCTGTCACGTGATGCCAGTGTTTAGTCAGCGGCCGCCTCGTGGCCACAGCCAGGCCTTGTGACAGAGACAGAAATACAATGGAAAGAAAGAAGAGAGCGAAACGTCCCATGAAAAAATAGACACTTCGTCCTGACATCGCATATGAGTGATGACTGCTCCGCGTCCACTCACGCAGGCTTCTAAGTCAAGTAGGATACCACCCACCCCTGCAGCGACGCGCACTCGCTTACAAAGGCCAGCATCTCATGTTCCCTCAGTAGCCCGTCTCACTGTATCAGCTAATCTTCACGATCACGGGTCAGGCTGCCATTGTTGGGATTTCCTCCTCTTAATTACTAGGGATACCGAGCTTTGTGCCTCCTGTGCTGCTGTTTCAGGCTCCATTTCTGACTCTGTTGTGTTCGTGCCTTTAATCCCTCTGTGAGGTTGGAAGGGCCAGAGGGGCAGCTAGGTTTACCACCTGTTGTGGCAATTACCGACTGCACAAAGCATGGAGGGCTGGGAGGGGCTTTTATCCTCTATCAGTGCGTTGTATTCTACCTAGAAAAGAGCGATTGTGATCAGAAGTTAAACAAGCACCAGTATCAATCCAAAATAACTAAACTGCTGTAGAATGTAAGTATCATTCGGATCACCTAATGAGGGGAAACGCGTCCATCCACGGAAAGTGATGCTTTTTAACTTCGAGGAGCAATTAACGCTACATAATTGGAATGGAGTGCACTTAAACAAAGGTGAACAATGAATCAGCCACTGCCACCAGCGCCCGAGCCTGCTGAGGTCGAGCATGTGCAGATTAATAGAGTCATATCACACATCTGCAGAGGGCCGGAAGTATCTCACATAGCTGTTTCCCCAGTGACTTCCTCCTGGGGAAACAGCTATGGGAGATACTTCCGGTATTGACAAAGTGTCCTAATAACTGACACACCGGTGATACTTTCAAGGCTTTAGAAGCATTAGTTAAGTGGACTATGAAAAAATAATAGCGTTTTCTTTATGAACAAATGAATCTGGAGGTGCATCAGGGCCATATTTCAAGGTAAAACAATATACTTGACAATCCGTTAGACAGCAGCCAATGTCCTTCCTGGCTAACATCGCCGTTCAATAGTGTTGCACAATACAGTAGGAGAGGTGTAAATTAATTCTGAAGTATCAGCGTGCATCTTGGAACGGCACTGAGATGGGAGCCAGTGGTTGAACACCAGTATTAGCTGCTGTCTAACGTCAGCTGGCGGGTTATCAACTATGTTGCTTTACCTGTAAGGTTTGTAAAGTCTGGATTTGCACTATCCACGGCCTGTTCCGTTTCTGGTCAAGCGCCGAAATGATAAGGATTTGTCGCATCCCATTAATTTGTACGTCTCGCGACCTGGAAAAACAGAAGTTTGTCGTTTGAGCTTCGCACTCTGAGCGCGACGCCAGAGGAAAAGTTACTGCCATGCGAAACTGATCGATCAGAAAAAAAAAAAAAAAAAAAAACTTTTATTAGTAACATGGTTGGTTCATGGAAGAATTTTGAAAAACGGCTCGGTGTTTATGTGGGTTCAAAGCAAACAAAAATAAAAAACAGTTCAAAGGGAATTATTCATGGTGACTTTAATCATGAATATTATTCAAAGGCTGACATCTGGGCTGACAATAGTTGTTCACTGTTGTCCACTGTGTCTGGTGTGCTGTTTTCTGTCGCTGCCAAATGGTTTTGGCCACAGCACTTGTTGAATGAGAGTCATCATTGTCCACGTGTCGCGCCAATTATCTAATCTGCCTTGAAATTTATGTTCAAGGAACAGAAGTGCTTTTATTTTCAACAGACCGATAAAACAGACTTCAGGACGTGTGCAGGCAATGTGTGCTTTTATGGTTTTCTCTCTGGCGGGCTCGGGGGAAACGTGATTTAAATCGCACAAATCTCCTGCAGTTTATGTGGTGGGAATGTATCTATGATGACTGATCACTCGAGCTTGCTGGTCTCACTAAAAGCAGACCGCTGCTTTCTGCCCACGTCTCACTTTTGATGCGGACTCTATGGTAAAAGACTCAGGAAAAGGTCATGCTTGGGGTTTATCCATCCGTTCATCCATCCATCCATATATAGTGACATTGTATCCATCCATATAGTGACAAGCAACCATTCAAGCTCACAATCACACCCGTGGACGGTTCAGAGTAGCCGATTAACCTGACATTTGCATGTCTTTGGATGGTGGGGGCAAGGCGGAGTACCCGGAGAGAATCCACGCAGTCACAGGGAAAACGTGCAAACTCCGCACGGAAAGGCTCAGCCCGGTCTCAAAGCCGGGCCCTTCTCTGCTGTGGGGCATCAGAGCTATCCTCTGTGCAGTCCTGGTTGAGTTTTTCGGGGGGAGGGTTTGCCAGAAATATAGCTGGATCTAGCTTCAAATCCTGCTTTAGTTGACAGAAAAACAGCTGAGAAGTCACAAAGTGACTCCCTTTGTGCTGCAGCTCTGTTGCTGGCCACGCTGCTGAGCAAAGTAGAGGCCTCTGTTGATTTATTAAAAAAGAAAAATGACAGTGTGGGGCGGTGGCCACGTCACACAATTGGGTGCAAGGGCCGGCCAAATAGTAACACCAGGATAACCAGGCGCGACAGCAAGCCAACTGCAAGGTTTCAAGAAGTGATCTTAGGATGGGGAAAAGATCTGCACCAACCCTTAAAAATGATCATGGAAGAATTTATTTAAACTGTATACAATCTGCATTTTTGTATTATGTTAAGATTGGAAATCAAACTACATTTTCAGAAGTATTGCACCCACTTGTAGCACTTGAACGCTGTAGTGGCCCATCTTCGAGAAGACAGTACAAGATAACTTGAGCGGGAGACCCCAAATTGTTCTTTCTTTCTGTGAGACATTTGACAGCATATTCCGCTAACATCAGTAGCATGCTATCATATGCAGTGTACGCACTGTGTAACATTAGAGGTTTATACGCAGTCAAACACTATATTTCACAGAACTGCAGGACAACATCTTCACCTATGTACCACTTCTTCTCTCACGCCAGCTGAGTGAAACAGGGTGTTACAGGAAGTAGTGTGTCCTCCATGCAGGGAATTGTCAGCACAGTGTGGCAGATTCAAGTTTGTGTGGCAGCAGTGCAGGAGTAGTTCCCCTCCCCACTACATCCCAGCTTCTACCTGAAGGACACACACCTTAATACAGAAACTGTCTGACTAAGGTTTCTTTGAAGAACTTGGACAGACTTTAAGTGTATATATTAGCCAATATCCTCTATAGATCTCTATGTATGGATCCCCCCCCCGAGAGCGGAGGGTTTCTCCAGCACAGTCACCAAGGTGATTTTAGGGAGGGTAATCTCTCATAATTCAAGTCGGATGGATTCACCGGAAATCAAATCAGCTTCCCAGACTGTGAGCTGAGGAGGCAATATCCCAGTGCAATTCTTCATTGACCTACATAGCTTTTTCTCCCTGACAGTTCCCTCCCGCTCTGCCAACCCCCCCCGCCCCCCCCCCCCCCCCCCGCCCCATCCGCCATTGCCCTGATCTCGGGGGCTTCTCCCTGCGCGTTTGATGATGAGCGGCACAATATTCATCATCCCAGCTCTCAGAACTGGAGGGGAGGTGTGGGGGGGGGCAATTTGAAAAAAATAAAACAAGTGGAGAATAGAACATTAACCGACACCAAAAATTGGAATTTGCCAGGCGAATTTTGCTCCCTGGCTTTTCCAGAAATGTAATTAAGCATCAGAGACAATCGCGAATCTGTGTGTGTGTGTCTCCAAAAAAAATGTTCGCCTGATTAGGTATCGAGGATTGGGTAATTTCCATCAGTGATGATGTGAAATTGGGGTGCTGCAAGAGTGAGTCGGATGTGTGTGAGTGTGTGTGTGTGTGTGTGTGTGTGTGTGTGTGTGTGTGTGTGCGTGCGCACCCTAAGTTCTTGCACGCACCCACACTCATTTGCAGATAAATGCTGTCACATGTGCAGACACTCGTACGGATCCGCGTGCACACCCGGAGACAGACAGTAGGCTCCCTCATCATTAATTCAGGAGCCATCACTCTCGCCCTCCTCCTGCCCCTGAGAAGCTCTCGATGCTTCCTGGCAACATTATGCATATTTATTCATACATCCCCGTTCACTAAATGTCACTGTAAATGTTTCTACTTCCAATGAAGCCATTTCTTTATGTTTTTGTTCTATTCCCACACTATCCCCCGACACCTCCCTCCCCACCCGCCCTCCCCGCTTCCCCCGTGTTTCCTGTTTGAATGAGGATATCCCCCGCCAAACGTTCTCGGCTTCCTTGTACTTTTTTTTTTTTCCTCCATTACTAGGACGTCTCTCAACTTCAGACGCGCTTTATTCAACCCTCCGCTAATTCTATTCACACTTAGTTTCACCTCTCTCCGAGCTCCTCGGAGGAGAAAGCGCTGCCTTTGTAGCAATTACTCCAGACCTTGATCTGACTGAGCCACTCCCCCAACCACCCACCACCACCGCCGCCGCCGCCACCACTCCACCCCTCAAGAGACAGCCGCGCAGGGATTTTTTAAATTTTTTATTTTTTCAGTGTATCCTCCGTGAACAGGAGAAATGTCAGCTCACTCTGGCTTCTGTTTGTCTCCCGTCCTCTTTGTTTTCCGGATCCATTCACCTCTCCCTTTCCCCGCGTTCCCACCTCCCGTCTCGTACGTGTGCTTTCCACATTCCTGCGGAAACAAAAAAAAAAAAGAAAAATAAAGGTCCCAGATTGCGACACAAGTTTGAAGGTGTGCCGCTGGTGCCAGCGCGGCCTGTTCAAGAGCGCATGAAACATTCTTCTGTGGTAATTATCAGCAGCTGCAGATATTGTGAAACACGTACAGCAGCCGCTGCGCTGCGAGAGCTATGTAGCCCCTATTCATGTGCTCCGGCAACCTTTCAGCCCTTAGATGTCTTTTACTGCGGTTGTCATGGAGGAGCAACTGGAACACTGTATGATTAGTAGGTAACAAGGCCTTTTAAAAAGTTCATGGTCTGCACCTCTAATCCACTTTGCAATGCAGCGGAACAGCAACATGCATTTAAAATATTCCCGCTGGTGGAGGAAATACCGTGTCTGTCATCTCATACCAAACCTAAAAGTACAGAATACGATCCGCTGTGACGTCCCTGGTGCATTCTGTGACAGACAGACTTCTTGTTGTTTTCGCGGAGGACACACTGCCAAGACGGATGTGGCGAAGCTCGTGTCAAAGCTCTGGGGGTTTTAGTGCATAAATCCAAGGGATTAAATGGTCCAAATGACAGCAAGCAAGCAAGCCCCAGTGTCTGAGATCAGTGCAGCATACGTTTGATGATATGACATCAGGACTGGCACCCGCCACCCAGTCATTTGGGGCAGCAGTGCTGAAAATACCAGGCCTCGCTGTGCAGCTGCAATCGGGAAGAGGACGAAACGCCTGAATGGGTGGCTCAGTAATCTCCCGTGGCTGCAAGCTGGTTGGATTCTCTTTGCCAATAATTGTGGTGGGAGCTAATAAACCGCACCTTTAGGGCGTTTTTCAAACTCTGTTTAGTATTTGCTGTGGGCCAAATCAGCGATCGAGTCAGTGAGCTTGTTCCATTTTCCTCTTGGTTTGGCCCCGCTTTCACACAGAAAAAAATTGGAGCAATTCAAAATGCGTCCCTTAAAATGTCGTCGGGGACACTGTGTCCAAACACAGACCAGACACCAACATTCTCATTCTGATTTCTGATTTTTACGAATCCTACGTGTTTATCTCCAACCTCCCCTATTCTGCCTCCGATGGGCTCGATGTTAATCTGGGGGTTTGAACTGAACTGACCGATACTGATAATCTGGTTCTGTGATAGTGATAAAAAAAATTGATGCAGACCCAAAGGAGAATCCAGGTCTAGCAGATTCAAGTATGTGCTGTTTGATGCTGGCGTTGGCTTGACTGGATGAAAGGGGACTGGTGGGCCTCGGCTGAGGTATGCTCTCTACTCAGGGCCATCCCACCTGAGAAAGATGTTGCCTCATTTGATGTTTAGCTGTTTGGTGGTGGACAGCGCTGTCCGACACGGTCCGGTTGTGGGGTTGGGCTCATGATTGGACTGTACCATCTCATCCACTCATTACACCATCCGGTGAGCCCCTGGCGCCCTGCTCCGAATCATAAAAAAACAGGTACTTCCTTTAATGTGCCACCTGTCGAACCCCGAAATAGCATATGCTGAATTATGTCTAACTTCTTGGCAGATGACTCCAAAGACAGGCTTTTTTCAATCAGCGGCTAAGGTGCCGCTCGGACTGACTTTGTGCCAAATGGTTTGTACCTGGACGTTTCGCTCTGACTCACTCACTTTGGTGAATAAAGGCCAGACTAATGAAATCAAGCGCGGCGCTCGCAGGAGCCATAAAATGTCTGCTTTTGTACAGGAGCTAATTATTCATCGCGGCCGCAGTAAAGATTAGTGTGGATATATGTGAGGAAGCAAATCCTTTAAATTGCTCTTTCATTGCCCCCCCCAACCCCTTATTTTAGACAGGGCACGGGCGGGGCACCCCTTGTGAAATGACTCCAAGCCATTGTTCCTGTGTTATCCGGAAGACACGGGAAAAAAGGGGCTAGTTAGCGCCGCCTTTGATAGAGATGCCTGGCACCATTTTAACATTTGTGTTATCAGCAAGACAGAGAGAATTACCAGGGCTGGGATGGGAATAAAGCCACTCGATACCCCCCCCCCTCTCTCCAGGAATAAAATAATAATAACGTGCAGGGATTGTGGGGCTTATCTTGCTTCCATTGTGTCACAAAACTTTTTTTTTTAATTTTGTTTAAAAAAAAAAAAAAAAGAGGACATCTCAATACGCCACGCAGCATAAAGCATGTCAGCCTCCCGAACTGACACAGCTGACTGCTAGTTTTTTGTTTTTGTTTTTTTTTTTCTCGGAACAAGCAGATTGTATTACACCGTACGGGAAAATTAAAGCACGGGAGAATGTTGTGGATGCTGATTCATAGAAGGTCTGGATAAAATGCTCACTGAATATGGTGATTAGGTCTGCAAAAAAAAAGAGAAAGAAACTTGAAGCTACACCCTTGTTTAGAAGCCCAGCTGTGCAATCTCAAAGGCTCTTACAGTAAGGTGAGGCAGAGGAGCAGTGGGTGGCTCCTTCTCAGCTGCTCACCAGCTCTGACGCCCCCTACAGGACAGAGGGCTCCTAACCACGGAGAGCTGCTGCTGCTGCTGCTGCTGCTGCTGCTGCTGGAAGCCTCTGGGTTATTGCAGTCAATTGAGCTAAAGCAGCAGAGAACTCAAGCATCATGTGCCAAGGTTAACCTTTAAGAGCCAGGGTCAGCGGTTAGAGGAACTTCCAGAGAAGTAGGCCGACTTAGAGTCTCGGTTCCACTTTACTGGAGAGTTTCACAATGAGGGAAAATATGGTATTTTTTTCTCTCTCTCTCTCCATTGTGACTTCCAAGCAGCTGTCTAGTTCTGTAATCAGTCATATATATCATCAAACGTTTGCCATAGCATTTCCTGGAATGAGTTTTTCCAAATGAAGATTTGTGAATGCAGTCTTTCCTGATTAGTAATTTGGGGCCTCCCTGCACCCGAAAGAAGACTGTTCCTAAGAAAACTCCAGTTTTGGGGGGTTTTTGTTTTGTTTTTTGTTCCAGAATCCTCTCATCGCCTCTGGTGCTCATTCAACAGCCAAGTCCAGCAAACGTCTTCATCTGATTGGCCATGGGTCATGTTTGAATCATTTTTAACACCAATCAGATCAACTTTTACCACCCCTGCAGAGGAAGTCATGGTGGCACCTGTTTCCATGGGTGGGACAGTCCGCTGGTTGGTTTGTCGGCAGGATTACGCAACAGCCACATAGAAGATTCCCACAAAACTTGCGTGGAGGATGAGTCTCTGCCCAGAGCAGACCCCAGTAACTTTTTGCTGTGGGTTCGGTGGGTAGGGTCCATCATAAGAAAGGGTGTTTTCCCACATTATCATTAATTTCCCAGGGAACAATGGATGGAACTGTGGATAAAATCTGGAATGATTTGGTGTAGATCTCAGTAAAAATCCAGACCTGGTGGCTTTGAAGTTTTATTTGACACTGGATCGGGCTTGATTGAATTAAAGGGGAGTCGTTGGCGGATGCATGCAATCTCCTGAGTGCCATTCTAGTTTGTTTATTTGTGTATCTGACATGCTTTGGCGGTCTGGCACCCACTCCTCCGTGTCACGTCTCACGCGTAATGTCACCGAAGACAGACGTTGTCGTTCAGGCCAGTCAGTGTGTGTGCATATTCTCTGGGTGCCGGCTGAAGTGTGTGTGACGCGCCGGGGCAATAAGACTGTCCACACACCAACAGAGAACGGCGTCTTTGTTCGCTCAACATCAGCGAGTCCCTCCGGCCCCTATAGACTTCGGCCCATATGGCACCTCTGTGACGTCCTCATGATATTTAAATGGGAACTTGTACAGTGTGTGTGTGCTCAGTGGCGTCATTGTATTGTTTTGGTTTATTATTTTTAACCTCCAGTAATCTTGCAAAACTCTGATGTTGCTGTATTAGAAGCGCAGACGCGTTCAGGTTCGCGCGTTTTATGTCTAATGTCACTTTCTGATGAGTCCAATAAAAGCTACAGGCTGCTGGTAAAGAGAGAGAGAGAGAGAGAGGCAGCTGGATGAAATCTGCATCTCAGAATACGCACACACACACAGACGCACGCACGCAAACAATCACGCGCGCCCGCGTACTCATCCCTCGTAAAGGGGCGTGTGTGGCTGGCAGGGACTCAAACCCTCTGCGTTTACATCAGTGGAGGAGCCGAGACGCGGAGACACGGACAGGAAAAGAAGTTACATTAGATCAACCAGGACGGGGTTTTTTTGTTGTTGTTTCCCATCATCCCGCCGTTTATCCCTTTGACATTTTTTCGGGACCGGCTATTTTTTTTTTACCCTCACGCTGGCCGGATTTCACTTGTGACAGCGCCGAACGAAAGGGGGCGAGAGCGTGGAGAGAATCCCGGACAGATCAGCGGGGAGGAGACCGGCTCGTACGCGGGAGAGGAGAGCGAGTCTCCGGGCAGCGGCTGTGCGTCTTTGGGCTGTAGGGGTCCCCGGACCGAGCCGGACGGCGCCCGTTGGTCTCTCCCGGCGCATGAAAAAAAGGGGGGTTCGAGCGAGGAGTTAACTTCACCTGCTGGTCTGAGGAAAAAAAAGATCAGGTGTCTTTTTTTTCTCTTTTTTTTCGGAGGAAACCTGCCTGATCACACACTCTGCTCCACGCATGTTGGAAGTGGAGAGAGGAGGGCTGGATGCCTGCGGGTTCGCGACTGCTCAAGACGCAGGTGAATGCAGCTGGTTTTATGCTTTCTTATTCTCACTACGCAGGGTGGAACAAATAATGCTGCGTTCAGGTGCCCTGAAATTAGATCTTTACGCATTGTTTTTCATGATTTCCACTATAGTTTTTTTTTTTTTTTTTTTTTTTTTTTTTTTACAAATTTGGCTGAAATGATCCCATCTTAGTTTTACAGTCTTTTTTTATTTTGTTTTATTTTATTTTAAGACGAAGGCCTTCACAGTTAACCACACAAACTATTGTTTTTGGGGGTTTTTTTCCCACGATATTCCACGCATTGCATTGTGCCAGGCGCTGTGTTTATTCTGCACAAGTCTTCATGCGCCGATTGCTGAATTCCAGCTTCTCGCTGTTCCCTTTTCTCTCTCTCTCTCTCTCTCTCTTTGTGCAGCAGTGTGACCCAGTAAGGGCAGCCTTGAGTAAATGTCCCAAGGCTGCTGTAATTTACGCTTTAATTGATTTCTCCTAAAAAAAATTTCCAGCGTGCTGGTTTAATGGTGTCACTTTTGCGGGGCAGTCTTCTAACCGTCGGCGCATCTGGACAGCTCACTGGCGCATAACAACAACAACGAAAACACACACACACACACACACACACACACACACACACACACACATACACACACACACACACACACACACACACACTTCCCACTTTGTGTTATTTAGAGGGGAAAAAATCTGGGACTGTAATAACCATTGCGGCACGGATGTGCTTCCACTCGAGCGGGAGGATCAGTGTTGTTTTGTGGACACTGAGGGGAACTTCTGTTGATTAGATAGTTGAGTGAGTCACATGGAATGACGAGTCCCAGACATCCTGAGGAAACACTGTGACAGCGCTCCTCATCATCCACACTTTGTAATTGTGGAAACGCACGGTGTTTGACGGTAGAGCGCACCGGCTCCCCCAAAATAATGCTCTCAAACGGTTCTGGAGAGGAGGAGGAGGAGGAGGAGGGAGTCCTGTGGTGTTACTACATCTCCCGTTAATGTCCGGCTCCTTTTTGTAAGAGATGGGAAAGAGGGAGGGAGGCGGAGTGAGTTAGGAGAGAGAGAGAGAGAGAGTCATGTCACTTAACGGGCTGCCGGTGCTCAGTGACTCAGAGTGCGGCTCCGCTTACATATAAAGACACAGGGCTTTTCCCACATAGGTCGGCTATTTGTAATCAAGCCAATCATCAGCCTCCTCCGAGTCCCCACTCTGAGCCTATAGAAGCAAAGTGATCACAATTTCTAGTGGGGGGGGGGTGGGGTTGGGGATGGGGGGTGTACCCGCGCCTTTATAGTCTTGTTTGTATCAGCGACAGCGCGTTTCAGACAGACACTTGGGGGGGAGAAATGTGCTAGAGCGCACGGCCGCGGCGCGCATTCCCAACCTGCTCACTCCTCATCTCTCCGTTTGTCTCTTCTCGCTCCACAGCCGAGGATTACCTCCCGCCTCGTCGCTTGACGGAGTAAGAACGAGAAAAGAAAAGAAAAGAAAAGAAAAAGAGTTTTCGTTTTCTTCATCGAATCTTTCGCCTTGGCTTCCCCGGAGAGGATATGGCACGGTCGGCGCTGGAGAGAGGAGCGCAGCCGGCACAGGCGAGAGGAAACAGGAGCTGAGTGACAAGATGCCAGCGACCTGAGCCCGCACTCAGACCAACTTCGTTAAAAGAGACACTTCCTTTGCTTTTCTTTGTCGATTTGAAGGAGAGGACAGAAGAATACTTGCCAACAAAAACAAAGAAAGAAAAAAAAAAGAGAAAGAAGCCTACCGGAGGAGTTTAATTTTGGAGTTTTTTTGTATGCGTAATTTTATTTTTTTTGTTGAGACAACAAGGATGCATTGTGGATTAGTCCTGCTCCTGTTCATGGGAATCCTTTTGGTGGTCAAGGCTTTCAAAAACGGTGAGTGTGACACCTGACGACTGTAGAAATGAAGTTGTTTAAGTAGTCCGTAAAGCTACTAATCCCGGTGTTTTTCTAAAAGATTAACCTTCTCAGATCTGCGCTGAGCTTTTGGCAAACTCGCCATGCGCTCACCTGACTGTTGAGCCAACAAGTAAAGACGAGATTCCCCAACAGTGACTTGGATAGTTTCTTAGCCCTCTTTAATTGTGTTTCTTTTATTTGATATATTTAATTATAATACTTATTATCGCTCCTGTAACACACTGTGTGAGAATAATAGAGTTTCAAGACATTTTTCCTCAACCATCATATCAGTGAAATATTCATAAATAGGTCTTTATTTGTATTTACGCAATTGAAGTTCCTTGCGAGAGCGCAAACCTGTAATAAACCCGTTCCAGAGCACTTGATAAAGTGGCTTTTTAATCCCTTTCCGTCAGCCCCAAACATTCACCGCACAGAACTTTCCCCCCTGTTCCTGTCAGCGACAGCCTCGCTTCTGCTTTTGTTTGTGACTCAGTTTCTTTTTTTAAAAAAAAATCCAGTTTTAATCAATTTCCGAGAGGTGTGCGCGTCGTTCGGCACAGCAGATGGTGGAGGCTTTTTACGGGGAGAGGGTGAACAAAAGCGCAAATGAAGATAAATGAGAGAAGCAGCGGCGGGCCTGTGGAACGATTATTATTAATATTACTGAAGATTATTCCCTTTAATGATGAAACACGCTGTGAACGGGGGTTTTGAACAAACAGACTGTATCAGGCTGTTGACTTGGTTCGCTCGCACAGCTCCATGAACTGGCCTGACAGCTGCTCCTTTTCTGATTTTAACATGAAGAAGTTAAAGTTAGTGACTGCAGGCCATCCAATTGTGCCACAACACCAGATTAAACATTTGTACTTTATAAAAGTTCACCACAAACATTCAGTTCTGTTCTTGTCAGACCCAGCTTGGATATTATGTATGATAATATTAGACACAAGTACTGACAGAGCCCATGCTGCAACACTGGGAGCATTTGTTCCACTTAAACTCCATGTGCTCCTTCAACATTTGTTTTTTTCTTGACCAGTGGGATTCTGTGAAATGATGGTTTGGGACAGTCTCCACAAGATAGATAGATAGATAGATAGATAGATAGATAGATAGATAGATAGATAGATAGATAGATAGATAGATAGATAGATAGATGGATGGAAGTCTAGTTAGCAATCCAGCTGTTCTGGAGCTTGATATCAGCCAAATTGCCAGATGTGAAACATGACTTCCTTTTGTTTTTGTTTTTTTTTTTGTCACCACCTTTTTTTAAAAAAAATAAAATAAAATAAAAAACTTTTCCCTCCCGCCTGCAGATAAATGTGGAGGCAACATCAGAATCTCAACCGCCAGCTACCTCACCTCGCCCGAGTACCCCGTGTCTTATCCCCCCTCTCAGAGATGCACGTGGGTGATATCCGCGCCTGGTCCTCACCAGCGGATCCTCATCAACTTCAATCCACATTTCGATCTGGAGGACCGGGAGTGCAAGTGAGTCTGCTGCGAGCTGTGGAGTTGTGGAGAAACAGATGTGATTTTTTTTTTTTTTTTTTGGCTCCCAAAACAGGCTTGTTCATTCAAACTCGCTGTGTGCCTGGGAGCTGGGTCTGATCTGAAAGGAGCTAGAAAGGAGAGGGGAGAGAGTGAAGCAGCCCTGAAAGTAATCTGTGTTCTGTCGTTCAGCGATAAAGGGTGAATGCAGTGACAGAATTAGTGAAATCAAACAGTGTGGGACACCTCCTGAAGTGGCATTCTGGCCCCGCAGGCCTCACTTTCTCTCTGCGCCTATAGATGTGTTTATATCTGAAAGCATGTATGCATTTGTGTTCCCTGCTCCCCTGTGTGTGACACTCATTCCCCCTCACCCTCCTGTATATTGTGCATGAAACTGCGCCATCTAGTGTCCGCAGGCTCACTGAAACCCAGTCGGAGCAGTCCTGCTCTGGCACTGCGCGGGGTTCAGAAGGAATGTCTCACCCCTGCCATTTGGTTTTGGAATGTCCTCCGCTTTTTCGTCTTTGCGGAGTGAAGTCACCGGGGTGTAATATTGATTTGGGCGGCTGTGCTCTTGCAGAGGGCACCGAGTGAGGGAGAGTTACAGGTCCCCCCCCTCCCCCCAAAAAAAACCTCACTAGGGCCCATTAAACGTGGCTGCTCGGGGGAAAAAAGAATGTCCATCTTAATGAGCCATTTAATTTCATAATTCCTCTTAAAATCCCATTACTCTCCGAACGGCCGAGAAATTCCGAGAATGGGGTTACATGAAAAAGCAAGACTCGGCCCCTTTTAATGAGACGCTCACCCTTAATGTCGGCTGGAGTCGAGTCAAGCGATCTGACTCATCCCTGGTGTTTTTTGCTGACGTCGGTTTTGAGCCCGAAAATCTAGGTGGATCTGATCTGAACCTTTTTTTTCTTTTCTCTTTTTTCGCCGACAGTTAGTAGCTGATCCCCGTTTCGACTTGTAAGCCGCGAGCTGTCGCATCCAACAAAAGGCTAAGCGGCTAACCTGTTGTCAGATAGCTAGTTTAAGCCAGTGAAACCGGAGATGGACAGTAATGTGATGAGCCCGTGTCAGTGCGGCTGCCCTGAGGTGAGCCTCCGCCCGGGCAGACTGCCTCGCTCTGATTGCGTGCATGCACGCGTGTGTGTGTGTGTGTATGTGGTTCATGCGGGTGTGTCGGTGCCTCTGCCCCGCTCTGTCTCAGTTGTTTGTTTACACTGCAGGGCTTGGGAGAGAACAGGGCTTTGCTGGATCCTGTTACTGTATCCCCGCTTCACCCAAAATCTAGACCCCTGTGCTTCTTTTGTGCTCCCTCAACAGCCATCCCCCCCTTTATAGGTTTGCAGAGTTTGGTTCTTTTTTTTTGTCTAATCCAGGATTTCAATCCCACTTCAGCCTTTGTTCTTCTTCTTCTTTTTTTTCTTCCCCCAGCCGTCAGAGATTCATGGCGGGCTGAACGCAGCCGTCTTCATTTGATTTCAGCACCACGGGGTCCTGCCCGACCGTCCCGAGATTCTCAGTTAGAAAGAGAGAGCGAGAAAGGGACAGGAAGAAGTGTGTGTGTGTGTGTGTATGTGTGTGTGTGTGTGTGGGGTGGGAGGGCTCGAGCACACGCAGTAACAATGCTCGCGCTAATCAAATTAGTCAGGAATGAATTTCCTGTGTCTGAGCACACTCGGAGAAAGAAAAAAGAATTCAGGCCCTTGCCGACCCAAGAAAAGGAAGCTTTTAACCAGGTTGAAGAAAAGGGGCGGGTTTGGAGTTTAGTGATCCGTCGGTGTGTCATTTACAAATTAGCTTCCGCGCTTTGATTTTCAACAGCCACTGAATCTGCAAATTGCGGATCGCCAGTTAATTGGTAGCTCAAGAACCCGTTCGCAGATGAAGTTTGTGTAGTGGATGTGTGTTTTGCATCTGCGAGGGTCTCTGCCTCTCCTCTCTCTCTCTCTCTCTCTCTCTCCCTCTCCTCAGGCTGTTTCTTTCGGCTCTACATATTTGATTATTCATTACATTTGCAGCAGGCACGACCTGTGTCATACCAACAGCGCCGTCAGAAGTCTGTAAATCCCTTGTCTGGAGGATACGCTCCCAAACGGCACCAGCAGACGGCTGTTAAACTTGAGTACTTCTCCCTAACCCTAACCCGCCGGAAAAACACTGTCTGCACTGACCTGCAGCTTCTTTTTTTTTCTTTCTTTCTATTTTTAACTCTGTGCACCGTTTCATTTTTAATGTTTCTAATGGAGTGGTTTTCATGGGACCAGGGAACGTCTTCCACCGTGCGCGGCTTCGCTTTGCCTTCAGCGAGCGACGACGCACCAAGAAGTGAAATCCAATTTTTTTTTTCTCTCTCTCTCTTCCGCCTCATTCTCGAATTATGGCACTATGTAACATGAGGCTATTGTGCTAATCGCTGACGAGGCCCGCCGCGGGTAACTCGATTACGGGACAGGGGGAATAGTTACTCGCGCATCGGCAGACAGTCGCTGGGCGTTATTTGCGTTGGAGCCATCAGACTCCCTGTCGCAAACGCCACTCACCGAATCAGCCCTTACATAATGGAAGCTGATGAGAGCCAGAATGGCTTCCTTATCTGATGGACTGGCGGAGTGGGTGGAGGTAGACGGGGGGGAAGCTACAATGCACGCTTCGGTGAACTGCTTCGCAATCTAATTAGCGGGCAAATGGAACACATATGCACCGCATGTTCCCCCAACGTGGCTGTTATCACCAAACCAAACAAGAAGCACTCAAAGTGGCGCTTGTAAAGAGAAAAACAACCTTAACTGAAAAGGGCCCGGGCCGACACGGTGGTGGTGGTGGTGGTGGTGGTGGTGTTGTTATATGTGCGCTACCCTTGACAGGTTTGTTTGGGGAAGTGCAGAGGCCTGTATCCTGAGAGCTGGAGGAGGAAAACACTTCATCACAGAGATAAGGAGACTAAGTGAGCCCTGCGATTCTGAATGCAGAACGTGTTTACCTTTCACGCGCCGTTGTAGACTTTCACAGAGCGGGGAGTTTTCAGCGGGCGGTGTGGGGGCCGCCCTCGCCGCCCTCACCGCTAATGAAGTTTGAGGCGAATGCGCAGCCCCGCATCAAGGTAAATATTTGAGGCCAATTCAGCGGCGAAAATCCGTGGAATGAGCGAGCTTTAAGCTCGAGTGAAAAAAAAAAGGCTGAAGTAAATAGATACGCCGTATGCGCTCTCTGTTTTTCTCTGAGATCTGATAAGGGCTGTCAAGCTCCTCTGACTGCAGCCGCGCTGCCATCATGAAGGGAAAATGGAGGTCTGAGTGGATTGGAATCTGCATTTGCGGGAGGTTTCACATAGGCAGACTGAAGGGCAATTTATTTAACTTGTTAGACGGACCGGCTCTTATTGTTAAGAGTAAGAAATGGCTGATTATGTTTGAATTTCCACTCTCGGACAGACTCAGAGAATGTTTCACTCAGAGTTTCGGGGCTGTTCTCACCGTCTCACTCCTGCCAGCTTGAGGAGGAGAACTTTTCTGTACATATGATGTACTCCTGACAACATTATGAATCATTGATGCCATCGGATATGCTGACCAGACCAAAAAGCGCGCTGACTGAAATCCCTCGCAGCCGGCCAGCCAGGAGTCAGTCAAGGCTGCACTGTTTGTTTTGGAGGAGAGGGCCAAAGAAGCAGCCCTCCCTCGTTTCTTTGCTTTTGTCTCTGTCTGGATGATATTTTGCTGGACCCCACAGAAATTCCAGTGTGACAGCCTGTGCAGTGTATGGGGGGGGGGGGTGGCAGGTCGGTGGTGGTGTATGGCAGGGTGATATAAGGCGGCGGAGATATTTGAGGAATGCCATCTCAAGCAGCTCTTTTGTGAGGGAGATCGGGGGGGTGAAAGTGAAGGAAAGCCTCCCGCCTCGCCACGCTTCAGAAGTCTGCAACCCCCCCCTCTAGGTGCTTGTAACTCAAAGCTTGGAAAAGCACTCCCTTCCTCTTTTTAATTGTAGGCCCCTTCTTCTTCCTCCGTCCCTCTGCCCCCTTCCACTCCAGTCTCCCGCTGAGCTGCCCCCCTCCCGTGAAGCCGCTTGGCCTGCTGGGAAGGCAAACATTCTCTGCTGTGTACCCTCTACAATAGACATCCTGGCCCTCCTGGCATTCCTGACCAGGCCTGGGCTCCAGAGATGACTAACAGGAGCTTGGGGAAGGGGGAGCTGGGTGTTACCCTACCCCGGATCTATAGTTGGCTCTTCCTTTGTCATGTGGAATCCCACTAACTCCACTCACATGCGCCCGACAAAGAGTGCCACCTGTTTTCAAGGAAGCGAGAGTGAAGGGCGGAAGGGGGCTTTAGGGAAATGATCCATGCTTCGGCCACTTTCCCCTTAATTCCCCTGTTACTCGTCCACCTGACTAGCGTGCAGCAGCTCCCCCCGATTAGATAAGCGCAGTGGAGCTTCACAGGTGGGGAGTGGCCCCGCAATAACTCCTCTCTTCTCCCCCTTTACCTCCCCCTCTCTCCTTCCTCTGCGAGGCGACCATGGGCAAATGAGGACAAGTGGGCTGTGCAACCATTTATCAGCTGTTGTCATGGAGGAAAATAAATAAGGCAGGAGCGCAACAGGGACCTTTTCTTAACTGGCCCTGGAGTGCTGGAGGCGCTGTGACCTCCGGGCTGCAGGGGACGTGGGGGGGTGGGGGGGCTCCGCGGTGACAAGGATTGTTGGAGATACTTATGGCCTGTTAGCGGACATTTATTTCTGTTGATGGGAGCTCCTTTTCAAAGGCCGTGTCAGAGAGGCATCCACGGTGGCGGGGTTCAAAGCAACGCCGCAAAATAGGCCACAGTAAAAATAAAGAGCGCGAAGGGCGACAGCGCTTCCTTTTAACTACCGGGTTTGACAAAAGCGGCTGAAATTATGCGCCAGGTATTTTTTTTTTTTTTCCCCGACAGCAATAGACTCCCACAGCTCAACACAATGGAAATCAAATTACACTCAGAATTGCATCGGAACAGCGTACCTCGCAAAACTAGCTTGTCAGCAGCATATCAAAGAGCAATCCACTTTCAACATATCTTGTTTGCTCTTCACAGCAATTATACCGAGCCTTATTTTGTCAGCGGGCTATAGTTTCGCAGAGACGAGCGCTCTGCATCTTAAATTGCTATTTACAATACATCATCCCACTCGCTACCCGCAAAATGAAGCCGTTAATGAGGCAGGTGAGCCATTCAAAGCCACGGCGCTGACGAATGTTCAGCGCTCACCTTGCCAATTAAGCAGAGGGTGGGGAGGGATGGGACGGCAGACCGAGATGTTGCATCAGAGAGCCGTTGACCTTCACTGTCGCCCCTCTTCCTCGTCTCTTTTAAACATCAAGGGTTCCTCCCAGGCTAATAAGCAGGACTAAAGTAGGTCTGTGCGCACGTGTGCTTGCATGCATGCGTTACATTTGTGTGTGCGTGAGTGACCGTGGAGGTTGAGGGTCTCTCCTTTTTTTTTCTCCATCCACCGGTGAAGTGTTTCACCTTGGCCGTGGCTTGGAAGGGCAGCCTGATTGAAAAGCTTTCTGGCCGTGGCATCTGCCATCCTCCCCGCTGCTCTGTCACCACTTTGATTCATGCACAACCTGACCACAACCGGGAGGCGAGCCACTCTACCTCACAGCGGGCGAGCGGCCCACTTCACAGCGGCCGAGGAGCGCGAGAGGGAGGAGCGAGGGAGAAGGAGGAAGAAGGGAAGAGGAGACGAGGCTCCGCGCTCATAAATAACCCGGTGGATTTGAAGCCTCGGTCACATATCTGCGGTGGCACAAAAGCATCACGCAGTCTCATGTGTCTGCCTGTTTTGTTTCTCATCTCGATGTGGGAGTTAGCAACGCGTGTTTGCCAGGGATTGAGTGTCACTAAGCTGTTTCTGGCACACGGCTGCTGAATTCTTTTTTCTTCTTCTTCTTCTCCTTTTTTTTTCTTTCCTCTTCAGCCCCAATCCAGTACAAGCTTCCCTATATGGAAGTTCTTGTGGAATGGTGCCGCGGCCCACACAGCTTAGAGATGTCAGTCGTATGCTTTTATGCGAAGCAGACTGCTAGAGAAGGAGCCGTATGGAGAGACTCGTGATTAGAGGACAGCGTTTGGTAATCTCGGCTCTCTATCTGGACGCACATCTATTGACTGTAAGAATATTCCTGCTCGTTTTCCTTCCAGCACCGATGAAAAAAAAAAAGCATTAAACACTGAGGCCATTATTCAATTATGCGCTCCTGTTTCCAAAGGACAGTTGGCAATAAGCGCTGTCTCCCCCTCTCTCCCCGCCTCATATAATATAATTAGCAACAGGTTTTTCGTCTTGCGCCTTTTTTTTCTTCCCATCAAATGCTGATTTCTCAGTTTATGGGGCCATATGGAAAACAACAAGAAGCGAGAGGGAGCGGCATTGTGTGAGGTATCGCTTGAGCTCATGATATGTGGGTGGCAAAGCAGTAGTCAGGGGTGGATTATTTCAAAACAGTTCCTCCCAGTGTCTCACTTATCCGCCAGTGTCAGAGGAGAGAGGAGGAGAAGAGGCTGCTCAGCTTGACGAGGGAGTTCTGGACACTTCAATACAAGCCTGTGTTCAGGCTTGTCAGCCATGTTTCGTTCAGTGGTCTTTACCTTGAATGGGGGCTCGTGATTTTGATTGATGTGGCCGCGGTCTTACGCTGCGTGTTTGTTGATCTAACGCCCCGGTGCTTACAGATCCTCTCGAGAAAGCCGGTGGGGGTGGGGGGTGTCGGCAACCCAGCCCTTTATTCAAACAATCACGCGAGTCCCCAGAGGGGCTTTGGGCGAAGCAAAGTTTGTTTGCAGTGGGTCGGTGGGTACAATGTAAAGCCGAGGAGCCTCCGCTCTCGGCCCCCAGATCCCCGGGGTCATTTTTGGTCACTGCGTTTGTGCACAGCGGGCCGCCGGCTCGCTGGTGTTTCTCCACCACTCAGCTCGGCGTGATTCGGCCATGCCGGCAAGCAGACAGTGATTGATGGGGCGGTACCCCGCCGCTCGCTGATTGAGTTAGAGCCACTCACAATTCCTGGCTTTGTTTGCTCTTCGCTTGATCCCTCCTCGCTAAATTGGCAGCATTAGTTGTGGTCTTTCTTTTTCATTGCTGTCACCGCTGCAGTTTTTGTTTTTTCTCACAGCCTTATTTCTTTTGTTGGATGGCAGTTATGGTGAAATGGGACTGTAAATTTCAGCCCCGCAACAACCTTCCACGGCATTATCACAGTAGGGTGGTGCTGAGAGTGTTATTAGTGGCCCATTCCTCTGGTGCCTGTCCAGCCGGGATGACCCTGACCTATTCAGGGATAAGTGACAAGAGGGCCCCTCTCTTCCATGCATACTTACGGTCTCTCCCGGAGGATTTCACCATAAAGGAGACAGAAACGATACTAGTGAACAGACAGCCTCCAAGTTGGCAGGGAAGTCTGATTATAGGGCCAATAAATGGAAGAGTCACCTTGCCCTCTGAATGCTGGCAAAGGCCGGCTGGCCATCAGCACTTAGATCAGCCCTATGATGCCAAGCATTCAGCCTCACGGCCCAGCACCACAGAAGAGATGCACCGCTTGGCTGGAGGCCCTCGCAGCATGGCCTGTTTGGCTTTCAAAGTGCTGCATCATTGGAAAATCTGAGTTCTCTGCGAGCCACGAGAACAATGCAGCCATCAGACTGAAATAAAGGATGTGGTTTCAGACACTGCGTCCAGAGGGCTGATCCACATTTAAAGGAGATCTGGCGAAAGCTGTCTGACTGTCCATGCTAGCAGATATCTGGCTATTGCAAAAAAGCTCCCCCGTTGTTTACTTTTATCATCCTCTTTCCTCTTCCTGTTAAGAACCAGGAATAGTTTGTCTGGTCTCGAGGTTATTGCGTGGTCAGGGGTCAGGTGTGGTCTGCCGCTGGCTGTTTGTGCTTGTTGTATACATTCCGAAGGACAATCTCGGTCCTCCGCTACACTCTTCCCGGGGCCTGTTTCACAGCCTCCCTCCCCAGCCCCCCCGCCGAGTGACTGCATGTCCAGCCAGATGACCAGGTCGCACAGAGCAACGAGCTCAGACTGCTCTGTGACCCTCCAACCCCTGCAGCCGCCTCCGCAGGGGAGGACAAGGAATAGACAGAGGAGAGGAGAACGCCAGGGGGGACGGATGGGGTGTTTAATTGAATAATTCCCAGTGCAGTTATTACCGCCATTGCCCTCGGGCTTCGTAGCCGTTGCAGAGCCATGTAGAAGAATCTCACAGAAAGAGAGCGAGAGAGAGAGTGGGGGCATGCTTCACAACACTGAACCCTTTGCTGGGTTCGCGTTGGCACCTGTTTGCCAACTACCTCTATCAGCTATTTGCACTGTTTCTCCCTTTTGTTTCTATTCCTGCACTCCCCCCTCAGCCACTCGACGTACATGCCTTCACGCTCTCTCTCTCTCTCTCTCTATCTCCCTCGCCAGTCTGTTTCCTTTTCACCCATCGACGCCGCCGACCCGCCCACCGCACACTCTCTCCTCTCCCTCTTCCTGCCCATTGTGGAGATGGGAGTTTTGAGCAGCACCCAAAAGCTTTACCTCTGTTTGACCTCAGCCCCCGGCTCCCCTCCTTCCCTTCTCCTTTCCTCCTCCCTGCCATCTTTGAATGCGGCATGCTCCTCGCACAAACAGCTCATTACGCAGCGGGGAGCACCGCTGGCTCCTCACAGCATCAGAAACAGATAGATGATTGCCGTTGAGTATGCCGCTCAATTTTTTTTTTTTGGGGGGGGGGGGGGGTGCGCATTGTTGCCGTTTTTCTGTCATCAGCCCGTGAAATGTGAAGTCATGTAGCGTTCACTCCGCTCATTCTCGTTCCATGTAAAGTTCAGTGGGTCATAAGCTCGAGGATGTCGACAATTATGTCCCTGTTTTCTCATGTGTCCTCTTGTCACGTGGTTCGAGCATCCAGGACCCGATCATGTGCGTCCTATACTTATGACCAGGATATCTAGTAATAGTCCGTCCCCCTAACAAGCACCCCCCTTTTTTTATGACATACTCAAAATAAATGGGATATTGTTCTTGGAGCCTTTAGACTATTATCTTGATTTCTTCTGAAAGTTCAATCTTTGGTCAAATAGCCATAGTCAGTCCAAGTGATAGTTGACCAAGTTAACACGTTGGCTGTTGCCCTTTATGATCAGCTACAACAGCAGGGGGGGGGGGGGGGTGGTAAGACGACAAGAGAACTGCGGGGACAGTACGTTTTTAAAAAAACGGCCCTGCTGTGCCACATGGCCCCCCCTCCTCCTTCACCCAGTGCCCTGTTATTTTTACCCTTGACTTCTCATTGTTGGAACAATGGCGTATCATCCAAGCCGCCGCCACAGACCCCTGTGGAGGACTCTCTCTTTGCTCACCTCTGTCTGCCCCTCTCTCCTGTGTAATCAGAGATCCCCTGAAATGTCAAGGTGGGACAAATGGGAGCCATTCCCTACTGTAATGGCCCCAGAAATGTGCCGGGGTGCCTTTTTTTCCCTGTCCCTCTCTTTCCATCTTCCCTCCTTCTGAAACGACACAGGCCTTTTCAGCCCTTTCATCTTTTCGGCTAGTTTACGGTACTCGGTTTTTTTTGTTTTTTTTTGTATATTTCCCATTTTTCTTTTTCGATCCTCAGTTAGTTTTATAACAGGGTCTCTGCTTTTGATGCGTTAACATGTTAAACCTTTTCGAGATGCAGTGTGTGACTGACAAGTTTGTATAACAGCTCTGAGTAAAAATGACTATAAAATAAGGCTGTCACTGCCCTTTGACCTCACTTCTATGAAATGCACCCAAAAGGTTTGTTGCCTCATTTGCAGAGCATACATCCACACACTGAGATGTGCACAGAGTGCTGCCGTATGCGAAGCAGTTTCACTGCCGGAGCTCACTTAGCAGGGAGAAAGTGCTAAATGTGTATTTCCATTTTGCCAGGGGCAGTCCTCTAATTAATTGTACTCACTCGTTCTCAGTGTGTTTATGATAGCAACATGTGCGGCAGAGAAAGAACTGTGGCTAGATGGATATTTTCAACCCCGTGCGCGGCTGCAGCTATTACGCACCACTTGATATCGTCGTGAACTTAACACATCAGCAAATTCGCTGCAGATTGCTGTTTTCACTGATTGAAAAGTGCCGTACTTTATTATCAGCCCCCGCTGAGGTGGGTAATTTTTTCACCCCCGTGTGTTTGCGAGCTGGTTGGTCGGCTGGCTTGTCAGCAGGATTCTGTAAAAACTACTATGAAACTACCACGAAACCTGGATGGAGGATGGATCTCGTGCCGGGATAGAAATCACAGATTTTATGTGTGGATCTGGAATTTTTTTCTTACTCTCTTGAACATAGATTTATAGTCAGTTTAGTAAATTCCTCATGGAATAATGCATGGATCTTGTATTTAGCCGTGTGAGTGAGTACCAAGGGGCACTGTGAGGGTTTGACAGAGGTGTGCGCTCTACGGAATGCCATTTTAGTTGTTACCAAAAATGGTAGTTTGTCACTTTTAACCACACCGTAGTTTGCTGTACTGGCATTTAGCATGTTCAAACATGCTTTTGGCTCATAGTTTTCCATCTAAAATAAAAATTTGGGACTATTTTAAACAGACGCCTTTCAGAAGAAGAATGAAAATATAGTTTAGAATGTGACATTAAGACAAGTTATGCAGAACTCCAGATGACGTAGCTGTTTACAATAACTCAGATTGCATATTGCATGAAGCAATCATCCTTCTTGTGAAAATATTAGAAGTTTTGATTGATAATGAAAAAAAAAAACATTAGACACACGGAGCAGATATCCTGTGCTCGTTGCTTAAACCGCCGATGTATATGCACATTACTCAAATCATGTTATTGCGACCCATTTGTCATGCTCCTGATGAGGGAAAGAAGGTCAAAGTGTGCCTAACAGGATGACTGAAAATGTGCCCGGCTCTGCTGCGGCCCTGCAGGCATGTCACAGTAGGCCGCGGGGAATAGAAAGCAAGTCAGCTGAACATACTTTGGCATCGGCGGGGTTCAGAGTTCATTAGGCCGTACATGTGAGGTGAGAAAGGGGGATTTAGACGGCCCGCTAACAGTGGCTGCTTTTGTGGTCGGTTTTATTTCCCCTGCTTGTTTTTAACCCCCCCGGCTCTCCGTCTAGGTCGCCGTAATGTGAGGCCGCTCTGTGCTGAGCAGAAAGGATCCCCTCCCTCAGGGCAGAATTCACCCTCCGTCAGTCTGCGCTCATATTTCCAAATAAAGGATTATTGTGCGTGTTGGGCAAACGGAGGGGGATGCAATGATTGAGTCTAAATAGCCAAATTCATTAATTTGATTGTTGGCGACAGCAGATCTCTCGACAGCGTAATTAGGAATGCTAATGGATGGAGGCACGCTAAATCCATCAATGCTAATGATAATTGCTGTTCAGGAAAGCGAACATGCTTCACGAGACGTTTGGCCGAGGCCGCCGCAAAAAATCAGAAACACTGAGGGGAATCTAAAAATATGACGGAGCCGAGTGCAACCGTGTGCGGGTGACACCCAAAGAGGCCACTCGGTGAGGGTGAGGGTGCAGCCGAGACTGGACGGGGGAATCTCCATCTTTTCATCCGTCTTTTTTATTTTTTCCATCCTCCCGTGTGGTGGCGAGCGATGCAATCATGCCCTTCTCCCCTCGACGGCAAGTAACCACTTCTGAACCGATCAGCCCTGATTGGATGGTGGTTCGTCACGCTGGGTGGGTTGCCACGTTCCGAGGCCTTCGACTCCTGTGATAATTTTCTGCAGTTTCAGAAGTGGAGGCACATTAGCGGGGAGGATTTTTTATTTTATTTTTTATTTTTTCCATGCTCCATGGTCAGACATCTGTAATGATGGTGAGATTTTGACCCTGAATGGTAAAAAAAAATGTTAGCAAGTCAATTAATGTTAATGTTTCCAGCTGAGGAGGTAAAATGATGTGGGCTCCGTTTACTGCCCCGATTTTCCTCGCTCTTCCTTGTCCGTCCAAGCTCGGCTGACGGGTCGGGGTCATTACAGCTGCTCCGGGCCTGAGGAAAGAGGGAACCTGTTATTCTAATACGGGTTAATGAATGTCACATGCAAGGGGGGGAGCAAAGAAAGAGAGACTTCAGCAAGGTATGTCCCCTCCAGGCTCAGGGAAAAGTAAGGCAGAGATCAGCTCGTCTTGTACAAACGGTAATGATGTTTTTCTGGAGCCCGAAGTGACACTTCTGTTAGCCGGAACTCGTTAACACGTGAAGTCTCCCGGCCCAGAGTTTCTGACAGCTGACAGCGAAGTCTTTTTTTTTTTTTCCCTGCTCGGTCCCCTGGGCCCTCCGTGGAGCTGTCCCGACCCCGCTGTCTTTGGGGCCCTTTTCCGCTCGTGTTACTCTGAGATGTTTTGACACGTCGTAGGTGACATGTTTTGGTGCGACGGCAGGTTACACCGTGACAGCCGCGGAAAGAGAAGTGCCAGAGAAGAGTGCGGGGCATTTAGTCCTGTGCGCGGCCGCGGTGACCAAGACGGCGATAGCGAAGAAAAGAGCTGTTGTTGTGGGGGTTTCCACGGCATGCTCCGGCTTATAAATGGTCTGATTAAGAAATCCGGCCGACTGTATGAGGCTTATACATTCTGTCGTGGCGTTATTCCATCTCCTCAGATTGTATTGCTTCTGTAGAACCATATCAAGCGGACATTTATAGAGGGAGGACAGATTATTTCCATGGGAAAGCTTCAGGCAATATAACTGTTATATTGTTAGGTCTGGGTGGTTTGTCGCCTTCTCTTTGGCTTTGCAAGGAGGGCTAATGTTCCTGTTTGACACTAGCGGATTGCTTTCTCTCTGTGCCTGAAGAAAGAAGGCAGGCTAATACATTTGAGTCTGTGAAGCGAAGGTCGTTGAGAATTACATTCACACACACACACACACACACACACACACACACACACACACACACCCCTACTTCTCTCCTTTTCCCTTTAATTTCCCCACTGGATTGGCAAACCGTTTTCACTGTTAGCACTGTGGTAGGCAGCTCACTGTGTGTCAGTGTGTGTGTGTGTGTGTGTGTGTGTGTGTGTGTTGTGCTGGCAGGCCCACCCAGACCCGAAGCGGAGCGGATGGATAAATAGGTGCGCGGCTCGACTAGATTGTATTGTCACGGGGAATAAGGACAACAGCGGCAGCGGTGACACAACAACAGATAATCACCCTCGAGGAGAGGGATCGGAGTCTGACGTGGCGGGACAGGGGGACGCGGATGAGAGGCAAGCCCCCCCCCCCAGAAACTGTGACTCAAAACTGGGTCACGTTCTGCTTTCACGATCCGATATAGAGGCTGCTAACCGTCCCCCCTGTCTTCCATAAGGAGGCTCAGCCCTAAAAGTGAGACCTCACAGGAGTTAAGAGCGGTTGATCAGAGCTACATTTAACACATCCGGCAACAGGGACAGCCTTTTTTTTCGGAGATGTCAATCTGCCCCATGCCAAGCGTTTTTGTTTTTTTTTTCCCTTAACATCTTCCAGATGATAAAAGGCCCAGATTGATCCGCATGTGGACCCACTGGTGCAGAACCGCTGGAGCTTCCGGATGACATGCGAGTCATTTAAGCACAAATAGAGACATTTTCTCAAGGAGGTCTCTCTCCTGTTCTTTTTTTCTTCTTTCTTTCGCCTGCGCTCAGAGCACAGCGAGGACCCCCAGGGCGCGTTCTCTCTTCCATCTGCATCGTCTCCACCCGCTGCGCTGCTTTTTTTTTTACGAGGGGCCATCTGAGCTGATGGTGCGCCAGAGTAAAAAAAAAAAAAAGAAAGAAAGCGCCATAAACAGCTTTCCAGAGGTGTGAGAAGTGGAAGCAGAGTCGAAAAGAGGAGTATTCTTCTTGTTTGGATGCTGACTGGGGGAGGTTGTGACGACAGGTGAAATGGGAAAAAAAAAAAAAGAAGTGGTAGACTGGCATCTGTTCAAGCGCGCACACACGCTCCGTACACATGCTCTTTTTTTTTTTTTTTTTTTTTTCTGCACGTCGTTTATGCGCACAGATAAACAATCAGACCCCACCAACACTTGCTCCAGCTCCTTGAGCTGTACCGCAGCACACTCCTCCCCTACTTCATCTCGGTGATGCATCTCGGCATCAATTTTTTAGGCGTCTGGCAAAGCTCAGCTTTTGGCAGTTAGATAGCTGCGGAGACAGAGGCTCTGAGGTGAATTATAAGTCTGCTGATGGAACAGAGCAGGGGCACGAAAAGATTGATGCTCTCTGTTGTGAGCCGGGAAGCTGAGAGGAGAGGAGAGGAGAGGAGAGGAGAGGAGAGGAGAGGAGAGGAGAGGAGAGGAATTAAAATGGGGAAGATATTAACTTAACTTTCAATTAGAAAAGGAGGATTCCTGTAGCTCCGGTTAGACTTTCTCTCACCATAAATATTTGCTCTGGTGACTAAACTAGATGATGACATCATTACAGCAGTTAAAATAAAAAAAAAAGCTTCAGGGGAGCCCTTTAAACTAAATAATGACTGCCATTTAGCCACAAAGTGAGGGTGGGTGGGTCGGGTGGGGGGGGGGATAACATTGTAAACACCATGTGAAACTAGTATTTTTTACTGTGCTGCAGCTGATAAAGAAGCTGAGACAAAGTGGTACTTGTGTAAGCCGAGCCGGGCTGTTGCCACAGCTGGTGGCCGCGGTGGGGGGGTGGGGGGGGGAGACCACGATCTGAGTCACAACACAGAGAAGTGGAGCTTATGTAGCGGGCGGGAAACGGACTGGGCTGAAGGTGGATCCCGAGGAGAGGTTTCAGGAGCGGCAGCCTGTCGGGGGGGGGCCTGCTGGCTTTATAGACACACAGCCGCCTTCTGTCCAGGTAGCGAACCTTTAACCTCAGGCGCTGAAAATTTAAAGCGGGGAGAAAGAACAAGAGGAGGGCGCCTGATGCAGGTCGACAGCTCCGCATCACCCAGGATCACTCCTCCGAGCGGACAAGTGAAGACATCCATCCACCGCGCCGTCTCGTCTCCGGGGACCCAATTTCGAGGAGTATGTCTGGCTCTACATTTAGACACTCTGTCCCTTTTTTTTGTTTTTTCCCATCTCACAAGCAGACTCCTGCTTCTTCTGTGTATGAAAACTCCCGCAGCTCACCTGTTGTGACTCGATTTTCTGCTTCACGAATTTTTCAAAACGTGAGCCGGGTGAAGGTAACCTCTCGTGCAGGAAAAAGAGTGCGTGTGGATACAAGTCGGGCCCCGCCTGAGAGACTTACCCTACCCTGAGCCATCATCCAAAGTGTAAATCAGCCTTTTTGTGCACAATCCGGTGCATTAAGCGAATTCAGGATCTCTGAGGAGACGTGATGTTTTGACAGTAATTTGGGAATCAAGCAAAACTATGAAAATAGGCCTCTTCGCCCGGGAGGCGCATATTTTCTCAGGAGGGAGGAGACAAGAGAGAGCATGTGTGTGACTGCTCGCACACCTGCTGCACATTATTCTGAGCGTTTGTCAGAATTCATGTATGAATTAATTTAGTGTGTTTGAACTTGTCGTATGGTCTCCGGTGTAGAGACGGAGGATAGTCGCAGCAGGTCACCAGGGTTTTTGGGGGCGCTGGACGCGTTCGCCAAGTGAAGAAACGCCACGCACGGCCGTTGCAGGCGATTAAGAATCCGCCGAAACCTGAAACCGAGCCTGCCTTTTGGAGCGACGCTCGCCCCGTCACTCACAAAGTCAAAACACGGCACGGAAAAGTCATCTGAACCATCGTGCACGCACACGGGCGCCGGAGCGAAAACCACAGCTCAGATGCATTTAATGTACACCCTTAACAAGTGCCTGAAAAGACACACACACACACACACAGATAACCAGAGGCTATTTAGACCACCCTCGTCGGCCAGTCACTCTCATTCCTCCTCTACCAGCTTAAGTTTCACGTGCCAGATACAGTGTGTGTGTGTGTGTGTGTGTGTGTGTGTATGTGTGTGTGTGTGTGCATCATGGCTCCTGTTCCCAGCCCTATTTCAAAGTTGTTTTCCTCCACCGCTCCCAAAACTCTGCGCCGACTCAATTAAGCAACTGCTCCCCTCAATAGCCGTGGGTCGGAAATTCCATTCGAAAACGTGACATTGAGCGTGTGAGCATTAACAGCTTTAACACCCGCTCTTTCCATGCGGCCCGGCCCGAGCCAAAGGTATCGACACTTTCGACTCCTGTTTTCCGCTAACCGACAGCAGCGAGTGCTGTCCTGCGGTTAACCAGGAAACAAACAAGTGTTCAGCCAAAGTTCAGTACACAAAGCAGTTGCGTAAAGCTGACCTCGGTGGTGCCGGGAGCACGAAACCTCTGCAGTGTGTGTGTCTGTGTGTGTGTGTGTGTGAGTGTGTGTTGCCAGGACGATATAATGAAAGCATTGCCTGCCCACCTGTTCTCTGAGTTTTAACCTGAGACCTCATTAGTACACAGTGTTTCATTTCCACTACATTACCTGCACAATATGCTGTGTTGCTCTGTGTCTGTTCTGTCCTCTGAGTACGAATGTGCGTGCGTGTGTGTGCGTTTGCATGTTTGCCTGTAAACAGTAACAAATCCAATGTGCTCCCGCAGGAACAGGAGTAAGAACAGCGCATGATGAAAGCCGACTAAACGCTGCTTCCCTTCCTCTCGTCTTGCTCAGGTACGACTATGTGGAGGTGCGAGACGGCGTGGACGAGAGCGGTCAGCTCGTGGGGAAGTACTGCGGGAAGATCGCCCCCTCTCCGGTCGTCTCCTCTGGAAACCAGCTGTTCATCAAGTTTGTGTCCGACTACGAGACGCACGGGGCGGGTTTCTCCATTCGATACGAGATCTTTAAGACCGGTGGGTGGTGCGACGCAGTCTCCCTTTGTCACGAACACACAAATATATTCATCAGCAAATAACTGATCTAAGATGAAAACGCTGCACGTTTGGTGGTGTCATGGTATTGCTCATTACTGTTATTATTGGTGTTGTGTGTTTCTTTGTTTAAAATGACAGGGGCTAAGGACACAGAGAGTAAAAGTTGCTGACAAACCTTTGCCGCAAAGTTTCATTAAGGAACCGTTCTCACACTTTTGATAGCGTCGCACAATCGCCGTCAGCAGATGGCCTTCGCTAAGCTTCCGTAAAAATTGCACATTATCTGAGAAGTTCAAAGGCTTTATAACAGCCGCTAGAGATGACCTCGCAGTGAGTTTTTCTCTAAACGACCGTCTTCGAGATCAAGCATAAGCTTTCTTTGTGTAATGTATTATCTTGCTTTTCCATAGATCTGCCACCTCTTCTGCCATCTGCCACTCCAGAGAAAGCTTTAAAATGTTTCCACTGAGGACGAATGTGCTGTAAAAGCAACCCAGCGGGCTTGATAATTGTCATAACTGAACAAAACGAAATAGCATAAAAGTTACAGGTCATGCATAAAAAAAAAAAAAGAAGCTTTGAAATTGGAACGACTATCAAGGGTAGGTTAGAGGATCTCAGTTTACGAGTTTGAACCATAGACAGAACAGCTCCTTGATGAAGCTAGGGGCTCAGCCGTATCGGGTCTTAAAAGAATGTTAAAATCAAAATTGGCTGCCAGTTCTACTAGACTACATGCAACAACAAAAAAAAAAGTTCTTAAAAGACAAGGCTAATCTAATTTTGTCAATGCGTCATGGGTGGAAGGGAGTGAAAGCGGGAGGAATTTTTCTTATAACAGGGCAAAAAAAAAAAAAAAAAAAAAAAATCTCTCCATCTAATTTCATGGTTTGTTTGTGATTTAGTCAAGGCGCCAGAGCATCAAATTATGCAATTACAATACGGCGGGCAATATGCTCGATTCAAAACCAATGAATCGCGGCCCCATATGTTCCATAATTGTAACAGTTTTTATCTGGTGTGAATGATTGTACAATAAGCAAGGGTATAATTTGCTAAGCCCTCGTTCGACAAATGTTGCTTCAAGTTCTGTCGTCAGATGGCGAGGGTGTGACGCTGCCATTAAAACCAGTGATTAGCTGACGCTGGCAAAATTGAGTTCTTGCCACTGAAATGCGCGTGGGCTTGAAGACATGCCTTCACTTCCTTTTGTTTACTGCAGTTGCGAGGTTCCTCACCTCGTGTTAAACCCAAAACATAAGGCCTCTGGGTAATTTTAGTCAGGAATCAGGTGCGATAAAACCCATAAATATCCGCAGGGGATGTCTTATCAGAACGCAGCAAAACAACAGGGAGGATTTCCTGTTGGTCAGCAGCCATCCTTTGTTTGAACTGGGAGGAGGAGGAGGAGGAGGAGGAGGAGGAGGAGGAGGAGGACAGGACATATCTGCAGTGTGGCTGCAATAGACAGACAGGTGCTACAGACTCCACTTTCATTAATTAACCTTAACAGCAGTCCGTAGAACGCCCCCCTGTGTGACCTCTGAGACATGATGGATGGCCCCACAAGGTCCCTCCTTCCTTTTAATCTGGGCCGGCGTGTGTGTTCGTGCCGGTGTTTGCGTGCCCGGGCTCGTGCGTGTCACCATCACGGCGGCGCAGCTGGTGGAGTCTGGGTCCATTTATGAGATCAAAGCGACACCCCACCCCGACATACGAGGACGCGTCCCCCCGCTCGCTGCCTCGATCCCCTCGACAGGCCCGGCTAAATCTACTGCATTCTTCCCGTGATTAGCCTGGTATTTCCCAGTCTCATCTATTAGCCAGGACTGATTACAAATGAGGCGTGTTAGGGGCCTGCTGGTGATAAGGGCTGAAACCGCTGAGCAGACTTGCTGAGATATGTGGAAATCTAGCAAAAATACAGATGTAGGAGGAGGATAGAAGATAGAGAGTCGGGGCTAGAGAGCTGGAGCTAGATGAAAATCTCGCAAGAACTTTTTTTTTTTGCCTCCGAAACCCAAAGTGGAGTCGGGGATCAGATTTAGACCCAGAACAGAAGTTCATCATCTGGGCGTTTTCGCACCTTGCAGACACGAGCACCCTGGGCACGCCGTCGCATTCTCAGTGGATCCAGGCCCGACGCTACGCTTTGAATTTATGCCGTGTTTTGACTGCCGCGGCGCCGGCTGCCGCCAAGAATGGGGCTCTGAGATCAATTAACGGCCCCGTTTGCCAGAGCGAGGGAGGGAAGCAGGGAGAGCGAGGCAGAGAGCGAGTGAGATTCAAAGCCACCTGATTAGTACAGCTTATCAACAAGCGGGGTATTAGCTGGGAAAACATTGTGTTGGCTAACACATGTAACGTTAATGATGATACACAGATGCCTCGATAACGGGTGGAGGAGCGGGGAGCGCTCGCGCCCGTGCATGCCGATGAAGGGAAATGCAGAGAATGCGGGCTGTTTATCGCTGTGATGATAGGCCCGGAGATCACTGCGAGTCGACCTCAGGGATTGGCGCTGCCTTTCATCTGGGGTTAATACAAGCAAAGGTCACATGGAAGATAAATATACCCTCAAAGGAAACATATGTAAACAAGTCCCCCCCACCCCCCCAAATCAGGGATCATATTCCAACTCACACAAGTGTGTTTACATGTGCAGGTTCGCCCACTTAAGCTATAAACTATGTAAATACACTCTAACACACGTGTCAACACGCTGGCATCCATCAACGGTAGCCTGCGAAGTTCTCTAGTTGGAAGAGAACAGGTTGTTTTGCGGCTCTACCCTTCTCCACTCCTCAGTCCCGTCCAAACCATCTTAATTAGCAGGGGCTATTTATTTTATAGCCAGCAAATTGGCAGCTTCGCTCGGCTGGCTGAAGTCTGGCGAGAGACGGGAAGAGTGAGACGGTGGGCTGGGGGAGGGAGGGGTGGGCGGATAGGGAAGAGGGATAAGTCCGGGAGTGAGGAATGTTTGGGCTGAAG
Organism: Acanthopagrus latus; assembly: GCF_904848185.1. NCBI lineage: Eukaryota > Metazoa > Chordata > Actinopteri > Spariformes > Sparidae > Acanthopagrus > Acanthopagrus latus. The sequence continues at coordinate 6,427,735 of NC_051057.1, read as the reverse complement.
GGAGCAGATTAGCAAGATGGTTGTGTTTGTGTGTGTCTGCAGAGGTCAGTGGATATAAAAAAAAAAATTAAAAAAAAAAAAAAGCTTGGCCTTAACTTGATAAACAACCAGTAGAGTGAACAAAGTCCTGGGTCCTTTTGTGGAACACGGAAGGCTGTGTTTATGTTGTCATCTGACGGTATCGCACTTAATATCCTCGAGTGCTCGGATCTGTCCTTTTAAGTTTGTTTCCACGAGCACATGCGCCACATATGTTCTCGGTTAACAGCTCTGCAGTTTTCGGAGAGCCACATCAATGCTGGCCGAGGGCCCATTGAAGTGGGCGAGGAGGCAGAGATAGTGCCACTGGCAGCCCTCCTCCCTCCCAGTCACACACACACACACACACACACACACTCATCTCCGACTCATCACCTAATCGTTACTCAGGAGAATGATTAGGTCCAGTGGAGGGAGGCTGACCACGTTTGTCTTTACAAAAAAATAACTGGTGAACTGGTGTAATTATTTTAACCCAAATAGGAATATTTTCCTCAACCTGACCAAGTAGTTGTGGTACCTAACCCCAAACAGTAAGTTTTGGTGAATAAATCTAACCAAAAGTTTTTGGTTTCTAAACCTAAACAATATGTTTTTGGTGCCTTAACCTGACTCAGATGTTTTGGTGAATAAACCTAACCAAGTAGTTTTGGTTACTGAACCCTAACAAAACTGCAGCTGTCTCACTATGTTAACCAAAGAACAAAGGTTTGGTACAAACGTAGGTCTGGGACACCTGCTGTGGATACTCTGCAACAGTCACATACATAGTTTGAGGAATCAACTGGCAATCAGCCAATTCAGCAGCGTTGAGAGAGCTTGATTGAAACTAACATCTACTAGACTCAGTACAAATGTGTCAATATCCATTAACTCCACATCAGGCAGCCGACTGAAGTCATTTATTTAAGTATATCAAAAATATTTGTTCTGATAGTAGTTCTCGTACTCTTGTGATCAAGAGCTTTGACTAAAATCTCAATTCTGCCCAAAGCAATTTCAGACTTAAATGAACAACGTCCAGTTTGTCACCAACACAGATTAATTTGTTGGTTGAACAGATGCAGACAGTAAAACTATACTGTCGTACTGCATAAAAATGATGTCACTGAAACATGGGTGGTTTCACTCTGAGCACACACCTGTGAAAACACTTTCAAGGTGCGTGTGTGTGTGTGTTGGGTGGGGTCTAATAGGAGACATGTTCAGCTTTTATGGAGCGCATGCCCTGATGGCATAGCTCACATCTGGAATGAAGACAGACTTTCATGACACACACACACACACACAGCCCTCACGGAAACCTAAGACAACAAATCTCTTTAAGGGGAGCCAGGGGAAAATTGTGACCCAGCCCCCCCTCCCAGTGTCATCACTGCTGGGAGGGGGTGGGGGGCTGGCACGGTCACAGCACAGTCAGCAGTGCAGTGCCTCAGGGTGAGGTTAAACGTAAACCTGCCTGACACTCCACAGGCTTTAGGTTAATGTTTGATTTAGTGTTGAAAGAGTTAATTTTCCACCAACAATTAACCCCTTATGTCACTGTGGCATGAGGACAGACTGAAGGGGAGGGTGGGAGGTGGGGGGTGGTGGGGGTGAACTGGGCTAATGATCAGCCAGAGAGTAGCACGCAACATAAACAGCGGTGATTTACTCAGCAGCCCAAGAACAACACCTTTAGCCCGGACGTCTCCGGCCGACTAATAACCCTCACAGCGGCGAGAGAGGGATGGATAATATGGAAAAAAAAGAGAGAGAGAGAGATAGAATTGATGTGTGAATGAAAGGGGAGAGCGCGACAGATTTTAAAGTGAAGATAGAAAAAGAGGCTGACACGCTGCCGGCTCCTTGGCACAGTGTTATTCTAATGATTAACGTTCGGTCTCCGGTCTGCTTTCAGCACTTAGAGCAACAGCTTAATAGAGACACCGAGGACAAGCCATCAGGGAGAGTAACAGCTGAAAGGCGCCCTGCTCCCCTAATGTGGAGACCATGTTTATTTGATATGTATTACAGATCTCTCATGCTTTGCGAAACTTGAAATCAGATCTCCATTAAATATCGTTTTGCTGGCCGCGACTTGTCCCCTTAAACAAACTCTAATTGCTCAGCGTGGGAGTTGGAGTGACATTTGTTTACTCCCCGGTCCAGGCGAGAAGGGCCAGTATCAATGAGTTAGAAGAATCCATTACTAGCGGCTGTAAATGTTTGAGTGCCCGGTTGGAGGTCGCTGGTAAACGTTGCGCGTTCAAGGTTACCGTCGTTTTCTCTTGACTCGCCTCCTGTCGTAAAAAAAAAAAAAAAAAAAAAATTCAGCTTGTTTGTTTAAAAGGAGTGGCACGCTGCGACTATCTTAAACAAAACCTAAGCGGAACCTTTCGTATTTACACAGCCCCGTTTCATGTTTTTTAACCACTTTCCCCATCGAGGCGACGAACGCGGCGGGGAAAGACACGGCGGCGGCTGCGAGCGACGCGACAAGCAAGTAGCACATAGCGAGTAAGAGGCTGTGACTTAGCATTTGGCTGACAGCGGGATGCATTTGTCTCCCGAAGCTCCTTGTCAACACAGATGCATTCACACACCCGTTGCTCGTACGGACACTGTCACAGGAAAGCGTGACTGCTATCGTGAGTGCCTCTTGCACAGACATCGGCACAAAGCATCCTGGCTGCAGTGAGGGGAGCTGGAGGCGGGAGGCCCTCCCCATGTGTAGGCACTAGATAAAAGAGATGTGTTGGATGATTATCTCGCCAGTGGGGACCAACCGCAGCGCTCTGTCTTCCCGCTGCTTTTTCGTTGTGATGTCTTCGCTCCGTCCCCTTCTTGGAGGCTGTAAAACGCAGCCGGTCACACAAAACATGACAATATGGGGAGTCGTCCCCTGGCTGCGCGTCAGGCGTGATCACTCACAAGTGCACAGGAACAGGAAGACCTGGTGGTGATGTTGAGATATGTGAACTGGGAATATGCGCTGTTATATTTTTAAGCCTTAACTCACATTTCCCAAATTCAATTATTGGGTGAAATCCAATTAGACTGCCGAACTGGACTTAACACTGACAGAAGAATCAGTCCAAGCATCGTGCGCCTTTCAGTGCCAGTATAATGGTGCCTGGATATTTTTTTTGGTTTTCTGAGTGAACTATTTCCAGTGACCAAACCTGTTCTGGTCAACTGCTGTTCTGGTCAACTGCAGAGATAAGGGTCGTGGTGGAGGCAGACGAAATGGTTGGAGAGTGGAGTTTTGGGCCAATATCCACAGGAAATTCAATTCACCGACCTGAATTGCACTTTAGGTACCATAGCTGTTCAAAGCACTCAGGGATTGTGTGCGCGTTTTGTTCAAAAAAGTGGCTTGCATCTATACTTTTTTCACCCCAAAACTGCCTGGCATTTTCTCCCAAATGTGGCGAGGTAAAGTGCAGAGCGGCAGCATCCAGCAGCCCCTCTCATCCGGGGGGGAAACGCCGCCTCTCTCGACAATGTTTCTCCATTTTCCGGGCGTAAATACGAGAGGAAGCTGTGAAATTAATGGCTCCCACTGTTCTCGAAAAGCCGCACTTTAGCTGCTGCGCTAAATGTCAGCTCTCTTTAGAGTCAAAACGCTGCTCGCCGTGGCTTTCAACTTGGAGAAAATCGACATGGCTCTCCCTCCTGTCACTCACTCCACTGGTGGACAGACTGAAGTGGGCCTGATGGTCTTGAATTAAGGGGCCCCGGCAAGATTCTTGAGTAACAGTGGGAAAAGCAGTTTGCCACATTCATTTAGGCCACAATGAATGCAGTGCCGAGGGCTCTATCTAGTGCTAACTCCCAGCAATTTTGGTTTCGATCGGGGCCCATCTGCGCCCATCACGCTGGCTGTCAGACAGGCATGAAAATGACATTATCCTGGGCACACATCTGCCGCTAATGGCTCCAAATAATTGTCCTGGATGACAGTACTTTCCTTTTTCCTCTTCGCGTCACGTGTGCTTGGAAATAATCTTGCACAGCGTTTGAGCACTTATGGTGAACGTACAGAACAACATACCTTTGCGCCGACTCCACAAGTTTTTCACCAACCCTAACCCTAACTCTAACTGATGCAACTGATCCAGCTTTTACAAATCCAGTTTTTTTAGTTTTCTATTCACTCCCTACTTTTACTCTCCGAATCCCCAAATTTCTGAATATTTCCAGCTTCAGGATTTTGGATGTGGTCTCTGACTTTTTTTGTGTGTGTCTTTATGCATCCCTCCGTCACTCACGCTTAAATCATGTTCCCGTTCTCTTGATGCTCAGAGAAGTGGCTAACAAGGGACGTATGTTAGCTGAAAGGCAGCTCTCCGGGGAGCTGCGAATAAATATTTTGACTTTCCCCTCTGTGAAATTCTGTGTTTTAAGTGTTGATGTATGCAGTCATCGCCCGCCCCCTCCATCACTGATGCTGTAATTTTGCCTGAGCACCTCTCATATGACACGGATGAGTCATGTCCTGATGGGTGGGTGGGTGTGTGTTGTGTGTGTGTGTGTGTGTGTGTGTGTGTGTGTGTGTGTGTGTGTGTGTGAAAGAGAGATAGTGAGAGAGAGAGAAAGATATATATAGAGAGAGAGAGGTTTTGCAGAGTGAATCAAGCTGTTTATTCGCTGCTCCTTGATTCTGGCGATTGAGGCTTTTGGCTAATGTTTACACTTGCAGTCCAGATGTTCCAGGAGTTACAGAGTTGACACACGCACACGCACTGATGGGGGCGTTTCATGTTTGTGACCAGAAATGGAATGAAAAAAAGGGCACCACATAGAGAAGACCCAGATGTGGCCTCTAGTGAGCAGAAGAACTATCAAGGTGGTCCCTCGTCTATAGACCATAAACTGCCCTCCGCTCAATAGACTTGCTGGCAGGCAGAGCCTTTTAATACCCGCCAGTAAAAGACACCCACAACAGATCACTTAACCAACAGTCATTCAAAAAGCTTTGCGTCCGCCCCTTCCTTTGTCCCCGTTTTTGTCTCGTCTTCTCACTTCCCATCTCGTCTCCTCCTTTGGTCCTTGCTGCAGGTCCCGAATGCTCGAGGAACTTCACCTCCAACAGCGGAGTCATAAAGTCGCCGGGGTTCCCGGAGAAATACCCCAACAACCTGGACTGCACGTTTATGATCTTCGCCCCCAAGATGTCCGAGATCATTTTGGAGTTCGAGAGCTTCGAGCTGGAGCCTGACCCGACGCCCCCTGCTGGTGTCTTCTGCCGCTACGACAGGCTGGAGATCTGGGATGGCTTCCCCGGAGGTGAGCAAGCAGCAGGCAGTGCTGGTTAATGATCCGACGCGTAAGAAAGTTGATTGTAGAGTCTCGTTCCCAACACTGCCAACGCATCGAGTTGGGATGCTGCATACTGATGCCTCTATATGACCTATATGAGAAAACGAGGCCATCAGCAAGAAGATTAGCTGTGTTTAGATAGTTATTAGAGTTAATCGCAATATATCAATCTCCTGGTCAGATTCTGACTAAAATGATTTGTTATGAGTGCTGAGAATAAAATCTCACAGCCTAAGGAAAGAAGCTGCTCTCTAATTTGCGGGGTTCCGCACAAAAACAATGATTGCTTAGTAACGTCATATTAATCAAATAGATACCTCATCACTATGTGCAGGAAAAAAGCCAGATTGAGATATTTACGACACAAGGCTGTGGTGTTTATACCACTTTTGTCCACAGGAGCCGCCAGAATCAACCAAAAATCAGCTGCTTTAAATTGAGGCCGGGCAACTTCAGAGGTAAAAATTAGACAATCCCACCGCTGGTGAAAGTTTCACAAATAAGCAACAAAATGCAGTTTGGGCATATCATCAAAAAAGTCAATGGATTGTGGTTTAAAAAAAAAAAAAAATGAGAGAAGGTTCAATAAGAGTTAGAATGCGTCTGCCCATTTGGAGTCAGAAGACCAATTGTTTCAACGCTTGTGCATTATGCCCCTGCTGAGAAACCTGCCGTCCTGTCGTGGAAACAGGAAGAACGTTTCTCACTCTTTTTTTTTTTTTTTTTTTTTTTTTTGCAGAGGAAATGAACAGCTTTACACAATATGATTGGCATTATCCGGGCCAGTGGGCTAACTGCCGTATCCAGACTTGGCGGCGGTCCAAGAGTCGTCATGAGTGTAGTGCTTGGTCATCTCTCAATGTCAAACGCTTCCTGAGTACAAGAGCCTCCCACCTTTCCTTTCCTGTCTCTGTCACAGGCTGCCATGTGCCTGAGGATTTGTTACTGCCTCTAGGTTTGGGAATGAGAGGGCTAATCGCTGCTATCACGTTTAAGTTTCCCTGCCCTGATGCGTTGCTCTAAGGAATCTCCCCTGCAAGAAAAAGTACCCGTTGAATTCAAATTTTAGCTTTTTCACAGCAAGTGACAACATTTTCCTGGTCGCGAGGTTTGGCAAAGGCTGCAGCACTTGCGTGGGTTCAGACACACGGGAAAACGTTCAAGCAGACCAGCGCTCTCAAATCCATCTTTAAAAAAAAAGTCAGCAGGTGAGAGCTGGAGTGAGAGAGGACGAGGAGTGTTCAAAGCGATGCTTCCACGGCCCGAGATGAGGCTTTGAACTCCACGAGCCAAAATCACCTCTTGAAGTTTTCAGGGTTTTTTTTTTTTTTTTCCTCTCTCCTGGCTATTCCAACAAGGGGCGCAAAAAAAGATGAAAGCTTTTCTCACCCATCAGTGGCTGAGAATTTAAAGATTTTTTTTTTTTTTTTTAATCTTGTAAGCACGCAACCTGATGCACATCCGTACCTTCTCCCTCGGCGTTCCGGGGTGATGGGGTTGAAGTGCAAATCGCAGTGCCTTTTCAAGCGAGTTTACTTAAAGTTCAATATTTTTCCAGCTCACGTCTCCTTAGATTTGTAGTTGACCTTTGATTCCGCAAAGCACTTCTATGACTCATTTTTGTGTGTTCTCCCCCTCGGAGGTGGGACGAGTTTCGTTATCACGGTTTGTGTTAATTAAGACCTGCGATGGCGTGGAGAGCTGCAAAAAATGTCACATTATTATCACCTTTTAATATATGTTCTTATAGAAAAGAGAAGTACCTCAAGGGTCTGGGGGAGAAATGCTTCCTGTATTACCTCTGACTTCTTAAAATTCAGAGATTTCTCACTTCTTTCATATGAAAGTTTGGCACAGAAGAAGCGGAACACTAACTAACTCTTTTTGGGCCAACTCAGGGGGACGAAAAAACTGTATACCACCATTTTGGACTGATGCTGCATCACACCCTTCAGGTGTTGCTGTATGTGAATGACAGCCTTGTATAAAAATAAGCCATGGGAGGAAAACTGTCTGCCGGATTTTGCTGGGCGGCTCCTGTGGTGCCTGCCGGATCGATAGTGCATCAGCTCAGAAGCATCGAAGCATACCAGTCGTCGGGGGTGTGCAGAAGGTGGGCGATGTTCGGGCAAGTGAGGGCTTCTGCGAAACACTCGGTGGGTGGGTGGGTGGGGGGGGGATCGCACCTCCATGTTTTTCCACCTCTCAAAGCACACCTCACTGAACCGCCGCTCCCTCGCCCACTCGTCCCCTGAGGAGCGTGGAGGCAAGGCAGGCTTCACAGCGAGGTTCTTTAAAATTTCATTGCACCGGGGAGTCACGCAGATAATCCGGGAGATGGCATTTCTTCATTCGGGGCCAAGCCTTAGCGGGTTAAAAAGCACACATAGACTCTCGCGCACACGCACCAGGCACCTGGGTTATGAAGATTAATTTGAGCCCTCGCGCCCTGGAAGTCCCGGAGGGCCCGGCCTCTGCCTTTCATGCGGGAGCTTGGCTGGAAGGGGCACGCTCCGGATGACAGGAGGCTACGGGGGAGGCAGGGCTGTCACTCGCCGCTGATCACAGCATTACTAATCACAGATAAGCTGCAGGTCCCCATACACCAGCATGAACACACGAACTCACGAATGTGCATGGATCGCGGCACACATCAGAGACGGAGGGGGCAAGGTCATTGTGCTCTCTTGCTCTCCCGCTCCCTCGTTACCCCCATCACTCTTTCCCCGCGTTTCCTCCTCCTCCCTCCGCCTCCCATTTTCTCCCGCCTCTCTAGTCCACTCCGCTCAGCCGAACGTGTCCCTCTAGTTCTCTCGTTGCTCTCTGTACCCTATTGTCCCGACCCTTTTCTTCACTTGTTTGGCGTCCTTCCACAAATCTCACTCGGCCATGGCTGTGTCCGCCTCGAGTCTGAGTTAAAAAAAAAATAAAAAAAAAAAAAAGGAAAGACGGGAAGCCTGAGTAATTTACAGCCAGCGAACAGACAGAAACCGTGACTTACCCGCACCACGGGTTCTTCCTCCGCTTTGCTCTTTTTGTGTCCGAAACAGCAAGCAGGCATGGAATGTTTGGAGTCTTTTCTCAAGCGTTTTTTTATTGGGGCCGGTGACATACCTCACTGACACACTAGTTTTCACACCTCCATGGGGGGGGAGATGGTAGTTAAACCCTTGTGTGACACGGCTGTGGCAAACAAACAAATATTGAGTTAACCCAAGTCTAACCCAAGGAACGATGTCTGTGCTTTCCCCCCCAACCCCCACCCCCTCTTCCTGTCTACAGTCGGCCCATACATCGGAAGGTACTGTGGGCAGAACACCCCCGGCAGGATCATCTCCTACACGGGCATCCTGGCACTGACAATCAACACCGACAGCGCCATCGCTAAGGAAGGCTTTTCTGCCAACTTCACCGTCATCGAAAGGACCGTTCCAGAGGGTAAGCTTGCACAGAAAACACTGAAAATCAGAGAAGTAGGGACGTCAAGGGACGCTGAAGCAGAGCAAGAGCTCCCCATTTTGACCCCTGAGATCCAAAGCAGGATCAGATATTCTCCCAGTACTTTTTTGATTCCAAAGCTAACTGCTTGCATGTGTTTGAAATGAAAAAGAAAACCTAACCATAATACATAAAATGTAGTTTTAATCATAGATCAAATCATATCGCATTGAGAGTTTAGAGAGTCGTGACACCCCTAAAACGGAGGTAGAAATCAGAGAGGTTTTTAACATAGAGGAACGTTTGGATTTGATGACTGAAATTAACTGAGTAGTTGCACCAATGGAACCCCCAGAGGAATATTACTAAAAGAAGCAGATGTCGTCCGCAACTGAAGCCGCACGTGGTCCTATTAAGAAAAATTCCCACACGATTAACAGAGCTTTAGAGTTATTAAATAAACACCTCCTTCATTATCTGAACGTGTTACAGGCTACAAGTCTGCCTCCCATGGTTTACAAGACTTTTTTACGCACTATGGCCCTAGACGGGCTCCAAAAGGTAGCACACACACACACACACACACACACACACCAGAGGGTTTACTTGCAGCGGCGTCATCACAGGGTTTGACCCCAAGACCCCGTTTTGCAAAAAGCTCTGGCTAAACATTTCATTAAGGAAGACGAGCGCTTGTAGGAGTCGTAAATCTGTCCGTTGGCTAGACCACCCCAAAGACACACAGGCGGTCTCTGAACAGCAATAGAGACGGATGGCATTCAACGGATCTACTAATCATCTCCACAAAGGATTTTCTCTTGCCTGAAGGAAAGCAGCGCACACAGCTGAAAACGGCCCCTCCCTCGCAGCCACAAGCACTGGTGATGTCATTTCTGCTTCGCTTCTGCCGAGTTACATGAGTCAGTTTAATCAAACATCTGAGATCCAATTACGGGGAATCAGCGTTAGGGCACATGCTGAAGTATCTGACCGGCGATCAGCGAGCGCCTTCATCTGCATGGGTTGCTCGGTCTTACATCACCGACCGAGGCGTATCCAGACAGAAAGAGAATTTCCAAACTTTCTCTGAGCTCTTCCAGAGTTGTACCACTTGAATCATTTATAATCCCCTTATGTATAATACACAGTGGGTTTTCTGGCTCATGCAAGGAGATGGGTACACTCTGGCTGTAAGCTGCTGATGAGAGGCGATAAGGTGATGAAAGGAGGCCTTTTGTCTTTTGTTCTCTACCCCGTGCTCGTTCTCTCCAGTCACCCTCCTCGCCCATCCAGCCTCGCTATCTCCTCGGCTATCAGCCCCGCTTTTGGTCAGCAGCCCGCATGATCAGATACCATCCCTCGGCGGCTGGCAAAAGTTTGACAGGAACGCCTCTCAACCAGGGCCGACGACAGGACTCGGGGAGGTGCGAGACAGCGTTCTCAGCCTCGCGCTGGGGGTCCGATGCCGGGGGCTCGTGCGCGCGATCGCGCACATATTGCGGCCACGCATTGACACTGTAAAGCGCAAGTACACACGCTGACCCAGTGACTGAGGTGTGGCAGATGGGGAGACCATCTGTGTTAGCTCGTAGGCAGCAGCCACTTCGCAGCTCCACACTGCTCCCCATCCTGTGCCCTCTGAGTGTGTGTGAGTGTGTGTGTGTGTGTGCGTCGGTGTGCACGCAAGCGCATGACGGCATATTCAGGCGAACAACAAAATGTCCCTGGCATCAGGATTAGACAGGACTTGCGAGCAAAGAGTTCACAGTTTGAATATTTTTGATGTTACATCGTTGCCGTTGATCTGGATTATATATAGTCATAGATTTTGGATGTTGTTGTATTTGATATGTCTTGAAAAGCTTAACAGACTGTTGATCTTTTATGAAAAAGTCTTGTTGAGTTAATAGTTTGTTGAAGTACCAATAGTCATCTCTACAATATTGAAGTATTTTGTTAAAAATATTGTGATGAAAAAAGAACAACAACAACAAAAAAAAATCATAAAACGGCTCCCTAAGTGATTTGGAAGGATTGTATAAATGGTTTTGGGTGAACTCTGTGTGAATCCTTTAAGACCATATGACCCAGCCCTGGTGTCAGGGTGCTTGACTGTCAAAAAAGAGGTAAATAAACAATGAGGAGAGAAATGGTCGGCAATAATGTGTGAAAGTGTGCCTTCACATGCGTCTTGTGTTGTTGTGGTGACATTATACGACTCCTGCCCAGATCCAAAGGTCACGTTGTTTGTTCCGACTGTCTCTCTGTGTGCGGCGGTGTCAGAATGTCTGACCCGCAGGCGTTAGAGAGGCCGCCCTCAGGCTCACCCCATTTTGAGTCTTGAGCCACGGAGTTGGCTCCTAGCATGGGTGGCTGGCCACTGAGTGTGATATATGGCCCCAAACCACACATACTAAACACACCTAAACTCCCCCAAGAGACCGAGTTGGGGGAAAAAAAAATAGTCAAGATAAACTGCCCACAGGGAGATGAGGAAACACAACCAGTCGGCGGAAGAAATAACCGGAGTGAAAGTCACTTTAAAGCCTAATAGTGGCGTAAACTTAGCCCGCCATGAATGTTTTATGGAGACATTTTTACATCTTAATGTGAGACACTTCCATTAAAAACTAAAGTAAGAGAAACAGAAAGGATTTACTGAGGCGTCGCTGATGTGCTGCTCTGTTCCTGCCAGCAGCGCTGAGTGCCTGTCGTGCGGTGCCCTCCTCCCCAGAGACGAGCTCCGATTCTGGGGGACACTGAAAGCGCGTGCTGGGTACATTCTAGTGCTTTCAGAATTCAACCGAACACAGTTTTTACCGCCCCCCCGTTCTTTTCCTCCCACCTTGCATCTGCCCTCTTTCTCCCCTCTCAGACTTTGACTGTAGCGACCCTCTGGGAATGGAATCTGGAGAGATAACATCGGACCAAATCATGGCCTCATCCCAGTACAACCCCAGCTGGTCCTCAGAGCGCTCCAGGCTCAACTACTATGAGAACGCGTGGACGCCTGCAGAGGACTCCAACAAGGAGTGGATACAGGTAAGGATGCAGTGATTCATCGATTACTTATTACTGAGTATTTTTTTAAGATAAATAACACATATAGCAAAACATTTGAGGGCGTCATCTTGGGCTTTGTGGGAACACTTTTCATCATTCTCTGACATTTAATGGACCAAACAGCTATTAAAATATCCGCAGATAACCCAATAATGCAAGTAATCATCAGTTGCAGCGTCGGATACAGATACAACATTGCTTCTGATGTAAGAGAGGATATTCTTGGTTTTTTCAGAGGGTTGTTAGTTTTAGAGATCGTAGATGATTGCTAAAATAATGGATGTAAAGTCAGTTGGAAAGTTTTGTGGAGCATTCGTGGAGCTTCGCAGCAAAGCAGCATTCTCTTAAACAACTGAAGACCTGTTTCAAAAATGAAGAGAGATAACCGGAAAAAAGCGTAAAAACAGTGTAATCCCAGTCTCTCCAAGCCCTTTAGATTCAAAAATTAATTTGAAAACAATTTGTTTTTCAACACCCCTTTTTAAGCCGAAATCTGCTGCCGAGCTATAGACTAAATGATGAAAGAGCTGCTGGATGACAAGCAGATAAAGGCTGGGTTTTTATTTTTGGGTGGACTGTTCCTTTAAAACTAGTCTCAGTGTACTTACCAAGCCACAACAGTATGGCCTGCAGTCTGTTTTGTGAGGTGTGTCGCAGTCTGAGGGTGTACGCATTGTGCATCAGAAGCGACTACTGCCTATTTGAACACAGTAGGAGTGTTCCGACTTTGTCCTTGAGTCTCTGGGGGGGGGGCACAGGTTCCCAACAATGCTTTGACGAGACCCAACAATTTCAGTGATGAATGTCGGCCGTCCTGATGGACCCACGGGGTGGCGAAGTCCACACCTCGCAAAAAAAAAAAAAAAAAAAATTTGCCGGTGTCCACCCTCTCTCCGTTTCTGTCTACCGATCTGTCTGTGTCTTTCCTCTCCCTCTGTTTTTCTGTCTTGCCTGATAACTTTCCCTCTCCTTGATAACAGTGGCCGTTCCCCCCCGGGGGGGATGCTGGGATTTAGTCCAGGTATCCTGCCTGGCCTCACACACGCACACACACACACACACACACACACACACACACACACACACACACACACACACACGCTTTCAAAGAAACAAACAGGCCCTGTCATATATTTTCTGTCTGTCAGCTTATCTGCGCAAAGCGATCATCACCCACTGGGGGAAACTTTATGTGGAAAGATTAAGGATTTATTTTATTTTATTTTTTCCCGTTCCCAGATGAGGATAAGTCGCATATCCCAAGTCCAGGACAGAATCCCTGGTGACACCGCTACAGCGGCACTACCTAGACACATGTTTGATTTATTAACCGAAAGCAGCCTCCAGGCCTCGTAAAATGCCCAGACTGTTTTTCTTTTATCTGCTCTTTCTTTGCTTCATCGCTGAGAAGTTTGGCCCCCGCATATTCCTCGGGGGACGAATAATGGAGCTGACCCAAAGCCAAATATTTGCTCTGGGAGGGCCATAAGCAAGCTCTTTTATTATTGCAATGAAAATATTGTCCTGAGGGCCCCTGTTGCTCTTTCAGACTAATTTAATCAGTGCTTGAGCATGTATGTGCGAGGGTATGTTGTTCACATGTGTGCTCTTGGCTTTGCTGGATGATTTGGAAGGTTTTTGGCGAGGTCCATGTCGTCCTGCAGCAGAATGCACAGCATGTTACCTTGAGTGGGATTAGGGAGAAATATGGCTGCCCCCGCCACTTCCTGTAGCAGCTGCCTGTTCTGTCAGCAGAAATTACAAGTGATCACAATGATCACTCTCCCCGCTACGGTATTGATCACGCAGAGTATTTGATCCGGCAGTAAAATCCGGGCGCGCTCCTCCAGTTGAGCTGTTTTCCCCGATGCTAATCGGATCAAAACGCCGAATGTGGCTCCCCTAATTTCTCATTTCTAACGCAGCAAAAAGGAGCCAAGTCTGTGGTTGCCACATAATTTATGTTTTCCAAGAAGTGCGATGCACTTGTGCTGAGCGCTCCGAGCGGAGGCCCAATTATCACAAGTGGTTATTAAAAGAGCAGAATTCTTCATTCGTCTTTCATTGCCATGGTGCCGCAACGAGCTCGGGCCCCCCTCGCGGCACGTTCAGAACATCTGAGCGCACCGTCAGATGCATGGTAATCAATTCATTATTTATTTCAATATCATGCGCCGGCTGCAGTTCGAGGCAGACGGTTTTATTATTCATGACAGGCGGCCTTTGATTCCTGGGCTTTTTCCTTCGCTCCAGCTTCTCTCTCTTCTTCTTCTTCTTTTTTTTTTTTTTTTTGATGAACATAATCCAGATTTGTCATCCATTTTAACGCTGCCTCATTCTGATGCATGGAGAGAAGGGCGGGCGAGATGCTGGGGTCTGTCTCTCGTTTCCGGGTAATTAGATTGGCGTGGTGTGGTTCAGCGTCGAGTGCTGGGTTAGCCAGGCCATTAATCAGCCCCCTTTGGTGTGCGCAGAGATGGACAGATGTCCTTTGAGTGAGGCGTGTGGCTTGAGGGAGGGAGCGACCGCGGAGGCGATAATCCCACAAAACAGACCCTCGTTCCATTTCTGTTCCTTCTCACCCCTCTTCCCTTTTTTCCCCTCTTCTCCCCCGGTCCTCTTGAAAAATCAGGTCTCGCAGATCTGTGTGAAGGTAGAGGGAGATTTCTGCGTATTATCCGCCAGGCTTTCTGTGAAGCTTAAGAGGATGAGCAGTGGGGGGGGGGGGGTCTCTTCAGCAAGTTGCTGCAAGAAATAAATAAATGAGGATACGCTCACAGACTACCCACCGTGTAGCCCTTAGCCTTGCTTCGTGAATTCGGACTGGGTTTCGCAAGAAAAACCTGAGTGACACACACCACTGGTGAGGAAATACCTGCATCTGCACAACACATTCGCCTCCGACGGGTTTTTGTTTTTTTTTTCAAGATCGAGGGGTTCCTTCAGGGACCGTGACAGGGGGAATGTGGAAGAAGCTGGCACGGCGCGGAACAGCTTCGTCGAATGTGTCTGAGGAAGGCTCTGATGGCTGGCGAGAGTCACCGCATCGTCTCAGAGACGCAATGAAAGCGCGGCTGGATCTCTGTCAGGCAGCCGCCATTGATCGCACGCACGCACACAAGATGAATAATTTACGGATCAGTCTTGGAGAGAACCCAGATGTCAATACCTGAAAGCCTCTTTATTGAGCATCTTGTAATATACTGTACTGCACATGTACATCCCCTATGCTGGGCTGGGCTTGATTTTGTTCTCCATATCTGTAATTCAGCTGCAATCTCTCCCACCATTATCTTCAATCTTCACACCTGGATGCATTATCCCCGATTACTTCATTGGTATTTATGTTTTTATCAGTCTACATACATCTCTGATGTATGTAGAATAATAATAATGAGGGGCGACGGCGAGTCCCTTTACCGTCGTCATTTGAGCTTTTAATCTCGCTCGTCTGACAGATGAAAGTGCCGCACGTGAGAAGCATATCGCTGTTTGTGTATGCAATGCGCTCCCTCTATCTGCCTGCGCGTGATGCTAATCTCAGGGTAAAGTCAACCGTTTACCACCGAGATTGTCGCGGGTTCACGCGGAGAGCTTAAAACAGTGCGTTCCCCCAAAGCAAACAGCAGCGTGAAACTTGGGCCACTTAGCAAAGATTATGCACTGGCTTCCACGCTCCAAAAAACAGGATTTGCCTGAAACAGTGAGTTTACAGATACAGAAGTATGAAAATAGGTGTGCATGAACCGAAGCATATTCTCATGGCTTACATTGGTCACGCAAAAACTGGGGATGAAATGCAGCAAAGGGTCAAAGGTCAGATACGAATCCTAGGCAGCTGTGACGAGGACTAAGCCTCTGTACATGATGTTCATGCTCTATGCACTGAGACACTGGGGCACCAACACCAGGCTAATACCTTGTATCGATAGTAGGGTTGCCGACTGGTTTTGTTTGCAATGTGTGACAGAAATAAGTTGGCAGAGGTGAGCCGCAACTTTATTTCTTCGTTCAGCGCTCCAATACATTCTGCAAACACATTATAGCGCAACTGTCGCAGCCATGTCAAACCCCAAGATGCGATGATAACGCAATGATCGCTAGTGTTGGTGTAGTAGTGTAAAGGTAATATATGTATCTGACCATTTGACCACTGACCATTTACATAGTATCAGTGGCGACATGACACTAAGAAGCTTCATAAATGGTTTATAAAGCATTTGTCTACAGTCAAATAACTGTTAACTAAATGTTAATTAATTATGAGTTTGCCATTTATTAATGATGGTTATTTAATTTAATAATAAGTAATATGTGTTACAGTTAAAGCAAAGTTTATAATAATTAACATAGATAATAATTAGGTAATCTGATCAAATTGAATTAAGGGAGAATTATATATAAACCTTATGTTTATTCAGTTATTATATAAGAAGTTAAGGGGAACTTCTACAAAAACATGTATTTTTTTTCAAGCGTTTCTTAGTATTATGCATACATTATACAAGTAATGCATTTTAAGTTGCTCTGTCCATGTTATCTCAACATGACAGAAAAACTTTTTAATATCTCACTGTAGTTTTGATCTAACCCGTCAGAAACAAAACCGTCTCATCCAAATGTGCGTTCAGTTACCCCAGGTAAGTGAGTTGCAGACATGTCACTTTCGCTCTCCCCACTTCTCGATTCTGTCCCCATTCCAGGGCTTAGCGCCGTGCCGAGTGATGGGTAATTAGAATATAGCCTGGTAATTAACAGCAGCTTCTCAGTTGATGAAGTCTTGCGAGAGTGGAAGAGCCGAGCCGAGGCTGGCATCCGACCGCCGGTGAGATCATCGCCGTGTTGCACAAATGGAAACAATGGGTGCTGTCTCTGCCTCGCCGCTCCCAGGCCTCGCTCTCGATCCGAAAAATCAACGACAAGGATAGAGGACAGTACTCGAGTGGAGTAGCCCAAAAAAAAAAAAAAAACAGGGGCCAGAAATCAAAAGGTGAAGAATGGCGGGATGTTATGAAACGAGACAGCGCTGCATAAGTACTCAGAGAGGAAAAAAAAAAAAAAAAAAACTCAGCTCAGCCGTAATCAGTGTCATTTTTCAGCTCCTGCGCTACAGACAGGGTAAAATGCCTGAGAGCTCCCTCACCGCCGAACCGTCACCCACAGCTGTACATCCTGGGATAGTATCACTGGCCAGCTTCCAGACATGACATACCTTCAGGTCGCCCTCACTTCCTTCCTGATCACTGTTTCTAAGTTGCATAACAATTACTCACAGCGTTAGTCATGCGTGTGTGTTGGATGTGTCGGGAGCGATGCTGAACTCAGAGCCTTGAAAAGTGATTCAGAGAGAACCTTTGAAAGCTGACTGTTAAGATCCTTCCTTTTAACAGCTGGCACCGAAACCTTTAATCATGCAGCGACGCGGCTCGCGCTCGCCACACAACAAACCAGGCAACCTTTTATTCCATTACGGCTGCGGCCCGACCTGGTCATCCCTCTTTGTCAGGAAAAACAGATGATCGGCGGATGGGAAAACATGTATAATTTAATGCCACCGAAGAGGGTGTCGAGGGGCTAAAAATAAACTGCAATCCTGTCAGGTGAACATTGTGATAAATGGAAGGTCGCACGCGGAGCTCATAGGTCCTGCAGCATTTGAGTAATACAATTTCCATGAAAGGAGAATTAATTACACTTTCGGGTAATGGAGCCGTTCCAAAAAAGCTTCCTCCTCCACGAAAGCGCTGCGGGTGAAATTAGCGAACAGGTTTGCCAAAAGCCGGTTTATAATTACTGCATCTGGGCCTGAAGACGTATCGCCCGTTTTAGCCGCAGAGCAGAGTAGCTGCATCGGCTCTCAGAAAGTGAGAGATTCAAGATTCAGCACATAAAAAAAAACAACAAAAAAAAAAAAAACAGGGGACTCGGGGAGGATTCCACACTCTTTCTACTGTATACAAGGTTAGGTTAAGGGTTAGGGGTTAGGGTTGAAATGTTACTAAGCATTTCCAGAGATTGTTTCCTCGATGGGGTGGGGCGAGGGGTGGGGGGGTCTCCGTCTCTGTCTACCAGCTGCTCTTTGACTTGGGAAACACAAGAGGAGCGCTGCTTCTTTCCTCACCCGCGGCATTTCTCCCCCTTGTTGTTTTTTTGGCTGAGGGAAAACGAATAAACTCATTCCCCAGAGGCCTCGGTTATTCACTCAGCGGCCCACACACATACCGATGGAAGGCTATTCACCCCCTCCCACCCCCCACCCCCCCACGCTCTGTTGGGGAAAGCTGAGAAATGGATTCGAGAGAAAAGTATTCGGTAAACTTCTCCCAGAGTACGGATTGCTGCGTGCAACTTCTTTGGCAACTCAATTATGGGCCAATCAAGCAGCGAGAGATAAAGCTTTTGAGCCTCCACTGTTTCTTGAATGCCTCCTCCTCCTCCTCCTCTTCCTCCTCCTCGCCCTTATAAACCACATGTCTGCTCACTGCTCCCACACAACAATGACTAGCCTCAAACACGTATCATGTGGCCCCGCTGCTCAGCTGAGTCATGCGGCGCGGAGACAATGCGCCGAGTATCGGATAGACCTAATGATCGTGCCCTCAGCTGCCGCTGCCGTTGAGGGATAATTGGAAAATTATCTCTTCAAAACTTGTCCAAACGCACATGAACACACAAACACGCCGTCCGTCTGTCATTCCCAGTCGTTCAAGTGCACGCGGCTCATCCAAACGCCCAATGTTGACTTCGGTGCTGATCTAATTGCATGCGCACCGGGCTTTAACTGGCTGATGTTGCAAGCCCGAGCACGACTAATTCTTTTTCTGCCTTTCTGGTTTCATTAGTCTGTCAAACGACTGGAGCCGTGCGCGTTGTTGCGGCGCCAGGTGCTTTGAGTCATCTGTTTGCCTCAGAGCGGGAAGGTAGAGCACGCCCAGAGCACACATACGGAGGCAAACATATTCTGGACCGTGCCGCAGCAGGGAAAAAAAAAAACTCCTGGGAGACAAGGACGCGATGGAGTCCTGCCCACATATCAGCCTTTATGGAAAGACTCCGAGAAGTCTGGGTGATTTCTTACCCCGCCTGGCATGTTTATGGCTCAGTCCAAACACCAGCTTCTTTCTTATGGCTCAGTATGTGCGCGCGCGTGTGTGTGTGTGTGTGTCCCTCCAGATATGAGTTACAGTGCACCAGCATGCCCAGAATGTATAGTGTCGTTTGTCTATAAGGTGGGCCTCGGTCCAAACACACATTTGCATGGTAGAAATAACAATATGGCAAACGTGGAGCGGACACGAGATTCAGTCTATTAGATCAGCAAAAACAGGAAGTTAGACCTTTTTATATATATTAGCATCCCTCCCGAGTGGACACCTGGACACGCCTGTCGTTTCACAGCTGGCATTAACACGCGTCTCAGCATTCGCCTCGAGTGACCACGAGCGATCGGATCTGCGTAACTTCCCACTCTCTATGAAAATCAACACTCCAGAAGATCAGAAGGGCCACAAATAAGGGAACGTCCTCACATGTAACATTTGCAATATTGGTTCATATGTGGTATTTCACAAGGTTGATAAAGTTTCTCCCAAGTCAGTGACTCACAACACAGCCATTTCTCAAGGGAGTCTGGCAATTTTTTTTCCCCATCAAAGACGATGTCTATATCGGTTGCTGTTTACTGCATTTACTGTGTTTCATATCAACCGTCACTAAGATGTCGCGTTCCAGAGTGATCAGATCTCAGATGCCTCCTCCGTTAGGCCTCGGGGGTGTTCGCACCTGTCCTCGCAGCTGTTCGCCTCTGATCTGATCACTCATAGCGCATGTTTTTACCGCTGGGAACAAAAAGTCTCAAAATGCAGCCCATCCCTACAGAGTCATCATCAACACACACCTCCACCTCCCTCCCCTTGCAGTCATTACATCACCTATTAAGCGTGATTCAGCCCTTCAGGACTCAGTGACAAGCAGTCTGATCATGGAGATTGAGCTATTTACCCCTAGAGCCGCTGCGTGCTGCTTATGATTTCTAAATGTTGGTTATTGGTTTATGTATATGGGTCAGCTAGTGCTGTCAGCGGCTCAGGGCTAGGAGGAGTCCCACTAGTGATCGTTATCCGGGCCTGTTTGTTTTTCGCTGCGGTCTCTGTGGTGCGGAATGGACTCCTGCTTTACATCCCAGCAGCCCCGTCTTCTCTCCCTGACCCGCGTAACCCCGCTCTGTTAGCGCTGCCTCTGCCTCGTTTCCTCCACCTCCAACAAGCAGCCATTAATAAATCATGCTTTGCTCATTACCCAGGCCCTGTTATCAGCCCGTGTCTGTGAAATTGATCCAGTCTGCGCACTTCTTCCTCTTCTTCTTCTTCTTCTTCTTCTTCATCACCAGAGACCCCGTGCTTCTGTCCTTCCAAAGCATCACTGTTAGCCGGCTTGTTCCCTCCCCGGCCTCCTCCTCTTCACTTCTTCTCTCCACGTCTCTCCGTTCACTCTTTCATCATCATTCCCCTCGTCACGGCTCGCCGCGGCGCCAGTTTTTGGAAAATCAATTTTTTTTTTTTTTTTAATAAGTTCTGCATCATTAAATTCGAGCTTCGCTGCCAAAAACGTCAAAAAGCGACAACAATTCGGCTCGCTCCAGCGTCGCCGTGCGGTTCTGCGTTCGCCCTGAAACTCTCGAGCCACAAGTGGCGAAGAGTTTAAAGCGCCACACCCAGTGGCAGAGAGCCCCTCGAGAAATTGCTACCCTTTTTAAATAAAAAACATTAATTTATATATCCATGAGAGTTGGACTAGAATATTGATTAAAGTCATTAGTCCAGCCCTCTCCAGCACACTTCTGAGACTGTTTGAGCACCCACAAGTGTTCCCAATTACCCCCGCCACTCATTCCGTTTCCAGAGGCTCTTCTTCTCCATTACACCTAATGAGATCCATTCAGAGAAAAACATCCCAGGGCCAAGTCTTCCTATTAGACTTTTTTTTTTTTTTTTATGTGAGCCTTTTCAGTAAGCCGCTCGGCCATTGGTCCAGATTGGAAAGGATTCAGGAAGGCCTTTTTGATCGTACGTAGATGTAAGAGACCCGCCTTGGCTAATACACGCCTCGCTGCCATCCGCTGCCGCTCTCCCTCGTCCAGCGCTGGCGCATGTGGCCGTTTACCCTGCAGAGAGGAATTCGGCTTCTGCGTTATTAAATGGGAACCTTCTGAAGCTGGGGTGGGGGTGGTGGGGGGGGTGGGGGGGGGGGGGGGATTTGATTTTGTCTCTAATTGTGGACCCAGAAGAAATCCGGGACTTACTGTACAAGCCCCTTGAGCCTCCAGACAGGAACAAAAGTATTCTGTCTCCGTACGTGACAGTCTTTTTTTGTTAGTCTCCATCCATCCAAATCCTTTCGAGTGGCCAAGAGAGAGGGAGAGAATGGCATGGTGGAACCTCATTTATTGCTCCCATCTGTTTATGTCTTTTTGCCCGTGGAAGAGGATCGGAGGGGCAGGGATGACCGTCGTTCTGTGGCACGCAGACGTTCCTCTCCTGCTCTCTCTGCTCCGAGTCATTAAATGTGGCACTGCACTGTATATGAGGTTGGCAGACAAAGCAAGTTGGCTCTGCAAGTATGGTTTTAACATATGAGAGCTCTTTGGAGTTTTTTTTTTTTTTGGGAGGC
Organism: Acanthopagrus latus; assembly: GCF_904848185.1. Taxonomy (NCBI): domain Eukaryota; kingdom Metazoa; phylum Chordata; class Actinopteri; order Spariformes; family Sparidae; genus Acanthopagrus; species Acanthopagrus latus. Next base: position 6,406,222 of record NC_051057.1, on the reverse strand, counting down.
AAATCACTCTGGTTTTAATTTTCTAAAAAATGTGCAAGCTCCTGCGTCTGTCTGCTCGCTCTCACAGAACGGATTCTTGCTTTTTCTTGCTTTTTGCACAACCCTTCCACGCTCTCACACCGACGATCTCCTCCGCGTCGACTCGGTAATCCGCTCGAGGCTCCGGTCGCCCTCCGCCAGGGCCCGAACCCGTCTCACGTCAACATCAAAAGACCTCGCCTCTCACCCCGATATGGAAAACCTGTTCCTGCCAACGCCACAGCTTCCCCCGCCGCTCCCGTGTTTTCAGTGGGGTCTGCACGCAAACACCATTATTCCTCATTAACGTCAGCTCGGCCTGTCAAAGGCGGCGTTATCACTTGTTAGAGTGAAGCGTGCTGCTTCGTACGCCGAGGGAGCGAGCGTTCCCTTTTTAAAAGCCTTTCAGTTTCACACTACACACTCCTCTCCTCTTTTATGGATGAAGGGGTGGTATTATGGGAATTAAGTAGCCTGCGCAGAGGTCGGGAGGAGTAGATTTGTTATCACTCGTGGCTCCTCAGAACTAGAAAAAGCTGATCACACCTCACGGCCTCCTAGTCAGGCCAGGAGTCCCAAGCTAAACATCGGATGATAAGCCAGTGTGAGAGCTATTCTAATCACAGAAACAACACCCAGTCCAACTTTTTAACCCTACCCCTCGTTTTCGAGTGCCCACTTGCCCCTCAGAACAGAGCCACAAACGGTCGCGGTATAAATCTCCCTCTATGATACGGGACAGCCCTTCAAGACCCCTCATACATCATCAGTTGGCGTCGATGACGTTAATGTAAATTGATGTGACCTGACATTTTTCAGCTGCGGTGATTCATCCCGGCGTTCATCTCAACACCATTTTTTTTTTCCATTTATCCGATGGAGCTGGTAAAATATGGACACATGCAGTTTGTTCACAACTTCACAATATCAGTAAAGTGATGAAGTTAAAAAAAAGGGAACTGTTTCATTATATGGCCACTATGCTCATATGTTATCATTAGTGTCCTGTGCTCCGGCCCTGCAGGTCTTCACTGACATTAGAGGAGCACTGCTAAGCACAGCAACTTCACTCTGTCAAATATTGGGCATCACATGCCTTTAGAGGCGGGGAACGCAACTTGAAAATATGTGCACAATCCGCAAACTAGCCGTGTTTGTTTTATGCTCGATGTGTAGAAAATAATCCGTTGAAATGATCGTCTTCATAGCCCTCTGTTTGGATGGACATGTAGCCTCAACACTCGCCTGTCCCGACGGGCGTCCAAGCTATACTGCCGAGCATCAGCCCTGAATGCAGAAACACATCTCTCTAACCCCACCGCCTCTCGCCGTCTCCTTGTGAAAATATAATAGCCCCCCGGTAATGCACTGCAGTTCATGATTACTTTATAAAGCCCTGCATATTTTAAAGACACAATATTTGATATTCAATCTGTATCTCTCATTTCTCCTGGCCAGTTTTTGATAATGTGATTGCGGACCCTCGCGCTATTCAACGTTCACTTTGATCCAATAAGCTCTTGTCTCCCATCTCAGGAAATTAAGTTGTCATCCTGTGTCTCTTTCATTAATGCGAATATCATTTCATTGTTTTTTTATTAAATTCCAGGTAGCAGCTGATGAGACTATAGCCAGAGGTGGTCGTAATAATGTGGTTATATTTTTACCTCTCCAGCTTGTCAGTGCATTATTAATACACGCCGTGCGTTGAAAGCCTTTTCTGCAAAAAAAAAAAAATCATTCATGCATTTGAACGGGCCAAGAACATTTTACTTCAGCTGTATTGGCTACTTAAAAATGAGAGAGAATATCGTGTCATTCTTACAGCTCCTGTGGAATTTTCCAATTGTAAATCATTTAAATCAGCTTTTTCTCATTCGCCTCCTCCCCTCTCTCTCTCTCTCTCTCTCTCTCTCTCTCTCTCTCTCTCTCTGTCTCTCTCTCTGTCTCTCTCTCTGTTCCTCTCTCTGCCCTCCACAGGTGGACCTTGGGTTCTTGCGGTTCGTCTCGGCCATAGGCACCCAGGGCGCCATTTCCCAGGAGACCCGGAGGATCTACTTCATCAAGTCCTACAAGGTGGACGTCAGCTCGAATGGGGAGGACTGGATCACCCTGAAGGAAGGCTCCAAACAAAAGGTGGGAGAATCTTCCCATCAGCCAGCAGTTGGCTAATCACATTAAAAATACAGAGGTAAAACTTTCAGGAATCATAAAGCACACATATTTTTCCTTGATACTTTTTCACCGCAACTCTATGTTTCATCCCTCTGACTATCAGAAGCAGATGAAACATTCATAGGCGTTTTTTTTTTCTTGCGTCTGCCTGACCAAGTTACTGTGTCATGCAAGCCACTCCTGTCCGCGCGCTGCAGTTGGAAATATCCAATGTTGGTAAAGCAGCCAGCTGACTTGAATTGTGGCCTCTTCCAAGTTGCCTTTGAGCTCAACAAAAAGGGGGGAATACCCGGCTATATGTACTCGAGTCTCTTCCTCCCACTGTGCAATTATACACTTTTCCCTCGGTATGGCAGTGTGTCCGCTTCCCCGTGCGAGTGGGCAGTATTTCGAGCGAAGGACCGCGGCGCTAATGCGGCGCTGTGGCAGTTTAGGGAGGATTATGTCAGGAATGTAGCCGCTGTTTTATCACAAGTACACATCAGCTGGTCGCCAAAGAAACCAGGGTGACAAAAGACTCGACAAACAAGAGTTAAAGGGGGAAAAAAGGGATGGAAAGAAAGATGTCATGTTTGAGCAGCTGGTAGAGGTGGGTCCAGGAAGAGAGGGGGTGGGAAAGAGGAGAAAGGAAAAAGGGAGGGGGTGGCAATGCTTGACCGGAGCGTGACAGGCTGTAACCATTGATTGCTGATCGGCCTGTCAAACAGAAGAGGCTTTGTCCATCTGGAGGCAAACACACCTTCCGCAGAGAGTCAGAGTTGTGTATGTGTGTGTGTGTGTGTGTGACATGTAAATACCACAAGGCGAGGCCTCGTGGCCAACAAACAAAAAAAAAAGTTCTCAGCAACAGAGCATCCAAACGAGCGCGTTTGTGCTGCAGCGTACACATGCGCCCCCCCCTTCAGGCCTGACCACTTTATGGTCACTCTCCAAGTACACAGTCCCTTCTGTGAAGTGGGCGCCTAAAGGTGCTGTAGTGAGCCCCGCCCCCACGTTCTCGTGGACCTCTTAAGTGCTTTTGTGCGAAGGGGCCCATTTGCTACACGCTGAGCCGGCAGTTTTCTTAGCGCAGCCCGGGTTAAAAAAAAAAAAAAAAAATGAAAAGCCACTTTACAGTTAGCGAGCGGAGAAGGAGGCGCAGCGTGACATTTAAGAGAGAGTGGATGACTCGGTCGCGGCGTCCCTCGGTGACGTGGTCGGCAGGTATTGCTCGGGGGACTCGAGTTTTTTTTGTGGGACTGTTGTCTTCCTCAGAATCAGAGATGCTTCACGCTACAGTCGCTCCTTCCGGGGAGGAAATATCACAGCACAGAGAAACTGGACGAAAAACGCAAAAGTAGATCGTAAGAACCAGGGGTGTGTAGGAATAAACAGAAATATTTACAATCTAATTGTAGTAGTGTGTAGACACCGTTGAATATATAAGATAACGACTGACATAATCTACAATGTAAATGCCACAGTATATATCAGTATTTGCACAGCGGCTTAAACAATAAGGTCTCATCTGTGAGTCCACCCTGCTCCTCTCAGCTGGACTCCTCTCTGCCCAGAAGCTACCCTGTCAGGGAGGTCAGGAGGTGGCACGGTCACCGCCGCGATTCGGTTACGCAGAATGAACCGTGATTTACTGCGGGGGAGCTGCTCTGCTGGGTGGTCAGCCTCTTCGTATGGCACTAGTAAACTGTCAACTGACCCCGGGGGAGAACCGTGACATCTGCGACCTTTAAACAAGACACGGCAGTAAAAAAAAAAAAAAAAAAACTAACGCCAAATCTGGAGCCGGAGGACGGAAAAGCCGGGCATCTTCAGCGAGCCTGGGCTTGTCAGTCTTAAACACACTGCCTCAGGTTTCACGGTCAGGGGCCGCGGCCTGTTGCGCTGCCACATGTAGTGAAAGGAGGAAGTGCTAGGGTTGTTGCAGGGGTTACGGGGAAATCAGCTGATGCAGTGTAACGTGTAGGTAATCTCTACAGAAAATGGATCTGATTTTGCTATCTGACGCATTCTGGTTCCAGTTTCAGTGGGCCTTGGTTGCAGAATGCAGTCTGGAAAGGGTCTGGGTTAGGATTAGGGGTTTCAGTCTCAGGACTTCAGGTGAGGGCTAGGGGATAACCTTCGATCAGCTTTTTAAAAAGATTGCCTACAGTCTTATCCTCCTGTTAAGTTGCTAATCAGGCTGTAAACAATAAGAGGAAGTCTTGGCCTTGATATCAATTATTCATTATCCAGAAACCCTGAAACATTGGCTGTTGGCCCAGTGGCTAAATCGTCGCGCCAAAACGAGATGGGTTCCAAGAGTGGCGCGTATTTAACATTCGTCCCATGTCTAAAGGTTACACAGTTTAGAACCACGGTGTGAAGACTGTCCTCAGATTTCCAGCACCCTGACTCACAGTGCACCGCAGCAGCAGGCTGGGTGTACTGCGTGTCGGCTCCTGCCTGTTTACGTGGAGTTTGACTCTGATAATTAGCGATAAATATGATGACGCGGTTTCCCTTTACCGCCGAGAGAGCGAGGAAGCCGGAGGGGTAAGAGAGGACACCGAAACGAAAAGCGAGAGGCCAGCGCTGCGCACGGCATCAGCTGCGCGGGCACGTGAGGCCAATCACCGAGCTCCTTCCTCCTAATCTCGCTAAATGCGGACCGTTTCCCTGCCTCGACCCTCTGTTTCTCAGTTCAATTCAATGCAAGGTCTCGCGGTGGAAATTTCCAGCCCGCCTCTGGACTCAACCACGCTCCGTCAATAATTTACTGTTCTTCTACCTCCATTGCAGGTTTTTCAAGGCAACACCAACCCAACAGACGTTGCCAAGACGATGCTGCCCAAACCCACGCTGACACGCTTTGTCCGCATCCGACCGGTTACCTGGGAAACAGGCATCGCGCTGCGCTTCGAGGTGTATGGATGTAAGATATCAGGTGGGTACCGCTGAGCCTATGCATATGTACAAACACATCTCGGCTCTATCTTTGCTCCACAGCTGCCAGCGGAGACAAACAACTTTTATCATCCCGGTTATGATCTGATTAAATGCTAGATGCATTATTCAAGTGATGCCTCTGACTCCGAATCAGCTCTCATCTCGTTACAACACTCGGTATTTCCCACCCCAGCCCCGGTTGTACAAACACCTCGCTGTTGCCAGGTGTGAGAGACTGTGCTCCTTTTTTTTTTTTTTTCTGTGAGAGTCCTGCTCAGAGGCTTAAGCAATCTGCTGCATAATAGAGGAGTGGCACATGAAGGCGGATTACCTATTTATGTTACCCCATGTTTAGATGTTCCTCATTCAATATAAATGGAGCCAACAGCTGGCAGGCAGAGGGAGCCGGAGCTGGGTGGGATCTATATGGTCCCGTCCCTCCTGCTGAGCCGGTCTCAGCTTCCACTTTAGCCACAGTCTGATTTTGGAAAGGTTCCTCTCGCCTCCGCCTGCTTGTCGATTTTATTTTCATGAGTGGTGTGTGTGTGCGTGTGTGTGGCACACCTTCGCAGCGTTTCAGCACGTCCGTGTGCTTCTCGATGGGTTTATGAGCGCGTGTGGTAAATGTTAATCGGTGCTAGCCTGTGTGTTTTTGTGCCGACTTGATTAGGAGCATATATCCTGCAAGGACAGGAACAAAACAGTGTTTTGTCAGTGTTGGCACTGCAGGATTAGACCTTGGATTAAAGTTAGGGTCAGGATTAGTTGCAGCCAGACAAATGTGCTCATATGTGAAGTGTGTGTATGTGTATATGTGTGTGTGTGTGTGTGGAGTGTGGCTGTGCATGTCATGGCAGAGAAAAAGGCACTGTGGGTACAGCAGGGTTACAGCTGGGGCGTGTGTCTCGGGCGAGGGACCAGACCGCTGCACAGAGCACAAACACATCACAGGATCGAAGTCACCGCAGGGCCTCCATAACGACGTCAGCACCCCTGGGTGCTCTGAAGACGCTGCCAGCTCCCCTGCGTGCTGCTCGCATGGCAGTTGGAGGGAGAGGAACGGCGAGGCTCTTTAGGGCCGGATAAACTCGGTGACTCACCCCGTTCTACCTTGAGTTATGAATCTCCGGTCGTGGAACAACCTCTGCTGAGAGAAATATGAAGGTGCAGCTCCACTGGTGCTACCACAATGTGACAAAACTGCCCTTTTTTGTCAGAGCCAAACAAAACTATTTCCACCTTCCACTTTCTGATGCCAAGATCACAATTCCAGTATTAGATTAGAGGAGACGGACGCGTACCCCCAGATGTATCTCCCTAAATCACGGCGGTTGCATGCTCAGGCTGATACAAACAGCTACTCATTAATAAAAACATCCACCGCCCTGTTGTTTTGTAAATACACCACGCTCTATAAATATCTCTGATGGACCACTGATGCTCCACCCAAAGCCAAGCTGTTGCCCACACTGCCATGTATCACCGTCTACTGTCCTCAAGCACACACATGCACACACACACATGCACACTCACACACACATGTGTTTGTTTCCTCCGGGCGTGTCATTACGTGCGTGCCATCTCCGCAGCTCCCGTCGTCACAGCTGATGTCGATTAGGCGCTCCAGATGACCCGGGGAGTTCACCCGAGTGTCTCATCCCAGATCAGACGTGCACATTTTTTTTTTTTTTTTTTTCAATCGTACACATGTACCTCCCTCTCATATCTCCCCACTTCAAACTCGATCAGCGTGCGGTGCCTCAGCTTTGCCCCTGTGATCAGTCTCGCACAGATCTTGGCCAAGGTTGGAAAAAAAAAAAAAAGAAGATTGGAAAAAAAAAACAGTCGAGAGGCTTCTGCACTACCAGTGTTTGTTCCTTTAGCCCCCCGATATTCAAGAATGTGTGGACTGGAGATTGGTCTCACGGGTCTGCATAGGAGCTGCTTTAGATAACCAGAGACAGAAAGCACAAGTCTGAATGCCGCCTTGTTCTGCAAGTTTTTTTTTTTTTGCTCGCTTTTCCCAGAGTCCTAGAGTCGCACAGCGCGCACTTTGTCTCGTACAGATACAGAAGATGTAATAATGCCCAGACTGAGCCGTCCATGGGAGACGGATCGTAAATATGTTATTGCTTACCCACGGGTCCCTGACTCAGTGTCTTGGGATTAAGCATTGGGAAGAGACAGACAGGAAGATTTACCCCTAATACACTCCACTAACTGTCACACTCCTAGTGGTAATTGCAACACTGGGAATTTTTTTTTTTTGCGAGTCCCAGTGTATTGTACTTGGCTCCACCAACTGCAGAAGTGTGTAGGCGGAAACATAAGGCATCAGTGTCTGCATTATTTACTCCTAGAGGTGTTTCAGAAGAATGAAAAAAAAAAAAAGAAGTGTTGTGTTTATCGGCAGTATGCTCAGTGAGATAAAGTTTACAATGTTCAGCACCATTACCTATTACCACTGCTACACCAGTGGGACGCATGAACTATGAAGTTTCACAGACTGCACCTTTAATTGTCATGTTTCGGCACATTTGAACAAGAATCTTTTCTGTCATTGGGATCGTTTTTAAGAAAAATGCAGAAAGGAAACAAGTTGACAAAAAAAATCTGGTTTAAATGTGCAAATGTTTCTTTAAACATGCCCAGCTGTAGCAACAGGTTGACATCCTGCTCAGCTCTTAACACGGTGGGACGGCTTTTCAGAAAAAGAGTAAGAAAAGAGCTTTCTCCTCGCGGAAACGCGTCCAGAGACGCCGAAAACTTTCGGAACCAGGATAGGATGAGATCAGAGACGTAGAGTAAAAAGGAGGAGATAAAAGTTCGAAAGAGCGGACGGGAAAGAAACGAGGTGTTAAAGGGCGCAGTCCCACAGATGTTGACAGCTGTGGAGCAGAAGGTAGATGAGTGCGGCAGCAGATAAAACACAAGGAGAATGTGTTTTTGTGTGGGTCTGTGGAGGAAGGAGGGGCTGGAGAGAGACATGAAAAGGGAGAGAGAAAAAAAAAAGCTCTCCCAGAATGCAGGACGTGGATGCACCAACTGAGAGGAGGGTTTTAATTGGCTGCCTGGAGACAAGCGCTTCAGGCGGAGGAATTAGTATGCATGAGATCTACAGACAGATAGAGAAAGAGAAAAGAGGGAGAGATCACAGTAACATCACAGAGAGTTTGGGGAATTGTCTTCCTCACTTTGACTTTCACTATCTCCCCGTTGGCTGCCATATGAACCTTCAACTTGAAATGTTGAACGTCGAGCCTCTTTGACATACAGCGGGTCAAGTCGTGCGTCAAAAAGCTAAGCACCTTTTGCTTCCCCTCCCTGTGTCATTCAGAGTACCCGTGCTCCGGCATGTTGGGCATGGTATCGGGTTTGATCACCGACAACCAGATCACCGCATCCTCCCATACGGACCGGAGCTGGGTACCGGAGAACGCCCGCCTGCTGACCAGCAGGACCGGGTGGACCCTGCTGCCCCAGCCCCAGCCCTTCACCAACGAATGGCTACAGGTGGATCTTGGCGAGGAGAAGCTGGTGAAGGGGCTGATCATCCAGGGAGGGAAGCACCGCGAAAACAAAGTCTTCATGAAGAAGTTCCGTTTCGGCTACAGCAGCAACGGCTCCGACTGGAGGATGGTGATGGACGCCAACGGGAACAAGCCAAGGGTGAGAACTTTTCTTTGTATGTCTTTTTTTTTTTTTGGATCGTATGCTACAGCACCCTTGAGCAATGCCAGCACATTCTCACTCCTAACTCGCTTAAAGCTTCAAAATATGACTACCTTACCCTCTAGGATATGTTTTTTTTTCTTGCTCTTTGTACTACTGCACTAGAGAGGCACTTAAGGAGCGAGTTTGACGGGTGCCTACAGTGTCAAAGACCACTGACGAGGATGCATTAGGAGCTACATGGGCTGGCGATGCTTAAGGACGTCCAAAATCACTGGGGTCTTTGCTCAGTCCTAACAAGTCAGAAGCAGAGCCCTTCAGAAAACATTCTGTCAGGGAAATGGGTCGGAATTAATGGTTTGATTTCCACCAAAAACCAAAGGTGGGGGTTTTACCTCCAACATTGTCGAAAATGACTCGAACACATCTAAAAATGTCTCTCTGACACGATCAGAATATTGACTCGATTATGACGCGTTCGGTCAGTGTTTCACCAGACGTTTGCGCCTGGCAGTTGTGAGTCACTGTGAGTCAGTTTCAGCAGCGTTTTGAATCGCATTATGATAAGCATCTCAAGTGTATCCCAGGTGTCTCTTGCTGCTTTCTATTCCGCACGCGCCGTTCAACCCTTTCAGTGGATAGCGGAGCCTCTCCAGAGTGGTGAGAGGAGTCGGGGGGTGGGGGAGAAAAGGCGGAGGAGAGGGGGAAAGAGCGTGGAACGTGGAGAAGTGACCCGAGATTTATCTGCCGGTGTCACCACGTGTACAGGAGGCATAAGCCAACACTTGACTCAATGCACACACACGCTTACGCGCAAAGAATTGGATGTACCATAGCGCATACACAATCGCACGTGACTCCAAGACGAGCCGCAACGGGCCCGTCCCCAATTACAAGCGTCCCTGACAGGGCATAAATCTGATCCAGATGGGCTGATGCTTGATTTATGAAGGGAGTAAGGAGGATCCATATCCCCCTTGTCCTAGTTAGCCGCCCCTCTCTCTCTCTCTCTCTCTCTCTCTCTCTCTCTCTCTCTCCCCCCCCCCCCCATTCGCCTGAAAGAGTCCCAGCGTCTAACTTGCGCCAGGTTCCCTCCACGTGATCGCACCCATTAATCCACTTCCATCAAGTCTCCAGCTCCTCCTTTGCACCCACATTTTCCTCCTTTCCCCATTTATCCCCTTGCTCGCGGAGGATCAGAGGCAGAGCGGAAGGAGCCCAAAGCTGCCTTTGACAGAGATGTGTGTCATGGCTGTCTTTGCCGCCGGCCCCCTCCCCGTGTCACATGCCTAAGCTGTGCCTCAGAAGTCGACAAGATGAGAGAGCTCTGGTCATCTTCTGTTCTTTCCCCGTCATCCCTCCGTCTACTCGGTACATGCCATCTCCTGCGCCACACCTCTGGTTTCTTGGAGGGCACGAAAAAGCCCGCCCCGGGGTATCTGTATTTGAAGAACCGCGTCAGTCAAACGCCCAGCGATGATGGCATCATCGGCAGTACCGGGCTTTGTCTTTGTTCACTCACTCACCCTTTCCTTTTCTCTTTCTGTCCCTCTTCCCTCCGCCTCCTCTCCTTTTCCCCCGACAGATATTTGAAGGAAACAACAACTATGACACTCCCGAGCTGAGGACCGTGGAGCCCCTGCTGTCCCGTTTCATCAGAATTTACCCAGAGAGGGCCACTCCTGCCGGCATGGGCCTGCGACTTGAGCTGCTTGGCTGCGAGATTGAAGGTAAATAGCCACCCTAGTTAGAACTCCTATTAAATCCATAGCATCTTCTGTGTGCTGTCTAGGTTTTGGTGCAGAAATATGCAAAGGCTAGTAGTAATGGCATTTCTACCCGTGGTGCTGGTTTCTCCACCAGCAGTAATGGCGTTTCTGCCGGCGGTGGCAAAGTCGTTACCCAGAGCGAAACCTTTTCTTTTTTTTTTTTCCCATCGCTGACAACGTTTCCAGCTGCCGTAATGCTTTTTGAGCGTTGTAATGAAAAGTTCACGTGTGGTGTTGGTGTCGTTACCCTCGTCAGAATGTGAATTTGCTACCAGCAGTGGCGCACTTACTGGGTCTACCTCAACTTCGTTTGCAGTCTGCGTTCAAGAACCGTTCGCACATCCGATAAGTCTTGATGCACGCACAGGTGAGCCATCTATCATCTCAGCTAATGGCGTGGCTTCAAGTGGGCCTGTGCTCTTCGCCAAAGTCGGGGGCGGGGGGGTGTTATTTAAAGATGTGCGTGAGGACTTCCTTGTGTTAAGCCCACAGCTGTCCAGCTTCTGCTCTTTATCCCTACATGGGACAGTTGTCTTGTCTCTCCGTTACATCAAAGCTGCCCCCCATAGATAACCACTGCTAGGGGAGGGGATCAAACGAAAGCCCACCTGGCCCAGTAGGATTATTGCGGCCTGGCCCCCATCGCACACTTCCCAGCCCCTGTATGTCTTTCTTCTTTCAAAGGGCCTCACACACACACACACACACACACACACACACACACTTCGCTATCTTTTTTTAAAAATTATCCCTGTTTTTTCTCCAGCTCTTTATCTGTCTCTCTCGAAGCTCGTGTAGCACAGCTCAGCGATATAAGAGTGTGTAGCACTAGCCCTAAGTGGATTTACATATTGGATTTCAGAGAGGCCCATTCTGTTGTAAGCCTCGTTGGACTCCCACCGGGAGCTTTAGTCGGATGATAATGCTGGTTTTCAGCGTTAATGCCAAACACACACACTCACACGCGGGTGTATATGCACACACAGAGCAACCGCAATCACCCAGCCAAACGTGTGGTTACAAGCATTTACGTACACAGGTGCTTCTGGTAGTGTGTACAAATACGTGTGTGTGTATGTGTGTGTGTGTGTGTGTGTGTGTGTGTGTGTGTGTGTGTGTGTGTGAGAGACAAGCCATAGCGGGAGAGCTAAATTCTCATTTCTGTGAGAGGCTCCCCTGATGCAGCGCTGACCCCGTCCCTGACCCCCCCCACCCTGAATCTGACAGGGGCTGATCTGCCTCATATTTCATCCAGCAGAGGGAGAGGGCGAGAACATTGGCTCACACACACATACACACACACACACACACTTGCAGTCTTCACACACACACACTGTACACACATTTTTCAGGCGGTTTGCTCCTATCTGTCTTTCTCTCCTCCTCTCTCCACTCCCTTTTCCCTTGCCTCTGCACCGGGGATCCCCGCTCATTACTCAATCAGTGTAAACATACAAATGCACGCCCACCGCAGCACGGCTGTGTGGCAGCGGAGCGTGGTGTGGATCCAGGCCCGCGTCCACATCCAAGTGCAAGCGCGGCCATAATGATAGGGCGCCGTGGCAGCCAGGGGCCCTGCCTATAGCCAATCCCAAGCCCTGTTTCTGCATCTTTGAGTTTCAGCGGCTCAAGCCCTCAGAACCTTGCTTTGGCTTCAGCTCTATTTATACACCCACACCTCCACAGCTTGATAAAAGGAGGGTTGCTAATAGCAAAGGTCTAGATTGGAGCACAGTGTGCGACTGTGGGCGGAACATGCTGAGCCTATATGCACATATGTCTGCGTTTTCCTATTTGCGACTACATCTGCGCCCCATGCAAGCACTACATCTCATTTCTTTTGTACCCTCACAAGTGGTGCTGCACTTACTGTTGGTTTTTATATTTTTGATTAACCTGCTGATTATTTTCTAGATTCATTGACTAACTGTTGGTGTATAAAATGTATGAAAATTGTGAAAATGTCCATCCCAGTTTCAGAAGAAAAGCAGGAAAAAACATTTTCTCCCATTTTTGCAGGGAAAATTACTTATGCAATTAACAATTAACTGATTATCAAAGTAGGTGGCAATTATTTTTCAACTCCAGACACACTATCAGTGTATGTTTGAGAGGTATTCACTTCCAAAACCCAACGTCACTGTCCCTTTAAATTTCAGTGTTGTGAGGTTAGAGCATGATCTGTTGGTGGTCAGCCCAAACAACAGGAGTGTACTGTTAGGCTTATGTCAATGGTCCACATTAGCTCACCTAATCTACACAGCCAGAGAAAAGGTGTGATTTACGGTTTGCTTGTCTCCTCCAGCCCGATATCAGGGCAAATTTTAACTTTATCTTTTTCCGCTCTCTTTCATCTTCTTCACGTTTACAGCTCCTACACTCCCGCCCACCACACAAGTTCCGAGCACCACTCCGTCGGACGACTGCGATGACGACCAGGCGAGCTGCCACAGCGGCACAGGTGATGACTACGATGTGACAGGTGCTAACATCGCCCTCATGAGACTGCAAGCAAACCCCCTCTCTCCCCCACCCCATGCCCTTCCTTCTGCTTTGACTCGCACTCGATCTGCCCCTCTTTTCCAGCTTTGCCACTCTCTGTCACACTTAGATTTTGATACCAAAGCCAAACCGCCATCTAGTCTGCACATTTGCACGCACGCATGCACGCACGCACCTCGCGCTGGCATGTACACAGCTCTAATTACCTGCACCCGTAGCTCCCACCTTCCCCTTTGGTCTGACCCCTTTAACCTCCACCTCAGCAAAAAGGTCTGATCGCCAAATGTGCACATCGACACACACACACACACACACACACCTTGCTTGGCCTCTCTCTATCCTTTCACCTCTCACCTGAGCCTGCGCTGCTGCACTCCCCATTAACCAGCAGTCTCCAATGATGAGCATGTCAGTAATCTGTTCAGAAAGTATTACAGAGGTGCTTCTTGGTAGATAAAGTGAGGATGGGAACAAAAGGGTAAAGGCGAGGCAAGTCTTGATTAGCTAAATGTAGCCAGCATGGATGCATTTTTCTTCGTCCGATGTTGAAAAGACATCTACTCAGGAGCCTGGATGAAAGTTTTTGTTTTGTCCTTTTTTAAATGTCTCTCTATTGGTCACTATTCACATCCGGATTTTTTTACAATGCTGTTTCAGGCACCTTTTCACTGTCAAGTATAGAGGTCACAGAGGACATCTTTCCTGTGGTTCAAATTTAAACTTCATACGATGTTTTCCTTACATTCACTTCAGATGTCGACTTGTTGCACTCTTACCTCACTACATGCAGAACAAGCCACAGTATGGGATCGAACCTTTAGCCTCGACCTCGCTACATTACATGTGTTTCATTACTCTCCCACTGAGCCTCCAGGCCATCCTTCCCATCAGCTTTGTTTCTTTCATTGGAATAATTGAATTGAAAGGTCCTCAGTAATTGAAACTTTGCATTCAAAAGTCTAGACTTTTTTTTGCGAAACCTAAAGATGGAGTGGAACGGATCTTCTCAAGTGAGTGCAAGAAACAAGTCATAAAAACTTTAATTTTGTCCCACAAGAGGCTGCCCTTTACATGTCTATAAACAAGGTTGAAAAGATGTCTGAAATTAGGTCGTAAAAACCTTCATTTTAACCCTTTAAGGGTGAAAACTTTAGACATCATGGGTCAACCCAGTTGCTCAATTGGTAGAGCTTGTGCCCCATTTACAGAAGCTGTGTCCTAGCCGCAGTAACCCTGGGTTCCATTCTAATCTGTGGCCCTTTGCTGCATTTCCTGTCTAAAAGAAGAGGTGTCACAAAAACTTTCATCCAGGCTCCTCGGCGGATGTCATTCTAGCCCCTCGGCGGATGTCTTTCAACAAAAATGATAAATCGAAATCTTTTGCTCTTTGCTCAGTGACTTAACCCTTGCTAGGCTAAGCTAACCGTGCTAATGTGTTATGTTGTGACAGTTGGAAGCATGATACCAGAGACCACTACCACCGAAGTGGACACCATTCCAGGTGAGTCTTTCTTTGGTTTCTTTCCCACAGATTCCTCATCTTAACCAAGCACCAAATGCAGTGCCCGGATGTTGAATTAGCATTATTAATACACATTGCAATTTTAACTGCTCAGGGTTTTTTGTTTAATTCATCGCCGTGTATCGATCAAGATGCCAACCTTGGCTAGTGATTGCCAGCCCGTCTCTCCTCTGATGTGTGTCGGTCATTAAAGCTGATGATGTGGCCCTGAGAGTCTCCCGCTGACTGGGTGAGAGGAGGTTGTCTGATGCGAGGCTAGCTGATGATTAGCGCCGGTGCTCTGTTGCTGCCTTCTCAGCATAATCACTAATCACTGGGCCGACACTGACGCGCACCACACGCACACAACAATGCAAAAAAAAAAATGCAAATGACCACAGGAAATGAGGTGTGCTCAGGGGTCACATGAGCCGACACACACATAGGGCTGTCTCCTATAGCAGGTTGATGAGGCAGCCGCCAGCTGAGAGACTGCGCCCCAGTCTGACCTTAGCTAATGGGCCATAGGCTCCACCAAGCCCCCTTCACTCTGTCAGCTGACTGTGCGCTCTGTCTGCGGTCTGCTGGGGCACCGGCTATGGTAATAGATGAGGGCTGAGGTGCAGGTGTATGTGTGTGTGTGAGAGTCCATAATTATGTGTGTATGAAAATGTCCGTGGGTAAACACTTATCTGTCTGACTTTTCGTTCCTCTAATCAGTTCTTTGTATTTGTGTGTGTCTGTTCAAGTGTGTGTGTGCACCCTAATCTCGCAGGATGTAGATTCCATTGCCATTTGTCTCCTTTTTTTTTTTTTTTTTTTTCCTTCAAATGGCCAAGTGAGTCATGTGGCTGCTCATCTTACCCGGAGCTTGTTGGTAGCCTCAGTCAAAGCCTCCCAAGAATGGGTGGCGGGGGGGGCGGGGGTGAAACAAAGCCTTTTTAATTGGGAATGGGACGTCTCGACAAATAAAGTGGCTTGGCGTCTGAGATGCGGTCCCACATGGGGATTCCATCCTTTGTGTTTAAAGCGTAAATAGAGCCGTTGCCCAAAGAAGCTAGTTAAAAATCTCCTCATTATTAAGGGAAATATTGGCTCATATATTGTCGTTTGGAGAGCGGCCTCGTTGTACCTCTGAAGGCTTCACATGCTGGATTTTAAGGCCGTGGCTAACATCCCAAACATCCCGCTCCCTTGTGTTTCTTTGAAGACTTTTCTTTATCCAATTTGAAAAACACTAAAGCCTCCCACACATTTCCCTGCCTCTACCGAGGCTTCTTCAGCACGGCATGTGTCCGCTGGGGAATGCATTGTTGGAATGGGGCCTCGGTACCGTTACCATAGTTGTCTTTAAATCTCAAGTCTCTGTTCTCATTAAAATCCAGAGCTCTCTGCGGGTTGCTATGAATGTTGCTTTCTCAACTGGACACCATGTCCAGACCCCGTCTTCCGGTTTCCCCCTGTCCCTTTCTTCTCGCCTCAGTGTCCCTCTATATTTCTCTTTCTATACCCTGTTATGTTCATTAAAAGAGATCATTAACTCCAGCCACCATATAAGGTCTACATGAGGTCTGTGCTGTCACTTTGCTCTTTTATCTCATGTTAGAACCATAACTTGCTTTCTATCCCAGTCTGTTTCACCCTCCTGAGTTGGCTGGGTTTATCCCACCCAGCTGTGGGACTCCGAGCTCGCGTTCCGCAGTTCTTTGCTGCCCTCTAGTGCTTGTGTCTGATCAGGATGAGTGGATGAACCCCCAAAGTGTCGCCTGCAGTCATACAATGAAAGGCCCTCAGGTCATTGTATGGGTACAGCCCAGAGCTGTTGGCAATCTTCCCTTTTGAAATAAGGAGGATCATGAAATGTGATCTCCCCTGACACATGATCGTGACCCTCTCTTTAACATTTTTGCAGCTTTTCTGTGGTTTGCCTGCGACTTCGGCTGGGCCAATGACCCATCCTTCTGCAGCTGGACTTCAGACGACACTGGGTCGAGGTGGCAGATCCAGTCCAGCGGCACACCCACGCTCAACACAGGGCCTAACATGGACCACACAGGTGAGGACTGAAAATGTGTGACCTGCTGCGGTACGTGCGGGTCACATTCACTTTAAGCCTTCAGTGTTTGTCCTGTCAGTGATACAAGTTATTTTATCCAACAGGCGGATCAGGGAATTTCATCTACACCTTAGCGACGGGTCCGCAAGAGGTGGCTCGGCTGGTCAGCCCCGTCGTCAGCTCCCCGGATTCAGACCTGTGCGTGTCATTTTGGTACCACATGTTCGGGTCGCACATAGGCACATTGCATATAAAACAGCGCAAACAGACGGTTGACGGACCAGCTGACATCCTGCTGTGGACGGTCAGTGGACACCAGGGCAACCGCTGGAGGGAAGGTCGTGTCCTAGTGCCGCGCACCAACAAACCCTATCAGGTGAGTCAAAACTGACTCATCTTTCACTCGGGATTTCAGGCCTTTACCCCAGTGTGGTATCCAAGAAAAGGTTGCCAGTTAGTCACTCTGTGCTTTTTTTGGGGGGGTTTCAAGGTGGTGATCGAAGGCCTGGTGGATGGAAAGAGCTGGGGAGACATCGCAGTGGATGACATTAGGGTTCTCAATGGACTCAGCATGTCAGATTGCAAAGGTGAGGCTCTTAGTTTTCACAGTTACGATGCTCGCACTCAGTTGTTTATCTGAAATATACCTGCACAGGTTGTTTTTTTTTTTCTTCCGACACTGGATGTAACTATTATTTCTGTTTGAACAGATCCTGACGTACCCACCGAGCCAATGCTGCCAGAGGATCGCCTAAATGACATCCGTAAGTGAAATGACAATGACAATGTCCAAACCCCGAGAAATTTACCAACTCAAGGTCAACGGTGTGCTTCATGTAGTTGCTATTACCACTTCCTGGATCCTGGATTGACTGTCCTTCCAAACTCAACACTCAACGCATTTTGTGTTTTGTTAGAGACCCTTTGTGGCAAATGGTTTTACTACATCGTACATCTCATGATCCTCTTCTGCTTCGGTCTCTCCCCTCTAGTTGAAGAGATCACTGAGTACCCGGACTTCGTGGAGACCAACCAGATCAGTGGGGCAGGCAACATGCTAAAGACGCTCGACCCCATCCTCATCACCATCATCGCCATGTCCGCCCTGGGCGTCTTCCTGGGCGCCATCTGCGGTGTGGTGCTGTACTGCGCCTGCTCACACGGAGCCATGTCGGACAGGAACCTATCAGCCCTGGAGAACTATAACTTTGAACTAGTGGATGGCGTGAAGTTAAAGAAGGACAAACTCAATGTACAGAGCTCATACTCGGAGGCGTGAGATGGGACTGAGTGCATTCGTGTGACTTTAGCACGTGCAGAGCTCAAAGAGCGTGCACAAGACTGGCGTATCCTCTCGTGCTCGTGCGAGTCGGCAGGCTAAAAGGACTGCCACACCCTCAACCTCCTGGATGAGGGACAGGTTCAGGATCCAATGGGAGGTTTGGACTGATCCATGCTTTTCTCAGGAGCTGCAGTAAAAAGAACCTACCAGTAGGGGACACTGTGTACAAATAAGATACAGAAAAAAAAAAATATGTACAGATGTTTTAGATGATATTTTAATTTTCTATTTTGATTTTCATTCATTTTTACAATCGGATGCTGGTGTTGAGACCAATTTATTAATAATGTTTAAAGTATTTATCATTTTCTGGGAAAGAAATGTTCATTTTTTTTTTTAATGTCAGTTCATGAAGGCTGTTTTATTTTCGAGTTTTGAAAAAAAAAAACAAGACGTATCAGAAATCGTAAAATGAACCATATCCGGCAAAACTGTAGATTTGCCCCCATGGTGTGGCATACAGGTGTGCCCATAGCCCGTGACCCTGAAACATGTACCTTTTCCCCTTTGACACTCCAAAGTGAGGGTCCGATTCATGGCAATGTATGGTTCTGACAGTGCCTTTAGTACATTTTGGTTGGCCTCCTCTGTTTATCTGGGTGTTTTTTACTGTACACACCTTAAGTTATGGTAAATGGAGACAGGGGCACATTCTCTTATATATACCTGCAAAAGAGGAAAACAATCTATCATAGCGCTTTGTTCTGTTTTCTGTCTAAAAGAGAAAAAAAATAACCACCACCACACACTGTAAATAAGTTTTAATATATTTTTTGCCCTTTTTAAAGAAAGCGAAATGGAAAAATAGCTGCAGTATCCCTTTTTTCATGGGTTTGTGTGTGTGTAAATACAATCTCCTGACTGTTTTGTGGAAGGTGCAGTGTTATCGTTTTTGATTTTTTTTTTCTTCTTTTTTTTAGATTATTCGCTCAGACGAGTAAGATTTGTGTGACGCTGACGTTACAGCGACTTTCAATGTGCATTCAAGCCACCTGTCATTGAAAAAAAATGCCCACTTCGTGTAAACCCGCCGGGAGGACGAATGAGTCACAAGGTCACACACACAAAAAAAAGAAAGAAAAAAACTAAAAAAAAAAAAAAAACAGCTTACGTGATGAACGCTTGTCGATCTTTCTCAAAAATTTCTCTCATTTCTCCGTCTCGCGCCTCCGCTGTCAGTTCGGCTGGTCACCAGAACGCTCCGACGTAGCTTCAGCGCGCCTCTCTTTGATGGCAGAGCAGGTGGGAAAACGTGGAGTTTCTGCCAGCATACCAAAAAAACCCAAACAATCATCATCGCTTCGCTTTAGCTGAGACCTAGCCTAGCTTGTCACGTACAAACATCACTGTGGATTGTTCACTGAAGCAGCGCTATCTGGACAATGCAGCTTGAATGCACTTTGTTACCGATTCCCCCCCTCGTGATAGGAGCCTATTTACAGGAGGGGGTAAACACACTAACTGAAGAATGGTGCTATCATTACTTTAGCCGGACACATTTATCTCGTGATTTAAAAAAATAAAATAATAAAATAAAAATTTTAAAAAACCCAGTTTGTATCGTTCACATGCTGTATTGTAGCTTAAGGCCTCTCGGAGGGGGGCCGCAAAAAAGTTTTTACGTGTAGCAGCCATAATGTTGTGATGTCAGAGCTGATGTCATTAGGGACGGGACACTGGTACAGCGAGGGGTAAGAGTGGCGACACCTGAATCAGGTCACCTGGCCTCCCCTCCGTGGCTTTACCAAAGGATGGTTGCCCCCTTTATTATTTTTTTTTGTGCTCACTGGGGGTTTCTCACCAACACACACTATAAGACCACAGTTCACCGATGGTCATCACTCGGAAAAAAAGCCGATGACTGGCTTCGCCCTGTCAGAGCCAGCCCCACCCCCACCCCCACCGGAGAGGAAACCACAAGGGGGAAACGATAGGCAGAGGAGAGAACTGTGTGACTGTTTTTCTATCTCTTTTTAAGCTCAAAAGAAGTGCAAATGTCACCTCAATGTGAATCGAATCTCCGTCAAGACTCTTTACAAATGGACTGGATGGGCCAGTCCCACCGCTGGACACCGCAAGGGAAAAGGGGACTCCGCGTTGACATTGACAGTATCAGGACACAAGGGTCCAAGGGGACCAGAAGTCAGTGGGGGGGTTTTTTCCCCACACCACAAAATCAAACAATCAAGAACTTGATCCTGTGACGGGTGACATCTTTTACATCCTTGTGCTTTGTTATGTCGTGCCATGGTGAACACATCCTCTTCAGCTTGCTCGTTTCTTTTTCCAGACCCGACCTCCCGCTCCTCTCATCCTCTGCACATAAGAGGACCGTAGCTCCCAGCGACATCTGCGAAAAACTAGAGAAAAAGGATACTGTAGCGTGGACTCAAAAACAAAACAATGTTGCACTGATAAATATATTTAAGAGGTTTATGTGTTTATAGCGTTCATTTGCAAAAAAGAAAAAAAAAACAGAAGAAAGTCAAAAACACGTGTTCATTTCTTTCATTTTAATTTTTTTTTTTTTACATATATCAATATATAGTTTCAGGTTATGTGATATAATTCTGAAATGTTAAAAGAAAAAAATATTGAAATGTTTTTCATTATTGAAAAAGGCAAAATAGATTTTTCCAACATCAATGTCCCCCCCATCATTTACATGGCATATTAACGCTTCGTTTTGTACCGTCATTCAAATTTTGTGCAGAATCTTTTGTTTTGTTTTTTACAAGAAAAAGAAAATAAGACTTTTATTTTCAATACTGCTTCTGTAATTTGCTGTTGTAGGAAAAAAAAAGAAAACAACAAATAAACAGCAAGGCCTTAAAAAAGAAAAAGGGAATATTTGTGTTGTGATCCAGAATCCGAAAAAAACATTTCTTTTTTGTTTTTTTTTTAGTCCTTTCGATTTTTCCTGTCAGATCTACGTCATAGCCATGCTGTAAAGGGTAAACCAGCAGCCTCACGAGCCTCAGCTCTTTGAAGCAACATCTGTTTTTTTCGCGTCGGAGTAATGTTCAAGCACCACTTCAGCAAGACGGTGATGTAAACAGAAAATGGGTCTGTCTAGTTTTTTTTTTGTTTGTTTTTTTTTTTGTCTCACACAGCCATTGCTTTCCAAAGATACAAATAAAAGGCATCTTCATATGAAGGAAGTCGATCATTTATTTGGTTATTTATCAGCCGTTTCCTACATCAGATTTAGTAGCGGGGGAAAATGCAAGGCCGTGTAATAAATGGTGAATATTTATGGGCAGATCACAGAGCAGATGGAAACAAGCTCGAGGTTGGGTCTCTTAATGTGAGAGCTCTCCACCTATTGGAGTGGTGAAACTCGTGGCGCAGAGCGAAGGGCGGGTACCGACCACTAATGCGAAGCTGATGTGAGCTGCACTCTCAAAGTCGCTCGGCCGGTCTTGTAGTCAGTCTGTCATTAGCTCAAATTAGACTCGAGCCTTCATTTTCACTGATTTGTTTTTCATCTAAGGAAGGCAAAAGCCACATCCGAAAAAGAAAAAAAAAAAAAATGCTGTGCTTTCTGGCAGGACATTGACAGGACATGGGTTTGAATACTGGAGAATGGGATCTGTTTTTTTTTTTTGTTTTTTTTTTTATAGTTTGATTTATATTCCCGGGAGTCAGAAGTGACAATATTACTTTTGCGATGATCTATGTCTCTGAAAAGTCGTCACATCTTAGATAAACGGCGGCAACGCTTAGTCCCCATTAACATAAACAAGCAAATTAGACTTGTAACATCATTTGGCTGCGTATCCTTCACACACAATTAACTGCAGGAGATTAGTAACCTAGCAACCCCACCAGATCGTCGTCATCTCTTCTAGAAACTACTTGAACCAGTCATTAGCAGAGCGATGCTTATCTTGAATTAATTAATCGATGAAGTGAGACAACAAGGCTTCATTAATCATTTGTTTGTGTTTTGCACACTCAGTGGAAATTTGGATCTTTTGGTTTTTTGATCAGCGGCTCCGTTATTGTCAGCAGTGTACTGTATAGTTACCCTTGATAAGGCTTATTGCCTGTTTAGTAATATTAAGATAAATATTAAGTGACTACAGTTTAGTTAATAAGAGGACAAGGGCAAATATAGAAACAATAAGAAACAAAGTGCTATATACAACATACAAAAACAAGTACTTTATACAATAAAATGCTCAAGTAGTTATAAAATAAGAAAAAATACTGAGGTAAATGAGTAAAATGCTGATGTATCGTGGAGTAATGGTAAGTGAGGTGCAGTTTCGCCAGCATCTTGTCCTCGGCCACCTCCTCCAGGGTGACGAGCTTAGAGCCAACAACAGACTCTGTCATCTTAATGACTTTATTCGGTCCGTTTGCTTTGGACAAAATAAGTCCGATTAAGCCACCAAATCTACAGATGCTGTTAAATCCTTGATTAGGGGTCATTACTTTATCACTTTCTGATAATCCATCGGTGATATAAGGTGTTAATGAAATGATTGGTTTCTTTTCTTAAAGCTCAGAGGTCAAACAGGTTGGTCTCCATGAATGTTACGCTGCAAGAGGAACAGTTAAGATGGCGTTAACACAGTCTGGCAAACCAAAAGTTGTCCTTTTCACTGGCTTATGACTGATCGATACAGAAAAGAAAAGCAATTTCTTAACAAGACAATTTAACAATACTTTTTAGTGAACAGTATTTACAACTTATAGCCTGTTTACAGAATGACTTATTCCAAAAAGTGTTTTTTTTAATAGTTGAGCAGATAAAAAGATATGGTGACTTTCTCCCCAATGGAAACCCAATCAGTGCTAGCAGTAACTAAATAGATTTACCAAAGTACTGTGATTGGGTGCAGTTTAGAGGTGTTTATTTTACTTTAATTAGCTCTTTAATTATATTTTTAAAAAATGATCTTAAAGATCATTTGATTATCTTTAAGTGTAGCAGAGTCACACACAAACAAATCTACCTCTCAGTTTTCATAATTATTCCAATCAAATTAACAAATTAATAAATGATGTCTCTGTAGAGACACCTGCAGCGTGTCACCTCCTGCTGAAGGCAAAAACACCTGTACAGGTGATTATCTGTATCTGACTGACCTCTGCCCTTAAGATCAATAGTCAAATACAACTCAGCTTTGTTTATTGTACGTTTCGTTAGTTTTTTGTCAAATCATACTTAACTCGTAATATTGTTACAGGAGTGTGGGGAGGTTGAGAGAGAATGTGTGTAACCATAAACATCTGTTGTTTCCGACATGACTGTACACAGCAGTAGTACACCAGCGAGAGCAGCACACACATAGGGTATCTTCTTTTTACAATCTTAACTTCAGCAAATCTTTGTAAAAGCTAAGATAAAACAATACTTGGATTTTATACATCATTGAAGTCCTGGTTTGCTCATCCTCTGACATCATCAGACCAAACTCCTTAAGGGTTGTCTATCGCTGATCATTAATTAGTTTGATTTAAAATTCTAAAAACAGTCTGGGATAATTGCTGAGGATAAGAATGCGGAATGTATTGATTGATTGATTGATTGACATTTTTTTTTCCAACATATACATTTTTTTCATAAACAAACGAAAAAGCAAAAGAGTAGCGCATCTGAAAATAGGCAATTCTAATGACATGTTCCAAAAGGAAAGAAGTGTCAACTTATCTAATCCATTTTGTAGCTTATATAGTGATTTATTTTGTCTTCTATAAACATGTACTGTTCCCATAATTAATGATATATGTTTTAATGATTTGAGTATGTCTTTACCAGCATCCCAGTAACCCCTCACCATACCTATCTACATATTTACACACAAACACACACATATTCATATATATGTACATTCATACATACCCACTTTGCTTCCTGTAAACATATATAAATAATAATAGTAATAATAATTTTAAAAAACTGAGACATTTAGAAATAAAAAATAGATGAACAAGGAATACAAAAAACATCATAATCCTCTAGTGAATTTTAAAGCCCCTCTGCATTCCTGAATATCATGTTTTCCATAGTTTTTCACAAGAACTGATAGAGAAAAAAAACAGGCAAGTAGCCTCAAACCTACAGAATGGATCTCTTCCTTCCAAATTAATTTTAACTGTATCCTGAAGTATTTTCTCTCTCCCACCACCTATTGAACACAAAAACTCTGAAAATTCGAAGAGTGTACCCATGTCAGCTGATGATTGGAACAGCTTGGACTGATTTTGTGTTTCCAAACCCAGGTCAGAAGGTTCAGACATCTCTTGGCGTGGGGAGGGGTTGTTTTATCTATTTATTTAAATGTTATCTCTTACATAAGTCTAATATGTGGGTACTTTTACCACCACTTTACAAAATCATCAGAGGGCAGTAACGGCCTGACTGCCCTGAAGTACCTGTCGTTTTCCATTTGACCACTGGATGGCTCAGTAGCAGCATAGTATTAGTACGTAGAAATGTCATGAGGATATGCAGCTGCAACATGACAAGAGTAATTCCACAGAACTAACTTAGTGTCATATTTACCACATACAAGAAACATAGGTTGCTGAGTAGAGTTCTCATAAAATAAAGGGAAGTACACTTCAACCATGGTGTTGACTGACAGTGCTTGTGTGGATTCTTTTCTTCCCTATCTTACTGTATGTCATCCATAGAAACGAGTAGCTTTTCTTAGCAACCAGACTATAAACAGTTACCAGAGGATGTTTCACAGTACAGATAATCACTCTTTTTTTTTTTCAAATGAATTGGCTTCTGCCTTACTGTCACACCACCATGACTTGCTGATGCCTGAGCAGAGCTGAGTCAGGGTCATCACTGCCATCAGCAACACCTGTGCATCGCCTACTGTGACAGGTCAAAACGCCTGCAGTGGAAAGATATGAGACTGACAGCTGTTTGCTATAAATGTGATAATGATGACAGCTGTTTGTTAGAAATGTGATAATGGTGACAGGAAGTCCAGAAAAACAAGAAAATGTCAACAAACTATGGTCTCATTCGAGTGGCCCTGTTTCCTTGAAGTGACCAAAACATACCACAAGGTGGCTGTAGAGTTCCTGTTATGGTGCAAACATAAACAGTACATCTCAGGCCACCAGATCAGTTTTAAGTGACACTTCATTATCAGTCATACAGTAAATGACAGGTTGCTTATCTTGTGGACACAAAGACTCAAGTTGGCCTCAACTTTGCATTTACTGTTAGATGCCTTATGATGTATATTGGCAAACACTTGCTGGTTCCAGCTGCCCTGATGGGAGGATTTGCTGCTTTGCTTTGCCATTTATGATGGTCAGTAACAAAGCAAAGCAGCAAGATGTCCCTTTGGGCTCTGAGAAACTGTGATGTGCACTTTTCATGTTTTTTCTTGACATGCTTGCTTATAGAAAGCATTGTCAGATTAATGGATAATAAAGGTAACCTTTAGTCACAGTCACAGCCTACAGTTTGTGTACACAACCTGAGAGGAGAGAGGCTGGTGAAGCCAAAACAGGGACATTTAATCGGATTAAATTATTCTTAAAGTTCACTGCAATCGGGTCACTTGCAGTCTGTCTGAGGCTCTGCTATGCTCTATATGTCTTCTCACAGAGCATGTCAAACATTTGTCTGCCCGTTCAACGCATCATGCCTTTACACAGCCTTTATCTTCATCGCCTCCGCTTCCTGTGACTGACGAGACACAAATTTCCCCACTCTCGGACGTGATTCATGCACTTGCAACTCTTTAATTCTCAAGCATGATTGATATCAGTGAGTGCTTCATCCGGTTCAACCACAAGGAAGTCTGTAATCTCTGGAAGGACACGAGCCTTCCCATGAGGTGTGATATACTACAATTAATGCAAAATGGTTGCACAAGAGCAATTTATTTCAGGTTATACAGCTAGTGCCAGGGCCATGAACTATATAAGAAAGAGAATGGAATGAAGGTAAGGTTTTTTTTTCCACTTGAAAAGGGGTAAAATGTCTCAAGGGCCAGGGAGGGAGAAGTAAACACTCTCCAGAGACTAAACAGGATTCAAGGACCTTCCGGTCGTCATAGTTTGTTTTCTCTCACATTTTTCCACTACGGCCCCTGTGCTGAGACAGGAATAACTTTCCACTAAGTTTAAGGCAAAACAAATAACCGAATGAGTTGGCTGAGTTGATTATTTTCACTGAAACTGATCCAAAGACTGTATATTCAGACGCTCCACAGGTTTGTATGTGGTACTTAATGCTGTGGAGGAGTGATAAAAAGACAACAAACAGACAAAAAAACGCTTATTGTTATTACAAAGTTTAATACATTTAATAATGCTCCTATTAAAAAAGTCATGAGACTGTTTATCATCTTAGATTTTGTATATCATTATATCATGATTTGGCACAAGTGGTCTTTTTACTTGGTTTTAAAGGCAACATTACAGTAAAGTGGCGTACTTGTCTGAATATCATTAGGTTCATATTTTGTGAAAGCACTTGGTTGTCCCTACAATACTGTCTCAGTATCAATATTAAGGTGTTTTGGACAAAAATGTCGCTAGATTTCATTTCGACACCTGCTTTTGAGGGGATTTTTAAAATATCAAGGCACACCTTCCATTGCAGAAGTGTGAATTATAAGTAACTGTAGGACAAGAGACTTTGTAATCTACTATATAATTCATCTCAGAAGTAATAACCTCCACTACCATAGTGAACAAATAAGTGAATTGATAAACTCGTAATGCAGTGTTTACACAGACTGAGCTTTGGACTGATGTGCTGGGAGTGTATTTTGGGGTAATTAATGAGGAAATCAAATCAACACATGTAACACTGAATAGACATGTGGAAGCATCTGCATAAACAGGCTGTGACGTACACTGGCTTTGCAGTAAGTCAGCAACATTAAACAAACACAAAGCAGGAAAAAGAGAAGCACCTGCCTTCAAAATAAAAGGACGTTGACATGTCAACTCCTAAACCTTTTACAGTAGCTATACATGAATTAAATACATGAATACACCGCGTGTGTGTCTGCATGACTCGTCATCGAATCCCACATTTTAGAAATCTATGTGCCTGAAGGAATAACTGCGCTGCTGTTTTCAACAAATGGTATGCTGGTGATGGGACACTGGTGACCAGCTTCATCAGCAACTTCACCAGCAAGACTATGCTGGTAGGTCAGCATGATTAATGGGCCCTTGCTGGTGGACCAGCTTCATCATGTTGGTCCACCAGCTAAACCAGCACTAACCAACATAGACCAGCATGAAAATCATGCTTGGCTATGCTGGTTTTTCCAGCAGGGTATGCAGTACATCGGTAACAAGTACATCGGTAACAAGTTCAAATATACAGCAGTAAGATATATATATATATATATAGATATATATATATATATATATATATATATATATATATATATATATATATATAACAGACCGTATTTAAATTTGCAGTATATAGTCTTCACGTCATTATAAGAACCACTGTATCGATCAACAGGCTCGAGGAGAACTGACTCACTTATAAATAGATAAGCTGTGGTTTAAATCTTTAAATCTAGGGTAGAGTTCGTGTTTTACTTTGAAGGATTTAGCCGGAAGTGCGTCGTATTTATATTCCTCACATTTGGTGCTTGCCGGCGGAGGGGTTCTCTTCTCCTGTTTCATTTGATTGGGACCGAAGAAAAAGAGCTCCTCACAGGAGCCGCCGGGTACATCGTTTTCCTTTACCAGCTTTCTAACAGTTCCTGCATTTGATGGTGATTAAAAGCGGTATACATTTTCTCTGTGGAGGGAAGTCGAAGGGAATGAGAAGCAGGGGAAATCTGCCGTGACTTTTTTTTTTTTTTTCTTTTCCCGGAGGCTCCTGGTGCCAACAGGGCAGAGAGTTGCTGCCGTGGTCGGTCTTGTGCGGCTAGCGGATCATCACTGGGAGCTGGGAGAGAGAAGCTAGCTGTATCCTCTGCATGTTGCCTCCGAAGTAACACCACAGCGCCAAGGTAAGGCAGCTAATACATTTAGCCATACTATATTTCTTTTATTTATTGATTTATTATTTTATTTGATCTTATCCAAAGCTAAAAACGACATTCACTTAATTATTGTTGAGATATTTTCGTAAACCTGTATGTTCATTTTGCTGTGCCAAATGCGAAGTTTATAGGGATGTTATGTTACCAGTTAGCATTCAAGTAAGAAAAAAAAAAAGCCGAATTTAGCCCAAATATTATTTTGTGCTTTTTCAAATGACTTTTGTAGGTGGTGGAATGTAGTTGTTTTAAAATGAGTTGAACATGATGGTCAGTGGTGTGTGTGTGTGTGTGTGTGTGTGTGTGTGTGTGTGTGTGTGTGTGTGTGTTATTGAGGCATCATGTACACTCTTTCTATTGCACCATACATTATGCACTGCAGGACTCTGAACTACAATAGTCTGTATCCACCTCTCCATCTTCTCTGGGTCACATGCAACAGGCTGTCATTGCACCTCTCCTGGGTTTGATGGTCATATGAAAGGGCCTCAGCAAGTGATCTCACATGATGTTAAAATTACTCAAGGGTCACCTCACATGAGATGCTGACAGCCCTGGGGGTTAGAGGGACGGCAGAAGTTCAAAAAGTGGTGAAAGCATGAGTTCAGTGAGGTTGTAACCGGACGGAAAGCAGTAAATCTCGAAGCCCTCTGTAGCAAAAAGAGGTATTAAGATGTTGAGTAAAGTTCCAAGATGACGACTGGATGCACGGCCAAGACATCAGAGTGCGTTTCTGACAGAATATTCTGCTTGTTGTTGCCCGCGCGGCATTGCATGATTGACCAGCCGCATAGCGTCCATTGATTGGATCAAGCAGAGCTGGCCGATTTCATCTGAAGGAGAGAGCGGGAGGATGAAGGCCTTGTAAATACAGCTGACTGTGCTGGCTGCATGGTGTAGTTTAATCAGGGAAATGGAAGCAGGAAGGAGAGGGAGGCAAAGGATGGAGGATGAGAGGGGGTGTGGGAAGGAGATATGGACACGGGGGAGTGGGGGAAGGACAGTAAGGACAGAGGCGGAGGATGGCTAATTGAGGAGGGAGGGCAAATGTAGGACAGAGGGGGGGAGTTGAAAGAAGGTAGTCGAGCCGGTAGCTGCCAGCTGAATGGATGTGACCTCAGCCTCCCTGGAACAGCTGCAGGGGCCGGGCTCCCACCTGATTTACGAGGCCACTTAGTGCACACAGAGGGCCACACCCAGGCCTTTCTTCTGGACATGTGATGTTCCTTCCCCACGTGTTTGTTTCTCTCTATGTGAGTGGCGTACACATTATGTGCATGCTTGTCCCCTTTGATGAATATGCACTTTGTGATTTTCTGTGTGTGTGTGTGTATAATTCCTGTGGGACAGAAGTGATGAATGTGTAAGATTGCCCTCCGCGACACATGCTTAGTGCCGGAGGGGGAAATCTCAGGCTCAGAGGTGTAAAGCAAGACAAATAATCGCCTGTTGCGCCCATTTACCCCCAGCACACACTAACACACACACACACACACACACACACACACACACACACACACACACACACCTCACACACTAAACCTGTAACCCTCATGGACATGATGTGTTCCCTAGCCCCTTACTGTAACCTTAGCTGAGTGCCGAACTCTTACCGGAACCCTTACCTAAACATTACTCTAACTTAACTCTTATCTTTCAACCAGTGTTTTAAAGTTTTGAGGATGGCCAGAATGTCCTCACTTTGTAAGTTAAAAACATCTGGTGCGCACTATGTAACAACTTCAAACACACACACACACACACACACACACACACACACACACACACACACACACACACACACACACACACAAGTTTGAAAGCTGGTCTCCAACTGATGATCCCTGAAGAGCAGTTATCTGTGATTTGTCGGGTAACAAATCACATGACTGGTCAACAAGCACGAACTTCTGCAGACTTTCCTGCATACTAAAGGTTTCTCAACCCATATGGTAATTTTTAGGTTTAGTTAGCTTAAAACAGCACATTTGAGACTCTCAACTTTTGTCCGGGCAAACACACTACTGAGCTTTGCTGCTTTTGTTCTGTTCCATTCTTCTGAAAGTCATTTTTGGCACAGATTTATCTATTTTTGCATCTAGATTGCGGGGTGGGCCGCACTCTTGGTTTTGGTTTGTGACCTCTGGAGCTGCTCTTAGCTAAAATATTTGCCCTTGGTCTTCTATACCCACACTTCCTCTCCACAATGGGCTCAAATACACTTCTAGGGCTTTTTTTGTTGGGGGGGGCCCGCTTGCCTCTAAAAACAGCCTCTGCAACACCGGTAAGGAATGGCGTGGTTTAAACTGACCTCTGCTATCTGAAAATGAGACTAAACACGTTATGTTGGCAGTAAATAGTAACAGGCCTTTGCTGGGTTGAGAATACAGTCGTACTGTGTTTGTTATTGTGACAGTGTGAAGACTTTACTACAAGGCAGGGCCTGTGAGTTGGAAAAGAAACGTTTATGTGCCTTTCATTAACAGAAAGGATTGGTTCAAGGATGTAAAAGAGCTTGTGTTTAGAAATGTGGCTTTATTCACTAACATGAAATCTGGCTTGCCTTTCACTGACACTTACAATCACATAGCTGTAATCAAGGAAATTGTCATTATACTGGAATAGAAAACTGGGGTTATCATTGCTTTTTTGGTATCAGGAAGAAACATTTGATTCGGTTTTCATTTATTTCAAGACATGTTTTGCCTTTTATTAGATAGTGTATATACATATATGTGTGTGTGTTTGTGTGTGTGTGTGTGTGTGAGTGTGTGCTTGAACGCAAAGAACTAATACAATGAGAACACTGTTCTCTGTCATTGTGAATGAGGTATTTCAGATGCGGATGTTTAAGGAGTCACCAGCAGTCTGCCAGTTCAGAGACAGAAACACATTATAGTACTGTGGTTTCATAGATGGGCTCCTCTTTAAAGGCACTCTTTGGAAATTCCTGCAGTTTCCGATGTGCATATCTGATAGGGCTTGATAATAGGAGTTGGTTTTTCTGACCGAACCAGCGCACAATTGGATTAAGTTGATGGTTGAGCATAAAACAATGACGCTGACTACCTAAAAGTGAAGACGCTCCATAGATAAACCAACAATACACACTTCTTTAGCTTAATAGACAGATCTAGCAGTTCTCATCATAATTACAAAGACGACTGCTCACCCACATACAAGAGAAGTATTTCCAGTAAGTTTCTTCCCTTCTCGACTAGTCGCCCGTTGCTTTCAAATATAAATGAATTGATATGAAGCACTGTTTGATGAGGTCTAGAGAGAGAAGTATCTTACATAGAGGCATTTGTATTCAGCACCAGCTGTCCATTAAGGGTCATCAAGCTTGAAAGTTGTTCAAAGGTTCACTAACACACAAGCCTTTAAGTCAGTGTCTATTGTTCTGATTAAGCATTACATGAGATCTCAAACACAGTTTGAGAATTTGATGTTCAGTCAGTGGCCCCAAAGAACTACTTGAGAATTGAACATGACAGATCTTCCTCTAGTGTTCCCAGAAGGACAGCCATGTAACTGTGGAGAGCTTACTGTTGTAGCTCTGCAGTTTTCAGTCTCCCGTGGCAGAGGAAATGGAGGCCCTCCAGTTCAAGTGTCAAGTCTGGGGCCTAATGAAAGACATCTGAATGCCATTAATGTGCCAGTTTTCAAGCATTAGGGCCTCAGTTGAAAGATGGTGGAGGTGTCCAAAGCTGGATTACTGCTGGCTTAAAATTGGATTAAAATCAAACTTTGACATATCTGTCTGTGTAGGGAAAAACAGAACAGCCCGGGACTTAATGCAGTAGTTTCCACATTGTCTTTGTCACGTGTTAGCTTCTGTTGGACAGCTTGTATACTGCAGTTTTCTCTCTGTGCTGCTGTTCTCACATGAAACTGTTTGTACCTGAGGCTCACATTTATGGTTTTACGTCTGCAGACATTCATTTCCCTGGGCAATTAATCTCAAATCTCAAAAATGGGCTCAAAATGGGCTCGTGATCAAGTTTATTTCATTTTGGGTGTTCAGCATATTACATTTTTAATCTATATGGATAGATCTAACCGCCTGTCGTTTGGCAAAAATAGACAGGACGGCAGCCAGGGGCAGAGCCATCTAACCTCCGGTTTTAGTACCCCGCTGAGTTAATTGGGGATAAAATGATTTGATATGGAGGCTCTTCTAGACTTTCCAAATTTCATTGGACCAAATGGCTGAAATTCTGAGGGCTCTGCAACAATTATCAACCCCATTACAGATGCTTCTCGGCTTCTTTCACAATGTTAGCTTATGGGACATATAATTACACAGATTGGCCACTACCAAAACTGTCTTCAAGGCCTGGCGTGCTTCCTGTGGGCTTGATCGCGATGAAGACGAGTAGATAGAAGAAATAGAAGATCAGTAGGTGGCAGCCAACGCAGATATTGTGGCGAACTGACACAAATATATTACTGTGTCAGAAACACTGCACGATCAATATCACTTTATTTTATGAAATATCTTTATTTTGTAGTTGTACCTAAATACGTCAGGACTGTTGCGATCAATGTTTTTGTCTAGATAGTATAAACATTTGAGATGTTTGCTGCCCTGCCAAAGGTACTTGTGATAGTATTTATGGGTTTTAGTTTTTTGTTTGTCTTGATAGATTTTACTTTTTATAATTAATTCTGTACAGATTTGTTGTGTATGGATGCATGTTTATTGAGCTCACTGCATCCTTGAGGATTTGAATGCATCAGAGATGGAGGATGTGTAACTAGCAACATGTCAGTGCATCAAGGAATGTTCTACAGCCCAGCTTATACTTGAGTTTTGGGTGTGAACAAATTCTGCAGTAAATATATATTGATATTAAAATTTTGATAAACTTCACTGGGAATTAAAAATCCATGGTATCTTTTTCTGCATTATGTTGTGGCACATTCCATACCAGTTACCTGATACCTTGTGCCTCCCAGTTCATGTCATGGATTTGCTAAAGAACAAAAAAAATCATGTAAAAATCTGTATTAAATTCATGCAACCTCCTAAAGCTGTACTCTAAATACTTTTACAGTTATGAATTTCTTGAAAAGTTTGTCCTTCAGAGTTACATTCGATCATTTTTATGATTCCATATGTGTATTTAAGGCTCAGCAATCACCTTATTTTCCACTGAATTGGTTTGGAATTATTCCTGAGGATCCAAGAAACCATACATTTTATTACCAGACTGAAGAATCTGTCAGTTTCTAGTTTTCACTTTCTTGCAACTTAATTTTGGTTTGTCCCAGGGAATAATATCTTGAAAACCGTTTATCAGTTTGCAGTGCAGTCCCTTGGATGTGCAGAAAGCATTGTCTGAAGCAGTTTCTGGGCTTGTTTCTCTTTTTCCAAAGATTACATCAATGACCTGGTTAAGGGTTGAGAATCAGACACAGCTAATTCACATTCACAATGCCGTTTGGCTGCTCACAGCGTTTTCAACAGTCAAGAGTTCAACAGGCAGTCTGGTCCTCTCTCACTCTCTCTATTCTCTCTTCACTTCCTGCTTCAGCTGAATGCAAAATATGTCATCTGTATGGCTTCAAGAGGGAGCTGTGTCTGGTTTTCATGCACCATGATTCAGGCTTCCTGTGTGATCGGGTTGAGCTTCCTGTGTTCCAGCAAAGGAGGAGCTGACTCAGCAAACACAGGAGTTTGTGGAGGCTTACTGTACGTCAGATCCCAGCTCCACAGTCTGAGCCCTGAGCTCACACTGTCACAGCCAGGCAACCCCACAAGATCCCTAAAACATGCTGCCCTTCTCTAGATCTGCTTACAGAGGCTCAACGTAAATGGTTAAACAGATGGATCCCTAAAAATGTCAGATTTTACAGATGCTACGCTGCTTGTCTACTCTCAAGTTCCTGTCCTTTACTTCAGAGTTTCAACAGTATAACAGCAGTGGAGCTGTCTAATTATGTGGAACAAATGTTCCTGTCCGAGAATGACGTGTTGCACTGACATTTAACCATCTATATTGACACAATGTTAGTTGTAGTTGTTTT
Source organism: Acanthopagrus latus (assembly GCF_904848185.1). Taxonomy (NCBI): domain Eukaryota; kingdom Metazoa; phylum Chordata; class Actinopteri; order Spariformes; family Sparidae; genus Acanthopagrus; species Acanthopagrus latus. The sequence goes on along the minus strand of NC_051057.1, from coordinate 6,372,225 downwards.
TCTGTACCTCTACAGGGTTGAGGCAGATTTGTTGTCGCCTCAATTTAGTCCACCTTTTAGAGTGATTGCAGAGGCCAGAGGGGGGAGGATGAGTCAGAAATAACCTGTTAGCACTGCACAGCTATTTTCAACACAGGGATGGAGCCATGAATAGTGCTATGGACGTGGCCCTACTCCAAAGGTTGTGGCTCTTTGCCGCAATTGTTTCGATTCATGCGCTGTGGGAGGACATTTTTGTCATGAGATGTGAAGCCTGTTCAATATAAATGCATTTAAAGTGCTAAAAAGAAATCAGACCTACTTTAGTGGTATTGACTTTCTTGCTTGAAAAGTTAGAAAGTCCTTCCAAGGCAGTATACCCCCAGAAGTGTTATCTTTAGCCTCCTGCATACACAAGGGGAATGTTGGAAGGCTTCAAGCCAACATATGTGGCTAACTGTTTTGTGTGAAAAGCAGAGCAGGATTTTCAAGCGGTGGGCTGTAGCTACTACTCATAGTATTCTCTTCAGCTACTGTGAGTATATGGGTTACATGTGTTATATTGAGTAACTTTTGAAAAAAACTAAATTATTGCTGAATTCAGAACACTCCACGGAATTGCTGATTGCACATTTATGAAGGGTTTGAAGTTATGAAGTTGGTTACTGTTATACAGCTTTTGAGCATTCTTTCATGTTATTATTAAGCTGATGTATAACCACATATTACTGTAATTACTCAATATAAAGGGTGACAAAAAATGGCAGCCATAGTTCTGACCAAGGCTAATACATGGTTGCCACTTGCCAGCCTGACAACCAGTGCAGTCTTCCTTGTGGTGGAAATGTTGTAGAACATGCTTAATCAAAATCATCATCTGATTCACTGAACCTCTTCTGAAAATGTAAAATCAGAAAAAGAAGCCGATTTCATTAACATGTATCTGCATGTTTTTCTTTGAGGCTGAAAATAAAAAATGGCAGTTTGAATTAAACTTCTATTGAGGAATTTGAAAACAGGAATACTCATCATAATAACGCTTGTAATGTGGAAACTGTAACATTTTTGTAGATGTTTGAGCCTTCATTCCTATCTTCTGTAGTCTTTTCCTCTTTTTTTCTGTAGAAAGACTGATCCCATTGGATCATCTTACCATATCAATATCCCAGTACCAAGGAAGGACCAAAAGATTAAAGACCGTAAAATCTGCCTCGTTAGTATTATTTATCACACAGAGGCTCTCCTGGCAAAAAGAAGACAGTGAGTGGGAACACTTTAAGGATCAGACCTTCTGTCATTGTCTCAGAGTGCAGCCTGATTCATTGCTTTTGTCTGCATGAGAGGGTCCCCCGGATGGTGGTGGGAGGTGGTGGTGGCGGTGGGGGTGGACAGAGACAGAGACACAGACGGTCACTGTTTGGTATTCTCCTTCAGTTCTGTCCATTGGCGTGTACGTCTCACAGCTCAGACATTTTCCCCACTCTGCACTGTTTGAAGGGTATGTGGAGTCAAGGGGGGCCACTGGCTTGGCTTGGCTCGGCTCATAGTGGAGGGAGTGAACTGACCGCTTGTGTGGGTGGTATGATGGAAGAGGGAGAGCTGAGAGGGAGAGAGAAAGGAAGCAAGGAATGAAAGAGGGAGGATGGTAGTTTAGGAAGCCAGAGATATGATACTGGCAAAAGGGGAGTGACTGGATGCATCTTGGAATGTTTTAATCACTGTAACTAAACTCAAGATTCCAAAAGTCTATAAAGATCCTTAAGCCATGCAGACCCGATTATTTTACTTACTATCTTTAGCAAATTAACTCATAAATCTTCTGTTGACCTTAGAAAAACTTGAACAACCAGACCAATACTGTACAAACTGAGGAGGGAGGATTAGAAGAGACTAAAGTGCAAACTCTGCAGAGGCGAGAAAAGTCTGTAACTTCCTTTCCTCTGGACTTGAGGCAACCTCTTTCCCCTCTGAGTCGTGCACCTCCCTTTCCTGTTTTTCCTTCTTTTCCATTCCTTCCTTTCATGACCAGAGGAGAACAGCCATTCTAAGTGAGAGCAGCCCAGGCCTTCTCCAACAAAGAGCGCTGTGACTCTGAGCTGCCATCAGTACTTTACTGCTGCAGTATACTCCACTGTGTCTGGCTGTTTTTCTCACTGACTCTGCTGGTCATTATTCATGGCAGTGCTTGCTAAAGTAAGTACTTCGAAGCACTTGCAAATGCAGCTCAGTTTAAGTAAAGTAATTCCGCTCATTCACAGCTAAGGTTTGTGTAGCTCAATTAAGCAAAGCTGTATACACTACAGGTTTTCACACATGGGTTCAGGAACCGTAAGGAGTGTCCTGAAGTGGACACCTGGGGAGTTGAAGCACAATAAGGTTTCCTATTAGGGCTGCAACTAAGGATTATTTTTCGATTATTCAGCCTATTATTTTCAAAATATATAAAGATACATTTTTCAGCCTATAAAATGTAAAATCTCTGAAAAGTGCTCATGACAGTTTCCCAGAACACAAAGGGACAGCAGTGCCACAATCCCAAAGACACCATATTTCGTAAATGACAAACAAACAGCAGCATATAAACATATGAATATAAGCTGGAGCTAGCAAATTGTTTACAGCTTTACTTGAAAAGTTACTGAAATGAATAGACAGTTTCATTCTGCCTCGGATCCGTCATTGGAGGTATGAACAGAGGCAGGATTACATCTGTGTGTAAGGGACAGCTGGCAGCACGGCACGGGAGACTGGTGGTCTTCATAGTTGACAACTAAACAGGCTACGGCATAGGGCCTGAACCTACGTATAGGCTATGACGTAGGTGTTACTTCAAGCCAGAAGCATAATTCAAGCTTAGAAAATTCCCATATCGATATATTGGCCAGTACACACATTGTGTTGATCCTTCAAAGGTGGTTATCAAACACTTATGACAAAGATATGTAATGGACTTAGTATATTTTACAGCTGAACAATAAACTTTATTTTACAAAATGATGTAAACAATAAACTTCACTGGGAATGCAATAATAATAGATTGCCCAAGAGACCTGCCACCTGCAGAAGTTCTCGGACGACTCTGCAATTGTTGGCTGTATCAGTGAGGAGAAGGAGGAGGAGTACAAGGGGCGTTGTGGACTCCTTCGTCGATTGGTGTGAGAACAACCATCTGCATCTTAACACCACTAAGACAAAGGAGCTGGTGGTGGACTTCCGCAGGAGGAAAGCCGCACACACACCAGTTTCCATCAAAGGTGTGACTGTTGAGGTGGTTCAGGATTACAAATACCTTGGAGTCCACCTGGATAACAAACTGGACTGGGCCAAGAACACAGAGGCTGTGTACAAGAAGGGCCAGAGCCGACTCTATTTCCTGAGGAGACTCAGGTCCTTCAATGTCTGCAACATCATGCTGAGGATGTTCTACCAGTCGGTGGTAGCCAGTGCCATCTTTTTTGGGGTTGTGTGCTAGGGCAGCAGGCTGAGGGCAGCAGACGCCAACAAGATCAGTAGGATCATCAGGAAGGCTGGCTCCGTCCTGGGGGTCCAACTGGACTCTTTGGTGGTGGTGTCTGAGAGGAGGATGCTGTGCAAACTGCATAGTATCCTGGACAACAACATTCACCCTCTCCACCAGGTGCTAAACTCACACAGCAGCACCTTCGGCAGCAGACTCATCCCACCCCGATGTAACATGGAGCGCCTGAGGAAGTCTTTTCTCCCTCAGGCCATCAGACTGTTTAATGCATCCACCTCTGGTTGCGGGAGGGACAGTGGAGACACTGTCACCTGAGCCAAATCAAATCAATATCATTCCCCATCACTTCCATCACTTATTGAGTGTGCTCTGGACCTTGTAAATCTCCTGCACTGGACTTGGTAAATTGCTGCTATTTCATGCTGCTGCTAAATTTACTATTTTTTCACTTTATACCACTTGTCACTTTATTCAATCTTATTGTGTACTTCCTTTTCAGTTTTATGCTGCTCACGGTTGGATTGCATTCTGTGTACTTAGTAACTAGTTTATTTATTACTTTACCATTATTTATTACTTTTGTATTCCTTTCTCACTTTGTTTTACTACTGTTGCAAGACAATTTCCCTCGGGATAAATAAAGTCTTCTTGAATCTTGAATCTTGAATGTTGTTCTGCATTGTATTCTCTTAAAAAACAAGCTGTCATAATGGTGCATATTGGACTACATATGCACTGATACCAATATATATTTGTGATAGGACATCTTTGGCCAACCAGTAGATAGGTTGGGTTCTAGAATTTCTAGCAAAAAAGTCAGAGAAAGGGAATGTGGGAGGGTGTTACAAATACAGCATCACTTCATCATGGGTCTCACAGCTAACATTTCCCATTAGTGCAGTAACAGTGCAGTGCAGGTTACTATCCTGGTCAGCCCCTCAGGAATGCCTGAGAAGCTTGGCCCGTTTTAGTCACGCACCACAGTGTCTGCGATGCATCACCTTCTCCTGCCAACTGATAGCGCTTTGGAAAGCACATAAAACACCGGGACACCATTAGTCACTGCTCAGGTGTTTGTGACAAGTGGACAGGTGTTGAGGAGTAAAATGTGCATGTATACTTGCTTGTGTCAGACTAGGAGAGGCAGAAAGAGCATTGGAGCTACATAAATGACTTTAGTGTAAGAGAATAAGTAGTGCCGCTCTGTCATGCTGTTGTCAGGAAACTGGAATTTATATGTTTTAAGCTTTCCCCATGGACAAATGAATGAAAGCAATGTAGTTGCTATGCAAACATCTTAATAGTCCTCATCCCTCCCCTCCAGCCATCAACAGTTTTGATTCATATCTCTGTCGCTGCCGAAGTATTTAAGCTGTTTATGAAGTGTACGTTTCAACTAAACTGAATGTATCATTTATAGTGATGTAACAATGAAACAAACAAGATACAGTTTCTTGGCATTGTCTTGCTAATTCAAAAAGGTATGTGAATACATTTCTGAAGTTTCTCTCAAAATCACAGAGTTCAACGATATTGTGGTTCTAAGGGGAATGTAAGGGAATCACCAAGGTCAGAAGGATGAAGGGAACTATGACTGTTCGGCATAACTTCATAACAATCAGTGCACTAATTGAGATATATTCGGCCTGAATCAAAGTGGCAGACTGTCTTGAGGATCACTAATCATCAATTTCAACCATTTCACCACATTTCACTGTCTTCATAATTACTGTCAAAGGTTTTTTTTAAAACCATTTTTGTCAAACTATGGAATACTTGGCTAACGAATGAACATTGTTGTTGTTAAGTGTTTCTGAACTTTATACATACTAACGTTTTGTCATAGTGCCAAACCAAACCAAACCCAACCAAAACCACTGTGAGATGCTGACAAGTTGTATTTCTGTCTTCTGAACATTGAGCTTCAGGAGGCCACTTGAAGGCAGCATAATATCCTGCATAATATCCTTTCTCGGACTGCTCCTGGTATTCTGCTATATTTTACTGTAGTTTTTACTAAACATTCCTCTACACAGCTGCTAAGCATCACAAGGCTGAAGACAACATGGTTATTTTTCTAACTTGACACCTTGCTGGCGTTTTATAGAAGTAGTTTTCATTTGATTGATTCCATGGAACTGAAGCAGAGACCACAGTAAAAGTGAAAAGAAAATATCTCTGTGGTTATTATTGGAATGTGAGATTTTTGTCTTTGTTTAAGCTTGGTTTTCACTGAAATCAGTTGTTTGATGTACATGCACATCATGCGTCATAAACTCTCACAATAGCCAAACCCTTTTCACATAGGTCTTTTAATAGGTCATCACTTAAATATTTTGTGATACACTTATTCTCTTGAAAGACTGTTAGCTTCAGGGATGTTGTAATAATGGCAGTGCCAGGTTAAATGTGGGTTAGGGTTATCTCACATGGAAACACGCACACGAACACACATACGTCCCGTCTACAGAGGTGGAGATTTAAGCCAGCTGATCTAATCTGGGGGGCTGTAGACAGGCTGTCTACCCCTCTGTGTCTATATAAACGGACGAGCACACAAACACACACGCACACACAGACACACGCACACACAAGCAGTCAGGAATGCATCACTCAACACTGCGCTCGCTGAGCGTCAGAGCTTCCTTTTCCACAGTGTAAGGGAATGCAGTCTTTTAATGTACCCTCTATGAATAGCGGGCAGCAGTCACTGGTCTATAAAGCTAAAAAGAAAGTTTTGTCACTTTATCACTGTCAATCTCGCTCTAATTTTAATCTCATGCTTCAGTATCCAGTATGTGGTAGACATTAGCTACTGTGGAGATTCCCATAGAAATGACTCCCATGAGTTTGTGATTTATGGACCAGCCAGATATTTGCAGTACATTCCACATGTTAATTCGATTCGGCACATGCTGATCCCTTTGCTGGCCACTGCACCTTAATACAACATAGGGCCAGTGATTCTCTGTCTCTCTGTAGGAGCTGTTCCAGCTGTTTCTAGTTAGAACTGCCAATGAAAGGTGATGAGAATCCTGAATGTGTCAGTGCTACTATATGCAGCTAGCAGCAGAAGAAGAGGAGGAGGAGGGAGCAAAGGAAAGACAGGAGTGGAATAGTTGATAGGGCTGTGTTTCATTTCGGTAGATCTATATTATTTTTAAGGATACTTCCAATCAGGAGTTTTGAGGCCGATCACTGATCAATGTCAGCAGTATCGCCAATGACGCATCAAAAGGATGTTTCTTTACTTAAGTGCCATCTATAGATAGCTATTAGTGATGGTAAAATCACCATTAAAATGTTGAGGAATTCATTTTGAATCAATTCACAACAACAGGTTTAAAACATCTATAAACTGTATACAGAATTAGTTAATAGAAGACAGTCTCAGTCTTTGTACTGAGGTCTTTGTGCCCCAAAGCTCCACTACTACTCCACCACCTGGTCACTGCTTGTACCAGGTTACTTCAGACTGATAAAATGTACACAAGTACAAAGCGTCTGTGTCTCCAAACTCAAAGTAGGCCTGCATTTAACTTCAATACAGCTGAAGTGCTTCACTACGTTTATTTTCTCTTTGCTTGTATATAAATATATTTGAAGCTGGACCGTCTGAGATTAAAACAAACGCAGACAAATAGATTTCCAGTCAGTGTGGGGCGATTTCCACCATATTTTCATAAAGAAATAAAGTTAATTCACTTGGTCTTGATATCCTTTGATGAGAGTAGATGATGTTTGTGTTGATCCTTGCATTCAACAGCAGAGCAGCTCCTTGCTTAGCTCTTAACATTAGCACTGTACTAACCTTGTCTTGTTCAGAAATATCCTGGTCTGTGCAGCTTGTTGACATGCTGTGGACACATATTTTGTAAGAGAACCATGAGTGTACTAAATGTATTTTACTTTAATGGGATTATCTAATTATGTAATGAAAAAGACTCTTGCTAAATGCTTTTCATGGTTAAAGTTGAATTAATGGACATTCTTCTACCCAAAACATGCCATAACGCCTAGGATGGCTTTTTTAAATGATCATTTCTGCTTAAATAAGTTCAATATTAAAGGGTACAAATGTGAAGTGATATTACTAAAATGGGAATATGGTAAATGTTATACTTGTAAAACATCAGCATGGTAGCCTTGCCATTGTCAGCAAGTTGACAAGCTATTGCGCACAGCACCATTATCCTTAAATTTATTCTATCAGACCACTAGCATCACTGCTCACAAATCAGCCATTAAGTGAACAGAGAGGCTCTTCAGGCCCTTAGCCTTTGTAAGTCATGTGCTTTGCAATTGAGGACAAAATACATCAATATGTCTGACCTAAGAGCCTGCACATAGACAAGAGATCAATATGTATGAAAAGAGAGGGCTTGACTAAATGGAGCTGATGTTATTTACAGTAAAAAAGGCTTGTGAGGGAAAAGGAGACTGCAGTCTAAGCCAGGGACTGATCTGTGATCGTGTGTATGTCCATATGACTGTGTATACATGTTTCTGTGTGAAAGCGGTCTCAGTAAGCTGCCTGTTACCCTTTGACCGACTAAGAATAGCCAAGTCCCTGTCACTGGATAATTTATTATCTCCAATTACAACAAAACAGATTAAATCCTCAGTCATCTTTCACTCCTCTGGACCAGGAAATTATGAGCTCAAGCATTCAGGCTATCAAGCACAACAGCTATTACTGTTAACAAAGAGATATTCACAGATGGCTTATTGCCTCTCAGGGCAACAGTAGCTCTTTGACGAGACCACGTCACAAATAAATGATGTTTTCTCTTGTGTGTTTTCAGATGGACCTGAAGCTGCTCCTGATATCTACATTGTTAGGAGTCGTTTGTTACAGTAATGCTCAGAAAGGTAAGATTTCAGTCACATCTCACTTTTAAACAAGATTGTCAGATGATATGATTTTGTTGATGTCAGCTTGCATAGTAGTCATCATTATGAAGCGTACATTACGCTTCATAACGATGACTACATCCCCAGAGAGAGAGGCCGGCATCTTACTGATGTCACTGACCAGAGATCCACCTTAGCATCAGGGAGCATAGTGGATAATGGAAAAGACTGGAAAGAGTATTATGTCTCTGTCTCCAATTACCATCGAGCCGCACAGTGTTCCAGATGAACTGATGTGTAAACACGGGGGGCTTAACTGGCTGCTTACTTTGCAGGGGCTGAGCTGCACCCCTGCTCTCTCTGACTCTGCCTCCTCTTCTCCTCTCTCTTTGTTTCCCATCCAGAGGGGAATGAGTGCATCAATGCCAACGCCAAATACTGCGGGGAGTGCATCCAGGCCGGAGCCAAATGTGGCTGGTGTAAAGACCCAGTATGTGAATCCAAGCTGTCAGCTATAATCGCTGCAGAGAAATGCAGTTTGATGCCATTACGATGCCATTAGTCATATAGTGATAGTGCATGTAGTTTGAGATCGTTCCCAATTTAAGACTGCAGCTAATGGTTGTTTTTGATAGTAATCATAGTAGTAATTCATTGTTTAGCCTATGAAATATGTTCTTATAAATCCTTTGATTTAGACTTTTATAGCTGTAGAGGGAGCACATCTTCTTTCATGGAATAGCCCAGAATTGATGAACCATGCGCTGTTGCCAGAGAGGGCCTTTCACATTTTCATGTTTTTAAAGGCCACTAAAGAGTAGGAGGTGGGATGTATTTCAATGGTTGTAATCTGGACCCTCTCCCATAGATACCACCAAATCCCACACACCACACCTTTAAATGCGTAATGCTGCAATTTGCACTATACTTTCATTAAGTTGCGGTCCTTTAAGAAACACTTTTTAAAAAACAGTGGTCAAAATCAAAACAGCAGAAGACAAGATCACCTAACTTTTTGTTTCTAGAATAGTTAAAAGTTGCACTTAAATAATGCAACACAGTAGTGTCTTTTATTAGATGTTAGTCACTCAGGTCTTGTCCACAATGCCTCCAGTTTGTAACACAGACTTTGTGTTTTGAATTTTTACTCTCTAAGCCTAATCTGAGTCTGAGAAGGCGCCCCGTGATTAAAGCTCCCCCGGAGTCACAAATACAATATACAGCAACAGCTTTCTCAGAGTGGTTCACCTTTAACATAAACTGATTTTCGCTTGTTAAATTAATGGGCTGTCCCTTTAATTCATCTTCTGCTGCCTCTTTTAGAGCTTTCTGAAGCAGGGTGAGACTGTGTCGACCCGCTGTGACGAGCTGCAGTCTCTGATAAAAAGGGGCTGCGAAGAGGGAATGATTGAAAACCCACGCGGAGAACAGAAGACCCTTAAAAACAAAGCAGTGACACATCGTAGAAAGGGAGCAGACAAACTGAAGCCGGAGGACATCACTCAGATCCAGCCCCAGAAACTCAGCCTCACCCTCCGATCTGGTCAGAATATATTTTGATTAAGCTTTTTCTGAGGCTCTTTTCGCCTTCTTTTGAATTGGATTAGATATTTACCACTTTGACACTTAATTATGGACACTTCATGTAGGTGAGCCCCAGTCTTTTGATTTGAAGTTCAAACGAGCTGAGGATTATCCCATCGACCTGTACTACTTGATGGACCTGTCCTACTCCATGAAGGACGACCTGGAGAATGTCAAGAACCTGGGAACCAGTCTGATGCTGGAGATGTCAAAGATCACCTCTGATTTCAGGATAGGTAAGGATTTTCATTATATAGTGTGGTCACATTTAGAAGTCCATCTAGATGAACACACACCATACAGATTATACAAGAAAAGATGTTTCTTTAGATAAAAATCACGTTTTTTGGAACTACTGCAAGATCATGAATTTAAAAATAAAACTAAAAAAAAAAAACCTCTTTCACAACTTTTTGGGGATCTTTCCCAGTCATCAGTTTATTTGAAGTAGCTTAGGATTTCAAACTGTGGCAAGGCAAAGAAGCAGTGTGAGATGAAATGGATAAGCACATTCTAGTGTTCTTAAGACAACAGGAAGTTAGTTATTTCGCAATGTGTTCCCCTCATCAACACTGTGGACGGTCACAGCAGAAACATTGCCTGTGACAGGTCATAAAATTAAGGTAAACTTGATTGCTGCATTTGGCATCAAAGTTTATACTCATTCACAGAGTCATAACTGTGAAATCCGAACACATAGACATGATACTCACATGTTGTAGTATCAGTGTGTCTTACTCTTTCAGAGGAAATCATTGTTTCTGTCCAACACTAATAAATCTCAACAAATAAATGAGCTCCTTATAAGTCCAGACGTTGCCTGAGAATCATCAAGTTTTTAAGTTTTCCTCGGTATTCGAGTAATTCTATGGTAGTTGTGTTTAAGCCCATGGGTACATTGCAGACAGGAACTGTTAATAGTTATCTAATCTAAATGTCTGTGTGTACGCATACAACATCAGACTTGGTATACCCTGGAGTAGACAGACTGGCTTGTATTTTCAGGTGTGTTGTTGTGGGTATTAAATGCCACCCAGGTTTGAATGACCTTTCTGTGACCTGTGCAAACAAACCAAATAAGTAAGCAGAACAGACATCACTGACATCCTCTCAGTTAGTTTGGTGTCACCTTACCCTTCCACTAGAGTGCTCCGTCTTAAATCAACATCTTGTGCAGCCTTTACCCAGATGACTCGTTTGACTTTTAGCTTATGTTGAGTAAGATGAAGTTCTGAATCCGACTGTCTTTCAAAGGCTTTGGCTCCTTTGTGGAGAAGACAGTCATGCCATACATCAGCACCACCCCGGCCAAGCTGCTGAACCCGTGCACAGGCGACCAGAACTGCACCAGCCCATTTAGCTACAAGAACGTCCTGAGGCTGACCAGCGACGGCAAGAAGTTCAACACCTTGGTGGGTCAGCAGCACATCTCTGGAAACCTGGACTCTCCTGAGGGGGGCTTCGATGCCATTATGCAAGTGGCTGTGTGTGGGGTAAGCAAACAAAAAAAAGAGCTCTGCAGTGACCCTGAGTGAAATAATGATGCTAAGGTTCTTAATTTAAAGTAATTTTCCATGAATTTCGGCACTTGCTGTGGTGATGTGTAAAACATTTTTTTTTTATGTTACTTAGATGTTAACAAGGAGATTTTTGAGATGCAGTCATGAAAAGTGAATGTGTCACATTGTGCATGTATTCTCCCTCAGCTTTTATAGAGAGGAAATGTCGCTGTTTTACTTCCGTGTTGTTCACTTGTATTACTTATTTCATTTTCAGGAGCAAATCGGCTGGAGGAATGTGACTCGTCTGCTGGTGTTCTCCACTGATGCTGGCTTTCACTTTGCTGGTGATGGCAAGCTGGGCGGCATCGTTCTGCCAAACGATGGAAAATGTCACTTGGAGAACAATGTGTATACAATGAGCCACTACTATGTAAGTAGCTCATTGTTGTTATTTGGTCTGTTGTGAATGTCTCATGTAGATTAAATGTGGTTGTCTCGACTGTATTTTACGCTGCTTATCTCTCTTTTCGGTTTCAAAGGATTATCCCTCCATTGCTCACCTGGTTCAGAAACTGAGCGACAACAATATTCAGACCATCTTTGCTGTCACGGAGGAGTTCCAGCCTGTTTACCAAGTGAGTTCTCTCTCGGTCTCCAGACTGCTTTTTTCTTTATCTGACATCTCTTTAATCCCTCTCTTTCGGAGCATAGTCTTCCTCATTCCTTTTGAGTGCATGTGTGCGGTTGGAAGATGACCAGTGCTTAAAAATATCCTCCTGGGCTGATACATGTGCAGCGAGTTATGGTAGCTCTGATTGTTTCCTTCTGCCATGCCGCTGCTTTTCAGGCTGGTTCAGCCCAGCTCCATCTGAGTTTGATAAAAGCTCATTATGCAGCCTCACAGTAGCTTCAGTATACTTCAAAGCAATAACGATTACATAATTTCATGGTTAAAATCAATGTTGTATCCATATTAACCTGGAATTCAATGTTTACATATAAAAGTTCACAGAAATGTATCATTGATGCAGTGTTTTATAATAAAACTGTATTCTAAACTTTTCCTGTCCTCAGGAGCTGAAAAATCTCATCCCAAAGTCTGCAGTGGGAACACTGTCTGCCAACTCAAGCAACGTTATCAACCTCATTATAGACGCTTATAATGTAAGTCCACTTCTGAGATTGTTGACTCACATGAACCACATTAAAGCATTGAATATTGTGACCGAGTTCAAAACTTCTTCCACACACACAAAAAAAAATTCTCATTTAATACTGAGCTAAGCCTTTGTGTATTGTACGCTGTCAAAACAAAGCTACCAGATGACATTCCAGTGCAGGAAATAGCAACATTCATTTTGTTATCTTTTGGTTTTTGGCAGTCTCTCTCGTCTGAGGTTATTCTGGAGAACAGCAAGCTTCCAGAGGGGCTGACCATAGCTTACGTCTCCCACTGTAAGAATGGAGTGGTCAGTGTAGGCGAGAATGGCCGGAAGTGCTCCAACATCTCCATCGGAGATGAGGTAAGGATTAGAAAAATGTAACACTCCTTCCCACAGTTTCCTACTGAGCTTCTCTGTGTATAATGATGTTTGTTTGAGTTTGACACTAAAAGTGTGTTATCACATTCATTGCTCAAAGCCTCAATTTTTTTCTGTGCTCATAGAAAATGATGGGTAAATATATATATGAGAGAACATACAATTTTGGAATTTTACTTTGTATGGTGACTGGGATTTTATTTTTATTGTATTTTATTATTATTATTAAAAACCATGTCAGACACATCTTTTGTCTCACATCTGTTTGCCTAATACATCTGAGGAGAGGATCTTTAAGAGACTGAAAATGTAATAATTCTCAATAATAATTCATTAAAGTGGTGACAAACAGAAAATGAGCCGTCTTACCTTAAACCGGACATTTCTTACATTTGTTCTCTTTGGACAAAACATGACATCATTATTAAAATACAGAGCTCTCGCCATATCTCTACAGGTTCTTAGCAAATTATGCACTCTGATCTGAAAGATTTTTTATAGCTTCTGCTCATTGCTTTTTTGTAAATCACACATTTTATTTGTACAAGAACCCCTCCTTATGTTCAACCTGTAAGCTCTCGGTTATTATAGCTCATTTTCTACCCTAAACCCTATGCATGTCACACAATGTCATCATGTGAAAACTTGCTTGATTGACCTTTACAGCTACTTTGTTGCTCTCTGACCCAGGATTTCTCCTTTATTCCTTCACTCCAAGGTTACATTTAGCATCAGTGTGACCTCTAAGGGCTGTCCGAAAGAAGGCAAACCTGAGACCATCAAGATCAAGCCCCTGGGATTCACAGAGGAGGTGGAGATTACCCTCAACTTCATCTGTGAGTGTGAATGCCACAAGGAGGGAGTTAAGAACAGTCCGCTTTGCCACTTTGGAAACGGGACCTATGAGTGTGGAGCCTGCAAGTAAGTTGGTCGGGGTTTTCACAGTTAGTAACTGTATCATCCGTTCAGCACAAGAATATCCAAAACCTTCAAGTCTCATACTGAGTGCTAGATGGATTTCTGTACAAGTATTTAAGAAATGCTTCAGAATCAAAACTTCTCACTTGTCTCAGGTGTAATGAAAAACGCGTGGGCAGACAGTGCGAGTGCAGCAGCAACGACGTGGCCACAGAGGACATGGACCGCACCTGCCGCAAAGACAACGGCACGGACATCTGCAGCAACAACGGAGACTGTGTGTGCGGCACGTGTGAGTGCAAGAAGAGAGACAACCCCGAGGAGAGGTACAGCGGACAGTACTGCGAGTGTGACAACTTCAACTGTGACCGCTCCGGAAACAAACTGTGTGGAGGTAGGTATCACAGTGCTGCTCTCTGCTTTTGAAAAGCTCAGCGAATGAAAACCGTTTAATGCAGTTAAACAACAGAAGGGCTTATTAAATCAGTCATCCTCCACCAATGCATTTTCTTTCTTTAGGGCATGGTCGCTGTGAGTGCAGAGTGTGTGTCTGTGATCCCATGTGGACCGGAAGCGCCTGTGATTGTTCTCTAGACAACAGCACATGTATGGCCAGCAACAAGCAGATCTGCAACGGCCGAGGATCATGTGAATGCGGCACGTGCAAGTGCACTGACCCCAAATTCCAGGGTCCCACCTGTGAGACTTGCCCTACCTGCCCAGGAGTCTGTATTGAACACAAGTAAGTGTATACATACTCCAATCTTAAGATTAGGCTCAGATTTGTGAAGTCTATCCTGATAAGGTATATATTTGCTGTATGTACCTTGACCAAGTATTGTTGCTGTAATCCTCCTCGACATGAAGTAATACCTTTGTTGAGCAACCATACCATAAGAAATGGATGAGCAGATCCAAAGGTCCATTTGGCAAATCTGAGGCTTAAACAGTTGGAATTAACATAATCGAGTGAGTATCTCTAAAAGTTATAGGTCTGTTAAACACAAAATTCCATCTTTGTGTTTCACCGGATGGCATTTCCTTCCTGAAGCAGGAGGATACTGTATTTACGAGAAGTTTGTCTCTGAGACACAATAGCAGTAAATGAACTACACGTGACTGTCATATAGTCGCTATACAATGGTACTGCATTGCCTCGCAGTCAGTACAAAGCGGGGGAATGATAACTGCAAGCTATAACTCTTTTATTGTACATGTGGTATTTTAGCATTGCATAGACATACACTTGTACCCCTTTCACACTGGACACGAACATTTTACACCCACTAACATCTGTCTTCAATGGAAGTGGTTTCAATCAAATTGGTACAAACAGATATCGTAACACAAGAATTAAAAAAAAAAAAAAAAAAAGGTAGAATGTTTTTTGCGATTCATGTAACCCTTTAATAATGAAGCAAATCTAACTGCTCATTACTAACGCCAGCGCCCTGTTCCCTCCAGAGAGTGTGTCCAGTGCCGGGCGTTTGGCACTGGTGAGAAGAAGGACACGTGCGAGAGAGACTGCAGCTACTTCAACCTGATCAAAGTGAAGGACAGGGACAAGCTGCCCCAGCCCAATGACGCCTCCTACCCTCTGATGCACTGCAAGGAGAGGGACGCCAACGACTGCTGGTTCTACTACACCTATGCCGTCAACAACAACACAGAGAAGGAGGTCCATGTAGTCGACACGCTGGGTAAGCAGAAGGCTGGGCTAACAAGCACCAGGGTGTGGAAGGTTTCTGTTACAGAGGAACCTAATTACAGGGGCTGTGGCAGCTGAGCTGTAAAAATAGGTCATTTGTTTATGCACACACTGCTGCGTTATGGGATGTTTTTCCCATGGTCTTGTTATTTTTATACTGTTTGTTCAAGCTGCCTCAACACTTCGCTAAACCCTTCCTTGTTTCAGACTGCCCCACCGGCCCTGACATCATCCCCATCGTGGCAGGCGTGGTCGCCGGCATCGTTCTGATTGGCTTAGCCCTGCTGCTCATCTGGAAGCTGCTGATGATTATCCACGACAGAAGAGAGTTCGCCAAGTTTGAGAAGGAGAAGATGAACGCCAAATGGGATACGGTGAGTGTTTGGAGCTCCGACAAGCTCTATGAAAGATGAGCAGGGCAAATATTTTTGATTTCTGGCAGAGGTGTGGTTGAGTAATGTAAATGTGGAAAACAGGTGTTGTTTGGCTGCTGTGCAAAGCCAGCCGCTGTCAGGGAATTAACTTGTGAAGACCATTTGTTATTCTTAGCAGCAGACGAGGTTTGCAGACCTATTGATATCGTTACAAAATGTCTCGCTCACATTCTGTTCAGTCCCATAACCTCAGAAACAGATTGAATGTGTTGCTTTTGAACGCCGCTCAAAATAAAGAGGAAAAATGTCAGAGCCTGAGTGGACTTTTTTGGAAATGTTATGCACTCTGAGCATAGCTGGGCTTTTTCCGGGGAGTGGCCACAGCTCCTCCCCACCCTGTGTCCTCCCCCTTAGCATCACCCCTCAATTCCAATATGACACGGGACTGGATCTTCACATGCAGTAATATGCCTCCATCTAGTGGCTGAACTGCGTCATACCCACAGTGCGTGTAGGTTTGATGATGCAGATGTTTTTGATCTGTGTTCTTTTTAAGGGTCGTCCTTATTACCATGGGCAGGGCAGCCTATGGCTCCAGACCCCTGTAATTTCTCGAAATGAGAGGCTGTCAGTGAAACTCTGAGTGACCTGGGTTTCCTGAAAAGATAACAAGCCAAAGCAACTATAGGGAATGTCAAATATACTGCATGAGCGACTTCTTATGGTTGTGACCGCATCATCCTGATCCATAGCCTCAACAGAGTACTTAGTTTTAGTGATTTGGATCTCAGTTTAATCAAGTGTCATAAAATCTGGAAGAGTTGGCCTATGTTTAATTTATACTAAATTTGCCAATTTTTCGTTATGAAGATAAACATCTGCTGCATGCCACATGTCTTCACAAGGGCAGGACAGAGAATAGTATATGGTTTTAAATGTTTGCAAAAACACAGAGCCACCTCCAGTAGATTACTAAGTGGGACCCCAGAGCTAAAGCCTTGTTTGAAATGAAAATTCATTTTTGTTTGAAAAGTCACAGAGTAATTCTTACCAAGTCCGATCTAATATGATCTATATGTTCATTTTTTTTACATAATACAGCTACATAGCCTACATAGATGGCAGTGAAGCGACACTGAATTGAATTCAACTCCTGAAAGATGTTTGACGACAGAATATTCATGTATAAAGTACATCTTTGTCTTAGGCTTGCTTTGATGGAGTTTTCATGTAGTGTTTTTATCTCCCTTTCTGTGAGGGAGGTGTGTGTGTAGTAGTAGGAAAAACACCTTTAGCTCAGGATTTATTTTTTTATTTGCTTGCTTGCTTACTTGTTAATTATCGTAAGCCTTCATGGAAAAGATGTCAGTAGATGGATGACAGAGGGGAATGACATGCTAAAAAGGTCCCCACATTAACCAGCAAAGTACCTCAGGAAAAGACTTAAAATGACCACAAGTGGTGTGTAGAGTTTTCCGGTGGGTAGGCTCGAGGGGGGCCGGATAGAAATGCTTTCAATAAAAAAACATAAATTGCATAAAATCCACATTTTGATAACTTGATAAACAGTGAACAAGGCTGTTGTCCATATTGTATCTTCTTCTTTTGTCTTCTGTTCATCACATAAAGAGCCAAAGTCACAAAAATGTGTAACATAGTGAATGGTAAAGAGACAAATCATTTGTTTATGTTTGTCTGTTTGATTTGTGCCATGAGTTACATGATGTTTGTCACTGAAAATTATATTTTTCAAATTAAGAAACTCACAGTTCTTCATAAACTTAATCAAGTGTAAAACTGTGAAGTTTCATAAGAAGCCAATAGTTGTGTAAGGTATGTTGTTGAATTTAATCCTCACTAAAACCCATAACCAACCCT
The DNA here is from genome assembly GCF_904848185.1 of Acanthopagrus latus. Lineage (NCBI taxonomy): Eukaryota > Metazoa > Chordata > Actinopteri > Spariformes > Sparidae > Acanthopagrus > Acanthopagrus latus. The sequence goes on along the minus strand of NC_051057.1, from coordinate 6,354,409 downwards.
TGTAGAGCCGGTCCTGTACATTAGTTGGCTGACAGAACTGATGAACTGTTCTTTCACATAACAACAGCTGTCAATATGACAAGACCTGTGATTTTCACCTTTTTTATTACTTTTTATTTACTAAGCTGACGGCCATTTTGGTGTTGGAGACGTGTATTTGTAGCTCTCTGAGTGCTTTTACACTAAACTAAATGGCATTTATTATTTTGTAACCCACGGCACGACAATTCAAACAACAACAAAAATGTACTTGTCTGTTTCCATTGACTATTAAATATACTTCACCTCTCTACTGTCTTGCTTTCGTCACTCTCAGTGAACTTAATTGATATTTTCTCCCATCATACTGCCTTTTTTATCCTTTTATTTCTCCTGTGTTCTATGTTTTCCTGCTGAACTCTATTCTATCCTCATTTTCCATCTGTAGCAAGAAAATCCCATATACAAGAGTCCTATCAATCAGTTCCAGAACCCAAACTATGGACGTAAAGCTGCTGTCCTTTAAGTTTGTATTTCCTTTCAACCTCACTTTCCTGCATGTGCTGTTTATGTCTGTCTCGTTTTCACCCAGTTGCATTGTTTCTTTTCTAACTTCACCTCTTCTATGAAACCATCAAGTAAACTTTTAGACAAGTGGAACCTGGAGCAGTAATATTACCTAATGGTTGGTTAAAAGAAGTGCATGAGTGTGCTGTGACAGTCACTTCACCAAACCTGTTCAGTGTTTGAGGATATCAAGTGGCTTCAGGGCACAAACTTTGTGTGGTGAGTATGTGTTGAAACATGATGCCTAATTTGTACCTGCGGACATTTGGTATTTTGTCACAAAAGCATGGCGGCGTGCTGAGTAACCTAGTTTTCTGTGTGATTTTGGTGAATCTAACAACAAAATTGCGTAAAGCTTGCCTGAGTAATAATATATATTTATGGGTTTTTTTTGCTTTCCAGGGTGAAAATCCAATCTACAAAAGTGCTGTCACCACTGTGGTCAACCCCAAATATGAAGGAAAATGATAGCGTCGTAGTTTTCAATGAACTCTGCTACCGAAGTATCTGACAGCTGCAGTGTTTGGGTCCGGGGTCTATGGAGGAACTTTATGTCATTTTGTTCTTGTCGCTTTACAAATATAACATACCACACGGCCACCGCATCAGTATTTTTACTAACACTTATGATTTATATGCATTTTTGATGTACAGTATAAAAGAATGTGTATATACTTTGAAGTTGTGTATTTGCAGAAATGATGCCAGGAAGGTGCTTTGATTTCCCCTGCCACAGGACTGGTTATGGGTGGAGGATTTAGCTTTTTGAACAACACAACGTGGACACCAAGGTTATACAATATATGTATAAAAGCATCTGTCCCCTTCTCAGACATGTCTTTCACTCCGTCTTGTCGTCGCCCTGTGCACTGACTTCCTGTGTGTTCCTATGTGTTCCTGACAGGACCTGAGTTTAGTTTGTAAATTGTCAGCCGTAGCAACGCATTGTGTCGATGTGTGTGTTTGTGTGTGTGTATATATATTGAAAACAACTGCAATAGGAAGTATTGAATGATATTTAGCATTCAACGTAGATTGGACAGTTTCGTTGAATCACAGTGATTGTAAATGTTTTGAGCTGCAGCTTTGAAACTTCCAATGTTTGAGATTTTATTGCTCTCCTGTCAAGTACTAAAGGAGTGAACACACAAGAAAATGAATAATATCAACTGTCATTCTTTGAATTGCTGATATGCTATCACAAAGGGACTGTACACCACTTGTAAAAAAAAAAAATATGAAATTGTGGCAATGTTTGACAATTGAAGGATTTGTATAGTTATGATACAAGTTGCAATTGACTAATGAAATAATGTTGTATTTACGAATTGCAGTATTGTTTTGACTCATTCTCAGGTCCTCTCCTGTGTTTGTCAAGTACACCAAAAAATATGTTTTCTTGTTGTTCAGTGAACTCATTTGTGTAAGTCAGTTTTGTTAGTCACGTGTTTGTTTAGATTGTAAGACTGATGAGACAAGAGTATTTTCTCAGCATCACCCGCTTTCACACCGAAATGCCTCTGAAATACAACAAACAAGCATTTGCAGTATTGTTTTCAAAGTGCCTTTTATTTCAATACCATGTTCTCTCCCAACGCTTTTTATGGGTTATTTATTTAATAAAGTACAAAATCTGTCTGTCTATTTGTGTGTGGCTAACTAGGACTGAGCAAACATGTAAACACTGGTTTCTTTCAAACCAATATTTAATATATTTAGCTTTACATATAGTAAGACCAAATTTACTTCTGATTTTAACATGACATGAAAAAGCAACATCTGTGTAGCAATAGTTAAAATGTATGAGCTTCATGCACAGACACCGTATAACATTAAGAACAAAATTCCTTAATATGTGTGGTAATGATAAAATACAGACCCAATGATAATCAATAGACCTATTTGATTGATGTTATGTAACACAGTTTCTGAAATCAAAATGTACTATCATCCTCACTCACATGTTAGGTTCCAGCGTCTGCCTTGTCGTCATAAAGATAAGCTCATCAGATATCCATGCACACATATACAAAACGGAAGTGCCAAAAAAGTGATACCGGATATGGTGGGAGTGAGACGTCTCACCAAGACATTATTGTCAAACTATCTCCGCTGTAGCTGTAAACAGGACCGCAAGTTACTCAGGAACGTCATTTTTAACAGGCCGTTTTAGCTGCTTATTGAGAGTAACACCGCTCGCTGTGAAGGAGCAATGGAAGAAGATATACTAACGACGCTGAAAATATTGATAATAGGAGAGAGCGGTGTTGGGAAGTCCAGGTAAGCTCTGATTATCTCAAAAGAAACTGATGTCGTGGCTCATTGCTAACGTTAGCTAGCTAGCGTTAGCTCAGCAGCCAAGCAAAATAAATGTGAGGTTCGGAGATATTGCAGCGCTTCAAAAATAACGAATGAGACTCTGCTGTGGTTGTCAACTGCTTTAACAGAATAAGAAAACGTGTTTAAAAAGCCGTGTGCGGTGCTGGCTGTCCAGCTAGCTTCAGTTAGCTTACAGTAGCTGTATGTGACATCATCTTTGTTCACGTCCGACATGGGTTGGTTTTAAAGATGTTGCAATCGAGACCACTTTTTTGCCCTGTGGCAGTGAAGCCACGAGGTCTGTGCGTCCGCGGACAGTTATCTAAGCTGTAATTGCATGACAGCAGATTTAAGTGAAGACTCGATGAGTGCCAACAGTGCTCTTGCTCTAGATAACGGACCACGCGATAGGCAATCTCTATTTGTAATTGTGGGTTTTTTTTTCCCAAGACCATATGGTTCACCCATCTTTATGAAAACAACCTGAAATATCCACATTTAAACTGAATTTAAGAGGACACGCTTTAGTAAGCTCTGCCTCTTTAGTAGGACTCAAATGCCTCTTAAAGTAGTAATCAGGCATTTGTTTGCAACTACACTTAAGCCTATTATTCATATTTGAGTATGATGCTTTAACAACATTACTGTGGCAATTTAGATTGTTTAGCATGCCAGCAGCTTGGCCAGGTCAGCTGCCCTCCATGCCTGTGGGCTAGACTGCATGAAAGAATCCTGATAGCCAGCCTGAGCCATCAACCATCACATTGCTGTGAGTACAGCGTTATAGTCATAACACAGTACACAGGTAATGAGCAGTCAAAAGGTAAGTGGTTTGTGGTAAGCCTTTTGACAAGCGGACTGTCTGGCCAAGAAATCAACTTTCTGTTGACCAGGCCTTGTGTTCTTAAAACAACAAGCTGTGACTTGAACCACAAAAGTGCGGAGCGCTGTTTGTAGTAATCACATTCATCATCTTCAGCACTGTTCCCAGAGGTGTTCGTTTCAAAGTGAGCACTGTTATCAGTTATTCTTTCCTCTCTCTACACACATTTGCAGTTACTCAACACACAACTGTTATTTTTAGGTGTCAGACGATTATCGGCATGGCGCATTATTGAAACTGCTAAGGAGCACAAGAATTAAGCGCTTTTCTGTAGCCTGAAAGATTAAACACTCTGTAAATCTCTGTGTATGAACAGTAGTGACTAAACCAAACTGTTGCGTAAACCCACAAGTTTTATATTTCAGACTTCTTGGCAAGATAGCCCAAACCCCAAAAAGTTGATTAGAAAGTTTTTGATGAAAAATGTTGATTTATTAAGAAGTGTAGCCTTAAATTTTAGGCTGTAATGTTTGACTGAAATCTACATTGTATATAAACACAGCATATGTGTACGAGTAAATTGTACTTGATGTAAAAATGTAGAAAAACCAGTGATGGAATGTTACTTAGACTGATATTTGTACTGCACATGTTTAGCAGTTTTTCAAATAGTTTTGTTACTGTAATTTCAAACTTCCAAACAGTATGTTGAGAAATACTCCATAGCATTTCTGAAACCAAGGGTAAAAATTTATACAACATCAACGTTCTAAAATTTGAGATTTTTGCTTAGAGATAAATGTAACAAGGATCGTGTCCTGTATGTGAAGCAACATGCAAGCGCAGGTGGTGCGCGTGTATGATACCGTGGAAAATCTGTAATGAATCTGTGTGTTCAGAATCATTATGTTTCAACGGGATTGGCCCTGAAAAAAAGCTTAGGTTTTTACCTGCTTTTTGTTTTGTTTTTTTTGTTTTGTTTTTAGTGAAAAATGGCTTCTTCTTTTTTTCTTCACATTTACTCCTGTGGTGCTGGTAGTTTGCTTTCTGTAAGGAACAGAGGAGGGACTGAGTTTATTCTAACACGCTCACACTAGGTTTGCTTATATTTCCAGCAAAGTGTTTTGTGGCCAGCCTGCATTGTTGAGGCCAAGGGCATTGGTTTCTATAAAGCAATTTTGTGCTCAATTTTGTGCTTCCTAATACAATATACTAATTCAGGCTGGGATTAGTTTCAAATGTCATTATTGGAATTAACCTGAGCCAGTTGAGCTATTGTCAAGTAGCTACACAGACTGGACTAATTTCTGAGTAGCGAACAGTTCTGTTGAAGTGCCTGGCAAGGAATACACAAGTTTCATTTTACCTGAACAAATGACCTACACAAAGCGCAGTTCTAATTTTGCAATCTCCAGGCATAGCTCAAAAGCACATTGCTCCAGAACCCCTCCTGATGGCCCGTGAGGAAAAATAAGAGAATTAGACTTGGGTCAGGGGAAAGGAGTGAGCTTATCCACATCATCAGTGTTGTGATTAAGGCCTATGCACTTGATTAGTCATAGTTAAGAATTGAACTCTGTCCTCCAGACTGCAAGCAGTGGTATCATCTGGAGCTTGAACACGTAATGCAAGGGAAGGACAGAGTGATCAATAGAGGGATAGAGATACACAGAATTCGATAAGTCTGGTGCAACAGGACAGTTCATTTGAATTGAGAAAATGGAAACCTGATGCCACATCATAAGCTTGCTGCACCTGTGTGGAATAGAATTACTGAAAATCGCCACTCTGCTGTTTTGCTTGGTGATTCATAATGAGTCGGAAACTAATTATTCCCTTCTTCCTGTCAACAGCCTCCTCTTGAGATTCACAGATGACACATTTGACCCTGAACAAACAGCAACAATAGGTGAGTAACACATGTGAGCTGAGGTAGTGAAAGAGTGAAATAAAAGCCAAGATATTGTGCATCAGAAGGTCAAGGTTATAATCACTAGAGTCCAAATGAGGCATCAAATTGAATGACTCGGACTCAAAGGAATTGGTTACAAATGACTTTTATCATCATCTCAAACAACACCTCCCGGAAAGAAAGCACATCTGCCACAGAGAAAAGAAGCATCATAAAAAGAAGCTAAACAAGAGCACATATTGCCACAGCATTCCAGCACTGGTGACAACTGTAGGGGAGTAAAAAGCTGAACTCGCAGCCTTTCTTTTGACTGGTAAGTAACATTTAACATTTGCTGTTTACCGAAACTTATCTTTAGTGTTAATAATGGCAACACAAACTGTAACAATTAGTGAGGTGGGACTGTTTTGTTGTTACCACAGGGTTGTTAAAACAGAGCTAAGTTAGTTATAATGTACACTTATACTCAAGTACCACCCATAAAGGGTATAAGATAGCAGTCTTATTTTAAGATAGCAGTTTTATTTTGACCAATGTGGTTCCTGGTTACTGGACAGGGCTGAGGACTCTTCTTGAAATGGGATTCTCAGACAACACCTCCAGCACATCTTGGAACCTCACCTGTTAAAGTGAACTCCAGTTAAAGGTCACACCAGCTGTCAGAGGTTCAGCAGTTTGGTCAAGTTAGGTGTATTCTTGTTCTGCTGTCAATTATTAGATGTCTTAATTTATTTGAATTGGCATGGATTGTTTGTCTTGTTAGACAGACTGAAAAAAATTAGTTACGTTCATCATATTATAACTAGCAATAGCATTACCCTTATAAGATGAGGACACATTTGAGGTTATTACACTATTACACTTGTCCTTACTTGCTTCCTGAAAGAAAGGAATTACACTGTGACGTATGTGTTATGAGCTCTGACATCATCAGAGTGAAATAATGTATACATCCTGTCTGTAAGGTTAGAATTGATAATTAGTTATATCACATGTACAAAGGGCTTTACAAAAAACACTCAAAACACTACAGTGTTCGCACTGTATATATCTTATATTGCTCATATTACTGTTCACACTGTATTTAAACACAGTCCTAAAATCTTCCAATAAAAAAATGTGTCTGAGCCAAACTAATTGCTTTGTCACACCTTTGTCTTTTTAGGATCAGAATTCCAATCAAGCCACCACCAGAGATGAATTACCACCCTGCACTTTATTCTCATCTACAGCTGTTCTCATAAACAAGCATGCACCAAACACCAGTGTGGTATTTTAGTGTCCATTACTGCACTAATTTGTTTTGTTTTTTTAACTTTGTAATAAATAGCAAAACATGAAAGACTTTTTTTGTGTTGGCAGTCATTGAAATGAAAGGGTTTTGTGCCAGCTTTTCTCAAATGTGTTTCAGTGGTTGCTCCAAATACCTACTTACACACCCCTGTGTCTTTTACCCCAGTAGAATGACCAGTTCTCAGAGTTAAGTTTGAGAAAAACTGTAAACGTTCTTTCGAACTTTTGTATAATGTAAGTACATGGCTTACTTTATCCCAAAAAAGTATAAAATATTTAACATAGGCCTAGTCATTTTTAGATAATTTATTGCAGAAATGGTATATGTTTATATCTGAAACTACACAACATTATTAGTGTTGGTATTATTTTGCCAGCGGAATTTACAAATATTACCCCATTAACCCCATGACATTACCTTATAAACATATAATTGAATTACTACCTGTGCATCGTACACAAATGTAAACAATAACAGGTCACAAGATTCCCAGAGCTCTGTTAATATGACATGAACTCAGTGAAGGTGAGAGTGCCAGTGGTCGGACTGCACGCTGATCATCAGATAAACCTCATGAGTTCCGTCAGAAATATTTGTGCTGTCCAGTACATTGTCTGGAGTTTTTAATAAATACTGCAGGCAGTAATGGCTTCCACATGGAGTACAAGTGGACATAAACTCTTCTTCATTGCGCTTCCTAGTCTGTAGGCCCTGAGGCTGCTGGCTGATACTGAACATTTTACTCAACATCAGTCCAGAACAAATCCACAGAACCCTTGTTATCTGCTCCAGGAACAGTTTTGGCTCAGTCTTTGAGCTTGCTTCTTGTGTCAGTTGCACACCCAGTATTTATTGGAAATAATTTAAAGCAGATAAGGTATAAGCGGTATTGGCGAGCTGGAAGTAACAGTTGCCATGATACCACACACTCTTACAGCCACACAGCTTTTTTGATTTATTTCAAACTTAACGAAGTGGTTGAAACAAAATCCTGGTTCTGTAACCTCATGTTCATTGATTTCAAGATTTTTTCAATCCCACTGATGAGTTTGAATGTCGATTGTAGCTCACAATGCTGTCTTTGTTGGAACCACCTAAAGCGCAGATTTCTAGAGATGTTGAAACCGTTTTTTTTTCTTCAAGGTCGGGGTTTGGATCATTACTGCTTTACTTGGCCAGCTGAGGGTCTATACCAAACAGATGTTTTTATTGGAGTTAAGCTTCCCTCATTGACTCAAGATCCCTCAGATTCAGACAGAAATCACAATTCACCATCACTTGAATCAGATCCACGTTCAACCTTTTACACCTAAAGCAATTTGCTTTGCTAGCTTTCTTAGTACGTTGTTACATCAGCAAACATTGTACTGGCGTAACATTTTCGAATATGCAAGAATGAATCTCTAACAGTAAGTTCTTCTGGTCTTAATGGGGTTAGAGATGATGGGCAGAGAGTTGAGCAGAAATGTTGTCACAACAGTTGCACTGATATCCCCTAATGTCTTCTGGTATTTAATGAATATGGTCTGAATAACAGATGTTTAAATAAAATATGAGCTGATTAACATTTTTATCATTTAGTGGTTTAATTATCTGAATGATTTTATCATAGAAAACCAGACATTGTATCATTTGGACTGCTAGCATTTACTTTGGGCAAGTTAAATTGTATTGGGACAGTTTGGAAAGGTGGCGAAAAAAGTCTATTTAGGGCCCTGATATCAGATGCCCTCAGCCACTCTATCGTTTTGAAGATAAAATGACCTTATAACTGTAATTGTAATTAATGTAATTTCTGCATCGAAATATCCAAAAACAAGCAGACCTATGTTCTGTATTTTGTTGAATTGTGTACTTAACATTGATGTTAAACAGTGTTCAAACCCAGAGCACCATCATTTTGTGAAAGGAAAAGTTAATTTTGTTTGTCATTAAAACTTTTCAGAGTTATATTGAGGGAGAAGTCAGGAAACAAGAACTAAACCAAATGTCAGTAAATTAAAAACATGACCTCGTATGTGAACATTTCTGCCTGAGTCATGTCAGTAGATTTTCATCAGCAGAACACAACTCCATGATCCTACACTACTTGCATCCTCTGTTTTGATTTGAACAGAGCTCAGCCCAGCCTTGACATCCAGCTGTTGTGGCATCTTGTCATGTTGTGATACAACAAACAGATGCTGTATTGTACAGTAGGTTCTCAGGGAAAGGTCTGTTTGTCTTTGTACTAAATTAAAGCAGGAGATACTGGTCCAGGTTCAGACAAATGTTTAGTGTCAACTCCTCTCCACATGCATCTGGCAGCAGTATCTGAGCAACGCTGCTGGACTGGAGGAAGAGCTAGCTGTTGACTGTGAACAGACAGATGCTGTATTCCCGTCTTCCTGCCCCTTTCTCCTCCTCTGTTCTGTTTCCCAATCCTTCTCCAGTCCCAAATTTTAGAACAAGCCGATCATTTCCCTGGTAAATCTGTCAGTGGGTGCTAATAATCAGGCAGATATATAATCCAGGCCAATTCTGCGAACAAAGACAATGGAGGAGATTTACTTGTTGAGGGAAAGGGGACAACATGATTCTTTTTATGTAAATTTTAGGTTCATCTGGAACCTGGCAGGATAGTTATTGTTGAATCATGGTTCTCCGAGACGTTTCACATGTGGTGTTTTTTGTTATTTACTTTATAATACAGACTTGTATTGGTTTCAGTTCTGAACAGTTGACCACACCGCCACCACCACGTCTCTTGTGGTGCATGTGAGCACACTGTCACACCATAATTTAAATACAGGACATGGGATTGGCGCAATGCCAGTCTGAATACTGGGGTTAGCAAAAGTTCAGAGACAGAGACATCACTTGTAATTATAGTCTGTCACAATGATACATTATTCTTGGCAGTAATCGTCCAAACCTGTAGGAGTTGCCATATCGGGACCGAAGCAGGATGAGGTAATGTGACATTATGAGTGACGGACTTGCTTTTCATTGTCTAGGTGTTGACTTCAAGGTGAAGACCATTAACGTGGATGGGAACAAGGCAAAACTGGCAATATGGGTAAGTGACAAACTCTGTTCACTCTCTATTTCCACCCAGTAAATACAAATGTGACTCTCATCCATCAGTCTGAGCAGAGGGATCAACGATCACCCTCCTCCACGAACCAGTCTGTCTGTTCTCTAAAATGGCCAATAGATGGCGCTCATGTTACACAATTTTGCCCACATGCTCCATGAGGGACACAGTGGAGTTGGTCTTGTTTTTTAAGTCTGTCTGCCCTGGTGCTCCTTCTGTTTGAGCCACCAGTTTGTCCTGCCAGTGTGTCCAGTAGAACTGAGCTGTGTGTGTTTCGCAGGACACGGCAGGACAGGAGCGCTTCCGAACTCTGACGCCCAGCTACTACCGTGGTGCCCAGGGAGTCATCCTGGGTAAGCCAAGCTGCTGACACGATCATTGCTCAAGCACCTGTGTGTGTGCCTGTATGTGTGCATGTGTGTGTGTGCGTGCATGCGTGCAACCTTTTCACTTCAGAGTCAGGCCCATGGTTGTAAAAACAAGTGATGGCTTTTCATCCTGTGACCTACACACACTTGCCTCTTTCTGGAAGTTAGTTTATATCCTTAAGTCCGACTCCTCATATGGACGTGATTGTACAGTATGTATATGAACACACACACAGGAACTAAGTTAAACCTCTTAAACAGACTTCCTGTGCAGCCTATGGTTTTTGACCACTCTAATGATGTTCGGAAAGACACAAGGCGCCTCACTACAGCACTGAGATTATGAGCACACCCCATGTGATACTGTTGGAGGCTTCAGTGCCTTTGGTTTTATCAGCCATGTGTACTTTAGATGAAATCACGTGTCATGATTGTCATATATCATGTCAGTTGTTTATTGTATTATAGTTTGTTGTCTTTTTGTTTACTTTTTCAAAAACTGAAATAACTCAGAATAATTGAGAGTAAATGTTTATCAGATCCGTGCTTTAGATAAAAAGAAAAAAAAAAAGAATGAAGTCTGTTCTTAAGTTCAAGGCCTGTTAGGTCCAGTATGTGTACTTAAAAATGTTATTAATGCATGACAGTAGAGCTACAGCTAAAATTAATTTTCATTGTCGATTAATCTGTTGATTCTTGTTTGTTGTTTGATCTATAAAATGACGAGAAATGTCAGATTGTATTTAGTATTGTATTATTTATGTATTTATTGTATTGATTATTAAGTAATTCAATTTTTCTGTCATAGAGGAGGAAGAAACCAGAAAATATTTCTATATTTTAAAAAATTGTTTAAAGGGATTAATTGATTATCAAAATAGTTGTTGATTTTACTTTCATATTTCACAACTAATGGATATATTGCTGCAGCGCTACAAGACAGTAGAGTGATAATGGAATTCTATATTTGAATATAATCATTCCCGTGCTGCAAAATGTTCCTCTTGTTGTGTTATGGAGTCAGAGATAGCAAAATCCAGATGTACAATGTGTGTGTTTATTTGCCTTGATTCTGAACATATTTTGTTCATTTGCTTTGGCACAGTGTATGATGTCACACGTCGGGAAACCTTTACCAAGCTCGAAAACTGGCTCAACGAGCTGGAGACGTACTGTACGAGGAACGACCTCGTGAAAATGCTAGTGGGGAATAAAATCGATAGGGTGAGTGTGTTTGTGGTTTATTTGAAGGTTTAACAACATGTCTAGAGAGGAGGAGCACATTAGGAGTTTTCAAACCAGCTTGTCACACACTTTTTTTCCTTTGCTTGAGCTGTCTTCATGACAAAGATTGATATGTTATGTTTAGATAGATTTTAAAATTGTTTTTCTGTATCTAGAAATGCAAAACAGGTACTTACACAGTTTAAACAACTATCTCACAAAACAGGAGAATGAGTATCTTCGAAAGGAAAAGTCATCTTCCAGCCAGTTGAGAAATTACAGAAGTAAATGAAGGTGGCAGACCCACTTTCATATTTCTGGCAGCTGCTCCTTCAGCAGGATACCAGAATCAGTCAGTGGGGATAAAAATGCCCACTAAGTAGCGCATTATGAATTTATTGTGTCCTGTTCTTTGTCTGTGAAAATCACTTTTCCCTCTCTGCCCCGTGACTCCCACAGTAGCTGACAGCTCCGCCCGGCAGACCTCAAATAAGCCATTACCTCTCTTTTGTTTTAGGAAAACCACAAGCTAGACAGGGCAGAAGGGCTGAAGTTTGCAAGAAAACATTCCATGCTTTTTATAGGTAAGTCAGGAGGATTCCGTACTCCGCAAGGACCTGCTGGGCATGAGTTACAACAGACCATCACACACAATTTTAGAAAATAACTATCATACTTGCTAAGGAATTTCTTGCGTAGTTCTATATATAAAACATGCAGCATGTATCATCTTCCACATGCTCAATGAGTTTTATCTTCCTTAACTGCAAAAATGTAATTCTAAAACTGGGTTTAGATTTATATCTTTGTCTTACAGTTATTACTATCCTTTATTTCTGGTTATCATCGTGTTGTGAGGCAGGTGTTAATTATATCCCCTTATAACCTGCTAAGGTTCACTATTAGTGTCTGGGGTTGACAGTTATTATAGAGACATTTTCCACCACTCCCCAGTCCAGTCTGTGAGCCCGGCAGATGATGACATCAAGATGCAGTCTTCTGTTCTCTTCTATTTCCAACCTCCATTTCTTCTAATCCATCTCACATCTCCATTTTTCTTTCTCCCTGTTATTTATCTGTCTGTTTTCTTATGCATCCGTCTCTGCCCCCCCCCTCCAGAGGCGAGTGCTAAGACCAGGGATGGTGTTCAGTGTGCGTTCGAGGAGCTGGTGGAGAAGATCATCCAGACTCCTGGCTTGTGGCAGAGTGAGAGCCACGGCCGAGGAGTCCAGCTGACCGACGAAGACGCAGGAGGTGGCACCTGCGGTGGCTACTGCTCCCTGGTCTAGACGACACACATGCATAAACACTTTCGCGCACACATGTTCAAACACACACACGTGAATACCACACACAGTGTCACACAAATGCAAGCATAGACACAAACATATCGCCCCCCCACCCCCCCACTGTGTGCTATCCTGAGCTGAGCTCCCTCCTCAGACATGAAGGCCGTGGAGGTCCGACAGTCTTCCCTCCGCTGACCGTCCACACACAGACACTACTATTTGCACACTTTATAATAACAACGCTGCGCTAAATGCAAAATGCAGCTCAGCCTTCCTCTTAATGGAATTCGAGTGAGTTTTTCCCTCCTCTTGTTTTGTTTTGAGTTACAGTTTTGTGCAGTTTCAGAACCTTGGTTAAAATATTAACCATTCTCACTTCATATATATATATCATAGAAAAATGAGTGAAAATGGGTTAAAAAGTATAAACCAAAGTTAGTCAGACATATGGCAAAATTTCTGAAGTATGAAAGTGAGAGTGGAAAACCAGTTTTGACCGAGGCTCCTCTCTACTCTTCAGCATGCTTATCGTCCTCGCACCTTGCCTTAGCGAGCACATCTGTAACAATGCAGGGCCGACTTTTTCTCTCGTCTTTGTTTTTCCTCTGCTCTGTCCTGCTGCTTGATCCTGATCAGACTCTCTCAACATCACGCTGCTTACGGAGAAGCTTATCAAGCCAAGTCATCTCGTACTCCATCTCACCAGTCTCAGTCATAGGTTTGGATCATGTGTCTCTGTTGTCCACACAACTGCCTCATTTCTCCAGAATATAATAGAGTTACCAAGTGTCTGGAACTGTTGTTTTACTACTTTTATTGACTTGGACTTCAAACCTTTGGTGTGTTTTGAATAGTGCATAAATCAAAGAGATTGGCACCAGCAAGCTTTCCACTGGGTGCACGAAGAAGAGGGAACCTCTTAAAATTGCACGCCTTTGTTGTAACGAGTCGCTTTAATGGAGTGCGACTTACTGGCACTCCCTCACTCAGACAGATAATATTGGTAATATCACTAGCACTGCTATGGTTTTTCATATACATCCCTTTGACTGGACCAAGACAAAGGAAAAGTGTTCAATATTAGACAGGGCAGTGAGTCATGAGGGTGTTTCCACTGAATTTGGAAAATCAAAGGGAAAGCTGTGTGCTCCAAATTGCTAATGGATTTCACAGTACTCCCTATCCCTGTGTATGTATCCGAGAAGCCGTTATACATGTACTGTACCCCTGACCTCTGGCCATGTTTGTAGTATTCGAGTGCTGGGAAATGTAGTTCTGAGAGTTTGATCTTGTACCAGGGACGGTGAGAATGACATGGTCTCAAGTATATATATTATTATTATTTTTTTTTTAAATCTCTTTTTAATTGCATGAAAAACTGCGTGCCATTCTTTGTTGTTTGTCCAGTGACAGCCCTCGCACGCTGATCACTAAAACTATTTTAACTTATATTTAGCTAAAAAATAAAACAGTGCTGACAGACAGTTCCTCTTGGGATAATAAAACAAAGTAGGCTTTTACTTATTAAACTGGTATAGCTGTCTTTTTTTGTGTTCAGAAATATGTTGAAACATGTATACCTTGTAAATTGTGTGTATTTTAGGAATTTGGTGGGATAATTCCTGTATGAATTGTAAAGCTGAATGTATACATATTTCACTATGAACCGCCCTCTGTATTAAACTAAATAAAATTCTTTTTTAAGTGAATACAAGTGTATATGTTAGTGTTAATGCAACTCTTTAGCTTTGGTGTGGAGCTGCTGACAACTGTAAATCCAGGTGCCAACTAAAAAATAAGTCTTTTTCAGTTATTGCTCAAAAGTCCAGGTCTTCTGCAGAGATGAATATGAATTCTCTGCTGTCATGGTTTCCATGTTGGAAATGTCACTATTAGGTGATGGTTTTTCACTCAGCGCCCTTCGCATTCCTCTGTCCTCAGAATAAAGACTTGTGTTTAAACAGTGTCCGAGAAACCCTCAGACCCCAGACGTGCGATCTGTCTAAATCATCTTTTTGGCAGACATCTCAGGAAACACCACCAGAGCCATAACTCACTCTACCAGTGCTCTAACTGGGATGTGCATAATTCCTGGGCGATTATGAAAGGGTCGGGGTTGGCAGCGAGAGCGAGGACTCTTCCCCTTGTAGCAGATCCCTCATCTCCTGCCGCGGTCCAGGCAGCCGTCTGGAAATATGTCTCAGTCAAACAACAACGGAGGCGTACAGCATAATAATGCCTTCATGTGGTCCAACCATGTGCTGAAATGTAGCACTGCTGTTTCCTCATGCCTGCATTGGAAAAACGTCAGCTACTCTAGGGGCTGAGCTGACAGATTCTTTGTTGTTTTTTTGTTTTTTTTTTCATGTAAAGCTGCTTGATTCACATTCATTTTCTTGTCATATCATGAGAAGTAGGGCAGCCTTCGTCCTTCGCCCTTTTGAAAAGCCAGTGCTTCTTATTTGAACAGAAATGTAAGAATTTTATATCTGAGAATATTAGATCTGCAAATAGTTGAAATGTTTGCTTCAATGATTCAACGTTTTTCAAGATTATTTCAGATAATTATAATTATGAAAGTTATTAGTGCTATTTGGTGAACTTGTAAAACATCAGCAATGCTCCATTAGTTTTCTTTTTTTTTTTTTGGCTTTACATTTCATCCTATGGGAAATGAAGGTATGCTAAATGTAATAGCAATCCATGCTATTAAATGCTGCTGTGGATCTAACTACATAGTACTTGTCAACTGTCCATGGAAATTCAATGAACAGTTGTGAAAATTCAGTCTGGAGTGTTGTTACAAATGTACAAATGCATTTAATTTCCTTCTTCACAATAAAAGCCCACCACTGTTAAGTCATTTGAAAGCTCCTTTGAAGCATCATGACAGGAAACGTTGCGTTTTCACCAGCAGTAACTCAGCGCTGCTCCCAGAACAGCTGAGAGTGAACACAACGAAACAGTAAAACACAGCAGCTGGTTGAAAGTGGGCGAAACTAAAGACATACACAGTTAGAAGCTTACAGAAGTACAGAGAGCTGAACACACACACTGTAAAAAACTTCTTTCTCCCGGGTTTCCTGCGCAGACATGGAGTTGAGCTTTGATTTGAGGGAATGTTCTGGTAAAAATGGTAAATGGATAATTATTATTATCCTGACCTGAGTCAACTAATAGAACACCGAGCCGAGCTAACTTGCAAACGGCAGCTATTACTCTGGGGATGATGATGCCCCCTATTGGTTTGGAGTATGAATTCATCAGGTGGCCCAACTTCAACCACAGTGAATGTTTCATGTTAGAAAAATAATTTTACTCTCATAGTACCGTGGTTTTCTAGGCCGTAGACTTAACCCTAGCTGCACAGCAACAACACAAAAACTGCACAGAAGTTAGGCTGTCACAGAGAGGGAAGGCAGGACTAAACACTCCTTTGGCATATCCAGACTCAGCAACATGCCAAACTCCTGAAACTCTGCTGTCCTGCCCCACCTTGTTGCCTCAGAGGCCTGTGAGCAGCTTGATGGACTGCTTTCTGTCTTGCTGTCTGTGTCTGAGCACGCGGGCCAGGCGCTAAGCTAACAGAGTGGATCTGGCTCTCATTAACGCGCCCTTGTCTCCCTGCTCCTCCTCCACTGCCTGCTGCTGCTGCTGCTGTGGCGGTCCGTATGGATTAGTGCTCAGACGAGCTCCTCGGGAGAGCAGTCATGCTGTCATGTGTAAAAATCTTACGAGACGTCGGGCATCGTTTCATAAGGTGTTGGGTTCCCGGACGTCACTCACTTTGTCATGCTCATCGGCGATTTGCTATCAGGTAATTGTTTTGCCATGCTGTCTCATAAGAGCAAAGAAGAGAGCGAGAGGGTGATTGGAAAGATCACCCTTTGCCACAAGCACCTGAATTGTATTTTGTGGGGGGGGGCTAATATGTTCGCCATAAGGCCAGCCCTGTGATAATGAGAATGTGATAGGATGGGGTGACAGGCCTTCTCCGACTTCTCTTTAACAGAGGCCATGGACAAGAGTGCCATGCCCTCAGGTCTTGGACTAAAAACTTAAAGGATAAGTTCACCCAAAAATGAAAACGCAGTTTTTATCTATTCACCCTCCATGCCACTGGGGCCAGTTGGGTGAAGTTTAGTAATCCACAAAACTTTTCTGGAGAATTTCACATCAACACTGAAGAAGATGGGGACTTGGTTGAAAATAACATAAAAATGTCTCCATACAGCCCTGACACACCAGGCTCATGGTCAACTTCCTAGGACTGTTGCCGTCAGTGAGCGTCCACGGTTGTTGTCTGCGCGGTGTGTCTCACACCGTTGGAGTTGGAGGCCTTCGGGCTGACTGAGCATGCAGAATTGGCGCCGGCCCGTCAGTGAGATAAACCGCTCCGACTGGCTGTTGGGGTTGGCAGATGGACAGATGGCACAGTGGAGAAACAGAAAAAGAAAGGGCAAGCTCATTAAACCTCTTGCAGTAGCATCGATGATTTCTTTAGTGCTATTCCTCTGTATTTTTCACTAAGTGCCATTTATCAATTTTTTAACAGACATATTCTCAGTCTGGACCCTCCTTTGCACCTAGATTATCTGCTGTTTAACTAACATTATTGACTTGGACACGCCCTAAACTCAACTGTGCCATGCGCTTTAGATCAAGCATTATAGATCCTTTAAATAGTGCCCTGAGACTTGATAAGAGTTATTATTGCTGTGAAGCTCCAGAGAGGTTTTGTGGACTATCAAACTTTCCCAACTTTCCATCAGTATGGGGGTGGGAACTGTAGATATGACTGAATCACCAGATGAGAGCTGGAATCCTGTCCTGAAGAAGTGAATCACTAAAGCTGAGGTGTGGCTTATTGAAGCTATGAACTTCCTCAGAAGAACGACTCCGACATGACAGGCAAACAACTGATTATTTTCTCCTCAGGCCCGTTTGTAATACCACGGCCAGGCACTCTCAGCTAAAGGGATTTTTTGGGTGAACTGTTCCTTTTACAGACATCATCAAACTTCTCGTTTTTTATTCCTCTCCAGATGACCTTCCTCGCTCTGGTCAAGTCGACGCTGAGGCACCTGTAGGTCTGCAGACTGTTTCACTGTTTACGCTCTGAGGTGAGGTAGAGGAAAATGCCCTTCGCTCCCTCACTTTCCTTCCTCTGAAGTCAGCCAAAGTCGCTGCTCTGGCCTCACTTAGGTTACCCTCCGAGCACCAGAAGGCTGTGAGGTAATGACCGGCATGCCCAGAACTGATGGCTCTGTCACTGCAGGTGGAAACACTTTGATTATGTGGAAGCGGGTGTTTACATTGTTGCACCCGTTCACATTTAGACCCTTTGACATTTCATCAGCGATGGGGAGCGTTCCTTTTTTTTTTTTTTTTTTCAGGACCCTGATGTGTTTTGAGCTTTGTGACCTGCTGCAGGGCTTCCAGAGGAGTCAGTCAACCCCCCACCCCACCCCACCCCCAACCCCCCAGTGTCTACCCGCTATTTTTTAACCTTCATGTGTGGGCCTGCTTTTTTTTTTTTTTTAATAAAATAATATTTAAGCTAAGGAGACTACATGAATGGTCGTAGTGTTAAATGTGCGGAGTGAAAACATCTTCGGGAGTCCTATCAGGACACGGGGGCTTACCTACATACTGACGAGCAGCGGGGCTGTAGGTGTACCCATCAATCACACCGGGCCCCTAAACTCAATAAGAACTGGCCTCAGGTAAGCAGACGACCTCTGTCCTTGTTTTGTGTGAACTCCCTCGCCCCGGATCCATGTAAATCAATTCAGATAGTAATAGAAGCTGTAATTGAGTTTCCTCATATTTGATACTCTGTCAATCTGATTTAAAACTTAATGATAGCGATGTAACCCACCCGTGTTATTGTCGAAAACATGGCGCCCTTTGTACGGGCCCTAAAGAAAACAGGAGGCAGGGACTCGGCGCTCCTCTCGCAGCGGGGGTTGCTTTCATCCCGGCCTCGGGTTACTGCTGCAATAAGCACAAGGGCTGAGGAAGGACCAACAGCGCGATGTAGAAACGAAACACTGCCGCCCCATGATCCCGCTTGTTCACGGCGCTCCCGTTCCATGTGACCCCTCCGCCTCAGGTTTCCGCGGGCCATGTCGTCATTGAGCGCGTCTGGACGCCCGGCCGGATCTCGCCCATGCTACTGCTACAACATGGAAGCAAACAGCCACACACTCGAGCCATCGGTTTCTACAATAAACTAATCACTCTGTATCAACACGGGCTTGGGTGTAAGCTTTCCACATGCCTCAAACATTTCCGCGGACTGGCCACATGCTTCTGCCGCTGTGCTTCGCTCTCACTTTGAAAAAGAAAAAAGAAAAAAATCCACATTAATAAACTCCCATTTGAGTGAGATGATTGGCATGTATAGAAACAAATTCATTATTTTGTATAAATAATCTGTCCCGTGTTGTAATTGTACTGCTTATTTTTCCTTGCCAGCCAGATCTCGATTTTTGGGGTCGGACCAGAGAATGTGTTGTAAACCACCAAGACTAAAGACCCCCATTTCACTGAACTTTGAGGAGACGAGGAGGTCCTAAAGGCCCTGGAAGATCCACGCGGTTTCTTCATAGAAGCTGTTTTTCCAGCAGAACTCGGTTTAGGGACAGAGTTCAGAGCTTGAACTTTCTGAGACTTTCTTAAGGTCTTGTGGAGTCTCGTCGCTCAAGGCCTTAACCTCATTATGACCATTTGCACTGTTTTGTGCCGCGGATGTAACCCAAGTTGAGGTTTATTACTGCAAACCACAGGAAGCTCGGGCCCTTTGACTGTATACTGGACAATTGAATTTGAAAAACACAAAGCCGACCTCTACCTCTCCCACCCTCCCACCAGCAAGCTTAAGTTAAATAAAGCTCTCTCAGAGGAAACAGTACCCAGGTCACACAAACACGAGGAAACCTCTCGCGTACGCGGGTTTCATTTAAATCGGACCCTGCGTATCCTCTATCCACTTTGTCGCTGGATTTCCTTTCAATCAGATTACGCAGAATAACAGAGGCGTGACAAGTGTTTTGTAATCACATAGCTTGCGAGAGACTTTTAGCGGGGTCGCAAGCACTTCTGTCCGTCTGATGGCCGTGAAGAGGACGTCGTTTGATCTCCGGTTACTCAAAGCTGCGTATCAGATCAAGGAATCAGGGGGCATCAGCTTTTTGTTCAGGATCGCCCTCGTCAGCATGGCCCAGAGTTCACAGTAGATCTGCTTTGTTGTCATGTGCTGTCAAGAGATAAAAAAAAAAAAAAAAGCGTGAGAGTCATGGAAGGTTATTAATCCACAAAAAAATGTTTCGTCTGGTTTACATAATTCTGCACACAAAGAATCGTGTACAAACACCTTGTATTGTTTACTTACTCCCAACTCATCAAGTTCGGTTGGTGCTCCCGAGCTTTGAACCATAATGAACTCTACCTGCTGCTCTAGTGTCAGTTTTGCACGTAAAAATCTCCATTAACAAGTTAGCACTAACACGCAGTATATACAACATCTGGTTTCACTCTCCATCTAAGGCGTCCTGACAGGCAGCACAGTATGACATATTCTGACTTTTGGAATGTTGTTAATGTTGTCAGATGGTTCGCGGTTGGTCGAGTTTAGGCAAAAAAAAGAAAAAAAAGAAAGAAAAGAAAAATCTAGGGTTTAATCGAAAACCTACTTGGTTAGGAAAAGATCACATGATCAGCAAAAAATGACGTAACACATGTCATGTTAACATAGCTGATGTCGGTCTCATATCATACTTGAGATCGGTTACGTACCTTCACTTGCTGTTTGGGATGTGGACCCTGGTCTCTGGTGGAAAAGTTTTAATAAGTGTAGTATAAATCTATAAACTGCCGCAAATCTATCAGACTCAGAGGCTCTGTTGAAAATTCCTGCAACTGTGCTATGCTAGTCTACTTGCCCTTTAACCACATGCCTTCAGTTTACCTTGGAAGCCGAAACTTGGAGCTGGAGATGACATCATAACAATAACAAAGTTGGAACAGCAGTTCTAGCCAGCCATTGTTAGCAATACCAGTTGATAACAATGCATTATACAGTATTTTGTGCGTAGCAACACTGTAGCAACACGTCCAACACATTTCTGCGCGTGGGACTGATTTTACGGGACTCGAATAAGGAAGAAGTCTTAATAAACAATACACTAAAGCTTTCACAGCCGTTGTTAAGCAAAGCAGCCACCCTGGATGCACACGCCGAAATTCCAGTGTACTACAAGTATACTCATTTAAAACTGAGGCAGTATACTTGAAGTGTACTTTTTATTTACTATATTTTATATACTTAAGAAAAGTATAGTGAAGTACACTTGGCTTATACTGAAAAGTATAAAGAATAGTCTAAGACTAAGTACATTAACACTTAGACTTACACTTATACTTTAATATTAAAGCTTATACTTGTACTTTAGTATACTGTAACGCCCCTTGTGGACTGTGGCGCAAAGACTCTTGGGTATTCTGTTGTTGTTGGTGTAATTATGGTTTGTGAATGTGGTTGTGAATAAGATGATGTGTAAGACGGTTGCGGGGTTAATTCACGTCCTTGTTCTGTGGTTAAATTGTGTCGAGTTAACAAAGATGATAAAAATGTTGGCACCATGATTGAAGGGGTGTTTTCCAGGAGAGACTTCCTGTCTGTTAAGCCATTGGCATGTATATCATTAAATGGCAATTTTCTGGCTAGAACTTGCTAAATTGTAAGTACTAATGCTTAGTGAATGTTGATAAAAGTACAGTAGAAAGCCAACACATGGATCTGTGCCCACATTTTATTTAGCAGAATTAAAGTGTTTTACAGTACACACATTTATGCTGAGGTATTACCTCTGTTATGAATTTACGTGTTAATAAACTAAAATGTGGACTAGAAGTATATGATTAGTGCAGTAGTAGTATATAGATGAGTATACTTGAAAGTGTACTTCTGTAAACCTAAAATGACCTTATAAAGTATACTTACAGTATACTTCTATAAATCTAAAATGTTCCATTTTAGTCCAAATAAATATTAAATTAGTATACTTTCAAGTATGCTACAAGTACATGGTCTAAATAAAAAGCATACTTAATAAAATGAACTTCAAATATACTACTTTTTGCTAAGGGAAGCAATGCTCCCAGCTTTTAAGAGTAACTTCTTAGTGCTGTAATTTTTTCCACCAGCGTGATGCCGTTACCTCCTGCCTCATTAATATGAATAGATTTAAACTGACTCTGACGTAAGGAGTAGTAGCTTTACTCAAGGCTTGCTGAGGTCACCTCACAAACTAGCTTTACAGAGTTCTCGGACGAGGGCCCAGGTCCAAGGCCTGGACCCTTTAACAACAAAAATGTAGTCACTGCAACTTATAGTTGGGCATACTTCTGTGATAAAAAGAAATGGCAGAAAGTCAGATCCTGGTCGTAACTCACTTTCGACTGAACCCGTTGTGGAGTGTGTAGACTGGCTCTGTAGGGCAGCGCTGTTATTGGAGTTACAGGAGAGAATGTTTTTTGTTTGTTTCAGGTTTCAGAGGAAACCGACACCTTCAGATGCCTCACACTTGCTCACCAGATGTGCGTGCGTGTCGGCATACCTCCATGCCCGACTGCATGCAATGTCTTTGAGACCGTGTCTGTGCAAGAGCGGCGCGTTGTGCTGGTAGCTACAGCGCTGGGGCGGCTATTTTGTCTACGCCTCGCCACCTCCAGTTGCAATATAGCTCGTGTTATTACCCTGCTGAGCTCCAGCTTGTGTTACTACAGAGCCGCACCAACTGCAGTGCTCTCCTCTGGCCCGTTGTGCTTTACATCAGCTTCCACAAACACTGTGCCCAAAGTGGGCCTGAAATAAAAGACCCCCGTTCACACACACCTCTCACAAACACATTTCTACCCTGCTGCTGCCCTCCTGGGGGTGTGAACAGATAGTGTAACAGCAGTGTGTAGGTGTAGCATGGCTCTACTTCCCAACAGTTCCAACCTTGGCTTCTCACTCACAGGGCCCGAAGGTGGCTCCCAAATTCACTTACTGTGCCGGATGCCTGGGCTCGGCTTCCCAGCAGGCAGCAGCACCGCTCTCAAATAATTCGTCCGATCAAGCAGCAGACGGTAGCACATATATATTTCAGTGAGGTCACGGGCTGCCATCCATTACTACCTCTGATGTGTGGAGATCAAGGACTAGCCGGTCTTGAGAAGAGACCAAATATAAATGTGTATTGCATTGTTTAAGTATTGGTTCTGTTCTGGTCCTGCAGCGCTGGAGTTTCTGCTGTGCTCTGAAATGGACATGGATGTGGATATCCCCACTTGGGATCAACAAAAGCAGCCCTTACAAGCCAATTAAAGAACTTTGGAAAACATAAATTACCTTTGAAAGTGAAATGCTTTTCCATTCTTAATAGCCGATTTTGGTCAAGAGTACAACTCTCTATTGTAGTATCCTGCACCACATAATGCTCTGGATTGGACTCGCAGGCTCGGCCAGTCTAGTGGCCGCACTGTCCCTGGACGGCCACGCTGTTTTAACAGATGCAGAGTGTGGCACGCATTGTCAAGTAACATGGTATTTTAACATCTGTAAGCACGGCCGCAGAGAACACATTTTAACAAGAGAACACTATTCAGGACGTTTGTACACAAGAAAACAGCGTATTTCTTACATAATTTACGGACAATTTCCAGCCGTGTTTGTTAGGACAAGAAAGCCAAACTATGATCTGTTCCTCACCCTAACCAAATGGTTTATGTGCCTGCACCTAACCAGACCGTAGGTAAAGCGATAAAAAAAAGCAATCTACATGCACCAGTTCAAACACGTTATTCTTGCTATTCCTGTGCATTGATTAATTTGCAAATTTGCATATACTTTATTAATCCCAAGCTGGGAAATTTTGGCGTAGCAGCAGCATTTACATACATAAAAGATATAAGCAACACACTGAAATAAAAAGAAGAAATTACATATTAATTACAGTATAAATGCAATGTACAAATATACACAGTATAGATAATGTATAAAAAGAGGTAGTTATTATAGTGCAAAAAATGAAATAAAATATAAGGTGCAGTGAAACAGATAAATAATCATCAGTGGACCGGTGGGCATAAGAAAAACAGATAAAGTGTGCATGTACTGTATTAGATGACCAGATTATATAACTATTATTGTACAGTTTGATGGCATGTAGCAGGAAAGAAAAACAGATAAAGTGCGTAGGGACTGTATGGAAAGACCAGATTATTTAACTATTGTTATAAAGTCTGATGGCATGTGGCAGGAAAGATTTCCTGTATCTGTCCTTTCGACAACGGAGCTGGAGCAGCCTGTGAGAGAAGGTGCTCCGCTGTCTGTCCACTGTGTGATGGAGAGGGTGCTGATCATTGTCCATGATGGAAAGTAACACATTCAGCATTCTCCTTTCAGCAAATAAGCGCCTGTACTTCCATGCTATGCTCCTGCCGTCTTCTCCACGGACTTCCGAAGCGGGTACTGCCAAGCTGTCACTCTCAAACACACTGGCCAATAGAGACGTGTCTCACATCTTTCAGCACCTGTCCCGCCCACAGGATGCAGCTCAACAGCAAACTAAACTTTTGATTGCAGTCTGGAAAGTTCTGCGCTCAAATCTGTTCTGTTTGATTGCATAATAAAGACACAACAAATATTCGAAGCCAGCCACACTCGCACAGAGTGGTAATAACAGAGGACAACACGTGTTATTGTTCCTGTGCTTCATGCACTCCCTCTTGTTGCAGACACATTTTTGTTTCAGCTCATAAGTTTTGACTGAACTGATTTGTCTCCCTAAATACAAACCAAATGGCCCATTAGGCTCACTTTCAGTTGCTATATGTCACTGGTCTCCACTCTAACTCTAACGGATCAGCCAAGCTGCCACGGGAAAGCACAAGTTATGACAGTTGTTTCAGGTGAATGGTATAATATTTGCTTTCTGTCATGGCAACACTGACAAGTTTTAAGTTGCGCATAATGTTGGTTGGATGCTTCAACATGTGATCAGCTACCACTGGCTTAAAATGCACTGCCCTGCATTTTTTTTTTTTTCTTATGCAACATTTAGGTTTGTGTCACATGTGATGGAGAACATGGACACTTTCTGCTGAAGTGTGACTAGAACTTGCTCCTTGTTAGCGATGCTGATTCACAGAGCGGCCTCCTCGTCGTCCTTCCAGCAGCCCTGAAATGAAGCCCGCAGTGGTCTCCAACAGCTGACTCTGAATGAAAAGGACACGGTGTGTGACCATATATGTCCTCACGGGGTGATTCCGCAGCCATCTGCACCCAAAAATGGTATAAAGTGTGATGATTAAACTTGGAGGAAGAATTCAGAGTGTTGCACAGTGTGAGCACTGTGGGCAGTGAGAGGACCATATATTCCAAAGGCCTCGGGGAGGTCTTGTGTGGTCCCTGCCAAATGGTGCTATACAGTCAAGCTCTGGGCTATAAAGCGCTACTGTACAAATCGCTGACATCTCCTCTGAGGCACATGAAACCCGGCCGAAGATGAGGCTGCTACCAATACTATAACGTTTTTTTGATGACATTTTCCAACCAATCACCCAATATAAAAGCATGTCCAGAAATCTCAGCAGGCTGAAGTCAAGACCAATAGATATGGAATACAAACAGAGCAATAAAAATATATGGAAATACTATAACAAATACTATAGCAGGTATAGATTTAGAATGACAAAGCTGTACAGTGTTGGGCAAACCTCTTCATCACCGGATGTGCAAAAGGACTGGAATTCTGGTCCTTAAAAAGACAAAGGTGTGGTTCAGACACATTTTATTTGAACATGTTGGGACTGTGTTTGAGACACAGTGTGAACAGTAGTATGATCAGGCTAAGATATATACAGTGTGAACACTGTAGTGTTTTGGATGTTTTTTGTAAAGCCCTCTGTACATGTAAGATATGAATAATTATCTATTTTAACATTACAGACAGGATGTAGTCATTATTTCACTCAGATGATGTCAGAGCTCATAACACATATATCCCAGTACCATCTGTCCTCTTTCGGGAAGAAACAGTTGTCTCCAAAACTGGAGATATTATATGATCAGGCAGGTAGTGGAAACACGGACTTAAGAGAAAAAACATATTCATCAGGCAGCCACAGGATTTTCACAGGACACATGATGTAAGAACAAGTGAGATCCTCTGCAACTAAGAGACTTTCTCATCATCATCACTCAGACATTTAAGTTTACATGTAGGGCATTTAACAGACGCTTTTGTCCAAAGCGACTTACAATAAGTACATCTGTCACAAGGAAGAAGCCACAACATATCACTGCAGATAAAGTAAAAAAGAAAAAAATAGAAACAAATGTCAGGCCCTCAGCTGAGCACCGTAGCTGCTATTACCTGAAGTGCATAAGTGCTATAATTTAAGTGCTAAGGATAGGAACATACAAGTGCATATAGACCAGTGGTTGTTAAAGCAGGATCTTCCAGCTCTGCAGGCCCTGCTCCTTGTTCATACCTGGAGCAAGAATCTCATGACTTGGGTAAGTGCCTTGTAAGTGCTGCTGAGGCATGAAATTGCATCATCTGAATAACTGGACTGCCCCTCACTGTTGCAAAAGAAAAAAAAAACATGTATTGATGAAATCAAACCTGATTTTTGGGTGACAAAATTACACCAATAGACATAGCTGTTCCGCTTCTCCTATTTAAGCAGTGTTTTTGGGTACACTACTAAGGAATAATGGCATGTTTAAAAAAAAAAACATTCAAAAGTTAGCGATACAGTAGCAGTGAAAAAGTACTAATATTAAAAATTCACTTAAGTAAACACACAAGTATTATCAGAAAAAAAATGCCATAAATACTAAAAGTGAATGTACTTAATGTGGAAGTTTGACACTTACAGGTTTTTATATTACATAACGTCACTACTGTTACATACATTAAAATGCAGTACCAGCCTATTTTTAGATCTTCTTACTGTACATTTGAGCAGTTTCATCTATTGCAAGGCATTGTATCTGTTGGATTGTATGTTTATTGAGTAAATTGGACCTGGTAAATCAATGTAGTCAAGTAAAAAGTGCAATATTTCCCTTTTCAAATGTAGTGGAGAGTAATCCATAAGAACAGTTACCTCAAAGTTGTAGTAAATGTGCTCAACTGTTTTTTTTTAACCACTGGGGACCAGTTGCTATGATGTTGACAGAGCACCAAAAGTGTGCTCACTTGCTTACACAACTGACATTGCATTAAACTATACTTAGATATATACCTATATTTTTCGAATGCATATAGCTGCTCTTTAATGATACATCAAATGTATTCCTGGTCTATTATTGTCTATTTGTATTCATTCCATCTGATTATTGACATTGTGTTAGATAGCATAGGTAACATTGCATCGAAATGATGAAAAACAACTATTGTTCTATATTTTGTTGAGTTGTTTACGTCCATGCATTATCCCAAATGTTTCCGTCAATGTTTCGGACCCAGAGGACTCCCCAAGCTGACTCAAAGTAATTGTGCCTTCCTTTCGTTCGCTTGTAGCTATGACTTCGAGGAGAGTCGGCGAGTGAGGAAATGAAATCAGCGTGTTGTGACTAAACTTCAATAAAACTTTATTCTAAACTCTGCCATCTGTGAACACTTCTGCCTGAGTCACATGGATAGATTTTCATCTGAACTGGCGGTTCGTTAAACAATAAAGACAACAAATCCCATGATCCCACACTACTTAAATCATTTGGTTTGTTTTGATTGAGAGACCCCTAGCTGCGGAACTGATACACCGTGCGTTTATATGCGAAGGTAATGCATTTCATCGACCATTTCATGAGTGAAGCAGTTTCAATTGTTATTTTATGAGAAATAAGCTGTGCAAATAAAGATGCACTGCTCATTTTCTGAATGGGTCTTTTTTTAAAGAATGATATATGGTGTTAATGTCAACAAAGAGACGAAGTTCGGTGTGAATGCAGTCGCATACGAATCTCCGCAAATTCCACCTTGTATTAGTCACCAAGTCAGAAAAGCCACGATAAAAATGGTTTGACAGTAAACACATCTCCAGTATCAAGCTCCAACATCTGGTTCGGTTGGTCATCAATAATAGTTGCTTTCAGCTGTGGTTTACGCGCCGTGAAAACACAACACTGCTCTGATGGCAGACGAATTGACTAATAGCTCACTTGAAAAGAGCATAAAAGCGGGTAATTTTGCAAAGTACAGCCAGCGGATGAAGATAAATTGGTGACATGAAGGCCGCATAAATTAGACAAAGTCAGATCATATTTCTAAAGTGTGGCGTTCCAGCGGAGTCATAATTTGAGACAAAGAATCACTCCTCCCAACATTAATGGGGCCGCGCGCAAAGACTTATCTTTACCCAGCATGCCTGATAAATGTCAGTCCGCACAGTAGAGCGGCCTGCAGCGAGTAAAAGTCGTCACCTGAATTCAACAAACGGCAAATCACTTATGACGGGATCGTGAATCCAGACAGCTCCGATCCATAATTTTACACCTAAAATATGTATATATTTTTATGATGGGGTGAAGAGGAAAAAAAAAAAAAAAAGTCAAAATAAAGAGTTCCATAACTAACATCTGGAGGAATGGGTGCCTTGCCTTGGCCGAGCGTGCCCATTCGATTCCAGATTTATGGTAACATTACAGTTTTGGCTCGGGCTGCACACTTGAGCAATGTGAGGCCTATTTATTTGCTGGCCCTCAGCGCTGGCTGCCACACTGATGCCACGCCGCCTGCCAGGGCTGCAGCCTCTGCCTCCATCACTGTGTTTCTCTCCCTCCAACTCCCCGTGTGTTTAAATATCACAATACAATCTTGCAAAAACGCTTTTTCAAATACCGCTCTGCTCCACAAATGTCATCCTTGTCCAGGGAGTATTTCTAGGTCTGGACACGTGGAGGTCCGCTTTGTGTGGGGATTTTTTTTTTTTTTTTTTTTTTGACGATGAGGAGAGGAGAGTGGACCCTCCACCCTGTCCCATTACACACACATAAACACACACGTGCACACGCAGACCTGAGACTGAATCCCGCTCAGCCCGTCAACAATGTATCGTTGTGCTCCCAAACACAAAGTGTTAACGTGAGAAGACCTTCCAGCCTCACTCCAGGCCGCGCTCGCTGCCAAACCGCATTCCTCCAGCAGCTGCCATTTTTTACATCTGCTGCATTGACGTGGTTTCACTTGACTGTACTGAGGAATTTATTTAGCTTTTCTGTGATGAAATATTACACAGAGACACCGGGCCCTGCTCTCCTATGTGTCTTATTTGTGATCCCCCAGCTGTCATTATGTTATGAGTGCTTGTGGCTTCTGTTTTACTCCGCAGCGCTGCCTGTTGCTACAACGCGCGGCGGCTGGTGGAAACAGTCTCTGCCCTCGCAAGACTTCCAACGGTGTTCTGATGTGGACCTTGGCTCCAAAATACTGTGTTAGAACAGACTGATCAAGACTGAGCCACCAGGAAAAATGAACTGGCCCCTTCAACTCCCAACATAAGCATTTACGAACGGTTACGTTTGCCAGTCACTAAGTAAGCGAGGTTTAATTTTAACTTGGGTTTTGAAAGAACCACAAAACAGAATGAACACGGCACAAGCGACTAAAAACATCAGTTAAAGCAGCACGGATCTATATTTTTAAATTGACAATGGAAAAAACAATTTCATATGACGTTAGAGAAATCCTTTGATTCTGCACTTCCCCTTTGTTTCTTGCTGTTCCAAGCAGTGTGGCTTCTTTTAGCTCTTTTTCTGGCCCCCAAACTTCAATATTTTGGTTCAGTCTCACTTCTCTCATCTGCACATATTCAAACAAAACAGGCAGCTGCTTTCAGTGGAAAATTATAAGTGACACAGCTACAAAAACATGCTTGCATTTCAAAATGATAAGCATTTATATTTCATATGAGCTAATTCAAGCGAGCTCGCGCCCTCCCAGAGCTCCCGCTCCCCACGTTAGCTTGCTTTCATTTTTAAAAATTGCATGTAGGCTATCTAATGTTGTCTGATTCTCCTTTGGGTGCGGGTCAGGTGTCGCTATCAGTTTATAGCGGGTCAGCTCGGGTAGGTATGGCGGACACAGGTTTGCAAATAAGAAGCGTGCAGGACTCTGACGGGGGCAACATTATGTGTGTAACTTCAGGTATGCAACGTACGTAACTACCCTAGAAAGTCAAAAGAACGCACTGCTGATGTTTGCATTCATACTGTGACCCAAACATGCCGTCTTTTAGCACTCCGACTGACTTCCTCCTTTGTTGCTGTACTAATTAAAATCAACATAAATATGGGTCGTGTTAACCATCGCTGCATTTGATCTTTAAAGTATGGTTACTTTTAGGTTGAGGCCTGTCTAAAATGATCAACATTTAATAGTCTGTTATAAAGTATATATAAATTACACTTACATGTGCTTAAGAGGTTTGATTGGAACCATTCCTGTATGAAAAAAATCGAACCGTGTCACGCAGCACGAACAGGTAGCAAGGCCTCGAACTGAGATAATCTTATCACACAAACTGGTCCAAAGGTTTAGAATACACCTCCTCACACATATGTGTAAATACATGTCATGAAGAAATTATTCAACATTTATACACCACCTGTGAATGCCTCACGGGGAGGGTGAGATGCTCTTCCTTTCTGAGGTCAAACTACCCAGAATTTCTCCTTCACTTGCCCTGTGCACGTGGAGGGATGACAGAGCCACGTCAGTGAGACACTGCCTGTGCAAATTGCAAACCTTGTGCGATTCCACTTTCCTTAACAAGCCCAGTCCACGAGGCTAAACATTTCGGTGCTTGGTTGAGGGCAAAACTTTGCACGGAACGGGCAGTCCTATCAACTTTGGAGGATGAACCTTGGAGGGCAAAGCGGCTCTGCTGGTGACACCACAGAATGCGAAAACAGCAATCATGTAATCATGGCATATGGTGCTGCCATGAGTGTTATTTTTGAATTATGCTGCTTTGGTAAGTGGCAACACCCAAAGTTCATTCACTAGAGCCGAAATAAGACAGCAATGAGAGGTTTCTCTCAATGCAAAAATAATACCTTCTAGTCGGGAAATATTTGACTCATCATGACCATGACCTTTGTCTCCTTTGTCCTCTAGAACTCTCGATCCTCAGTACTCCCAACATCTGCTACACTCGGCCCTTGACTTATGGTTCCCAAGCCCTTTTATAGCTGTTTAGTATTCCACAAGTGAGGAAGAGTCGGAAAAATAAACCAACCAATTTTTTATTTTTTTTTAAATGATGTTTTCAGCATTTTCAGTCTTTATTGATGGTGACAGTGGAGGCGGCGAGGAAACGTTGTGCAGGAGAGAGAGCAGGATGACACGCGGCAAAAAGTTACTGTTTAAAGCTTCGGACAAAAGCGTCTGCTGAATGCACTAAAATGTAAAATGTAAAAATGTAAATGTAAAATACATGCCTCTTGGCCATCAGGACACCCCAAATGAACATCATTCGCAATCACAAGATAGGGCCTATTTTAGCATATTTGTTAATGCATGCATATGGATCTCAAGTAATAAAATCAGGCGTAATTTGGTGGCTGGCGTCTACGAGTGAGAACAATTTGATGCAGATCCCAATAAACATACAGATACAGTGGATTTTGTCAGTTGCTACATGGTGGGTTGGGAACATGAACCGTGCATTCAGCTGTGGTGGCAAGACTTATTTGAAATGACTGGAAAGATGCACGACTTCCCCCGGTAGTCACATGCATCCAGATAAAGGAAATTCACCTGATCAAGTCATCTTGAGGGTTTTTAACATGACTGGTGATAAAATCTTATATATTGTCCCATCCTTTGTCACATAACCAAAGTTCTATACTTAGTGCAATACACTGACAAATGGCCAAACTGATGAAGACTGTGAGATGTAGTCAAAACCCCTGAAAAAAGCCAGTGAGGGTACAATAAGTTGTAATTCTTTGTTTGAAGACAAGAACAGGCCTCGATGCTCAAAGCATCTTGCTTACTTACTTTAATCACCTTGTGAACCCCTCAGATTCCGCCACATATAACACCTGGCTTAGGCCGACAGCAGTATGTCAGGATTTGCCCAGTGTAAAACTTTGGCCAACAATGATTGGACGAGTCAAAAAAAAAAAAAGGGACTGTTTACAAATGTGAATGCAAAAGTGGAGTGAAAAAGAGGCAGTCAGCCCAGATCAGATGTAGTATTTCAAACCCGAGGCAGTGACTTTCCTTGGCTCTCTCTTGGCCCTAAAAATGAGAAGCAGCGCATTGTGATGGCGTTCCTCTGGAGCCAGCAACTTTGTTTCGTGAGTTCCAAATACCTATGAATGAGATTATGTCTGGCTGAAATAAAAGAAGTCCGAAAACATCTCAGGGTAATTTTTGAGCCCTGACACACTGAAATGCTAACTATCATCAGGGGGATTTCATGTGTATATGAAAATAGATATGTCAACAGAACTTCTTTCTTGGAGTATACAGACCCTCGCCCCATCGGTTTTCTCCACAGGTTCTTCTGCATGGTCTTGATCCCGTGTTGGCAGCTGGACCCAGGACACCTCTGGATGGGGTCTCGCTGTTTGTAGCAGCTGTTTAGTCGCCTCTGGGGGCTCAGAGAACGGCCAATTATCAGGATTTAGGCTGTTAGGGAACAGCTAAAGGTGCACGCAGCTAGACCGCCTCCCCGTGCGGCCCTGTTGCTGCGAACATGTGTGCAAAGTGACTCTCGGATTGGGATGCGGGGGGAGGGGGGGGGGATTCACAGGCATTATTCTCCAGTAAACAAACCGGGAGATCCACTGCCTGCGGCCGTGCGTGGCGGGGGACGGGGATCGGATGTTCCAGGCAAACAGAAAACAATCGCACTAACCTCCAAACAACGAGACCTGTCGCGTCGCAGGGCTTTGCGGTGAGACTTCAGCGGGGATTACACAAGTGGACGGAGACAGGGAAGAGAGGAAGAGGAAGACGCGTTCCGCACGGCTGGCGATTGTGTAATTGGCTGACATCTTAGCGCGTGTACGAGAAAAACCGCGGCCGATGAAATCATGCGAACGAAAACTTGACACCAGGTATCAAAGCAGAGATTTCCTGCATTCCCGTTTCGTTTCAATAAGAGTACCTACTTTTTTTTTTTTCACTGTGAGAGCGGTTTACTCTGGCAGCCGAGCAGAGTGTTTCTAAGCCATCTACGTTTATCCATTTCCCAAAGGTCTCAGGTCAGAACAATGTGCATGCCTTCACAGTCTGTTCTTACAAGCGCAACAATTGACCCTTTTTGTTTAAAACTGGCATGTGTCACATTTTTCCCTCTGTTTAGGCGCGGACCCCTTTTTCGTAAAACAAAGAAGAGACGGCGTCCACCTGGAATAACACCCGGCATGTCCTCATTTGGCCAAACGCAGCGTTTTGCTTGTGGTTCTGTGTAAGCGCCGCTCTCCCCCTCTTGTTTCTGGTGGTTTATGAAGAAGTTTATTATGAGAAATGAAGACAGGAAATATTTTTCAACTGCCTCGGGTTGTGCCGAGCGCGGCGGAGACTGAGAAACTGCCTTGCAACACGGAGGAGAGGCTGGAAAATGTGGCTTCAGTACAATAATGGAAT
Source organism: Acanthopagrus latus (assembly GCF_904848185.1). Lineage (NCBI taxonomy): Eukaryota > Metazoa > Chordata > Actinopteri > Spariformes > Sparidae > Acanthopagrus > Acanthopagrus latus. Next base: position 6,320,895 of record NC_051057.1, on the reverse strand, counting down.
CAAGAAGACAAACACAGAACGTATTGCTCACTTTAGGACGGTTTGAGGAAACGATACGTGAAGGCACAGAATATACGGCGGCGAAAAATGTAGTCTGGAAGAAAGCAGCGGGGATGGGATTCTTGTTTGGGTGGATCAGACGGTTTTCCTTCACGAGGAAATATTTCAAAGAATATAAAACGTTTTCAGGAAATCCAGAAATCAGAGCTATGACTGAAATGACACCTTGTTACCAGCGTTTTACCTCCTCCGTCTAGGTAATTCATTTAGTCAGTAATCTGCGCAAACTGGACGTTCCCAGTGTCATGCAGGCTTGAACTTGCGCTCACCTGTTCACCTGCAGACCTGCCCGACTGGAAAATATGCTAATTTGAGCAGCGTAATTCTTGTCTGCAAAGTAATAGTGCTTTTCCGAGCCCCTTTTGTCTCCTGTGTGATTAGCTCCGGTTCAAACGGTGTCCATGATCTGAGCTGTGGCCTGCACGCATCGCCTCCTCCAACATCCATGAAGCTGCAGCTGGTCCAGCAACCCACCCCCAAAATCCCAAAATGATTGCAAGGTCAGACCAAGTTTTTAATCAGTCAATTCTTTCAGGAGTCTAACAATTAGGCCCTGCAATTTTTTTCTCATATTTTTGTCCAAGGGCAGGAGTTAGCAGGAGACAAAGCCCTGGCTCTAATGAACCGGGGGGCTCCGTGGAGCATCCTTCACAGCAAGGTAACTAATTACTTCAGCATGCCATGGGAGTCATATTTCCTCATCAAATGGGAAATGATTTTCAGAACATCTGCATTGTTGGATTTCATTCCGCGTGGTTTCGCCCGCTGGTGGTGGGGTCGAGTTTCTGGCGGACTAAACGGCCAAGGTGAAGTCTGGAGTCTGTCACGTCGCGGGGCCGCGCCAAGCGAGAATCTCCCCTTGTCCGTCTCCCGCGCCGAGATAACCGTGCAGTCTCGCAGCGCCTTTCCAATCTGTCAGCAGCACACGAGGAGCGAGAGAGAGAGAGAGAGAGAGAGGAGGCACGGGGTGAAAAAAAAAAGAGAGAGAGAGACGGAGAGAGGGAAGCTATAGGCAGCATGGAATATCACTTAGTTTCTCAATGGAAAACGTGGCTCAGTGAAGCCGGGGCTCGGGGGCCGCTCGGTGCAGCGAGGGATGAGAGGTCAGCTAACCTGATAGGATTGTTGCAGGAAGTGTGAGGGCGAGCCATCTCACAGGGCCTCGCTGAGGTTCCAGAGGCAGCTGATCCACAGCGAGACAGCGGGGTACCTTGTCGGGTTATTGACGCTTCAAAGGCTGTGTCCTGATTGGTTACAACCGACGATGGAAACGCAGGGCCCTCCGACACGGGGCTGTAATAAGTTTGTGGCGTTGGCTCCTGTCAGCACGGGGACCGTCGCTGTCAAGATCTCTATTCCCGTCTTGAAGAAAATCACTCCCTGCACTCCTTTGTTTTCTCCCTCAGTATCTTTCTCATCCGCCTGTCGTGACATAAGCGGGGTCCTGGCCCCAGCTTTGTGGCAGAGCTCGAGTTCGGGACGAGCCGTGGCATGGTAGAGCCATTAATATTCGGGGAAGAGAATGGAGACTGGGCCCTCAGGGAAAGGACACACCTAGGAAGCATGAGACATAAATTCAGTCTTCCTCCCTGCCTTCAGACGCACAAAGGCTTGGTTGTCCACTGTCGCTATCACACGGGATCCACAATACCACAAGTGTTCAAATTATATGTGCAGGCTTCCCTAGGTATCCACACCATGACAGCGGATAAAGAAAACCCAAACTTTATAAAGTCTTTATTTAAAGTAGTTTATCTCTCACTGCTGCTGCTGCTCCCTTGAACCCCTGAGAGGAAGACTGCGATCTGATGCCGGGTCGGACAAATAAAGCGAAAACGCCCGACATCCTTCCAAAGGTAGCAAAAATACACAGGAGATAGCAAGCGCCGGGGGCCCCCGACCACTAATGTGCGGTGTACAGCTGGCGCACAGCCACCGCTGTATACATTCAGCTCCTCCAATGGTTTGTCATGATTAGCTTGTTTAGCTCCTGAAAACCGCTCCGCCCTGTGTGCCGTAAACAAACATCCCCTATATTGTGATCAGCGTCAAGCTTAGAATCAGCTGACGTCAGTGAAGGGAAACTACAATTGCCTGAACCCAGGACAGATTTTGTTCTAGAGTTTCCTTCCCTCTCCTTTAAAATGATGAATACACTGACACGTTATCTTGCTGATGATTTAAGAGGTTAAAGCTCCAGTACTTCTCAATGGTTCCATAGTCTTTAATGCTGCACTTAGTTGCTTATTTTCTTCCACTTAAACAGCATTTTGAGCTTCTCTCAGCTATTGTTGTATGAGCCGCAATATTGCCGTCCATGTTTCGTCTGCCATTTTTGTTAACCGTCTTTACCGCTGCAGTAAATGGCCATTTTTAGTGAAAAAGCTATGATAAACGCGGTTAGCATAGCTTGCACTGTGAAAAGAAGCCGGCTAAAGAGCCTTCAGTACTGTAGTGTTGACAAGAGACAAAAACAAAGACGAAAGGAGCAAATGAGTCCAAAGAGGTCCTACATTCTAAAGTTGCTCACTATCCAGCAGATGTATCTGGGTTTTTTTAGCATGTCAGCCATTTTTAAGGTGAATGTGTAAAGTGTACAACTTCTTTCACTGTCTCCTAATGGAATTATTCATGAAAAATATATAAACAAAATGAACCTGCAAAATGAGCATTAACAGGGCAAAACATAAAACTTGGCCACTTTTCGAATTAGCTACTTGTCAAAGTTAGCTGGGCAGCTACCTTCAGAGGCTGGAGCTCACCATCTTTGTAAAGAACAAAAAGGTATTACAAGACTGGACGGGCCGGGGCTATCTGGCTACTAACTTCAGACGACGTCTTTGAAGCATAGATGTCTTTGACATTACGTCAGCACTGTTACTTCTGTACATTCTGGTCAATTATAATGCGTTTTTAAATGTTTTCAATTTAAATTCTTACGCGCTGCACCACAGACGAATAAGACACACGATGCGCTTCATTTCATTCAGAGGTTTATTCATTGCTTTGACCAAGAAATGACTGTTTTTATAAAAGAAAACTTTACATGAGCAACGAGGAGATATGCATTTGGTCATTGGATTGAAAATCCAGTCTCTATCAAAACAAACAGACAGAAATCTCAATTTATATAACTTAACAATAATAATAAAAAAAAAAAAAACTATGGTCACCACTTTTTTTTCTTTACAAAGTCTGTAATAATAATTTATAGGCTTTAATGCACGCCGCTGCTTCCCACTTGTCAGCATGGTTGTGATGGCGCGGCTCGTGCTGGAGGAAGGTATGTACAGTACCAAAGTGTTGGCTGTGGTAACCCCTTTGGCTTGTACTCGTGTTGTCGTCGTCGGGCAGCGACCGCAGGTGGGAACGACAAAAGGCTGCTCTGTTGTCTCCCGAGCCTCCTTCCCCTCGCTCGGGGTATCGTGTGAGGTGCGAGGGTCGCGAGTGGTCCAGAGGTTCAGAGGTGCGATTGGAAACACAAGGAGCTGTCCCGGCACTACCCCGCAGCTACCCTGCCTGGATCAAGTGTATAAAAAACATATGTGGGAGCTCTCAACCCCCATTGCATAAGCAAATAGTGCCTGGGGATTGGCTAGTGCGATTGATTTCATGATACTTCCATAGGCACGCTAACAGGAATAATATAGGGTTGTCCTTCGTTTATTTTCCTTCTCTTCAACCTTCATGTAAAAAAAAAACACATTCAACCACACCTTCTCAATGGAGCCTGTGTATTTTCTGACTTTTTTTGCATGTATATAAAAAAAAAAGGTCAAAAAGTCACTTTGTGCAGCATCACTCCCTTTCGTAGCTCTCGACCACAAGCACAGTCCGGGTTGTCCACAAAAAAAAAAAGAGAAAAACTGCATAATTTATGTAGGAGTGTACATTTTGACACACATAAACAGTACCTTGAAGATATACATAAAATTGAAAAGTCAGCACAGAGAGCCAACTTCAGTTTCTCCCATAAGGTTCACTTGGTTTCCCCCAGCTTGTGAGTTTGGCATCGTACACTGCAGACATCTATAACATGCACCGTACATGAGGAGACTTTTTTTTTTTCCCCCCCATCGGATGACAAAAGAAGCTCTTAATGCCGCACGGTTAAGTGAAACCAAAGTACAACGATTTGTTAAAAAACAAAACAACCACACATACACAGACTGACAATAACAGATACTTTGAACTTCTGCTTGGCCGACAGATAGATAATACTGGAATGTATTTTTTAAAGGCAAAAAAAAAAAAAAGAAAAAAGAAGAAGTGAGGGGGAGAAAGTCAAACTCTTAAGCCTACCCTCTGGCTTCTTGTAAACAGCAATTTGAATGTAATGCTAAACAGCTGAGAGCGCCGGGGATCAAACGGCTGGGGGAGCTGGTGCTGGCTTTTCTTTTCTTTTCTTTTTTCTTTTAATTCACGTTCACTCCTGACTATCTTGTTTCTGAGCACAAACATGTGAAAAGGCAACACTGTCCATGGGAAAAAAAAAAAAAAAAAAGTGATAACGCAAAGCAAAAACATCCCTTTTAGGTCGTGGCATTCTTCCGTCGGAGCAGATAACCGTAATGGGCCTCGCCTGCAGATCTGCGTAGATGTGTGTCACTGAGCGGGCGAACGTGACTCCATTTGGGTTTCCAGCTGAGCGTTCGCGCACGTTTCAGCAACCCGGAGCCCAGATAAGAAAGGAATCCTTCGCCCAGGTCGATGAAATCCATGGCCGTGATGTGGAGAGAAAAAAAAAAAAAAAAAAAGGCGGAGAACACTGGCTGCTTCCCAATCTGCTGCTCACGTTAGGGCAACTTATCTGCGTACGCAAAAGTTATTGTTGGCCTGCAAGCAGCAAGAGGCCGACTGAGACAAAACAGTGTTCGGTTTACAGTCAATATGAAGACCCCAGTCAAAACAAGAACAATGCCTTTAAGGAAATTACTTCAAGGTATTTTCTGTGAGTGTGTGCATCGGCGTGTGTGTGTGTGTGTGTGTGTGTGTGTGTGTGTGTGTGTGTGTGTGTGTGCTGTTTGAGTCCACCAACAGCAAGCTCGCTTAGTCCTTAAGGCACAAGGCTGTCGCGGAGGAGGTCCTGAGTCACGTCTGCAACTCTGAACTTCGTCAAATATTTCCTTCACAAAATTCTACAAAGAGGCACCTCGGCGTCCGTGCGTCACATCGACCGCAGGCGGCGAGTTATTTCATCTAAACAACGAAAAGGCACTTTGGCAAAAATACAAATTTTTGTAGCATTAAAAAAAAAGGAAGAATAGAAATTAAAAAAAAAAAAATCAGACTTATCAAAAATAAGTTAACATTAAAAAATCGTCTTGTTTTAAGGGAAATACTGCAGTGGAAGTATCATCAACACTTGTCTGTCGCACATCAACCCAGCAAAGGAAAATGATGGTCAAGGCCTCTTTTTAGTCAAGAAAAGAATGAGAGCGCTCTTTTTTTTGTTTTTTTTGTTTCACACTCTCTCATGTCAAACACCCCTCTCCTCCTCGAACAACAGTTGTCTTTTCATTTCATTCTCTCAGGTGGGAGCCTATTCGGACACTGAAACAGGAATGTCTGTCTGGTTTTTGCATAGAGAGATGTTAAGACGCAAGACGACGTCGGGGGGCTAATATTTCTGCATCAGTGGCACTTTAACAGTCTTGATCTCTGCTATATGGGAGGACTTTTGGATGATGCAGCTGGTGGTACCAGAGGCCCTGTCCTTCCCCTGCGCCAGGTTGGTCAAGGCCATGGCGGCGTTGATCTCCCTCCAGTACGTCTCGTCTTTGCCCTTCGCCTTCTCCTTCTGCACAGCTCCGACGACGCCTCTGCCGCTGGTGATCACAAACACGCACAGGGGAAGAACAAAACAGAGAGCGGGGGAGTGAGAGGTCAGCTCGCAGTGAATGAAAACAAGGGGATTTGATCTTGGCTGCAACGTGAAAGACAGTCCACTCACTTGTCACATTTACTTGATCCATGGTCTGTGGTTTCTGTAAGCACAAAAAAAAAAAAAAAAAAGGTTAATTTTGCGGCGTTCTCTTAGGTCAATGAGGATTTATTGAAATCTTGCTGAACATGCAGGCTCAGAAGTGTGTGTGTGCATGTTTCTTTTTTGGTGTGTGAGGTCTGCGTGTGTACAACCACGTCCAGTGCAAACATGTGTTGCTCTGTTTTCTCTCTTAATCAGACGCTGGACAAAACAGACAGATTGCAAGAAGCCGTCAAGAAACAAGGTGACTAATAGGATCGAGTTGAAAGACAATTCTTATGACTCATAAACTCCATTCCCTAATATTTTGTTGGAAAACAAATGGGCCCGGGCCAACGTAATTGAGTTGTCTGAGGAAATCGTATCGAAAATGACTGACTTGGGGAGGTTGGAGTGGGGGGGGGCCTTCAAATGGGAGCAATCTCTGTCTCATATGTAAAACATTAGTGGGGAATAGCAAAGTCATTAAACAATGAAACCAAACTTCTCTTTGGGCCAACCGGCGTGTTTACTGCAGCGAGAGAAAGGCCATGTGCACGTCGCGTGTGTGTGCAGTTATGCTGAACCTGTCCTCTGTCTCGGGTCCGGGTTTAGGTAAATATTGCCCAGCAGTGAGTATGATGACACAGTCTTGGCGCTTTCGTGAGGCACTAAAAGAGAGCAGAGCATTTGGATTTCCTAGCTGCGCAGCCCTCGGGGCACTTTCTTCAAGTCGGCTCAACAGCTGGGGACCCTGTGAGCTTTTAAGAAGTCCGATTTTGACCAGGCGCAGACGAGCAGCCCACCCTAGAGCGTTCAAGAGAGGGTCAGCTCTCTTGAAATTTCCAGTTCGATCCAAAGGTATCAAAAGAGCTCGCATTCAACCTATCGCTCAACACTGACTTCCCGCTCTCTTACCAGTCACTGTTTTCTCCGATTCCCATGATGCCATGCCACGACCACATCACCCAGGGACAGGCAGCATCCTGCAGCCCCCGTGCCCGTAAAGCGGGTGTCTAAACCTGAGCTGTCGCTTTAACAAGCCCTCCCTCGCGCCACCGTCGCCGCAACACAGCAGTCGACGGGCGTTCCCGAGCGGTCCCCTCCTGCTAATGAAAAAATCTGCACCCTTCATTTTCACTGGAATTTCATTCCCATGATCGTTAGAAGGGGCTGTAAAAGGTTGCGCGAGGACACGGCGTTTTGGGGTTTTAGTGTCGCTGCAGACAGCCACAGTGATGGAGAGCCAAACTCCCCCAGCAGCGGAGAGAAAGCACACGCAGGGTTTTAACCGTTCTGCTTCGTCACCCACAGCCCTTTGCCAAAACCCTCCATGGACTTTCCAAAGATCTGGACCCATAAGTGGCTAATTATTACGCCGACGCTTCATTCTCTCTTCCTCCCTTGTTTTCCAAGACTGTTCCCACGCAGCGTGACCCACGCTGACGGTACCAGCTTTGCAAGGCTAATGTGGGCTCGATTATGAAATGCGCGGTGGAGAGAGAGAGACAGACTTCACTCTTCACTATTTCCCTGTTGATGCTTCTTGGACAGAAGGGAGGAATGTGCACGCACGTGCGAGAGGGAGATGAGGACATGATAACCCAGAAGTACAAACCGCAGAATGAGATTTTAGGTTTAAGTGCGTCAAAGCGATCCAACAATATCCTCGCATTCTTGTCTGGCCACGACTCCCCCGCTGTGCTATCTCTCCCTGGGCCTTTATCTCGCCTCATCAGCCAGTCCCCCCCTTTATTGATATTCCTCGTCCTCCATTCCTCCACTCCTTCACCCCTCGCCGCGCTGATTTGCTGTAATACCTCCCGATCCAGGTAATCAAGGCTCCGACGCAGCCCAGCCAAAACAAATGCAATGTTTCCCATCTAAGATTTTTTTTTTTTTATTAAACGCCAATCCTGCGCTACGTTGTCCACGTTTCCAAAAGCAGTTTTTTTAAAAAGAAAAAAAAAAGCTCTTGATATTATCCATCGCCTCTTCATCACCCGTTTGCTATCGCTCTCCATTTCACTGCCATTTTTCCAAACGTGTGAAGCGGTCCTCTGCGCTCCGTCTCCATCTACTCTATTGGCCCTGATTTAAAAAAAAAAAAAAAAAAAAAAATGCACGCCATTCCCTTATAATCACAGCTCCATAATTACATGCCAATTACACGGTTTTCGTGCGTTGTTCATGTTCTCCCCAAAAAACATATTAGCTCAGTGTTTGCAGCTGCGGTGCTCGGTGTGCGGGTCGGTTAGTGACAGCAGGAAGGAGGTCAGTAACAGCAACATCAAAAAGCCAAACAACATGCAGATGAAAGCGTCTCTGCGCCTTGTGAAGTTCGGTGTGTGAGTCTTTCCATCCACAGATCTGAGTGTTTCCAGTGGATGTGAGGCAGCCACTGTCCAGATGCGCCGTTCAGAACACACAGAACAGTGTTTTCTGAGGTCTCAGGCAGGTGGGGGAGTTTTTTCGGTACAATGCTTAAGAGGACACCCAGGATCTCTCGCCCCCACCCCCTTAGACTAGGCACCAGTTCCTTCCCTCAGGAACCAAGGACCCCAGGATCTGGAAATGCACCACTGTGTAGAAAAACTCTTATTTCCAAAGCCCTGTGCCTAAAACATCTAAAACTAAGATTTTTTGAAAACAAGAGCGGCGCCAAAGACTCAATAAATCGCTAATAAATCACCCCAGACTATTTTCTTGTTCTTTTTTTGTTGTTTTTTCTACTTTTTTTTTTTTTGCTTTAATACTTGCTACTGAACGCGCAGTCCACTTTTGCTGTTGCCTTTGGGCTCGGCTGACAGCGGGGTTCCACAGGCCGCCTAAGGGGAAAGCAAAGAAGTCTGATGGTTTCTGGCGACGCACTGGAAGTCCAAAAATACCAGCTCACTTAGCATCACCGCAGCGTGATGCAGGAAAGAACTTAGAGTAGTTTTAACAAAAACTTGACGAAAATGAGGGAAAACAAGCGGGGGCTGACAAATTAGAGAGGGAGTGAGGTTACACCTGTTAACGACTGCAGAGGAGAGCGGTCGGCTATCATCGTTACCATCTGGTCCTGTTGTTAGCAACACGCAACAATAAACACGGCGGGCCATGTTGCACAAAACCGAGGGCTGGGCTGAATTAGGCAGACAAATAAACACAAACACACACACACAGACACACATACACATTTAATACAACATTTACGTTCCAGGCTTTTAGTTGGTGGTCTTGTCCAAAGTGACTAAGTAGGTGTCGAGTCTTTCGTCAGCGAAAATCACGCGTTGCCAGAAATAAGTCTTCAGTAAGTCTTAGTCACGACATAAAACTTATTGGAACATTGTTATTTTTTATTGTCTGCTGGAGTAAAGATTAAACAAGCAAGATACAGCTTGTTGATCCGTGGAGGTGCTGTCCAAGTGAAATGTTAGTGAACTTTGGAAATACAGGCTTGCTTTTACTTCCTGCTTACAGTTTATCCTGGAGGAGGTTTTGCTTCCAGTATCAACCCCGACAAGCACAACCATAGTTAGTTCAGATACATGGAAGAGGTATCGATCTACTCATCCCACTTTAAGTGAGGAAGCAGATAAGTATTTCTCGAAAATGTAAACGTGAAAGCTTGTTCTTGATCTCGGGGAATGGTAGTTTGACAAGATTATCTTAATTCAGGGTCCGCCTACTAGCCTTTTCTCAGACCTTACCAGCTACTACCACCTGTCAAAGCAAAACCAAAGCTCCATACTTGGATCACACAAAGACAACCGAGCCGCCATCTGCTTCACAACTGTGAAATGTGGTTGAAAGCTACAACAGTGTAAAGTGGACCTTGAAGATTATGTTGTCGGTGTTTAAGAAAACTAAAGAAAGTAAAGAGAAAAAGAAGAGGAAGAGAAGTCAGAACTGGTGGCTTAATGAATGCTTAACAACTCATTCTCTTCACGTTTATTTACAGATCAGTTATAATCTATTAATTGTAACAACTTGTGAGTTGCCAGGTTGTGACAATCATTTTTCAAGTTATTTGTTATTATACATGAAGTTATAAATCGTTATTTATAGTAGCTCATTTACAGAGTGTAAAACAGCAAGTTTCTAATATTACTCATGACATGTTACATTTTCATAATTTTTTCAGCTTTATTGGTGAAAAATATAGTGCCTATGGCAGAAATATTGTCGTTGTCATTGCAGACGAATTGCGAGTGGTTTGGAATCACAGCCCACGGTGTCTCCCGACCATCTAACCTGACTGGCTGGACTGCCCCAGGGAAAAAGAGCCTTGTTAATCTAGCTCACTTTAAGGCTGCTCCTGGCTAATGTCTGGTCTCAGGAAAAAGGAAATGGACAAAATGGGACTCAGGCTGGCAAAACAACATGAAATTGGAGACTGTGATGTCCACAGAGGCCTGTCTCCACCACAACATCTCCGATTTAAGGTGTCGCGCTTGACAGGCGGACGTTTAATTTTTGAGCCGGCAAGACTACAGCCGGACGAGGAGAGGTGGACCCTGTGTTTTGTAACATCGATGCGAGGCGCTCACATGGTCAAAGCTGTTGGACGGGTGTTTCCAAGATGTCGAGCTTCTGATATGAAGATGATGACCGCATCAGCACCACCATCTTGTCGTTGCTGTTTACACCCTGACACAGATGCACCACATGTTACATTTGTATAGAAATAACTGTATATATAATGTGTAATTTCTGTATGCAACCCTGTGTTACCTATAAATGACCCTGCACCATACTCATGGTTGTAAAGTCATTTAAAGGGAGACTCAAGTTATCAGAAAAAAAATAGCGAGTCATCAATAATTACAAATATTACAATGCCATCGGTAATATCCAGTAAGTCTGCAGTTGTAAATGCGAGTCAATACCTCATGACAGCTGAGAAGATCAAGCAAATGTTTTTAGGATAAACACCAGTCAGAGAGAGTTTTCTTTTAATCGCCTAGCAACTTAAAAGTTGCTTACAAAAATATCTTATATAACTCATCCATAGTATGATAACGTAAACAAATACATATAATAATACATGCATGAAGAATCCTTTACTCCAGTGGGTAGAAGGTGAAATGTGTTTACTTTGAATGAGATGATTATTCCACGACGACTGGAGAAGCAGTTGGAAACACACACACACACACACACACACACACACACACACAAATCCAAACTCAATTGTTGTGGCAAGGAAATGAGCTAAGCTGATTTCCTCACGAGCACCTGATGAGAACCAGAGTGGCGTCGCAGACTCGCCTGCCGCTGACCCGCGCAACCGCGGCCCAGGTCAGAATGAGAACAGATCACCATGTCATCACGCAGCTTCTTTGATTTCTCATGCAGCCGGTCGAGAAGCGAGGGATGAGTCGAGATTTACTGTCACCACAGGTGAGTCACAGCGCTGCACCGGGCAGATTAAAAAAAAAAAAAATGCACAGTCACACGACCACTCTTTTACCTCGGGCAGAGCACATCCAAATGAATGCAGACATGTGACTGCGCAGACACGTTTCTTTTAGTCTCTCTGGTTCCAACCAAAATGGAGATGACGAATGCCTCAGGCGACATCTAGTGATGCTATCTTCGATTTGTCACCAACCCAAACCACAGTCTTGAGCATGAGGTAAAACACAGAGCGATCCCTCATGCTCCCGGGCTCCCACGTCTATCTTTTATACATTTCTCTAATGATCTGTGCTTTTTATAATGTCAAGGAGAGTCTGTAAATGAAGTTAGAGGTGCCTTGGCACTCGGCTGCCTTGAACTCTGCCAACTCCACTTTTATATTACCCCTCCCAGCCATCCCTCTCCCTGCCTCGCTCTCCTCCTGTCTCTACGGGTGGTGAAAAAAAAAAAGTCTGCGCCCGAGGCTCCAAATAACCCCAACTGTCAATTCCACTCAGTTGGCCAAAGACATCACACACGGCGTGAATTTAATGCCTTCTCCGATCGCCCTGACAACACTTTCATCACTTGAAAAAATATTGAAAAATTAGCGCTTTCCTCGCCATTAAATTGAACATACACGCAGTGACAAAGCCAGACAGATACTAAGCCGCTGCCCAAAAGTGACTCTCCCATCCGCTGCATTTCTTCGTCTGTGCTTTTTTTTTTTTTTTTTTTTTCTTTTCCACGTCTGCCCGGCAGATGACACACTGGTGTGTCTGTGGCCAGCAATGAGGATTATGCTCTGTGTCTTCTCCCTGCTGGATGGGGAAATAATAACAGTGTTTCTGGTTTTTTAAGCGCTGCCAGGTTGTCATTGTGTTTACGAGTGCCAGTAAACAGAGTGTAATCAGGGCCCCCCGTAAATTAGCCAAAATGGGAAGAGCGTCTCGACGGAGACATAAATACATTGTCACGGGTGTCTTCTGTGTGTGAGTGCGTGTGGCTGCCAGGGTGTCCCAGACAAACAGAAAAGGGAACCAACAGGCCCCGTCGTGAAGAATTGGGGATTTGGCGTGACATCGGACGATCGCAGCAAAAATGATCGTCGCAGAGGATTGAGAGGGGAGACGATGATGGCATGGGAGGGGGCTCGTACGTGAGAGGCTGACTTCATAACAGCAGGGACACATCAGTGGAGGGAACGGCACTGATGATGAACAGATGAGCCTCTTATCGCTGCTTTGATACGACAGGTACAGATGAGACAAAACAACCGACCCCCTCCCCATCACAGGTCTCTCGGTAACGTCCTCTGGGATGAACGAATGCAGTGCGCTGAACACAAACACACACACACACACACACACATTAGGGGAAAAAGAACAGAAACCACAAGTAAATCTTATTTGGATCTTTAAGTGTTTTCCTGTGCCCCAAAAATATCCTTTTTTTTTTCTTTTTTTTTCTGGAGCTGGAGGCCAAATGATATGTTTGTAGTGAGAGTGTGCGAGCGCGTTTGGCGTGTGTGTGTTCTCCATCCTCGCCGGGTCACACCTCTGCTCTCTCATTAAAGCCCTGCTCCATCCCGTGGGAACACAATGGTAGCCTATTGTTCTAGACACGGCTTGCTTTTTAAAATGGAAACAATTTGTGTTTTTTATGCAGACCAGGGCAGCGTGGCTCGGTTTCCCCGGCTGGGCAGGCAGCTGTGTTTTCTGACTCCGATGGGCCGATTGTGTGTGTGTGTGTGTGTGTGTGTGTGTGTGACCTCGGCGCGCTGATGATTTAAAAACGATCAGGTTGAGAGGGGCTGATTATTCCGCTCTCTTCCAGCTCTGTGTCAGGGAGTATAAATAGCGTCGGTGCTGGTGTTTTGTTTGTTAACACTTCTCCGCAGGCCTGACGGCTCGAGTGAACGCCGTCTCAGTCTCGCCTCGCACCCAGCCTCTGTTTAGTGGTCGGAAGCCAATATCCCAGCATCCCAATGATAGAGCTTCGCCATCAGGGTTTTCCATCTCTCTCTCTCTCTGTCTCTCTCTCTTCCTGTCTTTTTATCCACCTTTCCATTCACATGAAGCTGCACCCCAGCTCGGTGCCAGCATTTAACTTAACCTCTGCCAACTCCCAGTCGTTCCCACCGTCAGGCCAGCCACGCCCTGGAGGACACACACACAGCACTTACACACTCACTTATTGCAATCTTTCAGACCTTTTGGGTTAACCCTGCTTATCTCGCAATATACAGTCCGCAATCAAAGCTGACGTTAAAGGGCCAATTCGCCAAACGTACGCGACCCACACATTTCTCACAAAACCTCTAAAAGCAATTCAGACAGTACATTTGCACTTCCAGCCCACCGCTTGCATCTCTCGGCCCTCGTGACACGGTACTTTCCTCTGAGGCGAGAACAATCCTCGACACGGATTTCAACGGTCAAAGCAACAAACTCTGTATTGGTGAACGACGTCGTCAAGAATAATCAGCTCTGATGGATTCTGTATTCTCCCCCGTGACAACGATGACATATGATCCTTTACCATCCGAGGGGGGGCGCGCCCTGTTGGAACTAGAAAAATAAACCACTGTTGCGTTTATTTGAATTCGGTAGACAAGCGTATCAGGATGATGTGATAGGGCTGTTCAGGGATTTTGCCGGTCAATCCAAAGACTCAGCTATTCGTCTTGTTTTCAGTTCAGCATCACGCTATAGTAATTTTTCAGCCTACATCAGCACGCCAGAAACTCGACCGATATACTGGTTGGCTGATATGCACCACAGATGCATCGGCATCAGCATCAATGTCGTCCGGTATGTGCTGACATGAAAACTTTCTTTCTACTAAATGAAGAAAAAGTTGCCTGGTGGAGTTTCTCATCCTGCAATTCCAAGTGAAGCTCACACTGTTTCAGTGGAGAGAGAAGTGTGTTGTTAAATTGCAGAAAGCCTTTCCACTGTGACATTTCTTGAATGCTCATCTGCACAGCAAGATAGCACAGCATGGTTCAATTATTTCTCTTCAAAACAATTATTAAATAAAGCCAATATGTTCCTCTTAAAGGTGGGGTTAATGATACTATCTGTCTTGTGACTTACATCACTGTTGTTTTCTTTTTTCAAATAAATTCTCGAAGAAGAACCTTTGGACGGGTTTGGGAAGCGCTGGTTCTCTGGTTCAACTCCAGTCTCTCTAGTGTTTCTCTACCAGAGAGAACAGCTGGCAGTGTCTAATCCAGCATTACTGTTTCTGGAAAGACATCTTGCAGTTGATTTTTTTTTTTTTTTCTAAACTTCCAACCCTCCGAGGAGAACAAATGAAATTCTAATCACCTGTATTGCACAAGCAGACATTTGAGGAGGAGATATTCAAAGGGAGACTGTCGACATGGCCAGACAACACTTGGGGCAAGCGCAAAAATATGAAGACAAATATGAAAACTATGAGCGTGAACTTACTAACCCAGTCCCTAAATCCAAGTCCTGTACTTTTGTCATCCCCGTGATAAAGTGAGACCTCGTCAACTGTCGTCCTCGCTTTATCTCTGTGAGAAGAAATACAAGAATACATAGAAATGCCTAAGTTCTTCCAGCCACACCCCTTCTGTCTCTTCAGTGACCACACTGTCTTTCTCCTCCCCAAAGGCCACTGCTGGAGAAACTCAACTCTACATCTGGATGGAACAAGTGCCTCCTTCTCCTCCTCTCATCCCCTCCGCACTGATTCCTCAAGTCCAACCTGAACCCAGTGAGTCTTGGCAAATGTTGCTGCCTTGGAACAACATCCTAAACCCTCCACCCCTCTCACTGTCTTCCCTTTCTCCTTTCCTATGAAACTGTGGAAAGCGCGAATCGCAGCCAGTTCGTCCACATCTCTGGATTCCTCCGATGAGGACCTCTCATCCATAACCGTCCGGGAGAGGCTCGTTGTCACCGAGCGGGCCCCGGGTCGAGCATTGTCTTTCCTGTTGCTCTGTGGCCTGCAGCGAATTACGCCGCCGCTCATCAGTCAGCGAACGTGACATCAGAGTCTTAAATCAGACACAACCGCCAGCCCATCCCAGCAGCGCCGCTGCATAAATCATCACAGTTGGGTTTCTCTTTGGAGAGGAAACAAAAGACGCATTAATGGTAAAGGAAATTCAGTTAAGTATATCTTGTTAGTCGAAAAATATGAAAACAGCCCTGACAGAAATCTTTTTTTTTCTTTTTATGTTTTTTATCATGAACGACTATCAGATCGTTCTGCCTCGAGACACGAAATCCAAACATTCTTCTGCATTCTTTTTCCACATTAAGATCAACTTTTCTTCCATTCACCTTGACGACTCCAGAGCTCCTTAAGTGCCACTAAACTCTCCAGGATTCAATAACTGTCTGGCACTCAGCGTGGCCTCATTTGAAAGGCCCTCAGGACCCAAGTGGCTGCCGTCAAACGTTGCTGTTTTCGCTGGGTGTGTTTCTAAGAAAGCTAAGTGTTGAACAGCACCTGACTGAGAAATAAGTCACTTTTATTTATTTACATTGGTTGGTGTGCAATGTAATAAACAGCAGTAACAGGTGAAGATAACTAATTGGGTCACTTTGGCAGTTTCAAGAAATTCTGGTAGTAGCCATGGCAAATATTTCTGTTTCTCTAAAAATTGATTTAAGTCCCTGTGGTAATCCATTAACTTTTCATCTGGCGTCATCACCAGGTCATATATTTAATTGACTATGGTTTATGGCCACACACTTCCAAGACTAAAGCCTATCAGCCTGTAGTGTACTTATTCATTTCATTTATCCATTTTTTTGTTGTGTTTATTAGCAAAGATTTAAGTGGTTGGGTTTTCACATACCAAACGCGGTCTCATTCAGTGGTCATGTATTTTATAACAAACATGCAACATCGGGTTCATTTGCAAAATACAGGCATCCAAACTACTTGATTGAGCTTTGGAAAAGATCATGGTATCGTTTAAAAGAAGTACCTCTTTGAAACAGTCATCGCTGACAATTGGGTTTCCACAAGGTGGTTTGGAGTGAAATGCCTCGGCAACTATTGGGTTGGTCGCCATGACATTTGGTAAACAGTCATGTGAGGCTTGATGCTGATAAGCAAATGTTAGCATGCCAACACCCTTAACTAGCAACACTGTCTGCTAAGCTTTAGTATGGAATCCACTTAGCTTTTCTTGCTAAGACCTGGTATACTCTATGATTGGTTGTCTTCATTAGTTAAGTTAGTCAGATGGCATGAGCATTATGACTGGTTAGGGCTTGGAAAAAATTATATTTGCTCATCAGAGGTAGAGTAAGGTGAAGGCAGCAAGTAGCTTCCAGCCGGTAAGAAGTGAGAGTGGGGTGGAAACTACCAAGACAGCTGTGGGATCCATGTTTAGCCAGTTCTTAGTTCTGTGCAATGCTTACGCTTGCAAATCATCAATGAGTGGGATACGTTAGCATTTTCACTATGAGCTTTTTAGCACTGTTGACTTGAGGTGCAACAAACAACTCTTCAAATCAATTTGGGATTTAAAGGCTTACGGATACTTGGATTACAACAGATCAGAAATTTTAAGTTGGTTCTGTTCTGTTAGTTAAACAAGTCCCCATCTACTTCACTTGTTGCTGCAATGCTTTTTTGATGTGAAGCTCTATAAAATTTATCGTAGACTACACATTTTCTCTCCACTTTCCATTGGCATAGGAGTAAGTAGACGATGACTGACTTCTCATTTTTGAGCGAACTGTTCCGCTACCTTAATAGATGCACCCTCGACAAAAAAAAAAAAAAAAAAGGCAATCTAATCACTGGAAACTCGCTGGTGGCCAGTGACTTGCTTTCAGCTATTTGTACTTTTCCACATCAATAGAAGCACTGGCAAGCAATCTACATTCACCATCAGGCTACTGCACTCAGCTGTAACCAGAGTCCATAAAGGAGAAAACCTGAGAAAATGTACCACTGTCAGCCCTGTGTAAAATGTCTGACCGAGATCTCTCCGTCTCCATCTGCAGAAACGCTGCAAGTTATTTGGCGTATAATGATCTATATGATATCGGACGGGGCCAAATCTGGTACAGAGCAAGAAGAAAAACATTGAGCCAGATTCCTGCCATTTAATATCCCATTAAAGGGTAATTTGGCATGAAACCCCTGGCATGTGCGATGGAATTCTACTGCTCCTTGTGTTCAATGAAATTCCCCACTGGCTTTGGACTGTAGGTGTGTGTACATGTGGGTGTTTGTACTGGATATGTGTGTGCATGTGCCTGTATGGAGGGCTCTGAATGGTACATGAGTGTGTGTGTGTGTGTGTGTGTGTGTGTGTGTGTGTGTGTGTGTGTGTGTGTGTGTGTGTGTGTGTGTGTGTGTGTGTGTGTGTGTGTGCGCGTGCGTGCAAGTGTGTGAGTCCTTTCAAGCCGGCAGAAGTGTAGTTTTCCACTGGGGTAAATCTACACTCTCCATCTCCTGCCACGTCTGACTGCCCTTTGTAGTCACAGATAACACTGTGGGCTCAACAACAGCCAACTGGCCCATTAATGGACTTTAAGCCAATGGGACGGTGGTTGCCAGGCACGCCACTTTTTCTTTGACCAATCAAAGTTGTTTCGTGGGCAGGAATTCGGCAAAAGAATGTGCCAAAAGACACAGTTTGTGCTCTTTGTTTCAAGTTCAAATTCTTTTCCTCCCTACTGAAAATGTCAGACATTTTTTTTGGGAAACATTCAGAGTTTAAATCTTACTTATTCTGTCCCCCCCCCCTTTTTTTTCATATAATTGATATCTCTTCTGCTACTTGGATTTTCTCTCATCATGACAACACAATAGAAGTATTTGTGGCAGAGAATTGTGTTCACTACAAAAATATCTTGGGGGGGTGGGGAGAAGTACAGAGGAAATGATGCAAACCTGAGCTTCAAATTATTACTGTCTGCCTCCCTCTTTGATTTGCTGTCTGCTCCTGCGAGATCAGATGTGGAATTAAAATTTCATTTTCTCGACTCTTCTTTTCTTTTCTTTCCTTTCTTGTTTCGACCGGGGCGATCGGATCGGAGGGCCCCAGCAGGTGTTCGATCCCGTGAGTCAACACCGCCTCGGAGAACTTTCCATGTGTGGATTCAAAAGCTCCTCTTGCATGTAACAGAGTAACACTTCTGTAAAGGTGCCAGAGCCTGAGAAATCCAAGAGGGACACGCCAGAGCCAAGAAATTATATTAACCATAGAGATAAAATAGTTACTCTCTATTAAAAACAGCAGGCCGGCCAGGTGAATTAATCCTTTTTTTGGGATTTGTCTTATTAAAGTCTGGTACGGAGCGAGTTATAAGTCTCACTTGGTCTATCCGTCTCTTTCTTTCCTTCGCCATCTGTGAGTCCCAGCAGGTGCCTGGACGTGAAAAAGCCTGATGGTCGTTCAGGTCACAGGGTTTCAAGTTTTCTGATCGGGAGGACTGTAACCGTTGCGGCGGTTGATGCATTTCATACCCCCCACCCCTTCCTCCCCCCTCCTCCCTCCGCCCTCCTTAGCACTCAGATAATATGAAACACATTTGTCCGTGCGAGGACCCTCGAATGAAACACAATAAAACCCGCTCGTCGGCCGCACCGAGCACCTCGTCCTCGTCCTCTGTCACTCTGACACCTTCAAACCTGACCATGCTCAAGAGAAAGTGAAATCACCACTATTGGTTTTTTTAAACACAGGCTCTGCGCTCTCGGCTGAAGAAGAGCTTGGACGGATCCGACCGTGACCGTCCACAGCTCAGATGGGTTGCAGGCTGCAAATCTCTGGAGCACGCATTTTGCGGTCTGCGAGGGCCTGGCACTTCATTTACAGTTAGGCGAGCGTCTATGACATTACTGTGCAACATTTTTAAATTTTTCCACTTTGAAACACGAGTTCGCCGGCTGCCTTGGAAATGTGAAATAACTGGGCTCAAAGTTGGCTGTGACCTGAAATGTATTACAAAGCCGAGAAGAGTTGACTGAAAGAATATAAGTTGCCAACAATTTTGATTATCCACTGATCATTTCAAGCAAATATATCAAAAATTTGCTGGTTCCAGCTTCTTAAATGTGAGGACTTGCTGCTTCTCTTTGTAGTTCACGATAATAAAGACACATCAGGGCTTGGACTGCAGGTCAGACAACAGAAGCAGTTTGAAGTCTTCACCCAGGCCTGTGGGAAAATTGGTTGACACCTTACAGACTACTTAATGTATTAAGGATGAAATAATGTAATGAATGTTATTAGTTGCAGCCTTTGCTCCAGGTAATTTATTGATAACGAACAGGACACATATCACACTTTCATCATGGCTTCTTTAACTTGAAATTGCAAAAAAGGTTTGGCCTCTCAAAACCCACTACACATTTTCAAATAAATATATATCTTTTAAAAATATAAATTCAATCAACTACAAACAATATCTTTTCTTTTTTCTTAATTCTTTACTGTTTAACAGTGATTACACGCCATTTATTTCTGTCTACATCTGGTCATCATTTTGCAATCCGAGCCCCCCCTCCTTTTTTTTTCTACTTCAGTTGGCTATCATTGATTTCAAAGTGGTTTACAGAGTTGAATCCAGCCTAAATGAACTGCTGTGTGACAGAAAAAAAAGCCCAAAATAGAAACACATGCCAGTAATTAAGTCCGTAAGGCGACACGTTGTAGGTGTCAAGAACGACAGAACAAATTGCGCATGAACACACATCCGGAGAGAAAGAGACAATAAAACAGTAGCTTCGACTGGCTCCATCTCACTCTGGAATGTGTTTTCCATTCTGTCGAAATATTAATCACAGAAAATGACTTCCTCTGGAGCGAGCGAGTGCGAGGCCCGAATACCTCCCGACTCCTCGGATCGCTGGCGAGAGCATCGGCAGCAGAAGTGCAAAAGACAAAAAAAAAAAACAAGTGACCCATATCGAGGGATTCAGCTTTGTTTTGCGTGGCGCTCGTTGCGTGGTATTTTTATCACAGCTGCTTTTTTTTTTCTTTAACGGTGGCGTTCGCTTCATGTCAAAAAAAGAAATGCATGCTCTTTTTTTTTTTTTTTTTTTTACGCAGCCCAAAAAAAAAAAAAACAAAAACACAGGCCGCTCGCCTTCGCCCCTGCTCTCTCAGCGGGACCTCATGGCGGGATCAAAGGCATGCCAAACAGTAGTCTGAAAGTGAGCGTGTTCCACATGGCCTTGTTGTGTCTGGCCTGCTAAAGCCTGGTCAGAGGAGCTGGCTGGGGGGAATTCCTTCTCTGTACTGGCTGCGGCGTTTGAAGTGACAGGACATGGGCTCCTCTGTTGTGGATACGTGGGTGCGTGTTGATGTAGGCCATGTCTATTTTTTTTTTTTTTTTTTTGAAGGGATCAGGTCCCACTTTCAGTAGTCACGAAAATCACAGTTGGCAAATAAGTTCAATTAAATGAAAGTAAGAATGAGGTGGAAGAAAACGGCGTGAAATGGCAGCAGGGGTGTCATACAGAGAGAGAGAGAGAGCGAGAGGCAGGAGGACGGCTAGAGAGGCAGACAGTTGGAAATAATGGACCAGCTGCAGGAATTAAAACAAAATGTGCAGATGGAGGGGACAAAAAAAGAACAAATGTGAAGGATGTCGTGTGTGCGAGGGAGACTCTCGAAGGGAAAGAATGCAAGAAATGTGGCTCCTTACCAGCCCGATAAACAAAGTTCGCCTCAGCCTCGGAGGAAGACGGCGAGAGCAGCTCGTCGTCGTACTCGTTGGAGCTGAAGGAGCCGGAGTGGTTCCTCTTGCGAGCGTCCATGACGGCGTTGGCCACCATGACGTGGTGCAGCGAGTCGTTCAGGTAGCGGTGCAGCAGGCTGCTCTTGTACTTGGGGGGGGACACGTAGTCGTCGGTCAGCGAGGCGGCCGAGCGCAGCCCCGCGCCCATGCCCATGGCCATGCCCACCATGGAGGAGCCCTCCTTCTTGATCACGCTCTGGTACATGGGTTTGGTGAGCTCCTCGGGGCCACTCTGTGTCCTCTGGGGGTTGTCAGCATCTACATCATCGAGGGGAAAGGTGACAAAAAAAATCATTTCAATGCAATTGAGACATTTTCCAAGCAAAGTCTGTCCGAGTATTTCTTAATATTTGTAATGTCCTGTTCCCTTTTCTGTGAGTAATTCTATGTAGTCTCCCTGTTCTCATAAAACTTAGATTAGATTAGCATACTCAGTAGGTCATTACTGAACACACTGATCTATTTCAAATCTTGTGCAATTCTTTGTAGACATGTGGTTGTGAATCTTTTTTTTTAAATGTTCATTTCAGAGTTTAATGTTGTAATACACTAGATGCACATAGCAATCACAAGCACTTCCTTCAGCAAAGGGCATCTTTCCAAGGGTTCTTTTTAGTCACACCGATACCGTCTTGCATTTCTTCCTATTACATTCTTCTGTGCCTTCACAGAAAAAAAATCTGTGCATAATTGTATGAAGCTTCTTGTGTTTTCATAAAAAATGTCATAAATGAGCAGATTCAATCATGTCGTCCTCAAGTAGAAGATTTTTAAAACACCTCCGATAACAAAAAAAAACAAACCTTTGCATCAAATCATCTGAAATTCCAGCATTTTCACAGTATATTTTTTTAGTATTTAAAATCATCCCCTATAGACATCTGTTGTACTTAAATATAATGTCATGATTGCTCGCATTGATGTGCGAGTATGTTCAGCATGATGACATCACAGTTTACGGGTTACATTTTGTAATGCGCTGGAGCACAGAGCCATAACATACATTTCCTTCAACAAACATTCTGTGAACTCCTGTGCAATGCACGTTGATCCCCGCTGACTCGGGGTCTGCTTATTTCCAGCTAATCGCAAGTCTAAGTACCGAGGCAGGGGGACCTGGTGCCCCTGCCCTCCTGTTGGCATCGCCTCAAGAGCAGAAAGCCCAGCCGAGACCTAAGACGCATTAGCAAACCGTGGCGGATGGTAGACTACTTCCTCTCCATCAGGAGCACATTGCCCCTCCGTTCCCCTGCAGAAATAAATCATTTCCAGGGTGCTCTGCAGCCGATGAGATTGAATTAAAGCGCAGGTCCGTACCTGATGAAAGACACGGGGAGGGAAGATAAAACACGGCACTGAAAAACCAGATATCCTCTGGCAGGAGGAAAATCAGGGAGAAGTTTACTCTAGTTACTGTCCCTGCCAAGACTGTGATTTTGTAATTTGGGAGGTTGGACATTTGATTCAGTCTGGGCCAAATTAAAATTATAGCTCCCACATATCAGAAACACATGGAGGTAGCCGACTCGCTCTCCTTCCCCTGAGCCTTCCGAGGCAGAGTTCGGTGAGCGCTTCAGGATCTCCTGCTAAACCGCACAACTGATAATAAATCCGACCTGTCATTATAATCCCAATGAAAGCATTCATTTACATCCACGTCTGCCACCTTTTTTTTTTTTTTTTGGGGGGGGGGGGATAAAACTTCCTCTCCCTGCACCTACTTGACAGCGCGGCCTCTCCAGATCCCACGCAGGAAAACAGCGCTCGCTCTCCCTCGCTTGCCACCGTAGCTACAAAACAAGCTGGACCATTTAAGGACAGTAAGAGGAATGTACGTCGAGTCAGAGGGGTCAGGTCTGGCCCCGTAAATAGCCCCTGGAACAAAAGCATAGGCTTAAAAACATAATAGAGGGCCTTTAGAGCGCGGGTCAGAAGTGGGAGCAGGCTGCGGACAGCTTCATAACCATAATGTGACAGAAAGAAGAGTCACAGAGATATACAGAGCCTCCGGTGGTACAGTGGCCTGTGGCGGACACAATGCAAACACCATGCGCGCATTCCTCCTCCAGCCACACGCTCAGCCTCTCCCCCTCAAAAATTTAATTAGAGATCCCTGACACCACAGCGCTCTTCCTCTCTGTTCGTCCTCGCGCTGCATAAGTATGCATGTTTCATTCTTTTTTTTTTTTTTTTATTTGTTTTTGACCATGTTTTCGGCTGCTGTCAGTGAGTACAAAAACCTGTTGCTGTAAATACACGGCTGACAGAAGGCTGCTCATTTTCAATTGCAGGCTGGGAGACAGATGTTGGCTTAGTGGGGTGTCTTAATGACAGCGTGTCATAGCCCGACGGCCTCGACGTCTCAACGTCGGGTCGCACACTCGCCATTTATATATGTCCAGAACACGGCTCTGCGTAGCATCAGCCCGCTCTCAGGACGAGCCGTTGGCCTCCGTTCATGTCATAATGCTAGACTTGAGTTTTGGGGGCACGAAAAGTATGATGTAAGGAGCCTTTCTTGGTCACTCTGTACAAAGAGCATCGGGGTCAGGACCAGAGTTTGAATTTCCAGCTGAACTCACCATTCTAACTGCGCCACTTTTAATGCGATCATCCGTCAGATTGATGGATAGAGCAGCTACGCAAATGGAATGTTTATAACACGTACGTATGTCAGATCCTGTCAATCACAGCAGTGTCATGAGTCAGAGTCAGACGCAGATTCAAGAATATTAATGTAGCACTTCCCTAGGAGGTAACTATAACCTCGGGCTTCCTGCTTTCCCATTAACAAGCAACCGTAACTGAAGAGGTGAAAGGTCACAGACAGGAAGTGATAACTAACACTGCTGTTGTCTGTGAATGAGGGAGAAAGACTTGATAAGTAAGAATACTGACAATGTCTGACTACAACCCTGATTCCTAACAGTTGGGGTTCTGTGAAATAAAACAGAATCTGATTATTTGCTAATGCTTTATTACATATAAATCACATCATTGATTTTTGATAATATGTGCTTAATTTGGAATTTGATGGCAGCAACAAGTCTCAAGCAGATGGAGACAGTGACATAAAAAGACTGTGATATTTGTGGAACGCTCCCAAAACACCTGTTACACCTGGAACGTTCCACAGGTTCACCGCTAACAGGCGACAGTATCATGATTAGGCGCGAGAGGTGCGTGCTCAAAGGACCTACAGACAAGGATGAGGAGGAAGGTCCAGCACTTTGCGAGACACATGATTGTGTCAGGATGTAACAACAGAGCTCAGGGACACATCGTAACACTGCAAAAAACAGCACTCTGTTTCTACTCGTGTTTTACAGTGTCCCAACTTAAAATCAGGTTTGTAAAACTAATTTTAAATCAGTACTTGACCGATTAAACACAGGAGGAATTTCTTAAACGTGACGTGCATCCAGTTCACGCCAAAATAAATTGCCTTTAATGTCTGTCCATGTGTCTGCGGAGGATGTCGCAGACATGAGGAGGAGGCGCACAGTAGCCGAACGGCAGTCCTGTGCGCATATTTCTCTCTCTCCCTCCCTGCCTCTCTTTCTCTCTCCCGCTCTCTCGCTCCTTCAACAAGGAGCAGAGGGAAAAAAATCGTTCTTACTGATGATTATCGAAGGCTAAGGAAAAGGAATGGTTGGCAGTAGCCACGCTGGACACACACGGGCAGGGGAACAGTGCAGCCGTCACGCACTACACGACACTACACAAGCAGGCGGTGTGTGCCATGGGAAAGTATCATGTAATCACAATATAAACTGCAGTCATAAAGGTCTTAGAATTAGGTTTTGACACAAAGCTAGGGTTAAATGTGTAACCATTCTAAATACAAAAAGCTTCTCTTTGTGAACAGCCTGAATGTCAGGGATGTGCATTTTTTAGTTTGCCCTTTCAAAACAGGGTACAGAGGTACTCCAGCAGTTTAGTATGGTTGTATTGTATCATAGAATTAAAGGAAGGGGACTCAAAAGATGGGAGACGGATTTAAAAACAAAGTTAAAATCTTTGTTGGAGAGGCTAAGACATCCCTATTTTTAATCTCGGGCTCCAAAAGCTGTGCACCCTACGATTCCCACAATGCAACACAGCAGCGTCTTTCATTAAACACTCCTTGGCTCCTACATGCACGCTTTCTTTCAAACTCCACGTTTCCAGCATGCAATGTTCTAAGTTCTAACTAAATAGTCTGCGGAGCTCTGGATAGTTGAGCTGTGACACGGTCGGTTTGTGAATTCTCTCTTGTTATTTTACTCAGACTCAGACCTCTTTCACTCAGAGGAGAAGGAGCCGTACCTTCTGAGCAGCTGTCGTCGCTGCTGACGCTCAGCCTCTCGGCGTTGCCCTGGACATATTTGTTGTAGAGCTTGATCCTGAGCGCCCAGCTCAGGTCTGGCTGCCTCACCGTATTCTTCAGCCGCCTCCTGGCATTCGCGAACCAGTTGGACACCTGAGAGAGAGAGAGACAGAGAGATAGAGAGAGAGAGAGAGAGAGAGAGAGAGAGAGAGAGAGAGAGAGAAAAGAGGGAGCAAATGGACAGATATGTTATTGTTTTGAGTCCAAACACCTCCACATCCATAGAAAAGCAAAGACTATCCCTTATGAAAATGTCTGCTCTCCGCCTGCCATCAGTCTCATTCAGAAAAACCAAGAGAGACTCGAGGCAGAAGACAGAAACAGAGTCAAGTTGCAGAGCGGCTCTCTGAAACTGAGCCTCGAGAAACATCCCAGACGCTCTGGAGAGACATCACAGCACGCATCCTTTCTGTCCCGGTGCCACGTAGAAACATTTAACACCCTCCCGAAGGCCGCGCCGCCAGCAGATGCAACGTTTCATTAACGAATGTTCCGACCAAGATGTACGTCCCCGGTGCTTATTCTGGCCCCACGCTGCCTCCCTCCGACAGTACTTTTTTTTTTTCCAACAGTGTCCTCAAGACGCAATAAAAAAGACACTTGAGCCAGCGCTCTTCCTTTCACTAGGAAGGGAGACCATTAGATGTTATACTAGAATAACTTTTCATGCTCAATAGACTCCGAGCAGCTTACGAAGGGGCTGGGACAAGGGGCCTTATGCTAGACTACTTATTTTTCTGATCCCCTCTGTCAGTATTGTGTTTCTCATTAACCAGGAACATCCCACATCCCTATTGTCTCCAGCTGTGGCACTAAAGGTTGAAGGCGGCAGTGAGTGCATGCGACTTGGCCAGAGGGGAGGCGGGATGAGATGAGGCGAGGCGTGGGACGGCCCGCTAATGGCGACCGGAGGAGAGACAGCTGTCTACATGGTGAGAGCAAAGGAGACAGGGTGGCACACCCGCTCAGATGACACCCAGAGAGATTCAGAAAGAGGAGGCACCCAGCTGCCGAAGCGGCTCTCTCACCCCGGCCTGTCTGCACTGTATGTACCGTGGAGGAGACGGCATGCAGGCGCTGTGATGGAGAGATGGCACACCAGCGCAAACTCCAGAGAAATAATTTACGACATCTACATGGAAAAAAAGGGACTGTTTTGCTAAAACATGACAGATTTAGTTGCTTGAAACACCTGGTGCCAGGTGGGTGTTTCCAGGGAAAACTTCACATAAAGTGATGCAGGCTACATTACTGGCAGCGGCAGCGGCGGTCTGTTTGGACTAAACAGTGGAAGAACTGGGTAGCGCTCAGCCTCCGTGACCGGGGAGGCGAGGAAAAGAGCGCCGCTGAGGGCCGCGCCAAATAAGTATTTTCGGGTTTGATCGTTTTGTTGACGATTTGCTCAATAATCGATTAGTTTCAGAGTAGCTGCAGAGGGAGAGTTCACCCAAAAATTCCAATTCAGTCACTGTCCACACACCATGCCGATGAAAAGTCAGGGGAAGTTTTGTGCTTGACATTATTAGAAAACAGCTGAAGTAGATGGGGAGTTATTAAAAAGAAAAAAAAAACAAACAGAAAAAAGACATAAAATGGTTCCGTACCACTCGTCTGGCTTGATCAAAGTCTCCGGAAGTCAAAATCTCCATTATAGCTGCAAAGCTAAAAGCGTTAGCACGAGCTCGACCCCGGGGTGAGCCTATAAATAATGTCTGGGTCTCTGAGACTCGGAACACACAGGGCAAGCTGTATGGAGACACTTCATGCTTTTTTCCTGTCTTTTATTTTTATTTTTTTACGTCTTTAAAACAATTCCCCGAGAGTGTTGCAACATTGTTTTCCTGTGAGGCCGCAGAAATGTTCTGTGGACTACAACGCTTCACCCGTCCATCCGTCTACATGGAGGTGAGCAGGTATTGACTGAATTTTCATTTTTTTGGTCAAACTTATCCTTTAAGTTTAGCTCAGTGCTAAAAATATCAGAAAAGAACACAAATCACACGATCCCAGATGTCAGGGTGGAGCCTTCAGTAGCTTGTTTTAAGAAGTCTAAACCAAAACCCATTTATATGTCACTGACAAAGTTATCAATCAATTATCAATGTAGGAATCCATCGGCTATCGTGACAACGGTTTGGCTGATTTATCTCTGCATAAATGCATTTTATTCAGACTGTTCATCTGCATGCAACCACAGCCTATTCAAATATGACTGGTCAGTACTATCTGAACTACAAACTGACTACAAAAAGGAACCAGAACACTCCCCACACGAAAAGTTTGCCCAAGATTCTGGATTCACATGCAGATATCCGTCAATAGAGATGAAGTATGACCATTTCCTTTCAACCAACTCTTCAATTAGTCGACTTAATATCTTTCCGTCTGAAAATGAAAACAGCCCGAGTAAAAAAAAATGTTTTAAAAACTCAGCAGGCCTCCGTCGTGTGGAAAAATCGTCATCAACCTCTTCAGTTTCCGTGAAAAAAATAAAAAATAAAAAAAATAAGTAAAATCATCGCCTGACCTCTGACACCGCTGCCGGTATTCCGATGTCAGCATCGGTGTGTGTGCATGCGTGTGTTCGCCGATGTCCGACTCAAAGCATTCCTCCGCACTCCGCTCGCCCTCCCCAAAACAAACAGCTCCATCAGGCTCCCAAAAATGAGAAACAGATTAAGCGCCGTGGCCGGCTGCCCGAGAGAGCCGCCGCAGACTGTGTGAGGCCGTATCAGTGACCTTGTCAGCCAGATGATACTGTACATACACGGCCCGACGTGCCAGACGCGGAACAAACTCGTACTCTGCCGGCGGGTTTTCCCTCTCAGTTGTCATTTTGTCAGCAGTCGGGTCGGAAAACACTTTGCTCTCGTATTGGCAGCGGAGGGTGCAATAAAACTTCAATTTATTTGTAAGTATAAGTAAAATTAATTAGTGATTGGGAACCATCGAGGGGCCCCAAGATAAATAGGAGAATTCACGAGAAGAGCCAACAGGAGGGAAAAGGGAAATTTGCTACACAGAAGTAGGTTTATTTTTCTGAATTTTCTTAGGATATTCTGAAGTTTCTCCTGTTTGTACATCTATAACTCAAAGAAAATGTGACAAATAAAACCACTTTTTTTTAAAGAGATTATACGTCAGCTGTAGCATCTGGATGAAGGTAGAAATATGACAGGCATTAACCACCACAGCTCAAGATGTGAAAACACTTTCTACTCACAGCCTCTTAACTCCAAACTACAAGCAGGAATCCTGCCTCCCAGCCCTGATCAGACAGAAACTCCATCACAGAGATCCAATCTCACTTCCCCGCCCTCACTGATCGCACTGAAAAATTAAGAAATACCTCACTTTTCCTGGCATGTTTTAGCCAGGGGGAAAAAAAAAAAGCAGGCAGAAAGCACTCTCACCTGGACCAGGGTCATTTGCGAGCCGAGGGCCAGCAGGATCTTCTCGGTCTTGGTGGGGTAGGGGTTGTCTCGGTGCTTGTAGAGCCACTGCTTGAGCGGCCGCGCCATGTCCTGCAGGGCCTGGCGCTTGTGTCGCACTTTGCCGCCGCTGGGACGACCCCTGTGGGGGAACAGGTGGACCGTGAGCCGCCGGACACAAAACCACAGACCTGCTACGACATGGCACACACATGCACGCATGAAACCTTTATATATAGGGACACTTTTAGGGGACACTTTGACCTCAATCTGGACTTTATGGTGTTTTTTGTCGAGGATGTTTATTCTTTTTCTAAATAACTCTTTTAAAGCGTATCTTATAACGAACAAACATGCGGGATTTAGTCTTTCTTTATGGATTTATGAGTGCTGATTGGACATGTATATGGCTGCAAGTGGATTTCTTTCACTGTCGATTCATTTGCAAGTTGATTTCATGCATCACCGATGACACCAAGCAAAAACATGGGACTGAGGTGACAAAGACGACACTTTTTTTTGTTGTTGCTCAAAAATAATCAAAAGAAAAACAGCCACTGATTTTATTCCCTTGATTAAACCCCAGGCTGTCCTCGCTCACACGTGTGTGCACATTCTGTATTCTGTAACATGATGCTGAGGATAACACCTCGGTGAGGTTAAAATTCAACATTTCCCCCTTTTTCAAATTAAAACGAGAAAAGAAGAAGAAAAAAAAAGGTCTGGTTTCCAGAGCTGTAAAAGAAAAGCAGGATTATGTTGTTTATTGAAGTCAACCAAACAACAGCGTGCAGCTGCAGGCAGGGGCCCGACGGGCATGATGTCTGAGCACGTTAGTCATGAAGCGAACACTCCACGCAGCATGCAATTTTCTCACCCCGAGCTCTGCAATTAAACCCAGAGAGGCTGGATTAGACGAGAGAGAGAGACACTGAGAGAGAGAGAGAGAGAGAGACAGAGAGAGAGAGAGAGAGAGAGAGAGAGAGAGAGAGACACTGAGAGAGAGAGAGAGAGAGAGAGAGAGAGAGAGAGAGGGCCACTCGCAGTTTATTTTTCATTACGTGTCCCGCAAACCGCCAACACGTTGCAGTGAAACAAACAAAAACACCTCTGCTCCAGGCGCGCAGTTCTGCCAGATTAACATCTCGCCGCCCCGGGAGGAGTGACTGAGGAACAATGGGTCACAGTCACAGCCAAAGCCATCACACAGATGGCTGACAGAAAATCTGAAATTATAACTTCTGGTTTTCCTTTTTACAGAAAAAAAAGAAAGAAAAAGAAAAGTCCAGAGGATGCTGTAAAAACACCGCAGCAGGAATATACCCCGACTAAAAATAGATCTATTCCAAAGTCCCAAATCAGCCACTCACTGCTGATCTTTTAAGAAAATTAATAAATAAATATTGTCGTGATAAAACGCCTCTATAAATTCATCCCTGCAGAACAAGGACACCCTGTGAGGGTTTGCTTTTTCTTTTCTTTTTCTCCACTCATTTCTCACTGAAGTCCGTCTGGTGGTTTTGCTGCTCCTCCGTCTCACCTCAGCTCCAGGTTCTCTGAACCTGTAGATGTCAGTATGGCGCTGCGCTCTGCTCCGCTCCTCCGTTTATCCCCCCCACCAAAAAAAAGCTCCACTGACAGCAGATGTAACATATTTCAGTCTAACCTCAGTTCTGCCTGAGGTTCGTGTTCTACAAATATTTTCCTTGTAATCTAGATCGGTATGAACATCCGAAAAGGATGTTTCAGTGCGTTCTGTAAGGTGCTTCAAACACACACACACACACACACACACACACACACACACACACACACACACACACACACACACACACACACACGCCTCTGTTTAATAATACAGTGTTCTTCATTAGAACTGGTGCTTCCCTTGAGATGGAACATTACAGCCACAGAGGTTCATGACATTTACTCTTACTTTTGAAGGTTACTCCTGGAGGAGATTCCTTGAGGTCACTGCGTGCTCTCTCTCTCTCTCTCTCTCTCTCTCTCTCTCTCTCTCTCTCACACACACACACACACACACACACACACACACACACACACACACACACACGTGCGCAATTAACATTTCAATAACGGATGACAAATAATGGAGTTACATGACATGTTCGGACAAGAAGGAGAATAAAATAAAAACACATGTTCCGCAGACAACACTCCGTCGCTCTGTGATTGGCTGGACCACACAGCGAGCTGAAGGGCACATTTACGCACTGGAAGCAGATGGAGACCTCTACGAGACACGCTACTGAACACGGCGGGCTTATTAATTCTATTATTTATTTTTTAATTTTTAGAGAAAATTAGCTGTGAACATCAACACCTAAATGAGGACCAGATTGGGAAGCGGCACACGCGGTAATTCCCCTTCATCCATCAGATCCTGTTGCAATAGAGCCACGTGGAAAAAAAAAATCAGGTGTGTGTCTCAGCCGCCAGATGAAAAGAAGAAGTGTGTACGCACAGCTGCAGCTACCCATTCAAAAATCCAATCACCAGTCATGTATACACAGCACATATTGACCAACAATGTTAGTTTTCAGCAGAGAAGCCCTGTCAGAGCTCTGATGGAGATGGAGAGACAGCCACAGACTCCCTGATGACAAAACCACCACTGTTGTCCACTCCTGACTGAAACCATCGCACACCTCATCACAAAAAAACAAAAAACAAACCAAAAAAAACCCCTAAACAAAACACGCTCCATTCCATCCACATTTGAACACAAGGCGACACGTGCAATTAAAGGCAAGCAAAGAGGAGGAAGCTCGACGTACCCGCTCCGCCTGTGCCTGATGGCCTGGTTGTCTCTGATGGTCTGGCTGCTGGAGAGGAGGTCCGGATGCTGCCCGTCGATGACCTCCAAATAATTTCTGCTGCTCATTTCCACCTCCTTCGCCTTCTCCTCGAACAGGACCTGGCTGCTCAGCTTGTTAAACACGATGGTGTTCATCTTTGGCCAGATAGTCCCCCCAATTTCTCTGATGTCGAAAAATTAAAAAAGGGGGAAAATATATATATATATAAAAAAAATCTCCCTGGATGTGTCACAGTGTCCCAGTCTCTCTCCTGTGGAACGAGAGTGGATACTGTAGGATGTGTGAGACACTGATGCAGTCTTGAAACAGAATTATGACATTGGGTTGGTGATGATAAGACACATGACATCCACTTTAATATCCCCGGTGTTAATTTCTGGTAACCATTTAAAATCATTTCTGGGAAAAGGGGGGGGACCTTTCGCATAAATCATCATTTGAACACCTTATCTGTGGCGTGTGGTCGCCTCGCGGCGGGATGCGCCTCCTCATATGAACGCACATGTATCGAACAGCAAGAGAGATTATCTTGGAGCTGGAGCGAAGCCAATGCGTAAAAGCGCAGCGGTTGTGCGTCACTGTAAGGTCGCTCTTCGTAAACATTTACATCTGCGACTCCAGCTCAATGCAGAGAGTTAGGATTCATTTCATATTACAGATACATTTGGGAACATGTTTTAGAAAATCAGTACGGACAGCAGGTTCACTGTGGGCAACATGGATAAATATATTTACTTATATAAGAAACAAAACTTTGTTCTTTCGTAAGAAACTCAACTTTTCCAATTTTGTTATCAACTCGGGTACATTACAGGACTTACTACAGTTACAGTCTTCAGACTCGGTGCTGTGGATTGTAAAAAAAGAAAAAAAAAACCTGCCTGGAGTATTTAAAAAAACAAAAAAAAAAACAAAAAACAAACAAAAAAACGCTTTCGAGTTCCAGTTCAAGCATCTCACACAGTTCAGCTGTGCCTCCTCTGCGCTGCGCTCCGCTCCGTCCATAAAACTCCCGACTGGTTTATTTTGACTCGTTCTCTCTCGTGTTAACGCAGAAGCGAGCAGCCACGCACACTCTGACGCCTTGACATCACGTGTTTCTCCTTCAGCTTAAATTTAAATTTTTTTTTTTTTTTTTTTTTTTACTCCTAACAGGTTGATTATTTGAATCTGTCAGGCGCACGGTGATGTGGTGCCACCGGCAGCAGCAGCAGCAGCAGCAGCAGCAGCAGCAGCAGCAGCAGCAGCAGCAGCCTGACCGCAGCCCACCCTGGAGTGATGTCCAGAGTTGAATCGTTCTAATTAAAGACCATACTGACAGTTCATTTACACTTCTGATCTTTAAAGTTGAGCTTTAAATGAATGAGGATTAATGTGAGAATAAACTCAGTCCTGCTCATTCAAAATTGGCTGTAGTGTGTGTCGATGGTTTTATCCCTCACCACATCCAACTATATTATAAGTGCATTCATTAAAAAAAAACAAAAAAAAAACAATTGTGAGTGTGTGTGAGTGTGTCTCGGTCAGTTACCTGTCCCGGGCCCCTCCTGCGTCTCTCTGCTGTGTACAACAATAATCCTGTTTCCAGTCGCCCATTCCCCGCTCACATGTTCCCCTCCTGAGATCCAGAACTCAAACCTCACGGACGGCCGCCTCCTCCTCCGCTTTATCCAGCGGCCTGCGCCGCGCCGCCCGGGACTCTGAATAGCGCACCCTGCTCATGTTTCCTCGCACGCAGCCCGAGCCTGCGAACATACTGCTGATGTATTAGGCCCGTTCCGGGGTTCGAGAGCAGCAGACAGAAAGAGAGAGAGAGAGAGAGAGAGAGAAAGAGGAAGGGAGGGAGAGAGAGGGGAGGCACCACACTGCAAAAAGTGGGCTGTCATTCGAGGTGTCCTGGGGTAGAGTTTGAAAAACGCTGCTTTGGTTAAATCAAACTTGTGGGGCTGCACCTCCAGCGGTGATGCTGCTGTCAAGGGACTCTGTGGACAAATTACTTCATATCAATAATGCACTTTCTCATGAAGCACACTCTATAGTCCAGGTGATGTGCGCCAAATGGGAGGTAAAAGCATGAAACTGGGCAGTTTGTGGTGCGGAACATGTTCAGATATGGAGCCATGGATGCCATTTCGCTGTCCGCCATGTCTGGATTATGTATTTTGCATCACGTCTCCCTGTTTCTTCTCTCTTTTGTATTATTCTCTACATTGCAGATCAATACCGAAGACATCCAAACGACGAAAGGGAAGGAACGCATGCGGGATTATGCAGTAAACAAGTGTTGAACCAGATTATGTTTTCTATCCCTCAAAGCAGCCACCTTTTTGCTTCAACGACAGCTCTGCTCGCTCTTGGCATCCTGTCGGTCAGATTCATGAGGTGGTCACCTGGAATGGTTCTCCAGCCGGTCTTGAAGGAGCTCCCAGAGGTGCTGAGCGCTCGCTGGCCGCTCTGCCTTCGCTCTGCGGTCCAACTCATCTCAGAAGCCATCCCAGTTGGGTCAAGGTTGGGTGACCGCGCCAAGTTTGACCTTCGCAACGTTGACAAAAATATAACCCGCGGACTGATTTTGTCAACGTGATGTCGTCACAGCCCGGCAACTTCACCACTGCTTGTTTGAAATGAAGCTGGAGGCTATCCTGAAGACGGGATCACACCGGCTGTGACGCCAACGGTGCAGTGGAACAGATGACATTAGAGAACGTGAGACATACTTCATGTTTCGTGCACACAGTAATTTGTACCGTCCTTGTTTGATGTGTAACCGTAGTTTCACTTAATTTTGATTGGCTGCAGACTGGCCGTGTGTCCGTATGGCAAGCTGCCCCTCAAACCAAGTAACGCTTCCTGTGTCCATGCTCGGCGTGTGTCCGCTCTGCCGCAGGCCGAAGAGGACGGTGTGTTTACTGGGAATAGTACACCTGGCATTCCGCTGTTTCACACCAGTCGCCACAAAAACACAGACCCAAGCAGATAATCTGACAGAATTTGGTTAGCGAGTGCAGTC
This sequence comes from Acanthopagrus latus, assembly GCF_904848185.1. Classification (NCBI taxonomy): domain Eukaryota; kingdom Metazoa; phylum Chordata; class Actinopteri; order Spariformes; family Sparidae; genus Acanthopagrus; species Acanthopagrus latus. The sequence goes on along the minus strand of NC_051057.1, from coordinate 6,286,083 downwards.
GGATACAGCTGAGATGCTCCATGAGGAAATCTCTGGCAGAACCTCTTTAAAGCTGCTGTGATTAGTTGTTTCACTGCGAGACAACCAAACGCAGCAGAGTGTGTGTGAGTGTTCTGAATTTGTGGACTCTGAGAAGTCGATTTATTTTTGCATTTTGAAACAGTATCCATTTTGTTGTCATTACACGTGTACATTCATTAATTCTTTATCATTTTCTTTTTGAGCAGCCCCCTCAGTCACCTCATCCTGGTGGCAGGCCTGTGAATTTTTCTCAACTAAAATGTAATGTTCTTTGCAGTTCCTTTTAGGTAAGTTACCAATTTCATATTACATGTCTGATTAATTATTTAATTTTTAGTCACTGTATTGTCAGGGTTCTACACAAGTTCTACAAAACATGCATGCAGGCATGATATGAAATGAAAAATCAAGTTTGAAGATCGGTGGTCCGATCCATAATTACTGAGCAGTGCTGGGGGTAACAGTACAGTAATATGTTTGTGTGACTGAAACAAGCTGTATTTCGTGGGCCTTGTCACATTCACCCATTCATACACTGATGGCGGTGGCTGCCATGCAAGGGGCCAACTGCTCATCAGGAGCAATCTGGGGTTCAGTAACTTGCTAAAGGACACTTCGGCACGCAGCTGCTAGGGGGAGCCGGGGATTTCAAAACCAGCATCCTTCCAACTACTAGACGACTCAGTGCTAGTTGTGTATTCTGCCACTGGACAGAGGCAGGAGAAGTGTTCCTCCCTGCTTCTAGGTCTGTGTGCTAACTAAGCTAAGCTGTGCGATGTAAACAAAGCACAGGAATTGAATTCAGGAAACGACTGTTTGTGTCCGGCGTGAAACCAAAGGCAGAGTTATTTTACTTAGCTTACAAAGTGAAACTGCATCACTTACATAACATAACATAAGTTACTTCGGCACTGTAGACACATTCGTGACTGAAGTTGCAGAAGTAAACAGAAGTTCTCCAAACAAGTGAACCAGCGCTGGACCTAAACAGAATCCTCCGACCACATCTGCAGAACTTGTCACGCTGCACACAGAGGACAGTGTTTTAATGCTGAAACAAAGTCACTCAGTGGAAATGAAACACTTTACAGCCCCTTGCACTGCGAGCGGAGACTGAATTAAATCCATGACCAAGTGTCTGCTGCAGAAATACTTTACAGTGTGGTGAACCTGTTTTGGATGCTCGTAAAGACTCCGCGATGTTCCGTCACTCCGGGATCACACCTCGGGCGGAGACTTCGTACCTGAGCGAAGCCGCCCATCTTCTTGCTGCCGCTGACCTTCTTCATCCTCGGGCTGCCTGAAGCTGGAGCTTAGATCAGATACACATCAGTGGTCTGGCAGCAACAATTATCCCATCAGAATCCAACCAAACAGAACAAGCTTGGTTTGGTCCCCTTCAGAAAAAAAAAAAAAGGAGATTCCTACTGTATATAGCCGCGCCACCGCTGATTACTGTCGATGCACCCTCTCATTGGCTTCCATTATAAAAGCTGTCACATTATGGGCTCATGAGTCATAGGTTCTGAGGTCCTAAGCTGTGTGTTCCCTTGGGGTTTATCCAAGGTAGTGATTCGAAGGACATGACTAAGCAGCAGGAGCCATATGAAGGGTTTAGAATCCGTGTAATTATTGTTTATTTGTGCTTATTTTCATTTAACAGGGGAAGCTAACTTTTACAAACAGCTTGTGCAAACATGCTATGAATGGCCCAGTCGTGTAATCACTTTAATTAAGGCCGGGGAGGGTTTATTTACCCAGGTTCTACACAATATGTAAGTCTTCCCCGTTGCCTGAAGTGAACTTGTTACCTCGCGTGACCCTGTCTCCGTTAATCGGAAACCTTCCCCGCGAAAAACGCGGAGGCTCGCCACAGCGGCGGCATCTCTTCAATCTCAATCCGTCTTCCCGGCAGCCTCTGCTTTGACTCACCCCGTCCCCGCTGCCTGTTGTCGAGTGTGGGCGGACAAAGCGATTCAGCAGGTAAGGAGCGCTGCATAAATCATGATGTCCCGCTTCGCAGGGGTCGGTGGCAGGCAAGGGCCCTGCAAGCCGTCTCAGTACGCAGCTCTGTTTCATCTCAGGCCGGAGTTCGTGAATTACCCTGGCATCTCCTTGTCTCTGTAGCTCCGCTGCCAGGGTTGGACCAGTAATGGTTTGTGAAGCCTGGCACCCACACCAATATAATAATATTTTCAGCCTGAAGTCGCAGACGGCTGAGATTGTGCAGCTTTTGACAAGTCTTCTGCGAGTGACACCACATTTGCTTTTAGCTTCACCTGGTAGCTGATACATTGATTTATTTAAAAGTTTAGGCCTGAAAACAGTGTTCCCCACATCGCTATGATGTGATGATGTCATAGTGATGCCATCGGGGTTTGCAAGAATTATATTTGTATCACCATCCCCCGCCTCACTGACTCCTCCAAAGTCTCTTAAATTACATCAGCGTTTCCCCTCATTTGTGTCTTTTCCTTGCATTATAGTCCCTCCGATGACAACGTATGAAAACTATGTGAAGAGACAACGAGGAAATGTGTCTGTGTGCTGAGATGTCTTTGTCTCCAAGCCTCATGTAAAGCTGCATCCACCATCTCATTCAAACGTGCCAGATGTATGGGGAGTGTTCATGCATGATCGCGTTCAGCTGCAAGTTTTGAGATTTATGTTTTAAAGACAGGTGGAAATAACGTCTCTTCATGTCAATCTGTAACATAAATCTACAGGATCTACAGTAAACTCAGTATGTATTATACACATGTGTTAATCACTCTTGTATTTATTTATGTTACATCTACTGGAGTTCATTTGTAAGTGGATTTGGTCTGACCTGCCAGAGAGGTGGTCGTAGTGAGAGTTTTACTTCCTTGCGCTCGTAACATTTGTTTTCTTCTGAAATGTCACTCTGACCCCTCTGTGGAACACAAAACACACCACTGACGGAGGCAGCCCACATTATTCTCAAGAAATAAAATCAGCAGTCAAGACTCAGCAGGAGAGAAAGATGAAGATCAACATTGGACAGCCTCACACAGAGGACTCGTGTGTCTTTTATGAGACTGTGAAAGTCCAAATGAAAAAGCAGACATTCATCACACATTGTGGATCCAGCAGAAAACACCCTGGTTTTTTTGTTTTTTTTGCCTCGGGGTACTTCATCATTCAATGCGTATTAAAGATCTGGCTACGAAAGGTGGCAATTACGTGAAATCAGTGTTAGCTTAGTGTCAACACCTTACGCCATTACAATCCAAATTATTTTTTAAAAGCCCCGTCTCTGCCCCCATAACGTGCCCCTCATTTAAGTTGATGTTTTCGCTCTGGACCTGGCTTTAATTTTGCCATGTAAACCAAGGAGAATGACATACTGTAGCGCACGGACTGCTTACAAAGACGCAGACATATTTGTTCAATATATTGCCAGCTTTGCTGGAAAATGTGACTGAGTAGAAAATTTGCAGGTTGTTTAAAATGACCCAATTACTGTTTTTCAGAGGGGCTTTAAACACTCGGGACACTAATCAGCGAGTGGAGACGTGTGCTGTCTGTCCGCGTCGACTGAGGGTCAAATCAAGAGTCAAAACCAAGTGCCATTGAAAGTCACTGAGATTGCTCCTTGAAATTACAGTGGGGAATAATTGCAACTTGGAACACCCAATACTTTTTAAACCCTGCCATCCTATGTTGCCGCTCCAAAAATGGCTTTCCAAGAATACACAAATGGCTACTAAATAGGCCAATACCACTTCACAGGGAGGAGATGCCAGCTCAGCATCCAGTGTACATGGAGAGGTGATGGATACATCTGTCAGAGAACATGCTTTCACTGCGAGCCCTCTGATTTTCTTGCATTGTTGATCCAAGTGGAAGTCAGACAAAGTGTGCTCTCCGAGCCGCTGGGCCTCGCCAGAACCACTCACTCAGGTTAGAATAACAGACGCACTCTGATGTAGTTTGTAATGCCAGCGTGAAAAAAAAAGATTCAGTCAAACGTGTCAGTCAGGAGCGTGTCATCGCCTCTATAATTCTGGTCGTACTATCTTCGGCTGCTGGATCTCCAGGTATTTTTCTTTCTGAGTAGACAGTTGCAAGGCTCCGAAGTATTCGGGAGTGCTCGGGCAAACTGACAACAGTCAGCTCGACTGGAACAGCGGGGTTATTTATGCAGCGTGTGGAGCGAAAGGACATTTGTTAACGTCAGAATCTAAGCTGAGGGTTCAAATGGAAGAGAGTAACAGTCGCATATAAACACACGCCACACCAAAGCATTAAAAAAAAGGGGGGAGGGGGGGTTGAACATTTTTACAAATATTGCTCCTAATTCCGCGAAGAAACCCAAGCCGACAGCGTCTACTACGGTCCTGTGCTCTGCTCTCATGTCTGGGAGCACGCAATCAGTTACAGATTTAAATAGGATGTTCCATAATGCCTTGCTGATGATTTGTTGATTTGGTGCTATTCCCCTTGGTTGCATGTCTTCCCCCCAGGTCCAGAGTTGTGATAGCTTGATGAAAAGATTGTGATGAAAACACTGGGATAATATAATTCTTGGTGGGGTGCCATACAGAGCTCTCAGGTTGGTTCGCGATCCAGCGGAGGGGAAACCTGGCCGGGGCTTATGGCTCACAGCTGTGCAGCCGCGAGCGTGTGCCAACTCATCACCGTCTGCTGTGTGAGGAACTTGGCATTTTTGAGCATCTTTACTTGACATTATCCTTTCGTCTGCAAACGAATATAACTGCCTGCTGGCTACCACCACCCTGTCCTCTCCAGTTCGCCCATAACCGTGAGAACGAGGGGTCCAGAAAAAGGCTTTGGGGCGTGCAAAAAAAAAAAAAAACAACTTCTGCGAACACAAAGCCCGGAAAGTACGGCGCACATCACCGCACGACGCGCTGCGAGGAAGGTCGCACAGCGATCAAGACGGCAAGTCAGCGCGCTAGAAAAATACATTGTTGTTCCTCAAAAAAAAAAAAGAAAAAAAAAAGATGCCTTTGAGGCCAATCAGCGTGATCCTAAAAACTGAGTCATACCTTCCAAGTTTCATCAAATCAGAGCAATGGTGTCTAAGATTTCGCAATTTCCTCAATTTCAAGGTCAGCGCAGAGAGAGAAGCTATGATCTCTTAATGTGGTTGACAGGCATATCCTACAACCCCATGCCCCCCCCACCCCCACCCACCTCCTTCTACCTTACGCTGACTACAACAAGACAGACATCAGATCTTTGCCGCGAGTAACGACTGTTTCATTAGAAATGCGAAGATGCTGAGTGCTGGAACAGTTCAGGATGAGTCAGGGATGAAGGCTGCGCGCAGACCGGCCCCCAATCTGATCCGGCTCTCGCGTTCATCAGAGGAAAATGTCAGGGTGTTGGGAGGAAAGAAAGTTGCGCTCTTGAGTGTACTGCAAATTATGGCTCGTACAGTTGTAAGGTTCTCGTCAAACCAGATGTACAAATCAATACATGTGTTTTTTAATTTAAAAAACTAAATTATGATTGTGTCCTTGAGTCTCATGAAGCCACATGCTCCACCTCGTGCAGTATGATCGAGCTGTGCAAGCTGTGTCGCTCTCTCAGTGTCCTCTCTCTATAGCTTTCTCCTCCTCCTCCTCCTCTCTTTTCATTCAGGATCCACTTTGCCGGACCACGGGCTCCTGGGAACCTCCCTCTCCTGGATGCTGACGTATTGACAGACCCGGATCGTCACACCCTGGGCTCCGGTGGATCATTGCTCTCCACTGTTTGACTATCTCCTCATATCGGTACCTCTGTAACATTTAATGCCCCATCTTTTCTTTTTTATCCTTTATTGTCTTGCGTGGTCCGTCCTCTTCTAGGTCACCATGGTCGGCCTGCTCAGTCTTCTCCTGGATCCACGCACTTTACCCATATTATGTAATTATTTGTATTTGTATATTTTGCCAAAGTTCATTTTAGCCATCTCCACTGGAATGGAGATTTTGCTGCAATTTTGCCATCTTTAATGTTGGTGTGAACTTCAGTCTATAATGCAAAGATAACGTCTACTCAGCTCACCTGGCGCATACGCAGAAAAGTTTCTAGCTTCGAGGTTTACTTCCTGGTTATGTTGCCCACATTCATGAATGTGGGCCAGCAGGTTCCTGCTTGGTTCATAGACTTTTCCATTGTGATGACATTACAGCTTTTTAAATCACATTCTCTGGACCAGAAGGAGGGTTGACAAATTTAAAACCTCCGTGGATCAGGAGCTAGAAAGAGTCACAGCTGACCTGTTTGCAGTGCGAGGTGTCCTGTCAACAGTTCTACAGATGTCTCTTTTATAATGGTGCTCAATGGGGAAAAATGCTTTTTGGGCCACAGGGGAATTTTTTTTTGCTGCAATACCACAAATGGCTAACCGGCAAAATTGGAAGCCAAGCTGAGACACCATTGCCAGGTCCAAATCATAGATTCATGCCTAAAACTAAGGCCACGGTTTGGTCATTGTCGCAGGCAGTGGTGTGAAAGTAGCACTGACATTATTTTATGTGTGCAACTGAATGAGCCTTCAAATTTAAGATCTTTAAGGCGTGCGCTGTTGTCCTCACTTATACAACACATCACTTGTTTAAGCTTATTCTGCATTATTCACATTTTCTGCCGGCAAACACATAACTGTATGTTTAGAAGTGATCATAGAGGGAATGATTTAATTTGAGCAGACTAAAGTATACTCTGCACTCAGTACATGTATTTGCTTGTTTGCTATCACAATCTACTCTCTCTCCTTAGTTTGCGCTCTGTCTAATTCCCTTAAACAGCGTTCTCAGATCGTTGGACGCTGACTCACAGTGTCTCTCAAATGACAGTGACACCGGGCGCTTGCAGTACAGTACATGGATAACGGCAAACATGCAAATACAGACGGCACAGGACGGATATTTGCCTACTCAGATTTAAACTAATCTTTGCATGACAGTGTCCGTAGAAAATCCAATTTTTGTGCATGCAGTAAATCTTTTTCAGCATGAGATACCAAGAATCGAAAAATTGTTGGTTTGTTTTTAACTTACATGACCAAAAGCCACAGTTTTCACCACCAATGACCCTATTACTAATATTTTTATGGAGAATCGTCGCACCCTTGAAATCTGACTCAGACACTGCCGTGTTTGCCTGCTCACTTCTTTGTTTCTTTCTTTTTTTAATTGTCGCACCAGCTTGTCATCTACATTTTATGGATGGGACTGTCAGGATTCATTAGTGCTGTGAAAGCCCCATAAAAGTCCCGGAATACTACTCAGAAATGCGAGAGGGGAATCACAGGACAGCACTTCAGCCTCTCAGAGGAGCATGGAATGGGGAGATCTCCTGAAGGAAAGGAAACGGATGCAGGCCGCTGAGCAAACAGCAGATGAGCATGACACGCGAGGCCCGCTCCGACAGACCTGGTGGTGTGAGCATGCTGTAATGTTAGAAAAACCTAATTTACAGACCGAGAAGAGAAGCTGTGTTCACCCCGCGGCCGTCGGCGACCAGAGAGGGCTGCTCTGTTTGGACGGAGCTCTGAGAGGCCGTTGTGTACATGCGTGTTTTTGATGGCAACACTGCAGGCGAATCGCACTGCCGCTGCCTCGCAACAGTTTGTGATTTTATATTAGAAATGGTCCTCAGACACTGTAGGGAACGGAAAAGCCACTTCTAATATCTGGAAAGAACTTTTACTGTTCACTAGTTGCTTTTATGAAATATTTCTGCAGGACGCCTGGGGAGATGTGGGATCTTTAAAAACTTCAAAAGAGCGGCTCCATTTCAAAACAATTGAGCTAATATCGCAGTGTACAGCACGCTCTATGAAGAATAGCCCGACTATAAAAATAAGTGATATATATTTATTATCCTGTCCGCCCGAAATTGCGGACAGTCAAATTTCAGAACTTTAGAAACGCTTTTTTTTCCCACATATAAATCTTGTGTAATGCATAATAAAATCCTCGGGAACGGTTACGTCCGTCACCCTGACCTCTGGGAAACCCCTGTGAGAGTCGGGACAGGGTGAAGGCTAGGCCAATGGTGCGGCACCACGAGTTGAGATACAGGGGTGCGGCAGATGCCAGGACCCACGTTACCTCAGGACAGGAACAACAACATCAGGGATATCCCTCCACTATTTCCATCCCTTCCGTTACGCGATGAGAAGCATCGGATCTTGAATGGTGACCAGAACGGCGAGAGCTGGACATAATTGCTGCCTCTGCTGAGGCGTGGAGGCATAACCTCTAATTTCCCGTGAATAATGTCCCTGTGTCAGACGGCTAGCCAAAGAAAGTGGCAGTTTCTTTTCTCAGAGGGTTTGCGGCTCGACTAATACACTCAACTGCGGCTTTATGACCAATGAGCCTGAGGGCCCAGGCTCCTGAAGCTTACTACCACCTCTCAGCCTTTCCCCTGTGCTCTGCAAGGGAAAACAGGAGGTTCAGATCGGACAGTAAAGCTCTGCTGCCTTAAGCACTGACCACCAAGGGTCATCAAATTCTAAAGACGTGACGGGGTCTCTTCTTATTGCAAAACATACAATCTGCTGTCCTGTGCACCCAGAGAGCCAGTTCCATGTTTACAAAGCCACATCAGGGGAGGTTGAAACGAGGGGTATTTCATTGGTTGCGATCTGTAGCCTCACCACTGGATGCCGCTAAATCCCCCTCCCCCCCCAAAACAAATGCATTTAGGTTAAAACATTTATTTCTAAATTAATAGTTTCCTGTTTTTTGTGTTCGCTGTGGAGCTGAAGTCTGGACGCCATTAGCCTAGCTTAACATAAACACCTGATGCTGGGGAGAAAAAGTTAGCCTGCCTACGTACAAACAAAGAAAATAAGCCTAGCAGCCTTAGCTCATGGTATTGTGTTTGTTTAATCTGTATACAAAGAGAAATGTATCGGGACAGGCTTTTAGTTTTATGGGCAAGCAACATTCTAAAAATAATTCATGGCGAACAGTCAGGAGCACAGAAACAATGCATGACTCCCCCTAGAAGTGCAAAACGTACATATGTAATTACATTTAAGTTTGTATGCATATAAATAAACAAGACGCAATTTTGGTTTGCACTAATTGGCTTTTTAGGCGTTGCGTGTAGGCATATATATATATATTCACTTTGGCGAGAGCAACCCTAGCTGCAATCCCCCTGCTTTCAGTCTCCATGCTAGTTTAACCTTATCCACTACAGCTCATAACACGCAGGAAAATGGAAAATACGGCAAATAAGCCACTACCCAAACCGTTGAACAATTCTTTTAAATCCTCAAAGGGGGGCTAAAAGGAAAAGGTGCCAACGCGAAGAGAAATTAGAGAGCTAAATATAAAAACGCGAAGAAAAAGAAATCTGCAGGAGAACAGGAAAAGCCTCAGCAGCCACAAAGAAAACAATTCCCCTCTCTGTTTGTTCAAGTGACTAAATGCTCTCCCTTCAAACCTTTTCAAACTCATTCTGACTTTGGTCATGCTGCAGCCGCTGTAAAGCTCGCTGCATGGAATTAAAGAGCCATTAATCACTGTGAATTATTTATGAGACGGTGGCTTCTTTCAGCTCCCAGTTTTTGGTTTTTTTTTTTTATTTTTTGGAGGAAGTTGCTTCTTCACAGTCAAACATCCACTCTCCTTCATCCGTGCTCCAACGGTGACCCCTGCTAACAGCTGGTAGCGTTTAAACTTCAAAGAGTGATGCAGATTTTCAACCACATATTTTCAGTGTTTTGCTAATTTTCTATTTCAGCACGCGTCTGATATTAATAATGAAAGTCCCATGAGACTTTTCTTTTTTTTGCGGCGGCAGCCTCTGTGGTTGAGGGCTGAGCATCTGAGCTAACTGGGACCAGGACAGAAGGATCAGAGAGACAGAGGGCAGCGGTCTCGGGACTGAATTCTGCAGCACACGAGGCTGTCAGGCCTGACGTGGCCTGTTTATAATGAACAAGAACAGAACACAAGAGGATCAGACCTGAACATTACCACTGCAGTGTACAGTATGGGAACAAGGCAGGATTATAATGAGGGCACTAGCATTTTTTTTTTTAAAAAAAGATATCCTGCAACAAAGACAGTTAAAAACATAACTACTTATGGGAAAAAGCTGCGCAATTTGTAGCATTCTCCCAAAAATCCTTTATTACATTGTTTTATAGCTGGTGCTGACGAAATGCCATGCAAGTGCTTTGGTACAGAGATGACCCCAACTGGCAAAGTTTAATATAACATTTTTGTTTTTACTGAAAAAAATAATGAGCTTGTTTGTTAAAATATATTTTATTATTTATAATAAATATCTCTACAAAATCCAAAATTACTGTAGTACTGAGTAATGTGGAAAATCCTCAGTTCACTGTCGTACACAATGTCTGTCTGTGGAGACACACTGTTGTATCCCTGATTGTTGCAGACATTTCTTATCCACTTATGATAACAGTGCTCGAATTTATGTGTTCATATTAATGTGCGGTATTTATACAGAACATTTTTGCAGACTCCACTGGTGCTGTATATCCAACAGCGAGTTACTCTGCGTGTCTAATGGGTCATTGTTGGCCGTGTGCTTTCTGAGTTTAGACGTCTCACGAATATTCATGTCGGTACAGGAGCATGCAGACTGCGTGAGATGAGGCTGAGCCACTCGTGCAGATGTGGCTACTGTTTAGAGCCCGTGGTCTTGTGTGGATTATTTAAGGAATGTTACAGCAGACAACACAGCTTCGAAGCGTTTCACACCGACAGACGGATGAGGTATTTGGCGTGGGATCAAACGCGATAGATTATTTGTATCGGTTTGACAGTCAGCGAGCAAGAAGACGGCTTCCTAAAATGTTTTCACAATGTTTTGAGCGGGTAAGTGATGTAAACACAGAGTTGGGGATAAAAGGATGTTCTAGAACGGAAGCAGGAGCAAATAAATACACTCATCAAACAAGATACAAGATTTTTATTTGAGCCCTTACTCAGATCATTTGATACAACATATTTTAACACTTGTGATGCTAATATTTGGAACACTTTTCTCATTCTATTTATGTGAAACTCTTTTTCAAACACATTTGTTTGAAACAAACTCCGTTACAAAGTTTGTGTACAACACGACAGATGCTGAGGTAAATATTTGCTGTTGACGTCAGAAGCAGCCCTGTAAGGAACTGTACAACAATTATTGGAAGTGGCATCAGGAACAGGGTTTGACATTGTTTTCATTTTGCTGAATGGAGGACAGTCTGGAGTGTCTTTCACTTTTCTTTTACATTTAATAGTTACACTTTTTGTGTGTATCATGGATGAAAACTGCAGACTGCAATTTGCAGTTTTGATAAACAGTAGGTGTTTTTTTTTGTTTTGACATTACAGTCAGCGGTGATTTAACATTTTTTATCTAAAAAGGGCACCATTTTTTCTGAAAGCTACGTTTTCATGCAAGGTTTACAAGCAGTATAGTTGTACAGCAAACAACGGGTTGAGAAAGTTTATGGAAAGACACATTGCTGTATCAAATGAGTTGGTCAAATGAATTTCTTTACGGCGCTTTGAGAACCTCAAGAGTGGTTTACTTCCATTATATGTGAGAGAAGGCAAACATCTCCAAGGTTTAAATTTTGGGGTGAACTATATCGCCTGAAATTGTAGTTGAGTGTTTCAGATTTGTTGTGAGTGGAGTGTCAGAAGCATATCAGTAACCCTGAACATATTATTGCCATCTAAAAAAAACGCCCCTGTCTTCACCCAAATAATTTTTGTACATTCGCTATTGGATGTCGAGAGCTGCTGCGATCATGGATTGTCAGAGAAATAAACGGGCCTTCGTGTTTGCCAGAGCCAGTAGACGGATGTTGCGCACACAGCCAGCAGAAGCTTCCTGGAGCATCTCGTCTTCGGAGCCTATGAAGTGGATGAGGGGCTGCGGGAGTACAGAAGACAGATGTTAAGCAGGCATCACTGTTTTCCAACAGTGTACAGTGTAATTACAACTAGTGCCCATATAGTTAGCTGGCTGCTAATGTTGCCATGTCAGCAGTAGCGGTGGCAATGACTACTGGCTGGCTGTACGGTGACAGGCTGCACTGGTCCCACGTGTCCCTGTGTGTGTGTGTGTGTGTGTGTGTGTGTGTGTGTGTGTGTCCCAATTTACCCATCCAAACCATGCCTCAGCAAAGGGGTTACAGCTGCGAGCGCACATGCTCCTGCAAGTTTGTTCAGATGAAAGTCATGCAGGGCAGGCTGAACATTAAAAACCTGAGTATGAACCCACACCACTTGACAGCCTTTTCCGCCGCTCCAAAGGTCAGATTCTATCCGACTATTAGTGGCTTGTGTAATGGATCTCGTTAGATCTTATTGCAGAACATGGTTTTGCGCTCGCAAGAAATCTCTCGCTCTGGAAGTTTACTTTTTGGTTACATAAAAACTCGACGTTCGAAAGGTTTTCATGCGTTCAAAGAGTCGCGCATTGTGCAGAAATGCGCTCAAAGTGAAAAAGCTGGATGGAGGGTGAGCTGTTTTCCTATTTAATCTGCAGCAAAATCACTACATTATGTTTGTGGGCAGCTGCAGGGCTGAATCAAAGTAAAAGTAAATGTAAGCATAAATACTCTGGTGCATTGGCTGAATCTAAATGTGTTCAATGTGTGCTCCTCGGTAAAATCACAATGGTGTGCCACTGAGGTTTCCTTAAGCCACACTTGTAATTATTTCGGATCGTCTTGTTTACATCCATAATGAACCGACTGCAACATTACATCCCTCAGCTAAGCACTTAAAGACTCTCTGCTTCTAAACATAGTGAAGCTTTGATAAATACAGTAACTGCTCGGACGTCTCAGGCACTTTTAAGCCCCATATATCAAGGTCTTGTTCTTCGCTGAGTGAAAAGGGATTCTGAAGACGGATTTTTTACCAAACATTGTGCTGCAGCCGGCTTACAAGGGGTGTTTGAACACCATCTGCATCGTTTCCCTGGTTTCTGTGCAGCAATGTCACATCCTTGTTGATCCTGAGCAACACACAAGACAACATCTAGACTGCCACTGTCCAAGGAAGCGATCCAAGAACTAATCCTGTGTAAAACTGACACACAGCCACTGATTTTTGGTTTAAGGCAGTGGAGTGATTTCAAATGGTACTGGCTAACCTTTTCTCTCCCCTCTCCCCCATCCTTTCCATCACTGGTCCGTTACACATTGGAAGTGATGGGATTCCTTTGTCGGTTTAATACAAAAATTAAATGCCTCTGTCAAGCCGTATGATCAGGGATATTTCGTGAGCAGACGTTGCCTAATCTCCATCCATCTGATCAGTGCCGAAGGCAAACCTGACACCGTTTTGCTCTCAGGTTACCACTGTGTTCACAATGCATGTCAGAGCGGAGCTGAGGTTGACCCTGACCCCTCTCCGTGTTACATGCAAACTTTAAACGCTGCTCTGCACATTCGTGTGGTTAGCAAATAGCCAAAGAAGGCGGGAGGAGACATTCTCGGGATTTTCAGCGCAAAGACAAACAGTGGAAGGAAAACAGATGAAAGATGAGGTGAGCCTGATCGTGTGAATGAGCAAGAGAGGGCAGTGAACCTACACTGTAAGTCCTGTTGAAACTGAGAAAAAGTAATATCCTTCCCTAATCAGCGGTCCAGGATGCCAGCTTCGCTCAATGCACCAGTGTGGAGCAGTATATGTGAAAGATTTGCCCCTCAGGTTTTTATATGATTCTTAAATAGCATCCAAAACACCTCAGCAAGCAAACTTACATTCTGAGGCTACCGAAAACATGCAGCTTGCTAAACAAGTCTCTTTTGTGAAAAGAGAGGATGCCTGAGGAGTGCCAGAGGCAGCGTTTTTGCCAACCTCATAGCATGTTATTCAGACGTCGCCAAATAAGGTCTCCTGAAGCGCGCAGCTAGGCTAAGATAAGCGTGTCTCTCTTTGCTGCCTTTTTTCCTAGCTTGCTCTTTCCCTCCCAGCTGGGATGTGGAGGAATATAATACGCCACTTGTTAGATATTCCCAGACTGTGGCAACATGAACACTTTTGTCGGTCTGAAAACTGCACTGCATTTTTTTTTTTTGCACTTCAGAGAGCTCCAGCGAGTCCTGACCTCTAAGACGGGAGCTGGGGAACATGAGGCGTGAGGAGAGGGTGGAGCGGGTGCACGAGTCTGTGAGGGCTGCATATTTTGTTGCATGTGTACATCCTGCAGCACATGGAAGTGTCACGGTGTTAAGTGCACGCTTTTGGACTGCGTCTGGCTGCAAGAGTTCAGGTTTGAACTCCCCTGTGCCAGCCCTGACAGTCATTACAGCTCCACCAACCCCTCTCCATCCCAGCATTCCCATGTTTCAGCCTCCGCCGTGGAGGCAAACAGCACAAACAGACAGCAGTGTTTAGCTGAGGTTGAGGGGAAGTTAGTGAGGGAAGTCAAGGTAAACAACATTCCCTACTGCATCCAGCAAGCCAGAAACTGCCTTTTCTGTGTCTCTAAAGAGGAAGAGGAAAATAAGGGAGGGCAGCTTTCAAATCCTTAACAGGAACATTTCAGTCTGAACCTAAAGCCAGTTCAAACCTGAGGAACATGGACTTGGGATTTCTGGTCCCAGCATGCGGCAGAGAGGCTCTAAAACATTACACTCAACAACATGGTAGTCATAACAGAGCAGCCGGGACACAGTGCCTGTATCATCTGCTCGCCACACCCGCAACCTGATGTCATGTTCCCCAAAAACCAACAGGAAGCTGTCGAAGTAAACCTGTGATGCTCTGCTTGGTTTTATTCCTTCCCTCACATTTAGTGCAATTTCTGCCCCACACAGCCTCACTGAGCACTTTCACTCCCGAAGTCTGACCATGTAAGAGAGAAAAACATACACCAAGGGTGCCGAGCAAGGAGTGTGCTCATGGTGCAAAAACTTTCCTCATTTACATTAGAAAAAGCCTAAAATACATACCAGGACCTGGCAAGAGCCACACTCTGGCATACCTTCAGTTGAAAATTGCCAATAATTACCATCCGCATTTTGTAATTTTCACCAATTTACTTCATAAAGCTTTTCTTATGAAAGAGCCTCTTTAATACAAATAGCTGGCTGAAGCTGTCTCCAAGAATTTACGATTTCAGCAAACAATCCCCAGTGCTTTTTGGAAGCGACGTACAGCGCAGAGGGGGGAGGCGTGCTGATTTTGTGCCCGGCACAAAATGAGGCACATCCATTTAAAACTGCGAGATACCAAGAGGGGATGTCAAATCAAACTGTGAGGGCGATTCATCTCTCAGGGCTAAAATTCCATTTTCCATGGTATGAGCTTCCTGTGAGAGTGAGCACCTCGATTCCCTTTTTCTCCAACAAGGTCTGATCTAGGAGGAGATTCCAAGGAAAATATGTTGTCAGAAAATTTAGGAAATAAAATAACAGATGACGGCGAGTTTTGTCCAAAACAAATCCAAAACGTTTTATATAAAAATGTGTAACACCTCGAACTTTGTACTAGGTACTATGTATTTACTTTTACTTTTGATAAAATAATTTAATTGTTTCCAGACCAAAACAAAAATAGACTAGGAGGGGTCACTAATGTGTTCTCCAGTGTGATGTATTTTCTTTTCAGTGCTTAATTCCCCCAGTGAATCTTAAGGGACTGGGCTTACACCATTAAGTGTGCTACAGAGGGAAAGTTACTTTCTAAACCAACTCCGGAGTGAGAAACCTTCGCTTAGTGGAAATAGTATACTACACGTGGGTGAACGTGTTTTGAGAGCTTCTCCACGGCACAGAAAAAAGCTCTTTGATATACGGTTGCAATAATACGAGAGCCAGTCCAGAATTTTACACAAGGCCGTAAATTAGATGCAGAGCCTTGTATCAGTCCTCGATACACCCTCCCCGGTCCAAGTATTGGTGATAGCACACTCTGTCTACCAGCTGCCTGTATATCATGGAGCAGGGCATTACAGTCCGAGCCCAATCCAGGAGACTGACAAGCTCCCACACTGTAATGTGTCCTTTGGGGTCAGGTAGGTATCAGCCTCTGTTCCAGACTGGCTGAGAACCGAACAATGAGGCTGCCTGTGCTACATTTCCACGTCCGAGATTAAGAACAAATGCAATGCCGGGTGCAGTTACGTGGCCTTTGGTGATTAAGCTCTTTAAAAGTCCAAAAATACATTATGCAGTAGTGTTGCAACTCTTAACTGGTACATTAATAAGGGCAAACACAAAGACAGATTAAATAGGGCGGTATGTCATGGATTTGCACACACACACACACTCATGCACATACGCAGAGAGACTCGCACTAGAATTTCAAATATAGACATGCACGCGCACACACGCACACACACACACACACACGCATGCACACACACACACACACACATGCACACACACACACACACACACACACACACAAAAGGAGGGCTTGTCCAGTTTTTGTCGTGGCTCACACTACAAAAAGCATTCATCTTAACGACTTTTGCAAATTGGACATAACTCTTTCTGAACACCCAATGTTCTGTCCAGCTACCAATTATGGCTAGTGTTGAACCACATACACTGTAACAGCAGATCAAGCTAAAATACACCATTTAATGAACATGGGAAAAAAATATCTGGCTGCAATGGCATAACCACTTTGTAATTTATATTGCAGTTGTTATTTTGGGGGAGGGAAAAAAAAGGATTTAAACTCGCTGTGGCCACAGACAGATTTCTCATGTGAAAGTTTCTCTATGTGAAACATGATAATAAAAAAAAAGTTAGCGAATGATGCCGAAATACGGGTTGATGATCATCTGTGACAAGACATCAATTACAGCAGGATCTCTGCGTCTCTGTCAGACACAGACAAACATAAACAGTGTCTGGAGCTGAGCATGGAAACACGCTGACAGGCTCAATGTTAGACAAAACAATGCTTGTTTCTTTTTGGAAGAGCACTACACAACTGCGATGATGAGGGGAGCTGGCAGACGTAGCTTTACAGAGTCAGAAAAAAATGATCCATAAAAAAAACATTGTTCTCTTTTAGCCTGGAACAGCACTGCCCCCACCCTGCTTGGCCTGAACCATATCGCTGCTACATTCTACCCTGATGTCCAGGAACAGCCCTTAGCAACAGTTACCCCCAACTACAGACCTTTGACTTGATCTGTAATGGCATCTAGGGTCTACCGGAGAAACACTGAGCTGTTTGCCTTTCTAAATTCCCATGAAGGCTAGAAAGTGGAGTCATGTTTCCGCGGCAGAATAAAACCAACTTTGTTTCTGCTCCATTGGTCAAAGGCTCTCAAAATAGTCAGCTTTTCAAAGTTTATTACCCAGTGTTTGTCACACTTCACTAGAACAAGTGCGGTGGGAGGGGAAGGCAAATTTTCCTCAATCTAATTAAGCCAGATTTAGTCGCGAAAACAAATTAACTAGGTAAAATAACTACTTGATGATTGATCTTCAAAAAAGAAGGAGTAAGGAGTCACAGCTCTACAACTGACCTTGACCACTCCTTTCTCATGCATGGTGATGCAATTGTTGGGGTCTTTGGACAGCTGGTACAAGGCCATAGCTGCGCTCTGGTGGACTGGTCTCTCTTTTGACTTGAGGTAGCGCACAAGGGAAGCAACTGCTCCAGCTTCACCGAAGGACGCCCTGTTGCTGCCCCACATGCAGCAGTGGCTGATGGCCTCAGCCAGGTGGCGACGGAGCCTGTCATCAGTCTGTGGAGAGGAGAACATCCTATTGGTCCCTGAAGACCAGTCTTTACAATTTAGACAACAACAAGCTCTACTGCAGCTCTGCAAAAGGCTAAATCTAACTGTTATTCATATTAGCTGAATGTTTGTTAGGAAAAGGCCTACTACAATCCATTGTAAAGACATGTATATTCTCAGTAAGTACAGGGATGTTGAAAAGTTGTTTGCCTCCAGTAGTGAGGTATACTTACTGTGTTCGTCAACTTGGCCAGCAACGGGACAACCCCGTGATCAGTGAGAACTGCCAGATTTTCCTTGTCTTTGGCTATTTTGGAGATGGCAGCGCAGATGCTTGCCAGCACTTCATTGTTTGCTGACTTCAGCAAATTAACAATCAGTTCCAACCCACCGACAAGGGAGCGCACCATTTCCCCTGCATCCTAAAGTCAAAGAATGTGTTATTAGCTGGTGCACGGTCCAAATAAACGTGGAGGATGATGAAGAGAGAGGGAGTGTAATGTCTGAGGAAAGAAGAGAGCAAGGCAGACAAAACAAAGGATGCTAAATAAGTATTTTTTACCGGCCAGGAAACAATCAAAGTCCCATCAGTGCAAACTCCTCAACAGAACTATCGCTTTCTTGGTTTTCTTGCATGAAGGGACATGGGGAAATCTTGTGTTCTCCCACAACAGGATTTCTTAAAATATCTGCAGGTTAGGAGTTATGTGAGATCATGTCTGCCTGACTGAATTTGGTGGTGTGGTCAAATCTGTTTGTTTTATTTGTTTTGCATGACATTGTTTAATATAATTTAAAGTATTGCATAGATTGCAGTATTCAAAACTAAATTACACAGGATATTACCCAAAATTTCCCCACACTGTGATAAATGTAACTTACCCTAACACCCTTATTACACAGTTATGGCCTATGTCCCACTTTACAGAACTTAACTTTTTAACTCCTACTACTAGTGATCCAGTATTTATCAACCTATCAGAAGGGCTGAGGAGACTACAGGTACCTCAGCAACATCTTTCGTCTAATGGGCTTCTCACCACTAAAAACTGGACTAAGTAGAAAGTGAATATTGTTAAAGCCCTGGTGACCTGACCTCCCCTTACCTCCCCTTAAGGGAAAAGCAATCAACTTCAGGGATACTGTATACTGCCATGTTAAATTTTCTGATATATTGTTTGCTTGAGGGCGCAATATGTTGGAAATTGAATTTAAAAACATTGAAAAAAATCACTAATATTATCAACAGAGTGTTTAAGAGACATCTCTACTTAAGTTAGCATGCTAACCAGCTATCCTGTGCTGAAAAACTCCTTTCTCCCAGCAATCCAAACAATCCCCTGGTAGTCCACCTTGCTGAACAGCTAACTGAGCTAACAAGATAAAAGTAGCTACAGTCAAGGTTGCATAAATGGAACACAGTAAGCAGAAATTAGCACTTACATGGGTGATACACTGCCCCTTTGTGTTCTTATGTACTGCACCATTAAAAAAAGAAACATTTACATTTGGACGCTATATATGATGAGTGTCCTGTTCTCCATGTTAAACATAACTACTGAAACATTTTTGAAACAGAACTATAGCCTCTCCTACAGCAGAACTGTGTTGTGGATCTGAGCGAACAAACCAATAAATTTGACATCTTTGTCAACCTCTCCTACTCTCACCCTTACTTGTCATAATGAGGAGGAAACATAGAATTTAAAGCTTACTTAGAAGTGTCATTTAAAGCCTTGGCCCCAGACCGACGCACAGTGTAGATTCAAGGCTTCATGGTTTGATTTCAAGGCACCAGCTGCTACCACAGGACTCTGAGCCACTTATGGGGCCGTGCCTACCAAACCGACAGGCTGGTAGGCAGTGCTGAGAGAACCACAGCGGAAGAGCTGGCAGAGACAGAGGCTTCAGTATGGCTTGGCACATCAGGCTGCTGTTTAAAATCAGAACTCACCGTATCGCCAGCCATGGAAGAAGAGATCGAGGTGGCTGAGTCTGTAATGTTCAGTGGTTTGAAAATAGAGCAGGAATTTTCCCAAAGGCTAACAATTAGGGATGCAAATCACAAAGTATGCTTAATTGGAGTCCTTCTCTACATCAGTCTACTTGCCCAAGGCAGATGTATGGCACAGTACTGTGGAGTACAGTAATCACAGAATATATTATGAGCACTTTATGGTTGTTCATTCTATAAATTAAGGTATTTCATCAAATTCAGCACTGACAAAAAGTACAGCCAGGAGAGCTGGATGTTCTGGTGTGTTCCCCTCTCTAACAGAGAGCTCACAGCTGAAATGAGGCAAGGTCGCTGTATATGGGCCCTGTGATGCATTGCCAGAGGATGAGCCATGTGTGCGGTGCCGGGGGGTGGGGGGGTTGCCGGGGCCAGGAGCTGCCCCCCTGACACACAGGAAGCCCTTCCTCAGGAATACTGATGATGGCTGGCCAGGAGTCCCTGAGACAGAGGAAGCTCTCTCAAGCCACCAGCTGCGATTGACCAGCCAGAATCTCTTTCATGGCCTGGGCAGGCCCCCAGATCTGAAAGCCACAACATTATGAGGCTGCACACGGAAAGGTCTTTCTCACTACCCTCTCTCTCTCTCCCCTCCTCTTACCCAGGATGACATGAAATAGAAAACACACTATCTGCTGTGCGTGATCTCAGGCTGAGGGGAGCAAGCCTGGCTCAGACAGCAAGAACGTGCCTTGACATTCTCTGGAGCAATCAGGCTACTATGCATCTCAATGTGCCTCTGCGTCCAGGTGAATTAATGATACGCCCAATTACGTGTGACGGGGAAGGTTCTACTTCTTCGACTGAAGAACAAAGATAGTTGAATGGTTCTTTATCGTGGTATTAAGTGAGTTTAAGTTATGGACCTGTGGGCATGGAGCACAGCATCTGTGTCGGTGGAGGGGCTGCAGTACAGTATAGAGCATCTAACAGATGCATTTATACCACGGCTCTCTCATAAATCCACTATGGAACCGCTAACTCAAACCACATGGGATTTTTATCTAAATAGCAACTGCACCAAAGCAGCTGTATCAGGTTCCGTAACTCCACGGGCAAAGAGTGCTATTTAGCTCTTTTCAATGCCCCTGTCTCAGAAAAATCACTCAAAAAGCATGTTCATGAATTTCCCTCAAAATTGGCACACTGAGGACCAGACAAACATTGTCAAACTTTGTTAGCACTCAATAGTGGGTACGCGGTCTCCCACTCCCCCCATATGGTTGCCATCCATCATTTTCACTACGTTCCTGGGCCAGAGATATTCCTGCCAGAAAAAAACAAAAAAAAACAGCTTCACCCCCAACATACCTGCCTGGGCCTAAATATATCCGTTAAAGTTTAACCAGACTGTGCCACTGACAAATGTTTACCTAAATCACAGCAACAACCTAATGGAACAACATTACGTTTATAGCTAGAGATGATGTGATCAGAGCATTAAAGACGTGCTGATGTGCAACTGGAATTCACATTACAAGTTCAATGACAACACTGCTCTGTTACACTAAGCCTGACAATGTCATGAAGGAGCTCATAATGATCCATGACAGTTTTTATAACTGTATCAAAAACAATGTGATTACAAACTTTTCTCTCCTTTGTCAAAACCTGGCACCTATGTTACCCGAAATGCAACTTGAACACCAACATGTTTAGTCAGAGATTTGGGTGTGTTACGCTGGTAGTGGCAAAGTGTAAACCAACACTGATGTCACTCATTGATTTGTTGACTGTTTTTCTGAGGCCTTAAGTGTGGAATTACAGCCAACGCAATCGGGGGGGAAAATACACTGTGCCTGTATAGTGGTTGGATCTGACTTAGAACCCGAGGACCCACCATGGTAGCTACTCAAATGACGTCTCTTGACGCAATGTATCAAACCTCACAGTGCTTTTTCTGGAGATACAAAAGGCTTTTTGCATTATTTTCCACACAAGCAGCAGTGGGTAAAATCAATTATTTTCTTTAAAGAAAACATCTGTCTTGTTTATGCACCTCTGAACTAGGCATCATCCGATTAACAGCCTGATTATTGGATCTGATATTCAGCGTTATTCTGATTATCAAAATTGAGGGTTTCTTTTCTCAGATTTGCAGATCAAATAAATTAATAATTAATAATCAGCGAAGTAACTAACTAATTAGTAAAGTTAGCAAATAAATGTAGTAAAAAGTGTAATATCTGTCTCCAGAATCTAGTGGAGTGGAAGTACAAAGTAGCAGAAAATATAAATACAAGTACATTACTTAAGTAAATTGTACAATCACTCACAATTCTAAAGTTTGACAGTTAGATTTTTATCTTTACTGTAAACATATATCAGTTCCAAAGGCTTGTACAGTTTCCTTGATTATCAATAATAACCTGTATCTGCCCTGGAAAAAACATATCAGATATCCCTAAGCCAAACTTACAGTGTAGCTCCATAAATAGTTATATCTAAAATTATATAAGTAGTAATCATGGCAGTGTAGCAGGTTCTTTTGCAATCAACGTGTTCAGTGTTTTTATCAGGGTTCACAGAAACTCTCTATTACCCTATGCCCTATGCTTGGATCGTGTGCCTCTGTAACAAGTAGCATGTTGAAGGGAGATATTCAGCTGGGAAATCAGAAGCCGTGCTACAGGATATTACTCAGTCTTTTCCCTCTGCCTGCTTCCCAATTCACCAATCCCAGTGTGCCAAGGAGGCTTCTCTGCTTCATATTAGCCCGAGGTTCATTTAAGCCTCCTCTGACACAGCTCTGCCCTTGCTAACCTCCCAGCAGCAGTAGGTTGGAGGGAGAGCTCAGCAGACGAGCGTGGTGATATAAGCAGGCCTCTGTTTTGTCAGCAGGATGACCCTTCGTTCTGAAACAACACAAACATCTGCAGACCTCTTTGATTTGGAGACTATGTGCCTTGGGTGTGTTTCACTCATAAGTCAGAGGACAGAGGCAGAAGCAGATTTACTTCACTGGACCGTACCTTTGCATTCTCAATGCACGGACAAAGGGCCCATGCAGCACTGGACTGCACATCTGCACTAGGGTTTTTCAATAAGGACCACACCAGGCGGACTCCGTCAAGCTGGTCGATGATTCTGTCGGCAGACAGAGAAAGGAAAATAACGTTAATAGTGGTAAAAGGGAAACTAATAATGAACGAAACAACAGAAAGAAAATAACCCTGGCAAGAATAAACAAGATTGAGAAGAGTGTTGCAATTTCAATCAGTACTTTCATTAACAGTTGATTTCTGCTTCAAGGATTTAAGAGTTACTGATCTGTTTCTAAGAGCTGGGGCTGTATCAGCCTGGCCAGTAGCAGTATAGCAACTAAAGCCAAGTTGGATCAAAGCGTCGATTGATTTCAGCATTGGCTTTTCTTCACAACTTGCCTTCAGTCCTGTTCATTTCCTCTCCAGGCCCGCAACCCACCCACTGTCTGCTCACTCAAATCAATCTTCACAGAAAAGCCTGGCGATACTAGGGCCAGAGGTTAACTCGCATACATCTGTTTATAGTCCTTCATACAAGGGTTTTATAAATAGAAACTGAAACAAACTTACACTTTATGCTGGTGGCTTGTTTTTCAACCAGAGCCAAAAAGAGGACCTCTTTCCAAATCAAACAGAGCCAGAGACAGGTTGCTCTATATTTCATATAGTCTGAGTGAAGTTTACTTAGGCACAAGCTGTATTTCATGTCATATACATGACTGTAGTCAAGACTGCAGTCAGGGTCTGGAAAGCCCAAGAATTACGCCACAGTGCACCCGTTGTCTGGTGTAAATAACATGTAACGTATTCCCCATGTGTGCTTTCACCAACAAGGCCGACATTGAATGCTGTCATAATTACTTAAACACTCCCTAATCACAGTATCTCTGTGACTGGCAACGAGCGAACACTCATCAGGGACGTCCCTTGCACCATCTGTCTTCCGTTTGCACATAAATCAGTCTGGAGGGATCATAACATCAGATTCCAGTCTGCGGGGCCTCTTAAATCCGGACCAAAAACAAAAGTGAAGCGTCATATCATCCGCCAAAACAGCTCCGTCTTCCCATGAAGCAGGTATGAAACAGATTACCAATGAAGTCGCAGCTGACAGTGATGGATTAGAGGAGGAGACCACAAACCCTGGAGGCATTAAACAACGTGTGTTCACTGTTGTAGCTACACAGGACTCAGTGGAGGAGGCGCAATGTCATTAGCCACACACTGCCTACTGGTCGAGAATGAAAACAAACACACCAGTACTTCATGGAAAACTTGAAAGTGATGAGGGTTTGTTTTAGGCTTTTTTGCAGTTATGGATGACCTGCATCAGAATGATGATGAGGGAATGATTGAGCTGATCAACAGAAGGTAGTATTTGAGAAAAAGTTCCTGTTGGGAGAATTAAGTCACGTCAACTGACAATAATTCTGTAGCTTACTGTGTGGTATTATGCGTCATCATATTTGCTGGCAAACCAAACATCGTCTAATCACAGGGAATGTGAAAAACAGCTCCTGCAGTGTTGGTTTGGAGGAGGAAACAATCACATCTGAGTTAATTGCTCAGCAAACTACTGTACACACACGTCTAAAAATAAGAGAGTGCCGCAAAACATACAGAAAGCAGCCACTGAAATAAGAATTTCCCATTTACAGCCGTTTGCTAAGGCTGAAAAATTACAGTCTGGCCTAAATATATACACTGTGAGAAAACATGGAGAACATGATGAAGCAATGCAAAACACGCCTCTTGCGTGAAGTCAGTGGCTTTAATTTGACATGCTTCACTTTTTATTGAACCCGCTGTTTTTTTCTTCCAAGCTATTGTAAAAGGCTCATATGATAGCCTTAACAGCTAACAAACAATATAAACTCAGTCATTAAGTTGTATTTGTGTCCAGTGCTAATTAAGAAGGGTCTTGCAGTCCATAACAGCCTTGTAAAAGCAATGAAGCACAGATTGAGGGTGAGGTTAAAGAACATTGAACAAAGACTGCTCTGGAATGTAGTTCACTGTGTTTTCTTGGCCATGTAGTCTTGGACAGGCCGGGGCTTTAGGTATGTTCGTCTGACCAGCTCAAGTCCTAACAGTGACCACAAAGTTATAGTAAAGCACCGGGAATGGTACCACAACCGTATTTAACACAGCAGGTACAATAAACAAAGCTTTTAAATCCTGTCATTATGCCGTGGATGAAAGGGGAAAGTACCTGTATAATTACAAATTAAAAGAACATATATTTTCTTATGCATCAGCCCATGACACGTTAATGATACTGTGTTGAAATCCTGGAATTGATGTCTTTCCCTTGTTAAAACATATGACATCAATAGACGGCCAAGAATATGTGTTTAGAGCTCATTCAGTAATAACAGTGAGTAAGCAAAGAATTGCATGTTAAAAGACATTTTGCATTGGGCTGTTTGCCTTGTGCAACTGTACTCTGAATGTCAATGTTAGCTGGTTTGATGCCCTGGAAGAGAGGGACACTTACGCCATGTTGTCTTTGTCTGTGGCACAGGCGCCCACTGCCTTGGTTACATTCACCAGTAGTGCCTGGTTAAATGACACAAATAGAGAATACATGCACAAATCAATATAGGAGCACGTTCCAAAGATCAGATGGTTTTATGCAGCAAGATAAAAACACAACATGCCTGGTTTGTTCCAGTGAGCAGGTTAACTAGCAACTTGATGCCTCCACATTTGCGGATGGTGGCCTTGTTGGCAGGTATCTGGGCGAATTCTCCCAGAGCTCCCACCACATTTACCAGCACCTCTTCAGGTTGATCAGACAGCAGGCCAACCAGGGTATCCAGGGCTTTGTACTCCTGAAGCCTTTCAAGGGTGGAGAAGAGAAAGACAGGCATCTTATTTACTAATTTCTTCACATAATTACATTCATTACATCAACTGATAGAGAAATCAACAAACAAAATAGACTCTAGCTCTGGCTCTGAGAGGCTTTGGCAGGGGGGCTTTGTGCTTACTGCTAACTTCACAATGCTAACATGCTCAGAATTACAATGTTAATCCTAGAATGATTTTAAGGAAGTACAGTAGTTAATATGTTTACCAACTTAGTTTAGGAGAGGCTCTACTTAGGCATAGCTAAATGTCCAACCCCGGCAGAGTTGATCCAAAAACACAATGGGTGGTTCCTGCTCAGGCCTTCATGAGCTGATTAGTCAGAGGAGATTGGGCTTTTCAGGAAAGAGGCCTTAAAGACACGAGTACTAAAGCAGATCGTTCAGTCAGATGGTGAATAGAGGAAAATAACGTGTTTTTTTAACATTAAAATATGCAAACATTTTCTTGTAGACTGCCAAGTTTGAACCCAAATATGAGCATAATATGGGCATGCTACTTTACTAATAAGCACTGAGCAGGAAGCACAACTGAGAGTGATCTTAGAGTCATTAATTTTGCAGGAGGTGTGGTCATAAACAAAGACCTGATGACAGTGCAAGCGAAAAGGTTTTACAATTCATCCTGAGAGGGAAATTTATGCAAATGTGCTTAAATTCATGGCAATCAAACCAATAGTTAAAACACAAAACACAATCAATAAAACACAAATGTTTGACCTCATAGCAGCTTTATAGTTAAGTTGGTGGATCAGCAATTGTTTTAGGGGTACATCACCCGTGAATCATGAATGTCTGTGCCAAATTCTTAAGACATTTAGTGGACGTTTTGACTGTGGTGTGACTCATCCTCTCAGGACGATGAATGTCTACAAAACTGCATTGCAATCCATCCTATAAATGCTGAGATATTTCAGTCTGGACCAAAGTGGTGGACTGACCAGCTGACAGACAGACCAACAGACCTGCATCATTGCCATCCCTGGAGCTGTACCACTAGTGTGGCTAAACATGCTATTACTTATCTAAGTGCACACAGCCATATAGGCATAAAGTTCTTGCTGCAACCCAGTGGTACAGGCAGTTTTCCCACGGCTGCTCACAGTTGTCCCTTGTCCGTACTTCCATTTCCAAAGCTTTGCTGTGGTTTGGAAACTCTCCCTCCCTCTTTTGCTGTGATTTTGCCTTGTTTGCCCATGCTATAGAGTGGTAAACTATAGTAAACATTTAAAGGGGATATAACGTGGTTGCAAAAAACCTCAACAAACCTCTGATGTACAGTTAAATTCTATGACTGTTTTTATTCACAGTTACGGTCGCTGGCAGCGCAGACTGTAAGCTATTGTAGATGGCCAAGGTCATTTGGTTTTGGTCAGGGTCCACTGACACACCTATTCTTACAAGTGAAAACACTGCTAATGATCAGAGGTGCTGCCAAAGTTAAGTTCAGTGAAAATCGCCATAAAGAAAAACAATGGTTTTCCCATGCCAGCGCTGAAGTGTCATCTGCAATTGCCTACAGTAGAATTATCTTGTAATCACAGACATAACTTTTGATAAATGAACAGTAAGTCATGCCTATTTTTGTTAAGCCAATCCCAGCTAATTACGTTATGGCAAGAGTAAAATTACCCAAGACTGCCTGGAGCGGCTTCCACTGCAAACACTGGGCTCCACACAACGGGAAGCTTATTAAAGCCTGTCGGAGGACACAGGAACCACAGTGGGACTTCTGTGTAGCGCAATTTTATGACTGATTTCCTCTCTTTCACTTTTCTCTTTCTTCTGCACTAGATCACACATTCAGCTAAGTGCAGAAAGCTTAACCGCTGCCTTTCATTCTAACTATGGCTCTGAGGAAAAACCCATGTCAAAGTAAGACATTTCAGGGACCCAGAGATGCTTGGAAACCATGACAAAGAGGGAAAGATAGATGATTGTTCAACCTGAAATTTAACCATCCGATAAACTGATTTAATTTGAAAGGAAACAGGGGCGCAGTAACTTACTTGGGTGAGCAAAAAAAACGTTTGTGAGGTAAGGAGAAGTATCATTTGGAGAAGCAATTATGGTGTGCTCATCATAGGGCTGGAACAGAGGTAAGATGGAGGGGTAGTCAGTAATTGAAAGCTAACCCCACAATCTTGACCCCAAACATTACTGCGCTGGCAAATACAGTAGAGACTTGGCAGTCGTGACTTTCCATTACAAAGTTATTCCCTCAGACTTTTGTTGAGGCTTTTTACAGCACTTTTGTATGTCAATAACACCTCGGTATACAGGCTAAAGAGGCCACATATCGATGCATGCATAAATCTGCAAAAAAGCCATCCATGTAATATTGGAAGCCCTACAAAAAACATAAAATTATGTGGTCTTAAAACAAATACACTTATGTACTTCATAGTTATGAATGTAATTAAATTTCAGGGCATCAATCATCTCCCATTTTGATGCATCATTAATCAGGAAAATGGCTTACACATGCTGCTACTTGTCTTGAGCAGAGGTCCCCCGACCTCAATACTGTCCAGACCACGCGAATCATTAGTCACATGAAAGAAAAAAGGGATGTTGTTTGCAAAGGGCCAAGGGGTCTGTTTCATTTGACCATGTACCGAATGAAAGAAAAGTGAAAAAAATATCCACACTCTGCTACTCATTATTGCTGAAGCAAAATATATTCCAAAATGATTTTCAATTCAGTACAACACTCAGCCAGTGATTGATTCTGAAATGAGCACATGCCCCTAAAAACAGTTACCATTAGCAGCCTTTGCCTTTTGACAGTAATGGCTTGGTCACTGACCTAGACATTTAAAGTGATTCAAATATGCCAGAGAGGATGAAAAAACAGATCCACTTACACATTAAAGAGTGCATTAAAAACATTTGCCGGGCATCATGCTGGTTTCCTCCTGAAGAAGTAGCCACATATCACCTTTGTTCACATCCAACTGCCCACATCATCCAAGAAACAAAGTAAAACATTAACACAGACGGGAAGGAAACCATGAAATATTATGGTCTCTTGGTAATCTCACGTGGATACCTTTGTGACATGTTAAATTTAGAGTGAGGGCAACCAAGTGTTTTTTAGTGTTTGCAAATGAAGTGTCACTAAATGTGGTTTACATGTGATTAATGGCATCATTATAATTATTTCTATTATTGTTATTATCAGTAGTAATATAAATATTTCACATAGCAACAGTGTGACAAGTCATTACAAGTGGCAGAGAGCCTGTGCTGGCAGCAAGTGTATTATGCTGCCACATTACTCATGGCCAGCGCAGTTAATTTGTTTTATCATTACGCCAAGTTGCAGTCTGAAGGGTTCCCGGTATGCACGAGTTTCAGCATGAGTTTATCTTTAATTAAAATTATCAAGAAGCCAGTTTATAAGCTTGATTTGTACAATTAAACACTGTCTGCTTACAGAGTAATATACATGACACTATCTTTAATCATTTAATGACAATAATAATATAAAGACATTAAAACAAATCAAATCAAACTGATTTCTTTCATGACATGTGTTAAAGGGACAACGATCTGTCCATGTTGCTTTAAAAGAATGTTATCGTCATTCCTCCACTCCAGTAAAGGAATCCTCGCTTAACTTGATGTGACAGCAGACACTCAGTTCCAGTTGGGAGGACTTAACTTAGACTTTAAATGCAGGATATCATTCTGTCAGTCATGATATATGAGGTGAAGAAATGTCATCGCAAAGTGCTTCTACTTCTTCTTCTTGTTATTTCTAGAATTCTACTGCATTTTCGGCTGCAAAGCCCTGCCTTTTATGAATGAAAAGAAAGACATACATTCCACATTATCTTAACTTCATGAAACTCTTTTTCATGAAAATGATTAAAAGACAGTGACTTATCAGTTTGTGGCTACACTTTATCAATATGTAACAAAGATATATAATTACTGCATGTGTGTTACACTGAATAAAAAAGTTCATACAGCTACACTAAATCCTTCATTCAAAAGTGCACCAGTGGAAATGCAAAGTGCTGCCAGGGCATGCCTCTGGCCATTATTTATTTTAGAGGGCAAATTACTGACTAATCATCTAACACTTAAGTGCAAGTCAAAAACCTATCCAGAAATGTCACAGCCGAAGCATCCAAGCTAAATGACACTTAAATAAACTTCTGCCTTCAATGACAAATGATTAAAGGCTCTGTCAGCCTGCTTTCTCTGACATTAGACAATCACCAGCTCAGGGCTGATTCTTTCAGCATGCCTACATTTGGTTAAATACTAACAGGACTTGACATACACGTCACTGAAGTCTATAAAATCAGCGCACCGACTTGAGCATTTGTTAACGCTGGGAAAGACTGAATTGTAGCAGCAAACACTCACATAAACGATCAGCGCTGAAGGAATCCAAAAACTTTACATTCGGAGCAAATAATCACTTCAGGCTGGAACAATGGTAAAGACAGGGAGACATGACAATAGCATGTGTGTGGAAAAAGTGACACAGCTAGTCATGAGTGAATAAAATGTATAAATACTGTATGTGATGATGGCATGACGACGCTAATGCACGCAAGCCAGTTGAAGCCCTTTCTGGTGTGTTCACATGCTGTATTCACATGCTTAACCACGTCATTTTAGCCAACATATTTTCCAAAGGTTAAGGCACGTGTGTGAATTTCCCTGATTGCTGTTGATCAACTCTGATCCTGAGGTTCATTACACTGCTGTATGACTACTGATTCATCATAGTCATACTAATCTGTCACCACTAATTACAAACATATAATCATGCAAACCCAAAGATATCAGTGTGTTTGCGTGTCTGTGGTTATGTTGAGTTTGTGTGTGTATTGATAAGAGTTAGTAATAAGGTGGGACCCTGAGTCGTGGCTTACTTAGCTACATTCTCCACACTGATGGAACACTTCCAGATGGCCCCGGTGGCAGCGGCCAAGAGCTGCTTGTTGTCTGCCTTGCTCAGCAGTGAAACCAGTGGCTGCAAACCTTTGTACTTATACACCAGGACACGGGTTTGTTCGTCCTCGGCACACTAGAAAGTCAAACATTGGATCTGCATTATTGCCTCTACAAGCTGGGTCTACTTAAAAAATAGTCTGAGAAACTATTTTACTCCTTGTCCTTCTTTTTTCCAGTTCTGTTCATTTCTTTCATAGACTATGGCAGGAATGTTGAAAACAGGTACCTTAAAGATTGCGCTGGCACAATGCATTTGTAGCTCATCATTGTCACTGCTCAGGTTTTTGACCAAATCCTTGATCATGCCCTCCTTCTGAATGGCAATCCTGTAGCTTTCCTGCGGTGACATGGCAATTGGCAGACCACATGGTCAACATAAACTGTTGAATGTATAGTTACGTCACATTAGTTATTTTCTTTTTTATTACCAAGGAAGTTATGTTTATATTTGTGGCTTTTTTGTTGGTTTGTTTCTTTATTGGTTGGTTTGTCAGCAGGATTACACAAAAACTACTATATGGATTTCCACAAAACTTGGATGAAGGATGGGATGAAGGACAGAATAGAACTTTTTGCACAGATTTGCATGGATTTTGACCTTTGATTCTTTGACGGCTTATTATGTGTGCCAAATTTAGTGCAGCATACTGTGTAGTACATCATCCTCAAGGTAATCATGGTTACGCAAAAAGTAACTGAAACAAAAACAAAGAGTAATAAAAACAGAATTGGGACGATATTTTGTACTTTGTACTTGATGTTTACATGACTTGCAGCCAACTGCTTTAGCAAATTTTTGTATCTTTTTTTGTAACAACTATTCTGAACTTGTTATATGTTGTTCCTGACAAATACCCTCCATATTGTATTAAGACCAACCAACTAAAACTAATACAGAATCTAATAAATATTAAACTTGAAAAAGCAGACCCTGTGGAAATTAAAACTAAATTTAGAACAACTAAACAAGAATAGTGAAAACAAAAAATAAAAACAAGCTAAACAGACAAAACTATAATAACTCTCTCCTTCACCTCTGAGGCGCACTCCTGCAGGGTGCCTACAACGGGAATAAGCATGTTCTCATGTGGAGACTTGAGCAGGCATCCCAGCAAAGGGATACCCTCAGCCTTCCGAATGGCTTCCTTGTTCTTGGTACTCTTGCTGCAGCTCCACAGAGCCAGAGCCCCACAGCGAGCCACCTCGACATCCTTCACTTGGTTTGCAGTCAGGTTGGCCAAATTAGGCACACATTCCAGCAGCTTCACCTGAGCACAGAGACAAGGGGCCTGGACTTAGCATGTGAATAAACATGAAACATGAAATGTGTGCAAACAAGCAGACAAGACCACACATGTTTAGCAGAAAACTTCCAAGCAGAAATTCAAGGACTCTGAAAAGTTTGCTTGCACGATTGGAGTGATAATGTACCGTTCCAGATGGCACTGGAAGTTGTTGGCTGTGATTAAGGGTGTAATTAAAATTCTATTACCACTGGGTCTGCAAGGATGAAAAAGCCAGAGATGCTAGGAGTGGAAAACTGTCAGGATAGATGTTGTTGTTAGGCTTGAAAAGCCCAGTGTGACGGTTTATGGCCATCATTCAGTGTTCTAATCCATAGCTGCTGGCCAGTGAGACAGAGCAGGCAAAGCTATAACACACAGCACAGTTCAAAGGTGGTCTTGTAGCATAGCGTGAAATTAATCTTCCTCCGAGAGCGACTTGCACATGAGAACATCCGATTTGGGGCTGAGGAAAATATACAAGGCATGGAGGCTTTAATCACAGGTCCCTCTGTCAACAAACATGAATGCAGGTCAGAGGACGTCAGGGACATTCTATCTGTTTTGCCCCAGTACCCAGACTGCTGTTTTCAAAAGCTGTGTGAAAAGGGATGGATGGGATGATATCTGGCATTTGCATACAGTGTGAAAAGGGTATGAAAAGGGTGACTGACTTGCAGTGCATACAGTAACATACAGTAGTTCAGGAGCGTCTGGATATGTGTTTTACACTTTAAACAAAATGGTAATGGTAATACGTGGATCAAATTAGAATAAGGCACCATCCTGTTTTTCCAAAGGTTCCATGGTGTCTGTGGTTTAGCGCGAAAACGTTTGTACTAAATCACAAACTAGACGCAGACATAAACAGACAAGTGTTTTTAATGGAAAGTTACCACTGTAGCGCATGTACATTAACACCAATACAGACAGATCAGGTTCTGCTCTGTCGTTTTCTCTTCTGTTGCACATCATTTTGGCAGTACAGAGAGGTTTTAATATTTTTTTGTTGCAACACTAACCTGAATTCTTTAGTATACCCACCAGTTTTTTTATACCGCCGTGCTGCCTGACGGTTCTCCTCGCTCTGCGGAACCTGGCCACGTTAGCAATGGTCTCGGCAGCTAGGGCCTTGAGGTCCTTGTCTGGTGAGTCCAGGATCTTCACAATGCTCTGCAGGCCTCCCATGTCGACAATAGTTCGACGTATTTGCACATTGTGGCTAATTTTTCTCAGGATCTTCAGAGATCCAATCTAAAAACACACACAGATGAAACAGTCACACACTGTAAGAAAAATGTTTATATTGAAATCCTTAATATGCTTTAGTAAAAGGTCATATTGATAATATTTTTATGTTTATAAAACTTTTTTTATAATAATATACATCTATTGGGCTTATACAAAGGTGCAGAATAAAAGTATCTCTTTTCCTTAAAAACATTACGATGATATCTGTAAGTCCTAACAAGATATTTATTAAAATGAATAAGCTTATATAAGTGTTAATAATAGCATAATAAACACTTTAAGACGATTGCAATGCTATAACTATAGGATAGTTCTGGTATTTTTAAACCTGGGCAATATATTTACATGTTTGGAGGTGTAAATAATTAATTTTGACCAAAAGTTTTTGAATTAGAGTCCGGTAGCTTGCCTCTTCTGTCAGTGGCAACACAGCTGCAATGGCTTCAAAATAACCCCTTGGGGCAAGACCAACTGTCAAAGTTACGTGCGCTAAAACTGCTGTTTTCACCACTGAGAGGCTGAGGTTTTAATTCTGACAACATTACGGAATAAATTCCCACAGAGATAGATGTGAGAAAGAAGTCTTGGTAAGGGAAAAGTCACACTCTGAAATCTGAGGTGAGTTTTTCAATGAAGGAAAGCAACAGTGAGACTCAGAGTTGGAGAGTGGAGTTTGGAATTTAAAAGGAACTACCAGTCAGAATTTATTTGTAAAGTCATGGGGGAATATTGAACTGATTTTGATTAGACCTAGATGAGGCAACTACGGTAACAAAGCGACACTTACACTAACCCTAACCCTCCACAAGCAAGACTTGTGTTTCTGGTTGTGAAAGGATCTCACTTTTTAACAAATGTTGTCTAATGCTGTAGGAATCTTTTCTATAATGTCGTCAGACACTTAGAATAACAACCTCAGCCAGTCAGTGGCAAAAAACTAACACTTTTAATTGCAGTAACCTTGACAGCTGATTAGTTGGCCCAAAGGATGACTCCGTAGCCGTGACGCAGCTGTCAACTGAGATGATTTACTGGACCGAATCCACAACTTTTGTGTCAGCATAAATCATTTACAAACTAAAACATGTAAAAAATAGGGTCTGAAACACTGTAATGCCTCTTTAATACTTAATACAGTCTTATCAATATGCATCATATGAGAACTTATAAGGGCCTTTTACTGTACCTTTTAACTAAAACTTAAGACACAAATATAAAGCTTTACCAATATTTAAAAAATGACAGTTCTGTATTGTGGAATAGAAACTGTTGCCCCAATGCCAACATGAGGCCTTCTTTTAGACTAACACTGTAGAGTGATATCTCATAGCCAAACATTTATCCACATTATTACTTACTACACTACTAAAAATAGACAGAAAGCCGTAATAAAATCAGGTTAAAAAGCACCCACACATCATTAGGCAAACTGGTGAATAATTGCTACCCTGTGTTTTTTCAAAGGCACGCTCTCTACCCAGTGCTAGTGTTTCTGTAACTAAGACACAGGCTGGCACACATAGCCAGCTCTGTTTATGCCTGTAGGCCATCTAGGTCCAGCTTTGGCACAGCTACTCACTTTGCATTTGACTTCATCTGTATCCAGCAAGTTAATGAGGACTTCAAGGCCACCTACATCCCGGATGGCCAGTTGGCACGTCTCCTGCATCAAATTAAAGTCCATCATGGCGCACAGGGTGAGCACAGTGGCAGTCTGATCGCCTCCCTGTAATAACAATGCCAAAACGTGAATGAATGAAAAAGAGGAGACAGAGAGGACCAGAGGAGGGGGGAAATTAAACATTAAACAGACATTTGGAAAAGGGAGGAGGATGCGAACCTCCTTCCACCTCCCCGCCCTCCCTCTCCCTCTGTTGTCTCCCCACATAATATCGCTCCTGCTGGGGTTGTTTTGTTTAAACCACAGCCTGCTAAGTGTTTGTGGTTTGTGGTGGTAAACACTGATGGAAAGAAACGATTTGCTAACAGAGCACTGAGTACAGACAACAAGGTCAAGTCTAGAATCCGTTAGACGTTGCCCTTAAGATGACAACTATTAGAGGACTCAAACCCTGTAACTAATGTTTTGACAGTTGCTATATATACAAAAATCATTTAAGACCTGCACCCTAGCGATTAGCAACTTAGCAACTACAACACTACTAAGTCAACAATTGTTTGAGGGGGGAAAATCTGCTGTTTGATTTAAATGCAAGCCCATCCGCACACATGGGGCAGGGAAACTGATGAGGTTTTATTGCCACTGAACTACACGAACACATGTGTTTTCACGAAAAAAAAGTAAACAATACAGAGACTTAAAATTGGACATGTGCGGTCACAACCGAACACGTGTGGTAGTGGCAGACCTCTCCTAAATTTAGTGACCAAACACTTGTTGTCCTTTTTCAGATTCCCCTAACACTGCATAAATCCACATAATATCCCTCACTGTGGATGGATGTTGACAGTATTATGGCACTTAAAATACCAGTCTCTGGGGTTGGTGCTTCGAGACGGTTAAAATACCATCCGGGCGGGCAGCAATAGCGTTTATAATATTACCATATTTAGTCTGTATCATACGTCGTTGCATACCATTCTTTGTTGACACGCAATGGTTTTGATCACAAGAAGGGGAAAAAATTGGTAGTCAGATAAAACAGAAGCTCATGGTACGAAAATGCATCAGTTAACTGCTGTAATACTAGACCTGCTACATGGCTTTGATATGTGACACTGAATCGTCCAGTCCAAAGTCTCCTGGCAAGTGAACAATCAAATATTATTGCTTTTTTTTTTTTTTTGCAGCGGTTTAAATGTGCAACAGATAGAATTTTCTCATCTAGCAGATTCAAGGTCGCCTCAATCCTTCCAAGATTCGGAGGCCTTTATTAGTTGCACACTTCTCAAACAATTTGAGACTTCGGGACCATCCTAAACAGATTATTTAACTAAACATAAGAATGCTGCATGTCCTACGACCAGTTATCCATATACGTAAGTAGAAAATAGCCTATCACTATATAGAAGGCCGCGGCAGTAATCTGTTTCATGCAGCTGTTCATCAGCGTGCACCAATACCACAGTCTCAAGTGGTGTTTGATCATATCTCTCTCACAAAGCAGTGCTCTGACACAGCAGGATAACAGCCACATGTGTTCTCCATATCGTGATGCTAGCCTAAATGTGAACCATTTGCACATTAACAGCAGTGGATCTACTGCTTCCTTTGTCTCCTCCACTCTCGCTCTTCAAAGGATTCAGCAGGCAAGGTTCGTACCTTGTAAAAACAACGAAAAAAATGGCTATGTTTAGCAGTAATAGCCGGGAAAACAGATCATGTGCTTTCATTTTTGTGAGCTTTGGTCTTGAAGTATTGTCGAAATTCTTTAAAACATCGACAACATCTGACTATCTTTAATGGTGAAAGATCTTTGACTCTCTGAGCATGATGGGGCAGATGCTTGAAGTGGAACCAATTCAAACACTATTCGACCTTGGAAGAAAACAAAATCAACAAGACCAGGTCAAAACCTAGTCTGCTGCTGGACCGTGTCTGGTCAAGGTGCGAAAATGTGGTTTATTTGTTATTGGGTTAGTAAGCAGTACGATATGAATTCCTGGATAAGAAAGTTAAGAATAAACTGAATGGTCATTATATTCACAAGTTACAGTCATAGATATCTTATTAAGACAGCTGTAATTTCCCTTTGAATTAATTACCACATTTCCATTTAAGCTTAACTATTCACCATTCATTTTGCTATGACAACGGCAGTGCATGAAAATGTGGCGTCCAGTAGCTACTTTAATCCTCACTACATTTTTGATATATTTTTTTCTGTTTTTTTCACCTCT
The DNA here is from genome assembly GCF_904848185.1 of Acanthopagrus latus. Classification (NCBI taxonomy): domain Eukaryota; kingdom Metazoa; phylum Chordata; class Actinopteri; order Spariformes; family Sparidae; genus Acanthopagrus; species Acanthopagrus latus. Next base: position 6,249,131 of record NC_051057.1, on the reverse strand, counting down.
CCTGAAGCACATTTGGCCTACGATAGAGATGCACTCATCAACATCAGAAAAGTATGGGGTTTTGATTGAGTACAGCAGACTGTCAGAGGATCTCCACCAGTAGCATCTGCTGAGCGGCCAGCCAGACCAGAAAGACAAAAAAATAATAATAAAATCACAGAAAGCGCTGCAAACACCCCAGGAAGAAGCGCCATCAGAGCTAAGCTGACCCGACTTGGATCAAGCTGTTCCTTTATCAAGCCTTCTTCTGGCTGATGTCTGATCGCAGGAGAATAAAGTGGAAGAAGTGCGACTCAGCAACAGGAAACCAGAGACTGCTGTGTGCACATCTTCACAGAGATGTGGTTAACCCCTAGCATCCTGGATCAAGCTATTGAAGCGGATGGGCAGATTTTGTTCAGAGCCAAAAGGGCACAGGACTCCAGTAAGAGGAGAGGAGGAGGGCTTGAGAACAGTAAAACCACAGCTCCCACAGTTACTCCTGACACTGCTAAACCGCAGGTGTCAGGTCTGTTTCTCTCCGCTGTTGTTCTTTCACACAGAACCAGGCTGGATTAAAGTTAACTTTTAATTGTTAAAATGTTTAAATGTTATTCTGGTCTGGCGGTACTGCTGGTGATAGATCTGACGTTAGCCAATGTCAGCAATCACAGCAAAGGTTAGCTAATGTCAGCTAACACGGCTAACATCAGGGTCTATGTGACAAACGGCAGCAGAAAGAAACAGACTTACACACATTGATGATAACTTTGACTCATATCTTCAGGTGATTAAAGAAATTGCAGTGAGTCTAAACTGCAGAGCAATCACACTGACCACACACTGGTGGCTGTCATGGAATCACCTGAAACTGGTGGGAATGGTGAGATCCAAAATAATGCTGACATTAGCTATTGTAGAGAGTCAAAGTCACGCCCCTTACGATGGACCTTGTTATTTTGGGGTAAAAAAAAAACTGGACAGTAATCGATGGGGAGAGACAAATTCATTTTTGATCCCGTTTGACTTGTGTTATGAATCACACATTTGATGTTTGTCAATTGAAAAGATACTTTTTTTCCAGTCAATACAGTTGTTGTTAATCCTAAAGATAGTAAAATTCCATCCAGTTTTTTATTATACCTCTCCGTTAACTACATTGTGTATGTTCTAAATCATATGTTTTTTTCTTTTTACTTTATACTGCAACTGGCGTTGGATGTTGTATGCATGTAACTGGGACTCATGGTGTGTTCCATTGCAAGTTGGAATGTGGTGAGTATTCCAGACTTCGTATCTAAAACCATCCCCAGTAGATCTGCTCAGAGAAATGTGGACACTTGCTGCAAGCAGGTGTTTCAACAGAAAGTTGGATTTACTGCACGTTTTACAAAATAAAGACTACATATATGGATAAAAAGTGATGAAGAGGTAAATATGTATTGTTTGTGTACCGCTATACTGCTGTGACAACATGTGTGTTTATGTTAGCGAACTCGGGCTACACAGATCTTGTCCAAGTTTCCGACTTGGAATTCCTACAAGGACGATTGTACGTTGCACTTTGCTGTGTACGTTCCAAGTGCAGTGGAACCGCCAATACTACTGACAGCGCGTCTTTAACTTTGACCCTCTTGCTCCTACTGTATATCCATCTTGTGTCTGTCATTCTGTCAAATGAGCTGTCATCTGTCAGTGTCAAATGTTTGTGCTCTCTCGGCTTTGTTAACACTCCTGCAACAAGCAGTGACGTATGTGATGGATCTTCTGAGGCACTGAGGATTGTGGGTCAGAAAAGCTAGAAAAGCATGCTGCGCCACATGCAGTAGGACACCCTGCTAATTTTGCTGTTGAAATAAACTAGGTTTTGTCTAGTTTAGCCATTCATTTTCACACTTAGTACTGCACAAAGTACAAAGTACTGCACGTTTTTCAAAATAAACACTACATATATAGGTAAAAAGTGAGGAAGCAGTCAAAAGTAGTTGTTCACTTTGTGCACCGCTGTACTGCTGTGACATCATGTGTGTTCATGTTGGTGAACTCGTTCTACACAGACCTTGGCTTATTGGAATGTCATTAGTTTCACAAAATTGATGAATAACAGGTCACTCTTGGTCTTATTAATGGTGACCTGGTTATGGAATTAGATCTCCAGGAAATCTTCAAAGTCAGAAGGATTCATCCCGTGAGGAACATGAATGTATGTAATGAATGAATGTGATGTGATTATTTTTGACAGAGAGAGTGACTGCGATGTGAGTCAAGATTAGAGGGAAGGATCATTTTTGCATTACAATTTCAATTTTCACTGAAAAAAACTATTAAGATTATGATGATGTTACACTTATGTTTGTATGTTGAGAAACAGTATTTGTAGGTCAAAGCATCTCTGCAGTATTTCAGCATGATGCTGTTTGCTTGCGATTTGGATATTCCACTTGTCTATATTGCGTTTTCCACCAAATTTGACAGGAATCCATCCAATAGTTGTAAATGCTATTTCACTCTGAACCAAAATGGGTTTCATCTTCTAGTAACTCTTCAGGCCTAGAGAATTATGTAACGACAGTGTATATAGCAAACTTCTCCCAAAACAACAAGACAAACACCACTACATATAGTACACCTCTACAATAACACATTCCATTAAGAGAATTTAAAGGAGTACCACTCTTGACTAGCCACATGCTATTTAGGCAGATAATGTCATTAATCAGCATGAGGGATCAAATCCCATGCATAAGGTGAACCTGATATCTGCCACTTAAAGATGCTAACACATTTTGTCTCTTCCTTTACCCCAGATGCCTCAGCCTGAGCTACTAAATAGTTGATGCCTCTATATTACTAAATGGAGGTCTTACTCTAGTCTGGTTCCTCTGGAGCAACAGGCTGGATCGTGCAGACACAGATTGGCCTGCCTGAGCCACTCCAGGCCTATAAATCACAGCACTCAGCATGTGGGAGCAGGTATGGGGTTAATAGGGCTGTCAATGATACCCTGTTGACCTCAGGCCCTTTTCGTAAACCATTTTGTTGTGAATATTTTGTGCACAAGGGTGCATGTTGGCTTGGATTTCATCCCAGCAGGGGTAAATATGTATATTGAATATAAGTGCGTAGATACATAAGAGTGCACGTCTGCAATGCTGGATTGGTGACAAGTGGACTTGGGCCACTCCCAGCCATAGTAGAGAGAAGTAGTGCGTGTTGGCAGAGGTCGAGCCGTAGAAGATGCATGAGGTTTCATACTACTCCGCAGTCTGCAGACTTCATAGCAAGGCTACTAATGACAAGAACAAACCCAATCTCCTGCTCTATCATGGGAGTAGTACTGCAGGGATGCATGAATGATCAGTGGTTGTTTCTTGCTCCGTATTTGACACTAGATCTCCTATAACGTAAAACTTGATCACCTACGAGGACTTGCTGTCATAAAATGAATGCAGTGCACACTGAGCAAATGTCTAGTTGGCTCTTTTAAATGAAAAGTTGCTGAACTAATGTGAAAGAAATGATGCAATTATTCTTGTGAGCAACTTCTTCAGACAGGACATGCTGTAAATGTATTTACAGGCATTAAAAATTAAATGTTTTAATTCAGTGCTGTAGTTGTTAAAAAAAATAGCATGGAACATAATTGGACTTAAATCCACTTCTGCTGAGAAAATGAGCCAGTACTGGCTCTTGTTCACTGGAGACAGGATTAGTTTTAGTGCAGCAATTAGTAGAATGGTTCTCCTGAGAGAAGAGCAGGGCAGTAGTACTGTGAATGCCCAGCAGAGGGAGAGCAACCTTAATGAGGGCTGAACACAATACCATGTGTGTCAGGGACCCAGCTCAGCTTGTTAATCTACAGAAGCTTTAAGGGAAACTTACAGAAACTTTAGAAACAGAGGAAGAAATACTGCCCTAAAGGTAACTTTTTTCTAAAAGAATCAGTGCTTCATTTTCCTTTGATTGTGACTGTTTAGAAAAGCCATCTGCTCATTAGAAAAAATGTAAAAAACAAATTATGAATATTTTAAAATTGAATTATAAAAATGTTTACAGAACATAATATTGGAATGTTTATGTGTTGATTAGAAACATATTGCTTATCAGACACAATATTTATATATGTGAGAAAATGAAAATTGTTTTATGTTTAGAAAGACACAGGCCAACCTAACTGATAGCAGCTGGTGACTTTTTGCTGTATTTAAACAGACCTCATCATATGATGTTATTCTGTCTAGAATAGCACAGTTTTACTTTGCTCGTCTCATTTCCATGTTAACGAAAGCCTATATTCCGTACATTTACAGACAAAAGTACTGTAAATAAAAAGCATGATAAAAAAGTTTGCATATACTGTGGCAGTGAAGCATTACAGACTGGAAAAAGGAAGTTTAATTCTGCTAAAATTGTTTTCCATGTCGGTGTTACAGACATTTCCTACAGGACGTACATACACCTGCACAAACACACACACACGTATACTATACGAACCCATGTTTGCTGGATTTGGTCAGAGACCATGTAAGCATTTTGAAAAGCACAGATCTCTAGTCATACAAGTAAAAAAATAAACATATCGAAACCCGAGGCAAATACTCCTACATAAATATCATTAAAACACAAAACAGAACATCCATGCCTTGCTTTATGAAAGAGTTAAACCTCCCTGAGTACAAACGGCTGTCTATAGTGCAAGGGGGTAAGAAGTGTGGTATGATGTGTTTTTGTGTGAGTGTGGGTGGGTGTGTGTGTGGGTGTGTGTGTGTGTGTGTGTGTGTGTGTGTGTGTGTGTGTGTGTTGGGTGGGGGGGGATCTCCTCCTAAAATAAAACAGATATTTAACTTGGCCCATGCTAAGTTTCAGCATCTGATGGTAATGATATTATAAAATGACTACTGGACAAACCCCATAAATAACTGTGCTGTGTGGTTTCCAGACAGACTGAAAGCTAGGATACGTTGGTTACTGCACCGCTGCATTTTGCTGAAGTGGGGACGCACACACACAACCCCTAAAGCTGACGCCACCGTCTGAAAAGTACGAACACACAAACCATCTGAATTTGCCCTCTTTCATATCATTTACATCTTATTTTGTTCCTTTCTGGAAAGGACTAGCAGCCTGCCTTTAGAGTGGGAATTTCCTTTTGATATATTCTACTGCATTTTGCTAAGCTAAAAATATCAACCTAGATTTGAACTTCAATGCAGTAAAAATCTACTCAGGTGCACTCTGAACAATCTCATTTAGCACCAAACCACAGAACACAAATCTGTTGGTAATATCAAGAAATGTCCCACTGTATGGAACTAGTGTTCAACGTTGAATTCTTCTTCACAACTGAAGAAGCAGGGGATTTTTTTATACCATTTTCCAGCCGTTCTCCAGAAATGTTTTATGGACTACAAAAATGGATTTTCCATCAGCAAGGGGGTGAGATAATGACTGAATTTTAATTTTTGTGACCTTTCAGTTGAAGCAGCACCTCAGGTGTTTCTGCTGTTAAACATAAAGGGACAGGTTTCTAACAAAAAAATAAAGTGATGCAGTCGGTTTGAATACAATCTATCTGAAAAATACAGTCCAGATAAACAGATAATAGAGACCACTCAGTGAGGCAGGGTAATCACTTAACTCAAGTGGCCAGCGTGGTCAGTCTGGGTTTTTTGCACCTCTATTCTATCTTCTTTTCCCTCCATGTTTTGACACATAAATATTCCCCATATGCCCTGTCAGACCTATCAGGAGCGCTTCATTTTTATGCTTCTGCGGTGTGTGCAAACAATCCCTCCAGCCTCTGCCATCAGACAGCTTACTCCCCTCCGCCTTGGCACATGTGCAACCAAAGAGGCCCGTGTCAGAAACCAGGAACCCACAGGCCGAGCAAACCACTTCAACAAGCATCGTCCTACAAAGCAATCAACCATTTTTATCAACTGACATCCTCTTTTTTTTATTGAGTGGCACCTTGATATGAGTGAGGCAAAACAGTTTGGATTATATGATTGGTCATGATATATCAAATTCTCCTACGCCTTCATGACTAAATATAATTTTCCATGGATTGCAGTTTTCGAAAGTTGAACACTGACTCAGGGCAGCATCAAAATTCTTGCACAGAGGAGGGGAGGGGGAAAAGAGCATGGACTTCATTGTTTCCTGTCAGTTGCTTGAAATCAGTAAGAGGAAGAAAAACTGTTACACGCAGGGTGACATTCCCATACCTTAAGGTACTTGACCAGTTTCTGGATCTGCCAGTATTCAGAAGGTAGGTCAGTGTTACTCTCTGGACGGCGCTCTGGCTGCTCTTCCTCCTCCTCACTCTCAGATGAACTCTCACTGAAAACGTCTGCTGGCACGGCTCCTGCTGGGTTCCTTCTGAACAAAAAAAGAGCAGATAACAGATAATCAGACTTCAGTGATCCATAAAGACTTAGTTTAGTTTAGTTAGGGCAACAAGCAGACAATACATAGCTGGACAAAACGGATGGAATCTCGTTTTCATACGTTTTAAATGGGAAAAACAGCCGGGTCATCCCACACAAGGAGACCCATTAAGGATTTAGAAATTCAAGTGTCAAGTTTGAACTTCCTCCTAATCCGAGCAGCAGGAAAAGAAAGACTGTAATAATGTCAGGGGAGGACTGGAGTCTTCATCATATACAGAGCAAAGACTCGCAAGGTTATTGATGCAAACAGAAACGCAGATGGCTTTTTAAGGCCACTTGGATGACTGTATTATGAAAATTGGGCACTGCGGAGCAATGAAATTTGGTACGCATTCAAATGGGGCCGCTGAGAGACGGTTCCCATGTATGAAGAAAACAGCATTGCCAGGGGAGCATATTATCGGAAGCAGCGAGCTGATATGAAGGAGTGCTTTCCAGGAAGCAACATGATGAACATGGAACAAGACCGTCAGGAAGCGGCCAGCCTGAACACTGTCCTGGGTGGTGTTCAACCATGACTGTGATTGAGTGAATGCACCCTGGAGTCTTTTATTGCCTTGACGCTAAGTGATGAGCAGTAAAGAATGCTATCATTTGCTAGCATCAATTTATGTTGCTAGCGGTCTCTGTACAATGGCAGATGTACGATAAGTATGGAGGCAGCTGAGGAGATACAGCTGCCAAGAGGTGGAGGAAGGAAAAAGCTTTAACATAAGTTCGTGTTTAGTACAATGGCGAATATATTTGGAGCTTACACATTCCACTACACATTTCATAACTGCTTAAACAGCATTTCACTCTTCTTATATGATTCTTCTCATCTTCTTTCTACAAGAGAAAGAAAGAGTCCTGACAGATTAAGAGCAAGCTCTGGACACTTACATTTTCTGGGAGGACAGGCGTCCTGGTAAAGAGGACACAGAGAATTCTGCTTTCATCTTGCTCTTGGCCCCCAGCTTTTTCTTCTGTATTTCACCAGACTTCTCCTTCCCGGAGCTCTTGCTGAGATTTTTTCCCTCTGCTTTCCTAAAATGATGTGAAGTGAGAGTCATTATGCCTGCTTCTATTTTGAAAACGGTTATTTTTCTAACATAATCATTATTTAACAACTCAAGACAAGAGGTTCAGTGGGCACTTTCTTTTGAGACACTTTTATCATGAGCCAGTTTCTCCTCAAATGGGTATAGTTATCACAAGGTACAGCTGCAACAGCTCAGCCTTGCTAGATCTATCAATCAAAGACCATATGTGATAGATCTTTTTGGATTTTTTCTACGACTTTTTCCCAACATTTCTGTCGGTAATTGGGTAGAAAGGGTTTCCATACTCTGAACATATTTATTAACTCAGATCTCTGTGTAATCAGAAATATTTGCTTTGCCCCAAAATTTAGAAACCATAACACCATCTCTTTTCTAATGTGTGACAGCTGGCGGACGCACTTAGCACATGTGACGAATTCTTGACATCTAAAAAGCTAACCTTTACTACAAGCGGGATCCCTGGCGCGCAAGTTACGTCGTAGCCTGAAGATATTAAAGGACGCATCTAATCACATACCCACACGGAGACACGAGACCAAGATTCTTCCATCTCGTATATGGTTCATATTTCTTCTTGCCGCCTGCCTTGTTCGGCGTGTGCTGTTGTCCCGCCTTCTCATGCACATTCTTTTCCTGTTGCTCGCAAGACCTCTGGGGTTGGCCTTGTTCCTCCGCATCAACCGATTCCACATGCTGGATCTTTTGTGTTGATGGAAGCTCTTGAACTGCAAAATCCTGTCAGTAAGTGGAAAAAGACAAAGTCTGGAGCGTGAGGAAAAAGACCTCTCTCAATTTTCACCTAAATCAATGGGATATACAATAAATTGCGTTTAATAAAACTGTATGCACTCGAGTTGTGAATTCCTCTCTATGATGCTTTTTTAGAATAAAGTGGTCACTCTGTGGATTCTTGTGAAGCTGTGTGCCATATTTTCCACCCATCTGACGTGATGCCATTATTTGAGCCACATTACATTTCAGTGTCTGACAAAGTGTTTACTCTGAGAAGAGCACATAAACGCAACAGAACAGTATCAGTGACACATGAAAAACATAAAATTCACATAAAAAGAACTTTCTCAGCAGTATGTCTACCTGCATTACGATTCAGTCTTTGAGGCACTGGAATAAAATAACACTTTCCTAAAGCTTTACATAAAGGAGGTCCCCTTCTGTTAATAAGCTGAACAATATCAAAAAGTTTATTGTTTCGGTACATTCCTCCCCCTAAAGCCTCACAGCTTGGCACAGACAAAAGTAACGCCTTTGTGTCACTGTTATTCGGTTATGATTTTTTTTTTTTTTTTTCAGTTTTGAAGGTCTTTATACCTAACTTTACAGCCTATACACGAATGCCAATAAGACACATGAATGGTTTGCAGGCCAGGAGAGTTTTAATCGCAGACACCTGCTCTGCTGAAATAGCTCAGACTGTCATTGTTTGTTAGGGGCTTAACATTTTTAGGGGCAGGGAAAAAGAATTAAGATGTATTTCTATGGCTTGTGTTCACGCACAAGCTGGTGCCAAGCATGCCTGATCGCTTTTCCAAAGACTTGTTTTTCATAAAACACAAAGTGACCTGCTATTGGAAACATACAAGTCAATTTACCCAACCACAGACCCACAGTCTGACTTTATTAGGCTAACCAACCTTCTTTAATTCTATTATATGTAAAATGGACAGAGTCCATGCTTACAGAAGGGAAAGCTACAAATTCCCTGACATGCCACAGTAAGAAAGTCATATTACAGGTGCAACTCTGCATCTGAAAACACTACAAACCTGGAGACAAATAAACCGGACTGTCGTCTGCAGTCTTTTAAATAGCAGCTGACATTCAATCATTAGTTCTTTTCTTTTCCTTCGTTTGTCTTTTTTCATACCATTTAGCGACCTTAACTCCAACTTTTTACATGTGTTTTGGGTAGATGTGTATCTCATTACTTGATCCATACTGATGGAAAATCAGCAGGGCGGCAAATCTGAAGCCACCAGCCATAAAACATCTGTCAGTGGCAGGATTCTAGCAGTCTCTGCTGACTGATTATGACAGTGAAGCAGTCTATATCAATTTCAGGATGAGAATAACAAAAACAAATCTACAACCCAGGGAGTTTTTTTGCTTTTTGCTGAGCGTCCTATGCATGCAAATACGCAGCATGTCCAATTTCCAGTCACGCTGTGATGTCAAAATGAATCCACAACACTGAACAGAAGAGGCGAGTCTGCTTCCTCCCTGTGTTGCAGACCTCGTCTCCTTTGGCTGCCTCTGCTCGATTGATTGAGGCTGTCTCATCTCATACAACTGTTAAAAAAGACCTGCTTCCTCACATTGGGAACAAGCAGATATGTTTGGAGATTAGGTGCTGTTATCTTTGGCTATCGCCTGTCGAGCTCGAGCTCTCTGTGTTGCAATCAGGGAACTGAGCCGCGATTGTGTTTCTGACAGACACTGCTGCTATTGCTTACTCAAATTACAAGTGGACTGGATCAAGTCCACAAGAATGACTGCAATTACTTAATATCTCAGACACGGGATCCACATTGTACGATTTGATTGCCGTCGTCAGAAATCAATCAAGTGAATATCAAAGCCGATGCGTTTTTAAAATGACCCTATCATATGAAGGTGATTAGCTCAACCAGAGGCAGAGAGAAAGTCTTCAGCAGTGAGAGAGAAGCTGAAGTTACAGGACAGTGTGAGGCGCATATCAAAGGAGTTCAAGAATCCAGAAGAAAAAGACCTTGACAGTGATTTGTGCCTCCACACACTCATTCACAGCATTTTTTACTGCTGCTGTCCATCACTTTTAGATCGTTCAGACCTGAAGCATCACTCTTCACACAGAAGCCATAAAACATAAAAGCCTGAATGTCTTTTTTTCACACAGTTCAGCCTGGCACTCCTCATTGGTTTATTTAAGTTTTGACTAACCCCATTCCAGCTTACTATTCTGGCACCTTTAGATCTATCATCGACTGCAAAGAAGTCATGTGGACCAATGAACCAACCAGTTTCACAGATATAATAGAGGCACCATTCTAAAGTTTTCTAATCTTTTTTTTGTGTTTTTTTTAAGACTATGACTGTGTCTGAAGTCTCTAATCCTCTCATTCACTATTTCCAGCATAAAGTACTAAATACTCAGGAGTGTACTACATGCCATGGAGAGTTTTTCCATCCATTGTGGGAGTTTTTGGACTTTATGGTGCACACATTTCAAGCAACGTGGGACAATCAAAACACAACATGGCCGAGGGGGAAACACTATTCACTGTGTAGTAAAAAGATGGAGTCATTTCTGACAATCTAACAGCTGAGACGCATATCCTGCATAAGTAGCGCGTGTGCATGGTGGAATGTCTTGCTTTTCAATTCAGCACCTATGTAAACAGCTTAGAGCAGCCACACAGCCGGCATGAGCAACATTGCTCACTTGCATATTGTGCAAGGCTGCAGTGGCGCGAACATCCAGAGATCTGTCTGGATTAATTTATTCTGTGACATCTGTGCTGTTCTCTGCAAAAATAGACCTGAAAATGATCTATAGACATCATATAGTGTCTCACAAAAGTTCACATGTCTGTATCTTAAGTATGTTATAGACATGAAAACACTGTACAAACCAGATGAAGGGCAGTGTTATTCTGGCGTGTTCTCATTTTCTTTCTCTCCCACTCTTTCCCCTTTCAACAAAGGTAAAGGAAAATCACATTATCATCTTGATAGAAAATTATCTAAGGCACACTCCATGTTGAAGGATAGGTCTGGCAGTAGCAGCACTACAGGAGCAGTGTTGTGTGTGGACACACACACGCGCGCAAGTGAGCCACAGCAGTTCAGCACATTCCTTAATCCATTTGGCCAGTTACTGTTGTACTTGCACAGCAATGTAAGACCAGCGTCATATTTCTTGTATGTGTATACATACTTGGCCAATAAAGCAATTTTGACACCTTACCTCTACCTTTGATAGCAACATTTGCACTGTGAGTATACAATATTGTATATACATTGTATTCAGCTGAGAATTACATCACAAGCAAAAATAAAACTATATATTGATTCTTCTAAAAAGAAGATACTTATTGCCCATAACTTCGAAAACTAACAGAGGTTCATAAAGAGCAAACAGTGGGTAGCAAGTGAACTTTAAAGGCTTTGATGAGCCTGTGATGATGCCACATTTTCCATCAGACAGTGTGAGTGAGAAAAAAAAATAAGTTTCATATTTTTAAATGATTACCAGATTCTTTTGGTACAGCTGGAGTCTATTATTGAGGCGATTTGTTATGTCGTCAAATTACTAAAGCAGGAAATAGCACTTCGGAATAAATCGAGTGTGTGTGTGTCTGTCTGTCTGTGTGTGTGTTTGTGTTGAGGGGGTGGACGGTGGGTGGGATGGAGCTGCGCTGTTTTGAACAGGGAACAGGGAGGAGGTCCCTTCAGAAATTTTTCAACACAGTGACAACCAGACACTAGCTCACTAGTGTGGAGCAGCACAGACACTGATTACACAATCCTAACTCTGTTTATGAAGATGAGTCACACGGCATCAGGGATCAAATCAGATGAGAGAAGGATGATGTTCAAGGGACAAAGAACCATTTCAACACCCACACATCTCTGCTTCGAGAGCTAAAATTCAAGGCTACAAAAAGGATGAATTATCGTGTTGATGATAATTGCATCTGCCTGTAATTCACTGTACCTGCTTGTTTATGTTCTCAGCAAAATGTGGAGATCTGCTATTCAGAAGTGTTACCAGGTCTTGGTACATAATACTTGTTCCCTCATAGCCACTCTCCTCTCCATCCTGTTTTATGCCCTGTGAAAACAAAGTGAAAAACAGCTTCATTAATTCTCAAGACCACAATTATAATATGACCCACATGTCAACTGGAATAGCTGAGGTTAGAGTACTGCCAGGCAGCCTCAGAGAGGAAGTGTAAGGCCATGTAAACCGCTAAACTATACCGCTCTTTGATGTTTCCTTCGCATCAATGTCACCCATTTGGTTTGAGGTTGCAGTTTTTCACCTTGGGTGAAATATTTCCAGGTGAAGAAACACAGGCAGGAAGTCTAGGGCTTGTCAGCAAAGTCAGTGGAAGAGTGAAAGGTGCCGCAGCATGCAAAAAAATCTTCTCTTAAAAATGACTGCAAACACATTCAGAGAGATTCCTGGCATTTAGCAAGTATTTGGAAGCTCTCTGGGTGATTTTTAATGTGCAATTTTCAGGTATATTTATCAACATGAATGAAAACTTGTTCAATATAGTTTAAATTACATCACCTGATCATAATTAAAAACACAGGCCTGTTCTACGAGACCTTAAACAGCAACAGAAAACATGGCTAATTTAGATTTTTTTTTTTTTTTGTGGTTGCATGTATTGAACAGTAATCTGATATCTGCAAATTTGTTTCAACTTTCATGGATTATGGTGATTTGCTCTGGCCCAGTTCTATTACTGGGTGTGGTTATCTTATAGCCCACTGCACTTTGTTTGAATAATCTGCCCCTTCCAGATGGAACAGTATACAGGGGCATTTAAAAATGACAGGTGTAATTACTCTTGGTGAACTCAAGTCAGTCTTAAATGATCTGGAAAACAGCAGACTTGGTCAATGCCTCTGCTACTTAATGCTTTGTTTTAACTGTAATTTTGATATTTTTGGAAACTGCAAAGTGTTTTGAATCCCAAAATGGCTTTTGAGGCACATGATAATTTGATGAAAAGATCCCTGTGCTATGAAAGAGCCAGTGGCTCCAAGGACTACAGGCCGATGACACTGACCACTTACATTATGAAGACCCTGGACAGATAACATATACACATGCATATATCTTTGGCCAATGCATCTTTGTCAGTTTGTCTATTTTGTTATGTGTCTCCTGTTCTGGCTCCCCATGTCAGTCTTGTGTCTCCTGTGTTCCTTGTGTACCTTGTGTTCCTGCTGGTATTTCCACTGCTTTCTTGGTTTGTACTATATTTATTTATATTTTAGTTTAGTTACTTTAGCTCTCCAATGTTTCTTGTGTCTTTTGCCACCTGCCTTTTTTTTATTTATTTGCTTTTTTTGGCCCTTTAACGGCTTTATTGATAGAACAGCTGAAGATTATGATAGGAAACAGGATGAGAGAGGGGGAGTGAAACGCAGCAAAGGGCACCAAGGCCGGGACTCGAACCCAGGGCCACCACAGCGAGGACAAATTCCTCTGCAAAAGGGACAGCCACTCTACCAACTTAGCTAAATGGCACCCCTATGCCACCAGCCTTTTTGTTTCTTGCATTTTGCCCTTTGTATTTTATATTATTTGTATTATAATAAAATCAGATTTTTTGTTCAATTACCTGCCTGAGTGTTTTGTGCTTGAGTGCCTTGTTATGTCAACATGATACCTAGGTGCACAACGGAGCGTGATTTCTGCCTGCTGCCATAAACTGTTCGCTTAGTGTCACACTCTCTGAGTCAATAGACTGACACTTTGACTCAGTTTCTCACCCTGTAAATGAAATATCAGTCCAATTTCTGTGCAATATCTCCTCACCCATTTGTTTGTTTCAGTTACCTGTGTAATATGTATATGTTTATGCAGTATGTATATGTATCTATTCTATTGTTCTTGTTGTAGCTTTTATCTAGCATTTATCTATCCTGTTAACAATCATCCATTATTACAGACCACATTATTACTCATTCAATATCTATACTGTAGTTACATATATCGTTTCATCTCCATTTCCATTTGAAATACTTCTCCATCAAGATATGCTTGTGTGTGTGTATCTCTATATCTGTATATACACTATATATGTAAAGTCATCACATATTACTTATGTTCATATTTGTTATTTTTATAATTTAGCAATTCACATATTTTATTCTTCCCTATTCTACTCTTACTTATTGGGGAGGAGGATACACGGTAACTAAATTTATTGAGGTCTATGTCTTACATGCAAGATTTATGCTTAAAGAAAAGTACTTAAAGCACTCACAATAATTCTTCTCAGAATCACTTGAGCACTGCATACCAAACATAAAGAGCTGAAGTTGCTGCCACTTAACTGACTGTGCAATGATAAGTTGGTCTATCAGAAATATCCCAGACGGTATCCTCCCTGAACATCATAGCAAAAAAAAACAACATTATGATGACTGTTGCAGCTGATGCTTTATCTTCCTCGTCTTACCCCATTGAGGAAAGCTCCAGCAGTGCTGCAGGTAATGTAGAGGGTCTCAGTGTCACAAGGCTCAATCACAAGATAACACATTTCACCATGCACCTGTCTCCAAGGAGGGGCATGACAGCCATTTGAAAACTCATAATCTAAAAGGAAGAGAGAAAAAGGTTGTAATTTGTGGTAAACTTAATACTATTCTAGCCTGGTATCAAAGTCACTGCAAATTTGGCTATAGAGGAAAGAAAGACACAAGGGAAAATGAGGAAAAAGAGGAACAATCACACATGCTTGGACTGCTGAAGAGGAAGACAAAGCACTCCAAGCAGCACAGGTTGGAGACATGGGCCAAGGGGAGAGCAATAGTTTCTCTTTCAATATGAATCATCCACTAAAGAAAGAGGCACATGGTGACATTATCATATTTTAAGGCTTGGGAGAGTATTTTTACAAAAGGCGTTATTTCAACCTGAGAAAGGGACACAGTGTTTTAATAAGGCATGGTAGCTACACTGCAATGAAGCAAAAAACAGGCACTGACTATGATTTGGTAAACTGCAATCTGGCCAATATAATGACTTCCATGTCTCTTGTGGCGGCAGAACACTGCCTTTTTATATTTTGGAATATCCAGCATTAGTATTAACAGCAATTGCTTTCTTTGCAGCCCAGTGAAATGTGGAGATAATTCAAACCTGATGTGTATCGAACCGACTTCAACACCCTCGTCTCCCCTTCATTGCAGAACCGCCTCAACAGCTCAACTTCTTTCTTCACTGCGGTAGGGTCAAGCCTGACTTGTCTGAGAGGAAAATACAGGAAAAATAAAAACAAAACAACATCAAGTCCAATTCATCTATTCATGGTTACTTTTCTAAATCCAATGCCTTTTTCCAATAAAAAAAAAAAAAAAAAAACACATGTTGAGGTAAAACTAGTTAGCTCTGAATGAAGGATAGCCATGGAGGATGGAAGATAAAGAGAACGAATACTGAGAGAGATGCAGACAGAAGAAATACCTACTCAGATATCTCTTTGAGGCACTTGCTGAGGAGCTGGGTATCCATATTTTGAAGCAACAGGAACAGTCTGACCTTGACCTCTGAGTCTTTGCCTTGATTATCCTCCTCCACTTCGCCAATAAGACTTAGTTCATCAGTATGGGTGCCTTCTTTCTCCAAGAGGGTGGCAAAGCTGGGACCAAGAATGTTTACAATGGGTTGTCTGTTTTCTGAAAAATTTAGAGTATAGTGTTATTGTTTAGGGTTTTAGTAGAGTCATTTTACGTGTTATGTTGAAAGAATATCACCTCATGTGTCATTGTTTTGTTTTACTTCTTATATTTTTTTCTGCATTCACCTGTGTTTTGTTAATTAGTTCTTGTATTTCTTAAAATGAAGCTCTGTCTATGTGTTTTGGTCTCCCAGGCAATCATTAAGGTCTTCAGGTCAGTGAAAATGAAGCTTTTGAAAAACCCCAGGTTCTGGACATTCAGAAATTCTGTCTTCAGTGTTTACTAGGCAGAAACAGGTATTTTTGGAAACATCATTTGAAAGCATCACTGGTAAATGTGAGTATGTGTTATTACATTATTATATTAATATATCTGAGTTCTTGATTGTACAGTGAGGGAATGTATGTTATACCGCTTTTTGTTATATTTAGAAAGACACAAAAGGACATTGATAATACAACAACGGAAAAGAGACACAAAAACAGCGGCTTACTGTGTTTTGCTGAAAATGTATCCAAAAACTTTCTGTGAATTCAGATGTTTCCAAAAATGTTGATAAGTAAGTTGGGTTAACTTTGAACTAACTGCACAGCAGACTTCTAATGTACTTTTCCACATGGATTTCTTTTCAAAAACCAAGCCAACATTCCCGCTCTATGAAAAAAATCATAATACAGTCTGCTGTCCTACTAATACATATTACCTTTTTTCTTTTTGGCAGTGGCCCTAAAGTAAATACTTATCTGTTAAGAATTACCAATGGCAGCATAATTGGATGGTTGCAGAGGGTAACTAGGAGGACAAACAAATTAAGTCTGTGGGTTATGAAGGTATGCTGGTGGCTGGACCACTTAGGATGCAAATCTCATCCTGTGGTCATTGTGCTTACCTTCCAGACATGCTCGAAGCTCCTCCAGCTTCTTATCGTCTGCCAGATGAACGAATTTAGAGAGCTGGCTGAAGCTGCGTACGTAAACAGTGGGAGGGGAGAGCTGCAACAATGGACGCCCTTCACTGTCTTTCTCGTGGGACTTTACATCTGAGTCACTGAGGAGAAAAGAAGAAAAAAACAGTGAAAAACTCATTCTGATCTCTGTTATGTCTGTGTTAGATTATAAGTGCCAATACACGTATGGCTTTTATATTTCTCTGCTTCCCAGCTATAAGATAGAAACCTAACCACACACTGAAAGTAGATCATAACTTCTGATGAAATAAAATGGAATGTATTCAGTCTAACAGAAGTTGAAAAACAGATTAATTATAGCCAACTCCTTTGAGTACAGACAAGGTGAAATACATTTGGACACGATGGTGACAGCATATCCTGCACAGACACGTAATACTGAAAGCAGTGGCCAGCCAGCTGCAAGCCTCATGATTAGGCCAACCTGATGTCATAGTCTGTTTTGAAATCAGATGCCACTAAAGTGGTACTCCACTGGAGCGGCTCCTTGAACACATGTTCTGCCTCCTGTGGGTGTTGGGAGCTGAACTGCTCCACAAAGTGCAGGATTTCGTTCAACAAGGACGTATTCATTGGCGTTAACTCCAGTTTGCCAGTCCCAGAGCTGGCTGTAGTCCACTGGGCTGCCCTGGACAGTGACACCCCCATCACCAATCTGAGATATTCTGAAACTGTAAAACAACACAATCATTGACACTGTGTGGCTTCTGAGGGTTGTTGCTATGCTTTACTTTATCATAGTTCATATCTAATCAGCTTAGTTCAATTAAGTATCTTTTGTCTGATCAACAGAGAAATATACAAATGAATAAGAAATATAATGATATATAAAAGACTTATGGCACACGATTCCAGCAGCTTCACAACTGTGAAGATTTGCCTTTATTGCGTCTTATGTGATAGTAAATAGAGTATCTCAAGGGAATTGACATTTCACATGACAAGTGATAACTGTTAAGTTCATGAGAGTTAATGAGTTTAGGATATTCAAAATAGGTTAAAGGGCCATGGAAACGTTAAGAACCTTTTTTTAACTCTGAGTGACTTTTTGTCAAACACCAGACAACACTGAAAATGTTATTTTCACAAGCAAATTTCACATACAGCAGACACTGTATGTACTTTGTGAATGAATGTTTAAAAAAGGACGTGTTATTATGTTGAATAATGTCTAGAGGTTAACGGTATTTCTGTAAATGTATTTCATTTTATTTATTTTATTTTATTTAATGTATTTGTTATGTACATAGGTAACGTCAGAATACCTTAAACACCTGATATCACATCTGCATGAGTAGTGTATTATTTGTTTCTTTAGTAACACTGATTTTAAACGTTTAGACAGAACGCTTCCTAGCATTAAGTACTGCGGTTAATTTACGGTTTAGCCAGTTAACAAAGCTGCTGACGTTATACCGTCCTAAAGACTCACGTTGGCCGAACTATGACATTTTTTCTGCCTTTTCACGTCAATAAAACAAACGTTACCTGTTTCTACCCCGACTGTAACTCTTGTGGTCGCTGCTTTAAAGCAAACTTACCGTGTATTTTAAGTTTTTTCCTCTTATATCAAAACTTTTACCGACGGCTTGCTGTCCATGGAAACCACACGCTAACCTGTCAGTTACATCCACCCCCCCTCTTTGGTCGCTAGGATACGTCCAAACACAACGGAGCGCTACTTGGGTCAAAAATCACCAAACCCAAAGTTAAAATGAAACCATGAAACCCGTGTTACTCTCACAGATAACATATATAAATAGCGGTGTTTTTGTTTTTGTTTTTGTTTTTTCAGATTGAAACAAAACAAAACAACAAAAAAACGCTATCTAGATTGAATTTCTAACATGCTCTTACAATTTTCAGGCAGTGAAATGCAGGATGACCACTCTTGAGGCTAAAGAGGCCAAGTGGGCAATAAATATATATATATATAATTCAACTATAAAACATGTATAGTAAGTCTAACATTGGATCTGCAAGTGTTGTGACTTGCATGGCCAGAGACTCCAAAATGTCAAGTCAAATGTCATCATAATAAAATCCCTGTATGCTTTCCTTTCAGAGTGTCCACATGACCACATATTTGAGAGCCTATTTCCTCTGTCACTACTGGTTTGGCGCTGTCCTGCAAATAAACACTGGTGAGTGAAAACAGTCTATTCCTGTGGACACTCTCCGCTTCAACGCAGCAAGTTCACTCAGTGCAAAGTTATTAGGCCAATCAACACAGGTCGCCTCATGCTTGACACGAAGATCCAGAGGTGAATAAATTCATTTCAGCATTCTACTTTCAAATTTGATATCTAATCTTAATGATTTTCCACCAATTTAGACCGGACTAGTGCTGCCACATAACGTGGCGGAATGTAATAAGAATGATTTGCAGGTATGACAAGGTCAAGAACATAATACTCTGGTCTCTTTTTATCACACGAGCTGAAACCAAAGTCACACAAAAGTGACATGAGACAGACGCAGTGAGAACTATGCAGGGCGAAAATGGTAGTCATCCCGTATAAGTTCAAATATCCTCCAGACACATGATTCATAAATGGGGTGCAGACATGTTTCCGTTCAGTGTGATCAAACCCGTTCCCTCATCAAGAACCAATGTGGGTCCTTATTGTCTGGCGGCTATCCAGCCAGGGGTGTCTCATAGCCAGTGAAACCACAGATTGTCTCTGGCGCTTGACTTGTTTGGCACGCTGTCCCGCCAGGAGTGCCTGCAGAGACCTAGTAGTAGCTTATCTAGCACCAAGAGAGATCATGCTGGATGTTGCCGTTGTTAGAAGATGTGGATTTATGAGTCTGCCCCCCCCCAGGTATTCTACTTGGAACAAGGGGAAAGCTGTCCAAGTTAAGAACCGTTGAGAATGTGCAGCGGGGTGCTGCTGGGGCGGCGGTGGAGCTCAGACACGCCGGCGAGCGAGTGAGCTCAGACGGAGCTGATGTAAAAAGTGTGTGCAACTGTGTGAGCGTCTGAGTTTGGGGGGAAAAAACAAAGCAAAGATGGAGGACTGAGAGAAGCAAGTGGGAAGAAAAGCAGGATGAATGAGGGTCTTAATACATCTCACCCGGGGTCTCATTAGCAAGCCTAATTGCCGTTAGTTAAAAGGGATTAAATGAAACCCCTGCCTGAGGTCAAACAAATACACTCAGGGCTCAGAAGCACCTGCTCGTTCTTGGATGTTCCCTCGCTGAAAACTTAATACGGCATAATAAACATAAGTGCTCTCCGTGCTATTTCTCCAAATGCATGAGTTCAGTTGCTGATTGAACCTGCATGGGAAACACACGCACCGGCCCAGCCTGTTTGTGCACGGACGTCATTACTGCATGCGCTCAACCTCCACAGCACTCCATTAATGCCAAGGCCGAAATGTACACAAAAGCAGCGCGTGCACACAGGAAGAGCGATGATGAGGACGCGTTGCCGACTACCGTTCCTGTTCCTGGGTTTTGAGAAGGCGGCCACGGAGCGTGTCTCCTCTGTTTTCCTCGCTCTCGCTCTCAGGCGTGGATTCACATCCTCCGAAGAGCTCTGGTGTTTGTGCAGGCCTCGTGTCAAGTCTGGTTCGCCTCCTCCAGCTCGGCTCACGGCCGTGCGGTCAGAGCATGGGAGGAAGAGAAGGGGTGACACTGGTCATTGTAACGAGCACCTGGGACATATGTGTGTCACTAATCCACGCGAGGCTCCGAAATAGAAAAACAGTTAAAGCGACTCCAGCGAGAGGCTGTGACCGCATCACCTGGTTGTAAAAAGGTCCAAATCCCAGCCTGTTATTTCCCATAATCCTCTGTGTTTTTAGGCACAGAGATTACGGGCCAAGTGTCTTTAAATGGGATTCAGCATGGGTGATGTGTGATGTGAGCCTACAAGGAGCCTGAAGACCTATAGGAACAGTTTATGGCACCCATTTAATACACTAGAGGGTCACTTCCAACGAGGTTGTCTTTGTTTTTCAGCAACGATGAGGTCATTTTAAGTCATTGACTGGTTGACTGTTTAAAAAGGCACTATCGGAAGAGGAGATTGGAAATTGCATTAGGCCTTGCTCAAACTGTAAATAGGGATACCAGAAGTAAAGGCAGCATCCGAAGGTTGCTGGTTCAGTTCCCCTGGTCTGCATATCAAAGTGTCCTTGGGCGAGATACCAAACTCAAAAACTGCTCCTGATGAGCTGGTCGGCACCTTGCATGGCAGCCACCGCCATCAGTGTGTGAATGCATGTACGAATTACTGTAAGTCGCTTTGCAAAAAAGCATCTGCTAAATGCCCTAAAATGCAAATGTTATTAGGTAGAATGTCTGATAAGCTAAGTAGCTGGCAGCACTTTAGCAACAAGTAAAGCTATCTGTCATGAAGAGACACCATAGATCACCAAGCAATGTGGCAGAGCAGCTTTATAACGTTAGGAATACCAAAATAAAAAATGTTCTCCTTTATCAACATTATATGCCATAATTGTGCGACATTGTGCAGTAAAGCATTACAAAACGCCCCTGGTGGATCAGGTGCAGGGTGGATGTGACACAATTGTCCACAAGACAGTGTATAATCAAAATTATTTTAAGGCTGTTATTTTAAGACAAAAAAAGTTACAAAATGTTGCTTTAAGTTGTCCTTAAAGTTGAACACATAATGTAAGCAGCATAAATATTAATCTGTTCTATATGAGTCTCAGCAAACAAAACCTGATACTGTTGAGAATATACTTTTATGCAACAATATCACTGCTTAAACTCCTCTACATGGACATAAACCTGCAATTGTGGTTTTCCAACACTGCGCGCAGCATGCTTTTCAAGTGGCGATTGCTTAGTGCCAGTGCTTTCTTTGGAGTGGATGGGCGCTTGTCAAATATAGAAGTAACACAAGATTTATGGCCATAGGACTTCTGGGGAAAACCAATGACAAGGTCTATATCTATAAGGCTTAAAACACATCTTGTTTCTTTTGGTTGCGATTCCTGCCTGGTGACACTTGGATCCTCTTGCGAAATCATCGAGGCACTTTACAAGGGCCTTTTTTCATGCATTTCCAGAAAAAGCCGAATGAGCGCACACAAACCACAAAACATACCTTAGAGAAAAAATCGTATCACCATGAACTTGGATCTTCCCAACTGACGGCGTGTTCTTCTTACGCGGGCACAATGTCATTTTATTTAAAAATAGGAAAATAAACATGTTAAATGGACTCGCGATTCCTATAGTGCTTTTTTCAGACTATTCACCGCTCAAAGCGCTTTACAGCACTTGTTTAGGCGGTCATGCGAGGTGCCAGCGGCTCGTCGGGAGCAAATTGGGGTTCAGTATCTTGCTCAAGGACACTTTGACATGCAGCCGGGGGAGCCGGGGATCCAAACCAGCGACCTTCCGGTTACCAGTCCGAAGCCACAGGGCAGGTGCCCACTTTCCTGATTATTACTCCAGCCTTAGATGCTGACTGTGTACTTTAATAGCAACATGAGCTGCTAAACTTCAGTCAGGGACCCTTTTCTTGTCATTTTTCTAATTTCCTATCATCTCTCTACTGTCTGCTATCAAACTAAAGTCAACAATGCCCGAGGAATCATATTACAAAAACAACCATAAGATCTGTCTTGTCCGGTTCATGTGAGGATATGTTGGCCCCATCTTCACCTGTTTACCGGATAAAGGCATCTAAACACCCTTGAGCTGGCAAAAATCTGTTCTGCTCGATCGCGTCGCCGCCCCCCCTTCTCCTCGCCTGGAGATTGCAGCTGGTTCTATTCTTTCAAGACATTAGCACACCGAATCCAAAAAAACACACAGATCCTCCCTCGCTCTCTGCCTTCCTCCCTTCACCTCCTTGCTTCTCCGTCTCGCTCGCTTCATCCCTCACAGCGCAGTTATTATTTTGAAAGTGCGGTAGGGAGAGGCCGTCCTCAGTCACTAACGCTCGAGAGAGCCGTAACACGGTTTGACTTTTTGCTTCAGAACGTCTCCAGGAAGACATCAGGGGCCCTTCGCTCCTTCCCTCCTCTGTCTCATGGTGAAGGGAGAGCTGAAGGCGGCAGCCAAGAAACAGGAGAGCGGGCAAAGGCAAGAGGCAATAAAAATCAAAAGAGGGAGGGGGATTGGTGAGTAAGTGGGAAAGAGAGTGAGAAGAAAACATGGATAAAAAATGGAGGTGGACGTTGAGTGGAGGATGGAAGTGGAAAAAGGTTGGGGAAGGGAAGCGAGAGTGAGGACAGACGAAGAGGGCACTTGTTAAGTGCAGTGAGAGGTGAATGAGAGAGGAGGCTGGTCCGCTGTCCTCCCATCGTTAAGAGAGAAGGTGCTGCCGGAGACCTTTGTGTTGGTGCGGCTCCAGCGTTGGCGCCGCGAGGCCAATCAGAAAAAAGACGGAGACGAACGCTGCTCCTCGGAAATAATGACACACGCTCTTGAGAGGCATGAAAAGAAAAAGAAAAAAAAAAAGACTTCAGACAGAGAGGACTTTGCCTGGAGACAACTCTGTTGTTCATCACATCATTTATTTTAAACACAGAACAGTGCACCTCTTTCTTTGCTCTGAATGGTCTTGTTATCCTTTTGTTATTCTTAGGAAACCCAATTGAAGGGAGTTTAAACTTCAGCTCTCGTCTCTCCCCTTTTTTATATCGGTAATTGTATTTTAAAATCCCGGCTGCCAGAATAAATGTTGGCAACGCATGTTTCTGCAGGCCACAGATATGTTGAAACGTAACGTTTCCTTATGTTGCAACTCTACGTTTCTTTGGGCTTGTTGCTCAATTTATCCTAATGAAAATGCTGTGCTTATGGTCGGGTCAGGTTCAGGCATGAATAACTTTCGGAAAAAGGTCGTTATTAAGTTTAAAGCTGGAAATTGTCCGCACATCTTAAAAATATCAGGTTCAGTTCCAACCAACATGACTGTTTTAAAAAACACACACACCTGGAAAAATACACCTGGTTTAATGTTAAAGTGCTCTTGAACAGCGGTCTCTTGCCTGCCACCTCAGTCCTCTCCATATTAATGTAATCTGATACAAATGTGCAACACATTGTATAAATATTGATATGGCGCGTATGAAATGTCAGACTTAAATGTCTTAACATATCGGTGGTTTGCAGAAAAGTATGTAGTATGTAAACGCCATTGTCAAAATTCTATTAAGCTGGGTTCAGTTTAATCGAAGAGTCTTTAATGTGTACATATAAACACCTCAGCACACTATGCTTATCGGCTGTCATATTAAAGGTGTGAAAAGCAATTCTGGAGCATGGTAGTTGATTGTACATAGTACTGTCTCGTTCCCAGGTCAGCGAAAGCACCACTTTGGGTCGGGAGGTTGGGCTGGACACTGACCCCGGGGATGATTCTAGCATCAGACCTTGAGGAGTGCTCAGCTCTCACATTTCATTTTATTGTGGATCAAATGGGTGTGTTTTTTTTTTTTTGTTGGATAATAACAACCTTCCCTATCTTTCCATAATCTCATCTGGTTCATCTTTGTCTCTTCCTCTCTGTCCATCTCTCTATTATTCTGATCGAACATTCGGTTACTGTGGGCAGTGCAGTCAGGTAACATGAAAACCTCACTCTGACCTGAGGCTGGCTGGTTTTTTTTTCCTGAGAAAAAAAAATATCGCATGGGCGTGAAAGTGACAACTGCATCGGGCCTGAAACTAGCAGCGACACTTGTGCTGCGCTGCGCACCGCCTCGTGCCAAGCATAAGATAGAACCCATTATGTAGTTGGACACTGGTCGGAGACAATGACGTGCTGGGCTCAAAGTACACAGCCCTCGAGCCAAAGAAATGAGCTGCTGCAGCACTGGCAGAGTTGTCCAGCAAGCAGACCCATCTAAAGAAGCTGTCTCAGAAGCCACAGCTGATCCCGAACCTCACTTTCTGAATGAAGAGGCCGTCAGAGGAGCTAAAACAGCAGGTTAACCAGCAGGAGGTGGTGGAATCCACACAGGATAGCGACAAACACAAACAAAAGCACAAAAATGACGATGAAAGTGAGTGAAGTGACTGGAAGTGAAGGAAGAAATCACAAGGTGAGGATGAGTGGACAGTGACAGTAAACACCTGCAGTAACTCTGGAGCTGATTGTAGTATACTGGGTGAAAGCGCCAAGACATCTGACAATAAAGCTGCCAATAAAGAGAGAACACCCAGAGACTGATCATCTCCACAACATCTAACAGAAGATACTGAGACTGGAGGGAGTCACAGTCCACATGGATGACAACACTGTCCACCGCAGGGTCATGTGTCTGCACAATGACAGTCCGAACGACCAAAGAAATACTGAAAAAAATGGATCCTTTACCAGCGCTCATGATTTACAGATCTTCTCCCCAGAGCAGCAGTGGTCAGGGGAGAGGAGTACTCTGCCCATCTTGGCCAAAAACCTGCAACCATAATGGCCCGACTGACAGCGTATCAGAGCTAGAGATGCTGTAAGAGTAAACAGGCCTACTAAAAGCTTCCTGGTACGAGACATCTTACACTACTGCAGCAAGGAGACCACGTTCTCACAAGGCTGGACAGCCACATATCATGGTTACACCTGCAGTAGTGGCAGGTCATACCTATGGTGCCCCTCTAGTGACACTGGTGAAAAAAAATATTATTGCTTAATAATGCATCAAGAAAAAAAAAAGAGCCCTGTACAAGGAAAAAACTGTCACTATCTACACAAAGAGCCTGCTGCAGAGAGATAACATAAATGCTGACCACAGAGGTAAAAAATACTGTGCGTTTCACTTCTGTGGAAGTAAAGCAAACTCTTCACGGGAAGTGTGTTTCACATAAAACCAAGAAGGAATCACTGGCAAACAGTGAAAACACATTCAGCTGCTGTAGTGTGATTAATCAGAGTCAAACGTAGACTACAGCAAGTCCGCTGAAATGTGTGTTTTGTTTGAGCTCGTGCCGATCAGTTGCAGATTTCAAGAGAGCAATATTTCGCTCATCCGCTCATTTATTCGAGTTGTTGCAAGCAGCACTGGTAGATAAAGTTCAGGCAAAAGTAATAAAATTGTACACTAAAATTCAGAAAAGGTTATTCGAGCACTATTTATATGTGATAGTATATTTTCAGGTCCATTAAAAGCTCTCTATAAGTCAGTGTCTTGGCTGGGACGTCCTCTTTCAGGCCTTTCACAACAGTGCGGAGGAGTCAGTGGAAGGTATTTAAAGGATGAGTTCACTTGAAAATAAAAAAAAAATAAAAAAAACTCTTATTATCTACTCACTGTCCGGCTGATGACAGGACAGTGGATCACATGATGCTGAGCTGGATGAGGTTTTACTCTGTGGAAATTCACAGCTTGCAGTGTTGCAGCATTCTTAAACGACTGGAGTAGCTGGGGAATTTAAAAAAAATAAATAAAAAAAGAAGCCTTCTCAAATTGATTTGAGTAGACAATTTTTACTCACTTAAAAGTAATTTTCATATTTGGGTAAACTTTTCCTTTCATGCAACAGACATAGCTCGAGCATCAGGTAACGCCATCTCGCGCCTATTGTTCACAAAATAGCAGCCTTTTCCAGCGCTCGGAGACAAAAGGACGGCTGCGGCCCCGAGGGAGCAACTCACTGGCCACTTTGAGGCCTAAAAAAAAAAAAAAAAAAAAAAAGTTCAGAAACACAATACGCCTCTAAGTTTGCAACGAGCCGAGGAGAGGTAGTCAATGTCCGCGCCGTTCCAATATTAACAACGCAGTCTAATCACAAAGCTCGCAGGACTAATCAGTCTGTCTGTGGCCTGCGTGTGAGGCTCGGTTCGGTTCTGCCTCGCGGCGGGAGCCTCTCTGGAGGACTGCGTAGCGGTCAGAGTGCCAGGCAGCCAGACTTTGGACTGTGGGCATTTCCTCCTTTCAGATGGCTTCAGTTAAAGGGGTGTGTGTGTGTGTGTGTGTGTGTGTGTGTGTGTGTGTGTGTGTGTGTGTGTGGGGGGGGAGGGTTGTGCTCTATTCTCTCAACCTCTGGCTGGCTGCACACTGGCCCCTGTGGAGCGTCACTCGTTAGGGCCTGTTGTTCCGCGGCCAAAAAACCTCAACTGCTCCCTGGGCCGGCGCAGCGCCACTCCCCGCCATCAACACCTGCTAACACATGACACGCAGGCTCCGGCCGACCGCTGGGAGGAACTCCCTCCAGCTCTCTCTCGCTCGCCTCCAGATTCCGACTAACAGGGCCCCAGCACCTCTCCGTTTTCCCGACACCTCGCTCGTTGAGATTCCCCCCGTCGGCTGCCATTTGCCTCAAAGCTGCGTTCCCGCAAAAATCGCAGGGTTCCGAAAGCCGTCACGCTTGAGGTTAAAAACTGTTATTAGCTGGCGATGGCGAAAACGCTTTATGGCTTGTTTGTCTAAGAGCCTGTCATATGGTTCCTTTCATGTGAGTCACGACCAGCTTTGACAGTTTAACGTGTTGCGTAGAGCCGAACTTCTCACAGATCCGTCCTCCGTCCACAAAGGCCTGGCCCCGGACACGACTTGGTAGCCCAGACTCTCGTCTGCTCGACCCAGGATGTATTGGCATCCTCACCGGACCGATGGCTCTTTATTGGAAATTACATCACCTCGTAAAGGGATGTGACCCATTACAAAATCACACTGCTTTTTGTTATTCTTCCCCTGCAAAGAACAGAGTCCCGCTCCCCTCTCCCATTCGGCCCGTTTAAACGATGTCTGCCAGATTTTTGTTTGATGCTATCCTTCTCTTGGATCATCTGGGTTCCCATCACGTCTCCCAGGTCGGCTGGAATTCCAACAAGGCTTTTTTTTTTTTTTTTTTTACTGACTGTCGATCAGAAATGCAAACAGTACACAGTGAGTGTGTATGCAACCACTCTATGTTCTTGTTCGTACCGTCCCCCCCCACCAAAAAAAAAGGATGACAACATGTCAAAACATGGAGTGTGGAGTGTGTAGGTTCAGGGGCCAGGCCTTGGCTTTTAGGCTCTGGGAACGAGCTGAGCAGTGCATCTGTGATTGTCGTGATCTAGGGTTGAACCTCTGTCAGCCCCGCACGGTGTTGATACAGAGATGCCAAAAGCTCCTAACATGTCACCGTGTTTCTCGGAACACGGCAATAGCAACCTGATGTTACAAGGTCTTTTGCGCGCGATGGGAACCCCCGTCAACGGAAAGATATACATTTTGTCAACCTCTGGGGTTTCGCAGGAACGCGTGTTACGTTCATGAACACGGAGCTCGTCAAATGTGACAAGCAATTCTTGTGCAATGATACGCTGCCTTTTGGAATTAAAGTACGTCAAGTCAAGCATGTCATCACATTTCCATGGGGATTCCAACATTTTCCTCCTTTCAGCTCACGTATGTCCTCTAAAATGCGACGACCACGTGTGTATTTCATGTTATTGTATTGTATTGTTCATGTATTTTGACAATGAAAGCCACTGTGCAAAATCCATAAAGGCTACACACAGGAGCAGATTTAAGATATAGAATAAATCACATAAAACTAACTCTATCTATCACTGATTGGCAGACATAAACGTGGGATTAAATAGAGCTGCTATGATCTCATACAGATCATACAGATCTGTTCGCGAAACATTCGGCTGAACTTTTTTCACAACAACGAAAATGCTCTATTACTGTACACTTTGCACATGGTCTGTCTGAAATCTGCTGCAAAAGTTCACATTTTTCAGCATACTTGAGGCATATTCTACACACTGAAGTGGATCATGGCATTTCCAATAGGTATGCATGGAAAGGTTGACCGGCTTTTTGTGTCAGGTGAACCAGGGTGATGCTAACTTCCAGGTTAACTGACAAACATACCTCATCCCTGCAGTACTCTATAACTCTGCTAGCTAGTATGTTAGCAAGGTTGTCGCTAATGGTACCATAAATTCGCACAGTTAAATCAAAAGACGTATTTGTTCCCTTGCCTCTCTTATGGAGCCATTCATACTACAACATAGGAGAGTTAAATAACAATGAATTGTGCATCCTGGCATTTTGGGTCTCCTGGGCTCTCTGTTCCCTCAAACGTTTGACCGTTCACGTGTAATTTGCGAATCCACTCATCACAGCCGTCCGAATGAACTGAAATGGTTTTGCCATTCTAATTACTGCTGTGACCTGGCCTCAGCAGGGCACTGTGTATGGAAAATGATGCTACTGTTAAAGTTTCTTTCATCGGCGCTGAGAGCACCGCACACAAAATTCCTCTCTCCTCACAGACACAGACACGGCACAGACCTATGAAGCCGACAGCGGTGAGGTCATCACTAAACTAAAAGACTACTTAATAATTGACTATTAATCCAAAAACAAAAACTGCCCTCACTGATCTCTTTTGATCGTCCCGAGGACCCTTTCAATTTCAGAGAGCGGTGAGCTTCTCAGGTGTCTTGGAGGTCCTGGGCTCAGTCCCTGTGGTGGAGCTGCTGCCATATGGAGGTAACTCTAGCAGACTCGATATTAATGACCAGTAACTAGGGCCTCCTTGTAATCCACTTACCATCATTACACAGGGCCAGCATGGCTACTGCTGCTGGGCTCTCATGCCCAAGCTGGATGCACCGCTGCATTCCATTTGAGTGGTGTATGGTTTTGGAAGATGGGGGTAAAACACTGTTTTGCTACTTACATTTGCATGTGTTTCGCACAAGTCGCACAAATGACAGCGCCGCTGGAAACCTAAAAGGGCAATGCAGGCTATTAAAAGAATGCAATGGAAATAGGCACATTTGGAGGACGGGCGATATTTGGTTTCACTCTGACTCACCCCAGCGTGGGGGAAATCAGGCAATGTTGAGACAAATTTGCATCGCACACACGGGGAGGTCTCGACCTTTGGGAGCACTAACGTTAAAGATGACAGTTCAGAGGACTTTCAATTAAAACTGCTTTGCTAGGCCAACAAAACTTAGGGGATGGGGGGGGGGCTGCAGAAAAAAAAAGGTTTAAGAAAATACAGGTGGACAGCTTCCACCTCCATTGAACATAGTCAACGCCTTTGTGCGACCTCGGCCCCCCTGTACCCTGCTTTAGCTCCACATGTGTCGGGAGGAATTTTTCAGCGGGGGAAGCCTCCAGATGAACCTTTACCCTTCGGTCTAATTTTCAAAAACACACAGGCAGAGTTGAGTTACGCTGCGCAGCCCCACAAGGCAGCATATACATACACCACCCTGCATTAATGAGCGACTGCGCTATGGCTATTAGACCCCAGCGCGTTGTTATGATTTCCACACATTCTCATCGAGGTGGGGGAAGGAAGAGGTGTTTTTCGGGCCGTGGTGGAATAAAGGGCATCCCCTGTTCACTCCTCGGTCCCCATCCTTGCGGTTCCTGGAGTCCTGTAATTGAGAGATACAGCTCAAGGTAAAATGCCCCGAAGACCTTTGCCCACAGACATGAGGTAATGGTGAGGCTCATTAGGCTGAGGAGACAGAGTGGGCAGAAGCTCCTGGCCCAAAGCCCCGCTGGTCCACAGAGCAGTCTCCCTATGGTCAAGGGCATTTACTCCGGGATTAGGAAAACAGAGCGGCATAGCTGGCTGGCTCCTGCAGTAAACCCGTGGCAGTGGATTGGGTTGCCACATGAAAGGCTGGACAAAGGCAGGATAGCGGGAAAGCTGAGGAGAGAGAAGTGAGGGACTGAGAAAGAAAGGCTCATTCAGGACCAAACGCTTAACGAAAGTGACGAGAGATCCCGGCAGGAGTCTGAGCCCGCCTCCGTCTCACCCCGACCTCTGATGCTCATGACGGACAATTTGTCTCCTACAAAAGGGAGGACTTATCACATCGAGGTCTGTTCAGGACACCGGCCCCGCTGCTGTGCTTTTAACGCTTTAAATCAACTGCGGTGCATGTCGCGACATGAAACGTTGACATTTTGCCCTAATAGTTTCTAAAATGCCTCATAGAGATGAGCTTTTTGACATCCCCCATTATTTCATCATCTGCTTAAACAGCTCACCCCTCCTCCTCCTGCCTTCTCCTTGCTCGCCTGGCTTTGCCCCCTTCATCTACTAAACAATGGGTTCAGCTAGTCCACAGATTTATGGACATGAAGGTAAATACATCGAAAAGGGCAAGAAAGAGAGCGATTCATGGGACCTTGCCGCAGCACAACATTAATCTCCCGGATCAGAGATAAAAGCCGAGCTTCACTTACTTATAAATCCTCAGATTCCCCAATATGTTCTGTTAAAATATTGCAGTCAACAGAGTGACAGGGGGAACGGACGCAGCGCAGGTCTTTGATTTGGCCAGCGTTAATGTCTGAGCTGGGGAAGCCATTGTCGACCTTTTTCCTCACATGGCAGCTCACTTATCAGGGGGGTTCGGACGGAGGAAGATGGATGATGATGCAGAGAGATTTGTTATCTTAAATCAGTCAAGGGCTGCAGGCGGACTTTTGCGCAACTACGTGAAGATTTATGGAAGCTTCTCTTTCCTTCGCTGCAACTGACTGTCGGGCGATGCCATCCACCCTCGTTCCGTTTCTTGATCATACGCACAGACCCAAATTAACACACATCGTATTTTTTCGGCATTACATCATGACTGATCCAAAGTACCTTAACATATGTGGCTGATACCCGGCCCTTCGTTATCCGCTCATTATTGTTATTCGGGGGAAGCCTAATGGTCAAACACTTGATTCCGTTGTATTGAGTTTAAAGAGAATAAGGCACAGTGCCCGGGCTGATGCAGCGCTCCCATCACTCTGACAACGGTTGCGATCCTCAAGGTTGCAGGCCGATGACACGTCAAGAAAAGAAAAACGGCGCGTCCATCACTACCTTTGTTGACGCTGAATCAGTCGCTCATCATTTGTCACAGAAAAAAAACTTCTTGGGAGACCGAGAAAGGTTAGGGTTACTCCCTGCAAGGGGAACTGAAGCGCTATCAAAACACCCCCTGACGCCTCTGAGAACATCATGAAAAAACAAGCGGCAGGGGATGAAATAGTAGGTGAATGAGGACATGAGCTTGAGTGTAATGGGTAGAACACTGAAGTGAAAGAAAAAAAAAAAAAACAAAGAACCTCAGAAACACTGGACAGAGGAGACATGGCACAAGCTGCGTTGGCTCCTTCACGAGATTCTTGCAGCGCGACACAAGAGGAAGTTAGGTCAGTTTACACTCACTTAGAACCTCCGCAATGTCCCCGTCCAAGCTGCCCGGGGACAATGCGGGGTGGCATTTTGTCTCGCGTTAAACAGGGATCACTGAGCATGATGGCTTTTGGCAGGGGAAAACTTTGCTCACTCACCTACTCACTCACTTAACTCTCTGCCTGAGGTCAGACGGCACGATGGGCCCGAGCCATGTCCCTGTGCATGGAGCCAGCAGCCTTTGAGTCTATCTCCGTCACTCTGCTATCCTAATTAAGAAGACGGACAGAGTGAGGGAAAGACATGGGAGCGAGCAAGACGTGGAATAACTGGCGACTCCCTTTGGCCTGAATGTGTTAACTCCTCCTGACTTTCCCTACCACCACCATCACCGCCACCTCCTCCTCCTCCTCCTCCTCCTCCTCCTCCTCCTCCTCCTCACCACTGCCTCCTTATCCACCTTGGCTGTAAACCCTGCTGCACGCAGCCATCAAAGTGAGCACTGTGGAAAAGAGGAAATGTGAAGGTTAGGCGACCTGATTTGGACCAGTGGGGGATGTTTTTTTGGAATTTCATCAAGCGGAGGCCTGTACAATCCTCCAGTGGGCTGCTGGACGGAGGATGGAGCCCCCTGTTACCACCCCCACTGACTCCCCCACCCATCCCTGTTCACAGAGCCACTGTTTTCAAAGATCCAGTGACATCTGAGTTAGCAATTTGGCACACATCTGTAGCAGGACATCGGGGTTTAATTGGGCTGCGCTGCTCTGGTGGTTTCAGCAGACCCCTTTCGTTCAATCTTGATCCAACATCTCGTCTCTATTAGGAGCTCATACTCCGCCTACTTCTATGTGAAGCATTAAATTGCGCATCTAGAAAGAAAAGAAAAGAAAAGAAAAAAAAAACTGTAGAAAAGCCAAAAATCTGAAAGAATCAGAAAAATGTTTTTGCGCTCAGCTGAGTTGGAAAAATTGGTGCAAAGATAAAATCAAAGTACAACAAAGTGCGATACAGAACTAGGATGGAATAGAACTTATCATGACGCATAGTCTGAAACTGAAACTTTCAACTGAGGCTCGACTGAAGCTCTTTTAAGTGCGGTTAAAGTTCCATTGCTACCATTCCTTCTGATCCTCCCCGCGCCCCCCAATAGTAGACGACCAAATTATTATCTTATTATGATTGGCACCGCTGAGTTTATCTACATACACCCAACTCATATTGACTTATCTTTTGCATTTTTTGGAAATGAGTTTATAATCGGTCATAAATGTTCATGGAATCTGGCTAAAGATCCTTTTTGATGGCAATCTTCCATCACAGATTGATAGTTGTTGTAATTTTCCATAGTTTTCTGACTTTTCATGTCTGTTTGTCAGCCAAGATTGTACGCAGTCCAACTAAACCATCAGGTAGCCGATTAACTATTTAAATGAATGAATTACTTTCTAGAGCTCTCGTGTACACGATGAAAGGTCTGTTGACACAAGCTTGCACTCTCCAGCAAACTCCTATAGTGCAGCTGAGAGGAAAGGAATATTTTTCTCGAAACTGAACAACGATGGATGTGAATGGCACAGATCCCAGAATCACTGGAATATCTATATTTTTTTTAATAACACCTCAGAAACACAAAGTCTAGTTGGATTTTCTTTAATATAAAATGTAGCAGTTATCAAGAATAATGCAAATTCATACAACTTGCCTCATAAACAGCATTTCATTTACAGCAGGAAATTAAAAATATTTTCTGGAGACTATACAAATCTGATTCTGAACAACAAAATAAATGACAGAAGGGGAGGATATGAAGAGGTGAAGGAATAACAGTAGATGGAAAAGTGAAAACCAGGATTCAACTGACACTATTTTAACGGTTACAATTAAAACAAGTAGTTGCAACGTAACTAAAAACATAAAATGGTGTTAGTTGTATCGTGCTGTGCTTGAAACATGTAAAGTGTTGAGGTGTGTAAAGATCCCTTTCAAATGTGTATTATCATTATAGCCCCAGCATAAACACTTACATCACCCTTTTTAAAAATGGACGGAACTCAATAGTAGGTGGAAAACACACAAGCTGACAACTGGCATACAGTAGGTGCAGCTATTTTTCAAAAGGCTGTTGTTTCCAGATCACAAGTTCAGTTTTGCGGTTTCCCCAGGTTGACAGTTTGCTTCTTCTCACAGTGGGTTAATGCACTTCATTATCTCGAGATTGGGAATCTCAATTCTTTTTTTTTGTTTCCATTGTCAGTGTTTCCCTGCATCGTTTGGTATTATTTGTAAAATCTATAAATAAAGGTTAAAATATATACACCTTGTTATAACCGGAAATTGGCTGTAAAAATAGAGAGAGATAAAGCAATAAGTTAACTCATTCTCACAGGAGGGGCGTATCTTTATGACAAAATAATAACAGCGTTGAAAAAAATGACTCCACCTACGGCCTGTTTTGGGTTCCACAGAAAAGAGGTCAAATAAATGAACACTGGGCAATGCCACCTGAGCTGGACATACAGCTAGTGTATATGCAAAATGCAAAAAAAGATGTGCACAGTGTGGTGGCCAATTGTTAAAAAATGAAAAGAAAAAAAAAGACAAAACAAAACAAACATAAAAAACTGGGATTTGTGCGAAATATTATTGGCTTTCTTGCTAAGACTTAAAAAGATTTAATTTTTTTTTTAATCACACTAACATAAAAGCCAGAGGGTAATTAGCTTATAGGCATTAAGACTGGAAGCAGGGGGAAACGACAACTTAAAAGTTGAGAAATATACGTAGCAGCACCTTTAATGCCTACAAATAAAGAAATATCTGGTTCACAAACAATAAGTTTGACAGCAACCTCATAAAACCAAAACTTTTGTGCTAATGAGCATACTTTTTTAAAATGTGGACAGGGCCAGGCTGATAACTACTACCCGTTTCCATTGTTTATGGTACGCTAAGCTACTTTCATCTCGGCTCCACACATTAATATATAAACCTGAAAGCGGTGTCCATCTTCTCATCTCACACTCGGCAAGAAACCCCCCTAAAAATCATTTATCAGGCTTTGCTACATTGGCAGCAAATGAACCAGGATCTATCAAAACTATTATTTGTACGTTGTTAATGATAATAACACAGAAAATCTTATGTGTACCAGAACATACTGTGGAGTATCTCTTAAAAAAAAAAAAAAAAAAAAAAAAAGTACGGAGTGAAAAAGGAGCATGATAGACTGGGAATGGGAGACTCAAAATAGCAATAAAACTTCTAATGCTCATAAAGTCAGGAGCGGCTACTTACCATTTGTCTGATTCGAAATCCTGGAAGTGTGCTGCGGACCCTCTATTAGCAGCCTTGCTGAAGCCATTTTTATGTGAATAAAAATAAAGACTCCACCCTAATAAAACACAATTGTGAACATTTTCTTCTAGCAAGCAGCCAAAAGTGTCCAGTTCTGGGACTTTTAAATGGCAAAGCTGTTATGCTGGGCACCTTCATACGAAGAGTGGCTTTTTCAAAATGCTCCTAAAAGGAATATATAACACCTAACTAAAATGGCTCTCTATGTGCTTTGTAGAGGGAAAACTAGACCAGGGTGATGAAATCAAAACACTTGTCTGAAAGAAGAGACGCCTCCTGTGTGAAAACCATGTCTACCGTGGCTTGAGATCAGTTTGCGCATAAAGTCCAGATATGTATATAAAAAGTTACACCAAAAAAAAAAACAAAAAAAAACAATCAGACGATATTAGAATATATAAATTTCTCTTACATATAATTACACTTACTGTACTTTTCTTGAGCGTGTACCCGACAATGTTTTGTTTGGAGCAACAGTCATGGAAGCAACATAGAAGCATAGAAATGTAGTGAGACAGAATGCAAACATGTCCTCCCCCTCCCTGCACATGCATGTATGTTGTGCACCAAGAAGAAATATGTCAATCCCTTTGTTTTCTAATGGTCTAATGTTACACGTACACTCAAGACAGTTGGCATGATGTGCTGGCAGGACTGCTGGGGCTGTGATGGTCCAGGCTCGTTCCACGTTCTGGTTTGGACCAAAGAGCTCAAACTCAATGTATGGGGGACCCAGACCTGGATCAATGTCCAAGGCTCATTATTCTGGACAGGTGTCCTTAGCCTCACCCCTGTCAGATCCGGGCGGACCCGGAGAACCACGTCCAGACAACCACTAAGGATGAAATCCAACCCAATCCCAAGCAAAAGCGTATTTTTAGCTCTGTGCAGTTCAGGTATGGTGGCACAGCCGTCCGGTGCCGCCTTGCTTTATTCCCGTTACCCCCCCTCCCCAACACCAACCACAGCAGACATAGAAAGATAAAAATAAACCCTGCATATTTTCTTTCAAATCCCTTTTCCCTTTATACAGTTTGTTGAATCTCAGGAGTGAGTCCAGCTGACTGGAACCCAGTGAGCCTCCGTCTCCACCTTCTTCAGCACCGACCGCAGCTCGCTGAAGGCGGCCGAAAGGTCGTCGTTGACGATGACCTTCTCGAAAAGATGGCCGTATTGAGTCTCCATCATCTGGCCAGTCGTCACCATTTCCTGAAAGTCCTCCTCCTGCAGGGTGAGTGAGAAAAGAGGAGAGAAGACGACGCAGATTAAAAAAGACAAAAAGCAGAAATTTCTGCAAAAACCAAAGACCAACCAGTTAATTTTAGGCTGCCTATCTGCTGCTTAGAAGGAACACCAGCCACAGTCAACAAGTGGAGATAAATTCACATACTGTAAACACAAATTACATGGCCTTGAACACGCAAATAAACACAAAGTGGCCCGTACGGAGCCCGTTATAACCTCCCAGAGACATGGTACACACACACACACACCAACCGGGGCACTGACCACGCACTAAAAGCTCTCCATACAACAACCTGACCTCAAGGAATTTTCATAATTTCCTGCAACGAATACACACGGTTATCCAATTCACAAAGAAAATAAAATATCCTCAAAATAGGAAGAGGACAAAACATAACAATAATTTCCAAAAGGCAGACGCGTAAAACATACATTATTGCCGGTCTGGATTTTATATGTGCGCGATGGGGAAATGACAGCTTGCGGCAAACACTGCTCCGCTGTCAGATCCGAGAGCTGTGACCGCGTGAACCCTCTGCGCGACCAAATGATGTGAAATGCTTACAAATGGACATGAGCTCTGGAGGCAATGATCTTACAAATGGGGCAGAGTCAAGAATGCAAATTCTGATTCGAGTCAGACTGGAACAATTAATCTGACGATTTCATACTCAGTCAAAAAGCATCTTAACTTTACCAACGATGACCCCTGATATCATCTGAACTTCAAATCATTCCAATTTAAAATGCTGAAATCATCAACTAGTTTTTTTATGTTTTTGTTTTTTTAAATGGACGCACTTTGAATTAAATGGCCCATGAGATGGCAGAAGTGGGAGGGAAATTGTGCATTGCAGATACAATGGGTTATCGCATTCAGATGTAAAGACTGCAGTTCAGTCGGGAACGCTCTCGTCATTGGTTTAACCATTTATTGCAACAGACGGAATAAATTAATGCTTGGCGATGACGGCTCCGCCCTTAAGATGCGCCCTGAACTGAAGCAGCATGCTAAACCAAAACAGAGAGCACAATGCAGAAAACTCCTCAGGGTGCACCAGATTGAGCCGTGAGGAAGACAATATGTATACTGTTGTCATACAGTTTTCTAATCTTGGGCCCTGAAAGGAAAAAGGTGGAAGCTGGGTGGTGGCAACAAGCATCCCAGCAGCACTTGAGTAGGAGAGGTTATGAGCTAGGAGGGAGCCATATTTCAATTGTCCGCCTTGTGGGGACATTAGCTAATGAAGATTCGATGGGCAGGCTGTCAGCTGATAACAGCTGGGGCGTATGACTTCCGTTTCCTGCATGAATACAGGAGCCCCGGGTAGGCAGTGTTCACTCCCAACCTAATAAAAATGAGTTATTTGGCTGTCCCATAGTTAGCACAGTCATTAGCATCATTAGTCAAAAGAAAAATGGGCTGTAACATAGAAAACATACAACAGTCAAGTGAATATATATTTTGACACATTATTTTATGTGTAATGGCTTTCGTAGGGCTCAAAACACAAAGTTAAGGACTTTACTCTGTACTGCTCAGCCAAACCGAGAAACGCGAACTGCTGGATAATAACGACAGATAATCTGGACCAACAAACTGTCACTGCAATCCTTCATGCCATGAAGTTCACATTGCTAAAGAGCTCTCGTCCATTCGGAGGTAAAACAATACAAATGTCAGTATTTTTTCCCCTCTGTAATGCAATGCTGCATTCCAAACAACTTGGACATTTCTGCCCTTCAATGATATGCCACTCAAAAGATTGAGTTCCTACTTGTAGACTCGGGGAAAATCTGTTTACGCCACATTCACAAAGAAGCAGTTGTCTGATGACACACAATGAGAGCAACACCGATGGGGAGGAGGCAATATTTTTGTATGAGTCAAATTCAATTATTTCCTGACGATCGTCAGAAGACATCAGTACGGACAAAACTGAGACTGGTGTATCTTTTTATGTGACATAAACATACATAATATCCATGTTTTAAAACTTATCACTAAGTTGTATAAATAACAATGACTGTGATTAGAGAAGACAACCTAAAAAGGGTCTTCTAATTGCCATCAATTAGTACTGCCAGTAATTAGTAAAACAGTAAGAAATCTAAATTTTAAACACTCCCGCAACATTACTTTGTGGAAAAATGTCCCCCAATTCAGGCAGACTGATGGAACCAGCCTGCTAACGTGGAGGCTTACGCAGGGGTCGTCCAGGGGGACTAAGTGTTTTCGAAGTCATTATGCAAATTAGCTGTCCAGTGCAAAGAATAAAACCACGTGCTAAATGCGAGGGATGGCCAAATAACATATTTCTATGAGGTTGGGAGTAAACACTGCCTATCTGGGGCTCCTGTATTCGTAGAGCCCAGGTATCTCTACGCAATGGTCCCTCTGCGTTACAGCTGTGTGGGCCCCCGGCCGATCCTGGCCTCACTGCACCGGCCGGTCCAAAGTGGCTCCACTGATTTAGCCTATGTTTTTACAGTCAACTTTAGATTTCTACACAGATATGGTTTTATAGTTAACCCATTTGCCAAACACACAATTATAAATACACACAGATGCACATTCATGCACAGAAACTCAAACACACACACACACACACAATCACACTCACACATGCTTCCACACCCACAAATGGGCAGAATCAAGCCGAGTGTGTGCATACATCGTGTACGCACATAAACATGGCCTCGTTAAAGCTGAAAACTCCTAAACGGCTCAATTTTTAGAGACGCTCCTTCCAGCCAGGAGTTACTTCAGAATGTTTCTGGTGGTTTTCCGCTTCATAATGGATTAGCTGTGCAGCTAAATATAAACGCTCACTCGCTGTGACACTCTGCAAAAGCCCTGTCTGCCTTTTTTGCCCGGCTGTCTTGCATGTGTCTACCTTTCAAAAAAAAAAAAAAAAAAAAAAAAAAAACCCTTGCGCTCGATCGTCTTTGGTGAGGAGGGCGTGATGGTTTTATCAGCCTGTGCCTTGAAGGATGACAGGAAGAGGACAGACCGAGACAAAAAGACAACTTGGGGCGAGGGAGATGGTTTGCTGGCCTGCAAAAGGAAACTGTTCCAGAGGGGGGAGGGGACTCTATCCTCTGTCATCTGGACCCAAGCCCCCACAGGACTTCCACTGTTGGACTGAGATTTACAGATGACCACCGAGTCCAGTGGCAGGAAGACAACCCCTCTCATCTGTCCGGGGAAACAAATGAACCCGAACTGCTCGCTGTTCTCACTGTATGATGTTTCCTCGTCCACCAGCGGGTCTCTGCGTCTGTCTCTCGTTAGGCCGTTTAAGGTAAAAAAGAACATTAATCACAGTGGAAAGCCACTAAAGGGGCGGCTGGGTAAAGAGATGGAAAGAGAATCAAAAAAAGAAGAGGAAAAAATAATGAGATAGATGTGGGATGAAGTTAAAGGGGCAGAGAGGTGAAAACAATGAGGGCACAAGAGGCGAATGGAAAGCTGGTGGATATTCTTTGGCATCCATAAATCGGTGCCCGATCCCTCTCTTCAGAGGGCAGTTTGAGCTGATGCCACTACTTTACTAGTTCATCCCCAATGCCATTAGATTGCATTAGATTTGCACATGGAACGATGTAGGGTCTTGTGCCCGTTTAAGCACTTTGTTTTAGCACAGACTGATGCCTGTTTTAATTGCACAAAATGAGGTTACTGACTCTCGGTTTTGTGTTTTACCCCTGATGGATCTCCGTGTTAGATTTAACTGGAGGGATGTTTTAAATGCTTGTATTTTTATTGTTGTCTCTGTTGAAGTTTTATACTTGTGGATTTTATTGGGTCCGTTTTAGGAAAATCCTACCATGACACCATAAAGTTTTTCATCACCTAAGAGGGACAAAACAGCATGTGTCGGCCTCAGGTGTCATCTTTTATGACCACCACACACACCCAGTCCTCAGCGGGAAGCCTGCTTTATTGATCCCGTTAAAACAAACCTGTCTTCTCTCTCTGAAATAAGCCTTGAAAAAACCAAACCAATCATCACAAATCAGCCTTAAAAGTTTGCGGTAATTACGGTTAATGTGCCATTCTCCGCACTAACCGCATTACAGCCTGATTTTTATGCATTACATCAGCCTGTTTTTGCTTGTTTCTGCTCAACGCTTCAGTTCCTCTTTTGAAAAACCTATTCTGAACCGTCTCCAGCACAAACAATGGGCCTAAAGTCAGAGCGCTGTGCTGGAACAATGAGTCGACTGTTCCTCAACCTTTATCATTAAAGCAGACCTGTCTCTCTAGCAGAGAAATACAGCTGGCGGTAGACAGAGTATGTCTGAGATGACTCAACCAATGACAGCTTCTCTTTCAGAGCCTTTTAATAGTCAATCTGAGGTGGCTTACTGTCAGTGCACATGAACATTTACACACAACCTCGTATGCTACCTGGCTGAAATATGCCTCCCTCTCACAGTTTTATGGAGGTGTATTTGTATTACTTGAGAGAACAGCAGAAGCTAACATAGGGACGGTGAGTAATAACAGCAATGGCATGCATCGTGAGCAATCATTCCATTTCTGACAACTAAAGCTCATTGTTCTCTGGACCCCTGCTGGGAAGCAGACGGCGGCAAACTGATATTTCACTGTGTGACTAATGCAGGCCGACTTTGTGTCCGTGTCAAACTTTTAAAGGTTTGACAGGGAAGTAAAATATCTAGGGGATGTTCTGAGTCTGAGCTGACCTTCAAATGTGACCTGTCTGCACACTGTGCGGTGTGTGTTTCACCGAGAATGGGTAAAAACCCAAAGAACCATGCAGTTAACTCAATTATAGTCACTCAAGAGAAAAAAGTTACTCAATTGTTAAAGGGCTTGCAATGTTACCTATCTACCTTTTTTTAGTTCTGATTTGATTCTGAATTTGAATATCTGCCCAATACAAATAGCTGTTCCCACACTTAAATATCTAAAAACTGTTGCAGTTGAAGGCTGTCTCATGTCACAATATTGCAAGTTCATGGTCCTCTGGAAGCAACACCTTCATGGAATTCTGGGAGACAAAAAGCATGGAGACTGCTGGATGTCTTTGACCAACTGTCGAATTATTGATTAAAACTGTGTCCTTCTGATAGCTGTTGAGTGAACCTCATCAGTATCAGCACCCGATGCATCTCTGGAGCTGCATCTTGTTTGGAGTGTTATTTCTGGAGAAAATGAGCTGCAATACATATATGACATGGTCAATCTCAGGCATGATTGATTACCATCAGCTGTTGAATACCATCTGCCTCCTCCAGATCACAGTGCATGTAATTGAACTTTGCCTAGCTGACTGCTTGCCCGTCTCACATCACAGGCTATCCCCATTCTGCTCCTTGCGGGGGACTGCTGCTTCCTAAAACAACGGGAGCCGACAGCCCAATCCGGCTGGCGTTAACCAAGTTTAGTTATGCAGTGAATGGCAGCTTGAATGACAAGAAAGGCAGGAATGTTAAAAAAGGTGTGGTGACTTTCATAGATGGACTTTTTCACAAGGGAAGATGCAATATTCATCAGAAAATTGAGGAAATTCATGTGGTGTTTTTATTATGCCTTTGAGAAGCTAACCATCTTGATAGCGATGAAAAAGAAATCTTTTTAGGAGTCTTAAAATATAAAGGTCATTAATTAATTCATGTGAAATCTGCGTTTCATGCCAACTACATCTGTAAACTTTAAGTAGCCCGAGTGTAGGGGTTGAAGGACAGTGGAAAGTTAGCAGGAGTTGGGCTATATTAAAAGCAGTAAAACATTATGGTACACGTAAAATTTGAGGTGTCTGTCTATGTCATTTGCGTATGTTTTCAATAAAGACTCATATGAAACATAAATGAAACCCCACCATGTTGGATGTACACCTGCAGAGCCCAGTTCACACCCCATCACCTCCTCCACTGTTGCCTTTCTTCACTCCTCCTCATGCTGCATATTCTGCGGTCAGTCAGCCTCCGTTTCTCTTTCTCAGCCTCCCAATTCCTCATATTTCTTACCTCCTGGAGTCCCATCAGGCCGTGTCTGGTGTGTTGCTGACTGGGATCGTGACCTTAATACTGCCTGTGGCGAGAGAGACACGCGAGCGAGCGCCGGGCCCTGATGGGGCTGGGAAAACCATCATCCACCCATCATCCCCCCCCGCCTGCCCGCCCCCACCGGCTCCCCCACCCTGCAACTTCACAGCAGTACCGAACACCAGCTAATTGGTTTCATGTGGGTCCCCACTGGGCTGGGATAAAGGTGTGTAAGGGATGACCTCATCACTCACATACACATACTGTACACACAGAGTCCAGATAGCCATTCTGTTATATCTCCTGCTGGTAATCTGTTGAAATGTGTTTCTAGAACACCATCACTTTATTAGACTGTGTGTTCAGTGTGTTTCACCAGCTATATCCTTCTTGTGACTGATCATCTGACAACGCATAGATGACATTTTATACAGACAAGATCACTAGAACACTGTTTGTGTCTGCTGTAAATTTGCTCTCTGGCTACATACTTGATATCCCCTTTTATCGTTACTTAATGTATTTCCAATTAGCTGTATCCTGTATCTACTCTGCTCTAGGGTTCCAGTTTCCTCACAGAGGTCTTTAAACCTTCATTTAACTTAATCTAATCTGAATAACATTTACAAACACCACTGAGTTTGGG
This sequence comes from Acanthopagrus latus, assembly GCF_904848185.1. Lineage (NCBI taxonomy): Eukaryota > Metazoa > Chordata > Actinopteri > Spariformes > Sparidae > Acanthopagrus > Acanthopagrus latus. The sequence goes on along the minus strand of NC_051057.1, from coordinate 6,205,907 downwards.
ATCATCAGCTGAGGTGTTAGCTACACACTGAAAAGTACATCAAATTGACTTCCTGTGATTGTCTAAATCAAGGCAAACCCGACCCATATGGTACTTGAAGCTGTTTCAGTGTAAACTGTACACAACATATGTCAATCGATGTTTAATTCAGCGTGAGAAATAAACTCTTTCATCACTCTTTCTTACCGTGAATGGCTTGGCAGATCCCTTGTCATCCTTGCCTGATATGATTTTGGCGTTTTGTCTGGTCTCCCTCAATCTCTCGATCGTAGGAGGCTTCACAAACACTACAAAGGGTTTAAATTCTGCTGTCCGCAGGTGCTTTATCGTCTGAACAGAGAAAAAAAGAGACCAAAAATTCATGTAAATGCATAGGAAGAGTGTAAGACAATACCACTGAGCAACAAGAGGGTAGGAAAATGTTTAAAGTAGTAGGCTGGGGCTTCCGGAGGTGTCGCACATATGATGGGTCATGCAAGTGTCTTTGCGGAGTTGTCATTTTCACGCACAGTAGCGAATGTACTTCCACCGATCTGTTTCTTGTGTTTCAGATGGGTGAGGTGTGGCAGGCCAAGAGGATCTGGCACCTTGTAGTCCCAAGAGGGCGGCTGTGGCTCAGGTCTTTAAAGATAATTCATGTCAATTTGAGATAGAAAAAAACTTGGCTTAGTGGTCATATATTATGACAACGGGTTGCTACCTTTTCAGGGATCACAAGCCAAAATATCGGATTAACGTATAGTTATCTAGTGCCTGTGGTTCTTTTAGAAGACAGTGAAGAGTACATTTCTGTTTGTATCTGCCTGGCTCTCCTGTGTCTTCTTCCTTGTCACAAACGCATAAAACAGTACCACCAATCTGGTTCCCAAAGAGGTAGAAGAGAGTTCAGAGGTGGTTAGTGGTGGCGTCAGGCTTCAGTCTTTCCCTCTGGTTCTGGCACCGCGATTGGGGATTCTTACTGTGCTAATAGGCAGTGGGTCAAAACCCACAACTGATAGGAAGATGGATAAAAACCCAAAGGAGGGGCAGGAGAAGAACCACTGAGAAGCATTTATTGGAGCTCTCACCAAGTCAGCATGGGAGCAATAACATGCTTTGCCACTGATCTGATCCATGAGTCATGTTGGAGTCATAAAGAAAGGTAAGTGGAATTCAAAACACGACATAAACAAATACAGTACGCAGTTAAATATACATACACGTACATGAACTTCCATAGACTCTTTCTCACACACTAGCCGACGAATGACTTTGATTGCTTCTCAGGCCAGGTTAAGGGTTAGGGTTTGAGAACATGCTAGGCTAATCTATATAATGTTGTTCTAAGTTCTACATTATAGGCAACTGGACTCATTTCAGTTTCTGTGGGTTGCAAAGGCTAGGTGAAGACACATGTGAATGGCTCACCTAGACCTAGAAACCCACATGAAGGCCGGTTTGGTCAATGACCCACAAGTGCCCCTAATGACTCTAAAACTCAGAGTTCCCAATAGTCCTTAACAACTCTGTAAAGACACTCCTTCAGAGGGTTTATAGCCTGCAACTCCCATCCAGTTAAGAAGACTCTTGGATGAGAGGTAAAATGTCTTCAACCTTCATCAATATATAATGTATAATTTGCCTGTGTGAGGAGCTGGTGAGGACGGGGATGACCGATACAGGCCTGGCCCTGGATTAATTGGAATAGTGTTCTGGGATTTACTCGGGCACTGAGACAAACCAGCCATTTGTGTAGGATCTGATCGCCACCACTCAAGAAACAAGCCAGAGAGGAAATCTTCAAATAGAGGAAATTAGCAAAGCCCCTGCTTTGGTAATCCATTAAGCAGCCAAGACCTAAGTGAAGACCGAGGAGGACCTTGGAGATCTACCTCTTAGATAGGTAGGTGCAATGCTGGAAAGGGATAAAAATACAGGGAAGAAAGGGATGGTAACATTAGAATGGGATGGAGAGGACTCACATGAGGCTGAACATCCAATAAGCACACTTTGTTCTTGGAGAGGACGGAGCGTATCGAGTCTAAACTCGTCCCGTAGTAATTCCCTTTGTACTCGCCATACTCGATGAACCTGACAGGTGAGATGGAAAGAGATTGAGAGGAGATAAATAGATTGTTGAGCACCTTTTGTAATGATACTCATGCAGGGATTAGTATCTAATGCAACACTAATGTCCCTTTGGAGTAACATCAGAATCTTGTCCTAATCCGCTCCACTGCGTCAGCACACTCCAGAGATTCATCTGAGAAAAAATGATATATAAAAACCTTACAAATCCACAGAGACAGGAGGATTACTCTTTCAACCGCTGACAGATCTGAAGATAGTATTCTCCTGCACGATTGAAAAACCAGACGTTTTGGCCCAGCGTGTTTTTTTATAATCTCCTGCGCTACCCTTTCAATCAGTAACACCTGTTTGTTCCAGAAAGACCACAAAGCCCCTGAATGCCAAAACCATCCCTCCGTTAATCCACAAGGATTTTGAGCTGCACGGACACAAGCAAACAAACACTTTTCCACCCAATAATCTCCCCCCTTTCACACCAATCTGCTGTTATGACATTTAAAAAAAAATGTGTATGTGTATTTTTAGCTGAAAACAAGAAGGAAAAAAGGCAGCGAGGAGAGAGCAGCTAATGAGACTGTGTGGCACGCTCCCAGTCGGCTCATGATGAGTGTTGGACAAAATGACTGCCTTAGTGTGACTGATGCCATGTAAAAAGACCTTTTTATGGTAATTGCCCATGAAAGAAAGTTTTACTGAGCCTTTTTTTATTATTGAAAAGTGAGACTTTTTTTGAAATTAATTGAAGAGCTTACAGTAGCCTGTGTTTAAAAACTTACGCCTTGCAGCAATCTCCGCTGTTTATTGTCAGAGGAGAAGGTATATAGATTTAGAGGGAGGCATGCCAGTGGACGTCCGGCTATATTGAGATAATGGATTGTTGCCATTTTGACACAGAACAAGGCTTCCCTTGGGAAAGTTGTTCAAGCTAAACGCACGTTGTTGTGGCCTCAATTCAGAACCCTTTTATTTCTGCACATTGTTTCTGTTGCATGCAATGAGGCTTAACACAAACAAGATCATCTCACTCCTTGTCTACTTCCCTGCCTTGTAATTTCAGCGTGGAGTGTCCCACGCATCCATCCCACATCACAGCTCCGTCACTCACCCCTCCGACTCACTGAAAAACATTGCATGCCTCGACCTCCACCGCAACATGGCCTAAATATACAGCCCCCCTTTGCCTTCTCTTCTCCGCATGCTCTGACACTCTATATGCACTCACCACCACAGGCTTCCCTCTGTGTCATAGGGAGCATGTGTGTGTGTGTTTGCGTGAGTAAATGTTTTGCATGTGCACCCTACAGTATACCCCACCCCCGCTTCCGGCTCGTGTGAAACCAGCGGAGAGGCATCAATCATTCTTATGACTATTACAACTTGCATTTCAATTTGTCGGCCACAAATGTCAAGGCGGGCCATGGTGTGGCATTCAGAGAGACTGCCTGAGGAAAGGCAGAGGCAGAGACAAGAGACCTCGGGGCCACTGTCTGGAGATCCGTTACCAAAACAGGGCCTGGCCCTGTCAACACCAGCTCACACTCAGTTACAGAGAAACACAGACGACAGCAGGGAGGATGTGTTTGAGCAGTGGCAGCAAGTGCCGAACCAGTCAGACTGCTGCTTTCACTGCTGCACCGTCTCCCAGCGGAGCAGAGCGCAGATAGAAAAGGATTCTGCTGTTTTCATTAGGGCGAGGAGCTTCAAATATCACATACTCACACATAACACAGTTATTTTCATTAAACCTTGAACTACTATAAACATTGTATAAATAACTGGAATGATTAAATTCCTTCAACTATGATTAGGGCTCAGATATAAAACTGGTAAGGTGAGACACCACAGGTACAAACATCATTTCTTTTTTTCTCTTTTCTAAAGAAGAGAATCTAATTTCTCTTTAGATTTTTGGCTATTTTGACTCCATAACATGACTTCTTAAGACTAGGGGAAAGAGAGTGCCCAAAATAGGAATAACTTTAAGGTTTATTTTCATTTATATTACTGTTCTGGACATTTCTGCAAATTAGAACATTTGATTAGATCATTTGTGTATGATATATGATAATCAACTATTGGTTTAACTAATTAATATAGCAAAAATGACAGTTTGCTTACCTGTTTAACAATTTATCAACAAAACAAAAACAATACTGTTTAAAATATTATTCAGCTACATGAAACCAGAATGATTTAGTGTTAGGGCACCTGCAACGGTTAAAAAATGTAAAATGTTATGTTAAAGGAATTTTGATAAAAAGAACTATTTTGAAAATAGTTACAATTCTAACAGAATATAATTAGGAGATATTTCCATCAGTGGAAACAGTTTACATGCCAATTGAGCTCAAATGGAAAATTGGTGACATGAAGTTCAGTGTTTTTCCATCATATTATTAGAGAGTTGAGGATGTTTAAATGAAATGAAATCAAAGGGTTTGTGTGATGTATGAGTTGTGTGTTTTTTTAAGCAGCAGCTGGAACACAGTGGGGACTGCATAGTGATGAACACATGTTCAAGGAGGCTGCACAGGCAGGTCGTCAATGTCTGTGGTCAGTGCTCACTGTTTAAAGTTAATGTTAATCTAAAAGTTTAACAGTGTGTTGGGTGTTTTTTCATTTTCCCTTGGCGGTGCCCGCAGTGCCTACTTGTTGTTATGGATATCCGTCTCAAAGAGGTGTTTCGAAATGAAGTGGTACTCCACGCCGTCAGTCTCCTGGTTCCTCTTGGCCCGGCTGGTGTCTGAGAGAGAGGAGAGGAGAGCTTGTGATTACCTCAAACCCAGACTGTCTGACTCACTGCTGGGGCTGAAAGCATCTGAAGTGAGCCCCTTATTAACATCGCTGGAAGTCTGAAACACAGCATGTGTGCCGTGCCAACCCTTGTATATATTATTGTGTAACAGCACCATAAAATACACAACCTGTAGTGCTGCAGCACTAAACTCAGACACTTTACTGACATTCAGCAGAGGTTTACTGTGTCTTATTAAATTTGTCTCTTGTAATGTGGCTGCAAAGCCCGTAGAAACAGAAGCCTGAGCATTAGCCGCCAGCGTTAGCCGCTGCAAGGTAATTGAGTTTGGGAGCTCTCATTAACATCAAGTCTCTACATTTACTTGGCCATAAACCATAAAGCCTTGTAAAACGGGCAGTAGGGGCGGCACGTGGAGGGAACGTGAGCACACTGCGCCGGTGGATTTGTAAGGGTCAAGGGGTCGACTCACACCCCGGCTCATTTCGGGAGTGCTTCAAAAGGTCAGAGGGGAGAGTTGTTCGCCCGTCACACACTTCGACCCGCTCCAAAACAAACTATTAAACTTTTATCACCTGCAACCAAAAGTGCCAAGCTCTGCTCTACTCTCCTCTGGGTTGTTCTTTTCGTCAGTGTGTGTTGATGCTGCGCCCTGGTAGTGGACCGCTGCCTTTCCTTTATATGGTCCAGGCTGATCTACAGGGTTCATGGAAAACCAGTGGTGTGATTTATACAACGTGTCACTCGCTTGAGAAGGAGAGACGGCCATAAATCCAACTGTGGTGAAGAAGACACTGAGGAAGATCAATGACTTTCTGTCATCAGCCACAGACAACAGTCGGAAAAACACGAGGGCAAGGCCAAAACTGCCTTGTCACAAGATAACATATACTTATACCTCCCATTCAGACATGTGGAAGAGAAAGTGCCAACAGCCTGTCGGTAGTCAGACCAACACCATCCACCATGCCTTATTTTGGCGTCTGTTTTGTGGCGCAGAAAATAATTACAGTGCAACAAAAGAATGTGCATCCGTTCAATCCCAAATCATGGAAAATATCAGTAAACTTGGACGGGAATCAAAATGTTTAACCCCCTACTCTAATGGCTTATTTTAATGCTCCTTGGCTGGTTTACATTTTACGGCGACAAGCACGGAGAGAAAGAGAGAGGGGAAAAAAAAAGTCTTAACCAGGGCCACAAGCCGGTGGTCTCTAAAGCTCTGGTTTTCAAATTAACAAAAAGGGGTAACATTTTTGGGCTTAATCTGAAACAACAGCAAGTGTTAAACACATCCATGTGTCCATTGGCAGCAATCAAACATTAAAAAAGAGGGAGACGAGATACTTTTCCGAGTCTCTTTCCTCTCAATGAGAGCCAAGACTTGTGCCATATGTCTTCTATATGGGTCAGAATTAGAATGTCTGGGCTCTATTAAAACACAGCATCACAGGTCACATTTGAGAACAATTAACATGCCTTGTGGAAATAAAGGCCCCACTGATGGGATTTTAATACCAGGGACATTTCAAGTGTCAGACTCAACCTGGACACATCCATTATGCCACACAGCATGTAACAAACACAGCAGAATTATCAGCAGTCGTCACATTTCCTCAAACTCGTGTTGCAGTTTCCCTCTAAGACCCAGACGGTAAACTATGCAATTGCTAATGCCACTGCCCTGTTTAAATTCATAAATCAAAAAGATTTATTTGTCCCAACATTCTGGCTTTGGGACATCAGAACTGCAAAAAAAAAAAAAAAAAAAAATTAAAAAGCTTGCCGTTTACAACAGAGTTGGAAGGCATTCGAAATTATGGCGAGCTGTTGCTGGGTCCTTATACGGGAGAAAAAGGGAGGAGACAGAAAGGGAAAAAGGCAGAAAAAGACCGACAGAAAGAGAGAAATAAACTGAGAAAAAAAGGAGGCTGGGTAGCTCGGTGCCAACTGCTGAAGCAGTGGAATGGCATGCCTTCAGGAGGTAGAAAAACGCAGTTTCTTCAATCATCGGGAGCTTGTCGGGCAGACTGTGAAAAGCTGACAATTACAGAGGAGGAGAAACAAGTGCCTAGGCCTTGCTGCCTTAGAGCTAATACAGACCGCCTGCGGCTGTGTGTCAGACTGGACCTTCATGGCTCAGACAGCTAAACATCCTTAACCTAAAGTGATTATTTAGATGTGTCGCACGAAAGAAAACCTCACAGGGTGCACCGGGGTGCTGTGCAGTGGGAATTTGGTCTGGCACCCTGAGCGCTTACAATTCTCCAACAGTGATTTTACAATGTGTTGTCAACTGAACTAGTGAAGACTGTGACAATGCATCCATGCACCAGAACAATCTAAACAGCAGCTTCTACTTGTTGTTTGCCTATTTCACCTCTCTGGGAATCTTGGTTGTTACAGTAAGTCGCCCAGATGTTGCATCAGTTATAGTGAAACCTCACTGACAGCAAGACATGTTCACTTTTACCTCAAGAACAAACCAAACTCCACATACAGCAGAAAAAAGAAAGCTTTCTCATAAAAGATTTTGCTTGTTAAGATGCATGCAGACATTCCTGGTCCTCTCCCCTGTTTCCTGCCCATATATTTACTCACTATCAAATTAAAAAGTGAAAGAGGCAAAAGCTAAAATTAGAAAATGTTCAGCTTTTGAACTCGCTCTAATTAAGTTCACACAGAGAATAAGAGCACAAACCTTATCAAACATTTTACATACTGTCATCTTACAGTGCAATCTAAAACCTTTTTTTTTCCTAAGTTGTTCTGTTGTGCTATATGCGCTGTTTAAACAATGACATTTGACAAAATGGTCTTTGAGAAAGAAAGAAAAAAAGAAGAAATATGAGGAAAGGAAATACTGGAAGACCGATGGAATCTACTGGACGATGCTCAACAAATGTTGGATGTGACTACGGCCAGGGATCGACCTAACGTCAGAGGAGAGAACTTACGTGGGATGGTTACACTGAAGTGCTGGGGGTCTGCGATCAACAGTTTCCTCTTGAGCTCATTCAAGCCAACACCTGTCGGTCCTGCGCAGACAAAAACAAGCAGGCACAGCATGACGATGACAGAATTCACAGAATCAGACAAGAGAGAGGTGCTACCAATCAGAATGTTTTTGTTCCCCCTCTTCATTCAGTGTAGAAAAGGCAAAGTCAACACCAATGTGACAGTCTTACCTGGAATAAGACAATACAAAGGAACATAATTAAGGATGTATCCCAGAACCGATTTTTGCAAATGATGTTGTTTTAGGAAATTATAAATCACATATAATAAACTGAATTGTTTATCATCATCATACGATATGCAATTTTACATACAGTTTTTGTTTAATATGAAAGAAATCGGGTTTTATTTCCCTAAACTTGAGGGACTAAAACAGATTAGAAAGACTTTTTACAGGTGAATGTCATCAGTCTACACTGACGCAGCGGAGGCCGAGATATTCTGACTTTTAGTCTACAGTGTGGATCAAGCTCCAAAAACACTTGATCCTCCTGTTCCAATATTACTACTTGCCAGCATCTTTCATTACACCCTCCCCAACATCATCTGGTTTGCTTTTTCAGACTTTTGAAAGCTCCAGTCAGAGCATGACAAACAATTTACTTTTTTTTTTTTTTTTTTTTTTTGGTCAGGTTGAGCAGTACTGATGATGTCTTACGGTAATTGAACTTGGCAATTAAAAGTGAGTGACCCTTGAAACAAAATTAAATAATACAATACTGGATTAATCTATTAAAATAAGATTTTAATAGTCAGCTACTCTGATAATGGAAAAAGATGCCTAACATTTGCTGGTTCCACCTCATGGGAGGAGTCTTTTTTGTTCTAGACTGTTAGTTGGACAAAAGAAGCAATCTTTTGCACTCTGGGAAGTTGTGATGACTTTAAAACAAAAAAAACCAAACAAAAAACAGTTTTCTCATTTCTCATGTTATTCATTTCAATGAAACAGTTCTCTGTTTTCTTATCTCTTGTCTGTCTCTGTTCAGGTGCAATGTACATTTTCCAACTGGCATCAGTTTTCTCTTCTCTTATCTTAACTCTGCTTTCTATCATAGTGCCTGTGCTGACTGCACTTCTAGACCAGTCTCACTGTTTATTCTCAAAGAAATGGGAACTCTGTCAGTGTTTCGTTTATGTAACATTAAATCGATTTGCTGCAGTGTGAATTTAATTTCATCAATTCGATTAAAACAAAATCAACCCAGCCTTTCGAGCAAATACAATTGATTTAATATGACAGTGCAACAGAAGTTCGACAGTCGCAGTCCGTTTTTTTAACCGGTTCCTCACTGTAGTCTGACAAAACATTCGTCTTCCAGTCTACTGTGGGTATACAGTAGAGGTAAGGAAGCATTTTTTCCCCCGTATTGTCACAAGTCATCTGGACTTTGCATCCCCATCCCATCCCAAGAGGGAAAACTGAGGCAACGAGTTGGAGAAGAGAAGACAGGAGGGACTGTTGGAATACTGATTATGAATTCTTCTGTGGCTCCAAAAGCTGAGCATCCATCCAGCATATAATAGCCAACTGCCACAACAAATCGAGATGGGAAAGTTCGATCAAACAAATTCATTTAATTCTGATATTAAAGAACACACGCAGCTTCGGAAACTGATTTTGAACAGATTCCACAACACGCAGCATGTAGAACGCATCCTAATTTCATCTAAAATTAGCTAATTAGTTAGCATCTGTAGATATAGTGTTATGGATGTGTATTTTTCACTTTTTGTTTAAATCTAATGCCCTTTCATTTTGTTTTTTACACTGGTTTTGGTTTGGTGGAAGTCTTTTACAGTTTTTGTCTCCGTCTCGTATTCATTTCTGAAACCCACTTCTCCAGTATTTTGGTGCTTGTTACCAGGCTACTACATCATCCTAATTTGAAGCGAATGGCATCAGTGTCTCCAACGAACTTGACAAGAAATCAGTTTTGGAGTTACAAGTGCATGGCTCAACATTTCAGTGTTTCGCCACAGCTCCACAGTGTGTGGACAGTCAGAGACGGCGCTTGATCCTGGCTCGAGATTCCTCACATGCCTGACGTTCTGGGCAGGCACTACAATCGCATCAAACCCTATTGGAAATTCGTTTCTCCAGGCAAATGTGTTTAGCAGGCCAGTCCTCTAAAACAAACAGACAATGAGTTCACTCAGCAATGCGGATTAGGTGGAAAGAGAGTCAGAGAGAGAGAGAAAAAAATGTGGAAAAAGACAAGCTCTGTAATCCTGAGAGAAAGAGTGCTCCTGTTTCCTCACATGCTATCTGGGCCGTTCCTCTACATTTCATCTGGTGTGAAGCAGGAAAGTTTTCAAGACATCCACAACTTGATAAATAGGTGCGGACAACAAGGCTCTTTTTTTTTTTAAGCATAATCTCCGAACACTGGCAGCCTTCACACAGAGACAAATTCACACTCTGTGTTTTCCCTTTACTTCTGCGCCCAGCAACACATGGTTTGGGTCCTATTGTGTCTGACTCCTGAAAGTGATAAAAGCTGTTTCCTCAGCACACACACACACTCTACTATGAATTCAAAAAGAAAAAAATAAAAAATAAAAAATACCTTGACCCTCTTTGGACAGATGGCGCAAGGCATTCTGTGGTTACCATTTCGCATAAACAAGCACATGGCCGACATGAAGACAGCAATCAATCTTAGCTGGGGAGAGTTTTTCGGCGAGCAGGAAAAAGTCAAGAGAACCTGGGGGTTGAGAGCTGCTGATTTATTAAGATGAGGAAATGGAGTTCATTTTGAATTTGGTCCGGGAGCGCAGTATGGAATGCAGCAGCACTGTTTGAACAAGGCTGTGCACCAATGTTGTTGTAGGTGCTGATGATGGCAGAGGGCGGTAATAGAGGCTCTTTTATGAGCCTTATCACAGTGGTGCAGACAGTCCTCCCAGCAGGCCACAAACCTCCACAGAAGCGTGTTTACTTGAGTCTGAACGTGGATATCGAGGTCCGGGCACGGGGGACCAACAGAGTCATGTGTGCTACCCTCAGTATGACTAACGGCCCCACTTCTGCATGCCCATAAAACCATTTTCACCTTGTACATGGCTCCCTTGCTTGCCACTTGTGATATCAATGATGCATGGCAGCAGGCCTTCATCAGAATACCTCAGGTGGCGATTAAAGCTTATTCCAGCTGCACCAGAGCCTGCCAAGGGGGCCCAACAGGCCCACCACCAGGTCTTTTACAAGCAGGAGCAGCGCCCTGTGGTCCTATTCCTCCGTCTGACCTTAAACGTGCCACTTCTTTGTGCATTGTTTGTTTCAAACAATGCCCCAATACAGCAGCAACATTATAAATCTGAATGCCACAATAAAAAAAGTCCAACTCTTCTAAATGTTTTGGACTACGCTGCAGTATTTACATTGTGTTTGTGTGATTTTCTCTGCCTCCGTTTGTCTCTCTCGCTGGCCCTCTTGTGGCACCCCTGGCCTTGCAGATTGCTGCGCTAGTAAAAGTGTCAGACTTCATTACCGCACTCATTAGAGAAGTTGCTTTTAATATCGCAAGCTTAATAACTTCCAGGCCAAGCACGGAGCACATCGCATGCGGTCTGTGCCAACAGGCCGAGGCCAGGCCCGACGAGGCCCGGCTCTGGGCTCCAGAGCCTTAACCCAGCCTCAAACCTCCCCCGTCTCCCCCACATTCAGGGCATGGTGTATTACAGCACTACACACCAAGCTGGCAGTGCTGCTACCACAATTTAAAGAATGACAGTGGTGTAATGTGGTAACCACAGGTCATTTACAATGCACTGCTACTACATTTTCGACAGGATGAAAGTCTTCAAATAGAGCTTTAATATTATACATTTGGATACCACATAAACATTAATTTAGGCATCAGTGTACTTAAAACATAACATGGCTTAACCCTGAACAAAAAGCTTTCAATTCATCAAATTCTTTCTGTAAGTTTAGCGTGTCACGTTGCAAGGAAATGTGGAAATCAAAACCCCATTTTGTCAGGTTAAATAACCATGTTTCTTTCAAAACCATCAGCGGTTCAGTCACTTCACATGCAGCATGTTAAAAGACATTTGATTGCATTAGCATGCACTAGATTTCTCCCTCCTGTAGTGACCAGGCTATTTCTATAGTGCCTAGCAGGACATCATTAGCTAGCTATAGCATTATGTGGGGTGACAAATTTATTTCACCACCAGCACGTCCACAGTGTACTATCTCCCAACTACATGGAAGCTATCCTTGATGCTAACAGAGCAGCTAGCTACAGCTAATAAGATATGCTGATGACAACTGTCCCAATTTCAGCCATCAAGATCAATAATCAGTGACTAGAAATGTCAAGACTGCTTTTGCCTACGCCTGAAATCAAGGACACATTGTTTCAAAATCTAAGAATTTTGAGTGGTAATTTGTATTACAGTAAACTAGATATGTGGCATGAAGGGTCGTATGCTGGGACTGAAAGAGGGCAGAGAGCAGGTCTGAAGCCGGGGAAGCTGAGTGAATATTTGCAGCATGGACTCATAACTAAGACTGAGTTTTTCTTGCTTTTATAGACTAGGCGCAGACACTTTCGGTGGAAAGTGATGAAAACACACATCCTTACATTGAGAAAAACATGTGCTGCACCCCTGAACAGAAAAGCACAAGAGAATTCACAGAGAAAAAGACTCTCTTATAAGAAAAATCAAGAGACTCCGGGGAGAGGAAAAAGGAGGGAGGCTAAGAAACATAAAGCAGATCTTTCCTTGGCCCTCCACTTTGTTTTGTGTGAAATGGTCCATGGGTTGTCCTCCAAATTATGGAAGTTAATTGAAAATATTTACATTAGCATGACAGGTGGCAGAGGTTCAGCATCCTCTGTGTAAGGCTGTGTCACGCTGGCAGGAAAATGGGCTCACTAATTAGGGACACGTCTGATGAAGTCCATGCTCTGTATGGTGTGTTTAAGTGAATGAAGGCTTGGTCAGTCAGACTAGGAGCATACCTCTGCACAAAGTATGTGTGAGAAAAAAAAAGAGAGAGAGAGAAGACCTTGAGACATTGCTTGGCAGTGGTTTTCATTTTTTAGATTAACTTCACAAACGCTTTAAAACTGCTGTTGGGATGTCTGAAACAAAAAAGACGAAGACTGGGACAGACTTGTGTGTTCCCATTCCTTGATGACTGAATACTGGTTGGAAGAAATCACACTGAGAAGTTGGGGAATGTTTTGTTTCATCAGTGTCTGGGACATTCTTGTCGATTTTTGTTACAAGCAACAAACCTAACAAGAAAAACATGTGGAAAAACCTAGCACTCACTGATGGTACAGCTTGATCCTAAGCAAGATTTAAGTCTTTACTGTTGCACCTGGCTTAGCATATTGTTCCACCATTTGCTGGCATCGCTCGTCTCCTAACCACAAACACAGAATGAGAAACCGCTAAATTCATTTCAAGACCTTGGCACATTGTAAAGGTCTTTGCAAGGCTTTGTAACACGCGCTCCTCCAGGCAAGTGTTAACAATTCCATTGGCTCGAAAAAAAAATTATAAGGACACCAAGAGTGAGGTGCTGTATATGAAAGTACTAAATGTGACTGATTAATATTAGGTCTGCTGCGTTGATTCCACTGAGCGCTAAAAGTCAAAATTAATGAGGCCCAGGATGACTGCCAGCGGGTCCCCGCGTCAGGATGCTCATTTCTGGGTTGGGGGTCGGGGGAGGGCAAGGCCGAGCCACCTGGGGCTTCTGGAACTGCAGAACTCTGAGTCACAGAGTTGTTCTTGAGATCTGTATGTGTCACCCTGCTGGTTTTTATTAAAATTTATATTGCCAAGTTTAACAGAAATAGAGCCCCACTCAAAATTCAAATATGAAGTCTTAGGTAAGCAATGACATCAGAGGTTGACAACAATGGCATTTCCCGATAAGGGTTTCCGTCTGCTACTCACCTACGATGACCACCAGTCTGTGTTTGGCTCCACTCTGCCTTCGGTACGATGTGACCTCCTCATACGTCGGCACGTCAGCCATATCATACATTTCACTCTTCTTGCACTCGTACATGGACTTGTTGGTCTTTTTGTCTCTCCTGCTGAGACGAAAGCTTCTCCTGAACCCAGCTGGACAAGAACAAAAAGACAAAAAAAAAAAAAAAAAAGGCTTGTGTCAGTGTCTACATTCAGACACGAGTGTATGCACACTTAAACTTGCAGCTGTGCAATTCGATTTATGGTCAATTCAGTGTCTTGGCAAACACCTCCACAGCTCCATGTCCAATACCTCATATTGTATTGTGCAGCTTGGTTTTATGAAAGCTGTCTTTGCTGTAGGTGAAAGCAGAACAGAGTAGCACTCGGCCAAACAGTTTCCCTGGATATCACACTCAAACGCTTGATTCACATTTTCCCCTGGTGACAGGGGTGAGTGCATTTTAATTTTATTATTCTGTGGAAAGGATACAGATACCTCTCGGAGAAGGCTGTGAGGTCTTTAATCAAGCTATGAGTGACCCATCCTTATTTTTATTTTTTTTCCACGTCTTGATTCTTATGGTCTCATACCACAAAGTACATACATTTTGCTGCTACAGATTTCTCAGTGGGGTTTCAAGATGGAAGTAGCGTGGGTTCATGGCAGTAGCTGATGAAAACAGTCTACATGACTCAGGCAGAAAAGTTCATGGACAGGGTAGCGTTTTAAAGTTTTATTCACCTTAAGTTTAGTCTTGTTTGCCGACTTCCTTCCTCACTCTCTGATTTTCGCCAGGAGGTTATAGTGACAGGCAAAATATGTTGTATTGTTATCATGATATGAGACTCGATATCTTCTTAGATTTTAGATCATTTTAGACAAGTGTTGTCTTTTTCCTGGTTTTAAAGGCTGCATTACAGTAAAGTAATGTGACTGTTCTACTTGTTCTAATATGTGCCTTTACCCACTTAGTCATTATATACACATTACTGATGAATACTTATCAAAGGTCTCATCGTGTTAATATTTTGTGAATGTTCCGATATGCATTATTGCTGTAATATCAATATTAAGGTATTTGGTCAAAAGTGTCCTGATTTTTGATTTTGTTGCCTAGTGTAACCTAGTATTTTCCTTGTATTTGTATGTGCTTTGAGGATATCTCAAAATCTCCAGATATGTATTGTGCATATAGCTTTAAATAGTCACAATCCTATTAAGCTGCATAATGCTTTTTTATTTAGAGAATACCGATGTCAAGGATGGCCCTCTTTTTAATTGTCAACACTTTTTTTGTCTGAACATCATTTGAGTTGGAGTGATGATCCTAGGGTTAGATCCGGGTTGAAGAGGTTCAAGCAGATACGTTGCATTTTATATGTTAATGCCAGATTTCTGCTAAGAATTCATTGTGTGACATGGAAGAAACTTGATGTTTTTTTTTTTCGTATAATTGACTGCTACAGGATGTGAATTTACTGCTAGTTAGTTATTGGTCGATCACATAACTGTCAGGCTATGATTTGCAAGTCATTCACATTGCAATTCTAGATAGCGGTGCAGTACGTGTGTGCCGGTGCATGTGTGTATATTTTAGCGTCTAAGAGTCATTTTACAACGGCTGTCATCTTTGATTGGTTTATGATGTGCGCTGCGTCCTCACGCTGCCATCAAAAGCGGATACAAGAGAATGCACACCTTGTTCTGATAATCTATGAAAGTATCAAAAGGAGACATTCAGCCCTAATTTGAGGACCACGGCTGCATATATATGACAGATGTTGGTTGAAAGTCGAAGGAGATAATTCTCCAGAACACAGGATGTCTAATATCTTATTTCTGCATATGGTCCTGGCTTGTTTTCAGCCTTCTCCTCCATTATTCTAGCTTTTAAATGAGGAATTAATGAACTCAAAGATTTGATACCAGGGTGCAATTAAGGCAGCATGAAAATGATCTACTAAAAGAAGAATCAGGAGTGGAAACAGCTCCTGATGCCCGCCCTTTAATACTTTCCACAACATTTTCAAAAAAAAAACCTGTGGGGCTGTGCAGACAAGCAGTGAAGAGAAAGAGTCTGCATTCCTGTCAGCTTGTTCTTTTCCAAACAGTCTCTTAATCAGGGATGGAGCTACGGACCTCTGCTGAGTTACAAATGAAACACACTGTAAGTCATCGGAGCAGAATAATAATATTTTTGCATGGGCTTGTGTATACGTATGAGCGTGCACATGTGGCCAAGTACTGAATATAGTGTTACACTGAACATTTAAGGCAGACTTAGTTCCACTGTGGGCAACTTGTGGCTTGCGTTGTCTGTGCCATTCCTCCTGTGGTTAATCTACTCATACAGCAGCCTCACCCCCTCCAATCCTACCCACCGAGTATTAGCCTCTGCCACACGGTGGAAAAAACACACCGCTCATCTGCATTTCTTCTGTAAAGACAACAGACTGAAACCTATATTCACAAGGGCTGACATCACTACAATAAACAGTCGAAGTATAATGCGAATGATATCCTTTTGAAAACAAACAATTTTCTGCAAGTTCAAACCCAAAAACCAACTCTGGTCAGTCATTTATCACAATGCAAACACACTACTGACCAATTAGGCTTTAGTGATACTACGAAAGTCATTAATTCTATCCGTCTATGACAAGCTGTCATGTCATTAGCTCTGGCCAAGGGCAATCTCTGCTACTTTCCACAGGGTAGGCAGGTGCACAGGGTTTCATAATGAGGCTCTGCACTTGATGTGCCTAGAACTCTCAAATCTTCCTAGACAGCTTCATCCAAACAATGGGCAGAATCCTCCAGAGCTCCCCTCTAGCGCTGCCTAAGGGATAATACATTAAAGCCTCATGCAGCAGTGAGTAGCACCCCGTCCCTTACCAAAACCCCTCCACTAATCTTCTCATATTCAGTGCTGATGGAGACTGAAATAGACGGAGGGGATTGGATTTGATTTTATCCAGAATTAAGGGATGGTCCAAGTCCCGTTCAAATAAAGAGAGCCTGCCCGTTTGTCATGAAAAGCTTTGAGTATGTTGGAACACCAACATGTTTGTCACAGGAAGATCCAAGGCTTACTAGTTGAAAAGGAATGTATGATATGTGTGGTACCAAGATCTTTCAACAGTTTGACAGGTCAAATCAAATTTGTTGACAATAGTTCTGTTTTGAATTTCCCTGGAATGAGAGCTGAGGAGTGGCAGTGTCCTCGTGTGGTGTGTGTTGGGGTATTGAGTTAAACTTTCCTTGCTTGAGTCTCACACACACACGCACGCACCTCCTAATAGTGCGCACCAGGCTGAGACTGGGTAATGGCCAAAACTGCAAATGAACACTTGCGTGTAAGCACACACAGTACAGACAAAGTCTTTCAGTGTAATAGAGACTAAATGAAAAAAAGTGGAAGAAAACAAAAGATGAGTATATTTAACACAATGTAAACATAAGCTGTGACTGTGCACACAGACACAGACACAGACACACACACACACACACACACACACACACACACACAAATGCTTGGAAATGCTAGCAGTCATGCAAGCTCATTTTCCAGTGTGATAATATCCAAAAGCCACGTAGGATATAAGAAACCACCCGGAAGCCTCAGCAAACTGTGAATACAAACTGCCCACTCGGACACTAACATCCTGTGAATAGCTAACACCCTGCACCTGTAAAATAAATGGCTACGACTCTAAAAGAAAAAAGAAGTACAAGGTAGAAAGACAAATGCTCATAAAAAGTCATGCCAATGGGTGTCTGAAAGCAGAGACGCCTGAGAGCAATACATGCATCCAGACTTCTAGACATCACAACAGCGAGATGACAACATGGAGAAAAATCATTTTCTGATGAGAGAAAAGAGTGGACAGAGTGGGAGAGAGAAAAAGTGTGGTGAAGCTCAGAAGAAGAGGCTCATAGTGAAACCACCTGTTGTGAGGTCCTGGTGCATTGAGGGCTCTAGGGCCTGTGGCCTAAACACAGGAGACGCGCTGAAAGCTCCAGTGCCATCCTGGCTCTCCCAAAGGGGGCCCTCTCTCCTCTGGACTAATGGAGATGACATATATGGAATTAACCAGGCTTGGCAGCTGTGGATTAAGTGAATATTACGCTCTTGGCTCGAGGCCGCACGCTGCGGTTTAACGCTGTAACACTTAGTCCTGTTCGTGGGCACCAAATGTGGGAAGCATTACCGACTCTCTCCAACTCATTATGCATGCCCATTACTGGCTTGGTTGGAAGGGATGAGGAAGGCTCATGGTAGGCAGCTAGGGAGGTGAAGGAGGAAGCTTTCCACACTGTCAGCCATTATTACTCCAACAGTAAATAAAAGGAATAGGACTGTTGGTGCTCATAATGACAAAAATACAAAAGGACTGGACAGGATCTTACATTATGTTAAAGACACAAGTTAAGCCATGTCACTGGGCCAACATAACGAAATGTTAAATGACCCGAGAGAATGCAAAATGGTTTTGTGGAGAAGAGAGGAATTGGGAGAGGAAATGAAGTTGGGAATGAGACTCAACAATCAACTCGCTTACAAGCTGCATTTTTAATAGATCCATGGGGGAACTGAGATTAATCAAGAGAGTGCAGAGCGGAAAGAAAAGGAATCAGAACATGAATCAGAAGGTGGCAAGAGGGAAGTGGACATATCCACATATATGGGTGTGTGTTCTTCAAATGCAAACAGGCATCTGTGAAAGTGATCAGTAGTAAAGTGGGCTCTGTGGCTAATCTTAGTCTATCTGATTGTATCAAATGTCTGACTATTTCTGGACAAAAGTATGCACATACAATACTTGATCCAGCTTCTGGACCTTGGGGACGTTAACAAAGCAAGTGTCAGTGAAAACTTCAGACAAGCTGATGCATTTCACTGCTTTACAAATAAATACAATAAAAGCAAATGGCAAAGCTTGACTGATGTGACACAAAACGTGCGTGTAGCAGCCCAACGCTCTGAACTTTAGAGTGGAGAACACATTCTAGGAGTAGTTTTCACAGTGCCCGCGTGAGCATTTGGAAAGTGGTACCCAACCCAAGTGTTACAGGCTTAAATGGTGGAATAGGGCTCCAGACCTTTGGCTGCAAGAGGTCCATTTCTGTCTAGTGCCATTTGTTTTTCCCCTCCGTCTTATCCCACAGCTCTTTCGTCTCAGGAATGTCTTGCCACAAGTGATGCCTGATGCCTTTTGTGTTGGCAAAAAAAAAAAAAAAACGTCACAAGCACACACACAAGTACTTCTGCTTCTGCTAAAGTCCTTGAAGCCACTATCAACATGCCAAAAGGGGCCTCTGATGGCCATTAGTATTGAGGCTAAATACTGGCTTTTACTGTTGTCACAGTCTAATGTTCAGACAGAGAAGATGCTCTACAACAAAGCCCCAGCCAAAGAAATTCCATGTCTCTTTTACAAGTCTTTAAAACAACTAGAGAGGTTGGTTGCTAATGTTGATAAAACCACACCTGTCAACCAGTGCATATATACCGGCCATCCAAAACATTAAAACCACTCACAACGTTCTTTTAATGTTGTTGTTGATTTGGGTCTCACTGGTTGTGAGTAGGAGTCTCCATGGATCTGACTTGTTTAAGTGGACATTTCATCAGATTGGGATCTAGGGAGTCTGGTGGACAGACTCGCGCCTTGAGCTCCTTGTCATATTACTCGGTCCATTCCTGAACCGTTTCTGTGGTGTGGCAGGGTTCATTGTCCTGCTTAAGAGGGCGACTGCCATCAGTTAAAGCCAGAGCTAAGAGAGGGTGTAATTGGTCTGCAGCAGTGTTTAGATGGGTGTTATGTGTCAAAGAACGTCCACCAGGATCCAGGTTTTTCTGAAAGATAATTGTATATAAGGAAATGATCGATGATATTCAGTTCACCTGCCAGTGGGTTTAAATGTTGCCCATTGGTGTACATGCTCTGACTGTATGTAACTGTTGGGTATCTATGGAAAAGCATCCTTTCGAAAAAAGGATATGTACTCAGTGTTTGGACCCATATTAGGGGAAAACTTACTAATCCAGATGCATTGGCTCCGGCATGTCCTCATCACTTGAACCTACATTCTGATGAACTCATCTCATTTTGGAAATGGAGCATGTTTTTAAATTTCAGTTTATCACATACTCGACAGTCCCTCTTTATTCAGCTTCAACTGATGTGGAGGCTTTTGCTCGCCCTCTGTCCATTCATTTGCCTTTCTATTTAACAGTGTAAGCGTATGGATTTTCTGGTTGTGACTCAAATTGAGTGCACTTATGGATCACCTGAAAAACAAATCTGTTGGGGCATCTTATACACCATAAAATGAACCCTGGTGTGCAGAAGTTGAAGCCTTTAAGGTCTTCTTTAAAGAAAGATTGTTTTTTGCAAATTAACTTTCAGATATTGCATCATTAACAGAGGCATGAAGGGAAAACAAAAGCAAAAACTAAGGACAACATGTGCCTGCCCCCTCTCACCGCCTCCTTTATTTCCCCATGCAACCTCAGTAGCATTGCAAAAGCATCTGTGAGTTCTAGGATTTCAAACTTTTAGGGACGGGCCAACTCTAAATCATACAACCACATCCAACAGGCTGAAAAGCCATGCAGCAAGTACTCTCATAGAGAATATGTTATTATAACTCACAGTTTTTTTTCTTCCTCTCCTCCTCCTGAGGTTCTCTCATTTCAGTTATACCTCGTTCTGGGCTGCTGGAGTCAAGAAATGCTGCTAACCCGCTAGACTTCTGGATGTTGTTTGGGTACCAAAGAGGAAGAGGAGAGGCTGAGGTCATTGACCTCATGGAAGAGACAGGGTAACAGTGAGGGCAAGCCTGAAGGGGACAGAGTGGAGTGGAAAAAAACGGACTGGTGTTTGGCATAGTTCAGCTTTGGGAAGTGACCCTGATTGAGCTTGGCAGACATGGCTCAAACTCAGTATTTATAAACTCACATGTGTACTGGATATCCTGTGAAATCAGGAGTCTAAACAGTGTAGTGTGCAAGGAGAGCTCTGAGGCCAGTTCACCTCTTGACCTTCACATCTGAATATAGACAGAATTGGATAGAGAGAGGAAGAGAGAGGCAGAAATCAAAGAAAAAGGGAGATGGATGCAGAGGATTTGTGTGCAAGCCAGCTACTTCGGCCTGTGGTCCCCAAGAGGAATGATACCTTATGATTTGTCAGGAAAATGACAGTGGTAATAAAAACATGATGGGGAACATTTTCTGTACAAGACAGAAAATTGGAAGCAGCTCTCTGGAAAAGGCTGCAGAAACAAAGCGGGCCACGGTAATTGTCATTAAGTCTGACCGGCACCACATCAATGAGACCGGTGCTCAGCTGGACCTCCGGTACAAAGCGTGGAAAACAAGCCGTCCTTTAAAACCCAAATCCATCCAGAACCATTCTCCGAGATTTCTTCAGACCCACAGCAGAGGCAGAACAGGATAAGTACTACATTCTGCAAATCCATGACATGATCTGCCAGTGCACTCATGCTGTCAGCAAGGAAGCAGAAATAGCTCATCGTAGGCTAGTGAACCACTACAGAACCATTCTTTGTGTTTTTACATAGAGTCCAAGTTGAATCAGTTCAACCAAAAACAATCTGGGATTTGAAAGAATATGTCAAGCACATTATGAAAAACAGTTAAGAATTTCTCAGCGTAGCATGGCAAGGACTACAAAGTGTGATCTATGAAGGAAGGGCTAAAGGACCAGAGAAGCAATAATGGATGGGACACGTATCAGTCAAACACAGTCTTGGTCACTGTCTTCACTAAAAGGCAGAGAAGAGGACAACATCTCTCACCTAGGTGGAATCCACTACTATAGCCAGTGACCTCTGCTGATAAGAGGAGAAAGAAAGGAGAAGCCAAAAGAGAGGTACAACATCATGTTAAAGAGAAAAGTCAGACATTAAAATCAACAGGCACCTACAATAGAAAAATATACAGGTAAAGTTAACAAGACATAAATCAGATTCAATTTGTGGGTTATTCATGTTAATTGAGTTTCGGTTAATTATGTCCAGAGTGATAGCCATTGATGGAGTGGTAAATAAGAAGGGAGTTGAACTATGACCCCCAGCCACTGATAATCAATGAGTGAATGACTAACAACATAAAGAAAAATGTTCTTTTTTTTTCTTCCCTACAAAAACAATAGGTTGAATTACTTCAACAAAACATAGGCTATCTCAAAATGGGGATAAATCCTATTAAAATGAATGTATGTTTACATTCCACGACATCCCTGGCCATTGCTTTGGATAAGTTTTGGAAGTCTATGAATCATTTTGTATTATGGGTGAGTTTGGCAGCACAAGATTATTGGAGGTGTATATATGAAGGAATGATTCTCCAAATGATGTCCACTCCAATGAAAATGACAAGTCAGCTGGTAAAATATGATACTATACACAACGGAAGAGCCAAACCATCCAAATTATTCAGAGGAGAAATTGACAGTATCGTCTGATGTTCCCCGTTTAAGGGCAATTAGCTTTGACATAAGAAGAAAGGGCAAATGAAAACAAGAAGGACGGGGAGCAGAGGTGAGAGACAGACCTTTCATAACACACAGAATTGAATAAGGGGGACCAATTACAGATGGTTTCACAATGTGTGTGTTGCCACACATCGGTGAGTGTCCTCACACAAAAGTCAGATTCAATGGAAATGTCAGACAAGCAAGCAGTACCTTCCATGTCCTCGGCTGTGAGTGCAATAGAAGCAAGGGATGGGAAATGACTCAGTTAGGGAAGATGGTTTGTTGGTGTGTGGTTTACTAGAGTAGTGATGAGAGAATAAGAAGAAGAAACCTACCAAACTCTACAGCCACATCATCTTGAAAAAGCAAAAAAAAAAAGGACAAACAAATGACAAAGAGAAGAGTTAATCTTAATTTCATATGTAAGAATCTCTAATTTGAGATACAGTAAAGTTGGTTTGTTTCTCTACTTTACAAAGTACACTAATACACGATACTGTGAATCGTATCATATTAAACTATTGCTTTGAGCTGAGTCACTTTTCACAAAAATTTGAAATAGCTGACAGTTCTATTTCAATTTGTAATCTTTGTGAAAAATGCTCAGCTCCACTGATACATAATTACTTCATGAATCTGCAGTTATTGCTACTGAATCTATAAGTAAAACTACTGTGTTAATTTGACAACAAAACTATAAACCCTTAAAGGCCAACTATCTTGGACAACTAGCTTTTTCCAAAGCTTTCAACTGCAACTCAAGTTCATTACTGGGTGAGGTAAGCCATGAAAGGTGATGGCCATGTGAGGCAGGTGTAACCCCAAAACTAAATTCTGTCCAGGTTATGTGATGGCATTCTGAGTAAAGTCGTGATGCAGTTGAAATCTCAAAAAAAGCTAGAAAATGGGCCTAAGTTCCAATATTCTTTAGCACTTATTGTAATTAAAGGTGCAGTGAGTGATTGTGTAGAAAGGTCTTTTGTTGTGCCTAAAATACCACTGTTATAAGCATTTGTATTTGATTACCTGGGAATAGAACTCAACGATTATCTTTCTCCAGCATTGCCTTCTGCACCTTTAACTATAAGAATGAATGTCTACATTCTACTAAAGAACACTTCTACTGTTGCTATTTTAGACAGAGGATATTTGTATCCATCATTACCAAGTGAGACACAGTCTGTTGTACATGTCTGTGGTGCATCCACTGTGACTTCACAGAAAGAAACAGATTTAGATTCAAAAGCATCTAAAGGGTGATATTGATATATCGCTCTGGAGTTCAGGCCAAAATATTAAAAAGGGACCATTCTAACCAAAAATTTTTTTTAATGGGGTGTGTTATATAGTAAGGTAGTTTATAAATGATTGCAGCCGTTTGAGGGTGCCATCCAAACAGCTATAAAATGATGGTTGTGTGTTTGGTTTAAACTGCTGTGAACATTTGGAGGCACTTAGAGATGCTTCCTCCCCTCAACATGTTCCCATTTTGGCCAAACAAGGTTAAATCAAAACATTCATAACACCATCTACCACAGCATGGGGCTCTACTTACAGCACCATGCTCATTTCCCAGAGCGCACCATAGCTCAGTTAGATGTTGCATCACGGCTGGAGTTAATGACCAGCCAAAACAGCAGTCAGGACGGATAACTGCAAAGGTTGTGTTTCATGCAAGAGACATCAGGCCTGAGAGCGGTGACTGTTTTGAAGTGTGGAGCCAAATGCGTCTGCCTTTATCTGACATCTTGTTTCACATGTTAGCGTTCACGGCAATGTTCCTACTGATGTTGCCCTCCTCCCGTCGTAATGTGACAGTTTAAGTTGAACCAGCACCTAAACCACATTTTGAGTAGGGTGAGAGGTAATTCTAGGGGGGAGGACAGAGGCAAACTTAAAGAGGAAACAAGGACGATGTGAGAAAAATGAAGATATTCAAAATCCTTCCAAGTGCTGCTCTTATTACACTCTGGAAGGCTTTCATCTGGTGCCTATCTGCCACAGGAATGGTTTGCATAGCTTAATGGCCTCGTAGCACTCCAACATTCCTAGTCTAATGAAACTTAAATGCTTGAAGCAAAACCTTGTCTTTTCCCTTTCCTGAGCGTGCATATCAGCCGCCAGCCCACTGAAACATTTTGAGAGCGGTGAGAATGAGCTAAGGTCATGATCTGATGTGAGTACATGTGGACAGCCAGGCCAAGCCTATTATTTACTGAATGCAGGGGAGCCACGGCCGCCTAGATTGCGGCTGCAGACTTTCGCATGAATTCTTAGTGTTCAGTCGTCCACTCTGCCACCAGTCAGCTAACCAGCCTTGCTGATGCTTCATGTGCCATTCACCCCCTGGAAAGGGACAGAGGCTTACGGGTATATCACATGTCACCCACATACCAGAGATTCACCACAGAGGGTGACAGAAGGGGTGAGACGAGGGTAGTCTTGGAATAAAGGGGAAAAAAAGTGACGTGTGGAACTACTGTTTGGGTCATTCCAGTGCATTAACAAGGTCTTATTTTTGTTGTTTTATTGATTACAATAACATTGTACTCATAATGGAAGTATCTAACAGTAATAAGTTGATTGAGGTTCTCAGTCATCAAGGTCATGGTAATACTAATGTCTATATCCTAGGCAACTGAACTTGTTTCAGTTTCTTGAAGAGTTGCGATATAGCACTGTAGGAAGTGAGGCAGTGGTTTCTACTTTCTCACTGTCTACATTGCACAGGTTCGAGTGATTGGCTAAGGCTCAGAGTGCTGTGTGCAAACATGAAATTTGGGAAAACACGCTTGTAACACACATACAAACACAACTGAACCAAAAGATCAGTTTGAAACAATGATCAAGTCCATTTACCTAAGCCTTCATTTTATAGGAAAACTGCATGTAAAACTATGGTATGTATGATGAGTCCAAGCTGAACAGGGAATCCATCGAGCTCTGGGTCTGCTGCCTGGTATCCACCAAGTTGGTGATTGGAAAAACCGCCAAAGGGAGGTGCCAAGGAATCACCTCAGCCGAGTCCTTCTCAAGAAAAGTTGCAGCAACTCTAATGCCAGCTCCAATTGGCATTCTAGCTCCTCACCTTATATCTAAGCCTAGCCAATGAGGAATCTCATTTCAGCTGTGTCCACAATCTAATTCTTTCCAACACTGAGCCTTAGGCAAATGTTTAATAGTAGATCATGATCAAAACCACCCTCACTGTCCTCATCATCAACACCACATGAGTGTTAATGATCATCCAATTTGGCAACTTGAGGCACGTCATAAGTCATATTATCTTTTACATGATTATGTTTGCTTTGGAGCTGAATGGATGATATCTGGCACCGTCAATCTGCACAGCAGCTAGAAAAATCTTCCAACTAACTCTTTACAAGGGAAGAATAGACAAAGGACTGACCCCTAGTCAGCACCCTGTAAATGGCCTTGAGTTATGAGCTGATGTCATCCTTACCACCAGCCAGCATACAGATGGCCTTCTCCTTGCGCAAACTGGATGCTGCTACTTTTTTTGTCCTGCTTGCAACATCTCTATGTTTTTGAAACTACGAAAAGGACTACGAAATTGTGCAAAATTTTAATTTGGGGCTAAAATAAAGAGCTCAAAATTCACAGTAAGGATAAGAAAGTGAGTAGAAGACAGATAGGGGATGGTTTGTTTTAAAAAGCTGACAAAATATGACAAATAACTCGGAACTGGAACCCTGATAATAAACCAGAATGCAGGGAATTTTAATGCGAGGGGAAAAAAAATCTAAACTTGATCTTTAAAACTTTAAGGGTGGTCTCCGAGGCAGTTATTTTCCGCTAACCTTTGAGAATAAAACTGAACTTTTATCCTGCACCGATTGCGCTTCTAAATCTACTGCTGCATTTATAAGTTGAAAAATGAAATGGACGGATGAACATGGGGCCAGGTTCAGGGTCACATCAGACCTATTTGGGGTGCCAATTCTAAATGGTTCAGTGACTCACTGGAGAGAGGTGGGGCAATGGTGAGAGGGATAGCACCATAATGTATGGAGAGAGATATATAAAGACCCTAAGGTGAGCGATAAGTGTGTCCACGTGTTTGGCAGACTGCGAACCGAACTAAACAATCAGACAGTGGAGAGGGTTTGCATGTCAGACGGAGGAACAGACAGGCCGTATGAAAGCCCAGAGAGACGGTAGTATGTTCACAGAGAACAGATGGGAAAGCTGGAGGGGAGCCAGGTATCAATCGAGGGAGATGCGTGGTAAAAAGATGGATGCAGGCAGGTCAGGCTGACAACTATGGATGTAAAATAGTTGATCTAACCCCTCTACCCGATTAAATAGTTGGCTTAAACGGGACAACTGATGGCATTTTAAACGCCAGTTTCATAACCGAGGAATGCATCCACAAAGGCGCAACAGTGAGGAAAGGGATTATTTATATCTTGCAAATGTTGAACACAGTTAAGCGATGCTTGCCGAAGCCCCTCGCCAAGACCAATATTGTTCCAGCCGACGGAGCTCCCGGGCTGGAAATAGAGAGAGAAAGGGACCCCCTCCTCAATCACCACCTCTGTCCTCTGCTCTGTAACAGCGGGGTCTCCAAAGTATCCTTCAATTAGATTGTAGTTTATGGCCTCAGGGCCTAGCTGGTCCAGTATGTACCGGGGCCAGGATCCAAGCTATGTCTCCCTCCATCTCTCTTGACCCAGCCACCACCACTCCACAGGGGCCACATCTGCTACTGAACGTGACCCCTCAACCGCTTCTCTCTCCATCTTTTCTGCGTTTCAGCTTGGACTTTCTTTTACACCCTTCACTTTTATTCATTGAACCCATTGCTTACTCTCCAACTCGTTCCAACATTTTTCTCTAATTGAGTTTTTTTTGTGTTTTACATGTATAAATGTGCATGTATGTCTCTGCAAGAACAGAGAGTGAACTGTTATCACTCCCCAGTTATTCATCTAGTCCTCAAGGGGCCATGTCAAGGGACTTCCTACTACTGCTGCTGCCGCAAACACAGTTAATCCTTACAGTATGTATGACATTAGGGAGAAAGTATTGCTACAGTCAAAAGAGGACTTATGTTCCTTCAGTAGGGGCCACAGTAGACTCTGCTACATTTTACACCTGCCCTCTGTGCATAGAGAGGAGGGGTTGGGGTTATAAATCCCATAACTCATAGGAGGAACTGGGCCATTAAAATGAAATAGTAAGGGAACAGTACAGCACTGTCTGTCTCTAACTTTTTAGCAGGCTATTTTTGGCCATCCTGCACCATGTATGCCAGTATGTGGTTGAACATAACCAGGAAATGACAACATCCATAATTCACCATGAATCTGAGGAGCCTAATGCTAAGTTTGGAGGTGGTCAGCGTAGCTCTGTTGGTAATTTCAGAGCTACATATTGAAAGAGTCACATTACATTAAGGGCTCACCGCCATGTCATAGCAACAAGTAGTAAAATGGACATGTCCATCTAAAAGTGGTAATCTGCAGTGAAATTAAGGCCAATAAGAACCAGCTTTTGGTTCAAAGGGGTCATTGTAAGACCAGAGTAGGCCTATAAAACCATGTATAAGTGTGGTGTACTTTGTGAGGGATTGTATGTTTTTGGAAATGCGGAATGGAAGGAGGAAGAAAACTGTATATTGCAGCCGACAACGTATGTGCTTTCATTCGGCCTAAATTTCTTTTTCCGAAAATTATGTTGATGCAAATAAGCTATTTGGGATAAGTTGTAATAAGTGCTATGAAATAGAGATAGTATCTTAGTGTTTACTTTTGTATTAAAGCTGTGTGAAAGAAAGGTTTGGCGTTAACTTGCATAAGGGCCAACTTTTTACTTACAGTTTTAAAGGTTGCAAAAATACAAACATCATATAAATTGCACAGTGCGAATGCAAACTGTGTGGAGCGGGCTGGCCCTCAAGCTCTGCAGAATGCACAGCAGATATTGGCAGCATGCCCCCCCCGTTATGGCTACAGGCAGGCACATGCAGTCATATTGTAATGCACAGTCACGATGCCAGCTGGACAGCCTTCCGTTCATGCACTGCAGCTCTCCATATACAAACCAAATTGCTATTTGGAAACTGTTTGTAAATCATTGCTGATGTCTTTGTCATTTTGAGACTGCATGTCAGGGAGTCTGTTATACAGCTTTTCAGTCAGGTGTGGATGAGAAGTCCTGCTGTGGCCGCAAACGGCTGTGGCTTAAAAAGCAGCCGGAGAAGGTGTGGACTGGTTTTCAACCGCCGGTGCTCTGCAGACCTCCACTACACACGTCTCACGCCCACGTTTCTTTCCAGTGGCAGAAAATAATTTCAAGCAAGGGCTCACATTTACTACAAAGCTTTTCATGTTGAGTCAATTAATGCCGACCTATACATAAACCTTATGTGTTTATTCAATTATTACATATAGAGTTAAGGAGAAGTTTTACATAAGAGTTTTTCAAGTGTTTATTATGATTCAGTATTACACATAAAAGTAAGGCATTTCATATTGGTTAAATGACACATCTAGTTATTGCCTTTATTTACATCGACTCTACATGACGGACATAAATTTGCATTAAATGAGACGCTTTAGATTGAACTTGCATACTAGAATCAGAAGAACATTTTCCATGTAATTTGAACACTTAAAGTCACTGTGTTTTTAGGAATAATTTCTTGGGAAAAGACTTCTTGTTGATGGAGCAGCTACAGGCTTCTTTTTGGAGACAGTGATGGACATTGACTGAGTAGTTGGATCCTAAATATTAGTGAGATTTTACATCGAAAAGCCATGAGGAAATCCAAGGCAAAAAAGGACTATTTTAAACATATTCATCTGCACTTCTATTCAGTCTTTAGAAACTGATTTTGTTCCTAGTAGCACAATAAATCTTACAACATTGTATTTGGTCATGCCAAACCTGACAACAAAGTTCATACATACCATAACTATCACAATCCTTGTTTGGAATTGCCCAGGCAAGCTGACTCAAAGTTGGATTAACATCATGTGTGTAAAGTTCCATATAAATAAATAAAGTTGAGCTGGTGAAGTTCTGAGGCTCTGTTCTAGTCTTAAATCTAAAAGCAGGATCTGTCCCTGATTGTGTCTGCTGCTGTCGTTTTCTTGTGTAACATTGTTTACGTCTTCCATCTTCATTATGAAGCAATCAGTAATGTTTGATTAATAAGGGTAATTTAGCCATGATCCCTCCATTTCCTGACGCCCTACAATACATCCAGACTTCATATAGCACATTTCTGCAACAGTAAGTACTCCTGCTGATGCACTCTCCCTGACTTTGCTGCACTGACTGGCCTGGGTGAGTTTTACTGTCCAGGCTTGCACCATAAGGTACATAAAAGTGCTCCAGAGAGCAGTGTTTAGCCTCCATCACATCTGTAGATTCGTATCAGCTCATTAATCCATCATTACCATCTGTGAGATGTGGAGAGGTGAGCTGGATGAGTAGGACGGAGTGTTTTTGGCTGGAAGGTGTAAAGGCTCAAAGAGGTTTTCCAGAGGGCAAACCTCCGCCTTCTTCGCATTTAAGCTCCTGCATGACTTATACCACATCAACACATGGAAGGCGAGAGGGGGACAGAGGCAAGAGAGTCTGGCAGACAGGAAAAAAGGAAGGGAGGTAAATCCAGACAACACTTCCTCTGATGACAGGCGTGAAGCAGTGCAACTGTACCTTAGGTTCAGCTGCAGCCTCGCAGTGCAGAGATGGCCCGTATCCCTAACTTTAGACATTAGCTACCAAGTATCCCTTCCTCTGCATAGCCTCTCACAGCCCACCCACCTGTTCTGGTTTGTTAGAGCCTATCACAGCAGATGATATATGCTTACATGATCGTCGGCTAGAGGTCTTCTGGAACGGGAGCGTCGCAACAGGTCGCCGCAGTGCAAATCTCCTTGAATGAGATAGAGGAGGATAAAGAAAAGAGAAAGAAAAAGGCACAATAAAACCATCAGTTTCCATGACCGCATAGGGAATAATAAACACTCCCTGCTAGGCAACAGAGAACCCACTCCCCAATATGCACCAGTTTCATTATGTCAGCTGAGACCTGGTGAAAGAGTTGAAGGAGAAACGAGGTGACGGAAAAACACACTTGCTGTTGACAAAATTGCAGTGTTAGATCTGAATGTTTGTCAATTGTTCCCTCTCCTCTATCGCTCCCCTCCCTCCCTCTTTTAGGGTGTGTGTGTGTGTGTGTGTGGGTGTGTGTGTGTTGTTTTTTGCCTTTCTTGTCCAAGAAACCACCCCGGCCTGACCGAGCTCTGTGTTGC
This sequence comes from Acanthopagrus latus, assembly GCF_904848185.1. Taxonomy (NCBI): domain Eukaryota; kingdom Metazoa; phylum Chordata; class Actinopteri; order Spariformes; family Sparidae; genus Acanthopagrus; species Acanthopagrus latus. Next base: position 6,175,322 of record NC_051057.1, on the reverse strand, counting down.
ACATCAAGTGCGGCTGTCCGAGCGCACATTGATGTGCGATTTTCCATCCACTTACCGTCCAAAGTGGATCGGTACCAGCGCTATCATTTTCTGTCATTACTCATTTCAGGCCAGACATTGTGTGGAAATCCAGACTATTTTGGCAGTGTGAAGCAAGAAAAGAGGTAGAAAAAAGAGAGGGAGAAAGAGAGAGAAACGTGTGCGGCTGTGACAGCAGTAAGACAATTGGGCCAGTCTTGTTAAGAGGCAAAGGCAGACATGACAGGCTGATCTAGCAGGGGTGGTTCCTTACCTCTCCTGGAATTGTTTGGATGGGATAAGGCCGGCACGGGGATTGGCTTCCCCCTCGACTTTGGCCTGCCACCAGGTTGCATCATCTTGGCTCATGATCTGAAGGATGGAGCCTTTCTTAAAGGCCAGTCCAGCCTCCTTACACGGGATGGCTTTGTCCTCCTTAGGATCGTAGTCAAAGAGTGCCTTCATAAACACCTGGACATACAGCGGAGGAAAGGAAGGGAAGGCAACAGAAAGCTAGATTGAGTGCACAACTGGAAAAAGCAACTGTTCACTGTGAAAAAAATAAAAAAAAATAAAAAAATAAAAATACCTTTCCTTCCATTTCACAGAGTATGAACGCTAAACTGTTACAGTAAAACAGAAGTTAGTTCACCATTGCTCAGGAAAATTATTCCGGAAAGGTCACTGCAATCAGGAACTGAACGCTGCCCTGTTGGCCAAGTTAGTCTCTCCATGTTGTTCCATCAAGATTTAGAATGGCCTAAGCCCTGTTACCATCTTCTAAATGTCGTGAGACTTAACATCTCCTGAGTCAGAGACTCCAGTTGGAAGCGCGCCACTCCATACACTGACAAACTGTAAACACAAACTAAGATCAGGCATCTTTCCATGTTAAAGGGACAAGTCACCCCACAAATACATACTTCCCCTCAAACCTATAGTGCTAATTATCTATATTGATCATTTTGGTGGGAGTTACAAAAGTTTTGGAGATATCAGCCACACCCCTCTCTCACACTGCCCGGCCCCCAAAAAAGTCACACACTCTAATATTTTGTTGCACTGCCTTTAGCTTATTTCCGTCCAGATTTGCATACATTTTTTTTTTTTTTTTTACCAAGATCGTGTGATGGGAGATTCGGGCCACTGCGTTACGTCTTCTCCAAGAGATCTCCAAAAGATTCTCAATGGGGGTTAAAGTCTGGACTAAGTAGTGGCCAATCCATGTGTGAAAAAGATCCCTCTCGCTTACTGAACCGCTCTTTCACATCTTGAGCCTGATGAATTGTGGTATTCTCAATTTAATATATTCCCATGCCATCAGGGAGGAAAGAAATCTGGTCATTCAGTATATTCAGGTAGTCAGCTGACCTCATAATATTGCTGAACCTAAACCGACCAACTGAAGCAACGCCCAAAGTTGCCATAATTTTTCGGTGCTTTGAGCACTAGTTGAAAACTAACTCCTTATAGCAGACATATCTATGGCCGATATCTGCAAAACTATTTAACTCACAACAAAACAATCAAAATGGATAAATAACATTAAAGGTAAGAGAAAAATATGGATACCGGTTTTCAGGTGAACTGTTCCTTTAAGGGGAAAAAAATGGATATAGAAAATAGTTGTTTTCTTTCTTTAAGGTTGGTTGGTCTTATTTGGTTCGGCAGTGGGGGTGGGACATGCCTCATCAACACATAGGAGGTTGGACATAACAGTGGAAAAATCTCAGACGTCTTTTCCCACTAGCACAACCTAAAGCAACTCGCTGTGTCTTCTATCCAAATTGAGGTCTGTCATGATGAGTTAGCACTCAGTACATGTGGAAAGAGAAATGAGAGGGAAGGAAAGTGTGTATTTGTGAACGAGAGGGAAAACAAGGGAAATGGGGGGAGAGATTAAATTCTTCGATGTCCTATTGATTTAAAGGGTGATTTGTGCCATGAAGAGAAGTTATGTTACAGACAGAGATGTTTTGTTTGGGTCATAACAGCTGCTTTGGCTGCGAAACCCTCCGGCAGAAAACACTCATACATCTACAAACTAAGATCTCCCGCTTTTGCTCCTTTGGCTCAGTGTTTTTGGCCCGCACATGTCCAGCCACTAAGCTGCCCTTTGATACATCTACACTACCTCCTGTAAGATTGCAGGCTACTCTCATGAAGGCCTGGCTCAGTGTTTGGCACCGACAGACTATTTATCAGATATGTTTCTTAAACAACTGGACAGGTTTAACAATTACATGGAGAGAAAGGATGGATGCACAGGCCCACCCTGTCCTGTGCACCTCTATTACAGATGGACAGTCGGAGTTTAAAACCAGGGAGTGGATCCAGCCTCTGTCTGCTACTGATAGATTAGCATGTGAGATGATGTATTAACAACCCAGTGAGTAACAATGATGGCTTGCTGGTTGGAATGACAGTTAAACCACCCTCAAAATGAATGGCTATAAGCTACTGATGTCCGCAAGAAAGAAGATAATATTGTGCTACGTATGGCAAGATTTTTTGGTACCAAAAGAAATGTGTCTTTGGGCTTTTCTTTTGCAGTCTTGACTTATTTTTTTAAAAAGTCTATAGAGTTCTTGTATAGCAACAAAAGTTCAAATAACATTTTACAAATAACTCCCAAATCAGTGTAAAATACGTTTGTAATTTTTTGTCATAAACTTTGCGTGGCAAAAGCTACGACAAATTCTATTAGCACTTTCACCAAGGAATAAAAAACCCATTTAATGGGAGGGACCAGCTTGGGAAGATGTTTACTGTACTGATCCACCTGGGAATGTCAACTTGCATGCACCATGTCTTATGAATTACACAGAAATGCCAAAGTTTGAAAGAGAAAAGACCTTGGACCATGTGGGGCTACAATCACCGGTAAAAACGTAAAAACCCAATTAATCTTGAGTGACTTTTGGTGATGAGTTATCCCAAAATTCATGTCAAAGTAATAAAAAAAATAAAAAAATAAAAAATAAAAATGTTATTTTATCTGGCATGTTTTTTTTGCTAAACTTGAAATGGAATAAAAGATAAAAGAAATCATAACTGTGCTGTACTTTACTTGATTGTACTTGCTCCTGGGGGAACTGCTTGGTCACTGTAAACAAGCAAGTGTGGTCTAAACTGGCTTTATTTGAAAGCGTCATGAGATAACTATTGTTTTGTAATGGCACAACAAACAAAGACTTATGACTGACAGAATCTTTAGATGTTGAGCCAACTAAAACTAAAACTTGACTATGCGAAACCAGAATTTCCCCCTCATGGTTATAAGCCTTCGCCCACCAGTGAGGTTTCTGTTCCTGAGTTACAGCATTGAATAATGGGCAGAAGATTTTTAGCGGAATATTATGATGTTACAGTGCATTTGACCTTGGCCCTCTTGGGTATAGAATGTCATAACAGCTGTGGTGTGGCTGAGGTTGGCTGCAAGGAGAGGGAGGCTGCAAAGCTCTCTGCTGCTGCGTTCTGAGTTTATCTTTTTTACTTGACCATAGCTCGCTATGTGACCATACCAACCCAGAGAAACTAAACTGAGGGAACAACGCAGAAGCTTATTTCAACAAATATCTGAATCCCCTGAATTATCTCTCTCATCTCTTTATCAACACCCCGATCAATGCAGAGAAACCGTATTCACGCAACATCAGATTCTGATGTTAGATGGAAGTTCACAACTATTTACAGCCTTAATTCTCTTGCTCTCTTTTGCCTCTACTACATCTGCCAAGGCCTTCCTAAGACGAGCTTAGCCAAGCTAAGCCATGCTAGCAGTTCAAAAAACTTTGAACCAGACTGTCGTGAGCTGTATGTGGGGGTGGGAGAACTGTTTTTGAAGTCCTCTGCTTTTCACATCATCCTATAAAAATGACAATTCGGGTTGCATGAGTGAAGATGCTTGTGTACACATTAAGCCAAGAGTTGGGTACTACAATTCTGTAAAATGTTGGACAACTGACAGCTTTATTATCTATGCACTGACATAGCTAAAATGCATTTAATGTAAACAGTTAGCGGAAAAGACAGAGGGATGCATGAGCAACTGAGGCTTAAAAACAATGCTCTGCATCCAACTAAAGATATCATGCTGGACCAGAGAAGCTCTCGGTTTTTAAGTCCTTTGAGTGTAACCACATCAACTAATGACAAAGCCAGGACAAGACCTACCTTTGGCTCCTTGGATGGCGCATCCTCCTTGATGCCAGGGATAACTTTAAAGGTAATGGCTCCTTGCGACTGGGCCTGAATATTGGAAGAAACAAGATAGTTACAGTTGCCTAGTACAAATGCAGGGATGGAAACAGCAGTCATTTGTGCTGCAGAAATTCACAAAGCACCTCATCCAAAAAAGTCGCACAATATTTGATTTTTCAACAAAGGACGGGTTATTAGGATTAGATGACTTTACTTGGCAGGGATAGGGTGTATGTGTGTGGGGGGGGTAGAAAGGAGGAGTGTTGAGAGCTGTCGTCTGCTAAGGAGGCCGTTGTGTCTGAGACAGCCACCAGGCCTCTCTCTTTCCTCTCCAGTTGTCCCCCCTGGCAGGGTTCAGGCCCATGACGGAGCTTATCTGAGGCCTGCGGCGTAGCCTGCTTGGAGGGACTACTGAGCATCAATCTCATCCAGGGGGGACCGTGCGGCTCAATACATGTGGTTGGGAGACTTGTAGAGAAAAGCCAGTGTTTTATTTTCAGCGCACCGATGGGAGGCATGGGGTCCTGGATGAGTTAGGGGGAGGTTTCTGTCATCACAAACAAGGAATGTAATTCTCGCCAAGGGAGTGGAGCACACGGGAAACCGTTGAACAGCGCACACACAGCAGAATACAGCAACACACAAACAGATGAGGCTTACAAGAATACGAATGATTTCCTCTGGTTTCTTGTCTTCCACAGGGATTCCATTGACCTCCTTCAGTTCATCCCCAACGTGAATCAGTCCTACCACACAGAAACACAAAGTTCGCATATCTACAATCACTATGGTGTTCCTTTATTCTAATGCAACAATATAAGCGGGCTACTGTGTAAAAATCTGGTGCTTACAAAGCCCGAGGATGTATACAGTACACCAGATTAATGTTGACCGTCATGGTGGCATTTGCGATTGGGAAAGAATCAAAACATTATTGCTGACACATGTGGAAATGTGCCTTTGGCTTCACTGTGGCAGGGCTGAAAAACAGGCTGGACACAATGGATACAAAATCAAACAGAAAACATGTGGGCAACAAGCAGAGCTTCCCGGTATACTTGTCATTCACGTTCATATTTACAACCTGACCTGATACAAGTAATTCCTGAAAACATTCCTTCTTTGTTTCAAACTGAGTGAACTCCTGTTGTAATGCAAAACTCGTATTTCTTAACTCCAAACTGTAGAGTCAAATACAAATGTTTTGGTGGCTTTACATGTAATGGACACATGGTTGGACGCAGAAGAGAGAGAAAAAGAGGAGAGACTAACCGCTTCTGTCGGCTGCTCCTCCTCTCATGATCCGGGCCACGATGATGGCTCCTGTGTGATCGTCACGCCTTATCGTTGCTCCCTATAAAGCAATGAAAGAAGATTGTTAAAAATGAGACAAACTGCACTGTATTTCCTCTATTTTTAAAGTTGCACTGTGGAAATGTCAAATGTGAATTGCCCCAAGTGACGAAAAAGAGCATAGAGGATGCTCATTGCTACCAAAACAGCTTATTTTTTATACATTCTGGACAAACTGCATACATCTGTTTAACAACAAATACAACAAATCTATGGTGCCTTGTTCAAGGGCTTGGATGTTTTTCAGGTGTACTGCAAGTGCTGTTTAATGCAAACATTTAGGGGCGGCTCAAAGCAGTTGGTTCAGTTTACACACTATTTAGTACTTAGTTACTTTGCATTTAAAACAAATCATAAATTCTGACATTAAGATTCAATTTCTACTGCAAATGAATATCGGCTCAAGATATCAATTATTGGTCAACCTGATTACTAATAATCAGTATTAGCCCTGCAACAACCATATCAGTCGATCCCAAATATCAAATAAATGATCCAACAGCTGCACACTTGCTGATCTAAAAGGATGGGTAGACGATTATGAGACCTGCTCTGTTTTAATCATTCTGTAGCAGTAGCCTCTGCTGTAGTAGGGGGCAGGAGGGATCAATGTCTTAACAAAAACAGCTGGAGGAGACAGAAAAGGGTGAGGGCCAGACAGGCACGAGGTAGTGGACTCAGGACACACACACAAACACACACAAGCCCTCTCAGTCCTCTTTTATGGGCTTGGTGCTCAGCCAGAAAGACACAGAAGACAGTGTTTCAACTTCCTTATTTGAAACGACAGTGTTGAAAATCGTCCTTGCTGCACAGTTCTGCAGTAGGGGGGACTTAGTCTCTGCCTCCCAGGCCACATCTAAACTGATGAAGAGGCCTGAATCAGGCCTGCTCAGCCGCTTCCCTTATCTGCTGCAGCATACTGAGTTACAATTCATTAGATTTATTACTTTGTTTCATCATTGTTTTCCCTTGCCTTCTGGTCTTTAAATGATCTGTCCGTCTACTACCCTGTGAAAGCACCCTAAATGATTGAAAAGCTCTCATCTCTGCTTTAATTGCTGTGCCAAAGCAGAAGCACTTTAAGCAACCCAGCTACCCAGCTAACACATAGTCACGTCTATACAGACAGAGTTCAGTTGTGATGCATTTACCAGTAAACCACTTACCAGTAAACCCAGAAAGCCATTTCCTTTGACAATAAAACATGGACCAGGAAAGCAAACTGATACCCAGTGTGTGGCGTCATCCCCGCTCGAACCATACAGATGAGCCGTCTAGTCAACACATAGTTTGTCGTGGCTGCAACTCATCCTTCCACCCACTTCTAGCTCGTATTCCCATCATCCTTAACGACTGATTTCATTTCTGTTGCAAAAAAAAAAACAGTTCGGGCCTGAAACCGTCCTCACCCCAGATGTGTTTTTTTTTCAGCTGTCTTAATCCATTGCCACGCAGGTCGAGCTTTCAATGTGTCAAGCTACCCCAGTTTGTGTAATTTTCCTGTTTGCCTTTCTCCGACTGGCCCAAAGTAGTTCAAGCTACTACGATCAATGGGAAGCGAATAAGGAGATAGTACAAAAAAAAAAAAGAAAGAAAAAAAAAAAAAAGAAACAGCTCCTTAAAGACCAAAAGAAGGCTCTGGTTTGTGCCACTTCGCCCGTACCATTAGCATGTCATCTTGGTTGTTTTCACGACCTATTCACACCTAATGGTTTTCCTCCTAGATAATGGTTTCCTCAAGGCCTTTGGGGGTGTGAGATGGAAACAGGAAAGGACATGAAGATAAGACAGTGTGAGAGTCTACAAAGAGTTGACCTAATAGAATAATTGGGCTAATTAAGGAAACCCGAGAGGCTGCAGTAGGAGAGGGCTCAGTGAAGCAGGTCAGTGAGAGGGGAAGGCACTGTTAGACAGCAGTGTCAGGGTCACATATAGTGCCTGAGTGTGACTTAAAGCAGCTGTCTGTGATGCAATGGCCCCCAGACAGAGAGAGAGAGAACGTTTGTGCGTGTCTGAAAGAATAGAGAGCAGAGGGGAAAGAGTCGGAGTGCGACAGACAATGGGGTGAGTTGGGGAGTCTGCAGGAAATCTCGCAGGAGTATTCAGACATGTGGTCATTAACTTCTCTCTTTTTCAGGCTGGCTGATGGCCAGTGGAATGATGGATGTTTTTATTGTGTCCCCGAGGGTCCTTGGTGGCAGTCTAAGGGCTAACCAAACAGCAGAGACACAGCCTTGGACCCTGTAATGACAATAAGTTGTCTGCACAAACTCGGCAGAAGTACTCTACGCCGCATGTCTATGGATATCTATGGAATTTGCTCACATATGGTGAGTAGACTTAAAACTTGTTTTGACAAAGGGCTTAAATCACATACAGAAACCATTTAGAGGCACCGCTTTCACGACTTTTACTGCAATTGGCAATGGTGATTATAGAGCAGCACATTTAGCATGTAAATCTGAATGGATGGGATCATGGACCCAGATCTCTTGGGAGCAAGGAGACCATTTTACTCCCATTCAAACTAGCATTCTTTATGTGCTTTCACACCAGTAGAAAAGCAAAGTCAGGCATCAATGGACAAATTTTCGCGTGCTTATTTTCTTTTTACGCTTCGCTGACTCTTTACGAGGGGTAACTTGACGCTGCAATCATTTTAAAGCCTTTATTCTATGTGATTCTCATCTGACCTACTGCCCTTCAACGTGATGGGCCTACACAGGCCGGCTAAACCAGCAGCAAGGGAGCTGGGGATTTATAAATGCCTCCCTTCATAATCTGGACAGCCCCAGTCTGAACTCAGCCCTGCTACGGTAGCCAAATGAGCTCCGGTCTGATAAGAAAAGTGGAGAGAGGCCAAAACGCTCCAGTGGCAGCACGAGCGAGCCAGACTGGAGCGTAAGTGGAAGAGCAGAGAGTTGACTGGGAGGGAGGTGAAGGATATAGACAGAGGGTAAATGAGCGTGGGTCTGTGTCTGAATGCAAGAGTGTGTGTGAATGAGTGTCTGAATAAGAAGAAAATATAACAGAGGGATGAAATGGGAGATTAAGGTAATAGAAAGAAATAAAGACTGGAAGAGGGATTGAGATGAACAAAGAAAACGAAAGGGATTGAGATAGAAAACACATAGTGGCCTTGTTGAGATGGGTTGCGTCAGAAACTCCTGTTTAAACAAGCCCTTGAAATTGATTTTCTTTTTTTTTTTACCTCTACAAGTTAAAAACTTCATCATCCTGGGCTTATCAGTGGAAAGAATGAAGGCAATAAAATGGTCCCTTAGACAATATGTTATTTCATCCAAGTAGTATATTTACCTGACTGCCAGATTTAAGAATACAAGAGTAGTATTTCTCATAACAACACAAAAAAATGGATATTATTTGGTTATGCATAGATAGCTTTGCTTTTCGAAGGCTGGAACATGCTTCTCCAGGCTGCGCAGCTGAGATTTGGGAGATCTGTGTGTTGGCTCCTCCGACCTATGGTTACCTATAACTTCTGCTGCGTCAGTTCACAAATGATTAGCGTTAAGTCATAGCACCAGCTTAAGGTGAAAAACAAAAGAGCAAGATATCAAGTAGATGCAAAAAATGAAAATGAACAGTTTTTGTGCAGAATCCCCTGGCCTCCTTATCCTTACAGGTATTTGTCTTGGCTGCAGACATTAGTTTCAGGTGAAAATGGCGTGATTTGTGATTGCAGAGGTCTCGTCCAGTTGGTGTTTCCCAGCAAGTTCATAAAATCTGACATGCGACCTGAGATGTCCGTTTCAAAAAAATACGAGGTGAGTTTTTGTTTTATCACTCGGAGATGATCTCTGCCTCCCTCTGACACACCGCCTCCATTAGTAATGTTAGCATAATGTCCACCCACAATTCAGCATGGGAGCAATGCTGCAATGTAACTTCACTGTCCAGCTGAGGCCATATAATCAACAATCAACATATCCCAACATATATCCTATCCTATATATCTACAAGGGCTCCACAGTTTCCCCTCCACCTTCTTACAATCTATAGTAAACCTTGATCCTGTCAATCCTCCAGGGGTACATCAGCCTCTCCTGGAGGCCTGACGAATGCTTTGGAAACACTAAGAGGCATCTGGAACAAGGTGCGCAAATCCAACCTCCTGAACTCAACATCACCCACCCCCTGTGCCTTGATACCCTATGGGTGCTATCATCAGCATCCAGCCATGCATGGCCACTAATGAGGAGTCCCTGCTCTGTTAAACAAATACATAAACAGTCAGGCTACAACCTAAATAAGCTCCATGATGTGTGTGTGTGTGTGTGGGGAGGGTACACAGGGGAGAAACACGGTAGGTAAAAACCCTCAAGCACACAATGTGCTTCCTGGTGTAGCAGCTAAGCTTAAGCACGAACCGATGGCTAGGTTTACGCCGACGCCTCAACTCCCACTGGCACATGGAAGCCATGTCAGACTTGTGCACGGAAACAGCGCAGGAAATCAGAAGGGGAATGTCTACGTCTGTCAAAGCACATACATGCATGAGTGGCAGCATATGTACGTGTGTTTTTTGTGTGCATGCAAGCGTGTCTGCGTGTGTGCTTCTATGAGTGTGTAGCCACGGGCTCCTGCCTGAAGTCAGGCCAAACAGGCCCGAGAGAAACCTGAAAAGACTGGATGATTGATGCTGGACAGCCACTGAGCCTGATGAATGGGCTACTTAACCATCAGTCGAGTGGCTCAACTATGCTATGTGCTCAAAAACATATAGCATGGAGAGAGGAAAAACAGGAAGAACACGTTTCTTGGATGTTAGGGACTGATTATCTCTTACTGCTGTCAACTATTGCTGCAGTTTTTCCTTAAGAGAAAGAGACCCAAAAGAGCAAGTCTCTCTAGAAGTGTAACATTGAAGGACAAAAGTCAACAACAGAGACAAGAGGGGGGTCATCTTGGACTGAGGAGGGCCTTCTAGCTGTGGTCAATTAGTCACCAGTAAGGCGATCCGAAGCCTCTACTCCTTACGTGATCAGCTCCATATGCAGCAGCTGCTCCCAGCTCTGTTCCTCCATTTCTAACACATATATGCCTCTGATTGTTATTGCTGGGCTGGCCAGAACACAATGGCTTAGTCTCTGCTGTGTGATGAGGAGAACTGGAGCAACGCTCGTCTGTATCAAGCCATGACCCCTCCCAGCGCAAGCACTGGCGCACACACGCTGAAATGGCAGCCACATTAAGTATGTGATGACAAATAGCTCACACCTCATACGGTGCAGAAAAAAAAAGAGACAATATGGACTGAGATTTGGATCCCGGGAGATTTGGAACCCCTCATGTATGAGAGCGTGTGTTTATTTGAGGGAATGGAATGGAGGCGAGATCGTCCAGAGAACTGTCAGCGCACAGCAGCGCCACGAAACTTCAGCAGATAAGAAGAGTAAGACAAGCTGAATGTTGGACGTCTCATCACAGTAGCTTGGCTTGGACCGGCTGCAATGAGTTTCTGGCAAGTGAAGTCTTTATGGGGCAATTACAGTGCCCTCTGGCTGATGGACTGGATGGATGGATGGATGGATGACATGATGGAAGCTGGCTTGTATTCTACTGGTTGTATGGATGATGAGAAGGCTGGCTAGGGGTTGGCCTGGCTCATCACACGTCTGGGCGTCTAAGTTAGGCTATGTGTGGCCTGTCTACAGTGGAAAAGAAGGGTCCAAGGATCACCTTACCTTAGCCATGGCCACAACTAAAGCCACACCAAACCTCCTATCCCGCCAGGGAAAACAAGCGTGGTGCTCCAGCCCGTAACAACTACTCAAAACATCGCCCCGCGAACCGAACCCTGTAGCATTTGACAAACATTATTTCTGCCTCCAAATTGAGATTGACAAGGGAAAACAAACGCGAGTGGCCCGGGCAGCGAGGCCAACGTGTTTTGACATGATGTCACTTAACAGCAAAAGTGTAACGACAATAAACTCCTGCCGACTGCTGTGTTGACTGCTATGTTTAGGGGTATAAATACAAGTGTAGTGGAAACACATGGCTGGTGTTCTTCACACCAGATGTTGACCATGGAAAAACCAAATACAAAGTGGGAATGGGCCTCCTGGACATTAAAATACAATTACCTCCAATCATATCTGGTGTTGGAGTGTGTCATTTCATCTTACCTCACTGAGATGGCACAGAGCCCCCCGCGCACACAACACACACGACCGTTCCACATGCCCGAGGTCAGCGAATTTATGAGTTCTTACATACTTCCTCAAACGCCAAACACTCCACTGCTGCTCAGAAAGAGTAAAATCATGTAATATTAGCGTGCTCAGTCATGATCAGAAAATCCATTCACTGTTACGGGCACCTATAAAGATTAATACAGCGCTGTAAAGAATTAGCAGGAGCCCAGATGAAAATCTATGTTAACGTTGCGCAGAGGGAGAAAAGAGAAAGACGCTGGAGAGTTGTGAAAGGTGCCCGAGGTTTTATGTCAAATGATTTTTCTAGCTGATGCAACAGAACTCCCGCTGCAGACCGAACCCTCTGGGTGACCTGTTGCATGCCTTTCCACCTGTTTTATTAAATGACTTGTGAATGCAACTAATAAAAGCTACTACCCCACCCTACCTGGTCTCCGTCTCGCACTAAAGCAGGCTCTGGTTTCCCCTTTATTTCCTTAACCCCGGTCTTGACCTAAAGTCGTAATTAACAAGTACACTGAGAAAAAGGAAAATTGCAGGTCATTATTATGATAATTATGCTGCGCAGGAGCTATTCCAGGGGAAGCTGCCAGGTAATGTAATGCGGAGGGCCCTGTGACGGACCGGCTTACCTTCATTTTTCTTCCTCCACCCCCTCTTTCCTTTTCCTCCCCTGTCTCTTTTAACCTTAATGTTAGAGCAAGTCATTACCCAGTTGCTATGAAAACACACTTAAGAGCCCACCTCAGCCCTTCAGACAGGTGCTGGTGATTGTGGGTGTGTGAATCTGTGAGGCTATCTCTACAAATGTGGGTATTTGTTTCCATAGTGTCTACATGAATCACCATGCAGACTGAGTGGAATCGCCGTCTCCTTGCTATAAGCTGGACATTGCCAGATATTTAGTCATCATGTGCTGTGCTGTATGTGTGTGTGTGTCTGTGTGTGTCATCTCAGAGCCCCTCATGAGCTGTACGAGCGCACACAAAGAGACAGTTGTGTCACAGAGAGAGGTCTATCGCCGCTGAGGGATTGTTTAGTGTTTTCCCTGTCGTTATCCCAAGTAAAGAAAACAGCACTTTCACATGTCACTTCTCATTTCCAAAGTGCGCCGGGGGAAGCAGGGCCGCTGAGGAGCGCCCGGCCCGATGGGCAACAATGGCTGCATTCAGTCTCCGAGCTCTCTGGCTGTTGGAACGCCAAGAGGAAAAGAGCAGGAGTGCCAGGATGTGTGTCCACGTTTATGATTACACATGATAGGAGGAAGACGTTTTATTTAAGAGAGCTGTGAGATTAAGATCTGGGAATGCCTCAGATGTGGCTTTGGAAGCCATGTGTGTTTTCACATTCACAACTCAACAGGCTGCAAGGGTGGTGTAACAGCCGCTGGATTGAGTGCTGAACAAGCGCACGCATATGAACAAGAACCAGGGGTTTTCCGTGTCTACAAATCAGACGTTTCTTTAAATGATTTCTGCATCAGCGTAACGAGGGATTAGTTTGCAAGATATTGTGATATAGACGATCAGCCGAAATCCACATCTGCTTATTTTATCCTTCAGTTTCTGAATTAGTTTGCTGAATTTATGAATATACTTACTATTGTATTCATGTCAACTTAATTAATACATGATTACATATTGTCCTATACATAGCAACATAAAATAGCACTCAGCGGCTCAGTCACATTAAGCTGCAGCATGCCAACACAAAGCTGCTCCATGGTAAGCTGTGACAGACTTGATAAAGATGGTGGAATGATGGAGAAAATGTAAAAACTGATGCTTTTAAGAATACTTTTTAGCAGTTTTCATTCATGAAGTTGAGAGGGTGAAACAGATATCCCCGACCAGATTGGAAAGGCTTATTTGCGGATACATATTTTTTGTCTTAATGGCAAGGCCAAAATGCACCCCGTTACTTTGCATCTCATTTTACAATGGTTATTTTACTGGTGTTCAGTGACTTATAACTTAAACCCAATAAAAGCCTTATAAATTACATCACCCTTTCAGCAAGTGTCTCCGTCAGTGAGGAGCCAAATAGTCTTTCTACTCCCTGCTTGAGGTTTTGACACAATTCTGGCTCTGACTTGATAGCTAGTCTCTGGCCAGTAGCCTTAAGGTTAGAGAGTTTTTTTTAAAAAATACAATAACCAACATGGAATTGAAAATTTTCTACACACATATGTTTTAACTAATTTCATAAATGCAGGCTAGGATGTATATTACTAGCACCTAGGGTAAGACATGCTATATTTGCATACTTACATACAATATTTTGTATTTCTTAGGTGTTTATGTTTCTCAGCATGACAAATTCTGGATCGTTCCCATTAAGCTCAAATCACAACTCGCATTCATTTACAGGATACGCGTATGAAAGTATATGTCTTTCTTTCTGCAGTTTTAAATTCCATAACTCACATACATAACGCAGTCTGTTGTCACAAATTCCCCCTCTGGAGACAAATAAATATTTTTTGTATCTTTAAAGGTGCAATATGCACGAATCTTAAGTTAAAAACATTCGAAAAAGTAACTAAAATTGTCAGTAGAATGTTAGGATATAACAGTTTTGATGAACCAGGTAGACCCAGGCCTGTAAAACCTCTTTCTCCCAGTAGTCCAGAGCTCCTGTGCTAGTGGTGTAAACGTAAACTCAGCCATGGTAGTCCGGCTGTCTGCAGGGCTAAGTGCAGCTTCAGTCATGGGTGTATAAACATGGGTATATGGGAAAAAAAAAAAAAAAAAGAACAACGAACTCTTGTGTTCCAATGATTTCTTCAATTCTCATTGTTCTGTGATTTAATGAGTGGAACACATAGTACTTTGTCAGAAAATTAACATTCATGAAGTTTGCCTGGCTACAGAAGGAGCTAATAGAACAGATAATGTAGCACAAAGTAACTTGAATGACAAACTTAATAACACAAAATAATTCCTTCATTTCGTCTGTCACTATTCAGCAACTGGCCCCCCAAAAAGCCAACCCATACTGAAGACACTAATTGCAAATTACTATAAAAACATCAGTTTATATATAATGTGTTTTTGTATTCTTTAAATGACAAAAACACAAAAGAATTACTCATAAACATTATATTAAAATAGGCTCATGGGAGATATACATCATAATAATGATAAAAAAAAGTGACTTTGCAAAAACAATAAATACATAAATGTGATTAATGTCCATGCAATAATGTTAAATAGTGGGCAGTCGACTCGAGTGATGTATGCACACACACAACATGACACAGTGAAGCCAGTCAACACCAGCAGTGCTCCCACTTGTCCATATGTTTTCGAGCATGATGCTCCATCTTCCTGCTGCGCTTCCAAGACACTGCAGCCTAATCCATCAAGTGAACGATGTATTGCTTTTAAAGCATATACGTCTATCTGTAAAACACAAACACATGTGCTGTCCGCTTTAATCTAATTAGCTGCTCCATTAGTTCCCAGCCGGTGTCATTATTTTCCCCTTGCCTTCCTCATTCTGAAGTAAACAGACAATAAGAAAAGTCCCTCCTTTAAAAACGCACACATCTATTTAGTCTCTTCCTTTTATAACTGTCTCAATCAAAAACTCCTCTCCAAGTTTCTCAGAAATACGTGTGTTTGTATATATCCACACCACAACAGTTTAAATACGTAATCATGTGAAGGTATTCAGACTAGGTTGAGAAAGAAACTGACTGCAACGATCTGGATGAATGTGTTCGTGAAGGCTTCCAGAGAACTGGAATCAGAGCAGCTGTGATCCGACCGTCCTAATTGTGTCAAAGAGGAGAGGAGGTCCAACTGCTGCAGATGAGAAAAGCATGGCATGTCAAACTGCCAGTAGCTCATACCAGCAACTGCCATTCATGGAAAACTAACGTCGTCACGAGCTGAATCGATCACATGAGATGAGACTTTCCTGTCTCATCGCAATTATCAACTCCCTTATTAAGTCAAGGAAATCCACCAACATCAATCATGAAGTTGGAACTTTTACAAAAACAATGCTGGACATGCCATCTATCTTTGTCTGTGCTGCAACTGCTATAGCTCTCCAGTTGCGGGTCTGTAATAAAAAGTCAAGCCTATCCACAGGTATCCAACGACTGGGACTGCTAGGTGCCCTGCTCGAGTTGTGGTTGAGCCGTATTGGTAGCTGGTGCCAGGGAGGATGCTGTGTAGGCTGGCACTGACAACTGGGTGGGACCGACGCTGCAGTCTACGGTTTCCATTTTGCTGCCTCCAGTGACACCAATCCACAGTGGGAAAACCAGTCCTATATGTGCAACAATTACACAGAAACAAGACGAAAAACAACGAGGAGAGGCAGCAGAGTGATAGAGGCTGACACCGATTCTGTCACATTCCTGGCAGCAGGAGTTTTATAGCTGCTAATGATGCCTAACAGGCTGTGATGGAAGAACTGAGGGAGAAAGAGATGGACAGCGCATCAATTTTGCATCAGTGGGAGATTTGCACAAATGCGCAACAGGAATGTGAATAGGTGCAGGGAAATCTGTACCCCTGAACAACAGGTGGCAATATGGATACGGCAGAGAAGGGAGAAGGGATGAGTAATTAATGTAAGGGCAATGAAATGCATTATAATCCAGATGCACCTTTTCATCACCTCAAATAAGGGTGTTGCCAAATTAATAATAATAATAATAATAATAATAATAATAATAATACACAAGAACGACCAGAGAAATGGGTATGATTGCAAAACCAGATCAAAGAGAGTGGAAGCAAAATAGACTGACAAAGAGGAAGATGGCATGCCAGTTGGAAGACGACGAAGATGAACTGAGTGGGAGAGGTGAATGAATGGTACTCTCTGACATCAACAGAGTGGCAGCGAGCAAGCCGGCAACTACTGCAAAAAAAAAAAAAAAAAAATGAACGAGAAAACAGCAAGGGCACACGCGTCCAGCATCCCCAAGTCTGCTATTTACATTTGCGTGGCTGGATTTCGAGAACATCCAAATGACAGGAACAGTGCAAGCCACAGCCTCTAATGTTCTCACATCATAGTGATGGTCACCCCGAGCAGTTGTGGTGTACCCTTCCGTGGGCACTGGAAGTCATCTTTTGCTTTTTAACACATTTTGTGTATGCGAGGATTTGGATTTTCTAGAATGCTTTGAGATGACGCTGTGGCTTCTGCACAGCAAAGAAATCTGACTTAACAAGTTCTTAAACCATAAATTTATGCAAGGATGATTACAAATAAATCATTTTCTTATTAATAATAATTAATTAATAATTACCCCTAAATATAGACAAGTTGGTGATTAAAAAGTTTAATTAATCAAAATAATAGGTGTAACATTTTATAACTTTATGAAGTGGACAAAGCTCACGCTTTAGGCCTCACTCGCTCCTCCAAGTCTTTTTTTCTGGCTGAGGGACATGAGTTGTGTAACACCAGAGCATTCTGGTTTCCTCCAAATTTTTGTCTACAGTTCTCCTATTAGTCAGTCTGCACTCAAGCCCTTTATCACCGGAGGCTGAAACTTCACCCGTATATCAGCTAAAAGCCACTGACGCAACCTCCTTAACATTTAAATTTAGACCCCCACCAAAACTGTTCTGACACCTTATCCAAAGTAACACGCTCTTTCAATAAAAAGAGAAGGCCGGGCTGATGTTCCTGTCTGCACGCACATGTTTAGTCGGGACCCAATTATTTAATTGTCCTAACACTTGAGCTAATAAATCAGCCGGATTGGGAGAGCAGCGTGAGATCCAGCCTGTGAGCACAACAGACAGCGAAGGGGGAAAAAGAGAACGAGGGAAGGGAGATAGTGTTCACAGTTTCACCGAAATGTGGCATGAAGTCACACTCTGAGAAGTGATGGCAATTAATCACAGCTACTGAATACAATCCACTCAACTAATGACGATTAACTTAAGGGATGAGTCACAGGAAAACGGGCCTGTGTGCCAACTGCAGTCTGGTCCCCAAAATGTCTAGAACCATACAAAGAGACAGAGGACCAAAGGGAAAATGAAAGCGAGGGGGAGACCAAAAGGAAATCAAATATTGTACTGCTGCATTGTAATCATGTCAAGGCTGAGATTTCATGCTGATTATAGGAAATTGCCAAATAAAGGGCACATCCGAAATCAATTGCAACGATGCACAATTAGAGAGATTTTTTTTTTTTTCTTTTCTTTTTTTTTGCTGGTTAGTGGAGCGGCTGTGACTTCACCATGAGCATCCGAAGCTCAGGTGGTTTTCTCAATGTATGATTTAACTTCATTAGGGTCAGTTTCCATTCAAGCATGTGCAGGATGGCAACTGTCATGGGCCAGAGGTAAAAGCAGAACCATCAAATTTACTGTCTAATTAGAAGGTTGTAAACTCAAAGAAACTGCAGCTCCACGAATGAAACTGTAACATTAGTTATTTATGACTAATGGGGTCATTTCACACTGAGCGCAAAATTTTGATGTTAGTGCCATGTCAGCACATTTAGTATAGTTGTGGTAGTGTGTGCACGTGGTGTTACAGAGTAAGGGGCTGTTCTGCTGGAACACTACGTTATATTTTTATTCAGAGCCAGTTGGATTTTTATGTTGCTCCTGTGTTAAAAAACCTAATGATCAATAAAGACGTGAGCTAATTTACATAGCAGCCAAATGTACATGTATCCAAAACTTGATGTTTGCGATGCAGGTTCAGAAGTGAAAATATGGAGAAAGGCTAATAAAAAAAAATACAAAAAACAAAAATTTGAGTGTATGATGATGGTGGTGCACCGCTGCTGATGCCATTTAACCTCTAGTTTTTCTTTTGTGGTGGAGTCAGTAAATGTTTGAGAAGAAAAAGTAGTGTGTATCTGCAGAAAAAGGGAGCTGCATAATGCTAAATGGCAAGAACAGAGATACATGAAGGCTGTGGAGTGTACGTATGTTCACGTTTTACTGCAAATCTTTTTTTTTTTTTTTTAAATTGCAGCTGACAAAATGTGAGAGGTTAATGGGTTTTAAAATTATTGCAGAACATAAATTCTGACAAAGCTTTTAGTCTAGCCACAGTAGAATACTTAGCCACTGCAGAAGTCCTGTTGCATGCTGCAGACCGTCTTCAATCCCCGCAGGAGCTGTTTGACAAATGAGAGCCTTACTCTCCGGGGACACATTCATTCTCGAGTGCTCACGAGACAGACAAGAGTCATAGGTTCTGACCGAAGATGCGCAGATGTAAATAGAATGATAGAAGGTGCAAACATTAGCCTCGCAGACCAGTTTAAGTTCAGCGTTTAGTTTGTTACATATAAGAAGAGTTATTTTTGCTTTTCCAGTTTTCAAAATGATTCAGTGTGCCCTTCTCTTTGTGTCTACCGTACACATATAAGACCACCACACATGCCATATTTGAGATTTTCAGCTGCCCCACTAGCAGTACTTTAGCATTCACTGTTTTCTTTCATGGACACACAGAGGAAAATATGGCCTGCATAAGAAATCGTACTGTCGTCCACACCACAGTCCGGCCTAAATTATAGCCGTTAGAGATTATGGGCGGCAGTTGAGCCCTGCAGGTCCTAAGGGTGGTCAGAGGGCAGCTAACATGGAAGGAACTGCTCTATAACGACAGGCTCAAACTTTCTTCCCATTACTCAAATGTGTAATATGTCCTGGTGTTTTACTGCTGTGTAAGTAAATTAGGGAAATTTAGTAGCTGTTGATATTGCATTTATGAATAAAATGTGTTGTCAAGTGCAAGTTGGAAGGCATCATGACTTGAATTTTATAATTCTGCACACATCAAAGCCAGAAGGGAGTGAAAATAAATTAATATACTGGTAGAGAACTTGGCTGCCATTGGAAGAATATTGTGGTGATAGTGATGATATATTGTAGTCAAAGAGCCACATGAAATGAAACCTCTTTTAAATTGGAGCAGTATTTATAAAACTGACCTTGTATTGAACCCTAAAAAGAACACTGGAGGCCCAGCACCTTCTCTATTTAGATCCAGTCTCTTGGAAAGTGTGCATCCAAACCTCTAAACTAAAACTGAACCACTATATCATAACAAAAACATATATTCTACATAATTAACACCTTGAATATTGTATATCATACACAATATCACACATCATAAATATGTGTGAGAGATGTTCTCGGGAGCCAAATCACTGAGACGAAAAAAAGAATCCAGTCGTGTAATGGAATAACACCAGCCAGATGATTAAGCTGAAATGTGTAAATCACATCATGGTTTCAAGGAATGCGATCCAACATCAGACTTGGGGGAGTGCCGGAGCAGGAAGCGCCCGCGACAACGTGTGCAGAGAGAGGGAGCGAGAATTCCTCCAAGCCACATTATTACGTCTAGCAGCTCTACAGAACATGCAACAGGCAGGGACCCAAAAATGGCTTAGGTGTGTTCCTCCTTCCCTCAGGGTGTGGTGAGAGGAGCGCGCCGGCCTGGAGCCAAGATGGTGGTCAGGGAGAAAACCACAAAAGTGAAAATAGAGGCGGCCGGGGCCAGGACACGTCCAGCACAGATCAAAGATGGGCGGGGCCTCAGCACACAACAAAGTGCTATGATGACAGACGGAGGTCGTTGACAAGCCATGGTGGACTTGAGTAGTGGAGTGTTTATGTGTTGCAGAAAACCCAAGGTCAGTCAAGAGAATTCCGGAATCACATCATTGGAAAAACAAAGATAATCACGCAGCGGAGCTCAAAACATAAAAGGTGTGTGGTGCAACCAAAACCAGCACTAATTAGGTTTGGTGGGATTACAGAAGCTAATTCCCAAATGTACCTCACTAGCTGACAGAACCGGGGGAATTCATGGAACACCATGCATCAGACAAAGCATACAAACGCCCTGCTGAGGGCTGGAGGGAAAATGAGAACGCCAAAGAGAAGATGTTGCTTCCAAATAGTTTCTAGCTCGTGATCCAGACATATGGGTGGTTGTTGTCGTCTGGGACGACGTCTGAATAGCGTGGACGTGAGAAGCATGTCGCAGTGAGGGAGTAAACTGACCATGATAGAGCCATTCGCAGACGCCGAGTCTTGACTGGCTGAAAATACTCTCGGCCAAGAGCAGGGTAATTGTGGTTAGTTTTGGTGTGCTTACAACTTCAAGGTTGTGGGTTGGATTTCCACAGGCCAGTACTTCAAAAACATGTATGGTATTGGCTTGACCTCTAGTGTGGATACAGCTTTGATACAGGAGGTATTTTTTTAGTGAACAAAGCCTAGATAGAAGGATTTTTATAAAATGAGAACGTTAACCTGATGATAAATTTATGTTGGAGACACAATGTGTTCAGGTATTTTTATACCTTCAATGAAAGCCAACAGTAGAAGAGAGGGATGGGCTTCAAAATGCAACTCAATCCAGGGATTTTGTGGCCTTTACAACTACATCCTTTTCACCAAACTTAACTTGCCAAAACCGTCATCTCTCAAACTTCTTAGGAGCTGCTGAAAACCACTTTGTGCAAATCAAATAAACAATCTCTCAAGATGTCGGGCAAGGTTACTCACGAGAGGTTCCTTGTTTTTGACGAGTCTTATGATTTTCACCGAATCCTCGTCGTCGTCAATGTCTTCAGGCAGTGGAGGTAGTTCAGGGTCGTAACTCTTCTGGGCGACAGAGTCATGGACCGACAGCAGGCTCTGGAGGATGGAGAGGCATAGAGGGATGGATTGGAGGAAAGAAACAAGAGGAAAGGGTTATCAGTCAAACCATTAAGGCCTCAGCCTAACCTCGATCTAATAAGCAAAATAAAGTGTAACTATACATGCTGTTAAAAGTTGAATCGATCATTTCTTTCTCTGAGCATGGCAGAGAAAAGGCAGAGACTGCAGGGAGGATGGTTATGAATAGGGGTGTCTCCCTCAAATGCTGGGTGATGTATTTGAAAGCTTTCAGAGCCAAAACTGGAAGGTACATGCTTTAAGGGTGGGGGGGTGTTGTGGCAACCTTGGCCACCGTTGATGCTTTCCAGGGCAAGGCGGTGAACACTCCGAGAAAGCGATGCTCCGGCGCTGTCTGGCAGCGGGCTCAAAGTAATGAAGTTCTCAGTCGCCTCAGATATTTCACACGTTCATGAGCAGACACAAAAAAGAGACGGGGACGCAGACAAGAATGATGCCATTGAGACATTCATTTTTCAAACTATTTAACGACTCCATGTCCGGACCAAGATGCAGCTGGACGCGTGCTGCTTTTTCCGTAGTCGAGGAGGGGAGAGAGAAGTGAGAAAAACATCTTCCACCCCGTGTGCCAGACAAAAGTAGAGGGGGGGAGAGAGAGAGAGAGAGAGAGAGACGGGGAGAAAGAGAGAGGCAGAGAGAAGGATATGGTGAGAAGAGGAGCAGTGTGTTTTATGACATGGGAGCATGCTGCAGTACAGCGTTCAAGATGTTGCTAACTGGGAGCAGATGAGAGGAGGAGACACGACTGGAGCTCTGTGGCCGAGAGCCACCGAGAGACAAGCTGACCAACACACATACAAATGCAACACACACAGTGTTGTGTCGTATACTTATGAGGACTCAGTTCTATTTATTCACTTAGTTGTATCCTATAACCTCAAAAGATGACTCTGGTTCATTCCAACTTGGGTCTAATTTTTTTTAAATCCAATCTGGATTACCAACTATTTTAGTAGTGGAGCAACCCTGTGGCCTAAGAGTTAAGGGTACCAGCCATGAATCACAAAGTGTGAATCTTGCGTCATTTCCAGACGCTTTTTTTCTCAAATTTCCTGTCATCTGTTCACTGTCCAATTTGTCATAAAGGCCAATGTTCTGTCTTGCAAAAAATGATAAATGACATTCTATTAAGTTTATCGTGGAGACTGTGTGTCAACACCACTAAAAAAAAAGTCTTTTGTGGCAAGAAACATGACCGTCATGATAATCTGTGTGGTTGTATTGAGACTGCACACTTGCAGATGCAGACATACTACGCTTTTCAAAATGTACATTCAATGGGCAAAATATGACAGTGGTTCCTGTCGGTGGGTCGTTATCAAAGTATCATCTCATCAGCATGTCACATTGGCAGAAATGTTCCTTTCTACTCAAAGCTGACATTTCATATTAAAGACTTTTATTGTGCAACTGTTATCATGTATCCCTAAGTGGTCAGGAAACTTTTTTTTCCCCCAGGCAAGTCCCAGGTAAGTCAAAGTCAATTATAAAGGAAAACAAAAGGAAACACTAAAATGATCAAACCTTGCCCAAGTTCAACCGATTTTACAGCAATTATGCATATAGTTTTCCCGAGCATTCATAGTTCGACCCCTATATTAACTGGTTTAAAATAATCTTACTAAAATCCTGGTTTGTTAACAAGTTTTATGATGATCTGACTGCTTTTGTCTCTCATCGATTTGTTTCCAGACCTCATCTTGCACGTACCAGTGCTATCATAACTGATACTCCTCTCGTCTTGTTGTTTGTTCTTCTTCAGTTTTGTCTTTTATGAATTCTTCCTAAAATGTGTTCATTTTCTCAGAAAAGCCAAACACTGTGTTCCTGGCTTTCATCTGCGCCGAACGTAAACAGACACTTTCTTACGTATTGTATGTCTGGTTATGCTGTCATTATGGTCTTAAAAAAATATTCTTTTGGAAGGCTGGAAAGAAAAAAACTGTTTGCAGATGAGGACAATAAAAGTAAACTGAATGGGAAAGGGATGCCAAACCTGTGCTCAATACAGACAGTATATTGCGTTGATAGCACCATGTGAAGTCAGGGGCCGAAGGTTTGCAGTTGCAGTTTCCACACTGTTGTGATCTGGTTGGTGATGTTGCATTCTAAGACTTTGAGAAGCACATGCAAACATATATGACTTTGAAGCAGCAGCTACTGTCAGTGTATCATTCTATTCACAGACTTATAAAATACCACAGGCCAAATATTTACAGAAGAATGTTTCCCACTTATTGGCCACCACCTTTTTTTGTAAACCTTTTTTCTCTCAATTTGTTCTCATAAAGGGGCTGTAAAATTGGGATAATTGGGTAAATGAGCATTATATCAATCAAAGTAAGGAGATTTTTGAAAACATACTTTGTTGGAAGCCGGCCCGCGCCATGACAGCAAACCCAGAGGTTTTTTTTTTTTTTTAATTTGTGGTTAGATACATGTGATCTGGGTCACTACCAAATGTGGGACAGCCAGGCGCCCATCAGCCTCTCAGCAGGTTGGGACACCTCATACTACAGAAAGCACTATAATGTCTGACGATGTTATGCAGTGCTCGTTTCAACAGAGGGAGATTGAAGTAGTGCCGAAACAATTTGTCAATCAAAGCGATAGTGAACTGACCCGGTGATTTGCCAATTAATGAAGCCCTTTCAATGTCTCTCCTTTACCTAGACATTCTTTCCCCATGCTATTTGTTTATCACTTGTCTGCTTTTAACCTGAGAATAAATGGAAATAAATAAAACTGAACCCCAGCTTTAACTCAGCTGTTCAAGACATGAATCAAGCACACCTGTCATTAAAATGTCAAGCACTTGCCAGATCCAGTTTGTCAAATGTGAGGGCTCGCAGAGTTTCTCTGTTTCACATCACGGCAAACTGAAAAACACTGCATTTCTAAGACATGGTGTGTGGCTCAATGTTCGATCGATGAACACACAAACAACTAGTAGCGGCGCATACCTCCCTCATGGTCCAACAAAGTCCCCTTTACTCTCCCAATATTAAATATCAAAGATTATCTGGATCCACACCAACACTTGATTGGCTCTATCCTGATCCATCCTCCACTCAAGTAACCTGCCAGTTGTGGTTTCCTCTGAACTCAATCCATCATGCCTAATATCATGACCTGTGAGTGTCCTCTCATCTCTGGCACTTGCTTAAATCTGGCATGGCTCCCCACCACCGCATTCTCCCCATGGCCATGCCTAACAACCCGTAACAGAGCCACAGCTAATTCCTTGTAAAAACGTTCAAGGAAGTAGCAATAACAGCTGTATGTTAATAGATAGCACATGGTACATGCCCTGGCTGGTGACCGTTGACATGTGAGCACAACTACACAGGTACAAATGTTTTGCGCTGCAGACACTGAGGTCTCTGTGTGGAGGTTTTCTCCCTGGGCTGATATGAGTTAGCGGGTCTTGTTATGCCTCAGTGTCTGTGGATTAGCCGCCTAATCAAATATAGAGTTATATCCTTGTATAGGCCTTGCAGAAAAAGGCCTGAGGAGGAGAGGAGAGAGTGAGAAGACAGAGAGGAAAACGAGGGGAAGCGAAACCACCCCTGTTTTCCAGGCATTCCGTCGTCCTTTCTTGGTTCGTGTGTTTGTGTTCATTAGGCATAATAGGGATCCTAAAAAAACAGATCACTGAGCTTGACTAAATAAACCAGCTTGTACATTCCTGGCATTGGCCTCTCATTACAGCCCCGTCGGCCCTGTCACCAGCCCTCTCGTTTTTCAGCCGGCGGTGCTGGCTTGATGTAGGGTAACTTGCTCTCCACAGGTGGGAAGGACCCTGCTGTGAGTGTTCAGCCTTGGAGACACTGCTGAAGGCCAGCTGGGATTTGACACGTCTTGCCCACCCTCTCTAAGCCTTGAACTTGTGCGGGCACCACCCGGAGTCAAACACATCCTGCAAGTATGTATACACACCTAGCTCCATACATACCGGTGGTAACAGCCAGCCATCATAATTGGCACTTTCATCACTGTCAGTATTAGTCTTGCTGAGGGCGGCTAATACGGGTGAAAGTAGTTTTTGTAAGAATCGTAAAAAAAAACAAAAAAAAACGTCCAAGGCAGAGAGGGAAGGCAAGAGAGAGAAAGGAAGTGAAGGAGAGGGGAGTTTTAAAGAGCCTGATTTATATCCCCACCCGAGGAATGGATCATTTCAACCATAATTAAGAGTGATACAGTTACTATCGCACAGAGACGCCATTCAAAGGCAGCAGCCATCTGCTTGTGTTTTACACCCCCGGCCCTGTGATTTACACTGAGGCTGGCTGGTACGGTATCAAGTGCCCTGGAGGACAAATGGAGACAGAAAGAGAGCAAAGTTCAATATTTTATTCTTGAAGCCCACATGCTGCCTACAGTTTGAGACACAACGACAGGAAAAATGCCACGAGCTTCCAATACCTCAGTATGTTACAGTCTAAGCCCTCCCTCCAAACCAAGTTGCTGGAAGTGATCTATCGCTGACCCAGTGTCCCCTCTTCTGAAGACAGCGGGAGCATTAAGGCCAGCTGTTTAAGGCCCCGGCACTGAGAAGCTGCAGATGGATTCGAACCAACACAGAAGAGTAGAGGCCGTGAAGTGGGTGAAGAAAAATTTGCGCAAGTGTGTGAGCCTGTCAGTCACTCACTTTGACAAGACCTGGGTGATGCTGCAGCACTTGAATGACCTCATAAAGGACAAACAAGGTAACACTGCAGTTTTATATCAAAAAGACAAGCGTAGCAGATGAAACAGGAATTGTGAATTAAAAATAGTCAGTATGTTTTGATGAACGGATTCTCATACCGTTCGGTTGTGTTCTATAAAATGTGGTTGTTATGGCATCTCAAAGCCATGAAGTGTTTGACAAAAAGCTGTATCCTATCCCAGTTCATTGTTAAAATACCAATGCACTGTAGGTCACCTTCTTGGCCTCATTTGCTTTTGTGCTTCTGCTGTTGGCCGGCAGTAAGGGAAACAGTAGCCGAATATTTTCCATTGTTTGGTGTGGAATTGTTTGGCTGGCCCCGTTCTGCACTGGACTGGTGGTCGGCTGAGTGACAACAAAGTTAATATTGGTGAGCCTTTTCCTGAGCAGACAAACCAGAAGTTGGTCACACAGGTAGAAATTTCAAAATGAAAATATAAATAAATCTTGAGTTGAAAAGTTTTTAAGCTTGGCTCATACAAACATGACAAATATGAAGCATGTGCCTTAAACATCCATTGAAGCTCCCACTGCATCGAAGAGATGAAAAATAGTGGCAGACCAAAACATCAGAGCTGTGTGAAGAAATGAAGCCGTAACATTGCTCAAATTAATCTATTAAAACTGACACCATAAAAAAAAAAATCATTCGCCCTCATTTAATGGCATCATCTTCCAAGGCTGGGTAGGTTTCCAGTTTTTGCGTGTCTGGTCCGATCTCCGAGCTTCAACCAGTTTGATTGTGCAAACTGACTGATCCAGCATTTGTCATGTGACCATCAGGTGGAGAGAACTAGCAGCATGTGGCTGGTTAGCAGAAGCCTGGGGATAGCCACTTAGCTCAGCTGACTGGTGGTGCATTGCTTATGTCTTGTAATGTTTTCTTGTTTATAGTATATTTGCAATGTATATATTTTTTGCAGACCCACTGCTGCTGTGACAAAATAATTTCCTAGTCTGGGATCATTAATGTAATTCTATTCTATTCTATTCTACTCTATTTGATTCTATTAGAGTTGACAGTGGCGCACACAATGCTACTATACTACTCTATGGAGACACGAGAAAAAAGATTTCTGTTGAGCATATCACAAAAAAAGCATCTTGTGTCCTCATTCCAGTTTTCCCCCCACAATGAAGAAAAACACAGGATTAAAGCATGATATTTTTTCTTGCGCTCACGAGAAACAATATATATTTTTTTAAAAAATCTATTTGCCCATGTCCCCTTCGAACTACTCAGACCAGCGTTCCAAAAGAGACGTGTCCCAAACTCTATCATCATGTGTGCCCTCTTCTTCTTGAATAGTATAATCACACTCAACTTGGGAAATTGAAAATTGGGGCCACCTACTGCTTATCTCACTAAAACCAAATCCAAGTTGTCACAGTAGATGAGAATAAGTGTGCATCTGCTTTTCCATTAGACAGTTTTCTCGAAATGTGGCCATGATTTAGAAAACTACAAGATTGGAAAAGTTTTTCTACCTTCTTTGGATGAAAGCCGAAAGTCTGTTGACATATACGGGTGTTAACTTCTCTACTACACTGCAGCAAAGGTAAGAAACTGAATCACTAGCAGTCAGCACAACAAGATTTTCGAGGGGGTTTTGGGTTGCCCTTTTAATCTAAATAAGGCTATATTACATGCCTCCAACACTCAAATCATGAGTATTGCTGAACTTCAATCGACAAAGAACACAAACAAGACAGGCACACTAATTCAAGCTGAAAGGTCAGTTTAGGTTCAGGGTAAAGCCTTTGAGACCGAGTCTGAGGCTGAAACCGACCGTGGCATAGATTTTAAGTGAGAGAAGCTGCAGGGACAAGTTCCCCATTTGCTTGTTTAGATCAAAGCCAACTGGCAATACTTGATTTGTATTTGATTTATTCCCACATGTGAATGTGACCCCAAACTAAAAATATCAGAATCCGTGGATCACATAAATTCAGAGAGGATGGGACACAACTGTCTGGTGAAGTGCCACCTGGTCCTCAGTCCCGTCTCCTGCCGTCACCTCTCCTCACCTCATCAGTCCAAGCTGCTGAGCTTCCTGATCGATGGCTTTTTGCGAGCTCCGCGCTTTGATTGATTGACCTTTGCCACGGCAAATACCTTTGCTGTGAGCGCAATCAAAATAATGAACGCAAGATTACTGACACAGACATGCTCGATGGCGGGCGCAGTGATCGTTTCCCAGCACATTTCACTTGACGGAGACAAAGGAGATCATAGCGTCATCACAAAGCAAAGCAGGGGAGCAAAGCTGTGATAGATTGCAGCCATTTCTCTTCAGGATAGTGGTTGTGTGAGTGTGTATCCTTCATCGCATGTCTGTGGCTGGTGACTGCTTGTTAAGTGTGATAAAATGCTTATGTGACCTAATTTTCTCAAAGCTGTATATCCACTTTATTAGTTTCTATAGGTATATAACTGTATTTTGTTAGAGAAATCAATCATTACATCGCTAGCATAGACACATCTATCTGACTTGGTAAGCCTGATCCTTTTGGGAAGCCTGCTGCCTTTTTACACCCCTTGACACCGAGCAATGTTGAACTTATGGATGCATTATGTGTATGTGTATATGCGTGAGTGCGCATTTGTGTATTGTCGTGGGGGAGGACTTCATACTGAGCTGTTGTTTCTGGCAGGGGCCAGATAAGCTTGACGACAGTGCTTTAAATAAAAAGGAGCCCGTCCAGCTCTTCTTCCATCCCGCCATCGTGAAGGCAGCTCGGTCCGTCTGAGACACCTGCGGGGCCTGATGGATGGCCAGAGTTATGCATTTGAAAATAAAAATGTGTAAATTCACTTTGTAGCTGTCTGTGTCTGGATAACAAGGCCAGCGACTGCAGCCAAGAAGACAAGAGGGAGCACTGGATCTTATTGCCACATTATTTTGTCTACAGCGCAATGATTACTATGCTGCCAGTGTTGTGTGATGTAACCAGTAAGAATACACACACACACACACACACACTTTATTAGAGGCAGAACTTCATGACATTTGATGTTTTTTTTAAGGTAATACAGTGGTCGTCCATAAAGAGGATATGACTTTGTAGTTCATTAACCTTTTCTGAGTACAAGATGAATAAAGACTGAAATAAAGAACAAGAGCCAAACTCACCTTCACGTGGGGTTTGGCCAGTATTTGTAGAAGCTCTTTGATTTCTCCATTGGCAGATTTCCCTTCCAGCTCCTCAGACATCTAAACAGAAGAAGACACAGACAAAATACTGTTACAATATGATACATCATGGGAGGCTATTCAACACACCAAGAGGAAATGTAAAATTTGACCATCTTTTGTAATGTATCTCATAAACTTCATTAATTGAGGAAAGTTTCCTTTTTTTTAACTTAATCTATACTTGCTGTAAATATGAAGAGAACAGGGTTTGAGCAATGGCTTTTTTCCACTGATGGCACCTCCGCAACGTTACACAGATGTAGCGTACATGATCAGGCAATTTCATGGTTTATCTATTATGTTTACATTCTGACATCTATTTTGGGATATGAGCAGCAGTGGGAAGGTTCGACTACTGCAAAGCAAACACAGTTTTGAAGAGACTTCATTCACTGGGATGGAGAGCAATGATTGCGCTGAGCAGAATGTTTTCAGGAATTTTGTTTTCTGCGATATGAATTACTGAAAAGAAGAAGAAAACAGGGTCCAACCAGGACAGGATAAATACAGCAGATGGGGGTTCAGGGCCTTTCTGCATCTAGATCAGTCCTGTGGGTCCAGGGATCCAACTAACAGGACTGTCTGAAGTTTATCAAAAAGTTTAATTCATATTTCATTTCAGCACTACTCTAATGGGACTGTGTGTTCAAATTGACAGATGCTACCAAAAATCTCTGATCATATATCTGGTGCCGTCGATCGAGTGAAAGCTTTTTTTAACTATTGACTTAAGTTAAGAAAAAAATATTCTATTGCTTGAAGATCTACAGTTATCTAATATACATCACTATTACTATACCCAGTAAGGGAGTATGTAACTATAAAGTAACCCCTCGAAAGCATGTGTTAAAGCACACTTGTATACGTTCAAGCCCCAATCAAAAGGGGCCCATTGGACAGGAAACTTGATATCAAGCGTGCTAAATTAGGTGCATCTCAACGGGAGGCGAGGTCACACCTCTTCATGGGGCCTAGAATTCGCACTCGTTGCCGCCTTTCTCTTGACTTTATTTACTGTTCAGTGAGGTCATTTTTCAATGGAAATCTCAGCGACAAAAGACAACAGTCCCTCCCTGTTGGAAACAGTGAGGGCAGTGAGAACATCTCAGAGCCAAGGGACCGAGCTGGACCACATTCGCGATGGATGTCTGGTAGCACCGAGGAGAGTCACTCAGCTTGTAAAACCCAAGTCACTCTCTTTCCTTTGTGCTCCAATTTTTGGGTGATCTTCGAGAACATGGTGTGAATGTGGAGAGGAGACTCTCTTGCTCTTTCTGGGATTATTTTCCTTATCCAAATAAGGAGTCAGAGGGCGTCACATTTCGTGCAGACTGTAAAAGTGTCTCACACAATATTTGCAATCTTGAGCTTTATAAATGTACCTGACATGATAATGAAATAAAAATTAGAAACTTGGAAATCAAACTGACGTGACTCAGGCAGAAACCAAGTTCACAGTGGAGGTAGTGTATTCAAGTTTTATTTTTCTAATATGTATTCGCCAGCTTTCTTCCTCACTTTCTGATGTATCATCTGAAAAATACTTGGTAGTTATTGTGACAGGCGACCAAATAAACCACAGTGAGGAAAATTAGTGATTTCCTACATATGGGATCATGTATGGATACGACTCAGTAAACCAAAGGACTAGTCAATTTTAGACATTTAAATACGGAAATGTTACATATTATATCTTTGGTAAAAAATTTTAACCAGCTGCTCAGGGAAATCTCTCCAAAATGCAGCACGCTCCTTCAAGGCAGATGATGACAGTGGTTGGGAAAGTCTACAGTTTGTTTGACTAACGACCCCTGTGGTGCAGGAATACGGCGAGGTGAGGCAGAGGTAACGGCAGGAGGCTGAGGGTTAGACTGGGGTTAGGGAGGGCTCCATGTCACTTTACCCAAAGACAGGAGTGTGTGTGTGTGTGTGTGTGTGTGTGTGTGTGTGTGTGTGTGTGTGTGTGCGCATGTGTGTTTCCATTTGTTTTGACCCCCCCCCCCCCATGGGAGAGAGACCCTGCTTATAAATAGTCGCAGTGGTCAAGGTTACTCTTACTGAGCCTCAGTCAACCCAGAATTACTTCACTTAATCAAATATACAAAAAAAAAAAAAAAATGGATGCTGAAAGAGTAAGGTCAGAGGCAGGCAGAGGATGTGGAGAGGGAGAAGCAGAAGATGTTGGCTCACATGATCAAATGAGAGAAGAAAGGAGCAAAAAGAGGGACTGGGAGAAAAGAGGTGGAAGAAAGAAAGGTAGGGGAAGAGGGGAGTCAGGGTCAGGGTCTTTAGTGAGGGGAAATCTCCTTCTCTGAAACACCAACATCCATCATGTCATCGCCAGGCTGTTTACAGCGAAGGAGGGAAGCAAAGACAGACAGAGGACTGTAAATTTCCAGTCCCTCATATTGTCCTATTAAAGCACCCTGTCCCATAACTCAGCGTGGAGGACAAATGGGACATGTTTGACAACATGCTCTGCTCTCTACCTTCATGTCGGACTCACATTTTCCATCCTCAGACCTTCACAGAGCGTGAGGGAGGGGGCAAAAAATGTATGCTGGTCTCCTTTGTGTTTCTTTCATTTGTTAAATGTCATGGCATGCGCTGCAGTGTTTGGATAAGTTTGATCCCAGCATGTCAGTTTATAGCTTTCCCCTGACCCTGAACAGTAAGGGCTCATTGCTTTGATACATAGCTGCCAATATATCAAATGACCTTATCTGAATACATTTTGTTTTTCATCATACACATTCAAAACTTTTAATCTGAATTAGGGAAGTTAATCTAAGGAGGTGAATACTCGTGCAATCACCTATTTCACATTATATATTTTTTTAATCGATTCACAATTGTAGAAGTCTTAAAAAAAAAAAGTAATGTATCTCATAATATGATTCCACTACAATATTGCCACAATATCAAGGTGTCTGGTCCAGAATATTGTCATACTTGATTACATAGTCCAGTCCTCGCATTCATTAAGTGCTTTTGAGGAGATTTCAAAATAATGAGACATATATCAATATATAGCGTAGAAATGTCATCACATTATTCTTAAGAGCATATAGCCCAGCCCTTTGATAGGCCAATATACTCTCTTCCAAAAAATCTTGAACTTGAACTTTTTTTTATCATTAATGCTCCGAAAAAGAGTTTAAGCTAATTACATCAAATAACGTGGAGCCTTTTCTTACGATAACCATGGCGTTCAGTGCAAGTAAATTCTTTGTCCAGAAGTTAAAAATTGAAGCCTTTCTGCTCATTAATACAGGCATTTTCTTTTCAGCATTAGAGGCGATACCTATCTAACTCGTAAGTTTTAGTCTAAATTTTTTTGTTGTCTACCAAAGGCTGAAGCCATATCGGAGCCATATGTTTGCATATGACCTGATGAAGCCATTATCCCTCCCCTGCCTGTTTGTCTGTCTATTTCCAATTACTAGTTCTAGGTAGGAATGGCAGAGCAGTGCTCCCTGATGGCACCTAGTGGGCTTTCCAAGTAACAGCAGGTAACTGGGTGAGTATCAAGATGCTGGGCAGTGTTCCACAGAAGAAAAAGGAGACTATGAGGGGAGAAGGACATGAGTGAACCAAAAGGACACACAGTGTCAGTTCAAACCAATCAGACTCTGATCTGGAACAGGGAACCGGCACTCAGCTTGCTGTTGAAGTGGCGTGTGTGGATTTCAACAGGACAGATAGAGACTGATTAGATGGACAGACTGGAACTTGCATTGATCTGGTTCACGTATCTTTTGATTAATGTAATGTGGTATTTCACATTCCACAGTGAGGCAAGAGTGCTTCTATTTCAGTCTTAATGAGGGCTGCAGAGAAACTGTGTGCGCATAAATAAACGTGTATGTAGCTCCAGACGTGTGTGTGTGTGCAGTCACTCCACCGAATGTCTTTATACGTATGTAATAGAGCACCTATTCCCTGGGCCCAGTATCGATCGTGTTACAGCAGGCATTGGTTTGTTTTAGCAGTGGCAGTCACCTGCTGTGTGTGCTAGACAGTGCAGCCCAGGGCAGACAGGGGATGAAGTGTCATTTTATGTTAGGCAATAAATTAAGCCTCCATTACCCGAAACCCAAGCCCGAAATGAATTTCATCTAACTGTAGATCTCTCTTGTTGCCCTTCAGTCCTCAGCCACCACTTCAATAGCATTCATTTGGAGTGGTGACACGGGTGAAAAACAATCCGCTTTAAAAATACACTGCAATGCTCCGGGTCAGGAGTTTTCCTTTTTTTTTTTTTTTGGACCAGCCAAAGAAGGGGCGACTCAGAATTGCGCTGTGCTGTGAGATGCTTTGATACACCATCTCTAGGCTTTATTCTGATACTTGATAATCCCAGGGAGACACTTTGCGGGGCATTTACCAGGAAGCATAAATTTGACAGACTGTAATTTGACAAAAAAAAAACAAAATGCAGAAAGAAAATCTGAAGGGGGGGGAAGAGAGATGGAGGCTGATAGTTGGGGGTCTCTTGAACATTCTATGGCCCCTAGCCACAACCTGGAGAGGCAGAGCAAAGACTAAAGGAAAGAGAAACAGAAGGATTCCTTCACACTCTGTTGGCTGCTTGAATCTGGTGGAATTCTTGTTCTGGTGTTATCTGGTTAGCGGTGTCCTAAAAGCAGGGTAGGACAAACACACAGACAGAAAAGGAGCAATAAAATGTCTATTTGAGAATATTGTCGCAACAGATTCAGGCTCAGCCATTCTGGTTTGGTTAAGGTCCTGCATGGTTTGGGACTCCTATCATCTGTATTGATGCATGAGAGCTGTTCTGGCTCCTCCGCCGACATTTTGTGGCTGGTAAGGTCGGGAAAACCACTCTAGAAAACAAGACGGCCTTTCTTTCATGACAGTCTCAGGACAGTCGGCCGACTCTCCCCTCCCTGTACTCGGTCTGTACCCCAACCGACTGTAAAGATCTCAGCCCCTCTTGCTTTCGTCTTTCCCTTGACTCAGTACTAATTAGGATGATGTATGGCTGTGGGTTCTTCAGAAAGGGTGGAATAGTCGGAGGCACTTTGATTACAATAAACAGAGCTGGGGATTTCAAACAAAACCACACACCAGTAAAAGGGCTTTTCCTCCTCTCCGTTTGCCGTGCCAGGCTGGTTCTTGGGTTTACACAGGTGTGTGTGTGTGTGTGTGTGTGTGTGTGTGTGTGTGTGTGTGTGTGTGTGTGTGTGTGTGTGTGTGTGTGTGTGTGTGTGTGTGTATGCACATGTGTGGATGTGAGTTTGGTGCTCGCATGCTTATGTGCAAACCAACAATACAGTAACAAATGTCTGGACACTGGACGTTTGCTCAATAAATCACACTAAATCTGTTTCACAGCTTGAAGAAAGCAGTGGTGCCAAACGAAGGAATATCATCATCAGCATTCCGTTGATGCTATTATTGTCTGTGATGACGTCTTATTAACAGCTTTATTAATGAGGAGGGTATGCACGCCATAGGTGACGCTGCTATGATACCTCCTCTCCAAATCGGAGAATTTTACTGTTTTCTCTTCCACCGACGTCTGTTTATATGACATGACTCATTCTCGCTACACTCATCTGCAGTTTGTCTTCGGCCGTCATTTCTCACAGCGTGCCCATTCATCTCCAGCTTTCCATCTCCAGTGGCCTTTCTATCCGCTTTCTACCCAGGGGAAATGATTGGTCTCCCTTTGCAGAACTGGGTTTTCGATTTCGTGGTGTATGGCTAGACTTTTGGGCAGAGAGGAAGCGGGAGCGTATGTGGTGTGCGTAGAGTAGGGACAGTAGGTCTGAAAAACCCAACTGAAAAGGGGACAGCTCAGAGTTCAGGGTAAGAGGTGAAAGAGGACAAACTTGCCAAGGCTCCTGCATGCTACTGGGAGGGGTGTGTGTGTGTGTGTGTGTGTGTGTGTGTGACTATGTGCAATACAGACACATGATTAAAAAGGAACCTGGCACTTGCACTCTGAATTTCGAGTTCAATATAGCACAATATGGTAATGCTGTAATTCAGAAAACGTGTCAAATTACCAACCTGCTTACACTAAGTCTCTTGGGATTTAAGTGTAAGCAAAGGTATCTAAGGCAGAAAACACAGAACACGATGTGTAGGCAGGTGAGAAAATTGATAAATCAGCAGAGAAACATAACAAATGCAGGGACATGAGCACTCACAAAACGGTTTGATAGTTATGAACACGAGGTAAATAACACATTCTCGCCTGTGTTTACAGTAGAAAGGGGCAATTTTTTTTTTTTTTTAATTGGTGCTGCATGACCAGAGAAAACAGAAAAATGGATGTGGCAACTATGCATGCGGCGATTGATTGGGCACCCACTATTATCGGCCTTTATGCATTGTAAAAATCATCGGTGGTCTCTGTTGAGCGTGATCAGATGAGCCGATTACAAACAACATGAGACGGTTTCTCTTTTCCGCCGCTAAAATGCCACAGCCACACACGCTACAGGCCTCTGCTGCTCACTGGCTGCAAACAGGTCACGGGCTCTCCTTCCAACAATATAATTACGGATTTTCAGTGTTCTCTTGGTTTAACTGGCACAATCTATTCACAAAGTCCGCCAGCTAACTGTTTGTGACTAAGGGGATCGATGGACCGGTACCACAGAACAATTCTCATTTTGGGATTGTCTGTTTGTATTTTCGAGACGCTCTGCAGCTTGAGAGCCAACAGCAACCACACAGTTAACATAGCTAAAAGCTTACAGTGCAGCTAAACACTAAAAACTGAAGTGTGAATTGTAATTAAATTAAATTAAACACAACCAGCTTGCAATAAACACATGTGGTGAGATTTTTTTTTTTTAGGTGATCGTACTTTGAGTGGAGATACAGACATTTTGCAACTGTGTACATTTTATCAATCTGACGTAACCAGGTAGAAGCAATGGCAAGGTGGTGGAGTAGTGGCTTCAGGGAACAAAGACTTCAGTAACAGACACAGACCTAAATTATGTCTTATTTATCCATCTTCAGGGATATAAAATACTTTTTGTAAACAAAGGGCTACTTTTGCAAAATAAAGTATTCAGTGAAAGTTATGTTCACACTATCAATACCAATGGGGAAACTGATCTGTTTTTATAATAGCAAGCAATCTGACATGTTAAAGGTATGTTTACAAAAGCATTAATAATTTTAATTTGAAGTTTGTGCTTTGAAAAGGGTAAAAAAAATCGGAGACTCATCTGAGACTTTTGGGCCGTATCACCCAGCCCTCAGAGGGTGCTCTGATCAGGATTTTTGGGGCAGATTTCTCAATATTACTGGTAGCGCTGGGTGATATGGCCCAAAAAGGTCTAAATGTTGTTTGGTTTTGGTTTGTTTTTCAAGCAATGTTAGCTTTCTAATGTTTAACATTACAGTTAAATTGTATCCTAAAATGTATTTCTGAAAACACTTGAGGCAACAAACAGGCAGTGTAGTAATATAATCTTGGCTCTATTTGACCAACATGGCATACTTTTAAATATTTGATCTCAGTTTCTGTGTTGGCAGCTCTCCCTCTACCCTGTGTTCCCATTGAGGCGGGGATACAAAAAGTATAATCTGTATTCAAACAGCCAATTAGCTGTCAAAGGTTTGTTGGATGACATTCAACTTTTGCAGGCAAATGAGCTCAAGCTTAAGTTGATTTCAATGTTTATTTTATTTCCTTTTTCCTTTTTTATTACATTGAAATTTGCATATGCAACCCAAATTGCAATGATACAAAGCTGGCTGAAAATTGAAATTGAAAAGTATCCCCTCAAGTGCTGTTGCCAAGAAGTCTGTCTGAGAGATCCTCCAGAAGCAAATAAACAGCATGTTGACAATAATGGCATCAAATTCCACCACAACATTGGTCAGTTTCGACAACAATTATCTGCTGCAAGGAATCGATTGAACTTCCTTAAATCTCTATTATTTATAATTCTTAAAATATTTCTATCACTTCACGAGCTTGTGGACAAAGGGCAGACAAGCTAAACATGACCTTGTGAGTCAGGACCAATGACGAGCTGCATATCTCTTGCCAGCATGGTAAGATGCAATTTTTTCTGTTCCAAATATTTCAAAAATGGCAGTAATGGAAGCAATCATGGAGTCTGTTTAAAATCATAAGCTGGCAAGTCATTTCTGCTGGGTTTAATTAGTTTTTACACACAGCATTGACACATACAGGTTGTGGAAGTTTGACAGAAGCGGTACGTTAGTGTTAAAGCTTGTATTATAGCCAGATTGTGACTGGAGCTTTATGACTGATTACCTTGCTCATTCACGCAGACTCCCTTCATCTGTTGGGGGTACGACTGCGGACCCTGATTAACCCAAACACCTCTGTTTCCGCTGTGAAGTTCGGGTGGCATGGTGGCCCAATACCATGCAACATATAAGACATTTTATGATGCTTTTTTTTCTTCCCCTGGTCACCCATCTGTAAATGCAATCAAATAATTGCAAGTCTTCCTTGTAAAAAAAAAAAAAAAATTAAAAAAATTAAAAAAAAAAACTTACTTCATGGCCCAGAGATGCAGCGTTGTCCTGGACAGGGACGGGTTTGCTCTCTTCATAGTGCTGCAGCCGTTCATGGATCTGAAAGGACAGATTGTGTTCATCAGCGAGCGAGAGAGAGGAAGGAGGTCAATGTTTGAGTGCAGAGGCCATGACTAGGCCTCCTGAAGCAAACACACATGCAAGTGGACACAAAAATACATGTATCACTGTATGAAAACATGCACAGCCTCCATCCACACCATCCTACAATTGCACACACTCACAGCTGATTAAAACTACCAGCAATCACGCACACGGCTCCTCAACACAAGACTCCTTCAATTGAGCACAACAGACTGCTTTCTAAGTATTTCAGTTGGCTTAATCACTGTATAAACAATCCAGTTTTCCACCATACATATGATATGCCCAAACGGCCGAATAAGGACTCCAAATCACTTCAGCGGTCTGGTTAAACTGGCTTTACATTTCCTTATCAGCCTCAACTCTGCAACTGCACAATGTTAAGAGACAAAGCTGTAACTCTGGGAGAGTTGCTAAAATGGAAACTAGACCCAACTCGTCATGTGTTAACGTATACTCATTTGCACACACAAAAACACTTCATCACTCAGCTACTGATATGTGAAGCAGAGAAGAAATAATTTATACAGATGCTTGCCCCCACGCACATTCAGTCAAACACACAGTTCAACACTTGAGCTCCAGCCTACGCAAACACAGACACACACGCAAAAAAAAAAAAAAAAAAAAGACTCCAGCTATCCCGTTTGTGATTTAAGTGCAGCTGCGCAAGACTGCGTTGACGGCCGATAGGCTGCTGTCACATTCCATCAGAGAACAGACAGAGACGACTATCCTCCGAGCAGCCACTCCTGAGTCAAACTCAGCCTAGCATGGCGAAGGGGAGCAAGGCCATGGGTCTGACTGATCGCTGGGCCCCAGTCCTGGAGCCTCCAGCTAGATGTCCCAGAAAGCATTCCAGCACGGTGGTGGAACAGAAGGCCCTCTGGCTGGGGAGAGCGCGACAGATGAGCCCCTGGGCTAATGTGTCTGGTAGGGCCAAATAAACACATGTGGATGATTTCAAACACACACACACACACAGATGGAGCTGTGTCGGTTTGCGACAGAGAATAACTCTGGGACAGAAAATGACAAGAAAAGCAGTTTGTTTGCTGTCACATTGTAAGCAGCTACAGATGCTGTGCGCAATTAAAACATCTGTTTTTAGGTTGTTAGACATTATTTTTCCTCCTCACTATACAAACCACGTTTGTAACTAGACAGCTTTCTACAGTAGCAGCATGATGCATACTGAGAATGCTAGTTGGAGAGAGGTGAATGCTGTGACATGACACAATCACAGGATGGGAGCTGTCCCCACTAATGGCATTCCCTTCTAAGATGGTCTTCAGTATTTTGGCCCCAGGCAAACATTTTAGGGAAGCTCCGTTAAGCAAAATGACATGCAACATGTGTAGACGAGGTTGTTTAAATCTTTTCAAGTTGTCATCTGTTTTAGATAAACACCAGACAGAAAAGGAATGGAAGGAAGAAGTCCGCAAAACAAAGACGAGAAATTCAGCATTCCAGTGGAACTCTTCTGACTATCTGGTGTGTTAAACGTCTTCGCATGTGTATGCCCATCGAAACTCCAACTGAAGTGCTGGCCTTCAACAGGTACAGCCATTTCAGCTCGACTTATCCACACAGTCTCCCGTGATAAATCATGACCTGTTAGGATTGTCTCAGCCAACAGAGCAGCCATGTTTGAAGGTCAGCTTAGAGGTTCAAATCCCTGTGTAAAGCCGACATTACTCGGCTATAAAACATGGTGCATTAGGCGTGTCGTGGAGGTAATCTGTTGAAGGCCTAAGGGAGGCAGATGGTTGCTTAGCTCAGCTGTAGAACTGCAACTTGAAGAACCCAGAACAAGACAGGCGAATGTGACCGGACAGAGCAGGCAATATGGAAGGGTTGCGATGCCTAAAGACGCAGGAATCTTCCATGAAATGAAAGGGCAGGAGATGAATCAAAAAATGTGCACAAGCCGGGAGCTGAGAGAATTTGCCTGAGTTGAGTCCACTGTCTAAGTGGCACTGGCTTAAAAAAGTTGTCACCGTGTTCCGTGTTTTATGGCATCAAATTGAAGACTGCCACCCTAGAGCAATTCCTGGAAACGTTTACTCATCTGTTTAACTTCACACAGCCACGTCATTTTTGAACACAAACTCTCTACACTACACCGTAAACCCAGATTTAGTTTTAATTAGGCTTTTAAGCAGTCAGTCATTATTTCATGTTTTGGTGTGTTTCCCCATTGCTCAAATTCTTTTTTTTGCACATTCAAAGAGATATGCAACACACTGATAATGCAACACAGCGCAAGATTACTTAGTACATACGATTATGGTTCTAAGTTAATACAACTAGACATGTTTAGATTTGTTTAAAAGTTGAAACGGTTTAAGGCAACGGGTTTCCTAGCAATTTTGCAGGAAAGCAAACTAATTTGCGGTGTACAGTTCATGAAGTCCCACCAACTCCACTCAGTGCTCTGACTCCTCTGTCTGTTCTACAGGCAGGCAGCTTCCGTTACTTCATCTGCCCTGATCATCTTCGTACGAAAACTCATGAAATAAATGAGAAAGGTTGCCAGTGTTCTTCAGCGCTCCAACATACCGCAGTCCTAGTGACATCTGCTTAGGTAGTTGTTGCTCCACCACCTTGGCTTACTTAGTTACTGTGGAATTTCTTCTCTGCTCAGCGAGCAAATGCAAGATTGAAATGCTTTTATTTACAGTTCAGGACACTTTCCAAGTGCCTGTCCATGACGCAGTAATGTGTTTTAAAGTCATTACCCCCCTTTTTTGCATAGCGCATTCTCTGTCCTATTGGTGAGGCAGCCAGCCTCCTGGCAAACAGGAGAAGTGGCCTGGTTGAATAAAAAAATAACAAAAAAAAAAGAAAACAGTGAGAGACAGTGTGCTGCAGCCAAGGAGGGCTTAGCTCAAACCAAAGGGCGACTGCTGTACACACAGCCGAATCAAAGACTGGGATTCTGAAGCTTCTCCGATGAGGAATGTAGTGCTACTTCTGTGTAAAAGAAAGCAGAGGAGTCAGGACCAGAATGCTGAAAAGTCAAGGAGGAAAGCTCCCGAAAGTAGAGTCTGAGAAAAGATGAATGAATGTGTACCTTCACAGAAGTTTTTTTTTTTTTTTTTTTTAAAGCATGCTACAAAGGAGCAGTGTGTGTCGCGTCTCCACGGAGGCCTCAGACTAAGCTGTGTTTGCCTCCAGAAATACCCGATGGGCTTAAAGTACACACATCAAACACGTGGAGTAAAAACATACGAAGAAAAACCCTAATATGGGTAAGAATTAAAAATGACAAATTCCTACAACGACAGACTGAAACAAAAACATTACATCAATCTTCTTCTTCTTACCCAGACAAGAGCTCCAACCACTGCTACAGGTCACGATCAAGGTGACAGAGACCGTAGAGACCTTGCAGCAATGCAAAATTGAGCAATACAAACTGTGATGGTGTCGTCTTCATGATCAAAGCGTATGAAACTGTTAGAGGAACAACGTCTCAAGCTTTGGTTTTCAACGGGGAGGTATAGCTGAGGGGGAAGGCATACCTTACAGAAACTACTCCAGACACACTGGAGCAGGCCAAGACTGGCACAGAAAGCTTGATGGATGGAGAAGTGTGCTGATGGAAGGAGAGAGAAAGGTATAGAGATCACAGGGCTGGATAGTGTTTCTGAGTCGTGCAAGAAGGCCTCTGGTTAATGTCCTCGTCATTAAAAAAACCTTAACGTCGGACTGGTTCGGCCTGATGATCTTTCTCCAACTGCTGCTTCTATTTCTACCCACCAGAGTAGATCAAGTATCAGGTCTCAATTAATCCATCCGGGTCTGATCTCTTAGTCTGATTCGGAACGCCATGTCAAAGCTCCAGGGCTTGGTAGACCAGACCAAGTTAGGGAATCGAGAAGGGGGAATCACAGCCATACAGGTTCGCAACTGCAACAACTGTAAAATGATATGTATACTCAAGGAGCAGAGGGAGAAACGATGAGATCTGCCTTTTCTTCTGTCACAGTGGGTCGGTTTTCTAAGTGTTTGCTTTAGCCCTGGCATGATGGCATCAAGCATCGGATATTGTGCTGTGGTTCATGGAACAATCCGGTAGATGACAGGGCGGGTTTCCATTGGTCTGTTGAGGGTGCAACAGACCGAGCTTGCTGACCTTACGACGGCCAAAATTACATTCAACTTGGTGCCATTAAGGACCAGATATTATATATGACAGCATCCAGTCAACATGACTTTAAAATTAAAACAAGGACAACAATCTTTTGTCAAAAAAATGTTTAGCCAATTTCAATCACAGTCCCAATCAACTACTACTAATCACTACGGCCACATCATTCAGACAGGAGACACAGCAGAGTGGTCCCTGGCATTGCGGAACATATTCACACTTGTTTACATGTAATCAGTGTCTTGATATACAGTTCAAAATCTCTAAGTTTTGCATTTTTCTTTCAGTTTCTACCTTAAACGGCACAGTTCATAAACTCACCAGTGAAAACAAAGGGAAGTGGCATGTACTAATCAAGCAACTTATTCATATGAGACCATAAAGCAAGGAAATTAACTGCATGTGATGACTGGTGGATTTTTGAGGCAGTCAATACAAGTAATAATTTTGTGAAGACTATCTTTAATGGCACCAGGTTAGTCCATGATATCTTCAGGCAGTTCTCATCCGACAAGGGAGAACACACAATATGGCCCCATTAACCTAATTTTCCATATTTTGTGTGTTGTTCCTACACTCTGTGTCCTCTAAGGATTGGCTTCAAATTGTGGAGACCTTCTGGTTTCATTTTGAGTCCTTTTTTTTTCAAGGGAATACAAATCAGGGTCAATTAAAGTGACCTGGAATAATGGTTGTGTGATCACTCCAGATATTTTCCTTGATTACCAATACAGACATTTGATTGATAGAATGGGGACTGGTGGATCTGTAGGCCTGTCTTCGTTTTCACTGTCCCCCCTGCCCCAGTGATTTAGACATGGTTCAAGTCAATGAGAATTTAAGGTTATTTAGTAACAGGCCATGCTGCAGCCTGTCTGCTGTTCTAAGGCCCTCCTCTCCTCCTCTCTTCTGTCCCTATCACAACCTTGCTTCAGCCTTCTTCTATCCATGCACCTCTTCTGGGTCAATTCAGAGGTGCTTGTTTGTGGACATCGAGTACGATCCTGAGAGTTTTTGCAGTATGTGATCACTAAACTGCTATGAAAGAAGGTAGCCTCAGCTAAATAGATGATTTCGATGCACTGTGACCGGTATCTGCGCAAAGTTCATTAATATATCAATACAAGGATTTGGACCGAGGTGATACTCATTTGCTCAGGAAGAAGAAATAATTATGAAGGCCGTCCCTTTTAACGTTGGAAGCTCTGTTACACCATTCAGGTATATATTTCACTCTACTTGAGGGTTCTTGTTAGCCTAAAATAATGAATACATCTTCCAAAGTAATAGGGACTGTGAGCAAGCTGTGTAAAGGATAAGATAGGTGCCAAAGGGGTTGCTGTCAAGAAGTAGAGTTGATGGAAATTACAGAGTGTCTCATAAAACTGGGAGGGCTACTTCAAGCTCAATCTGGTTTTTCATGGGATACCAAGTCTGGTGCTCAAGGAATACAGTCCAGTTTGTCTGAAAATTAGCTCATTCGTCAAAAAAAATACCTTAAACTTCCCACAAGTGTCAGCTGCAGTACCTTTACATGTCATTAAAGGCCTGTAGCACTGAGGAACATACTGGCAAGCATCAATAATGCTGTGCAACAACGATGCAAGCGCCAAGCCTATTAGCAACTAACAGGAGCAGAGTTTAAGGGAAAACTGACTGACCACAAAATGAGGGATCTCAGGACCTGGCTAAACGCCTGCTGACAGAAACTTGGTCTTAAAGGAGAGCTCCACCTGAGGCAGGTGGAAATTGAATATAGTATTATATTGCCTGTAGCTTTGTGTGGCGCTGGAACTTGGCAGCAGAACAGTGAGAGCGGTGGAATCTAAAAAAAGCAGACCTGAATAACCCCCTTTAATTGAAAAGAGGAGAACTGTCTGCATCATTTAAGCTATGCAAGCTATACATGCCAGCACTCAAATTTCATGTCAGCTCCGATACTGCACGGCTGAAAAGTCTGCAAAATGAGGCAAACTTGCAAGCCTCAGTCCCTGCTGAAAGATGATATTAGAAAAATATTTGTTTCATCTCTGACATAATAGGATTAGGAGGGATGTGAAAGCTTTTCCAACCAACTGATGGGAGCAGGTGAGGAGAGACAGACAGAGCCTTACGCTGGTCTTCATGTAGGTCTGAATCTTCTCTTTTTCTTTCTCGTCTGTCTTTCCAATCTTTGACACTTCTTCCTCTGGTCCTTCTCTCTCCCCCCCGACAGACTGACCAGTAACTGTTGCTCCATAATTACCCAGGTGAAGCCTGAGCGTTTCCATATGAGTGACCTGGGTTGTCGAGCCTGTCAGATTAGCGTGATGTGTGTGTGTTTGCTCTAGTGTTTAGCCCTTCCCAAAGTATCCCATACACAACTTTGTGGAAGGTGGAAGAGAGTCTG
Organism: Acanthopagrus latus; assembly: GCF_904848185.1. Classification (NCBI taxonomy): domain Eukaryota; kingdom Metazoa; phylum Chordata; class Actinopteri; order Spariformes; family Sparidae; genus Acanthopagrus; species Acanthopagrus latus. The sequence goes on along the minus strand of NC_051057.1, from coordinate 6,130,766 downwards.
CAGAGAGTTGGTGCTTTTGAGGAAGGGGACAATAGAGTTTTATTAATGGTGTGCCACTGACATTAGCCATGTTCACCTGGATGTTGCATCTGAGTGCTGGTCTCCGCTGTAAGGCGATATGCTTGTTCTGTACTTCTGTATGTTTTAGAGTCTGCTTGTCCGTCCATTTGGCTCATGTCTAAGTACCAAGTACAAAGCAAAGGAAACACATAGTTTCTGCTTGTCTGGAGCAGGGCAGTCTCCACTTATGCCTCTGCATTAATAATAGGAGACGCTTAGAGCAGCTCAGTTTCACTCCATTGAAAGAATAAGAAAAAAGGTACAACGGGCTAATTTTGGTGAAGAAATAATAAGGCTGTTTGATGTTGTACTGACGTATTCTTACATTTTGTGGCTGTATGGAGAGTATTTATTCTAACACAGTAGCAATTGTGTACTTGATCCAATAAGATCAGACCTTAACTCATATTCACTGAATTGCACTGGCATGGGCATGAAAATCTGAGCTACTCACTTTCTTTCAAGCTCATGAACAAAGATGACTTTACCATTCATCATCTTTCATGCATACACATATTTAGTCAAAAGATACATGTTTTTGTTTAACTTCCATTTGGAAACTGTACACAAAAAAGAAAAGAAAAGGCTGAAGACTGATGACCAAATACTATGCAAACTATGACCCTCAAAAACCATATTCACACAGCGGCCATTTTCCTCTGACATCACGCATAAATGTGGAAGGCTCAAATGTATGCTGTACTTGAGTCATATAAACCATATTTAAAATGTATAACAACAAACTTGATAACCAACTTGCCTCTATTAGGCAACAGCTAATGTCAGCATTTAACCACATATTAGACGGGTTGGGTATTGACAAGGACTTCACAATACGCATCACGATACATGGGTCACGATTTGATTATATCACAATACATTGTGATACCATGCGTATCGCGATATATTGTGATATTCCCCATGTAAAAACAAGGCTGAAATACAAGCTGCAGTGTATGATCTGGGTAGTATAATACATCACACCAGATTATAGTATATTGATAATTAAGCAGTCAAATAGAGTCAAAACAACTGAATTCCCACACTTGTATCCCCCTCTTCCCCCTGTGGTATCATCGTAAAGAGCTGGAATGGATTTTTTCAGTGAAATATTTTCTGCTCGCTATTTCATACCTTGGTTCAAGTATAGTTTTTAGTATTTGCCGAAAATCTTTATTTTTCAAGGTCCTTGCAATCAAACCCAGCGATGATCTTGTCATACTGTCAGCCCTCTGGGATGAGAAAGGAAGCTTTGCTTCAAACACTGCCTTCACCACTGCAGGTTGTCCTACAACATGAGCATTTCCTGCTTTCTTATCAAGAAGATCAGGGCGGTGGTCCCACCCCTTATCATAGGCACTTTATTGTCTGTGTTAAAATCTGACCTCTCCAATTCACATAAAAACACATTTGTGCCATTGCTCAACGCTGCTTCATTCAGCCCCTCTCCTTCCAGTCTTATTCATACATTACTAAGTTTATGGTCATTCCGTCAGACTACCCGACCAGATCTTCTAACTCCCTCTCTGCCAGCATGAATGGACCTGTGGTCTGGTTATTGCCAGTTAAATGAACTGGCTGCAGAACTTGGGGAGAGGATGAGCACACTTGATATCTTTATATGTTAGAAGACAGACAGAGGTAATGAATGTAACACACTCTGTCTGCCTTTCCTCAACTCATCTTCACTTGGGATTCTCTTTCTATTGGAAATGGAACAGGAGGGTTTTTGTCACACAGGGTTTTTTTGTACTGTGTATCAGATTGTTGGCCAGTCCCTTTTTAACCAGTAAATACAAAATAACAACTGCTTTAGCTCTTTCTCTGGTTCATTGATGTTACTGAGAATTCTTTTTCAATTTACTAAGAAAACATGTCTAATAGTTAAAGCAACATCAGATGTATCCTTTGTGCATTGTCTCTATTGCTGGCATGATATATTCCCCCCTTTGGTGGTCTCTCTTTCTCTCCAGCCAGAATCATTATTTCACAAAGACGATCGAGCGAGGAAAATCAACATAATTTGTATCCCCTCCCCTTTAAGAAACCTCTTCTGTCCAAGATTGCTTGTTTAGGATCCAGGGTTGTTAAGCTAATGTGAGCATAAAAAGAGTTATGCTTTATCCCAGAAGCTAAAAACGTTTTTTCAGATGTAAAAACCATGATGTCGGGACTTGAGGAAACCAGGAGGCTGTCCTTTGATGCCCGGATTGTTTTGAATGGCCAAAGAATAAGGCAGTTTGAACATGGATAATGATGGACGGGTTCTCATTCTTGCCGGCCCCAAAGAAAACACAGCATAGGTTTGGGGAGAGGGAATGATGCTAATGAAGGTGGCATTATGTTTCTGTGGTATTTAGCCAGGCATATAGGTGAACCTAAAAGGATAAGATGCGACCTGCTTGGCATTTCACAGCATGGTTCAAGTTCTCTAATTGAATGCTTAAATCCAGGGTTTTCTGCCACTGAATGAGGTCACATGGCTGATACTACAAATACCTTTATAGGGCTAGTTATTGCTTTAACGCGAGTTTAGCTCTAAATGAGGACGACAGAGTTGCCTATGTTAATGGTGTACTTTTCTCAGTTAAGTCTACTTCCCTATGATGCCCATGGAGATGTTCTGCCAATTTCTTGTTTTGACTTTGGATGCATATGTAAAATGAGCATGGCATGGCTTACAAACTCTGGTATTCTTGTAAACAACACAAAGGTTGTTGACATAACTCACTCATATCAGCAGTTTCCATGTTTCCAGTTTCCTGATATTAGCATTCAACAACTTCCTAGCTAACATAACCTCTGGATTACAATCTCCGTGTTTCACTTGGCTTCCAAATTGTATTGCATCAAAATGATATTGTATTCAACAGCTAGTATGTAGGGGTGAGACAGAAAATGGATATGTCAATATGTTGTGGTCCCTCATCGTGGGATACAAGTATTGATACAGTGCTGTAAACTGATTTCCCTGCCAATTTTCCTTCCCAGTGTCGCTACTTCATGACTCCTTGTGGTGCCACTTATCACATGAGTGAGGGAAGCTTGCACGGAAGTGAATTGGCAGAAGGCGAGGAAGCTGACAGTAGGATAATGGTGGACAGCAATGTTAAGAAAATTACATTAAGTATTACATTAATAGGACAAACATTATCAATAAAGTCTGCGTGATATGCAAGAACTGTCTGGTACAGTACACATGCAACACCACAAACATGCAGAAGAGCTTGTAAATTGTTAAATGTTGTTAAATTAAATATCGTCTGGTCCATGGCTGTAATAACTTAATAACTTAACTATTACTTACTATTTCATATTTTCTCCACCAAGGAGGTTACTTTTTTCACCTGTGTCCATTTGTTGGTTGTTTTGTCAGCAGAATTACACAAAAACTACTTAACAGATTTCCATGAAAACTTAAAAAAAACTGATGGAGGATGAGTCTCCGCCCATACTAGACCCCATCATTTTTTGGTGTGGATCCTTGGGAGATAGCTAATTTTTTTTTTTTTTTTTTTTTAACAATGCTGAAAATAAATATGGGCTGTTTGCGTAGCTGCATACATTTATAAATAAAGTGCCTTCACTTTGATGGATATTAACTAGCATAAATAACAGAACAAGGCAAAACTTTAACACACAACTCCAAAGAAAATGGTGAGAAAAAGGTTAAGGGTTTTTTTGTATTTACCTTGATCAGCAAGTGGAGGCTTCTCTCTCCAAACATGTCCTGGAGGAAAGTGTTGTCCTCTGGGCAGCTGACATGGGGCTGCAGCTGCAACGGCAGAGCTGCCAGCAGCTCATACAGACCTGCAACAAGGAAGAGGAAACAGGCGGTTGGTATGGCAGTGGGAAGTATGAGTAAATGCATGTACACTGACACACAAAAACATGCATATATCTAAGGATGCATAACACATACAAGAAAAGAAGTGCTGTATGAGTGCAGGAATACACATACACCAAGACAACACATGCATTTGTAAATATATACACAAAAACCTATACAAAAGCTTATATAAAGATTTTAAGTTTCTCTCTCTCTCTCTCACACACACACACACACACACACCCTGTTTCACAGTCTCTTCCTCAGATCCATACAAAAATAAAAACACACCCAAAAGTACCAAAAGGTACGTAAAAAAAACTACTATACTCTTCTGCTTGTCGCTGGAAGGAAAAGGAAACATAGAGGCAATAAAGCACTTCCCCCTAGCCTTTGCTTCCCGTTGTTGTCCCAGCCTTTCCTGTTGTTTGAAGAACAATGCTGTCCCCAATCAGAAAGAAGTCCAAAAAACTTCATGCCAAGCAGCTAGAAATTCCACTTTTGATTAGTTGAAAAGTTCGACGTTAACCTTCGTCTTCGCAAGCAAAGAGATGGCACACATGCCTCAGGAGGATTTCCATCCACACATCTTTCTTGCCTGCAAACAATCAGTGTCTGGAGTAAAATGCACGTGTGTTTGCTAAACAGAAGTTTTGGAAGAAGCACTCAGGATAATTTCTATGTGGCTGTTTTGCTGGCTATGGTTATTTTTATATTCAAAGCCTAAGATGGAAATGTACTGTTCTGAAGTAACCTTAAAACCTTAAAGCACTTAAAATAACTGGTTTTGAGGTAAGTGAATCAAACAGGTTTGGCTGTATACGGACTGAACTCATGAGCAAAGAATGACAGTGGAATTTTGCATTTATCCAGGCCTTTGTGGCCTGTATACAGGTCTTCACCATAGAGTGAGCAAAGTTTTTTGGTGACGGTGAGAGACACAGGGTGCAGCAATCTGATTCCCTTCAGAATCACACATGCTGAAATGTGTAAGGTCTTTTGAGATTTTGCTGACCCAACTTATGAAAGGACTAAACCTTTCAATTCAGTTTACAGGGAACCAGACTGGGGAGCTGATAGTTCAAGACTGAGAAGAGGGGAGAGAGCATCAAACAAGTGAGTGAGGATGGTTCCTTCCAAACACAGTCCTGAGGCTCAGCTAATGGATAGTGGTGGCAGATGCTTTGGTCCTCAGCATGGCTGTAATGCACTAATCAAGGGGATAACATTAAAGGTCAGGCCCAGAAAGAGTACACTGTAGCTAGGTAACATGCATCAAAGACCGCCTTTACAAATGCAGCAGAATTCTTTTTTAAAAAAAACCTACATTCAACATAACCACACGGTGCATGGAAACGTTTGAAGTAACAAGTGATCATGTGAAGAAACTTTAAATACATTCACAGCAGAGCCATCGAAACTTCCAAACAAACTTTAGTGGCTTGGCTACCTCCCTGAGAGCATCTTTCATCACAGCAGAGTGAAAGAGAGGGGAAAAACAACCACAGTGTAACTTGTAGCTGAAAATGATTGATTAAAAACAATGGTTGACGTTGTTGGCTGGATAAATGACTGACTGAACTGGCCGGCTCTCCAACTGGGTTAGAGCAAGTGTGTGTTGGCAGCTCAGACCTTTTGGCGAGAGAGCTACGGCTAACTAACTTGCTGCTGCTGGGCAGTCAGACAGATGGAGTGTCATCTGCCACTCTCAACACTCTGCTTTCCATTAGGGGGTGATTCGGGGTTTCTAACTAAGAGATCTTTAAGTAGACGCACAGGATTTATCAAGACGATATCCTGTCCTGTTCTTCAGCTCCCAACATGGACTCTGTTTAATGTTAGCACCTCATACCGCACTGCTACAAAAGTTCTGTGCTAAAGAAAGCCAACATGACATGACAACGGAGAGATGAATGAACACAAGAGAGCTTTTACACACAACATGTGCACCAGTCATTACAGCGACCCCGGTGGTTTCAAGCAACTCAAGCTTGGTGTGTCATAATGTCCCTGGTTTGTGATACCGTCCCTGTTACGTGATCATCCATTGCCTGGTTCTGTGGTCCTCATCACCAGAAACGATCTAGTGCTTTAGCTGACACAAACCTGCCTGAGGGCAGCTGGCATGCATCTTTTAAAAGTTGGAACTTCCAACAGAACATCTCACATAATATATTAGAAAAAAGATTTAAAGAGACATTGGGATGAGGTGAAGGGTGTAGGAAGGGTGTTGAGAGTGGGGGGGGGAGGTATGGTAAGGTCATTACTATTGGCAGTGCTGAGATACTGGGTAGGAGGAGATGCAGGAGGGAAGGGGAGATTGAGAGTCCCAAAGCCTTAAGCTCCCCCAGGTGCAAAGTCTCCCCTTCTGTCTTCACTTTCACTGATTCAAATGTTTTATTCCTTTTGACACAAATTCCTCCCTATCCAAGCCAATGACACATTATGGTAAACACATCAACTCCATTAGCTGATCAGAAATGATAACATCATGGGAAAAAATGATTAAATGCGAGCTGCCACTGTGCCTGACTTCTGGGGTCACCATGTCAGGCTGAACCCTGTGAACTCGAGAAAACCCAGTTTCAAACAACAACAGAAAGATGTATAGGTGCCAAGAGTTAAACAAGGATCCTGCAAAGCTGAAATTAAATATAAGAATGTATGGGTGGACAAGCGAGGAGGAGAAATGAAGGCAGAAAGAGAGCGAGAGAGGAAATGAGCCAAAAAACAACCGCAGCGGTGGTAAAATCACTGCGTGTGGACACTATAAAAAGTGGAAAGAGAGACAGAAAAAAAAAAAACAGGGCCAGATGTATGGACACATGTATCTATGTAACATCAGAAACCGTGTCCAGCACAGACAGCACGAGACAAAATGAGAGAGGGGGAAAGAGGAAGAAAGGAATCAAGATCCCGCCAGGCCTTCACCACTAAAGGGTGGACTGACTTGTTTCTTGCAGGGCTGGTCTGGCTTCATTTGATTTGTTTTGGCCAGACTATTCTGGACCCTCTCGTGCGGCAGCTGTGTCTAGCAAGACCTGGCAGAGTCTTGTAGTAGACCACTAGGTTCTGTTGTGGCCAGTGCTGGACCAGCCCAGAGGTCCTGATGACCAGCGTGATGTTGCGCAGTATGGCCGCAACAGTCTTGAGAGAATGCGGAGAGGCCGGGGCCTCTGAAGCTTCCCGTACGGAGGAAGTGACCACTTTAACTGCCAAACAGCACTTCCCCTCTCACGCCCACACTGCCACAGCGGTTAAAGAAAATAATAGTGTTTTTCACAGACTCTTTTATGTAAAACACAAAAAAATCCCAGACAATGAAATGCATTAAATATGATGTGCATCAAATTGCTGGTCAAATAGGTAAAGTACCAACAGGGACTGATCTGACAACGCAGTTTGCATTGTTGTAAATATCACCCTTGCCATGACATTGTAACTTCTCACTGGGCAATGTTTACCTACACACCACAATGGGCGCCATGAGACAAATTCATCAGTTTGTTCATAACTTACATGTCAAACTGTACAGCACAGATGCTAATGGAACCAACTTCCATCTTGTAACTGAGCTACATACAGAAAGACAAACTTTCTGTCAGGTGAAAATTAACTTGTTCGAATACAGGAAATGAATGTTGGGTTTCGACTCAATTTCCTCCCCCCTGCACTTTCTCCCAGGTGCTGAATGAGTTATTGAGCTCCCTCATATATCTTTCAGGAACATATAGGAAAAAAAAAAAACATGTTTATGAGACCAGACTGCTGAGAGGATGAGGGGGTAGATGGGAATGTAGTGGGTCAGTATTTCAAACACTGCCTTACGAAAACGAGTTGAGTTAGCTGCTCACCGCTGCTAGATCTCCCAGTTGTGGGTTGCACGGCTATTTTGGGCTTGGTCACTACTTCCACTATCAGCTTTAAGGAGGAACAACAATGTCCCCCAATTCTGCCTTTTTACCTTTTATACAGAACAGTGAGGCAGGATTAAAGGCAAAATAATCCCTCCTGAAACAGGGCTGTGTAAAAGAGGCTAGCGATAGACAGCAAAGAGGAAAATGAATTAAGGAAAGAATCAGTGAGAAAACACAACATCTGAGACACACACTGAAATAAATAACATCTGAATAAAACATGTGTGCAGACAGAAAGAGAATGATGACTCTAAAGACAACGGTGAGAAGGAACACCATGAAAAGGCCGTGGAGTGATGGCTTTCTGCAACAGGAAGAAATAACAATTACCCGATGATGATTCCAGCACGAATGTAAACACATTTTTGTCCAAAGGGAGAAACTCTAGACAGACAGACAGTGGGTGGGAAGATGGATTCAACCCGAGTAGAGTGCCAAACAAAAGGAGAGGTGTTTAGGTCCCCTTATTCACAGCCAACACAGGACAGGACAGAATATGTCATCGGTCCTGTAAAGGACATCAACATAGTGCATGTTGGTTTTTATTTACCATGTATTATTTTAGGTATTTCATTTGGACATTTCCGGTTAAACAGGTACATTTAGTTTTGAAAGGGTTCATAAACGGAAAAGGAACTAAATGACAGTAAAAAACTGATAGAGAAAGGTCAAGGAGCTAATGAACTAATAGCTTTGTATTTTGTTTTTTGTTTTAGCTCTTACAGTGTTGTTGTCGGTCCAATTGTAAGACAAGGTCACAAGGAATTGCTGAGAGGAATAAAACACTTCAGACCACCACCAGTAAAAGCTCTGTCAGTTTTCAACTGGCGCTACAGGTCCACTCCCAGCAGAGGGAACATTGGTTCGCTGGATTACTTGACAATTTGACTGGCACGGCATCCTCTACCTGACATGAGATTACACAGTATTAAAAAGATGTACTAGCTTAGCAGATGCTGCAATTCTTAAACTTACACAGAGCCAAGCAGTATTCCGTTTGGGATATAACAGTGGTAGACCATGGAAGAGTGTAAAGAGGAGTAATATACACAGCCCAAAAAACTCATGGGAACACTTAATCGTCACAGTAAAACACAGAGTCAAAACCCAAAACAATTTATCTATTTTTCACGAGTGATTATGAATCAGTTTGCTTTGGTGCAAATGAAAGTGACGGCAGGTGCAATAGAGAGGCCAAAGCAAGACAATCCCCAGAAAGGGAATGGTCTGGCATGTGGTGATATCAAACAACTGCTCTCTCCCTATCCTTCCTGACTGATTTTTTTTCTCTACTTTTGTGTTCTGCTAGTGTTCTTGGCACTACTGGTAGCATAAGGTTGCACAGGTAGTCCAGCTCCTCCAGGATGGCCCATATATGCAGTCGCAACAAGTTTTGCAGGAAAAATAACTGTTCGTAAATGTACTTACAGGAAACGCTGATCTGTACTTTTAAACTATACTGATTAGCTGAAAGATAAATAACTTAAAGGTTGTACTAGTCAGGCCCCTTGTGCCCGGCATGGATATGTATGACCGAAGTCCGGCAGGGCTCGTACAGAAATCCAGAGGGTGGTGATTTGGATGGAGCCAATAAATTGTTCATCCAGATCTTATGTGTGATTAAAGGGTTCCCTTAATTTTTTTTTAGAGCAGTGTATAAGGTCTGCTCATGAACTGAACAGCAGGTGTCCATTAAAGTCTTTTGACATTTTCAATGATATTTCAGTCTCATGGTCTCAGCACCGTTTGGAAGAAAAAGACGAGAGAGTGGCTTGTGCAAGATGTTAGATAGGCCTCCACAGCATGGAAAAGGGACTTCAGGAAGTACAGTGGGCCGTCACTCCGATCATATAAAAGACTCTCTGGATGTCTGTCAAATTAGTACTTACAAAGATTATTTGGCACTGCCTCAGAACAGCATTCAGGGGGAACAAAAATGGTTGCAGAATCAAAGTTGCATTTTCAGAGCCAAAATAGGCCAGAAAAGGTCAAAAAGGATTAACTTAATTTCATCATATTTTCAACATGCCATCGAAAAGCATGTATGAAATGCCTCAAATGTCCTATGCTCCACGCTTCGTCCCACCTTTACACTTCAAAGGGCTGTCAGCACATTGAAAACAGAGCTCGGGACAAAAGTACAAGTGTAATCAACATAATTGAATGCATATAGTCTGCCAGATCTGTCAGCAACCTGAAGAGCCAGCAGTGTTTTCGGCTACAACAGCTTTCACAATCACATTGCAGACAAGTGAGGCTTGAGTGGAAGCACCTGCAGCAGGAATTAGCCACGAGTTTCCTGGGAGGTTATTAGTGGGGTTACTTGGGAGGCAATTATGGGTGATACTTCGGTTTCTCACCAGACGTTGCGTGAATAACAAAGTATGAAAATAATTGACACGCCGGCCACACTTTTAAGGCTTTAGAAGAGTTAGTCTAGTGGGCTAAGCGTTAATAATCTTTTCAGTAGTATTCAGTTGCCAAAGTCGCTAACTCAGATCTTCATGAATGAATGATTGGCCCTACCAATTAGCATCCTGTTACCGTGGAAAAGGCCAGTGCTGGTTAAGTAACGTGCCAGAAGTCGCACCCATAATTTTCACTGGGTGTCATGGGTGCTGGGAGCAAGCTGGATAGAGAACTTTGTTGTTCCCAGTAGTTTCAAGCATCCATCCAGCCACACTTCCTGGAAACTCAAAAGACGTGCAACACAAGGAAAGACAGAGTGAGAGGAATAAAACATGGAGAAAAGACATAAAGTTAGGAATGCCTGGGGAAACGAAGATGATGACAGAGACAGTATCATGGAGGCCAGATGAAAATGAGATGTTGAGGATGGATAATAAAGCAGAGTGCCAGCCTCATGTTTTTTTGGATGACTTGAAGTCTGTGGCAAGGCTGAGTTTGGCAGTGGTCATCCAGGACTTTTTTTTCCCAGATGAAATGAAAGGCCACTGTTGGCCAAGTCAGAGCCAGCTATGCTTAGATTTGCTCTAACACGGTAGACAAAACACAGAGGCCACAACAACCCGACCAGATCCAAATGACCCGCCACCTCTGCTTAATGTGGCGATGGAGCAGCGGCAGACTTGCTGGCAAAGGCCTGCATGTTCTGTCCAAAGCCCTGGCCAGCTTCTTATTTCAAACAAGTCTTCCAGGGATATCAGAGGCAAGTGTGCCAACACCACCTGAAAGACTTCATTTTGTTCATACATTTATAGCAAAATGTGCCACTTTAAGTTCACTCTCAAAATCTTTCAGTGACTCAAATTTGCAGGCGATTACTCAACATCCTAGTGCCTTGATGTCAAACAGGAGACATGGTCCGTAAAGCTGTTTTTCAGGTTCTTTCTAATGCAAGTGATCATGTCTTGCTCAACAATAACCAAACAGCACCCTGTGTGCTTTTGAAGGAGAGCAGGGAGATGGAGCGAAGACATCATCACACCTCAACTAAAAGTAAAAGAATTCTTCCTATTCAAACATTTAAAGGTCATCATTTCCCACTTCCAGTCACGCCCTTGATTTCTTACTTTTACATCTGCTTCCTCTGACAGTTTTTTTTTTTTTTGCTAAAACGATGTGGAAATTTTAGTTCTGATGTAACTGGAAACAGGGAGCTCTTCCAGTGGCAACAAATCCTTGTGTTTCAGTACTGTATCACTGCGGCACGGAGCTGGCTATTGGCCAGGGACCACGACAAATGGCTGGAAGCCCCCAGAGGAAAGTGATCCCCCCCTGTCCTCCCCAAAGTCCTCCCCCAACCATCCCCAATGTCTCCCAAGAGTTGAGACCGGCTGAGGCCAGATGTTTTGGATTCTTGACATCAGGATGGAAAAATGTACTGCTGTTAACCTTGACAGAGAAAAAGAAAAAAAAAAAACAATAATGCCATATTGATATCATAGAATTTGAATTATTCAAGTTTTCAACATATGCATTTGTCCTACATATGAGTACATGTATGTGGACGCATCAATGCAGTGACAAAGTGCTTCACTACAGTAATATCTGTATCTCATATTTAGTATCATTTCACAGCCATCACCTTCTCTGACAGGGGAGCGAGGGAGAATAAAACGGCTGGAACTGCTCAGCTATTGCTTCCGCACAAACATGCACACGTGTAGCCAATAACTTATTAGTGTATCTGGTAAAAGCGTTGTCCCATCGAAAGATTTCCATGTGAAGTCTTTCATGTGAGTGTCGCCCACCTCCTCCACAGCTGTGCATGACTGAACCACCCTTATCTTTAAATGCTGTGCGGGGGCTGTAAACCTAGAGAGGACAGGTATGGCTTTGAATCACAGTTAATCTTAATGAGGTTAATAAAAGGGCACCAGGGTCTTCAGAAGTGCGTGCTCGAATGTATGTGCAAGTATTTTGGCTAGTCTCTGGTGAATGGTTTGAGGGGCACCATGCAGTTACATTAATGACACACGAAGGGCTTGTCAGCAAGCACTTGAATTAGCAGCAGCTTTGGGCAGAACTGTCAGTTAAAACCTAACTTATTCCACACCATGACCAGAGGTGGAAAAGGAGCAAGAGCAGAAATGGCCACAGTTCTGTATGTACAAAAAGTTTTTTAAAGTGTGGACGTCCAAACAAGATAGACCACACATAAGGTAACTTGGGTGTAATGAATGTTCGTAGAGCATTATGTAGTGTGTGGACTGTTTTTATTACTTTAGATAAATAAAATGAATATAGACCATCTTAGAAAATCATCATCCAGCTGTAATTTAAAAAATAATATAGGTTGAAGATACTGGATGTTTTAGGCTGGCACCAATTTGGATATCTGAGAGTTAAAATAATCAGATATACTTAACATTAAAATTATTGAATGGGTCGTGAAATTAGGGATCTGTTAGACTTGTTTTTCCATGATCTGTGACCAAAATAAGGATTGGGAAAGGCACTTAATGTTAGAATTGAATTACGTTTGTATGCAGACTAGGGCTTGTCTGAACCTTGATAAAATACCTATATTTACTTTAGAGAAACATATAGTTGGATTTCCTTGTAATTTAGCAGATGTTGATATTAAAATGAAGTATTAGATAGAGAATAGGGCATGACATTTCTCAACTATTCTTAAAAAGCAGTCATTCTCAGGATCTTTGCAGAAGTTTATAAAAAGGCTGCCACAGGTAAGATAGCTAGATTAATGTGCAGGGATGTGCAGTCCATTGACATTGCTTCAGGAGGTCAGCAATAATGACAGGACCAGAGACATGACATAAACCTCCAAGTATCATCCCAATCTCAAGGCGCAAAGTGGGGGTTGTATTGTAATATGTATTGTATTGTAGTAGGAGTTCTAATCAATTTAAAAATATGTTAGTTTGAATTTATTCAAACCTAACTTTTGTAATAACTTACTACTATCTCTATTATCCAAAGAATATTAATGTTTGTCTCCACTATCACCGCATTCCACCGCAAAACTGCATCACATAAGTACAGAAGCAGGGAGGAAATGGGGCTACAAGGAGCCAACACCTACTCTCACTACAGGAGGCCCATGGACCAAGGAATGGCATAAACCAGATGTTGTAAGTCTGAGAGTCTCTGATGGGAGAGCAGAGACGGAAGCAGCTGAGAACGCTCCACATCTGCAGACAATGAAGCTGCCATTATTGTACGACCTTCATCAAGTGATGGGGAAAGTTATTACTGAACCAACTCCGGGTCCTTCACATCATTGCGTACAGAGAACTGTTTCACAATTCAGTTTTCTAAATTTTGAATTAAACCCTTGATCTCCTTTATTGTCATGTGAACAACAATTAGTTGAGTATTAAGAAGATTCACATTTATTCATAAATTACTGTTCTCATGCCTCTGTTCATATTATTATTATTATTATAATTTTTAATTTTTTTTTGCAGGGGGGTGAGTGTTCCATCGAGGTCGATTAGACATCTCCTAGGGGTAGGTACAGATTTTTGGGAGCCAACAATATAATGGCAGCTAAACACAAACACCCACACAATGTAAAAAAAATACGCAAAACTTAACCTTGCAGCGACTGGAGTTCAGCAGGAAGATAAATGGCGTGTAGCAGACAGAGGAGTGGGCTGGGTTCGTCTGTCTGCAGATCCCTGAGTGGGAGCTGAAATAAACTTGAGATGAGCCGAGCCAAACTGAGTGGGGGTGTAACAGCTATCTGTCCCCAACAAAACTCCATCACGGCTGAACAGAAGGAGAAATGACTTACCAGCAGCTTTCTGGAGGAGAGAACAGACCTGCAGAGAGCAGCTGCAGAGCTCTGTTGGAGGGGAGGTTGGGTTGCAGAGTGTTCAGGTTAATCTGAGCTGAGCTTTGATTTATCGCCTGAAAGTCTCTTTGGAGCAGGCTCCCCATGATCAGTCCTGTCAAGTGTCTGCATAATTAAAAGGTAATTTTATGTCTCTTATTGGCTGCCTCATTAGAATGTGAATTAATGCGTGTTTGTGTACTAAATCCAGAGAATAACAGCCAAGAAAATGTCACATAACAGCGTCCTCTAGCACCGGGCAGGGTTTTGCAGAGAGCATGGATTGGACAGACTGAGACAAAAGGTTTCAAATACCAAGATCAGGGCCAGCATCATCAACTAAAGCCCTGTCATTAATCTGCTTCCAAAGCATTTATGAAAAACCTTATAGACACACAGTGAAATGAGTCCGCAGTAACCCAATCACTGAGACAGCCTCTCCAGCACTCCCCATGGCCGTACTTTAAGGCCAGTTTTCCAACATTTTATTGTTTTTAACTTGTATTTTAATTGTTTTTCACTTTTTGGTTTCATTTATTAGAATCTAATTCAAACAAGGCCCTGTTGTATATTTGGGCTGAGACAGAGCAGTAGAAAGAGAGAGCGAAGGTATGATCTTACATGTGCCCTCCATTCATTTGCCCACGTGTTTGCTCTCCAAACACTCCAACGATGAGGACTTTAATAAGATCGACACATACACACTCACACAGTCTCCTGCCAAAATCTGGCGAGGAAATAGGAGAGCTGCTACTAAAGAATAGTTGAATTAATGATAATATTTTTCCTGTTATGTTAAAAGCCTGAGCGCAGTACTTTATCTTCTCTCTGTGTTTGTGTGTGGTGGGGCTGGTGTTGAGGGGTCTGCAGATGGCAGGACTGCTAAAGTCCTGGCAAGACATGGTAATTTCTGTATTTATTGGCAGCCATCGCATATACAGGAGGTATTGTTTGTCTGCTGAGGTGTTGCTACCTACATGCCAAATCTCAAGAACTATGGAGAGGGTTCTGTAGCTCTTGTGGGTGTTCTCTAAACTGAAACTACACATCACCCATCTCTAGCTCTACTCCTCAGCCATAAATTAAAATACTTAGAACAAACGGTGCCAGATATTTTAGTTTTTCAGACCAGGCCACACTATCAAGAGTGAAGTATTTACTGCTGACTGTAACACTTTATGTCAAACATCTGAGATTTCAAGATGACAAAAATGATCATACCTTTAATATTTTTTGAGGGCAAGAGGCACTGTGATCTACTGATGTGGCGCTGTCAGCAACTCAATATTGGTAATCATGAATAAAAACCTCTCGCTGTGTGCTTTTGGTTTGTTAGCTGGGGGAGAGCTGTCCCAACAACTGTCCCATAAAAACCTATTTTGGCTTTGTCAAATTGAAAACTAGTTACTTCAACTTTCAAGCATTCCTGGTGTGTAAAGAATAGCCGACAGAATAGATAAATGTTAATAATTACGGTCCCACAGGGACTTGGGATCAAAATTGGCTGACGTTTTTTTTTTTACTCTCATTTTGAGTCTGTGGCTGAGATTCTTCAGAGTTTTAGGTAAACATAACTGGCTGAGAATGCTGAAGGCATTCACATAGAAACGCCATTAAAACTTTGAAACTTTAACAAAGATTAGGACTTGCGTATGTGGGACAGAATGTTGACAGCCTGAGTGGAGGACTCAACTGACAGTAGTAAGAGTAGTAGTACCAAAAAAAATCCCAAATCCTTGTATTTAACCCGGTCTCATTCCCACAATGTTGACTTCACCTACGTGATATAAACACTCGTTTGTGGGAAACTTCTTGCTGTCTGCAGCTATGGGCCTCTGGAAGCAATCGGATCAGCACCTTTGGATAAGTGGGCTTTTAACTTCCCTATCAAGTCCCATTAAACCCAGGCGTCTGTGGCTCAGCGGTCGAGCCAGCAACTTGTTATTGGAAGATCACTGGTTCGATTTCCCTGTTCTGCATGACAACGTGTCCTTGGGCAAGATACTGAACCCCAAACTGCTCCTGATGTGCTGGATGGCAACGTGCATGGCAGCCAGCTATATATGAATTACTGGAAATCACTTTGGACAAAATCATCTGCTCAAGGCCCTAAATGTAAACTGGGAACATGGGAGCCGTTGCTGAAAAACCATAATCAGGAGGAACACAAAGCTGTATAAAGTGACAAAGTAAATGAAAAATACAGCTTGCTTACTTACTTTTTACTACATTACAGTACCACAGGAAGAAAGCTGTGTGTCCAATTTCTAGTAAAGCTTTGCGTTTGGAGAGGATTTTCACGCAAGGACCATTGTTGATTTTTGATAGTGAGTTGTGAGTAAATGGCAGATTTGTAAATCTTCCTCTCTGCAACATGTTATGTTACCAACAGGTATTATGGATAGGCGATTTTAAAAGGATGAGATGATATCATAAAAAAACAAAAAAAAAAAAAAAAACTGAGAGACTTGAGAGACTCTGTCTTCATGCCATGCCTGGTCCTTCCAGGGTAGGCTAGGCGACATATCATTCACTTCTTTTAACATGGGCTCCACAATGCACAATGACTAATTTCTCCTTTTGTTTCTGTCCTTTTAGACAACAATAGCAAACACACTGCAGCCAGTGTCTCCACAGAGCAGCAGGGAATTAACTGGGTTCGAACCCCGCCAGAGTAAGTGACTTATGATTTTAATTACAGCTGGATGCGTCTGGTTTTTATTCTGTCAAGGCACTAATGTTTAACTTTTCCATTTAATACTGTAGGTCACCGGATCTGAACCTGATTGAACTCGTCTGGCATGCCTCGGAGGACTTTGTGAGACGTGAAGCAAAGCCACGCAACAAGGACGAACTTATTGCTGCAATAGAGACGTTGTGGAGCGCCAAACTCACCAGAGAGGCCTGCAATAACATACATACATAGACTATTTGGAAAAAATCATCCCATGGGTCATTGCGTTAAATGGGGGTCTTACTGGTATGTAGTATGAGTAGCCCTCCTGGTCCAGCCCTGCTACACACAGAAATAAAACATGTACAGTAATCATTTGACCGTGTCCCTGTCCTGGGAAATGGAGCGAGGAGAAAACTCCTCACCCCTCTACTTGCTACATTTCACAAGCTCAAACAATTCTAAGTTTTAGTCTTACTTGTGTATGATGTCTTTGCTTATCATTATAAGATTCTATTCTATAAGATAAATGTAAATAAATCAGAGGCAATGAATTGATTGAATCAAGTACACCTCTTGAAATGGTCAATGTTGGCAAATATGAACACATTATAGTCATTTTACGTCTTCCCATGTCACAGACCCTACCTGTTTATCAATCATTATCCTCATAAAACCAGAGTAAATGTTCCACACACTTCAACTGTTTGGCCATCATGAACCTCAAGTGTTGAAATGTTGAGTTGGGGAAGCACATGAAAGCGTTGAGACGGACATTTAATTAGTGTGTCCACTAAAAGTTGCTTGAGCTTACAAAATGTGTTAACCGATCAAAGTGAGAACAGCAGCAAATTTTCCATCATTCTAACAGAGCTTTATCTCTTAAATCAGCAGCTTTATCATGATACCAAGAGGGAAACTACCAGCGTTCTGTGCAAACGCTGGTGCAACGCCTGTTAGTACAAATGCCAGGACAGCCAGAAGTATTTGTGATTTCACTAGACGTGGAGATCAGTGACGTAACGTTCATCCATAATGTTCATCATGTTTCACCTGCACACACCCAGCTTCACAGGACCATCAAGGGAGAAGCAGAGGAGATGGGCCGGAGGAGTCTTTACGTGTTTTATTTGGAAATCTGAGCCTTTGCCGGTAATTGCCCGAAATGACTCTAATCGTAATTGACGGTCTGGCTTTCTACTTTGTCTGCACAAATTTCCAGTACGGCGGGGGCTACGGTAACTCTTTTAAAGGTCTGGACGCAGAAAGGCACACACTCTTTATCCATCAGAGTGGGACTTAATGTCTGTTCTCCCTTTGTCCTTTTGCTCTCTCGCGCTTGTTGAGCTCTCCGTGTGTGTGCATGTACGTGTGTGATGATGTAGCCGATTATTAACACAGACTAAGAAGAGGATAGTGTTGCTGAGGGGAGAGGTGGAGATTTCTGGCAGCTCTCTCGGCACTGACAAGCTTGACGTTCCTCACTCTGATGTCGCATGCATACACACACAAACATACACCTCTGAACAGAGCATATTTTGTTCTATATTGTTTCACTGTAAATTTGCAGGGCATGGTTACTTGCGATGCTGTGTTCTTCAATTGGCAGGACACAAACAAAGTGAAAATGGACCGACCACATTGTTAGACGGTCTACCCCTGTTAAGAGTAATCCATTTGCAATCTGAAATTACATTTCCTTACAGCTTTATGCTGAGGGCATAAGACCATGCTCTACTGACATTTCAAGAAATATATATTAAATTTAAGGCAGGGATGACCCTTGCATTATTTTCCCTTTGTTTGTGCACTTATGATGGACGTGAAAATAGGAGTCAAAAATACTTCTGTAATGTTTGCTAGAAGACAAACATTTTACTGGTTTTGTGCTTTGGATTGTGTTACTGGCCTAAGGGTCGGTACCTGGCTCATGGCCGGCTCCGGTGGCCAGGGCAGGCATGGCTCCTGCCGGCTGCTTCCTGGTTCCCCTCAGGCTTGGGAAATTGGCAGCGAGGTGTCAGAGTAGCGGCAGCTCTCCCCGAGGACCAGCTGAATGTGCCGACAGGCTTTACGCCATGGAGCCCTGCAAGAGAACAAGATTTTAGAGCCTACTTGTCAAATGGCCGAGTGGCCGCATGTCATGTCGCCATGTCAGTCAGCTACTGGGTTGAGTGCGTGTTATAGGATCTCATATCTTCCCGCAGACATGGAAATCATGGATATAGGAATATCTATTTTTTGTATGAACAGTCCAAAAAAACCTTGGTCATATATTGGGACCGCACATATACATCAGAGTCCAGGTCCCAAATCCTTTTCAACCCTTGAAAGTGCTATATAGTGTTATCTTTAAGATACTGGGGTTGAAAAGACCCACAATGCAACAGAGAACTGTGGATGATAGGTTTTCTAAAAAGTGAAGTCTCAAATATACGGTCATCCCCTTAATAAAAATTGTATATGACTATTCATTTGACAATAGCGGCGTTTCTGCGACATCCAGGGCTCAGTTCAGGTGTGCCTGAAGTAAGCCTGCAGTGCTTCAGTTAACCTTCAACAGCACCTCGCATTAACACAGACTTCACCGATTTACACCTGAGAGAACCTGGTATCACCTCCTGTTGCTCATTACATATTGGCCTTTCTTCCCCTCAGGTGTGCATGAACTTACGTTAATGTCAAATTGTCAGTTATCTTATCGCTATCGGCCATGACATGTATGTAATTATTGGTTATTTGGGTGAACTCTGAGTCACAGTGTGCAACGGCTGACTCAGAAACTCTTGGCCGGAGACAAGGACATCAACGACGCCTGCGCCCTTCCAGTGCATTAAGACCACCTGTCAATTGTTATGGTATTGTCAGCCACGCGTACTGCAAGTCTGAAATGCTGTGATTTATGTCCGTCTCAGAAGGCCGAAAAGTGGAGCAGATATGACCATAACAAATATGTTCTCTGTAAGGAATCTCTCACTCTGCCCCCGCACCGACAGCTGCACAGGAGTGATTATTTCCTGGTGTTTTTCCCTGCATGTGTGTACAAACAGATGCAGAGGGTCAACGCTCAAACCTGCCAAGATGTCAACCCACATAGCAAAATGCTACCACGCCTGTCTGACAGACTGTGATGTGAACTCACCTCAGGGCCCTGCAGACCCCAAATGAGCCTTGTGGAAAAAGCATCTATACAGTGAAGTCTAGAAGATGCCTGAGTGAGCAGGTAAGCAAGCCATTGACAGCATATCAGAAGAATATTTTTCTTCTGGATTGAAATGTACAAAATATGGTGCAATCATCAAAAAGCACTTAAGAAAGGATAGATTTTCCATTAAGAAGAGATCTGTGAGACAAATTCAAAACCTTGCTACTATGGCAAGCCAGCACCAATGTGTAGACCAGATTTGTCCATCGTTTTTCTTGAGCATAACGAAAAATCTGATGAAATCGGAGTTCAGTGCTGTTCAACCCTTTGCATGCTTCAATAAAATAGGTGAAGAGGGCCAGCAGAGCAGGGCAGCGGCGCCTCGAGCTGTGACCACAAAATCTCTCCAGCAGGCCGGTATGAACAGGGGACTGAACCCAACAGCCACTGAGCTCATGCCAAGAGAACTGACCCATGCTAAATCAGTTCACTGTTTCACAGAGAGCACGGTTTTGCCATAACACTTTGTGATTGGAATGACAGACTAAGGGAAAGACAAGGGACAGGAATACTCCTAAGGTATGCCGCACTGTAATATCAGTCGTTCTCCTTTTGTTGCATCCAAAAGGGAATGACCACATATTCCCAAAACAGAGAAAGGATCCATCTTTCCATTTGAGGATCTTTCTGAGCGCCAGGAAGCATGTCGCACAACCGGGAACACCTGGGACTTTTTAAATGGCCCAAAAGGATCATAACAGACTGACTTGAAGAAACATTCCTCACATGCTCCAACCGTGTCTGTTCAGATCACACAATATCAGATGGTCTTGGGAGGGAGTGAAGGGACACTTTACCATGTGGGTAAGAGATTGGATACGCTTAATTGCAATGAGATGTTCATTACCCTGTGAAGGCTGACGTCTTTAAAAGGTTCTGGCACCATCTAGTGGGAACATGCACGACTGCAGCCTGAAAAGCCAGCTGTGACACAGCCTGAAGCCCCTCTGCCTAACCAAGACCTGGACCAAGAAATACGTCAGGGGACGCTGTCCGTGTCTGCTTAGTCTTGTGTGAAACACAATCACTATTTAAAGAGAAAATAGCTCACGGTGATGGATGGATAGGTCTGTGGCAAGACGGAAACAAGTAGGTGTAAAGGACTGTTATTCTTCTTCCCTTTTCAAAAACAAGCCTGTCCGTTCAGTCGACGGGGGGCACGGGTGGAGCCGTCCAATTCTCAGCTGGATGTTGATGAAGTTAGCAAGAGGTGTAAAAGTCAGGAGGTGAATGACTGACAGTGAAAAACACTGCAAGACCTGTCATGACTACATTTTCAACTTTTTATATCAGCTTTACTACTTAATCATTTGCTTATTCCCTTCCTACGAGGATAGACTGGACTATGGAAAGATCCCCGTCTAAAGCAGCTGGCCAAAAGACAATGAGATCCTCATCAGGAAAGGAAACTAATAGAAAAACATTTCCTGCACTGAAGCATTCACGGGGTTCATGTGTTGGAATGGTTCTGAAATTATGCTGCCTCCATCTGCTCCTGCAAACGGAGCACAACGACAGGACGCTGCAGGTCAACTCTGCCATTTAGCACCACTGAAACCTCCCGGGGTGCTATTGGGGTGTTGGGTTTTCCTGTCCTGGATTATCCCACTTCAAGTAACATGAAGGCCAGCTACTGGCAAGGGTTTTTACTGGGCCACCATGAATGACACTGATCCTCCCCATCACATGACTTACGTCTCATCCAAAGCCACCCCTGTCACACCTGCTCTGGTTACAGCTCAAAGGACCAGTTTGCTCCAAAGCTATATAACAGCTTAAAGGTCTGTTGATCCGATCCAATTTGATGAGTTTATCTACACCAGTCCTCAGTGAGATGATAGAAGATCTATCTGGCAGCGGGTTTGACACCTGCTCAGGTTACCAATTTTGTTATGTCTGTTGGAACATTGTGGGCACTTGGTTCTGCACTTATCTTAGACTTTTGTAAAACAAAGATCAGGTTTTTCTGTCCAATTCGCTGCTGCTTTTGTCTTCACAAATCTATCCAATCTTGACCTGATGAAAAGCTACTTTGCCTTCCCCAAGCTTTCAAAAGGTCAATCTTTGTAAGGTCTGGTATCATTTGAGAATTTCAGAACTAAAGCTGATAAAACACCTGAAATTCGGTAGTGTTTAAAGTAGAATGGAGCCAAAGTTTCCAAGTGAATAGTGTTATTTTAACACAGGGAGCCATTAAAGAACTTTGCTGAAAGAATATAGTTCAAAATGGCAAATGTTTTTAATGTTATCAAGGAGATCAGAGAATACAGTGCACTCATATAACTATTAGATTATGAGATTCTCATAAAACAGGTCCAGTTGCACAAAAAATATCCGCATCTTGCTACCGCCAACCTCCAACTACCATGTAAATTGCCCCCTGACTTCTACCTCATAAATCTGCACAGTGACAGCATCCAAGGCTACAGACTTGAAGTTATTAAATACACTTGGTGTAGACAAGCAGCTGCATGATAAAGGGCACATTATCTTGTTATTGCATGTTCTTGTGCACTCATATTAAAAGGTCAAGGTAAAGTGGTAGCACACAACCTTCCAGTTCATGACAGGCATTTCCAAATATTTGCTCTGTGTCACTGTTTGGAGAGAAAAATAGTGTAACATGTCTGAACAGACCGAGGAAGAGTGATTCGCTACCACGTGGATTTAAAAGAAAAAAAATACATAATTGTTCCTTTTATGGAAAACTATGCTCTTTTACTTCACGCCCCATTGGTGAGCTTCGGCTTTGGGTGATTGGTACGGGGTAGCTGTTAAGACAGATGTAATATCAATTTGTATTTCAGCTCCTCTACATCATATCAGCCTGTAGGAATCACAAAGTGCAAGGTCGGACAGACAGCAGTGGATAGAGTTACAGCCACATGAACACAACCATACATGACACAATCGTAAGAGTATAATTGCAGTGTGTCCAACTGCGGTAGAGGCGAACACTCATTTACACACAGGCACATGGTGGAACTACATTTCAATGGGCTGTGCATAATTGCAGTGTATTAAACCGTGGTCAAACGGAATGTTCATCCACATGACATTTTGAAATAATTATACAGCTTCCAGAAAAAAGAAAAAGAAAATCGAAAATCCTCCCGATGCCAGCGCCCTTTGCCTTTTTCAGTTTCTTCAGTGGAAAAACACATTGTTAAATAATGTCTTTCTCCTGCCTCTGCAAAGCACTGCCAAAATGTCACCACGTCGATTCCTATTAAGCATGAGGTGTATGACGCTGGCAGGACAGGATTGTGTTTTCAGGCGTGTGCCATACGACTTCTCGTTAATAGTAGTTAGCTTTACGAGGGATTGGGGCTGCTTAAATTAAGACTCAGCAGTGCCTGGCAAGGCTGACGTCCCTGGAATGTGGAAGAGCAGCAATAGCGATGAGCAATAGAAAGAAGTATGTGAATACAACTCAAAAGCATATGGAAAGAGATTAGGGGAGCAAATGTGGAATATCAATGAAGACTATTACCCCGTGACGAGGAAAAGTGCACATCAAGGAAAAAAAAAAAGGCTTCATTCAATGTGAGAAGTTAGCAGAGAAATGGGAAAAGTGAGCTCTCTTCTCTTGGTCTCAGGTGGGATTTCTTTGACAGCTCAGAACCAGCACTCTGCCACGAGTTGCTCATAAGCGTCCAGTCTTTCCACATAAAATACATCTGCTTATGTGTACGTACACGTGCGTTGTTAGCGCGCACACACACAGAAAGAGAGAGATAGAAATCTGTGTTTAGGTCAAGCTGTCTTTCCAAAGTCATGATGTCACTCTCCCCTTTCAGCTGTCTCAACACACAAATACCTGGAGCGTTTCATTGTACAAAAAAAAACAAAAACTGAGTCATCTCATTTACAAGAGAAATGGAAAGATGTTTCACTGATATGGAAGAATATGAGTCAGGGGACTCCAAGAAAATCAAAGGTGACACACTAGGAGCCTCTAGTGTGGTAGATATTCAATGCAGAACGCTACAGATAACGCCTGGTCGATGAGTTAAAACATGCTGCCTCTATGGTAACTGTGTGAACATTCAGTGCTGGAAAGGAGTGCTGGAAACCTGTGCTCGTTACATTACTGGCATTTTACCAAACGGTAAATGAACTACATGTATTAAAATATACTTAAGTAAAAGTACAAAGTATTTCTTCTCAGGGCATTAGTGACTTTTTAACCGTTGATGTTTAATGCATTATCGATAGCAGGAGTTCAGTCAAAGGGGTTTCTGTTTCTCCATATGTTCAGACCAAATTATTCCCAACTCCTGCTCTGTTCTGCTCAGTGGTCATCACCAGCTCTCCAAACCTGGGCCTGCTGCACAGATTAGTGACTTTCTGTTGGTGCGTCAGGGCTTTAATTGGCCTGTTTGAGATCGGACAGGATAGCCTTATTGGGTGCAAAAGTGCAGATGGAAGGTATAGATATCAATTCAAATTATACTCACAACCCAATTATGATTTTAAAGTAACTGAGTGGATTACATGGTACCATGCTTACTTAAGTACGAGTTTAAATACAGACTTGACTAATACTTGTAAGAAGTTACTTCATCCCTGGCACCATTTACTTTGTGTGTGTGGTATTGGAGGCACCGACGGAATAAAACTGTGTATTTAGATGAGTACTGTGCTCAAGGACATTTTTTCAATCTATATTAAGCTAGTGCACAGGATTAACTGAAAAGGTGTGGTGATTCAAACATCAGACATTAAAAGGCATTAGTTCAAGTGCTCTGGTGGGATGAGCTGGCGGCGTCATGTCATGTCATACTGGATTGAGCTGTAAAATAAGTTGGTGCATGCATATGCATATGAGAAGTACAACCTTGGGGAAAATAACATGTCTACATTTTTACATTTATTTGATAACTTTAGTAACTTATTATTTGCAGGTAGCATGATGCCTCAGAGCCATTTATTTTTTTTAAATGTATCAACTTATTGCCAGAAAAGATACTTTAAGACTTTTACTGAGGCACTATTCATATCGCCGACCACCACTTTTACTGAATATCTTAACTAAGGGTGACACGATTCTCAAAATCCTCGATTCGATTGGATTTTAAGGTCTGTCGATCAATTACTTCTTCTTTTCATCGCTGGTTTTATGCCATGACAATGCATTACATTTTCTAATTCTTATTTCAAAAGATGGTCTACGTGGTGTAGTGAGTGACGTAATCTCCATCATTTGTTTGCAGTGCACCACATTATGGCCCTACAGGCAGATTTAATCACGTTAATAACAATGTAAATGTAACAGTTACTTGTTGGAAACTAACTGCAAACAAAAGAGGAGAAGTCATGGAGGGTTCCTGCCATCTAGTGGCTGTTTGTTGTAACTGCAGTGTGCGCTCTTCACAGCAGATGTGAAGAGTGCTGCGGTGTGTTGAGATGTTGATGTAGCTTTGTGTCGCTCTGGGTTAAAGCCACTAAGTCGGCACTGCTCTGACCTCCAGTTAACTTTCCTTCACATTATCATACATGGAAATCAACACCTCTGTGGTCGGGTGTGCCCTGCATGGCATGTCGCGGCGCGGTTCAGGTTTGCTTATTAAATGCTTTAAAGCCAGGGTTTCCCAGCACTGATAAGGTCGCATGCCTGACGCTAGAAATCCCCCTACAGCGCTGGATATAGCTTTAACTCGAGCTGAATACTGTGGAAGCGAGGACGGAAGAGTTGGCTGGCGTGGTTTCTATCCTTCATGATGCCTGTGGAGATGTACTTCCCATATTTGTTGTTTTGCCTGTGGACGCGTATGCTACACGCACACAGCACGGCTAACAAACTGCAGTGTTCTTGTCATAACTCACCGGGAACTCAATACATGTCCACGCCGGCAACTTCACAGAAGCGGGGAGGGTTCGAGTTCAGTTGACGTGTCGCCTCTATCAACAGTTGCCATGTTTTCTTTTAACTGGCTGCAGCTTCAGGTTAGATGAGGTAACGTTAACTTCAATACAACGTGCTGTGTGTGTATGTTTGTTTTCTTCCGCCTCGCGGCACGCCTACCTAACGTGACGCCGGGGGGCGTGGCTAAATCCTCAATTCCAACGCTGATCTCGAAGGTCGATATGTGACGTCATTTCGATCAATTTCCGACTTAGAATGGAGATCTTCACAGCCCTTTAACTTGATCTCTTTACCATTACTCAAGTGCGACTTTTGGGTGCCTTTTACAACACTGTTTTTTAGTTACAGCACTAACTTGATACATGACCAAATGTTAGAGTTACAACCAATAGGATATCAAGGGTCAAAGTCATTTTGTCCTTACAGTATTCCTGTCTGAAAGATCTATGCACTGCTACTAAAGAAGATCATTTGTCAAAGTCATTTAAGAGTGTGTAAAGTATTTGCGACCTGATCTAACAAATGAAGAAGACACATTAAAGCAGATGATTAAAAAATCAAGAAAAAAGGCACAAATGTAGTGCAGGGACTCACCTGGACACTTTCTTCCTGCAACAGAAACGCAGCTTCACACACACAGCTGTGGGCACTCCCACTACACTAGTACAGAGCACGCAAACTAGATCCTCCCATACAGGAAGACACCTATCCACCAGGTCTATCAGCTCACCTGAACAGACCTGAAAATCGAGTTTCTGTTCCTGCCTTAAAGGCTCACAATGCTCCACCTTTTTTTTTTCCTTTTAACCTCACACTACCAGCTCAATAGTAAACAAAACGAGTGAGCATTAACCAATCAAAGGTTGTAAAAGATTGCTAAAGGCTATAAAGTGTTGCTTTAAACCATTTCTGATCCCACTGTACTTGAGTGAACTGATCAAACAACGTTGCACAATACATGTTTCAATGATTTACTGCAACATTTCCCAAATATTCCACGACTCGGGGACTTTACCGACTTTCTCTCTGGTATATGCCTAAGAGGATGTTTACATGCATATTAGTTTCCCGTTTATGAGCCTTGTCCTGTTGTTGATTATATTTCAGATGTGGAGTTCACACAGAGCCTGAAAAGTATGATCATGACAGAATCCAGGTTTTCACATCATCTGTTTCCAGGTGTGCCTCGAGTTTTCACTACATCCTCCACCACGATGACATCATTTAGAAAGTTTGGTTAGGTGTCTACATGGTGCACTACCCTGGTGTCCTTGAAGTGGTTCTGGTATATATCCAGATTTCTCTAAACAACGGTAAGTTTCCTAAGCCCATTCATATGTGGCGGAAACATCAAGGATACTCCAAAAAACCTGATCAAACCCAGGATGGTAGAGTGCATATAACACACTCTGTGATGTATTTCCAGAAATATCCATACATGGTGAAACTCTGAATAGTGAATAGAAATTAGAATTGACAAAATTAATTTATACATCATTCAAGCCAGATATATTGCTTTAAAGAGTGTAGTGACAATAAAGGACCACTAGATGGAGTAAACTACTTACTAAATAACTTTGGTCTTCCCATTGTGCAGAAAAAATTCATGGAAAGTAGAAGTTTAAGTCTGCATGCTGCTTGAGTGTGTGTGTGTGTGTGTGTGTGTGTGTGTGTGTGTGTCTGTGTGTGTCTGTGTGTGTGTGTGCACGCGGGCGCGCTAAACTGTACAGTGTGTAGTCGTATGTTCTTATCATGACCTCAGATGTGCCTCGGGATGCCCGTAAATATGGGCACCAGTAATCTCATCCACTGCCAGCGAGGGACCCAGTATCAATAAGCCCAAGAAGGGGGGCATGCAGGCTGCAACGTACACACAGCTGAATGTTTTGCAACACATTACAGTTTGAGAAATATAACCTGTTACAACACATCTCCGCTATCACATCAATCCACTGATTCCACATGTTTCAAAATCCATTATTAAAGAGATGCTTTTGTGATTCTTGCAATAAGAAATAAAAAAAACAGTACCAGCCTCCTGAACAATAACATATTGCACAGGTACATGTGACACACAGTGTGGTATTTAGTCAAGCATGTCTCTACAGTAATATGCCTCTCAGCTCCAATCTTATAGGTTTTTGTGTTGTTATAACCATCACTGCGTGTGTTCTTATGTGACTCTGTGTTTACTGCTTCATGATGATAATGCACCCCGAGAGACTTACTGGTTAAATGCATCATGCACAGTGATCGTTAGTTAGAGCCGCAACTGACGATTATTTTCATTTTATTGATCGGTCAATTATTTTCTCGATTACAATGTCCGAAAATGGTGGAAACTGTTGATCCGTGTTTTCCTGAAGTCCAATGTTTTGTCCACGACCTAATGATATTTCGTTTGTTGACACAGGAGGAAAGAAACCAGAAAATATTAATATTTAAATAGCTGGAATTGGAGTATTTTGACTTTTTGCAGATAAGAAATTACTTAAACTGACTAATCGATTTGGAAGAATAGCTGGTGATTAAACGCTGAAAACGTATCGATTACTTGTTTGATTGTCACAGTTAAAACAATTGGAAAACATGATGACATGTGACAATAAGAAATAATATTATGAATGAGGCTTGGGCCAATATTGAACATCGCCATATTCGCATCATATGCCATCATTTCATAGTAACAAATATTGAGCAGTATATGATTTTTCACTTGAGAGGAACTAGTCCAACTATTTTCTATAGTTATGAATTTAATTTCTGACAGTATTCTTCTCACCTGGCTGACCCTCTAGAATTTAGAGGGAAGGGAACCAGTGACGGACAGGAGACAGCAAGCTATTCTGTTAGGTTTGCAATTAATTTAGCTGGATTTTGTACACGCTTGCTCACAATAACACTGGTTCCTGGTACAGTTGCATGGAACAAAGTCCTCTTATGAAGTGTTATTAACACCTATGCATTTCCTACTGACAAGTCAAAATGGCTGCTGTGATAAAGGACCATGGAAACTGCAATTTTTAATTCCATAACTGAAAGGCGTTACCTTAGGCTTCCTCATAAAGATGACGAATACATAATAAAAAATAAAAATATAATCATTTATTCTAAACAAGCATTGGAATCCAAACTACTTCCTTTTTTTAGCACCTCTTCCACCTCTTTGTCCTCCTCATGTCACTGCTCTCTGGTTCCCATGCAGACACAACAGCTCTTTGTCTCTTTCTGACCCATTAACAGGGAGAGGAGGCCACGGTCACCATCAGTCACCACTTACACATTCCATCGTCACACACACGCACGCACACACACACACAGTCTGCAGGGTCACCACAGAACTGTTAATGACCAAATCAATTAATCCTAGACATGAGCGGGCAGAATTACTGAATGGAAGGTTACAAAGACAGGGGATTGCGAGACTGCCAGAGGTCGATAGTGGAGGGAAGAGAGGACAAAACACACTTTGCTTAATCAAAAGCAAATCACTGATGTGAGTGTTATTGCTTTACTTAAGCCCTGCAGGGGCCACTGTGCCTGAATTACAGCAATGCAATAATTGTATATATTTGTAGGGAATATATATATATATATATATATATATATATATATATATATATATATATATATATATATATATATATATATATATATATATATATATATATATATATATATATATATATATATATATATATATATATATATATATATATATATATATATATATATATATATATATATACACACACACACACACACACTGTAATATACTGTGAGTGTTTACTGATTTGATCTATAAATAGCAGTGCACCTGCAAAAAGAGGCCCAGAGAGACAGACAGTGAACAGCAGGTAGCTATAAACCTCACTAATCTGGCCTTCATTCTAAATGCCAGTGTTGCTGGGTAAGCTACGTCCTCTGCAGTTATTACTTGTGTGAATTACTCTACCTGGAGGCCTCAGGCAGGGGGGGCAGGGATGAACTTGTAGACAGAGAAAGGCACTGCTGGATTGGACGGACGGACGGACAGATGGACAGATAACGCAGATAAGAAAGCAGTGATGCAATGAGGCCAGCAGGCTGAAGTCGGTCTAAGCGCCTCCACTCCTCACTTAGACACACATGCACACCTGCTGTGTGTGTTTGCAGGACAAGTTAACAGAGCAGCAGCGGGCGGTGGAAGTGAGCCCAGTGACAGATTCATAATTGATAGAGCCAATAGAGAGTGAAAGAGGGAGAAAGGAGAAAAGTTAAGATGGAAAGAAACAACTGCAGAGAAAGACTGGAGGTCACAAATCACTAACTGCCCTCGGTCCATCTGTAAGCTGTGTGTCTGACCACACTAATGCTGTTTGGCCCACTTCGAAACAAAAATAACTCATCTCTGCTCTAAAAATAATCCCCTATACTATCAGCAAGCATTTTTGTTGAAATTGTAGGCTTGAGTAACGACACTGGTCACATCAGGCAAGCTTCCAAGCTGAGACAGCCCCCCCTGAGTAGAACAAGGTATCATATCCTCTGATATTATCTCGCTGCAGAAATGGCTGCATGTAGGTCAATAACAACAAAAAAATTGGAGTTCAGAAATGCCTAACATAAGTTTGTACTCAATTAGAAACAGTGGTGCCAATGCATAGTTTTTCCTAAAGACAGCACAGAAAAGTTTATTTTTCAAATGGTAAATAACCCCTCGCAGAGTCGGTACATGCTTTATATTGGTTTGAAAAATAGTTCAGGAGATCCTTGCAGACAAGTCACGAGTCTGCAGCCATCCAATCTTGCAGAGCAGTGCACAGAGAACAACCTACTGCCCAACACACACCCCTGCTTACATCAGCAAGCTCAGGCTTTAACAAGACTCGGACTGGACATTCATCAGTTTTTGCTATTTGGACTCGACTATGACTATGAGCAAAAATTTTAAAAAAGAAAAAAAAAAAACCACACACACAAAACCCTGCACCCTGACGGCCATTTGTTTTATATTTAGAAGAGCTCATTGACCTAAATTTGTATGATGTCAGGCAGGTGCTGCTGGCACTCTCTGATTGCTCTTTTGCGTCCTAGGCTGGAAGCATTGTTTTGGTACCAGTGTAGCTTGTCGTTATGAATTTGACCTCATAAAGATCCGAGGACCGAGACATCATTACTAAAACTGAGAACAAGGGACAAACGTGTGCGCTGGATTTTAAGTTTTCTTTTCGCAGCATTTTTCATGATTGTCAAAAGCCAAAATGTGTTTCTCATTAACTCGGGGAGCAGGTAGCCATTAATCTGCATTAGCTAAATATTACAAAACTACCCTCTAACTGGCAAAGGACAGAACAGGAAAAACTACCTGTAGTTTTGTTAATCTCGAGAGTCCTACTCTTCTATAGTGCAAAAAATATCTTAAACTAAGGGTGCCTCAATCAGGATTTTTGGGGCCAACCACCGATCACTGGAAGCAGTATCAGCTGATACACATAACCAGTAAGAAGGATGTCTCTCCAAGTGATGAATACGACCTGGGATTGAGGGGGATAAAGGACCTAACCTTCATGTTTTGTCTTGGAAAAAACAGACACAAGTGAGCCCTCTCCTGTTGTAACACGAAAACACAACTTGTAGCACCTGATAATCCTGGTGCTAAACCTCTTATCACAGAAAACAAACAATTACTAGATGCCACCCAGCTGGTGGTGTGGCACCATTTGTGCCAGGGACTGGATAGAGACCATTTCCATTCAAAACAGGACATTAACAGGGTAAAATAATGGATTGGATAATGGATTCTAGACTGTAAAGAAAAGGAAGTTTTGGTATCAGGCAGCTTCATAAGAGTTTCATATTGCGCCACTCTGAATATTTGTTTCATTTGTGCATGCCAGAAAAAACATTTATGCAAAATAAGCCAAACGTATCAGAGGGAAGAGGAAAGGATGTTATCATGTAGCCACATCTGTGGTTTTCCAGTGGAAAGTGGCTCCCTCACAAACAAACAATGAAAAAAAAAAAAAAACTAACCCTAACTCCACCTCAAAAACAGGATGAAATGGGTTTCGGCCACACAATAACTGCCATTTTTAAACCACACTTATCACCCAGCACTCAAATCCTGCAATTTTCCAGAGACTTTTGTCTCTCCATGGGACAACCATGCCACCCACTGGGGCAACTCCTTTATATAGGCCACCACATCCAGGAGACAGTCCTGCCCTCTGTCTCCTTCCTCATGCCCAGGACACAAACACAGGTGTAAATCAGCAAGAGCGACAGCTCACCATCCGCACTGTTACTCATCCTGGCAGGGAAAAATTCCAAACCACTGAGCGTCCTCAATGATGCCTGGTTCTCAATCACACTCCCTCACCCTCCCACACACAGCCCAAAGAAAGTCATGGCCTCAGAGGAGGCAGTTATGAAAGGAGCAGGTTCAAATGATGTCTGTGCTTGTGAATAAGGGAGTAGTTAAAGAAAAACAGACCATTCTATTGAATACCAATGTTGGCCCAGGGAGATTCCACTCCTACCAGTTGGTGTGAAACATTTCTCAGGATAAACAAAGATGCACTGTTCGCAGCAGAAACACTGTACAAACTGTGAACTCGAACTGTATTTTTTACTGTTTACAGTTTTAAAAAGGATCAGTAAAAATTGTATTACAAGTCAAGGTTAGCCGTTTCCCACATATGTTGCTTTCTTTTCTGTGAACAAAATTCTCAACTTGGGGTGAAGAAATCTAAGATTTTATCACATGGCATATAATGCCTGTGAACAGCCAATTTTACAGGAGGGAAACGGGAAAAATAAAATCCAGTTGTCTGCTACCATTATAGCCATTATTTCTTTGAAAGGGTATAAAGTTCAAAATAGTCAACTTAAAGAAAAACGGCCAGTGAATTCAAGCAGTCCGCTTCTTCACAAAACTAATTCAAAAAGGAGCAGAAGAACTGGTTCAGGCATCTTAATGTAAGTGGAGGAGGGGAGTCTTCACTTCGTCATATAACAAAATACTGTTGTGGGACCACAGGATTGATTGGATGAGGGTTAAAAATTGTGGGCATAGATGATACGTTACTAGATCCACAACATGGGCTAACAGGAGTTTGCCTACATGAGGTGTCCATATTTGCTTGGTTTTCAGGCTTTAATGTTTCTATTTAGCACTAAGTGGCATACACTGTATTTGAGCTTTCAGAAAAGTTTCCCAGTTGTAGGACCTGAACAGAGCTTAGTTGGTTTACAGACCGTTATGTGACAGGAGTTGATGGGACAAATGCTTATTTTGAATCATCTGTGTGGATTTACTGTCCTGTTTGGGACCTATAAGCTAAAACACTAGCTGGGCCCTTAGAATTCTTATC
This sequence comes from Acanthopagrus latus, assembly GCF_904848185.1. Classification (NCBI taxonomy): domain Eukaryota; kingdom Metazoa; phylum Chordata; class Actinopteri; order Spariformes; family Sparidae; genus Acanthopagrus; species Acanthopagrus latus. The sequence goes on along the minus strand of NC_051057.1, from coordinate 6,097,598 downwards.
AGCTCTTTTCTTCTCACTTTTCAATAACTATTTATTGAATCAAAAACATTATATGTAACATTTCTGCATTAAAACATCTAAAAGCAACAATATATTTTGTTGAGTTGTGTTCCAACATTAACATTGAGAAATCCAGAAATTCACTCACGGATAACTATGCGCTTCATTTTATCGCTGGTTGCTATACTTTGTGAGACTCTGTGCAAGTCCTAACATCTCCAGTCAACAAACACCTTTCTTTTGTCCTTCACAGCCAGCACATGAAGCCTCGACCGCCCCGGCCCCCGCCCCCCCCCCCCCTATTCTTCACTCGTCCATTATGTGCTTGGTGTGGACATATGATCCCCAAGAGAGTAAAGAGGCAAGTCCTCTAGGTGCCATGACCTGACCCTGACCAAGATCCGCGAGACAGAAAGACAGATGGGCTGCAGCAACCAGCAGCTGAGCCCCACACTGAGCAAGAAATGTAAATACATGCAACCTACACGCCCCTGCATTGTAGGTAAAAATCACACGGCAGATACTCAATCGCACACTGGAGAAAGAGGGAACATCTGACATGCCCATTTACGAGATTACTGCTGGAACGACCGGTAAACAAATTCTGAGTTTCAGTGATGAAGTGAAGTGAGCAGTAACTTCAGAGCCTTACAGCACTGTGCCGGTAAATGTTTGTTACAGTGAGGTCACAAAAATGGTAACTACATATTGCATAAAACCTACTGAGGGAACCAGACAGTACATCGGATGTGTCAGCACGCCATGAAAACATAAACATCAAGCACGCACCACAGCCGAGTCAGCCCATTTAATTTTCTTAAAAGTCAGATATTATACACAATTACGTAACAGCTCGCACAGCGGGAGTTCTGTAAAGCACAGAGAAGCATCGCAATGACGACAATGATGCAAATCCTTATAGAACTAGATGAGTTTTAATACAGTATATTGACTCCAGCACCTGTTTACGTTACTTCACCCACAAAATTAAATACTCAGTGCAAGAGAAACCACGGTTTACATTTCTGTAATATTATTGTGAGGCCATGATCTGTTGCAGACTGCAGTGTCACAGGCAATGCTAATGGACGTGTGTCTTCATCTTAATTGTGCCATTGAACCTGCTCATCATATACAGTAATAGACACAAAGTGTTAACAGAAACACCACAAAACAAACATGTCTGTAATGAGCGAGCAGTGCAGTGTTTTTCGGCACCAGATGGAGGAGGTCAAAATTGTTCATATTGGCCGGTCGCAGATGCTGCACTAAAGCTACTCTTGTGGGTACAAGACAACTGTTAGCCAGGCTGCTGGTCAGCATTCAGCAGACTGGCACCAGAGCTGCCAGCACCCATGGGCTGAGACAGAGCAGAGGCCGGAAACGGACCACCAGAACGATGACCGGCAGAGCAAAACGGAACACGGAACACGCAGCTATAAATAAACCCTGTAAACCGAAGTGCTCAATTCAGATTCATCATTTTAATCAATTGGGTTTTTTTTTTGTTTAATTTGGCTGTTTTCACCATTTTATGTGGCATATATCAAATTCCAGAGTGAACGTCATGCAGTCCATCGCAGTCGCAGAGTTTCATATTGCTTGATATTGATAATTATTAATAATTAATAACTATTTCAATCACTTTTAAAGCCCACATCAGACCACAAGAAAAGCAGACATAACCACAGCCACTGTGATCTAACAGTATTACAGGCAGTTCAGAGCCAGATCACTCGAGGTTGGAGCAGTGATGACGAGGAAACACAGCTGACACAAGAGTCCAGGAGTCAGCCACCGTGCCCTCGGCTCTTCCACAACCCCACCTGCTCTGTTTGACCACCAGCAGCACAGATACCTGCTCCTCCTGCTGACTCACAAAGAGAGGTCAGTAGCCTGGCCCCTCCAGGGAGACTGTAAGTGGATCAAACCATCTACCCTCTCTGTGTTTTTCAATCTGGAAATATGTAATAAATCAAATTATTAATAAGTTCAATTGCCCAACTCTATAAAATATTCATTTAACAACTGACTGCACTCACAGCCCTATCAAGTTATTTGATTGCATTTCTGTATTGCTGTCACTCGATTGCATTGGAGTCAACCACTATCCTTTGTATCCTGATTCTCAAGAGAATAAACAGAAATCTGTCTTTGACAGGGCTTGACTCTTAACCCACCTCTTTTCCCACCATACTGACTAACATACTGTAGTTCAGCTGCCAATCATTTGCCGTGACCTAACAAGCTGTCCACCGAAACATTTGCATGGGACAGCAAAAACATAATTAACATAAATAAAATGGAGCTCAAAATAGCTTAATAGTTCCATATGCTCCCAAAAAAAACCAACTTGTTGGATCGTTAAACACCCCTCTGCTCGCACCTCTCCATACAAGACAGTTCCTGTAACATTCCCAAATTGACAATCCAACAAGATTCCATGCTTTGGCAGCAACTGACCTGATGAGGTGAGCAAACATGGGAAAGTATGCAGTGTGTGAGCTCCCGCTGCAAGCTCTCTTGTCTCTTACCTCTGTCTTTCTTTGTGTTTTCAAACTTAAGCAACACCGTGAACGGGGTCTGCACGAAAGCCTTTCATTATCTTATCTACTCCCCTCTATGCCGAGTGGTTGGCCAGTCAGCCAGCAGTGCGTTAAATCTTGTATTTGTTTTTTAAGTCCGGCATTTCAGTTGTAAAACCCGATTACTCATAGGTGGACCACCACTGCTTTTATTTATCTCACGGGCGACAACTGAGCATCACTGGTTGTTTCATCCTGAGCCTTTCTTCCCCTTGTCTGCACTGAATCACATGTTGCTGTGAATGAGAACAAAAACCAACAACACGGCGTGTTACTACATGCATTTAGCAGTTAGACTCTCAGACAGTTTAAACGGAGAAAGACCGGCGGCAGTATTTACAGGGGGATCTAATGAGGTTCATGTGCAGTCAAGTAGATCAACTGCTTCCTGCTGCTGGGAAAAAAAGTGTGTGTATGTGTGTGTGTGTGGAACGCACCTGAGGCACGGAATATGGGAAAAAAACTGGACGATCGAGTATGGAAACTGATGATGAGACGATTCTTTGTCTGATGAATCGTTGTATCCGAGGGCCTCTCCTTTCATCTCTCAGTTAGCTCCACCAATTAACATACTCCTCCACCCCGCTGTACAGTAAGCGGACAATGTAAGGGTGAGCGTAACCCCGTTTCCTGGTACCCCTAATCATTTTGCAAGGGGCTTTTGGTTGCTAGGAAGAAGACAGTAGGCATGAGTAGGGGGAGGCGGGAGGACAAAGCCTCGATTGAGCCTCACAGAGGGCGGCCCGAACTCTAAATGTGAGTCACCTCATTTAAATATCATCAGCCCTAAAGTGGCGGCCTAACAATGCACTGAAAAGAGTCATCAAGGGACTTTACACCACAGTGGATGAATGTGTCACTAATGTGTGCGATTCAGCTTGAATTAAACTTTTCAGATGGCCTATTCTCTGATCTTGTAATCGAGGTAATTGCCTACGGCTCCTTTCAGCTCCGTGTTCAATCAGACGGTGAAAGACATCATGTCCGGCCGATGATGCTCTCTATGGCCTACAACAGGCGCTCCGAGTGGTTACACAGCACCTGTCAGCAGCTTGATAATGCCACACACACACACACACACACACACACACACACACACACACACACACACACACACACACACACACACACACACACACACACACACACACACACACACACACGAACACACACACCTCTCCATTAATTCTTTCTGTCTCCCCATCTTCTTCATCACTCACTCTGAAGCGCTCTCATCTCCACTCTACTCCACATTCCACACACACACACACACACACACACACACACACAATAGTGTACAACCTACACTTCCTCCTCCACCCGAGCGAAGGGGTATCACTTTCTACCAAAGGCTGCCTTTCATTTCAGTGCTGCTTTGTCAGTGAAATTTGAGACATGAGGAGGCAGTTTGTTGAGTCTGTTTATCTTTTAGAGAGTTCCATGTTTTATTCCAGCCCGTGCAAATCACCAGTACAGTTTAATGTTAAAGCATAAAGAGGAAATTCATCCGTCTCATCAAAACAGCCTTGCATTCTCCAAACCAATTGAAGTTGGATGGGGACTTGTCATAAAATGCAAATAAACAACTGAAATGAAATGAATGACGATCCAAGTCTCCACAAACCCCTAGATCCTAAACCGATTTAAAAAGACGTCAGTTACACCCTTTTTTGGGTCAAAATCAGCAGCAGACTTTGAGACCATCACAGCCCACAGCTTCTTTTCAATCATTGCATGACTACAGTGTGATAGGCTGAGGTGGACAAACATCAATGCTTGGCACTCACACACAGTCAAGTTGATGGACAGTGTTTCCCAGGTGTCAGACTTTTGATATTAAAACGCCGACCACATTATAATAACCATCTTGTTGCTGCTGCTTACATAAACCATACGCTACATACTTACATCTGCATCTGTATACAAATAACTTAATATATGGTCTGTCATTTCTGAAGCAATAAGGAGTTTTCAAACTTTAATTTTGTCATGCAGCCCTGTGTTGTGTAATGACAAATATATTACCTTGCGCCACCCAATAAATGCATCAGGTATAAAACTATAAATTCAAGCCACTTAAACACATTTCAAATCCACATTAGCCTGAAAATAGGGAGTAGCCATCCCTGTGACACACTATTAATTCTTTTTTCGATAACATGTTCTTGGAAATTACCTCATCGCTGGCTGAGGAAGCCCAGATACTCAGATACCCAGATAGGAGTGCCTGGCCGCCATCTTCAGTGAGAATGAGATATTGGTAGTGTGAAAAGAATTAAGCTATCTGCAAGACTTCTCTGAGAACACACACACAAATCTGGCTAAACTATTCTTTTGAGAAATGAAATGTGATACACACCAGCTGATACTTGTGTGTAAATATGTGCACACATACAGTACTCTGGCACCGCCAGCGATAATCCTTATTTCTGTGAAATGGTTCCCACAGGGAAACACTGTTAAACCTCATTATGAAACAACTCATTCACTTCTGCATTTGCAGCTGTCGAGACCACAATGATCTGCCGTAACACTCTCCAGGCCTTACTTTGGCTTAATTGATCTCAAACAAATGTCAGGGATGAATTTGTGTATATCATTATGTCATATCTCAATTGTGCATTCTCAACATTGCAGCTCAGGGCCTCAAACATGCAGGTAATGTGTTTTATCAACCCCAGAGGAAGACACAGAACAAGGCCTTACAATAAAACACAGTACACAAGGATTACACTAATGAGACTGACAGCACAGAGCAAACTAACCCTTGCCACACAATCTGTGCAAATATATCCAGGTGTGCACAAACCATTTCACACGCATCCACATGGACACACACGAACAAAGAGGCACACACAAAAGACACAAACACACACACACACACAAAGCTAAGCAGCAAGCATTTCTGTCACAGTTGCTTAGACACATCCACACATCATTGAGAACTTTTATGTTTGCCAACTTCCCCTTCTATTGTGTTGGGAAAACCTAGCTGTTCAGTGTTGCGGCATCTCAAGTGAGTTACAAGTAGCATGAAGTCATCTTTAATCATATCCAGACTGTTCCTATCTGTAATACACAGTCTTATATTGTATCTTTAAAGCATACCTGTGGATACTTCTTAGCCTTTTTGAGAAAGAGAAAAAAAATTCCACGTAGAGTTTCTTAAATCTTTTCTTGAACGAAAATCGTTTAATACGTATCAAACCCCTGTCGTGAAATACTTTAGCAATCAACTGCAGCTTCAGGTATGAGGGATCACTAGGTTTCACATCAAACTGCCCTACAAGTTGAAGATACTTCACATAATCACTAAAAAGCTTTCACGTGCCTTTACAGGAATGCCAAATTTATTGCTGGAGAATGCAAAGACATGAATGTCTCCACAGTTATAAACTGACCCCCAAATAAACAAAGACTGGACTGCTGTATTAATGCTCTACCTGGGAGAGAGAAACTCCTTTAGTAGTATCAAGTAGTGTTTATTGACCACAGAAGTTTCCACACACCAAAAAAAATACATTTGAGGCTTATTTGTGCCTTTATGTCTAAGTCACTATAACTTTGGGACTAAGATGAGTGCCATACACTCCTGTACCATAGTACACACTAAGAAAAATGGTGACATTGTGTCTATGTTAACTTTAACTTCATTAACTTGAAGCGCTATCAAAGTTCTCCCATCTGTCTTGTGCCAACAAACTTGATTTTCTATTTCATACAGGTACAGCTGTTTCATATGGCCTAAAAATTGAATCTCTGATTTTTTCACACAAACTCGATTTACGATTTTTTTTTCCTTCTCTAAAACAAACTTTTTAGAAATGATCAAAAGCGCTGCATTTATTTTAAGGCTTTTAATTTTAACTAATTTGCCCTGCAATTGTAAGCAGTGCACCTCCAAACTCACTTGGAAAACTACATAAAAGTGCATCCTTTAGATCCTTTGATGCTTGTGTAAACATACCTTTAACATGTCAGATTGCTTGCTATTATCAAAACAGATCAGTTTCCATATTGGTATTGATAGAGTGTGGTAGATGTAAAGGACATGAGGTGTGTGCTTGCTGTCTTTTCTTCTGTCGACGCCAAAAAAACAAACTACTAAAGAGAAAGTGCCTTTTTAGGAATGAATCCTGGCTTGCTGCCATGGTGTTTTTACCGATTTATCGCCCGGCCATAATAATGTTGACACTGCTTAGTATGGTTACAAATATTACTAATATGCACACATCATAAGGACGTTTTAAACCAAACTGTAGATTAAAAGTTAACAATGGCCAACGTGACGGGACACTACACCATCTCTGTCTCACACTGGTTTCTTCTGTGGTGGAGATCTTTCCTGTCTTCTTGCTGACATGTTGTTTGAATTGGCTTATAGCCTACCATGGTCAGGTAAATACTTGATTCTGATTGGCTGGAAGGTGTGGATTAATGTTTGATATATGGTCACCTCTGGAACCCCTCCAGTTCTAGTGAAACTGTCTGTTTACTAAGGGTGGGGCAAAATTTTGATGCAGCAATTTATCATCATCCTTCCCTGTGCACTACAAGTATCGTCCCTGGCATTGTTCCTTGGCTACTCGCAGTGGCGCCTATCATTTGCTATTTGTTCATGAAATTGTTTTATTGATTTGGAGACATACAGTTCCAGCCTTCACATTGTCCATTAGTTCCTGATAATGGACATCTTGTTGGGCATTACCCTCTATTTATTGTATAAAGTAATCAAGGCAGACACAATTCTATTCTGCCGTCTGTGAGAGAATCCATGCTCCAACAGACTCCGGGAGAACGTCTCACTGAGCTTTTCAAGTTGAGATCAAGCTTGACAAAAACTTCTGAGGTACGAAAACATGCAGAGGATGAAGCTTATCACGCTAAGTAAAAATCCTGTCAGTCAGTGTTCCTCAACAATCAGCCACTGTGTGTATATTTTCATTCTCAGCACCTCATGAGCAGCTCTCACTGTTTATTAGCTCCTCCAACCTGGCTGAAGTTTTGCTTCTCAGCAAAAATTAGTTACTCTAGTGTCTAGTAACATGTGCACTATGTTGAGAAATTCAGGCTAGCTGAGAGCCAATATTTAAAAAGTAAACACAACAAAATGGCTTGAATATTCAAGCCTTGCTTTCGTCTTGACCTTTGACCCCAACTAACCTCTATCAACTGATCGGGAAAAATAAGGTGTAGAAGCTCAAAGCATGTGGTAGGACAACAGCAGGGTCCAGCAACTACACAAAAACTTTGTGTAACTTTTATAGTAGGTATAACGTCTTCCTGTTAAGAAACACCTCCAGGTTGCTTTTGACATTTGTGAGAATTCATGAGTGCACACTTATCTAATGCTGTGTTGCTGCTTTTCTCTGGTACAGGTAATATCGGCTCTTAGTCTTCGACCTTCTGTTGGAAAAAGCGATACAACAGAACAAAAAGTACTGGGCACCAAACGGGCACATAAATAACATGGCCCACATGCTAGGAACTTAGGACTGACCTTTTAAACATAGTATGTTTGTTAATATCCTTTGTCTGTAAATCTTAATTTGCAGCCCATTGGTATGGGGGATTTTGCTCTCAGGTGGATGGTTGGTGCATGTATACCTGACAGATCTCCTCCAAAAACTTTTTTTGTGGCTCCAATACCTGCTCCATCCTGTAAAGAAGCAGTCTGTTCCACAGTGGCCCACTGGCACACAATACTCCTCTGTTCGCTGGATGCCAAACGCTTCAGTCATCACCCTCCATGCCACCCCTCCCCATCCCTCCTTTGCTATCTGTCTCAGTCTTTTTCTCTCTGTATCCGTCTTTCCCTGACCATGACAGAATCTACTAATGGTCGGTCAGATTAGCATCCAGTCGTTGAAGGGACGACTTCAGAATGGACAAAGAAAAAGCTGCTTTGTTTCCATGTGGTGCCAACGACCTCGGAAGTAGGAGAGGAAACCGGTGGCCAGAGAAAGCATCACTAGAGCCATTATAGTAACCAACTGTGGGTGGGTTTGAAGGAGAACTTAGAAATCAGTGACATTTAAACTTATCATGCCATGGATCCGACCCATTTCATTAAACACTGATAGCTGATTATTTCAACAGTTGTTTAATATATTTTATTGTACATCTCCCCGGTTTGACTAATTGAAACACTTTTGAAATGAGGACAAATCATTGCGTCTTATCTACTGTGAGTTTTAAGTTAACCAGTAAAATGTACAAGCAGTAGTCCCCTAACGCATTGCACTGTTCACCATAAACAAACTCCTGAACCTGCAAACTAAACCCCAACTCCACCCTGCACAGTCCATCTATTCAAATTCTATTCAAATCTGAAATGACTCACCAACTGCTTCATGGTTAAGCTACCATGATTGAACACGCACTACTGCATGATCGCTATATGGCCTCTGTTATCATTCACTCCCCCTCTGGGAGTGAGAGCTAGACAGGATCTGCTATTTACTGATGGAAATTATGTGATGCAATTTAGAGCAAAAAAATCTTTGTCACTTCCCATGATGAGTGGGGGGTCGGGCTCTCAGTAACAGCACATTGTAACAGCATCCATATGATTATAAACAGTTAGTAGGTACATTTTCAGATTTACAGGTGGCAACCAGGCTGAAATACTAACAAATACACAAACACACACATCTCAGCGTTATGAGTATGGGTGCCATCGCACCTCTTTTGGTTCCACAGCACTGGCATGCTGATGAAATGACCCACTGGAGCAGCTTTATGCCAACGTTGTTTGTTTGAGCGTGAACAATCAAAATGCAGCATAAAGGCGAGCCTCCGTTGCAGGGATGTTGCAGAACCTTTATGTGAAAAGGATGTGATGTTTGTAAAATATGCCTAGACTTACAAATGAATTACTTTGATAATTGCTTTCTGTAAGTGGACATTTAAGTAATGGTTGGCTTGGGGTAACTGATCAATTTTTGAACAAAAGTAATATCATACACACGCCACAGAGTATAGCACACACAAGCCCTATTGGTTAGATAACACATAATCCTATCCCCTTGTCTGTCATCATCCAAATCGAACAGTTACAATCACATGGGCTGAGTCATGAAAGGGGGAAGTTGAGTTCATAGTTCTAAGAGGCTGTTGTAAAGAGGTCACTGTCAAATTGTTTTCAATGAGCGACAAAGTAATAGAAAGAGACTGTGCCAAGTGGAGTAAAGAAGAATGAATGCCTGCCCAACATACACACAACACACACACACAGAGGATTGAGAACATGCTTTCATGTTCAGAGACAAAAGCGCGCACACACACACACACACACACACACACACACACACACACACACACACACACACACACACACACACACACACACACACACCCCTCCTTTTTGCTGATCAGCAGAGATGCTAACAAGCAAATGAAAATTCACCCTCAGGGGGCCTGTAGCCAGAAGGAGGTGGCAGCCAGGATACACAGCAACAAGTTCACAGACCTACAGCTGACACTACTCAAGACGCCTCGCACACAAAGAAGGATCTTAGCCAGGAGGAAACAGGCATCTTAAGAGAACCTTCTTGGGCTAATCTGCATTATTCTAAAAGGGACCTCTAAATGACCCCACCCATCACCACCATCAGTCTCCCCCACTTCATTCTTCTTTCTCCTACTTGACATCAAGTCAATAGCTATACTGCAGCCATGGCAGAACTAAAATTCAATTTGGACTAAATGTGGGTAAATGACGTTAGAGTTACAGGGAGAATCTGATCAGCGATGTAAGCAGCACTGGATCATCTGTGTTTTTCTCCTAATCACGTTTGATATCAATGACGACATTACTGCAGCTAGAAAGACAATGAAGTCGTGCTGATTCCTTACAGAAAACCATGCACACGGCCGCAGAGGAAAGAAGAGTGCCCTCTCCCTGGATATAGCAAGCAAAACTACATCCAACATTAAGTTCAAATATCCTCCTGTCATCCATTAAGATGACCTTACCTTTTATAACACGTGACCATTACATATAAAACTGTAATGGTCAATGTTCAACTTTTTTTTTTTTTTTTTTTTACTGTGGGTGGGAGAAAACTCACGTTTCTGTTAGCTCATCCACAGCAACAAGCAAAGAGCAGGTGGCCGTGACATCAGCATGTAAAGTGTGTAAAAACATAGCTGTGTTCTCATTAACCTTAGAGTACAGTGTCAGTTTCTTATGCCACATGGTCAAGTTACTGACGCTGTCATCTTCAGAGATCAAGGCAAGGAAGGAAACCATGTCACAGGACCGGCGTAAGGTTACATAGCTCCCAAAGCACTCCAAATATCAACACAGGCTACATGAATAGTGCAAACTCATAGTCCATTAATATAGCACCGTGACATAGATCCTCTCATGCTGATGGTGCAAGCTCAGAGATGTGAGGTCAAGTGGAAAAAATGGAAATTAATACCTTGTATCCAGTGCCTTTTCTTCAAATTTCGTGCATGTGTTGTATCGTTGACATTCCGTCCCTAACTCTACAATACTTACACACTTACTACAACTTCACAAACAATCTTTGTTTGCCGTGATTTACTAGACAGAGCCACAAACAAATACACAATTTGGCCTATTTTGGTTCTACGCACTTCATCTATGTTGAATTATTCACAGGGCAGCCATAAGGGGAATAGGCGTAGTAATGTTAGGCAGGGGCCATATATGGAAAACCCTCATAAATAAAACAACATTTGACAAATAAGCTTGACATCAGTCAAGTGAGCCAACTGCTTTGCTATGTAAGACTATAGCCTTCACTGACTAGTGACAAATTGGTTACAGGCTGTCACAGAACAATGGGCTTACAAAAGCCCGCAATCATCTAATTCATAAAATTATTCCTAACCACTCCTACTCCTACCATTTTGTGTAGTAATCCAATTAGCTTGTGGTTCAACTTCCCATCAGCCCAAAGCTTTAAATGCTAACTATGGAGATAGGCTACACATGTAGAAAATAAGAAGACCACTGTACTTTCCAACTAGGGGTTTTGCTCCTCTTAGTAGCGTATGCCTTGAGATAGGAATGACAGTGTCCTATAACAAACCACAGGACTTTCCAGCCACTTGCGTGTAGGCCTATGTACAGTACCACATTATAGCTAAACACTATCTCTGGACATTCAGGACACACAGTACTTTTATTAATGCATCAGCTATTCACTTAGCCTCTCTGCTTCCTCCAGCAAAAGACAGTCTGCAGTGAAGACAGGAGGGGAAGCATGCCTAGATGGTGAGCACAACACCGGAGCTGGACGACAACCGAGCCAACACAGGTGTCTGATGGCTGGCATCTGCTGGGAGGACTCATTCCTGCGCAACAACGCAGAGGCCCGGGGTGTGCTGAGAGAAGCCCCACACCTCTGTAGGCCAAGCAGGGACAAAACAACACAGCACCACTACTGGTGATGCTCACCAACTGTGACCCCGCCAAGTACATCATTTTAATCTCTCCGTCTGGGATCAACAGTGCAGCAAGAGGCTCACAAGTCCACTGCAGAATTGCAACGGAGATTAGTGATACCATGAAGAAAGTGGGCGATTATGCATGGACAGCAGGATGGATGGATAAATAAATGGATGGATGCACGGACTGAGGGAAAAAAAAAACAGGTGGTTGGGAAGTAACGGAATAAAGGAAAGAGAAAATATGTGAATATGAAGAGGGAAGACTAGGAAGGACAGATGTTTAAGTGGGTTAATGGATGGTTGGATGGGCAGACACATTTCCTGTCATCTATATGCTGTAAGCTGCTAAATCCATCACTAGCACTTTGCAGCTACTGTATGATACTCAACATGACCACAACAACAACAGGTATCGTCTGATGTCAGATAACTGCAAGGCATCTATAGGTTATAGGTTAAGGTCTATCCTATGTCCTATTGTCATATTCACAAAATGACTTTGGCCACACTTTGCCAGACTGTATTTATGACATTTCGGACCGTAGCCAAATATACAGTTCATATGCACTATAAAAAGGATTTGATCAGTCTGGTTGCGTACTTTACATGAATGGATTAGGCTACAGCAAAAACATACTTGTATTTAAATTTCATATGTTGCCATATTTTGAAATACTTGCTAAAACTGGTCCACTTCAAAATGTCAGGAGGCAGCGCTTGGAGACCTGAGCTGAGAAAATCAATCAGTGAAGAGAAATCACCACAACTATCCGAAAGCCTCCGTTTTCACGGCAGCATTAATCTTTCACTTTACCTCAATGACTTACGGTCCAGTTAATGCAGTAAGAGGTGTTTTAGAAAACGGGTAAAAAGATAAGGTCAAGCATGAGGTTTAAAATGACAAAACTTCAACCTCAGACAAGGCAATTTCCTGTTATTCTTAGTGAGCTGATAGTGATCCAAACTAATGCTTGGATTAAGAGTCTTAAACCACTGTATCCTACCCACCCTTAAGCCCCAAGAAAATAGCCTTGCTGCTGACAAGCAGTTATGGAGGCCAACTGTTGGCTTTGTCTCCACCAAGAACAACGCAATGGGCTGCTGACAGGTTTCTCAACAAGCTGCACTGTTGTAATGACAAGGAAGCGTTTGTCTCAATCAGCAGGTTGCTCAGATGAATTCTGGGAGTTGAGCCTTGGGCACACTGCATTCTTGGTTCCCACACCTCCCTCCCCCCTACTCGGGTGACCCTCAACGCCAGGAACAAAACCCTGAGAATGTGAGCTATGCAGGGCTGCAGCTTGGACACCTGTTCAGGCAGCCAACACAGGGCAAAGCCTCCTACGCTGGACCTCATCTGTGATGCTGCGTCCGACCCCAGCCTGACCTCTACTGCCACTGTGGTCACAAAGAATCACGAATCAAACATTTGTTTTCACGTCCTAGCGGCTCTTACCAACACTTTTCCTTTACAGGATGCCCTGCATTAAAGAGCCTGTGAGCCCATTTACCAAAAAAAGCAAGGGCATAATGAAGCCATCACACACTTGTCTCCAAGAAAAGCGGTTGACCTCATAAACACAAGCCAGAATAATGAAATGTACTAAAATATCAAATCTCCTGAGAGACTCTCCCTGCCCAGCTGGTACAGACCAGAGGCCTCCCAGCTTTTTAGGCAAGAGGAAGAACTAGGTTATTCCCAGAGAGAGCGTGGGGTCTGGCCAAAACTGCAGACCAACCGGTGAGGTTTCCGAGTTACACAGAGAAATGTGGCTCTCTAGAGATTCTTCAGTGGAACTCGAATACAAGAGAAAAGGTCATCCTCTAACTGTCTTTCTCTTTTTCCTCACAGCCAGACAACCATAACAGTGACTACGATAACATGCACGCTAATTCCACTACTATCCAGGATATGACCGTTGAGCAGTTTCAGCTGATAGCTATCACCACTTAAGCTGATGTTTCTTAAATTTATTATCATTTTGTTGTTAGACCATACGGGCAACAGCTTTGAACTGCTAGCCTGCTCTGCCTATAAGGGTGCTCCAGTTGACTGCACATCGATTGTTATCGTCCGATATACCTTGTAAATAATTTGAATGTCTGTCTCTATAAAACCCCGATCAGAGGAACCGATCAGATAAACACACTAAATACTTTCTCTGTGCACAGACTCACACACCACAGCTCACTGGTTGCTAACAGCTCACTAGCTCCCCTCCTGCCAGTATTAATAAAGACTTTCAGTTCTCTCCTGGTGTCACCAGTACAACATTTTTGTGAGGTCCTGCCAGCAAGCCAATTGCGACTGAGGGGATAGATGGACCGGTACTGCCAGTGACTGTAACTAGCGCTGACACACTGTGGAGAGTGAAATCACTATTGCTGTAGTCAGTAGCAGTCCGTTTAATTCATCATTTGGGATGGTCTGTTTGCAATAAGTACATTCTATGTCATCCTGGAGGAGGAGGAGGGACCTGACAGCTAACGGAGCTAACAGCTGATTGGGCTAACAGCTGACTGAGCTTTATTTTGCCCACAAAACAAAGAACAGTTCTCACTCTTCAAAAGTTCAATTATTTTTTTTCTAGTAAAGCGTAAAACATACTTCCATATCTTCCATAGAGAATTTTGCTCATTTAAAATAAATGTATTATCTTTCAAATGAGACCTGCCAACTGTATTAAATACTCAATACAAACTAAGATGCTTTTATAGAACAGAGGGTAGCCTTCTTTATCCTCATATGCACATAGACAAAAGACATGCAAAGTACATGTGAACATGGGCAGTGATGAGGAGACCAACAAGAACAATGACTGTAACGGCACACGGTAGAGTGCAAACCTCCGCCAAGGCCCAACAGTCCCCTTAATTCAATCACACCTAATCCAATGTGAACCAACAGATCTGCTAAACCATAAATTAGGCTAACCACATTTAGGATGCAGACTGAAATGTACTCACTAATAGAAACCAGCCACCTAAATATGCCTGATTTTTTTCATTAATATCCATGCATAGTTTCTGAAGAAATTAATGAACATGCGGAAAAACATGTTTTTTTTTTTAATAGATTACTTAATGTTATCATAAAAATACATGAGGATGTTAAATTTACTTTGTCACATGGGCCCATGCATATCATGGCATGGCTTCACGCAATAATGGCTGTGGGAGAATGGTGTAAGACCAAAACACATGGTGTCATGCAACATTGGGTGGGCATGAAGATGCACATTTTAAAAGTAGGCAGCACAAACGGCTGAGTAGGGATTCAATGGAAGCTGGCCAAATGCTGAGTCTCCCAGTGGGCCCATTGGCGCTGTCAGCCGGTGTCAAGCCCCGTTGTCACCACACTTGACTTAGCGGGGGCACAAAGCCTCTGTATTCCCCGCGGCCATGTTACATGTCACACGGTACTTCCGGGGAAGTAGGAACTCCAGTGCGTTTAGGTGTGGTGTAGGGTGTGGGTGTGTTTGTGTGCGTTTTTGTGGAAGTAGGTGGTTTTGTCACGAGGAAACTGTTGTCATTCTCGTTAGAGAGTATGTTAATGCGTACCCTGACTTCTGTATTCTTGTGTGCTCCACGCTCAGCTGTGCGGTAATAAGCGGATCTAGCTAGTAGTGCTAGCTTTTGTACTTGTCACTGTTAACTATAAAACAGATATCTTTTGCAATCACCAGGCATTGTGGTTGCCCAGCACTGAAGCTGCATTCACTTTCCCACGGAAACAAGAGAAGTTTAATTGAAGCAAACTGGAATAGCGAGTCTTATGAGTGACTAATTGCACATTTAGGTGTGCTTAAATTATTAAGGACAACAATTCTTGCAGAGCGAAAGCGGTTAACAGGATTTAGCAAACTAGATCCCAACAGGTTACTTTTTTAAATTATTTTTTTATTTATCATATCATGCACCGACCTAACTTATAAGTTAACAGCAACAGTAACGTTGATTCGTTCTTAAGTTACTTCACAGTCCCTGAGTACTACACAAAGTCAATCAACATTGCCCTGTGATTAAATGAGCAGTTGTATTTCAGCTAGCCTGTGTTCTCTGTTATGGATAAAGCCATAATGATACTTTTTTTGTTGTTTCCCATATAATTGCATGTTTGTTTTCATCAGCTTGGCAGTGTGAAGTCAAGTCATTAGCTGGTGTTAGATACCAGATATGTGTTGGTACTCACTTTGCATCGGAGGTCGTTGTTGAGCGATTTCTCGTTGGCCACAGCGCAGCTACTCCAGTGGTTCCTTCGAAAACCAAACGTTGCTGATTATTTATTTTTCCTCTTCCGAGACCGTGACTTGCTCCTTGAAGCCTCCTAAACTCCTGCCCCTCTCTGCGGCTACTGAACACCAGCTTTTTAAAATGTTACGCCTCGGCTGTGCCACTCTCCAAGACCGATAAAGTGGGCTCTCAAGGCGCTGATTTGGAGACGGTTTGTTTATTTACACGCGACGCGAGCGAATGGTTATGTGGCATCACGGCGCTGTTCTGAGATCAGCACCCAGCCGGGCTGCTTTCACACAGAGCCCCGCCCAAATCTGTTCGTTCACTGGTCAGTGTTGCTATAAGGGCGTGCTCAGTTAGTTCATTGTGTGTCTCTATAGGCTTTTAGCACTGTCAATCATCAGCTAAATCTCTAAGAAATAGTGTAAATAGACGCAAAAATATTCACAGGAAACGGTTGATTTACAGATCAAAAAGGGTGGTGATTTTGAATCTGTTCAATCTAAAAGATTGCCTGTTTGGTTTCTTATTATTTTTCCATATTCTATTCGATCTGGAAGTCCATCATTTTCTACTGTATCTTTTTACATTTACATTTTACACACAATTGCATAATATTAAATAAATGAGTGTACAGTACAGCAAGTGCTTGCTTTGGTTTAGTTTTGTTGCTTTAAAACTTAGAGATATAAAAGTGGTTTGACACCACCCCCTACAGGTCATGTGAGACAGAGCGCAACAAGTAGTCACAAGGCGGTGGTGTGAGCTGTCTCTGCCAAAATAAATAAAGGAATTAGTCTTAAAATAGCTAAGTAACACCAGTGTTTATCTTCAATTACAGTCAGTCGTGTGTAATCCTACTAACCACTCATCTCAAGACACCCCACACATATGGACTTCATTAAAAGTAGTAAACAAGTTAGACACCTTGAGACAGAAAGCATTTTACTTTATTGCAAGATTAAACATTTTAAAAGTCTGTGTATGTGTGCGTGCATGTGTCCATGCATTTTCCCTGCCTGTGAACAAGTTCCAGAATTGGACTGACAATTGAAGCGCCCCCTTTTGTGCCCTCTTGTCCCCGCGGTAAAATGTGCTGTGTGCCAAAAAAAAGCTGAACCGCAGCTTCTTTTGTCCTCATCCTGGGATATAATGTGGGATATATTGTCTAGGAACAATGGGACCGAGCGGCCCTCTTCTGACAGCTACTCACTCTTCGCCATTAACACAACACACGCAACCTGGTCAAAGCCATTAAATGTGACGAGAGTGCTCCTTATGCACAAGCAGTTTCATTTCAAAGGCCTGCACATACATGATCATTATACTCCCAAAGGGATTTGTAGCCAATATAGTTTTTTTTTAAATTGTTTCACAGTATTGCTTCTTCTTAGATATTTATATATTATGTTACATTGATATGTCTTTACTACAATATTACTGTTACGTTTGAAGGCTGTGTGCATAACTTTTTTTTCAGTTTAAACACTGAATACTGTGATTAAATACAGTGTCAAGACGGCTGTGCCATTGCTAATGTAACAATTGCGCCCTTAAGAAAATAACTACATTTTTTTTTATTTTGGATGCTATCTAATTAAAAGGTTTTCACATCAAAATTGTAAACCTTTTCGGGAAATACCATGGGAGAAATAGCAGGGGTTTATTTTTATAGTGATATCTAGATAAGCCCCTCCATGCGATGATAAAGTATCGCCACTAGATGTCAGCAGAGAACAAGCCACTGCTCTATTTTGGTCTGTAATGGCCTATTAAAACATGATGTCGGTAATCACCGATTGCAAACGGATTACCTAGATGAATGATTCTAATAGTTAATAATAATGTGGGTAGCAAATGACTAATTGTGCAATGCTACAAGACCAACAACGGGGTTGACAAGTTCTTGAGACTGGTCGACTCCAGTGTGTCCCGGATGTTGCCATCGGAAGGGGGAGGTGGAGAATGGGGGTTGCACATAGGGGTTGCAGTCAAAGTTGCCAGGTCTGTTCTAAATCCACATTTATCAACCGTTGGTGATGTCTGTTCCTACAATACCCAATTTCGTGGAAGCGCCATTCGCATAATAATATTCCTGACACCCTAGCTTATCTTTTTTAATATTTTTTTTCCATATCACTGCAATTCCTTCGCATGTGAAAACTTAGTTGGCAAAAAATAAATACTTAATACTTATTCTGAGATATTCATAATCATACATGCATGCATAGAGACTTGCATGTCATAAAACAAGCAACAACACATCATATTAGTCATGATATGATACAACTGCACCGCTCTTTTCCTGAGTACCATTGGCTTTTTCCATACTGGTTACCGTCGAATTATCTGGCAACCCGGCGCGCAACTCCGCTGCTACGTTTTTCTCGGCAGATAGAGACACCGCTGTGTGTCTGAGTGGGAGATGGACTGAGTGAGGGCGCTCTTTCGACCAGTGCTGGCGATAGCATTGAAATTACCCACAAGCTAGGTCGAAATAATTGACGATTTCAGGTCGCCGAATCAACAAGAAAACACAGTGTCGTTATCAGTCTTTCACATCCCACTCCAAACACACTAACACGGCATTGATGGTAATGTATGCAAGGAAACAACCGAGACTCGGCGATGGGTAAACATCTTTTTTTTTAACGTTACTTATTCAAGATTTTTCCTTTTCCTCTCAGCTACGCTTTGACAATCCGCCATTTTTATTGAAACCAAAATAAGTGTCTGGAAACTTACATGTTCAGCTGTTGCAGCACTTTCAGCTATTTGTCGATATTGACATTTGAAGCTTGATATTTACACCAGTTTTCTTTGTATTTGCAGGTGCGACCGAAGAGATTCTCAGCCCTATCAGGTACTTGTTAGCAAACCGTAGTCTGCTAGCTTGCTAGCAGCAAATAAGATTAAAATGGACACTCCAGTTCAGGCTTCTGACGAGCAAAACAGGCCCCAGTCAGTGCCGAAAATAACGTGAAAAGTACATGATTTTGATAGAAATTGCGGCCTGGGCGTTGCAAATGTTCGTTAACGTAAATATTGTCAGATAAGGACGACCTAGACTGAATGTAGTCGTCGAATGCAGCCGCTTCGGAGAAGATACAGGCGAGTTTTATTACAGCTCCAAGCTAATGGTAGCCTCTTACTGTTAGCTCGCTTGCTAGCAGTCCGATTAGGGCCTGACCGCAATCTGTCATTTTAAGGATATAGCTAGCTAAGCTCTCGAAACATCAAAGTGTTCGAAATATATAACGGTAGAAGCAATCTATGGCCAATTGAATTAAATACATTGCGTTAAACCCGAACGAAGGTAAATACTTGTTTGTCTGGCAAATGTGCTGTTTACTTCGTCATTTTAGCAATGATACATTTGTCAGTTTTCATCAAAAGGTATTGCCACCAAGTAAGAAATTAAACACCATACTAACATGACTAATATAGCTACTTGGTAATGTTGAATGAGAGGGAATTGACAAAGATACATCTGCTGCTTTTAGATAATAAAGAATTAGCTCCATGAATAGAGATTAGCTCTGCAAATGAATTCCTGAAATATTGATGCACAAGTAATCTGACATACCCCAAACAGTCAAACTTGATCTCAAACTAGACGGTAGTGCTGCTTTTACAGACTTTCTGATGAGGATCGAAGGATGAACTCATTGCATACGTAAGATAATAGACAGTAATGAGGGGTTGAATTTGTGTCCACAGACTCTCAAATACTCATCCAAGAGCCATCCAGGAGGGGACCACAGGCATGAGAAGATGCGCGACTCCTCAGATGTCACTCCTCCCTGCAAAATGCTCCGGAGGTCTGACAGCCCTGAAAACAAACACATCGACAGCACGGGCCACAGCAGAGCAAAGGCTGTGCACACACACCGGGCCAGGGACAGGGATGGAGGTGAGACGCAGTGGTTTTTGAGAACAGAATGGGGTTAGATTTAAATACAAAACAGATAATGGGGTTACATAAAACCAGACACTTCAACATTGAGACTTTGATGTACAGAAAAGCCTGCTTTATACTCTTAATGTGACATAGTGTTTCAAGTGCTGTAGTTTCGGATCAATCAAGTATAACATAGACGTATTGATTCTCTTCAGAAGCAACCTACCACGTTCACAATCATTTTTATTTTGTTGAGTAACCCCAGATGTCTGTAGTGAGTTGAATAGTGTAGTTTCTGTAATGGTAACCACAGACCTACAGTGTTTGAGAATGCATGCGCACACACGCGCTCGCATAGTAACCAAGCTTTCAGGTGTTGAAGGAAATATTCTGTGAGGAGGAAAGTGTTTCTTTCCCTTGTTAAGGGTTTATGTTTGCATTTGCTCAGCAGCTGATCGAGGTCACTGACAATAGGTCAGGAGTACTTTCCTTCAAGCACATTGTTAATGTTGGCAAGTTGAGTATGGGGCTTTAAGGGTTTCAGGGTCATTACAGACATCGTTTTGTAGTAGTAGTATTTTCTTTCATGATAATATAAACACACAAGAAAGCATTCCCCCGTCTTTCACATTTTGATTCACTGGCAAGCAAACAGAATGATCCATGCATTTGTTAGAATTATGGTGGATGAGAAAGCTTTGTTGCGATGTAAAACTAAGCTTGGCTAAACATGACAGTTAGTGTGTTGAGTTTAAGTTTGAAAAAAATTATTTGTATCACTTTATCAAAGTGATACATTGCTGAAACGTTTGTATGACTTATGTTAAACTGCAGCAACCACTGCTTTGTGTGTGACATCTGTCTACCAGCAAAATGACTTTACAATTTATATATGAATATACAGTATTGTAGAGTCTCCCTCATTGACAGAGGAGCTGGGTAGAGATGTGCTGTTGGTTACTTTGGAGGGAACACAGAGTCGCTATATTTTTTTTATCCACATTTTTGGAGGTGTGGTGTTGCATTTTGTTCAGAAGTGGTTGACATGGCAGTGGTGTCGAAGCCATAAAACCCTGATAAATAAAAATAGACACAATAACAAAATAAGAGCTATCATCATTTAGGCAGCCTTCCTGTGCTATATGTATCCAACAAGTGGAAGACCCGCCATTTACCCTTAATCTGAAGGCTTTTCCGTGTAGACGGCATCAAGCCAAGTTTCTGAAGTCTGCTAGATGTGTGAAAACAGTGCAGTTCAATAGGTTATTTTACAAGAAGGGATAATGGGTAGACTAAAACAACATTTGGAATTAATCTATCAAGGTTAAAACAACAAAATATTCTCTTACATAATTTCAACACCTGATGAATATAACTATTCGATGGCATCTGCAGAAAAGAAGAATATAGACATTAGATAAAATGACTACTTGTGAGGTGAGAGGTGAATGTACTCTGCAGTTCTATGGAGCGCTTCTGCGTCATCCAGCGCATCGTTTTGTTTTTCTGGCCCTCAGCTTCACTGTGTTGATTCAGTTTCACCCCTGTCATTAGTCCTGTTTCAAGCCGCAGTAGGCAGCTGTTCTCACAAGCCAAGCTCTGATATACCCACTCTACACTACCTACTATTTTGTAGCTGAGGACCCAGCTAAGATTTTTCAGGAGTTGGTGAAGATTAAAGAGAACTAATATAGGATTTAGGTATATTAGGTGTCCACAAAAACAATCCCCAAATTAATACTAATGTTGATCTGTGTCTGCTTGATGGGTAGACAAGCGTCACATCTTCGTCACAAGTTGTGTGCATGTGATGATCTTGTTTAGGAGTTCTGCGATACTGCAGGTCGAAAAGATTCAGCAGATCACTAGATGTCAAGCATTGCTGCTAACCTCATTTCAGTTTATGTCTATGTTTTTAACATTTAAAGCTAGTACTCCAAATGGAATATTTCTGTTATATTACAGATATTAATGGAATCTTTCTAATATTAGTTGTTTATTACTGCAGTTACTTTCAAATTTGGAAACTATAATGACATTTGAAAGGGTTTGTTAAATGCTATCGAACCACATCGCTGCTCCATAACAAGCTAGGAGCCATATACGAGGGCCTCATAGGCCTCATCCACCAAATCAGACATTGATGCAAAAACACTAGTCCTCCCCTTAGCCAGTTTCACAAAGATTCAGAATTATCGCCTGAACAAAGGCTTGCCTTTACGCCGCCTTAGTTCACACTGAATGAAGCAGTGCCGGCATAAAACTGTACCATTGTAATTTCATACAGCATACCGTCGTTGTGAAACCAAAAGAGTATCGACGGTACACATCAAAACATTAAGATCTGTTCATTTTTTTTTATTTTCTTACCGTGTTTACCCCGGTTCTCACCTGTTAATCTAATCATGTATCTGTCTACTGTTAATAATCACATGGATGCTGTTACAGTGTGTTATGATTGAAATGTTGACCCATAATGCACTATGGAAAGTGAAAAGTGACATTTTTCACTCTAAATTACATCACATAATCGCCATCTGTAAAGCAGACCCTGCATGGCTCTCACTCGCAAGGAGGGAGGCTTTTTTCTGGGGGAAAGTTCACTGAAGTCTCTGTCGTGAGGGCTGACCATGGCGGTGATTGCTGTTTTTTGGGCAGAAATGTGACCACTAGTCGTTTGGACAGACAGGATGACAGCCCCTTTTCCACATATAAATGCAGTGTTTTTTTTTCCCCTCCATATACGATTCTCCAGCTGCTACCTGCTTCTATATTATTTTGTTTGGTCTTGCAACTTTGCCTTGTGGTTTGAAGTTTGGGACATTTCTCTTTCATTTGATGAGTGAAGGATCTGTTTTAACTGTCAGACTAAGTTTTTCCTCACTCAAATCGACGGTCTAAGGAGAGAGGATGTCGTACAATGTACAGAATGTAAAGCGCACTGAGGCAATGTGATAGTAATTTTGGGCTATATGAATAAAAATGATTTGATTGGACTGTGATCACTATCAGACCTACACACTCCTGTCCCACACGCTGCCAGCATTTCCATTTGCACAGACACGTCTCACCTCTGTTGTGGCTAAGTTTCTACATCCAGTGGCGGGTCAGAGGTGGAAAGAAACTGTCCCCCCTTTCCGCCTCTATTACTTTTACACAGATGGTGAGTGAAATATCTGTTTTAAAGAGGAATAGTGTGTTGTGCCTGTGGCAGTGTCGACCGCAAGGGTGCTGAAAAAAAAAACATGCAACTGGCTGCGGTGGAAGACTTTGAAACCGAACCAACTTTGGAAAGAATGCAACCCGCAAATCATGTTGCAGTGGCTAATCACGTAATGTGGCAATGAGACCAGCAGCATGGATGACCAAAATCACAATGGAGTGTAACATCAGTTTTTAGCGTTTATTTCCTCAGTATGGCCTTTTGCACTAGTGTAAAACACACCGTGATGAAATCCTTTGTATCCTTGTAATTCACTGGATGTGACGTTTGTTTTAACTTATTTGAAGTGTTGACAATCACTGCA
Organism: Acanthopagrus latus; assembly: GCF_904848185.1. NCBI lineage: Eukaryota > Metazoa > Chordata > Actinopteri > Spariformes > Sparidae > Acanthopagrus > Acanthopagrus latus. The sequence goes on along the minus strand of NC_051057.1, from coordinate 6,073,923 downwards.
GCACCAGCATGCTAAATTATGATCACTACTATGGTGATGACATAGGTGATGAAAAGGCACAGAAGTAGCATGGATAAATGCTAGCATCATGGGGAACACAACAGACCATTCTTAGTTTAACTGTGTTTCACTGATGCTTACTCAATATGTTATGGTGTGTATCCTGGTTGTTATCAGTTAATGTGGACATTTACTTGTAGGAGCGGCATGCTAGTAGCATAGCAACATAGCAGTTTTTCCTGTACTGTTTCAAATTGTGGTTGCCTCTGTGTACCTCCAATTTGTTGCGTCCACCATGCCAAAACTACCTATGGAATGCATGTGTGCATTGTGGAATGCATCCTCCATGTGAAAAATATGTGTATACAGCATAACTACTTGTCCGCAGCTGTCTGTGAACATGTCCGTCCAGGAGTCTAATAAGCCATTTGGAGGGGGCCTGTGGTACGATAGTCAGGAAGAGTAAACATCAGCACCAGGTAGATACACTGGTATTGGTTATTATCAAATGCTCAACTTCTTCTGAGAAAGGTTATTGTTACTTCGAATCCTGTTACAAACCTTCAAGCGATTAAAGCACATAAGGAAACTGATTTGCAAAGAAATTAGAAACATCATTATGAAGCACAGAGCAGCACACATCTGTTGCGTAGTATAGCACTGCATCATTTGGCATGTCAGTAGATACTCACAGTGTGTACAGTACTTTTTTTAAAAGCAAATAAGTCACCACCCCCTTGGATGTTTTCCCCTTTCATTGCTTTTATAAATGGAATCACGGTCAATGTAATTTGGCTTTTTTGACAAGAATTTACGAATGGAACCCTTTTATGTCAAAGTGGAAACAGATTTTTACAAAGTAATGGCAATTAGTTAAAAATATATAATGTAAAATAAGTGATTACTTAGATATTCACCCCCTTTATGGTGACTGACCTAATTCAGCAAAGGTCCAGCAAATTGTTGCTAGTTGTCTCACAATTAGGGAAATGGAGATTACCTGAGTGAATGTTTCCCAAATGATTGTAGCAGAAAGACACCTGTGTCTGGAAGGTCCACTCACTGGTTAATCAGTATTACTGGCTGCAATTACACCATGGAGAAAAAAGAACACTCCAAGCAACTCTGTGATAAGGTTATTGAAAAGTAAAAGCAGGGATGAACCAAAGCCTTTCCAAGTCACTCAACATCCTGTGGAGTTCAGTAAAATCCATCATTAAGAAATGGAAGGAATATGATGTGTAAATCTGCCTAGAGCAGACCATCCTCACAAACTTATTGCAAGGAGATGACAAGTGAGGGAGGCCACCAAGACAACTATGACTACTCTGAAGGAGCTAAAACCCTTAGCAGCTGAGAAATTCTATACCAGTCAAAACTTTATGGTAAAATGGCAGAGAGAAAGCCACTGTTGAAGAAAGCCTTATTAAATCTTGACTAAAGTTCACCCAAAGGCATGTGAGAGACTCCAAGGTCCACTGGAAGAAAGTTCTGTGATCTGATCAGACCAAAATGGAGATTTTTGTCCATCAGACTTGATGGTACATTTGGAGGACACCAAGCACTACACATCACCACGCCATCCCCACCGTGATGCGCAGGGTGGCGGTAGCATCGTGCTATGGGGATGTCTCTCTGCAGCAGGCCCCGGAAGGCTTGTCAAGATAAAGAATAACATGAATGCAGCAAAATATAGGGAAGTCCTGGAGTACAAACGGATTCAGTTTCCAACTTGGGAGAAGATTTATACTCCAGCAAGACAATGACCCCAAAGCATATAGTGAGTGGCCGAGTGAAAGCCCAGACCTCAATCCAATCGGAAAATTTGTGGCTGGACTTGGAAAAAGGCTGTTCGTGCCAGATCCCTGTGCTACATGACAGAACTTGAGCAGTCTTGCAAAGAACAATGGTGTAAAATTGCAGTGTCCAGATGTGCAAGCCTGATTGAAACCTAACCACACAGACACAGTGCTATGGTTGTGACCAAAGTTGCATCTGCTAAATACTTGAATGGGGTGAATACTTATGCAATCACTTATTTTACTGAATTCTAAACTTTTGTCAAAAAAGCCAAGTTACATTGACTCCATTTATAAAAGTAATTCAAGGGGAAAATATCAAAGGATGTGTAGAATTTTTTTAGGCTCTGTACTAGATATGCCACAGAGATTCTGAAACAAGTGCTCCTTTTCTTGAGGGCCAGCATGTATGGAAAAATATGGACTATGGCATATTGTGAGGTAACGTGCGTAAAGATGCCACCAATATGCAGGCTTACATAGAACTCGCTGGACGTCTTTTGACGCACCTTTTAGTTCAATGGTTTAATGTTTTCACTGTATATTCTGCTGGAGTAAAAATGCATCATAAGCTGTTAGAAAAGCCAAAGGTGTTCATATTTTAGACGTTGTTTTTTCCCATCCCTCCCACTCTCTCTCAGTCAACAGTTTCAGTTAAATTCAGGCTTTGTAACATTAGTTCAACAGAGTAACTTTAGAGATTTGCAGGCACAGTCTTTAATTTGAGTTGAAAAGCTAGCAGTAGCTGTTTGTTTGATATCAAGACATGTGATTTAGTGGATTATATTGTTGGGATTGGTTCTATTTACAATGACTGATGAGCAGTTCTGTGCCTGAACTGGCCAGGATTACTTCTGTTTCACATCCCGTTACATTACGTTAAAAGCCACTCTTACAAACCATTAATGTTTGTGCATATTTCCAGGGCAAGGAAGATCCTAAAGTGTGCGATTTCATGAATATGAATATATTGATAAGTGGCTGTTTTTTGTTTTGTCTTTTCAGTGATAACGCCACATTGGTAAGCACAGTATTAAGTGACAATAACAGAATGGTTTCTTTGCCTGGCTGGCTGCTTTCAGTACCTTTGTCGCTATTGTGAACAAGGTGATGGTGTTGTGTTATATATCCGAGACCAGATAAACTGTAAACACGTAAGATGAGACAGGTCTGGCAATGCAATAATACATATGACTTGAATGCCACACTTGTAAGCCTCTGGTAAACCCAGCTGTTCCAGTCTTTAATGTTACCCCTGGACTGCAAAGATTTAAGGTTAGCCCATATTTACTTACCCTATCGCCAAATTAATGCCTGGAAGATATTTCATGGAGTGGAGAGTTACTTGATGATGAATAAATATCTCTGATGTAACGTTGGTCTTTATATCTTACATTACTGAACAGCAGTTGCCTGTCTGTGTCAGTTCACTTTAGATTAAGAGAAACAGCTACATTAAGATATTTTCATCAGAAGTGGCCCACAAATGATAAGGTTGACTTGGCGTATCCTTCATGCAAAATAATGACGCACTCCCCTGCGGTCGGTGGATTCTGTGCAGCAATCTGGAACCGTTTGAGTGAAGTTCAGCTGATAACAATAGTCTGTAGAAGGTCCTATCGCTGCTTATTAATCGGTATTCATACCATTACAACCTAGATTCCAAAAATGTTAGGATGTTGTATAGAAATTATTATTTTCTATTTCTATTTTAAACAAAAGACTGTGAATGTGGTGTTGTGATAAATGTGGTGTAGTTGTAAATGTAATGGTAATAATATCATGAGTGGGTGTTAAAGGGGCATCCTTTCAAAACATCTTTTGTCATTGGCATCTGGCTGATATTAGGACCGTTGTAGTAACCACATAGTGTTGTCCTGCATTTTGGGACACAGCATGGAACAAAAAAATAAAACGAACACAAAGAGTATAGTCAGGTTGCGAGAGGAAGACTCATCTCTTGCTCTCTTGGATCAGTCATGAGATGTCTCCATTTAAACTGTCTGAACTAGTTATTGCTGATAAACCATCCACCAAATTTATGTCACTACACTACCTATTTTGCCTTAAATGTTTTGAGATAATTTTCGTGTTAGTATTAGCTGCAGTCGCCTGTTTGTCTACTTGACATTTTCAGAAACAAATGTTATTGTACTGTTTAGCTGTATTACCATATTGTTTGTTACCTGCTGGCCACCTTACTGATTTCTTTTTGGAAATAGACAATGAGTCAAAACCTAGTACATCCCCCATCAAGCTGGTTTGTTTATTGTACCTGTGCAGTGCAGTGCATTGTAGTTGTTGTATTTTTTAAAATTGACCAGACAGAGCAGGGAAAAGGGGCTCAAAAGGTTGAAAACATGCATGTTCTTCTACTGCATGGACATTTTTTTGCAAGGGCCATCTCAACATTGTGAAATATGTTTTTAAGTAGCTCTTCCAAATTAGAGTGCCAAATGTCCAATATCATGGGCTTTTTTTTTTTTTTTTTTACATACATGTGGACAAAATGTTGACGACGTACTTACAGTTGACTGCATTATGAATTTTCTCCTATGAGAACATGGCAAAATCTGTTGTCAAGGCAAAATGGTGGTTGCCACTATGTCGCTCTTTTCTCCCACGTTTAAAGTGCCAGTGCTATGACCAAAACTTGTTTATCTTTTTTCTACATTTATAAAATGAGATCAGAGCAGAAGATTGATGTGAGTTGAAGTGTTTCTGCTTGCATTTCTTTTATTTTTCTATTTACATTGTGGCACTATGATTTATCAGGCATTCTTCGCACTATCTGACATGCTTCAAGATTGGTATTGTACAGTCTGACTTGGTTTGAAACAAAAATCCCTTGCAAGATGGTTGTTATCATGCAGTCCATATACAGCTTTAGAAAGTTATGCATCACTTTTAAAAAAGGGGTTACAGTATTATTTGTTGTCTCACCATATTTTACTAGGAGGGATATTTATTTTCTGCTGAACACACATTTAAAAGTGAAAACTCAGTTCAGTGTTTGAACACCTTTTTTTTCCCCTTTACATTTTTGTGAGGCAACACAACAGTGAGCATTTGTGATCTCAGGCAAGTGTGTGCATTATCTTGTCCGTGTCATCCAGGCTATTCACACCTACGTCTGTAGGCTTGGGAGTGTCTTGTTCTCAGCTGTTACTAATGGTGTCTTTTTCCCTTTCCCTGTGTTTTGTTGCAGGGACCAGTTATTCTCCACAAGAAAATTCTCACAACCACAGTTCCCTTCATAGCTCCAACTCACATTCTAACCCCAGCAAGAACTCAGACACAGTAAGTTTTGCCTTAATCATGGTTTAATCATCTTTCCAGGACAACAGCGTTATTGTTTTTGTGTACTCTTGATGCAAAGATAAAACCCCTTTAAAACATACCACCGCTTTGACAACAATCATGACAGCTAGGAAAATTGTATATTATATCGTCAAAGGAAAATTGCGATCATTTCATGGCAGAAAGTCAATAGGTTAACATTGTTGTCTTTTCATTTCCTCTTCAATTAATGAAAATACTTCCATTATTAAAACAGATAAAATGACCCCTCTAGCATTATTGAAGTTTGTTTCCCATCCTTTAATGTAAGGTCTGTTCTAATGTGCTTAAGCTGAAATTTAATCTGTTTTTTTTGTTCTCCCCTTACCTTCATTTGTTAGATTTTAGGCAAAAAAGCAATCCCCAAGTCATAATTTGTTTGTCAAAAAATGTGATCTTATTAATGATATGAAAAGCAAGGTTATGTTACAATGCTTATGTTAAAAGAGACACAGATTAAATCTGTATAAAAAGCAAGATGCAGTATGAGAGTAAATTGTGTGACACAGCCATTCCTTTATCTGCAATCTAATATCCACTGAGACAGTTTCTATGTGTGTATCACCACAGAGAAGGCTTAGTGATACTGGTTATGTTTGGTTATTTTCAGTCGGCCCCTTCAGTAATGGATAGGAATGGATATTTACCATTTTACAATATTGATGTAAACAACACAATGAAAGTGGAACATTGTAATGTGAGGCACTGGCTTACAGTCACACTAGAATTTATGTTTTTAAATGGCAAACTGTTTCACTGTGGTTACCTGAAATAAGCCTTTCCTCCCACACAAAAAGCTTCTGTGAAAACAGTGCAGCTATAATAATCTGCCATCCACAATATCTCTGTACATTTCAGGTTAGATTACAAGCGCTTGCATCAGATCTCCTCTACGCGTGCGCGCACACACACACCCACACACACACACACACACACAGAAACTGGTTTCTGTCTGGCTGTCCTCAAATACCTAATATGATCTCTCTATCTCAGCCTTACGAACCTGGTGATGACTGGTCGGAGCACATCAGCTCCTCAGGAAAGAAATACTATTACAACTGCAGGACAGAGGTGTCCCAGTGGGAGAAGCCCAAAGAATGGCTTGAGAGGTAGCTATAATCCCTTTACCCAAACCACTTGACAGCACTCACTTTATCAGTGTCTTATAAAGGTTGGATATGTAGGTAACATCTGTTTGCATCATACTTGTATCCATGTTTCACAGAGAACAGAGGCAAAAAGAGGCAACAAAGACTGCTGTTGTCAACAGTTTCCCCAAAGACAGGGACTACAGAAGGGAGGCTATGCAGGCATCAGCAGCCCCTGGCTTCACTGCTGCTAGTAAGTGTAACAACACATACTGTACTCATTGGTCTGCTGCCACTGTTAATAAAGAACAACATGTCTACATACTTTCTTTCTTGGCTTGGCTGGCCCAAAATATTGAGTGTAATCCATCTTTCTCATCATCTCTCTACAAGTCTAACTAAAAGCCTTGAGCGTGAACATTATTATTGGTTAGGTCAATGATGACTATTGATGAGCTGACTATTGGCTGATGAATGCTAAGGAATGCTTACCAAAAGACTGAGACTATAAAACGACTGAACATTGCATGCTGATGTGGCTTTGAGCAACATAATGTGTCCTTGCACCAAAACAAATCTGTTGATTAAGCTGAATGGACCACCACATTGGACCAGGTCCATTACAGTCTTGGCCACTAAGTGGTGACAGTCGGGAGATGAAATGATGGCGTGTGAGTTGGTGAATTTTAATCAATTTTCTGCTGATCAAATCGCTGCCTGTTGTTGTCATTAGGAAAACATAACTGAGCATGTGGCTAGAATTGGGACCAATGTTCATGGGTTGTAATGTAATACTATTCGTGAGGTATGAATGCAAAGACACAGTTCCTGTCAACCTGCTAACCACATTATAAATACACAAGGCAAAATGTTGCTGATGGACTTTTGTTTCTGGTTTGTCACAGTCGCACATGAAATTCAGTTTTTAAGATGGATTGAAGGAAATGAATAGTGTCTGGTCTTTGTAGGCTTCATCAAGGTTTTTTTCCCCAGTTATAGTTTTACAGACTTACATTGGACTCTAACCCTAGTGCCAACAAAAAGTGCTCAGCATTGTATGCAGTAGTTGCCTAGCCTGATTCCTTTAGGTACAGCTGTCTTCTGTTGTTATAATGAAATTAACATCCTCTTCAACAAAGCCATGCAGAATATTTTTATTGTGAAATGCTACTCTACTGAGTTACACATGATGACGCCAAATACATGCCACTCTTCTTGAAACTGTTTCTGAGTAGCTGTTGACCACTTCCTCTGAACTTCACTCATTATACTTGGAGGAGGGTGACTTAGTACAATTATTTCATCATAGACGGACAACATACAAAATCAAAAATATAAACATAAAACTCAAGTGTTTTTTCCACATTCATTTATTTGTGATGACCTGTCAGTCCACCAGTCTGTTAACCAGTTTTAGTGGGTTGAGTTGAGCCATGCCCAAGGTAGGTGCTCTCTGGAAAGTGGGTCCAAAATACTCTCAGCCTTCCTCCAAGCAGGCTGCAGTGATGTCATGCAACCTAGGGCTGGTGTGACGTGTCAACTTAATGCTACACAGGGAAATGTCTGTTGTGTTCCCACTGAAGTATTTATCCATGCTAAATAACATGCCCTGATTGGCACCTTATACGAATGGTCACCGCAATTTGAAGTCAGGCAGCATTTTTCCAAAAGTTTAGTTAGTCCTGTTTACGTTTTGTCACCACCCAAATTTAATATATATTAGGATTGCACGGATTACCAGTTGAGGCTGATGATGATGATAAAATATTGAAGGATAAATTATGTTCTCAAATGTTATTTTGGGTAAATTTGTAGTATTGTCGAGTAATTAAAAAAGTAAACAATAGATTAATCGATTAAAAGAATAAGTTAGTTGAAGCCCTAATAGTGACTCTATAATGCTATGGTTAAAGAAATGTAAAATAAAGAAAATGATTACATACAACAGCTTAGAAAATACATTAGTAACACGTATGAGCAAGTTGCAGACTGCAGCATGTCTGCAATATATACATACACATATGGGTAAATAACTGATACTTTTAGTCCGCTGGATATTTAGCTATTCATGAATTCTGCATCAAGTATAACCACACTTGTGAACATTTGGCTTTCTCCACCATTGCCACTCAGAGCTGGTTCTGTGTCTCTGTCTGTGCCGGTGTGCGTGTGTGTGTGTGTGTGTTAAGTGACAGACAGGCAGTGAGAGCCCACTCTGCCCCTGGCACAGAACAGGCTCCAACACAGAGTTCTCTGTTCAGGATAGGGAATAGTGAAAATCCATCATTGACAAATGCCGTACTTTTTTGCAATACCCTTAGCAGAAATGATAACAGAGCTTATTGATACTACAGTCCTTCTAAATGTAGTCCCGGTGCCCCCTTTAATACCGGGTTTTGATACCCATCCCTGTTTAAGAGCTGTGTTGAGTTACTGCCAGTAAAAAGCCAGCATTACAATTGATTTTGGGGCTCCATTATAAAAGTCTTTTTAAATAGCGACATGCTGAGACAAACCAAGCCAGCACATGTCTGTCATGGAGAAATGGATGGCATACCAACTTGTCTGTCGCTCCGTAATTGTACTGTAACATTTACTGACACTAGTGAATTGTCAATGATAAAAAAGAAATGACATAAATAAATTCACACAATGTCAGTGATCCTCAAATAACGACTCTAAACAGTTTGTAATGCCTGAACAACTGCAGTCTGTTTCAGTTTATGCAGCGCAGCACAACAGACTGACTAAACTGTACATTTGAGGGCACATTATAGATACACACAGTGTGGGTCATTGCTTTGGGACACTCCAGAGGCTGATTCATTGTCGTCATTGTCATTGACTTTTCATTGTCCATTTTCACAAGTTCCAACTAGGAAAACTTATTGCTCTCATACAGTAGCTCTAAATATTAGCTCTGATCTTTCATTTGCGTTTGCAGTTCAGATGGCAATATTACTGCATGATTCCCATAAAAAGACAGATTTCCATGTACCTGCATCCAAGCTGTTCCTTTTATTTTGTTGAAACAAAGTATATACTTTCATATGGCTCTTTCTTATTCTGCATATGCTATCGCTACATTGGCCTGCCACTTTCCTTGCGTTAGCAGGTGAGTCTGTGACGCTGTGCTGTGACAGCAGAACCTTGTGTACAGCCAGCTGAAGTGTGTGCGAGATGTAGCCCATGCTTGGTACCTCCATATCATCCATTGCTTTTTTCATATTCCTTACAGAAGATGAAGAAAACCCTGATCCTCTACCTCGGAGATGAGCTGGTTATCCAGAGCAATTAATTTAGTTGCCTTCCCTGTAATATTTTATCGTACCAAATGTGTAGTATTAAATGCAGCCCTTTTATCACCCCCTCGCAAAACGGTCATATTGCAGGTGATACATGTTGCAGTTGGACTGCTTTCGCTTTCTACTTTATTTCCACACTGCAGACATTTTATCTACAGGTTTGACAGTAATGTTGAATGTGCATCTGAGTTCTGCCACAAATTGCACTATGACATAAAAAAGTTGGCCTTGGGTCCACGTTCAAAATTGTTTGAAGTGAATTAGTGATTGTCTTGTGACAGAATTTCATGTGCCTCTGTTGATCTCGTCCTTCTTGCTCCCTTTACAGAGTCAGCCCAGGTGGAGAAGCCTGCAGCAACCCTTGCTTCCCAGTCATCATCCTCAGGCTCAGGGAGCTTGAACGCTTCATCAGGGCCCCCTGGATCATCTGCCTCTACGGTGCCCGTGTCCCCAGTTCTGCAGTCCCCCACCCCTCCACTACTTCAAGACCCTACTCTGCTTCGCCAGCTTCTCCCAGCACTTCAGACTGCCCTGCAGTTAAACAATGCTAGTGTGGACATGGCGAAAATCAACGAAGGTAAGAAAAATGCACCTTCAGTTGGTGAAAGGTTTTTAGTGAAAAACTTTGATGTGGCACCTCATGCATCTTGACTGTCTGAGTCTTAATTTAATGTTCCAACACAAGGAGCAGCCTTACATACTTACAGGCTCTGCCATCCACTGTAATCATTAGTAATTGTAAGCACAAGCTAATTTATCAGATTGCCTGTTTTATTGAATCTCTGGTCTGTCCAAGTGGTGTAGCTGTACATAGCTGTCTAAGACTGCAGAGACACTGGCACACGCGCTACTCAAATCAGATGGTGACAGTACTTGGTTTTGCCTTGGAGTCAGTTTTGAAACAAGGATCAGTAAGGTGGCCAGCTGTTAACAAAACAATATGGTATTACAGTTAAATGATACTGAAAACATTTTAGGAGAGAAATACACCATGAACAGGGTTGTGGTTTATATTTGACCAGCACTCCCCAGTGAAAAGGTTTGATCAGATGTTGGAACAATATGACAATTCTGTTCCCCATACTTTCTCTATTTCAGCTAAACAGTATGCTAAAATATGTGAAAGATTTTCAGGCAAGAAAAAGGCAGTACAGTAAGAGCATTTTGTTTTTGTTTTTTTATCAGCACTGCCTAGTTCAGACAGGTTGATCAAAGTTTGTTGGGGCACGCCATACTCAATCTGAAAGTGGGACCATACTACTTTTCCGTGAATGCACTGATCTAAAATGCCAAAAACAGATTTTGGAGGCTTTTGCTATCATTGGAATCTGGGGCTGCAGGCAATTTGTAATACTAAATGCTATAATCATAGGCAGCTTCTTTCTTAAAGATGATTCACTTCTCATTCACAAGGCCTCTTCAGTTCTTACTACTTACAGAGTCATTAAGGACATAGGCCACCTCCTAGGAGTTCAATATTGAATTTGATATAGGTCTTCAAAAATACACATTTAGCAAATTGAACAATCAATTTGGGTGATTGTAAGAAGCTGTGTCAGTCAAATTTGACGGCTGACTTTTTGGGCCCATTTAAACGGATCGTGTGAAAACAATTTTAGTATAAAGTGTATGTCACTGCTTTGATCAGGAAGAAAACACAAACTATCACCTGCTGCTCTCACCCAAAAGCAAGCCCACAATGAATTAGAAGCTGCAGTAAGAAAGGTGTCAGTGTCCACAATCGATTGTGCTTTGCATTTCCATAAAGTGCTGTGCTAGAAAGAAGCCCTTGTTCCAGATCTGGCACCTTAAAACTTGACAAAAGTTTGCACATGTTCACAAGGAAAAGGAAAAAAAATGTAGGAAGGAATACTCTGAGACTGAGCTGTTTGGCCACAATGACCAGCAATATGTTTACCTACTGTCCAGCATGGTGGTGGTAGTATTATGCTGTGGGTCTGTTTTCTTGTCAGTGGATCTGCCGCTCTTAAGAAAGTAAATTGTGTCATGAAGAAGAAGGATAATCTCCAAATTCTTTGGGAAAACCTAAAATCATTAGCTAGAAGATTGGGTCTTTGTCTCAGTTGGATCTTCCAGCAGGACAAGGATCCCAAACACACATCCAAATTGGTAAAGGAATGGCTAAATCAGACCAGAATTGAGGTTTTGGAACGGCCTTCATAACATCCAGACTTGAACCCCATCAACAAATGTAGTTAAACTTGACTGACGCTGTCAAGAGGAGTGGTTAAAAATTCAGCTGGATGGCTATCAAAAGTGCTTAATGAGATGAAAATGGCCAGGGATGTTTATCCAAATAATAGGATTACTGTTTGAAAATGTGACCAAATCTGCTGGGTCTAAAAATACAGAGGACCTGTAATAAATTCATGATTGAAACAAACTTCATCACAGAATAATTAGACTGCTGTGATATACATGTTTTTTATAAGTGCCTGTAAACCTTTTTACCTTTGACTATATGGGTAATGCTTTCATTGTTTCCCACTAATTAACGAGACTCTGGCAGCCCGCCTTAGTCTCAGAACTGTTTTTCACTTGTCATAAATAGCGCTGAAGATTTATGACAGATGAACGTTGAAGGACATTTTGTGCTGTTGCTTCAGCAAAGTATCTTTAACCCCCTGTTGTACACACACATACCCCAGCACGAGGCCTCACAAATTACAATGCCTCCCCCTCATCTCAAAGCTGTGTGTCAATGTTTACAACTTTAGTGAGGCGGAACTAGGTATATGTGTAAAAACATTCAGACTTGGAAACCACAGGTTTAGACAGTTGATCCTGTAATAGTAACATCTGTCTGTCCGTCCTGTTAGCCTAGGAGGCAGTACTTGTCTCTATCTCTCTGTGTTTAATTTATAGCCAGTCCCAGTGCAAAATTACGTAACATTTCTAAATTCATAAAAAGGCATTCTCTCCACTGATGTGCTCCAATCACAGGTGTAGATATGAAACATCCACCGACAAAAATCATGTATATATTTGTTAGAGATAAAAGTCAGCCCTCTCCACATATCCTCTCCTCTTCTCCTCTCGACCTAGCTCCCCCTTCTCCTCCACCACATTCTCCTCCCCTCCTGCAAGTGAGAAATAAAATTCAGCAGCGGTGGTCATATTTCAGCAGTTGAGGTGCACCGTTGCTAGGTGCATATAGGGGAAGCAATGCCGCTGACATTGTATCTACATTTTTTAAATCATAAATAATGTCTGTGCAGGGCGCAGGACAAAAAGCAATGTGGAAAAAATGAATTGTATATGCTGATGTTGCTTTATCATAACCATCATTCCATACCATTCAAATCAAAGTAGTTGTGTCCTAAGTGGAAACATGCCGACTCAGTTTCTTTGACCGTGGCCTGTTCAAACTAAATTACATTTTTATAGAATTTGTTTATAAAGAACACATTATTGAATTTGACTGTGACGTTTTCAGTGATGTGGAGCAGAAACCAATGTATCAGTGTACAAGCTAATGGTGTGTCTGTTTGTCTTTCTCTAGTTCTCACAGCTGCTGTCACACAAGCTTCATTACAGTCGATGCTCCATAAGATCCTCACTGCTGGACCATCAGCTTTCAATATCACTACTATCCTCTCTCAAGCTGCTCAACTCTCAAACCAAGGTAAATGAAGCATGTCTGTTCCCCCACTCTGTACAGATGTAGTCTGTGTGTGTTTTATATCTTCTGCGTTTCCTGTATTTTTCCTTTGTGTCAAATAGTTTTGGTGAAGAGTATCAGCTAGCAGAGAATCCATTTCTATAAATGACAATTAAAGTCTGAAATATTTGATTGATCAGCTATGCACTGTAATATAGTGGTTTTCCTGCTGAGGGTTGAATGTAGTATATGATATTGACCTCTTAGATTGCCTTTCCTGTTGTTTGTTTACCTCAAGCAGCTCAGCAATCGAACCAGTCACCGATGTCGTTAACATCAGACGCCTCGTCGCCCAGGTCTTATGTCTCACCACGGATCAGCACACCACAGACGAACGCTGGCGCCCACAAGCCCCTCCTCAGCACACAGCCTGTTATCTCGCAGCCAAAAGTAAGGCACAAAAACTGCATTCAACAAGCTTATGCATTAGCCAGTAGGGTGGGAAAAGAAGACAGCTGGATTAATTTTTCCCCCAGGACTGTCTCTTATAAGTGAACATTTTTTCAGTATTGCATGGTTTCATGAATGAAGGATGCTCTGATGAATGCCTGGAAGGAATATATTTTAAATACATGAAAGCTTTTATCTGCGGAGAGTATCTGTTTTTGATGCAGCGTTTCTAACTTGCTGTGTTTAGGTGAGCACGGCATCGGGGAAGCAGGCGTCTCACCCCCAGCCCACATCCCAGCAGCCCCTCACCAGCGATAAGCAGCACAGTCACGATGCCTCTACGGCCTCCCCGCGCACCCTGCAGCGCCAAGGGTAAGTACAACGACACAAGTTACAAAAGAATAAGCAGCTCGAGAAATCCCGCAATGGGCAGCCATTGACAGTAACTGAGAGCATTTGCTTCTTTGTATTTGGGTCCTGAGAAGTCTGATACATGAAGTATATTTATTGTTGCTGTATGGAATGAAACTGTTGCTCTTGGACTGCTGAATTACCGCATGCATTAGACTATAAGTGAAGGACCTTTGTCATCATTGTTTAATATACACTATATTACCAAAAGTATTCGCTCACCTGCCTTTACTCATTCTATGAACTGAAGTGCCATCCCATTCCTAACTCATAGAATTCAATATGATGTCGGTCCACCTTTTGCAGCTATTACAGCTTCAACTCTTCTGGGAAGACTGTCCACAAGGTTGAGGAGAGTGTTTATAGGAATTTTTGACCATTCTTCCAAAAGCGCATTGGTGAGGTCACACACTGATGTTGGTCGAGAAGGCCTGGCTCTCAGTCTCCGCTCTAATTCATCCCAAAGGTGTTCTATCGGGTTCAGGTCAGGACTCTGTGCAGGCCAGTCAAGTTCATCCACACCAGACTCTGTCATCCACGTCTTTATGGACCTTGCTTTGTGCACTGGTGCACAGTCATGTTGGAAGAGGAAGGGGCCCGCTCCAAACTGTTCCCACAAGGTTGGGAGCATGGAATTGTCCAAAATGTTTTGGTATCCTGAAGCATTCAATGTTCCTTTCACTGGAACTAAGGGGCCATGCCCAGCTCCTGAAAAACAACCCCATACCATAATTCCTCCTCCACCAAATTTCACAGTTGGCACAATGCAATCTGAAATGTACCGTTCTCCTGGCAACCTCCAAACCCAGACTCGTCCATCAGATTGCCAGATGGAAAAGCGTGATTCATCACTCCAGAGAACGCGTCTCCACTGCTCTAGAGGCCAGTGACGGCGTGCTTTACACCATTGCATCCGACGCCTTGCATTGCACTTGGTGATGTGTGGCTTGGCTGCAGCTGCTCGGCCATGGAAACCCATTCCATGAAGCTCTCTGCGTACTGTACTTGGGCTAATCTGAAGGTCACATGAAGTTTGTAGCTCTCTAGCAATTGACTGTGCAGAAAGTCGGCGACCTCTTTGCACTATGCGCTTCAGCATCCGCTGACCCCTCTCCGTCACTTTACGTGGCCTACCACTTCGTGGCTGAGTTGCTGTTGTTCCCAAACGCTTCCATTTTGTTATAATAGAGCTGACAGTTAACTGTGGAATATTTAGGAGCGAGGAAATTTCACGACTGGATTTGTTGCACAAGTGGCATCCTATGACAGTTCCACGCTGGAATTCACTGAGCTCCTGAGAGCGGCCCATTCTTTCACAAATGTCTTGTTTCACAGTCTGCATGCCTGAGTGCTTGAATTTATACACCTGGGGCCAGGCCAAGTGATTAGAACACCTGATTCTGATCATTTGAATGGGTGAGTGAATACTTTTGGTAATATAGTGTATGTTTGTGTGTATCAATGAAAAGTTTCAAGATATAGGACATGAGAACGCAGTCTATATTTTTTATATAAGAAAAACCAACAGGAAAACATCATTTCAGAAATGTGCAACATATTTACCACACGTTAAGAGATCCCCTTTTTAAAACCACCCTCCCATCCCTCTGCTCTGAGTGTAGTATATGAAATGCAAAGAATGCAATGGACTGTAATGTGAATAAAGATTTTATTTTATAATCAATTTATAACGCATAGAGGATATGTCTGGGAATATTTTATTAAGTTTTGTTTTAGAATAGTGATGTCTGTGGAACACCTGGAGCTGAATGAGACAATGCTTAGACTTGATAGCGTAAACATCCTTTTATTGGGAATCTTGATCCCTTGCTCATTTACCCAAACAGCGTACCTTCTATAATAGCAGTTAGGACTGACAGATTATGAGTCTAAGGGGAGTTTTGCAGAAAAAAATTAGGAAAATTACTCCTCTGGACTTAATACATTTCTTGCCACTGGGCAAATAATAATAAAAAAAAAACACTGGTTCAATATTGGCTAACAGCATTTATTCACTTTGCTGTTATCGTCTCTTCAAACACAATGCTGCACTGTTGTGATGAGTGGGTCGTAGCATGATGTATATGTTCAAATGTTGTGGCTGCATCTCACTGTGAAGCGCAACACTGTGACATGGAGTGACTGATTTAAAAACAACGCTCTCACCTTCATTGAGTTGAATCCTGTAGGTTAAACCAGACGTATTTTACATCACAGACGTGGGTCATGACATTGTGATATTGACTCTTACATTTAAGTTGAGCTGATCAAGGCCATGTGGAATGCTGTGCTCCACATGGCCTTTGTGCTACATAATATCTGTGTAAACACAAAAAAGTGAAAACTATTTCTAGACTCAGACTGGCATGTTACAACAGTAGGTGGGCAATAATAAGTCCATGTCAATGATGCATCAGATAACAGAGCAGAACATTCTAAACATGTGTTAGGAGCTTATTTTATTTTGATAATATAGTTCAGAACTGAAGAAGCTGTAAACTGATGACAAGACCTAGTGGTGCTAGAGAAAAATGTATAATGTTGTTGAGGGTGGATCACTGGAAGCAATGTCAGCCGATACGATCATTGATCAGAAGGATGTTTTTCATTTTCATTTCATTTTCTGTAGTTGTTTTTTTCAGTGGCATACTGAAATCATCATTATGTTTATGTTAATCATCAAATGTTTAGGAAATAATTATATTTTAATCATTTTACATTGATTAAAAGAAATGGGTTCAAAACTAAATAAGAATGTTACCTCTTACTGGTTTAAAAAAAAAAAAGGAAATGGGACAGATAATTTAGGACAAATTCTGTCCCCATCTTACTTGTCTTAGTCTTTGTACTGAGGTCTTTGTGCTGTGAAGCAACTGCTCCACCACCTGGTCATTGCTTGTATCTGGTTTCTTCAGACTGGTAAAATGTACACAGGGGCTAAGTGCCAGTAAGATCAAACTCCTAGTACTTTCAGTTACCAACAGTACTCAGCTGAAGTGCTTCAATACATTTATTTAATGGAAAATTGTTGTGTTGTTACATTTAACTCCACTTCAGTCCAATACATCAAGTTCTTCTGAACAGAAGCTCTCAGTTCTGCTGTGTTTTGCTCCAGTGTAAGCTGTTAGTGCAGTCAGGCAGTTAGCTGTCATCTCAGTTACATGTTAGCTGCAGTTACAAGGGGTTGCTAGTTGGTTTGTATATATACCAGTGTGTAAAGGTTGCTGTGATTCACGTACGATCCTGCTAGCACCAGGACATGTGAATAGACAACCTGCAGAGTCGAACAACATTCAGTTATTGATGGAAACATAAAACCATGCAATTGCACGCTATTGCATCAAAACAGGTAACAGACACCTGCATTTTGTGTTCAGCTGTAGTTAAACTCCAGTGGTCATGGTGTCGCGGAAAAAAGGAATTTGGCATCCTAACGTTGCTGCTGCTTGATTGGTCCGCTTTGTGACAGGTCAGCAGTGTCTTCATATATAATTTGTCTCAGCGCTTACATGCCTCTTTCCCTGTGTGTTCATTGCAGAAGTCAGAGGAGTCCCTCTCCCGGTCCCAACCATGTCACCTCCAGCAGCAGCAACGCTCCCAACTCTGCCTCAGCTCCCCCCACCGCCTCAGCCACCCGGCCCTCCTGCACCTTCACCCCCACCCTCGCCGCTCACTTCAATGAGAATCTTATCAAACATGTACATGGTTGGCCTGCTGAACATGCAGAGAAACAGGTTTGTACGGTAACACTCGACCATCGTTTCTCTTGGTTGCAATACAAAATACAATTCTTGGCAACAGCCATTAAAATAAAATCTGTGTGGCATGTTATCAAGGCATCAAGACTTCGTGAAGAGGCTCACACCATGGGGAGCATCTGTATGTCTGAGAACTGCACCGAGCTCAAAAACCTGCGGTCCTTGGTCAGAGTCTGTGAAATACAAGCAACATTGCGTGAGCAGAGGTGAGAACAATATTTTAGTTTAGTCCTAGCATTCAAAGAATACCTCAATCCAAGTGCAAACACTTAAAGCAACTGTTGTGTCGGTTTTTCCCACAGGATACTGTTTCTGAGACAGCAAATCAAAGAACTTGAAAAGTTGAAGAATCAGAATTCTTTCATGGTCTGAGAACTTCTGGTCGCGAGTCGAAGCGGGCGTTGAGGGGGAAAAGAGGGGAAGACCCATTGCACATAGTTGGAAGGGGAGAGCAGTTCATCAGTTGCTCTTGAGCCCAGTCTCAACACACAGGAGCTGCAGTTGGGTTGGCTTTGGACCGTTGGGCTGGGAGAACCAAGGGGGGACACATGAAGAGCTGTTGTGGGAGGAGGCGGAAGGGTGGGGTGGTTTACAAGATTCGTTTTTTGTAAAGACCCACAGCGGGAATAAAAATGTAGATTTCTTGTAGATGTTATTATCTATGTTGTAAATATGTTTTGTAGATTGAAGCCATGGAAAGCCATGCCTATCAAAGCTTTTGACATCCAAACTAATCAAACGTCTAGGCGGCTACATTCATTAGCTAGCCTTTTCCGTCATGTTAACTCATCTGCAGTCTTCAAGCTTCATTTTGTCATAGATAATTGAATCATCGAGCGAGTGTGACCTGCATGTAAACAGAGGAGGATGTTTGAAGCCATTTATTTACACAGAAGCCTAGCATAAAGCATAACACACTGGTGTCAATGTCGTTCCTTTTTTTTTCTCAAATATCGGTAATCTGAGTACTCTGTCTAGTTTTCTCTTCCTGTAACCTCGACTCAGGCGTGACAAACATCCCCTCTCTGCAGGTCTGTCATGGCTGCTCACAATGGTTCAGTGATCTATTTGCAGCTTTCTGGTGGCCCTGCATGTCCCAGTCTGAAAAAAACAGTGCCTGGTGGTGTGGTGGAGTGAGTGATTTAAAAAAAACAAAACAAAAAAAATATATAAAATGAAGAGATGTGACGCCGTGCTGCTTTGGACCATTCCCACTCCCTCATACCCCCCCCCACCCCGGCCTCAGCCCTGCCCTGCCACACTCTCAACACTTCACACCCTCCTCGTAGTTAGGTTTTTTTTTGTTTGTTTGTTTTTTTCCTTTGTGTTCCAACAATTTTTTTTGTTCCTCTTTTTTCCCTCCTGGTTCATTCCTTTGTACAGTCACTAACATTACAGTGGAGTTTTAAGAAAGAGGACACAGAGTAAGAAAGGTTTTATTTATAAGAGTTGTAGTAACGAGCAGTAAATCACAGTGACGTCGACACGTTTTTAACTCGCACCCGGTTAAAGGAGCAGCGTATTACAGCTCGCCGCAGATCGGAGGCAGATGTACGTGGATCACCTCTTTTGTGTCAGAGCAGGGCAAAACAGGAGGTCACAAGGTCAAATGTGAAATGTATGTATTGTAATAAACATGTGCAACTAAAGCGAGCACTGGTTATTTTATTGGAGTTTACTAGGTTTGGTTCATACGCTAGTGCCTTGTTGAAAGTCTTAAGTGTCACGGCCTCATCCACCTGCGGAGCTCCCGCCCGTTTTCTAAAAGTCCTTTTTGACGCCAAGATAAGATGTTTGACAAGGCGTGCCACACACGGGTTTGGTTTTTCTAGCACGTCCCATCCCTCTGACTGGGTTTTGTTCCTCACTGTTGATGAGCAGGGTACTCGGCTGCAAAGGTCTGTTTTTATTTCCACCATATTGAGTCTGTAGCTGAACTGCACCACACATTCAGTAAAGGTGACCACATCATTGCTTTGTATATTGTTTCCTGAAGTATATTGAGAAATGAAATAAAATATGCCTCTCCAGGGCTACGTTGTTCAGTTTTTGATGGTCCCTTTAGTTTCGAGTACTTGTCCCTTTGCCTCAAAGGATGTGTTTTTTTTTGTTTTGTTTGTTTTTTAAAAGTAGAACATGCCTGGCTTGTCTTTATCAGTTTCAATGAAAGTAATTCTGGGTAGAAATGAATCAATTCAGATCAAAAGAAAAAAGATTTGAAAAAACTTGATTCTGAAGCTTCTGTTTTTTATTTGATTGGAATAGATAAAGCAAGAACTTCTTAATGTGTTCATAATCAATTGCAACATTTGCTGGATTTGAATAAATCTTTGGTTAATTAAAAAGAGAAAAAGAAAAAGGAGCAAGCTCTCCTATACTGACCTACAGGTTACTGTGTGACCTCTGCTGCCCCCTGCTGGTGATTGAGAGCTGCACTGCAGACAGTCTGACCTCTGTTCATAAGATTAGTTTTATCAGATCAAAGACAAGCATCTCCAGGTATGTCCTCCAGTCTAGACATGCAAAGCCACTTTATTTACATTCAGACATTTTGAAAATGACGATCACTATGCAAATAATTTCACATGGTTATGAGAGAAGCTTTCTGTTAGTATATCGATGCGTCATGTGTTTAAAGAGCTTAAGAGGAGAGCTAGGCTTTGTCCCCTCTAATTCAGATAACTATTAATGAATTTGGACAAACTGACTTTCTAAACTTGGACCACAAAGATCGGGCATTTATTTATGCACTCAATAACTGATCTAACATGGTTTTTTCTGGGCTTTTTTTTTTTAACACAATAAAAGCTTTAAAATGACGCCCACTCCTCTCTCATTAAGAATTGCAGAATTAAAAAATATGAAACAAGTTCAAAAGTTGAACTGCTGGATGTAAAATGTCTCCTACCGCACTGTAAGGTTTGTTTGTTTTTTCCCATTCTCAGTCTTAATTTCTTCACTGTTTGTACAGACTCAAACACTTTCCAGAGAAGTCTGCAGGTGCTGAGTGCTGCCTAAACCCACAATGCACCCAGTCCACAGGGCACACTCCACTGATATATCTACCCATGATTCATTGCAATATGGATGTGAGGTTTATGGAGGTTTTTTTTGTTTTTTTTGTTTTTTTTTAATTACTGACTGGGGGGGAAAAAAACATTTTATGAAAACCTTAGTTGAGTCTTATAGCTCAGGAATAATATTCAACAGCATCATGATAACAGTGTATGTGCACTGGAGGCGTGGCTTCAAGTTTCCACGTCATATTTGCATATGCTGAACATTGGACTGGATCGGCTTCCAGACTACTTGTGCAGTCACAAATCATGCCTGTACCCCCGCCTCTTAAATCAGACTTTCAATGATAACCATCAGAACACAAATGTTATGACTGGTTTCACATAAGTGTAAACTATGTTTTTTAGCATTACAGTAATCATCTGTAGTTATATGTAAACTTTTTGGGGTCTTTAATGCGAACAAACGGTGGATGACATAGAACAGTTAGGTAAAGCAAGTCAGTGGAATATAATCACATCAGTGTCATTTGTATGAATGACAGATTTTATTGTAAGTCAGCCTCCATTCTAAAATATATATATGCTTAAATAATGCAACTGCATCACTTAAATGCCAGACTATTGCATAAAGTGCACATTTTGTCATAGCTGTTTGTTTAATTGAACGAGCAGTCCAACTGACGATGACAATTTTATTTTGAAATGCTGTTTTGAAAAACTGTAGCTGTAATCATATTCAATTTCATGACACATAATAACATGTCATCATGTGATGTTTGACCTAACTTTAAACAGCTGGTTTTATTTTTTGTGTTTTACAAGATTTCAGGTTAACATCTGGAGTGCAGCGATATGACTCAATGTATGGTGGCTGTTTAATGCTTTATCTCTCCTGTCTCGGTCCATGGTCATAACACCTTACACCAACAGAGGGCAGCACCATAATTGTTTTTGGTTTTTTTTTGGTTTTTGGGGGTTTTTTTGTCAAATGAAGATTCAAGCTGTTTAAAGTCATGAGCACAGTAAAGAAACGTGTTTCCCTGTCCAGTGAAATTCCTCCTTTTGCTGTCCACGGAATGGCAACAATGTAAAGAGAAATATAGGCCTATACCACAAAAAATATACAAAGTAAGGACATTTTAAAGGCAGCATGTGAAAAATAAATTAAAAAGCAACAACAATAATTTTAGTAGTATATGATTGTATATAAGTAATAGTGGTATAATTAGACCGTAAATCTTTTCCAGGAAGACATTTCAAACTTTTAAGTGTAAACAAACAAACAAACAAACAAAAAACCAAGATAAAAACACTTCACTTGTAAACAGACTGTTATAAATGCATTTCTCACATTTTAATAATAAAATCTTTGTTATACATGTGAATAAAAAGTGGAGCAATGTTTTTTTTTCCATCCTTTTATTCAACAGTCCTACAGTAATAACTTGAGCGATCATCACAGAGACTTGTGTTTCTACAGACACCAGAGTCATTTTTCATGTATTTTGTGATCCTGAAATCTTTACACTTTGTTATACTGACAAAACAGGTCAGAGTTTAGCTGAATTTGTGCTTGTAAAATGATGCATATGGACAAAGAAATGTATAAAAAAGATGCCCAAAATTAACCAAAACAAGCTGGCACACTGATGTGGTTGATGCTTGCTATTCAGATTTATGAGGATTACTGGAAGTTCAGTGTAGAACGTCTGCTCGGAATAGATCTATAACATGATGCCCACTGTTTGTTTCTTTTTCAGTATGAGTCTTTAGGTGGAGCATTCAAGCACTTTGCTCCCACATATTAAATTATATTTCACTATCAGTGCAGTCATATACTACTTCAACTTATTTAACTTTGTATCGCTGTCTTATTTATTCATTTCAAATTTTCATTCCATATATAAATACAGCATGACAAATTGCATTTTTCTCTTCTTTTCATGTTGTTTTTTCTATGTTCTCTCTCCTTTCTTTCCTCTTAGCATGCCATTTTTAATCACTTAACCTTGTTTACTATGTGAACACTCAATCATAGGATTCAGAAGAAAGTTTACTAAAGGAGAAATTCACAATTTTTTTGTGTGTGTTGATGGTGGTAGTTAAATGAGGTGATTAAACCCCCAGTGTGTGGTGTCCTGACAGAGAGAGAAAACTTGGGTTAATAGTTTAGAGAGTTTTCCCTGCTTGCACAGCCTCGCCTACATGTACCAGGATGCACTGCCAGCACGTGAAAGTGGGCGACGAGAACATCATAGTTTACATCTCTATAATGCTGCATAGACGTTATATTACATATTACATATCTACATATTCTGTGCACGTTATGCTCTGCTTGACATCTTGTGGTATTAATAACCGTTTTAAAAATACTATCTTGAAGTTGAAAAAATTGGCGAAGTTACCCTTTAACATTATTTTCTCAAACTCCAGTGTTCCAAGGCCAGTCTCATGTTCAAGACAAAGCTTGTTTCTTAGCATAGTGACTGATGGAAGATGCACATTTCACCATTTGTATACCAAAAAATGGCTCCTTCCTCCAGAACTGTTTCATCTACGAGACTGAAAAAGCTCGAGAAGCTGCATGAAATGAACTAGACTTGTGTAATAAGGAAAAAGAGGATGCTGTATCATTAGTTCACGCTTCTATGTTGTCAGGCACTGATGAACACGAGCAGCACACAGATACAGAGCTTGATCAGTGATCCACTCCTGCAGATCAAACACAGATTATCTACAAAGTCATCTGTGTGTGTGTGTGTGTGTGGGTCTGTGTGTGTGTGTGTGTTTGTGTGTGTGTGTGTGTGTGGGGGGGGGGGGGACAGGAGAGAGGAGTGCTCCTGAATTCATCTGTCACATGAAACAAGCGCAACACAGAGGTGGATGCCCATCAGTTTCCTGTCTCTTGGCGCTGGAGATAAAAAGTCTGCGCGGTTCCGTTTGACTGCAGAGCCCTTACACCAGATCTGAGATGCAAAGGCTGCTGGGAACAGTCCCCCCCCCCCCGCACGCCTCCCGTAAACGCATCTGCACGACTGCTCTCTGCTGCGAACGCCACTCGCTCCGCTTATCTCGCGCGAGGCGGAATGGATCAGGGAGGACGGATGGAGACGGCCTGCTCGTCTCTCACATCAAAGAGAGGAAGCTGAGAGGTGTCGGAGGAAGTCCTGTCTGTCAGCCTGTCTGTCCTCACGTGGCATCCACACAGCCGGTTTCATGTTGTTTTTTTTATCTTCAAACTGGGAACGTTTGAGTCATTCTGACCACTCAGACCGCCTTTGAAGGCCGTCTGCAGAGCTCCTCTTGTATCTGATGGTTCAGTTCTGAGTAGACTTGACCTCCACTTCCTCCCCTCCCCTCCCACCATTTTTCAGCAGCAGCTCTAGCCATCGTTGACCCAGCAGTAAGGGGGAGCCCTTTGTTATGCAAACCCTCTACTGTCTGCACCAGGTCACACCTACGAGCGTCTCCTAATGTGTGAAAACAGACACAACCTACAGGGTGTAATCCTTCCCTAAAAGGCCACTTACATGAACCCCCCCCCCCAAACACACACACACCCTTTTCTGAAAGCAGACACAACTGTTTTGTTTTCTTACTGGGATGGACGCAGGTACGCTTCATCAGCTCATGTCAGGGGTGTTGGAGGGACATTCTTCTCCCTCTGTGGGCAGACACAAGGGTTTAAAGGGGCACTTCGTTTATTTAACACACAAAGTTGAGTTGACTTATCTCGGGGATTTGCCGCTCCAGCCTGAGGAGGTCTGTTGTAGGACGCTTCCTGTCACTCTGGAGGGAGCTTACGACAAATTAACCCCCGATGATGTCTTTTTTGACGCAAAACCCACAATCCCTAACTGAAGGTGTAGAGATAACATGGAAACGTTTACTGTTGTGTCCTGACACACGCGCGCTCTCCACCTTTTGATCCCATCACACACCCAACTTGGCATTGTGAACAAAGCTCGCACACCGTATTCTGACATTTTAGCGACAGCCTCCAAGATGGTGATCTGTCTTCTCAGGCATCCGTGCATTTTCTTTTTTTTTTTTTTTTTGACGTTTTTGTCAATCGATGGTGAAACGGGACATCAGGGATATGCATTGCACAGCCTTTTAGCAGTAATTTTCATTTGTAAAAGCCAAATGTCCCTGTATTTACAACCAGATACAAGGCAATATGAGCTTGGTACTATGGCGGGGGACTGCGACGATTGGTAAAACTCGCAGGAAACTATGATGTTTGCCGTACTTAAAAAAAAAGAAAAATTAAGTTGAAATAGCAAAACATTTATTGATCAGTGTGATCGAAACATTGCACCTTCCTGGAGGGACTGGCCCCTACCAGGCCGTCTCTGACCACCAGATGGTGATGTTGAACTATCCACTGAAAGTCTGATGAAGAGCTGAGCACAGATGAAGGTTCCACCCTCAGATTAGTAAAGTCTGATTATCTTTTAACGTTTTATGTCAAATGCTGCTGTTACTATCAGATCGTTTAGCAGCCACACTCACAGAGAGCCTCACTTGATGCCATGCAGCCAGGTGGGGGCCCAGGGGCCCCTCGGTCTACCTGTGGGTGAGAGGAGACAGTTCCACCCAGTATCACAGAAACCGAGGAAGACTTTTTTAGCAGAGGCCGTCGCTCACGATCACGACCAGTAATCCTGCGTAAAACCAGTACTTGCATCGGACTCCCAGCCTTTCATGCTGTCCCTCAGCATGAATGATGTCACGACCAGTCGTGGCCTGGCGCCGCTGTGGAATTGCAGATAATTACGGTAATTGTAGTGAGCAGGTTTTTTTTCTCTCTCTCTGTGTTCCCTGGAGCAGTATCCTCCTCATCCTGTTGTCTGCTGGGCACGGTGAAGCCCTGTGCGTTTCACTCTTTTCACACAGGTATGAGCTCTGAAGACACGCCGGGTCATCTCTCCTAATGACACTGTTACTCTTCCCCAACATGCTCAATAGATCGAAATAAAAATAAAATGATACAAATATGAAATACATATGTGGCTTCAGTGACGCTGCATTTGTAGAGTATACATTTTTGCTGATGGCACTGACACAGATCGCGCACCACTTTGTTAGAAAGCAATTGTGTGTGCGCGTGTCTCTCTGTGAGTGTGCGCGCGTCTGTGTCGTCTCGGTGGCGCCATGTGCCTTTTTGGATTGCTAATTTCTCCAGGCGGCTGTCCGCTCCTCCTCCTCCTCCTCCTCCTCCTCCTCCTCCTCCTCCCAGCGGCGGCGGCAGCAGCAGCAGTCTGGTAGCCTGAAGGGAAGCGGTCGAGCGGCGGCGTCAACGTGGCTGCTCGCAGGATGACACTGCAGGTAGCTGCTCACCGGCCGGCCTGGCTTCACTCAGCGCAGACACACTCATATGAACATGTAATGAGTGGACTCACACATTACACACATGAGAGCTGTATTATTATTATTATTATTATTATTATTATTATTATTATTATTATTATTATTGCGGGGGGTTGTGCTTTTTCTTGCTTTTTGTCACGAAGCCACGGATTGCGTCACCGCTCTGTGTAAATGCACAAGTGAGACACTCACCACAGGGACGTTTTTAAAGTTGATGTCACATTAAAACACGTATCTAAACCGTGCATCTGCTCGCGCACAGGTTAAAATATCTACATATATAATATCCCAGTAATAAAACAGTGAGGTAATAGTGATCTCAAAGTCTGAACTATCACCACTATGTCTGTGCACTCAGGTGACACTATCAGTGTGAATCGGTGAGTTGAGGTTTGTGTTCACGTCGGCCTGATCTGAACCATCAAGCTGGAGAGTGACAGAGGGAATGAAACCGGAACACGGGTACAAAAAAATAATAGGAAAAAAAATAAAATAATAATCAATCAATAAATAAATCATCAATAAAAATGATTTATGATTAAAAATGTCCAGAGCAATGAACCTAATGTTGCGAGGGAGACATTCTTGCAAATACATCAAGTCAACACACAGCTGAGAATCACAGAGTAGGTAATATTTGTGTTTTCTTGGGCACATTAAGCAGAGGTAGCCTATAATTCTGGATAACTCTGAGTGGCGACAGAGGTCTACTAAATTAACAGATCAAATAATACTATCTTGTCATTTGTCATCTGGGTTAAACAGAACCAATGTAACTGTACTGGCTCAACAGAGTGAGACTTGCACTCCTGCACTCACGACCAACAAAACTTTCCATCTGAATATTTTATTTTTTATTTTTTTTAAATTTTATTATACAAAACGTGGGCTACCTTGTTTTTAAACCCCAACTAATCACATTTATGTTCTTGGTCATACTCTTATATAATTTTTTCTATCAACTTATTAGATTTTACTGTTAATTATTTTATTTCATGATGTTTACGGATGTTTCTGTTACCTAAACTGCCTCTGCGGCTGACACGGAGTTTGGCTGTACAAATAAACTTGCCTCGTCTTATTTTGAAAAGCTGCACCAGTGCGTAGCGGTACGTCTTCTGAACTGCCTTTCTCTCTCTCTCTCGCTCCGCGGTCTGGCCAATCAGAGCCGAGGGGGCGGAGCTCCGACAGACCACAGCTATTTCTTGTGTTAAACCTCGTCCGTCCGGAGTATGCGTGCAGTTCTCGGTCCAGCGGAACCGTTCGTCCCTTTTTTTGTTGCAAACATTTCTCCGTCCAGGACTTACAAAAGTGATGCTTTACCGTGACCGGCTGCTTCCAGAGGCAGAGGAGGACCGGCGGTGACAACTTTATATCCATTCTCACGGTCTTTCTCCCCCTCTTTGGTTCGCCTTTTCCCCCTACTTCGGCTTGAAGGAGAAAAAGAAGAAGAAGAGGAAGACGCTGTTTCGCATCCCCAGTTATGTCGGACCGCTTTTAAAAACACATTTGCGGACTTTTCCCGTCTCCATGCGGGAGAGGAAACAATTCGGGCTGAGTTTTGTTCCGCTGTGGATCCAGTAAGGATTGTCGGAGCCGTCGTCGCAGCGCAGGAATGCCTCATTTTTCGCCTTAGCTCCATGTAAGTCTTTTTTGTCGTCCAGCTCTTCGCCCAGCGGACTGTGCCGCCGCTGTTTCTGGATATACGAGGACACCCTTTTCTTTTCTGGGTTTTTTCCCCTTTTTTTGCGCAGCAATCTGGTGTAAATGGATCGCCAGTCCAGTATAATTTCCATTTGGCTACAAATGGAACTCTGCGCCATGGCTGTTCTTCTGACTAAAGGTACGGGCTCGGGTCTCCTGGCCGGGCATGTTTGTGAAGTTGTTCGGAAACAGGATGAGCAGTGTTCGGCTGCGGCGAAACACGACCGAACTTACTCAGGCTCACTCAAGGCTCCCAGACTGAGAGCGTTTAAAGCCGACCAGCCAGTGATCGTCTAAATATACTACCTTTAGCAACACAAATGTAACATTTAACAGGAATAAACCAGCAACCTGACGTGTGTGGAGAGAACCGCACTTCTTTCCATGACAAACTTATTAAATCGAGTGATTCAGTGTTTCGACTTAATCCAATTTACTCTCGGCATAGTTCTTTTATTCTTTAAAATCAAATCCTGAAATAACCTCAGTGGAAACACACTAAAATGATCCCAACCGCAATTGATGGCTTTCTTTCTTTTTCTTTTCTTTTTTTCCTTTTTGAAGGCTTTCCCTGTAGTTTCCCCCCATTTAAAACTCCTGACTTCAACATCCAAACTCTTCAGTACAAATCCTTTCTCATTTTGGCTGGCATGTTTCAGTTAAAAAAAAAAAAAAAAAGAACAACATCATCTCATGTTGAACTTAGTTTTTGAAGCTGCCGTGCACAGAGGAGAGCAGCCGCAGTGCTCGGCCTGTTTCTCTCTCTCTCTCCCCCTCAAGCCACAAAGGGGCCTCTCCTTTCTAATGAAATATTCTCCAAATGACCTGCCAGGGCCCTGCTGCTCCAATCATTCACAGGGAAAATACTGATCTGATGAACGTGCTCCTGCACTGCCAGTTGGTGCATTCACAGTGGCCGTGGCACTGACAGGACAGGAGTTTGTCTCTCAAAAGTTTCACACTCTCTCGCTAGTTTTAGTTTTGCCCAGTTTATGATTTCAGCAGACGGGAAAACACAAGGCAAAAACTTTTGGTTCACTTTTTACCGCCTTGTTTATGGAGCTACTTGCTCATATTCCCCCCCCCCCCCCCATCATGCAGAATATCCTATATTATTTGGCTAAAAATACACAACTTTAACTGTAACATGTATTGTCCAAGGGCAGGTCCCTGGCCTCAGATTTCTGTCTTAAAATAAGAAGAAGCCACGGCTGAGGTAATGAGTGGGCCCGTGTAAAAGCAGGGCAGCCGTAATGATAAGGTTCCTGGGAGCTCTTTAGATGGAACCTCATCGCCCCCCTCCTCCTCCTCCTCCTCCTCCTCCCCGTCCCGTCGCCGCCGCTGCTCCCGACCAGAAGTTGAAGCTTTGCGTGCAAACTAGGGGAAAGGAGACTCCTGCACGGCTGCCCCAGCCCCCATATACGAGTTTCCTATTGGGTCGAAAAAAAAATGGCTTTGGCAAACAAACCACTAATTATAAGCTACAGGGTTCCTGTTTTATATTACACACAAAAAGGACCGCTTTGCATGGGAGGCTCTTAAATGAAGGCATATTTGCTGAATTGATGCAAAAAAAGTGACTACTCCCTTGTGGTCTTTATAGTAACCTGGCTATTTATTTATTGCAGGGCATAGGTGAGCAAACACGTTGAAACTAACAACACAGCAGACCACAGACTGCGTTTGAAAAGGATTAGGTCTTCGTAGTAGAAGCTGTTTTGTCATTGGATATCCATTCATACGAAATGAGTGAAAAGTAGGGAGAAAAACAAACAAGACAAAGAAAAAAAAAAGTGCTACTTTCTGGAAGCTGAATTGTATTTGGCAACCCATTGAATCTTAACATGGAGCCTTGAGGGACCTGACACACTGCTCATATAAGTTCAAGCTGTGTTTTGATTAAAGCCTAAGTGAATGTATGAAGTTTTGCATTGAAGCTATAAATACATGTAATGTTGGCATACGTTTCTCTGACTCTTCCTCTTTTGCATTTCCAGGAGAAATACGGTGTTACTGTGACGCGCCACACTGCGTAGCCACAGGATACATGTGCAAATCAGAACTGAACGCCTGCTTCACCAAGGTTCTGGACCCGCTCAATGCAAACTCTCCGCTCACCCACGGGTGTTTGGACCCCATCACAAACGCAGCGGATGTCTGCAGCAGCAGCAGCACCTCTAGGGGCGCAGACGCCCTCAGCGGGGCCGCTGTGTCGACGTTGGAGTGCTGCCACGAAGACATGTGCAACTACAGAGGCCTACACGACATGGCGCACACCAGGGACTCGACAGGTAAAGAAGAAAGCTCCCAGAGCTGAAGCACTCGCTGTTTGTTTTTACTGAAACTGAAACATAACATTCTCTTTAGCGGGTTTTAAAACGATTGGACTCTGTGGGGGGATTTTACGATTCCTCCTCAGTAAATATTCAATATTTTGCTCTTTCCTGTTCCGGCTCCAGAGGCAATATGTTGAACTGTAGGGTTCTTCAAACACTTTGCTTTATGGACGTGCAGGCCACCCTTACCCCCACCTACTTGTTTCTCTACTTCTCAGCTCTACAGGACTTCATTTGACTTTTTAATGGGCTCCAGCTCTGTGCCTGGGAAGGCAGGGAGCAGCCAGTTTACCTTAAGCACTTGGAAAGAGATCAGATATATTCTCTTTTTTTATTATGTGTGCACCATGTAATTTTCCCACTGAGTAGGAATGTGCCTTGTAGAATGAATATTCCCTGACAAGTCTGCGTGTTGGGCCGCAGTATTAGCTCATAGAGTTATGAAAAGGTGCTTAGAGAGATGGAGAGGAAGGGGAGCCGTCCTCAGGGGATTCTCTGTGGCCCTGACCAGGGCAGACCATAGTTTATTCGCTCAAATTAATATCTGGCTCTCAGTCAGGACAAGGTGACTCATTTGTTTTTGCCCCTGCTGCCCTCTTCCACTTCCTCGCTCTTGTTGGTTTGTCTCATTTTCTTGGTGGTTAAAGCCATGACTGTGAAAGCTTCTCATTAAGCTACAAACAGCCATACATCCATTCCAAGATGGCCGTGGAGCATGCAGTTAAACTTGTGGTTCATTCTGTGTGCAGATCTCAGCCGTTACCAGCCGGACAGCAACAACAGGAACCTCGTGACCCGGGTTCAGGAGCTAGCGTCGGCCAAGGAGGTTTGGTTCCGCGCCGCGGTGATTGCCGTCCCCATCGCCGGCGGCCTCATCCTGGTGCTGCTCATTATGCTGGCGCTGCGAATGCTGCGCAGCGAGAACAAGCGCCTGCAGGACCAGAGGCAACAGATGCTGTCCCGGCTCCACTACAGCTTCCACGGCCACCACACCAAGAAGGGCCACGTGGCCAAGCTGGACCTGGAGTGCATGGTGCCCGTGACGGGCCATGAGAACTGTTGCCTGACCTGCGACAAGATGAGGCAGGCGGACCTGGGCAATGACAAGATCCTGTCTCTGGTGCACTGGGGAATGTACAGCGGCCACGGCAAGCTGGAGTTTGTATGATTCCTGCTGGACTGTCACCTCCCCACAAACAGCCAGGACTGCGGCTTATGCTTTTCCACTTTAGAAGACATTCCCATCTTTTTCGTCCTTTGGACTTTTGGGTTTGTTTTTTTTTGTTTTTTGTTTTTTTTGAAAAACCAGTGACAAAAAAAATGCGAGACTGATCTGATGCCGTGTGGTTTTTGCTAGAGGAGCACTTTACTTGAAAATGAAAGGCAAAGCAACGAGGGGCTGTATTTAAACTTGAGCGGGCAGGACTGACGTGGAGTGAGAGCTCTGTCACTGCTCCTGAGGATCCTGGACATTTACACTGCGTGCTGAAGGATTCCAAATCTGTCTTATTTGCACATTTGTAAAAAACAAAAAAAAACAGAAAAAAAAGCAAACAAAAGAGTTGTCGTTGCTTAAAACAAGAATTTTACACTGATGCCAGGGTACAAAAAAAAAACTTGTTGAGGAGTAAAAGAAAAATTCAGTGTTTGACTGTAGGTGTGCACACTCCTCTGTGTACGTTTCATGATTCAAGCTTATTGTAAAGATTTAAAATATATATATATTTTTTTTGTCTGATAAAACTGACTGGTGTGTGTCTCGTCCTGGGTGAATGGCCAGCATCTCTCTCTGTGATCAGACTATAAGCTTGATTGTGAGTGTGAAAGAAAAACTTCCATTAAAATGTCTTTTTATTTAAATAATCATTCATTCTTGTGTTTTTTCCTTTTTAAAAATGGTGGTGTGTGTGTGAGAGAGTTTGAGTGTGAGAAGAGAGAGAGTGTGTGTGTGTGTGTGTGTGTGTGTGTGTGTGTGTGTGTGTGTGTGTGAGAGAGAGAGAGAGAGGGAGAGAGAGACACAGTAGCATCCTGCCTTTGCAGTGTGATTTGTCAAAGTCAGGCCCTGGTGTGGTCTTGGCGTGCAGTGAGGCCTGGTGTTATGGTGGACCTGTCACATCTGTCGGTCGTTCTTGAACCCTTTCCAGAGATCAGCTTTTTTCCTCTCCTTAACAGTTGGTTTTATGTGGGGAACTTAAAAAAAATGGCTGATTTTATTGTGATTGCATCAGATTTGACGGACTTCTGCTAATTAGACTGCAAAGACGAGTCTTTCCCACAGAAAGTCGAGGAAAGAACAAGGCTTCGAATAAAATCCGCCTACTCTCTTTCAGTCTCTGGAGGCATTTCTTCATCAGAAGTCATATGACATACAGTAGAAACAGTATGTTGTGGTGTGTGTCTCTATGCATCTCCAGTTCGCTTCATCACAACAGGCACAGCAGTCTGGCCACAAAGCAAAGATTCACTGACGTAATGACACCACCTTCTTTTTTAGCTTCCTTGGATTTATCCTTGAAGTGGGAGTGCTATTTTTATTTTATTTTTTTTAATGCCTGTAAGCACTCCTCTATTCTGCCTTTGTGTATCCTTAATAACACTGTTCCTCCTGTCCTCCCCAAGTCAGTGGTTTGGAATTGATTCCCTGTTGCACTAATCCAAAATAGCGACAAACGTTTCACTTATTAAATTATATGTATTTGTTATTCTCAATCCCATGAAAGAAATAACCCCAACAATGCATCGTTCTTACTAAGTGTGTGTTGCCAAAGCGTGATATGTCTTCTTCCTGTGTGCCGTGGAGCTTTATACTTGTCTTAAAGCTATTAAAAACACATCAGTGAACTACATTTTTTGGCCGAGTCACAATGAACACACACGCATATTCTTGTACTATTGTTCTTGTACTCAAATTATAAAGTGGTATTTAGCCATGTAGGTAGTCTTGATTGTATTTGTCCAGTTTTGTTTAAACATTAGTGTCCTACATACTGTGGATAATAATCAGAACACACTGAACAAGCTTTTTCTCAGGCAATATGTAGTTTTACTCAAACTGGTTGACTCTGTTCAGGCAATTATCCAGCTAACTAGGTACATATAAGAAACTGTGTTTGTTGTTATTTGAGTGACTTGACCCTTTCAGAAAGAAAAAGTATTGAAAAACACAGGGACCTTGGCGTTTTTTGGCAGAATAATGCTGTTTTTATGCTTCATGGGTCATGCAGCAGCAGCAATTAGCGGGACAGACCATGTCAGCCATTACAGGGGACTTGCTTTCTGGCTGATTCGTCTCCAAATGTGTACACAAACAGCAACGAGGCAACCAGCAAAAATCTCGATCCTGGCGGTTTGTTTGGAGGCCGGGGTTAGATTGCTCTCGTGCTTGTTCGTCACATTTTTCTAAACTCCCGCTGAGTATTTACATTTCTA
Organism: Acanthopagrus latus; assembly: GCF_904848185.1. Lineage (NCBI taxonomy): Eukaryota > Metazoa > Chordata > Actinopteri > Spariformes > Sparidae > Acanthopagrus > Acanthopagrus latus. The sequence continues at coordinate 6,040,289 of NC_051057.1, read as the reverse complement.
CAAGTCCTAAATGTCACAGTCATCGTGTGTTGTATTGCCGCGTGCGTTGCGCGAAGCAAGGTGGAGATGCTCGGGTTGAAAAGTTCACACTCTTGGTTCCCCCCCCCCGGCTCACCATGGTAACCACAACTAAGACATCCTGTATGTATTTTAAGGCTGAAGAGTGTCTGTCTGTGTGCTGAGCGCTGACCCTCGTTTCTTTCCATTAGGAGGACAGGAAAACACTATTAGTAACTTACCACTTAGCGGCAGCTTGCATTAGCGAGGCTCAGCCCGCGCTCGGGGCCTCCCCCAGGACTATTACCCTTGTAATAACAACAGTGTCCTCCACCTGGCCTATCTAATGTGACTGCTGTTTGCTTTAGCCTGATTCCACTTTGCCGGCTCACCCGTGGGTGTCAGGTGGCCACGGGAAGTTGAGGGAATCGCAGCCGAAAAAAAGTGGCGTTTGCTGTGTTGGCGAGGGGACACAAAGGAGCTGGGGCTTTTTTTCTCTTTGGCCTCGCATCTCACCGGCCTCCGACAGTCACAGCGCGGCGGCGACGGCACGGTCATTAGCATCGGCCATTTTGCGCGGCGCTAGGCGGACACGCTGCTCGTATTCACATGCAAATTTAATGAGGTGTCTGACCGGCCTCGATCAAAAGGGCCCCAATTTGTTTTGAAGCCACTTCAAGTTGCCCCCTGCGACAGTTGGGTGGATTTTTTTTTATTATTTATGTCTTGTTTTCTGTTTTTCCTTTACAGCTTCACCTCCAGCTCCCGCTCCACCGCCTCCAGGCAGCAGGAGCCGATGTGCCCTGTCGGAGCAGGGTTAAATGACGCCCAGCAATTTAGACCCACAAGATGCCACCTCCCAGTTGCTCCCTGCTGCCCCTCAGAATAATGTAGCAACAGTCCAGAGGGCCTCGTGCCCGCTGTGGCGGCAGCAGCATGTGGAACAATATATGAAGTGTAAACACACATGGAATCTGTTAACACCTGAGCACAGTAATGGAGGGCCCCCCCTCCCCCCGGGTGGTAATAGGCCTCTCTAAATCCTTGTATGTTTTTCTTGTATGTACCCCCCTCACATTCGCTCTCCTGTTCCCATAGCGGAAAACACACACGTTGCTTTTTTTATTTGATAGAGTGGTGAAATAACTGGTTTATATATGGCTCAGTCAATCAAAGTGATCATTAAACCATGAATAGTTGTTTCCATAACCCTAACCCTATCTATACTGCTATGCACTGATACAGTAGAAAGCAACATTTAAAAAAAAAAAAGAAAGTTAAAATTGAATTGGCTTGAACATCTCGCTCCACCTATAACATGTTGTACGAACTACTTCCAGCCACGCTGAGGCCTTGTCTCTACTTTCTAGCCTACCATCAGCGCTTCTCCCAAATTCTCTACGTTCGGAGAGAGGTTTCAGGATGCTGGTAGACAACCCGGCAAGAAATGGAGCCTGCAAACTAGTTCAAGTAGTCCACATGAGCGCGTCAACAACCCTCGCGGCCGATGTGTCCTTTAAGCGTGGTGGCGTGCTTTAAGCCCTCAGTTCTGTGGGCACTCTTTAGTCTAATTTATGACCTCGCAAGTTACAGTGCGTTCATGTGGCGTCAAAATAATTGGAACAAATGACTTCCCAACTGAAACATTCGTGTGATCCCCACAAGCAGGGACAGCAACTCGGAAACTCTTCGGAAAATGTTGATGTACGACTTTAGCATTATCAAATTTCTGCCCATGCGTTATTTGTAATATGGTAATATAGAGGTCAGAACTCTGTGTTTGCTGTCCACAGTGACCGAGATTAGTTGGAAAAGTTATAAAGCAATTGAATACTTCAGTGGTTTTAAGGAAAGTACCAGGAGAAAAACATCATTCAATTCTTAATATGAAGCTTCAAACAAACTCAAACTTAAATGCTTTTCAGCGATAAAATACAAATCAGGGGAACGATTCCCCAACACAAGACACGGGACCATGTGAGGAGCAACACAACTGCAACATTATTCTGTAATTTATCATCTTACGTTCACCTTCAGAAAAAAAAGTGAGAATATTCTTATTTTAAACATCTTGAATTCATGAAATTGCTTGTACTTTTGTGTGTTTACTCTGTTTAAAAAAGGGACAGTGCACACCAAAATCCAAACGTCACATTTGTCATCTTCCTTGAAGAGTTATGTGTCCATCCAGATTGCCAAGTTTGGAGATATCAACCACAAAGATGTCTGCCCTCGCTGAGTAAAATGGAACTAGATGGCCCTCGCTTTGCACTAGAAGTACCAAAAATAAATCAATAAATAAACAATGAAAAATAAAGAAAAACCCCAATGTCTCTGTCCAGAAATCATGACCTTCAAGACTACACACACCAACTGTATCATTTGGTTGAGCTGTAGCATCACCTAACTTAGTTCAGATAAAAAGGTACTGATTTTGAACCTGAAGCGTTAAACTTTTGCCGAGTAACCAAGTCGAGTTTTTCTTTAAGTGCCACAAACCTAGCGCCTCTGGCCGATATCTCAAAGTGTCTCATTTGTTATAAACGGTCGCACGCTAAAGCTGATTGACCTCAACAGAGGCTGCCATAGCCCCAGTGTAAAAACTGTCACGGTCTAAATCATATCACTGATACTTGAATTCTGTTTACCAGCTCCCAACCACAAACAAATAGAGACATTCCAGAAAATAAACACAACTTTTCATCCGAGAGACAAAAAAACAAAAAAAAAAATTAGGATTTTTTTTTTTTAATCGACGAGTCTGCCTGACTGCGAGGACAAATCATCCTCTGCGGTGACAGACATCCGCTGGAATAAGACGTGATCTAAATATTTAGTCAGTTCATTTCCTTCCACTGAATGAAACGACGGCTCCAGTGCATGTCTTCATACACCCCCCCCCCACCCCATCTAAACATTTACCCCTGTGTGTTGTTAACATTTAGATATAAATCTGCCCCAAAAGAAAAATAATAATGTTGGGAATGTTTACAGGGCCGACCGGGCTTCTTGAAGCTAAAAGTCGCCGTCTGTAAATAGGAAAAAAAAAAAAAAAAAAAGTTTTGTTATGTTCCTTAAAGTGGGCTTTCCAGCAAACTGCAGCAAGAATGTCCAAACAGAAATGGCTCACATGGACACACTTGTATGTAGGTCTACAGGCCTGTAGGCAACACGCACACACACACACACACACACACACACACACAGTTTAAGGTATGGTATTGGTGGTGAGATGTCACTGTCAGGTGCCGGTCCACTTTCTCAGGAGCTTCATGGATGGTGTCGTTCATGGTGTTGTATGTCGTCCTCCTTGAGCAGCCGTATCTGTCAGCCGAGGGCCGAGGGGCCCCCGAGCAGAGGTGGCAGAACAATGTCCCCTGCCACGAGAGGTAGATGGCCCCTCTGAACGCTCATCCTATCACCGATGACACAAATGGGATCATTCGCCTCACAAGAAATCTCTTTTGTTTGCCTGTTATCGAAGTCGCTCCATCAACACCACTGCTTTAATGACGATTGTGTTTACTTTAAGTTGAATGTTTTATTCAATTTCCCTCCTCTGACGGCCTCCCTCAGATAATGTTTCCACGTCTGTCAAGCTCTCTGTCCTCACACGGCACATACTGTGTGAGGTTTCCGGTAACAGTAGAGGAGTTACAGTTACTGTTATTTCAAAAAAAGGCTTCTCATTTCTAATTCTGCTCAAGTTTGCGTGTGGTGTGACTGTTGACGCTGCTGTTGCAAACATTAGGTTCAGCAACGTCAGCCTGGGATTGTATCCAAAGCAAGAAAATCCCAATTTGACTCTGAAATCCCAATTTCAGTGCTATGACAAAAGTTAAGCACCTGGTTGTATGAATACGTTGGCAGGTTTTGTTACTTGTTGATTCAGTAGAAAGGACCCTGGTTTTGAAACTGCACTTCAGTGGTGGAACACAACACCAGCACTCTCCACCAAGCCAAACCAAGTGTCCCTCGTTTCCCTTTCGTTTTCGCTCAGCTTCTGTCGTTCTCCAATGTCTTTTCCTCCTCCGTCAGCCGGGGTCCTCTCTTCTCGGAGTGTAGAGTTTCCACAGTTATTCCAGTTGTTCCGCTTTCACCTGGGGATAGCAACCAGGAAAAAAAAAAAAAAACAACAGACAATGCCTCTTCTTCTTCTTAACGGTTGTGCAATGGCAAACGTCCTTCCTTTGTTCTGTAATTCTACCTTTGTTTTTCTCTGGAAAAATCCAACCCGGTGGCAGACCTGAGAAGCAAGGCTTAACTGGAGACCGATCTCAGTGATTTCTCTGCAGCCATTTCGTCGCACAGTCAGCGTGTGCTTCAGGATTGATCAGTTAAAACAATTACCGTCACCAGTTTAAGCTGAACTTGTGTCAGGCGTCCGGATTAGTTGAAGCTTGGAAGACAAGGAAACAAAGAAACATTGTTCTTGTATTCCAGTGTAGAGGTGGAATATTCAAATAAGATCATACTAGAATTTCTCTGTAATTCCATTGGAGGTTACATCCGTTTTCATGCTGTGTTGTGTGCTTCAGTTTGAACAGAAAATGTTTTTTGCATTGTTCTCCCAGACAGCAACTCTGGTGAGGGAGCATATGCACAGCAGATATGTTATCTCGAACAAGGTTACCTGTAACCCCCAAACTATCAGGTGGTGTAAAATAATGCCGGCCATGGAAGTAATGCTGAGTTACTAGGTAGTATGTAGTAAGCCAGACATGCTAGCCTCTGTCAAACACAGCTGAATCCTTTCTTGTGATTTTGCTTTTGTATTTTTTAGTTCTAGAAGGGGTAAAATGTGTTACCATACCCCGGAATCTACACAGAGTAACAAGCCCCGTTCACATATGCAGTGTAACTCTGAATTTATCCAGAGTTTACCCGGAGGAGCTGTCTGTTGCCATTATTTGGCCCGGACTTTGCCCCCGCCAGCTCCCTGCTCCTAAATCTGGTGAGATTAGAGCCGACGATTGTCCGAGGTGAATTCACAGTGAGCGAGTGGGTGGGTCAGCCATTTGTAATTAACGTGGGAACAATAGTATTCAAACTGTTCATCATCTAAAGTGACCTGCTTGGTCTCTTGTGCTTCCGTATGGCCCAGTCATGTCAGTGCTCTCCCAAACCATGTGGAGTATTTCCGGACTCTCACCTGTCGTAGCTGCCATGGTGACCTGAATGAATACTTAATTAGCAGTGCAGGTGAAAGGGCCACCAGAGGTGTGGCGGCCTCCTGAAGGTTACGTGCATGCTGTGGACAGACGACGGCTTGGCGTCAGGCCATCCTTCCCCACCTCACAGAGATGTGCACCTTGGAGCTGGCAGCACAGCCTCGGGACTCGACGCTCGCCGGCTGGCACTGATGGGAGCTCATTGTGAGCGTAGATCCCAGGATTACCGGGCTGAAAGCGGAAAAGCTCGTGTCTTCCTCGCATCTGTGTGTGAGCGAGGCTAAAAAACACTATCACCGTTTTAGGAAGGGCCGTAAAATAACACACGGTGGGTGAGATGGATCCCTCCAGACGTTTGTACACCGGAGCTGGTGTTACAGCTGAAACGTATAAATTCATAAATTACTTTGAGCTCCTCCCATTTCTATACCACAAACTAATTCTAAGTTACGTAGTGGGCTCACACCGGAAAGTAACAAAAAAAAAAGTACTGTAGCAGTGTATTGTTATAATTTTTATCTCCCACAATGCAGTGCAAAAAAAGGAAATGAAATACATTAAAGACAACTGTAACACTCGAAACAGCTTTTAACACACCTTATTAATTCATCACCAATAAAATTCCTTACATTTGAGACAGAAATCACTATTTTTAGTAAAGTGACTATTATTAGACTTGATTTTATTCCAGTCTTTTGTTTTTTTGTGTGATTAATTTGACCTGGCTGCTCTAGCACCCAAGTTTCCCACCGACATTACAGAAGGGCTCCATCGATTTGTAGCAGTACTGGCAGTAAATTGCCTTACAGGCCAGCCCAACCTACATGAAAATATAAACAAAAAGCATAAAATCTAGGTGGGAAAATGCCCAGTGTCCGCTACTGGACAGTAAGTAACACCTTTACAAGCTCCTACAAGCCTGGTTTTCTGGTTAATCACACCTCTGCTCTGCTGCCTCACGTTAGGATTTAGATTTCAGCCTAAATAAAGAAACATCTGAAGGGATCCTCATCTGGTCTCTAACCTGAGGGAGATTAAACATTTTTAGCTCCTGCCTACTAAACACACATGTGGACAAGATAATCTCCTGTAACTCACTCAAAAATATGATTACAGGAATCTTGAACATTAATCTGATCATCTGAAAAATAGCTCCTAAACTGAAACCTCTGCTGGTTTCTACATACATTGCTGTGATGAATGCAGTGACTGTGGCCGAGATTTGTATTTCACCTTTATATAACTAGAAAAGGCCTAAAGTCAGCAAGCTCTATATTTCAAGCAAGAGTAAAAATCAGTTAATACACATATCTAAGATTTAATCAAAATAAACTACCATGTGGGTTACCCACAGTCATGATATAACATGTCAAACTGACTGCTGTGTTGAAATAGTTTGAGGGCAACAGTGGAGGCCTGTGGCACAGAAGAATAAGATATATCATTGTTAGTAGGGTCAAATTATTGTTGCATTAGTCGTTTTATATTGACATAAAATGCAATATTCAGGGGTTGTGAGGTCGTGGAAAACCTGGAAAAATCATGGAATAGCGTGCATGTGGTTCAATTATCAGAGAAACCTGTATTTGTTAAACAATGTCTGTGCAGATAGGTCAGTCAATTTAATAAACTCTGACTCTACTTGGACAAGTACGAGGCACAGCTTAAGAGACCAGAACCCGTGAGGCACAAAACCAAACCGCACTGGCCATCATTAATTGTACCAATTGACATTTTCACCAAAGTATTTGTCATGTTTACACTAAAGTCTTCAAGAGTGCCTTGCCATAAACATTTGCCTCAAAAAGCACAGAAAGGTCATCGACATTCCATGGTGAAATGCGTATAAAGCCTAAATATTCCAGGCTCTTTTACACAAAGGCAGAAAACGTTTTTTGATATTCGCAGACTTTTATATTTTACCTGTATGTGACGTGTCGGTGTGTTGCGAGAGGCAGCAGGCAGAGAGGGAGGGAGGGAGGGAGAGTGCCAGGCCTCTCCTCCGGGCCTCTGCTGTTCATCATCAGGTGGAGAGGCTGTTTACTGCCGGGGTCAAGGGCCCAGGCACATGTTTACGGGCGCTCTCAGATGAGCCGTTGTTGTTAAAGCGCACCCTGTGCATGCAAAGGCCGTGCTAAAGGTTTGTATCTAACGGCGCTTTCCCACCTTTTCCACCTCAAAATCGCCGATTGACCCCGTTCACACTTCCTGCGGGGAAGGCAGCCCGTCATGTTGCGCGCCACTAAAGTCACCTTTCACGCCACAAATGAACCGCCGAGAACAGCTGTAACAGAAGAGAACACGTTAGACCCGCGTCTACTGCAGGGTCAATCGACCTGGGTGTAAATGCAGAGTTTACACATTCCCATTGCAGAAAAACAGCCTGATTTTAGGGGGTTTAAGTGGGATTTTTGACCAGTGGAGGAGAAGGGGTAAACAGGGCCCCTGTGCCCCGGGGCCAAAAGAAACCCATTTTAACCAGATTCCAAAGATCAACCCACGTTTGGACATTTAAGACCCATTTAGAGTTTGGGGAGAAGACATTCGCCACGCTTGTTTATCTCTCTCCTGTGGTCATTTCCCTTCTCGGCCCGCGTTCATTCCTCCACTTTAATGTCCATCTCATTTTTATTTGTCCTTTCGATTTGCCATGAGACACGTTGAATTAAACACAACGCGAACGCTTAAATTTTCCGCGGCCGCCCTTAAAATTCCATCGCCCCGCGAGCTTGGAGCACAAGCTCTGGATTTCATTTGCTCACTTTTCTCTTGGTGTGGGAGGTGATGTGACCACTCTAACCTTTTTAACATTAAAAGTCCCCCCCCAAAGAGATCTTTGCGATAATCCCTGTCTTCAACCCTGCCCTTTGCTCCTTGGATTCCCCTGTGGACCGTGCAGGAAAACGCTCTCACCGTGGCCTTACCTCTCTGCTCGGCTCTTTGTTACCTGCCACTCCCCCCCCCCTCCTCCTCCTTACGAGCCCGGCAGCGCCACACTGCTCCTCACCCGGCTCCACGCAGGAGCCGGGGAACGTCCTGTGTGGTGGAGGTGGTGGTGGCGTCCCTCATCTGTGGAGCATTAAGAGTGAGAAGTGGCTTAAGGCCGTCTCCTCGACACTTGGTAGAAGTAACGCACTTAATCAGCGCACCTTTTCTGAATTAGGAGATTGGTTGAAGTCAACTCAAGAGGATGTTTCAGACGTTAGCATTAGTGATTTTACGATATTTTCAAGACAACGAACCAGCAAAAGGGTTACGTTTTTCTTAATTTGTGCCCTTGTTTTTCATTGTAAAATTCCTGAAATTATCTGTTCAAATCCATAGAGAGGAGGACTGAGAACTGTAACCCATTACTCCTTCAACATCGTATCAGTGTAGGCGTGTAAAAGCCAGAAGCTATCCCTTAAGCGTATTCTGACCCTGCAGTTTCTCCCCCACTGAGCCGAACTGTCTGCAGCGTTCCAGCGCGCCTCCGCTCGAGCGAAGGTATCTGGTAATCTTTCAGGCCATGCGTCGGGGGGAGTAGTGACAGGGGGAGAGAGGATGTGGGCACGGGGATGATGGCGGCGTGTGGGGCGGAGGGCGAGGGCCGGGGTGGCAGTCTGGGACAGACAGACATAATTAAGACCAGAGGTGGAACCTGAGAGCCCCGCAGTCTAACAGGAAGCACTGGCTTAACTCCTGTCCCATTTAGATGAAAGGAGGCCTGGCCAGTCGCGGGACGGGATGGCTTTGATGGGACCTGGGCGAGCCTTAGCTACAGACCAAACAAGACTCAAGACATTCTTACCTATTTGTTTTTTTTAAGACGATGTATGTATGTGCAGGGCTAGATAAACATTTCTGAAGTTGGATTTGAAAGAATGAACTAGGGTTCATTCTTTCTGGGGCTTAAAGGTAGTTCGACATTTTGTAGAAATAATTCTTTTTGTAGTAAGAATTAAAAAAAAAGAAAGAATAATATGAATATTGAGCTGAATCCAGAAGGTGCTTAGAACAATGACTTTAAACAGGGGGAACCGGCTAGTCTAGCTCTCCAATGTTAAAAAACACAGCTAATTATCCCATGTGTCCCTTGTTCGTTTGTTCCACATAGAAATGTTGTGAAACCACAAGTTGTAGTCCACTAATTTTAAACATCAAAATCTGTCTACAGATAATGGGGAGTACCATTGCACATGTTGTTGGAGTTGCCCATGGTGAGAGGTGGTGGGTGGGTGTGTAGATACTAGTATTTTTTTCCTTACACACCAAATGGCAGCTCAAAATACCAGGTCTTCTTGGAGTCCTTAGGTGGTATCCTGGAAGAGGTTCCATCTGGGGACTACGTAGTTCTTCTGGGGGACTTCAATGCTCATGTGGGCAATGACAGAGAAACCTATAAGGGGGTTAGGGTTGGCCTGAATTAGCTAAACCTGAGCAGTTCTCGCCAAGAGCTGACACACATTAATGTATAAAATTGCTGGACTTTCCCTTTAATAAGTCAGAGTCACAGCATCAACAATGGCTTTGCACAGCACTAACACTCATAGTTTATTCTCATAGTAGATGGCTGAATGGATGTACCCCATCTAACATAAAAAAAGAAAACCCACTTTTTGAAATACTGGCCGATTGACACCGTCACCCATGTTCCTGTTAATAAGTCCATAAACACTGCGAGCTGGCTGACTAACAGACTGGTGCTGTGCTACAGTCTCTGTCTGGCACAGTGGAAAAGAAAATGAAGCCTATTTAACTGTCTCTGCTTTTAATATGCTGTTGCAGAGAGAATCGGCTCCCATTAAAACAATATGGCGCATTTTAAAGTAGAGCTGTGTCGAGTCGAGGGAATCTACAGTCTGGCCTGGCAGCTTTGGAGACGCAGCAGTCTTGATAAAAAAAACCAACAACAGATTTGTGGGTACAGCTAGAGCTTGGTCATTGTTAGATGTTCATATAGATCTCCCATGCATGGGCATCAAAGCCATTATACTATACTATATTGTTATTACTTTACCATGTAGAAAATGTATTGGTGTGTTGAGGTGTGTTCAGCAAGAGATTCTGTCTGTATGCTGTTATACATTATCATTATTATTATTATTATTATTATTATTATTATTATTATTATCTAAATCTGTTAATTGCTACAGCAGTGCTGCCATTACATTAGTTGATACAGCTGGGCTCCTGATAACTGTGTCAGGTTATAAATGTTTTGGGTTCTATGTGTGATTTTAAGTTATTTGCTATCTGTTATATGTTAGCAATTATATATGCAAATATGAATTACAAATTAGTCATCAAATACATTTCTATACTGTCAAATATGTGTCTGAAAATGTACAGTTGTAAACATATGGATAATTTAATTAATTCAAATAAAAGGATGTTAAAAGGAACCCAAATACAGGAAATGTACTACAAGAGGGAGAAACCCCAGAACCTTGTCAAACTGTCTGGACTTCCTCATCCTGCGTATGAAAGGCCGGGATGTGAGGTCTCCTTGAGCTGAATCATCGAGTACCAAAATGCGGTGTGTGATTTAAAGTGAGTTTTGTCAAATCAAGGTAAGATTAAAGGTTAAAGTGTACAAAAACTTGCAGACATCACCTGTAGTCATTAAAGCTTCCCTCCCAACCTCCAGTCCCTTTGTTGTACTTACATAACCTCAGAATAGTGAGCAGTGTGTGTGTGTGTGTGTGTGTGTGTGTGTGTGTGTGTGTGTGTTTCAGCATTTTGGACTCTTAGTCGTTCATACAGAAGGTCTGCTGTGTGTGAGTGAATGAGAGAACAGAGTGGCCGACTGAGTGGATTAGTGTGTGTGTGTGTGTGTGTGTGTGTGTAAGTGAGGGAGAAATATCCTCTGTTGGCAGGACCTTTTCCCTTCTCACTGCAGCGTCCAGGAAGTTTTCACCATCCGTTTCCCTGTTTTCGTGACCGAGGCTGCATGATGTCATCGCCACGAATTTCAAACACCGCACGCTTTGCTCCTCCGAGTTCCCCTCTGGTGCCTTTTCGCATGTGACCGTCCCGTAAAAATCCAATTAAACTGGGCTGGACTGGAGCCCGCCATTTGCCGTCTTTAATGATGTCGAAGCTGCCGCTGCTAGCATGCTAACAGCCCGTTTTCGCTTCTGTTCATATCTCATTTTATCCTTCCTCGGTTCAGTGACGTGCCGCTGCAGCTATCCAGCCTCACCGCAGGGATCGTTAAAGTTTTATCTAGTCCCATCTAAATTTCGATGGAGCCCACATTGTCACAGGGGGTCTCGTCTCCGTGTTTGCTTTGGCAGCAGGACGGTGGAAACTCCACAACGGTGCTGCTGTGATCTGTTGGAGTGTCACTGAGCAAAGCCTGATTTGACAAGTTGTGCAGGTAAATTAATAAGGTGGTGGTGGGAGGGGGTGGGGGTTGGGGGGGATCATGAGCGAGCTGACTGGGACATGGCAGCAGCCCCCCATAAAACTGCAAACAGGAACCAGATGAGGTGCGATTTGTGCTGACGAGCAGATAGGCAGGCTTCCCCTCTCTCTGCGCCGCTGGGAGAGCAGGTTTTTGGCCCGACCACAGATCCCGTCCTGGTAAAAACCAACCAGGGAGGCTCATATTTAGTGAAATGGGTTGATTATAAGGTGAAATTGCACCAGGTCAACTTTATATATAAAAAAAAAATGTTATTCAGGATGTGACAGAGCGCAGAAGGTTGCCCCGTGAATAAATGAAACCGTTGGAAGCTGGGTTACGGGTTTCAGGAACAATTTGTCACTCATTTGTGAGTGTCTGCATGATCCCAGCTGGTCCAAGAACTTTTTTTTAATTTTTTTTCCCCTGCTGCTGCTGCATTAATTGGCACTGGCTATGAGCATGAAACACGAATTCATGACCACATTCTGGATGCATTACCACATTTTCTCTCCGTTCCCATGGCCTCCCTCTGGTGGCGTTCCTGTTCTCCCTCCTGAGTGTCGAAAACGGTTGCGATTCACCGAGGAGAGCTGGAGCGCGATCCAAGACAACTGGGCCCCGGGCTGCATCGACAGCAAGAGCTCCTTCGCAGCTAGTCATTAATTAATTGGATTTGAGAGGAAAACACGGACACGACCAGGATAAGAAGGTTCTCACGACCTGCAGGGTCCTCCTCTGCGACACAGTCTACTGATGTATAATCAAATTTGGGAGGTTCCTACCCCACCGAGAGCAGAGGACGTGATTGGCATCGCTGAGCTGCGGCGAGCTTTCGCTCCCAAGTGTAACAGAATTGGCAGTGAAGCTCAGCAGGCAACTGAAAGCAGCTCCTTGGCTCTTGCTCCGGGATATCTTGACTTGCAGTTATACAGGCGATGGAAGGTCTGGAATTTAAAGCCCGAGACACACGGAACCAACGTCTAAGAAGTAGCCGAAAGGCTAACTGTTGAGTCGTCTCAAGTCACCAGTGTCTGGTGTCTATTCAGTCCAAAATGACTTGCCTGACACATAAGCAGAATAAAAGGTTCTTCCTTCTTGGTTTATCTCTGGCCCACCCAAAATTCGCACTACTGTTTCTCCCACTGGCACTGCTCACGAGTTCCTGCTTCACTCTTACTCCTAAATTCCACCAGATCCGTTCTCGGTCCGTGTCTGATCCGCCACAGCAGCTCCGGCAGTCGGGACCCTTCTGTGGCAGATAGGCAAGACTTCTGCCAGAGCACAGCGCATCAACACGGCCGAATTCAGCACAGAGCTGACAGGAAGTCACACGCCGAAACAACATCATAACATCCTGTTATCATCCGGTATCGCGGGAACTCCTCCGTCTCGCACCTCCAGCAGTGCTGCGCCGTGCTGCACTCAAAAAGGAGCCGGTGGGAGTTGACGGACGACGGAGCATCGAGCAAAACCGAAGCGCTCTGCGATGTAAATGCAACCGGTGGAAATCCTGGGTTAGACTTCAGATCCTGATAACTTCAGAGACTTTTCACAGCTTAAAAAAAAAAGTTTTGCAGAAACGAAACCTCCATGATAATGTTTGCAGTTTGCAATTTTTAAGTGTCCTGTCAACAGTTTCACAGATGCTCTTTTATAATGGTGCTCTGTAGGAAAAATGCTTTTTGGGCCGCAGGGGAATTTTTTTTACTGCAGTACTGCCGGCCCTGTGCGCACACTACTCACGTTGGATTATATAAAAATAAGACAAAAATTATTAGACAACAACATTTAGTCTTTGAGTCAAGGTTTAATTAGAGGATGGATTTATACATGTATATATATGAACTATTCTCTAGCCATGCATTGCATGTCATTGGTCAGACTCCCTCATGTTTAACAGTCGAGTGTTGTTCTGCTCCAGCAGCAGGGTGAATGACAGGAGCCCGCTGAGCGCTCCGCTAATGAAACTCATTCCCCTGCACGTCTGTCTCCACGGTAGCTTTACTCCCCACCACCCAAGGCAGCTCTCCTCCACGTCTGCTAGCTTCAACAGGCATCACAGTTCCCATGAGCCCCTACCTGCTTCCCATAAAGCACAGGAGCACTCACGGCCCCATTCTTTTCCCACAGCACGCAGGAAAAAGCACCAGCAGGAGGAGAGGAGGGCTGTTGTCAGTGTCGACGAGTGACGCCCTTTTGCCGCCAGCACTTTTGGCCGCGCCGAGTCAAACCGAGCCTCGCTCATTTGCTTTTCCATCGCGAGTTTTACTGCTTCGAGTTGATTCGAGGCAGGCCGGCGATGGACCTGCTCCGGAGTCAGCTCCTGTTTGTACTTTCAAACAGCTGCTGTGTTTTACTGTCTCGCTTTCAGCTGTTTCAGGAGTCATGTTTAGTTACTGCTTGTGAAAACATGTTTCCGGTACTTCTTCGATAGCACCGACGGATTGAGAAACTGGGTAGGGCCAGGCTGGCAGACAAAATGGCACAGGTCCGGTCCAAGGTCACATTACACAGTCTGACAAAATATAGGTCCTGACAAGCTGTTTGATCCAGTGTTGTACATGCAGTTTTTACATTTCCTAAAAACCAGTTGGAAAGAAAATGAAGATAACGTGTGTCAGAGTTTTGTTTGTCATTTTCTCACTGTGAATCGATGAAAGCTGAAGCTGAAGATTATTTAACCATTACAGCCAGTTGTTCCATTTCCTTTGTGCTCCATTCCTTTTCAAATCACAAAATGCTTGATTCGCAATCCCAAGAAAGCCTTTCTTTCCCCCCCTCCACCCCCTCGATGTAGCACGCTGTCACACCGTTTTCTCATGATCGCTGGATGAATAGCAGCGTGTTGGAACATTTTCTGGCGATCGCTATCAAAGTTATTATGTCATGACACAGTAAAACATTTGTAGCCTGAAGCAATTTACGTCGGCATCATAATGTAATCACTATGACTAGTTTGTGATCACAAGAAAAACTGCTTTGAGAAATAATTACCAAGCACGCCATCCAAGGCCTGGTCCACACGCACGGGGGTATTAAAAACACGTTTTGGCTTATCATCTGGGTTTGGCGTCTGTGGTAACAAATCAGGGCAGGGAATTTGCACAGATTCACTAAATGCAAAGAGCTATGCACACACACACACACACACACACACACACACACACACACACACACACACCTGGAAAAAATCCCAACTACCTTTGGCCGCGGATGTCCTCTTCCTGTTTCCTGGCCATTGTTTACAGTCTGGTAACCAGCTTGAGATGCTACAATTGGAGGTGGAATTGAGAGACGGCTCTTCATTTAACTGCATGTGATGGCAGAGAGTAAAGACAAGGCTAATAAACAGCCAAATCCTCGTCCGATTTCTCCTCCTTTGCTCACCACGCAGACTTTTAACCTAAACTCCTGCTCAAATGTGAATGATACAGCCCTGCAGCAAGTACTCACTACTCGCTGAGCTTCTGGCCCAATTTGTCACTTTGTGGTGTTAATGCTGCTCAGGAATGCTGAACCGGTTTCAGAATCACCAGTTTTCTAATGTGACTTTAAGATCATGGATGTATTTACCTGCTTTAGGGGAAACATGAAACATTTCCACTGGAAACACATATAGCAAAGATTGCTCAGAAATAGTGAAATGAACGACAAACAAATGAAGAAAAGAAAGGACATGTCAAGAAAGTGAGAGAAAGGTCAGCGCTGTGCTGGCTTCAGGTGGACTGTCTCAGGCAGAGCACAGACAGGAAGAAATTCCCAGTGGGAGGGCCGGCTCATTATGATATCCTGTTACACCCCGGAGCAGCCTAGCAGCTACAGTTTAGCAGACGTTACAGAATCTCTTCCCCTCTCTCCCTCTGTCTCTCTCCGTCTCACACTTGACAGTTGCAGCGACAAGCCGTCACGCAAATTACGACGAGAGAGGTCGAGAAGTCGCTCTTTGCTTTATGACTTACGAGACTTTTGTCTCTTTTTTAAAAAAAAAAAAAAATCCTTTTGCAAGCCGCTCTTCTCTGCTTCAAGCGCGCCCCCCCCCCCCATTCCTGACGAGCGACGCTTCTCAGTTTTCATTGCATACAGTGATTATACATCATTGAGGCTGCCTTACCTTTTCATTTCCATGGAACCAACTCCAAATTACACCCATCAAAGATGGAGACTGGAGGAGGAGGAGGAGGAGGGGGGCGCTGGTTTTGGATGCAGTTTCAAACGCCACTCGGCTTCCTGTTGCTGAGAAAAGAGAGCCTTAGGAAAGCAGGAGGGATGTTTACTTTCCCCCCGTCCCGCTCTGAATGATAAAAGGAAATGTTATCCAGACATGATGGGCATCTCCAAAATGGCTGTTCAAAGAATGGAGTCAGTGCAGGGACCGATCGCATTGCCTTGTGAAAACAAGCATCGTCGACATCACTGCGCAGATGACATCTCGCTCGGATCTTTGAAAAAGCATCAACCCTGTGATTGGAGCTGGGAAAAAAAAGCACCAGACATATTTATCCTGTTACAGAGTCAGACCCAAATATTGATACACTGACGGCTTCTAATTCTGAAAGTTCAAGTTTTCTGTTTTTCCTCAGTGACTCACCGGCACTGAAGCATCGCTCCATTCCCCATCATTAACTCATAATCCCGTTGGCAGCTACTTCTGCCCCCACCAGAAAACAGTTGCAACTTTATGTTTGCCATTAGCAGAGGTGCTGATAGGCCCGAAAATCTAACAAGTTTTTTTTTTTTTTTTCTCGACAAAGCCGCAGCTTTGCCACACAGCGAGTAGACGCCGAGGGACGCACGGAGGGTAGATGGAGGTTGGCTTCTCTTGCCATGTGTGTTTGCGCGCAGCTCTGTGCGTTTAGCGAATTCGTATAAATTCCATGCCCTGATTCGTTACCACAGACGCCAAACCAAAGTGTAATTGCATGAGTTTACGAGATCCATTTAACATAGTGGGTGAGTTGGCAAAATGAATGTGTGTGTGTGTGTGTGTGACTGGGGGTGGGTATGGTATGGAGATCCTGCAAACACAACACTCACTCTCTCGCAAGTACACAAGCCCACAGACGTATAGACATTCAATGAAAGGCTTACATTGTCTGCCGTCCGCCGCGGTAATTCAGTAAAGGTTATGTGGGAGGCATCGGAGCGCGGTGAGATTATGTCTGCCCCGTCTGCATTTTTCCCTTCAGTTACTGCCGCATTATCGAATCATTATTTGGGCCGCAGTAAAAGCTGTCCAAGGGGACAGAGAGCTGAAGTCACGCCAACACCGGTGGACCCCATTGGACCTCGTCTCGGAAAATCCTTGCATGGTATTGAATGGAGAAAGATCCCGCGTGATTTGTCCCACAAACCACACATAGGATGTTTGGCAATTTAAGAGATGATTTTCCCAGTCAATCAAGAGACTGACAGATTATTTGCACATAGTGTTTAAAAAAGAGTGTTAAAAAAGGTGGAAATCACAATAAATCTGGCCAATCCCCACCACTAATCCCATCTGAAGGAGTCATACGGGACCTTGTTCACAATTTTCAGAAAACAGGCAATAAAAGGTGTTTTCAGAAAACATTAAGCATGAGGAGGCTGTGCTATCCAGCCAATACGTTAATTACTAATACTTGATGCTCTATCATAAGAACGTCAACTGCAGTGTCTTTTTACATGTCATATTGGTTTAATTGGAAGTCACCTGAACCAATGCTGCTACGAATGTTTACAACAGTGTGCTACTTACCTAGAACTTAGAGAAACGCATGGTTTTGAGCGGTTTTATTCCAAAACACAGGCATTCCTTTCAGGAATAAGACACCATCAAACAGCAGTGAGTTGACCTGTAGCCTCCACATTCTGTGTGTTGCTGGTGATTCGATACACTGCCTGGACCAACAACTGGTATCACACAAGAGCACGAATAAAAGTAAATCTGAAATCACAGATGGGGCCAAGCAACTGCTGTCTGAGTCAGCCCATGTGTCCTCCAAACTGAAGATTATAACACAATGAGTTTAATGTAAAAAGAAACACCAACTATGTATACATACCTTTTCTTTTTTCTTTTTTTATTTAGCAAACTTTAATTTGACTTTAATAAAGAGAGATGAAGGACGACCAGCCTTGAGTAGAGATTTCCTTTTCCGCTGAAACCTCAAACTCCCAGCGAGCGTCCAGCGTTACCACATAGACTACATGACATTTTCGAACCATTAAAAAGCCCCTCTGTGAAGAAACCTCTGTCCTCTGCCGCTGCTCGCAGACTCTCTGAGCGTGGCACAGCTTTTGTAAGTCCCATCGCCCTGTCATTTAAGCTGTTCCAACCTCGACAAACCACTAATTTTCTGTCCTTTTCCCCATTCATTTTATCCTCAGGGCCACGTTCCTGTGCAAACTCATAATGGCTGTGTCACTAAACATAGATCCCTGACGTCTCAGCAGACAGGGAACATTTGCATGTGGTGCAGGGTAAATGGTATAAGGAGTTTTCAGACTGAGAGCAGCCTGCAGGCTCTTTGTGACGTCAAAGTAATAAATGTCCTGAACCAATACATCTGTTGAGGCCTTGTTTAAGATTTAAGAAGTGCCATTACTTGAGATTAGAAATCATTATGGGATTTTGGGCCATTCCACATAAAGGGACGGGGACACCGTCTACTGTCTGCCTTAGCTTTTGCTATTAACCCAGCCGTGGTCACAGTCTGGCATATGCTGTGCCACCGCATTAATAACATTTTACAGACTGACATGCCGAGGTCCAGACCTCCGTAATTATTTTGTAAATATTTGGAGGGACCCACAGACGAAGGATGTGGATTTCAAAATGGACTCCGAAGCGAACTCCGCTTCCCAGAATTCCACAGTCCTCACACCAAGGTCCAAAACAGGCGAGAAGCAAAGAGAGCACACATCATGACGTTGAGATCTGAGTTCCATTTTTTAAACGTGTCTCCCCACCTGTTTATCTAAACATGTATCTTGTAGTTATGATGTGACACTGACCCAGTATGCAGCCTGGAAAGCGACAAAGTTGAGTTTTTTGCGCTAAATTACATAATTACATAATCGGCATCTGTAAACAGTGGACGATGTCTGACTCAAAAAATAAATAAATAAATAAATAAAAATCGGGCACGTTTAGGTGGCTGGTATCTATGACAAGGGAGAACTTAGATACAGATCCTAGATCTGCTATGCTTTGTGGCAGTTATGGTTAAGCAGTTAAGGGTGGTTTAAGGTTTTGAGCCATATGAGACAATCAAGTCTTGGGCCTTGGCGGAGGTTTACGCTCTACTGAGCATCTTTTAAAAATGTAATGATTTGTAATTTTATTTCAAAGCCTCAGAGGCCGATCTCGCTCGGCCTTTTCCTAACCCTAACCCTAACCCTGGATTCAAAAACAAAAAAACGTTTGCAGGAAGACCCCCGTCCCTGAAAATAAATCAGTGCCTTTGTGACGTAAATAATTGAAGTGTGTGTTTGTGCAGCCTCTCCGTTCACAGTGTGTGTGTGTGTGTGTGTGTGTGCGCCGCCGGTTCGTCGCTGTGCGTGACATGTGTTTAAGCTTAACAATCGGCTCTTTGACTGTTCTTCCCAGCTCTTCATTATGTAAAAAGTGTTTATGTTGTCGGCTGAGAACCCCCAGAGGGATGTTTAGACAGAAGCCTTCATTGACTAATGCTGACACCATTAGCGGTGGACACGCACACACACACACACAAACACACACAGACACACACACGCACTCAAGATGACCCTCATATCTGCATGCATTCTGAAAACTAACCATCCGGTTGGGAGTTTTCCACCATGCACAGTACCAACTCTCTCTATCTGTCAGCGAACCCTGCATCCAGCTCTCATTTCCTTAAACGCAGTCTTAATCATGCTCACACAAAGCACAACAACAAAAAAATATATAGCACGTATGATCTCATAATCAAATGAATGCTGCGGCTGTGCAAGCGACTAATTGGAACTGGCAGCGAACGAGCGAGCCCGAGCCAACGTTTTGGGGAAGTGAAGAGATTGGAGGGAGCACACGATTACCCCGGGGCGCTTTCAGACAGTTGTTCTGTTTGTGTTCCCCCTGTTTGTTTGGTAACTGCTATACGTGTAGCTGCGGCTGCTGTCCTGTCACATCAGACCAGCAGCAGTTGCAAGTAGACGGGATCCGAGTTAGCGTCGCTCTGATGGAAGCATACGACCGGACGCTGGTGATGTGAAGGGAGGTAAAAGAAAAAGGGCTGGAGGTTAATTTTTTTTATGGTACTGTGAGGGTAAATTGTGAGAAAAAAAGTCTAAATACAATAAATAGAATGCAAATAAACTGTTAAGAGTCCAGGCAAACTGCAGTAAATGAAAATGGAGTGCTTTGCAGTGCAGGGAACCAAATAGCAGGTAATAAAAAAAAAGATGATTGATTGGCGGACTGCATGGTTGCAACAATTTTTGGAAACCTGTATTTCTGACACGGGAGGAAAATGTAAATATTCTTAGCTAGAGGACAG